>NC_140593.1:283747728-286147728 GCF_964204655.1 Triturus cristatus | reverse complement strand
CCACCTCTACCTACATGCCAACTACTCAGTGTGAGCTAGCACATTGTTGTTGGGGCCCTTTGGGACACTACACCCTTGCAGTCTAGCTATTAGGCTCTTAGCACAGCCAGAGTTTGCACGTAAAAGGTATAAACAAATAGGAGGCTTATAGACATCCAGACTCCCTACAGGAAAGTAAGTAAAGCATCAACATATGGCTAACACATGGCCTAACGGAATGCCAGCTTCGGCAGAAGGGATGGGCAAGCTTTCCGGCTACTATCTCGTACTGAATTGCCTCACACTGTGGCAGGCAATACAGACGTGAAACGATGTTCAGACACCATTGCAGCAGTTGATCAGCATTGCGACCGTAACCTTTGCTCTTCAGACTTGTATCTATAGGGAACTCCTTTTTTTTCTCATGCCCACCTTCCACCCATTTCTTTGCTCCGAACAATCTGCAGCGACGTGTTCTGTTTAAATTGATAGGTGCTTTTTGATTTCCTGAATTGCCATAAATGGCACACTGGTATGTCTCCGGGTGCATGATTTCCTACATAGCTACATAGAGAGCACATATAGGGATTGGAAGAGAATGATATATTTGACCCAAAGCATAAGGTTTTAGATTATATGGTTTTCCTACTACCATGTGCTGCAGCAGTTGCAGTTGATAGGAGAGTGCTGTGAAAATAAAATTTGCAGCGCCCATATATATATTTTAGTCTAATCTGAAAAGGCTAGGGGTGATGTTAAATTCTCATAATCTTTTTTCAAAATGTATACACATTTCCTGACTGCAATCACCCTTCATTCTGTGAATTGTGCCTGTGAGTTGTTTCCTCGTGAAATTAGGTACACAATGCCCAGCATGGGAGAGGGAAAGCCCCTGGAAACTGTGAAGTGGAACATCTCTGTTCTAATGGGCCTATTTAGCATCACCCCATCCATAAAAGTGGCCCTTCCATGCAAAGTGGAAGCACACACCTGATGGCTCAAGGGAGACTTCTTTTGAACTTTAGTGGTCCTAACTTGGAGGGCCAAGGGAAGAGTTAAGGTAGACAAGGGTTCTCCATATTCGACCTCTCCATCTTCATATTAGTGTTCTTTGCACTCTGGGCTTTTTGAGTGTTTTGTAAAAAGCTACAGTGTATCTGATATTGTGAAACATTTTTCAGAAACACTTCCCAGGTTTTCCCACTCAATAACTTCAAACTTGATGATGATAGTTTTTACTTTACAAAACACATCAGCAGGACCAAAAACCAATTTCTGTCCCACCTGCAGTCACTTTCTGAGGGGCCTCTGAAGGGGCGTAGGTCCCGTTCAACCGCAATAAAGCCCTGTTTTTTTTCCATTTCCCATAGAACTACATTAAGTGGTCTTATTCCAGTACATTCCTATGAAAGTTTTTTTTTTCTTCAGAAACTTGTGCTCTTATGCTATCTATAACTTATTATTATTGTTTGGTTTGTTATTGCACCTATTCAACATATATTTTCTGAGAATTCCTTACTGCTTGTGCCAGGCTACCGAGGAAGAGCCGGGGGTTCAATGGAGAAGCCACTTTTTAGGTCTCGCCTGACCCAGCGCATGCGCTGGTCTGGCAAGACATTTTGTGAGGGCTCCAAAAAGTGCTGCCAGCCTAGACCTACAGTGCATGTGCGCGGGCGCGCGCGTCGCGTTTTACCGCGATTACTTTCACTTTCTCGGCCACACGGCCGCTTTGATGTTTGATCGCGATCACCGCTTTGATGTTCTCCGTGAGGCTTCAATAGTTTGCAGCAGTTAAAACAAGCATTGGCATAGCCAATAGGTCTTGCTTTTGGGACCTTATAAGTGTTTAGTTATGCAACTGTTACATGGCTAAACACTTAGAAGGTCCCAAAGGCGAGACCTATTGGCTATGCCAATGCTTGTTACCTTTGTGGGTCAGATTGCTATAGTCTTATAGGAACTAAGGCACTGCTCACATCAAGATGGCACCCTTGCTCTCCGACCCTAGACTGGCACTTTCCAAATTTATAAATATTGAAAAAGTTGTGTGCTCCATTTGGACTTGCTCCTAAACTGCCGCTCTGTGCGCCAAGCCAAGTAAGGCTATACGTGCTCAAATCCCTCCAGTATTACCAGGGTGCATTTAGCAGCCATATGTGTTTACAAAGAAAATCTCCGTCAAGTTTTTTCAATGTATTTTAATACTCCTACTTGTGGCATCTCACACATGTAGTAGATGTGCAAAGTGCTATCTTTAAAGAATCATGGTTTCACCCCAACTTACACAATGGCATTTTATGCATGATGCATATGGAAATCTTCGTTAATCACTAGTACATGGACATTTTGCACAATTTGGCAGTAGCAAGTGCTACAATCGTGTAATAATAAATGTGGCCTTCGGGAATTGACTCACAGAATTGGTGTTTTATTTCCTTGCCTGAAAACCTTCTATCCTCTACCCTTAAAACTCAGTCAGTCTGACCCACTTCTAGCTAAATACCTCGAGCCTCAAATGCAGTTGTCACTTTCATTCTCTTGAAAAGCGCTGAGTGACTCCCCGACTCGCTCCTACTTCTCTCTCCCTCCTCCTCTCCAATATGGTCCTGCATTTGTGTCTCCTGTGGCGTCAGGGGACTAGTGAAGTATAGACGTGGAGTCCATCTCTTTCCATGAATTCCAATTATTCAGGATCACCGCATCTTGTTGCTGTCAATATGAGCATCAGCCAGGCGGACAGCCCTCTGGCGCTCAAGTTTTCTGCTTAGTCTGAAGAGTGCAGCCTGGACCCACTGCATAATCCTGTCTCTGCTCACTCAGGCAGGTTTCCTCACTATTGCTTGAGACCAGGCCTGAGGTAGTTTTCTGGGTTCCTTTGGGTTCCCATATTACATAGTTACTGTGATGCTTCAGGTCTAACCCCCTGTGCTCTCATAAACTCCACTTTATACATCCAGGAGTGACTTTCTACCCACCTGGAGACGTGATTGGTGTCTCAACGAACCCCTTCCCTCCGGATCTATGTGCAGACACCTGGCCTTCTCTAGCGACCTGGTATTGCACCCCTACAGTTCCCCATTTGATGCATACCTGCCTGTACAAGGACAGCAGCTTGCGTCAGGTCATTTCTTACCCGGTGGCGGAGAGCAGTGTGCATGTCTCTGTGTTACAAACAGCTGATTTTCTGTTATTTGTCTGCCCTTAGCGGCACTAAAGAGCCCCCCTTTTTGACAGGTGAATTTCGAAATGGAGTTCTATTAGATCTGGTGACAGTACTTCACATCGGCATGCAGAGGGAGGCCTCAGCTGTTAGAGAGTGCCTGGAAGTCTGTTGGTTGCATAACAGTGGCTGTGCTGATTAGATGGCATACTTTGCAGAGTTATTTTAAGGTGGAAGACAAAGGCCGAGAAAAAATTTAGAAAAATTACTTTTCACAGGCCTGGTTTTTTTAGTGTCTGGTTACAGGCAGTTTTAGCTGTCTGTTGGTAAATGTGAATGTCACTGATCATCCTTATAGGACATTGGCATATCACAGATGGTTTCCACACTGTGGTCCTGAATTCAAATTATGGCATTGTTGTAACATTAAGTAATGCGTATAATTTAACTTGCATGGGTTACTGGCACCACCATGTTACACAATGTGTATATTACAGGCACTCAATAAGAATGCAAGCCAGACACTTTGTGTTAGAAATGGGGATCTCTAGTTGGCAGAGGTAGTTACCTTTGTCCAAGTAGGGACCCTTCTTCCTAGTGAGGGTAAGGGGAATACACTTCTAAAATAACCCCTGCTCACCCCCTTGGCACGAGCAGACAGGCTGATCTAAGAGGCAGTGTGTAAAGCATTTGTGAACACATACAGTAATACAGTAAAAACACTACACATGGACACCACTCCAGTTTAGAAAAATAAGTCATCTTTATCTAAACCAAAACAAGACCAAACAACTAAAATCCACAATACAGCAATACAAATATGACTTTCAGATGGTAGAAATAATTTTGTTCAGAGCAAATTGCAGATGCAACACTTTTGTTCGAGGCATGTGGGCTGCTGAATTCATATCTGTGCATAGATCGCCGCCTAGTGTTGGGTCCGGATGTTTGCACGTTGTTGTCCTGGAAGAGTCTTCGAAGTATCCTGAGATAGGTGACTCCTCCCCTGGACCACAGTGCGCATGGGCATCCTCTCCATCCTCAGATTGTTTTTTTCCGCCATTGGGTTTGGATGTGCTTATCTTGACTCAAGTTAGGAAAATTTAGTTTAAGGCCAAAAGGCCTTTAGTTTTCGTCGGTACTGTTCCCGCTCGGTATCGACAGCTTACTTGCTAGTTTAGCAAACTTATCAAGTTTTTTCGGATCCCAACATCTTCAGCACCGAGGACGAAGATATTGAAAGCGTGGAAGACATAAACTCCAGCCCCGCTTCCGAACACGATTCCCGATCGGAAGACGCCGATGAAGCGCTTTTTCACAGGGAAGAAGCCGACGATGAGGGAGGAGACTACAATGAGGCCTTTGGGGCCGAAGAAGATAGCTCTTGTGAAGAGCAGGGCCTACCCGTCCAAACGGAGGCTATCAAAGTGCGTCAGTCTACGGCTCCGGTCGAGGGATCGCCTTCGGGCCTTACCCGAGATCAATCCCACAGTTCTTCGGCCCCGCCTTCTGGCCCGGCCTCGAACGTCCAGCGAGAGCCATTATTACCGAAAAAGACTGGTTTTCCATTACCGAAAAAGACTGGTTTCCCTTCAACGAAACCGAAACCAATCGTCGCACCGGTCCAACAGAAACCGAAAGTGAAACTCGCAGTGGTCGGCTCGAAGACCTCCATTCCTTCAACGCCAACCAAAACCATCGGCTCCGAACGCACAAAAAGGGATTTCGGCGCCGAACTCGCTGCAGCGGATGTCGGCACCGACCCAAAAAGGAAGGCCATCGGTACCGCCAAAGCGCCTCGGCCCCCGGCACCGAAGCAATCGGCCCGACCACCAAGGTTAAAATGGACGCTCCATCGGAGTCCACTTCCAAGGCAGCGACTAGGGTCCAGTCATCGACGCCGTCGACCGCTACCACCTCTCCTCGACTCGATGACCCTATGGCTCCGAAGAAGTCCACACCTACCTCTACAGAACCACTCGGCACCAAAGAACCTTCGGCATTCTCGGTGCGACAAGTTGCAGGGTCATTGCAACGCATCAGAGAACAGGCAGCCCTCCAGTCCACGTCGGGCTCCGACCCGAAAAAGGCTCCAAAGGCACCTTCGGCACCGACCAACATCACTTTTGGTTTGCCGCCGTCCACAGCGCCAAAAATGTTCGAGATCCGAACACGTGTCACCCAGACAAGGTCCCCATCTACTGGACACTCTCCTACTGGGCCTTCACCGTCCCAATTCATCGACGCCGACACCACCAGACTCATGCTCCGAAAACGAAAGGTCACGCCAGACCAGGCTTTGGACTCTTACAGAATCCCTCTGAAGCAGAAACTACCAGCAGAATCTGAACCGGTTCTATATGAACGCCTGCACACCTCCTCTCCAGATCCCCAGTCCTTTTCTCCGACGCCCTCCAACACGGATGCGATGGAGGATTACATGGGTAATGATACCACCTACCCCAGGGATATAGATCCTGAGGAGCAGCAGGACCCACATCAAGCTTGGGATGACCCTGCAGACCCGGGTGCCACAACAGATACCCAGGACACGCAGCTTTACGGCGCAAAAACATCTCCCACAGAGGACACTGCTGCCTTCAATGCCCTCATAGAACGTCCTGCAGCCAATCATGGAGTGCAACTCCACTCTGACACACTTGAGGACGACTTCCTGGTGGACACTTTCGCCTCCTCAGAGAGGACTGTCAAGACTCTGCCCATGTTAAAAGGTGTTCTCAAGCCAGCAAAGGACATTTTCAAGGAAACAACCAGGGTGTGGTAAATTTAAATTACCTAGACTTAATTTATGCGGTAAAATACAATACGAATAACTCAGTAAAAATAAGAGGCAGAATCCGTGGTATTCGAGGGTATAATAGGGAATTTATTCCTTACAAAGGAATGATGATGATGATGGTTCGAACCAGGCCATCGAGTTCCGTCACCACGAAGGTTCAGGAAGGGATCAGCAATACATTATTGACAGGTTATAATATATATAGTAATGCATTACAGTAAAGACAGATGCAGGAGGCGTAACAGCTGATAAGAATACACATACGTAATAAAAAGGCGTTACAATAGGCGTGCATAGAGGCGTATACTAGAAACGTCATTAGGATGATGACACAAGTGGGTGGATCCATAAGAGAATCCTGCAAAGTCAGCAGAAATACATGGCAGAGATGCGCGCGCAGCCGCATGACGTGTGATTGACGTGTAACTAGAGGGTGAAGGGAACTTGACATTTAGCCCTACATGAGGAGACAGAAGTCTGGGATGTCAGGACAACCTAATCCTAAATCATATCTAATATCTTGTGTTTAAGGAACTATATTATCTGGAAGGAAAGGTCTTCTCGGACAAAGCCTATTCTATACTGACTGCTAGTGCGTGTACAAGCGTCTAAGTGTCTACATGAGATGCGAGGGGGCATGGGCCTATCATGGTAACGAAAGTCATGAATTACTTGCACGGAGACAGTAAGGCCGGGCCCTTTGCTCTGCAGCTGGAGCGATGTTTACCTAAGCTACTAGACAGGAATGCATTTCTTTGAGGAGCGGAGCAGATAACTTGAAGGCTGAATACAGTTTTGGCAGGCAACAGGCCGGGCTAGGCACCGTTAGCCGCGCAGGAAGTAAGACAAAGTTCATGGATACAGATGCAGGTCCAGGCTGGAGCATTCAGAGGCAGAAGCAGGAAAAGCTCGATGGCAGAATTCAGGGCCTACCTTGCCAGAGCTGGAAAACGTGAAAAGTATACCATATAAAGACGGTGGCAAGGCATACTTAGGAGCGGAATATCTGACCCATTCATGGTAGATCTGAAAGAGGACATATTAACGTTGGACACAATTGTATTTGCGTCTTCATAGCTTGAAGTGGAGGGAACATACATGTACTTGTAGCATGTACATGGAGCCGTTGGGGTCTAGATAGGGGACACAATTGACCATAAAAATTCATATTTCCTCAAGGGCACGGGTGATAAACCCCAGGATTGAGAAAAAATACAAACCTGCGCCCGGGGACCCTATGTACATTAGAGGTCAGTTACCTCTGGACTCCATAGTGGTTGCTAACGCTCGCAAACGAGCGCACTCGCAAACAACTGGTGATGCTCCTCCCCCGGACAAAGAGTCCAAGGTGCTGGAGACCTCCGGCAAAAGGATTGCAGCCCAAGCAGCAAACATCTGGCGCATTGCCAATACACAGGCACTCCTGGCTCGCTACGATCGTTCACACTATGACACGCTAGAGTCACTACTCCAACATCTACCAGACGAGTACAAGGAGGCAGCGGAGCTCCTCATCAGAGAGGGACAACTTCTTACAAACGCATCCATTAAGTGTGCACTAGATGCTGCCGATCAGCCTGTCAACCCCGACTACTTATTCGGACCAGAAGTTGACACCACCTTTGAAAAGATCAAAAAGGACACTGACACTGCAAAGTCAATGGGGGCTCTGCAAACGCAGACATTTCATAGTGGCTCCTTTCGTCGCCCCGGAAATAGGGGAACGGCTAGGGGACAGGGGTCACAGCAAACATACAATAAAGGGGGCACACAGAGTACCTACGATAAAAACAACAGAGGTGGATATTGTGGCTCCAGCACCAAAGGCAGAGGACGCGGTTACGGCAACACCAGGTCCTCACCCAAGAACAAACAGTGACGCCCTCTCCCTTCCCCCCGACCACATAACACCTGTTGGGGGGAGACTCCAGCGGTTCCTGTCAGTGTGGAACACCATTACCACAGACAGGTGGGTCAGGGACATTATCCAGCACGGTTACTGTCTCGAATTAACCTCCACTCCACCCACAATACCGCCAAAGCACCGTCCTATGTCCTCAGAGCACTTCGCATTATTGCAGCAGGAAGTGCTAAGTATGCTGCAAAAAGGTGCAATAGAGGTCGTGCCCGTCCACCAGCAAGGTACAGGGGTGTACTCTCTGTACATCTTAATACCAAAGAAGGACGGGTCACTCAGACCTATACTAGACCTGAGACCCCTCAACCACTACATTCTCTCAGAGCATTTCCATATGCTCACCCTACAGCAGGTTCTCCCGCTGCTCAGACAGGGAGACTTCCTAGCCACACTAGACCTCAAAGATGCGTACTTCCACATCCCCATACAACCGTCACCCAGGAAATATCTTCAGGGGCAGCACTACCAATTCAAAGTCCTCCCCTTCGGTGTGACAACAGCACCCAGAGTTTTCACCAAGTGCCTAGCTACGGTGGCTGCACATCTACGGAGACAACACATTCACGTCTACCCTTACCTGGACGACTGGCTTGTTCAGGCAAAGTCAGCCCAGCAATGTGCCAACCACATGTCCCTCACCATTCACCTTCTTCACAGTCTGGGATTCTCACTAAATTACCCAAAATCACATCTCCAACCCGCACATGTACAACAGTACCTAGGTGCGACCATAAACACTCTGGCAGCCACAGCTCAGCCAAATTTAGTGAGGATCAACAGCATGCAGATGCTGATTTCAAAGTTCAAACCTCAACACTCCCTTCCTGTGCAAGTGTTCATGCAGTTGATAGGCATGATGGCCTCCTGCATTTTCATAGTCCCACACGCGAGACTACATATGCGCCCGCTTCAGGAGTGCTTAGCACGTCAATGGAATCAGGCTCACGGGCAATTAAAAGACCTAGTGTTGGTGAGCGGTCGGGCATACAACTCTCTGCATTGGTGGAATCCACAAAACCTTTGCAAGGGCCGACCGTTCCAAGAGCCTGTTCCGCAAATAATACTAACGGCGGACGCGTCTCTCCAGGGATGGGGAGCTCATGTACTCAATTACACAGTGCAGGGACTATGGACCATACAACAAAAGAAGATGCACATCAACCTTCTAGAACTGATGGCAATCTTCCTAGCAATGAAGGCATTCAAAGTACACTTGTGCAACAAAGTCGTGTTGATCCGGACGGACAACATGACTGCCATGTACTACATACAGAAGCAGGGAGGAACACACTCTCCACAGTTGTCTCATCTGGCTCAGAGCATGTGGAAGTGGGCCATTCAGAGGAACATATTCCTCATGGCGGAACACCTCCCCGGCAAGGACAACCAGATGGCGGATCTGCTCAGCAGACACAGCCACCAGATGCACGAGTGGGAGCTACAGCCGTCAGTACTCCAACCGTACTTCCAACAGTGGGGTCATCCAGAGATAGACCTATTCGCCACACACGAAAACGCAAAATGCCAAAGCTTTGCCGCCAAGTTCCCACATCCACAGTCGCAGGGCAATGCGATATGGATGAACTGGTCCGGCAGATTTACGTACGCTTTTCCCCCAGCGCCATTGATACCGCTGGTGGCACGCAAACTGCGACAGCACTCACTGACACTCATCCTAGTTGCTCCCACATGGGCGCGCCAGCCATGGTACACCACCTTTCTAGAACTTTCCGTGGTGCCGCATCAAAGGCTGGGGATCAAACCTGCACTCTTAACGCAGAACCATGGCGAAATTCAGCACCCAGATCCGCAACAGCTGAACCTGGCAATCTGGCTCCTGAAGTCTTAGAGTTTGGCTACCTAAACCTGCCACCTGACTGTATAGAGATCATTAAAAAGGCCAGGAGACCCACTACCAGAGCCTGCTATGCAGCTAAATGGAAGAGGTTTGTCATCTACTGCAACAACAATGACATTAACCCGCTAGACGCATCCATTCAAAATATAATCTGTTACCTCTTACACCTATACCGATGCAATCTGGCATACACCTCAATACGTATCCATTTGACCGCAATAGCAGCCTATCTCCAGAACAGGCAGCACCTCTCCTTGTTCAAAGTGCCTGCCATCAAAGCTTTCTTGGAGGGACTTAAACGAGTAATTCCCCCAAGACACCCACCAGCACCGGTGTGGAACCTCAACTTGGTCCTCACCCGACTAATGGGTCCACCCTTCGAACCTCTCCACTCATGTGAGATTCAATTCCTCACCTGGAAAGTAGCTTTCCTAGTGGCAATCACTTCGTTACGAAGAGTTAGTGAACTCCAGGCACTAACCATTCAAGAGCCATTCATACAGGTTCGCGCAAACAGGGTCGTACTTCGTACCAACCCCAAATTCATGCCTAAAGTAATATCACAGTTCCACATGAATCAAACTATAGAACTGCCTGTTTTCTTTCAAAATCCACAAAATGTAGCAGAGAGAATGCTCCATACACTAGATGTAAAAAGAGCCCTCATGTACTATATAGACAGAACTAAAGTCTTTAGGAAGACAAAACAACTTTTCGTTGCCTTTTCTCCACAACACAAGGGCAACGCCAATTCCAAAGCAGGTATAGCCAGATGGATCGTTAAATGTATTCAAATTTGCTATCAAAAGGCTAAACGCACATTAACGATTCCCCCGCGAGCCCATTCAACACGTAAGTTAGGGGCGTCCATGGCTTTCCTGGGAAACATCCCTTTACAGGAAATATGTAGAGCAGCCACATGGTCCACTATACATACATTTACCAAACACTACTGTGTAGATGTACACTCGAAACAGCAGGCAGCTGTAGGACAGACTGTTCTCAAAACTCTTTTTCAGACCGCTGCAGCTGGCACTGGTGGCCGCCGCTAATAGGAGGTACTGCTATGTATTCTATGCACAGATATGAATTCAGCAGCCCACATGCCTCGAACTGAATATGCTACTTACCAGTATGCATCTGTTCTTGGCATGTAGGGCTGCTGACATTCATATCGCCCACCCTCCTCCCCGGCGCCTGTGGCAGCTGCAGCTCTCAGAATTACTGTATAGCATGGTCCTCACTTTCTGTATCTACTCCATCACTGCCACAATGGCGAAAAACAATCTAAGGATGGAGAGGATGCCCATGCGCACTGTGGTCCAGGGGAGGAGTCACCTATCTCAGGATACTTCGAAGACTCTTCCAGGACAACAACGTGCAAACATCCGGACCCACCACTAGGCGGCGATCTATGCACAGATCTGAATGTCAGCAGCCCTACATGCCAAGAACAGATGCATACTGGTAAGTAGCATATTCAATCACAAAGTACCTTGGATGCGTCACGCAAACAATCAAAATGGGCGACAGGGAAGATAATGCGTTGGTTCCTTACACTCAGGGAAGGTGATGCGTCTGTTCCTTGCTCCAGGGCAGGTGATGTGTCTGTTCCTTACTGCTGCACAGGGGAGGTGATGCATCGGTTCCTTACCAAAGAGGAGGTGATGCGTCAGTTTCTTACTGCGTGGGGAATCCCCCAACGATGCGACAAACTTGGCGCCTCGATGCGATGCCGCAATCCGCAACGATGCATTAATTCTTGCAGAAGCACAAAAGGCCTTGCCTCAAAATCAGTGCAGTGATCTCAGACTTCGGAGATCGGTGCACTTGATGCTGCGTATGGTGATTTCTCGAGCCGCGGGCAAGCGCTGCGACGATTTCTTCGTTGATGCGTCGGAAACAGGTGCGGATGCGTCTCGCTTCTCAAAGTTGCGTTACTTTTCCCAACTCCGAGCGGCAAACAGCCTCAAAAGCTCCAAAACAACAGCAGGCACCTCTGAGCAGGTCAGAACTCCCAGCAAGGAAGTTCAGGGGAGCTGGTGGGAAGTCTTTGTGTCCTTGAGACTGAAGAACTGGAGGCAAGCTCAATTCAAGCCCTTGGAGATCTTCTTCAAGCAGGGGACACAGCAAACAGCAACGTCTTTTTCTCCTTTCCTTGGCAGCAAGTAGCCACTGCAGGCCAACCCCAGACAACAAACAGCACAGGGGCAGTATTCCTTCTCAGCTTCTCCGGCTCTTCTCCTTGGCAAAGTTTCCTCTTGATTCACAGAAATGATCTAAAGTTCTGGGGTCTGGGCCCCAATATTTATACTACAAAATCCTTTGTTCTCGTGTGGCAGAGAAGCCCTGTGCTTGGTCCAAACCGTTTCTGTCCTGTCTGGTGCAGCTTCCTGGCAGGAGGTGGAGACAGCATTGTGGAAGGCAGACCAGGCCCATTCCGGCGGAAGTAAATCTCCTCCTCCTACTCTAAATGCAGCCCAGGTCTATTCAGCCCAGCCCTGACTCATCAGGCTCTCTGGAGCCTCTGCTCCTTCCCAGCCCCTGTGATCCAAAGCCAGATACGCAATACACAAACCTAGGCGGGGCGCACTGGATGGGTAAGCAAGAAAATACCTACTTTCTAAAATTGGTATTTTCAAACACAAAATGTAAAAATGGCCCTCACTAAAAGATGCATTTTAACATTTTGAGTTCAGGTGTTCTAAACTTTATTTTCCTACTTTGTTCCGCGGGGTAGTTATTTTTTTTAAGATGTTATAAGCAAACTCCCCAGTCTATCCTATAGGAACAGGTAGTCTTGCAATAGTGAAAAACTAAATTGGCATAATTCACTATCAGGACACGCCACAAACACCACGGCATGTCCTACCTTTCAGATACACTGCACCCTACTCGCAGGGGTACCTTGGGCCTACCTTAGGGGTGACTAATATGTAAGAAAGGGGAAGGGCCTGGCAAGAGGGTGCACTTTCCATGTCGACATGGCAGTACCAGACTGCACACAGGCTCTGCAATGGCAGGTCTGAGTTACATTTACAGTCTGCTTATGTGGCTGGCACAATCAGTGCTGCAGCCCACTAGCAGCATTTGATTTACAGGCCTTGGGCACACAGTGCACTGTACTGGGGACTGACAAGTTAATCAAATCAGCCAATAATGGAAACACCAATCCATAACAACAATTTACAATGTGGTCTTGCACTTTGGCACTGAACAGCAGTGGCAAAGTGCCCAAAACATCTAGACCAGCAAAACGGAGTCCAACACGCAGCAAAAACACAGGAGGCTAAGGCAAAAAATGCAGGGGAGACCCGCGCCTATGGTGCCAGGTCTAACACTTTGCATTTGCTAATGCTTTTTAGCCAAGCACCAGAACTTGCCAATTTGTGGCCCTGAGTAATTACCAGTGGTTAAGATTAATTAAAGCATCCCACCCATCACTTTTGTATTTATTTCAGAGGAACAGGTTTTCCCAGATGTGGGTCCCTTGCTCATTTTGCAAGGGAAACCAAGATGCTCCCGACTGTAGAAGCCCAACGGTGGTGAAACTGGTTTCGGATTGCTTGTGTTCCAGTTTAGAGAGGAACTGGCTTTGTAGTTCACGCTGGACTGTTCAGATTGGTAGATGATCAAGGTTGATTTCCATATGGCTGGTTCTGATGTGAGGTGGCTTAGTGGGGGAAAAAATGTTGATCTGAAATGTGGGCCACAGTAATTACCAAGCATCCCACCAATCAATTTTTGGTTTACTTCAGTCAGGCAATGTACAAGCCTACTTGTTAGCTTAAAATCTTTAAATATCATTTTATATGTATCTATACACAGACACGTACATTCCACTCACTTCACGATTACTAGTAGTATGTAGTCTCACCAGTTTTATCTGTGTGCAATAGTGTGTTGCCCTAAATACCGAATCTAGAGACCCCACTTGCCATCCTAGGTAAGGAAGGTGAATTTTGTTACTTATTGGCATTCATAATGCTTGCATACATACATAATACTTTTTACACGATTATGAAAAACACGTAACTCGTGTGTATGCAAGGTTTACATGTGCTTAGTGCATGCATCTCTTTTGAGCTTGAGGTACAATATTGAGTGTCGTTTATTTATTATGGGCTTACTGTTCAGTCAGGTTGCATTGAAAGTGTGCCTACCATAACAAATTATCTTAAAGACCAAAATTCAGACCTAAATGACACATGCCAAAACAAGATTAAAATCGACACGTAAGAACATCCGTACAAGTAGCAGCAAAACGAGACTAAAGTGTACATGGCTGTAAAGTGCAGTTTCTTAGTTGTGCACTCAAAAATGTTGGCGGGAGTACGCATGGAATTCCAGTGTAAATTAACTATACTGTAATATTACAACATTTCCTATCCCTGACGCTAAATAAATACAACTACGGTAAAATACAGTACCATCCTACAAATATATAGTGTTTGCAGTTTGTTCAACACTGACAGGTAGCTTCAGGAAAACCAGGACAAGTCAGCACTGTACAAGAGTACCATACTTTGAGCATATTCTTTATGCCATGATGTGTGAGGCAGGAATGTGTGTCAATTTTCAAAACACCTCTGATGTTGTAATTGTAAGTTTCCCTCGATGTTTCTCCCTTCTACAGGGGGCGCTGCCTCCAACATGCATATGTCCCAAAATAAGTGGTGTATCAGAGGAATATTATATATTTGAAAGGTGACAGTCACTATGCCATACTCTGCTAAATCTCTGCATTGAAATTGGGAGTCAAATTAAACTTTGTGATTTTGTTGGGGCCACTTTTTGTGTGGGATCTTCTTCTGGTGGTTTCTGCAACAGTGCTGCGAGAAAGAGGATTTTGACACATTTGTTTCTCTCCTTTGCAGGTCTTCTTCCGGACTCTGATCACCCGTACAGCAGATTCGAGAACGACTGAAAGGGCAGCGGGCCTGCTCAAACTTGTGCAAAGAGCTTATTTTGGGGGGAAATTACCATTCTGATTTCTCCTTCTTTCTCTACTTTATTGTAGCTCAGCACTGAGATACCACACAAAAATCCTAGGAGGGTTCATATCCTGTTCTGCTTCTGAATCAGTGGCCTTTACATGTTTTTTTATTCAGTAAACATCATGTCATTTTTGATGTCTTGTCGATTAGATATATTCTAGTACTTAATTAAACTGTAAATGTAAAAACAGAGAAAAATTGAAAAACCCTTAGTAAATAATATTATCCGGAAAGCTGATATGCCGATTTCGGATACATCTCAGTCACTTTATTATTATCGAGGTCTATTAAAATTACACATAGTGGGCTATGCTGTGGTGCGACTTAGTTCACCTTCCTCGCTGTCATGATGGCGATATTGCTCGACCTGAAGATGTTGTTTTGGGCGGCTCTTATTTTTAACATGTTTTTGTGCACTATATATATGGAACCACAGACCATGTGTCCTCTTATTAAGCATGACGTAGTGATGTATACCAATTATATTTACTCACAGTGGTAAGTTTGGGTGGTCCAGTGCAGTTTTGTGTAGTTACCCATAGAGAAGCTGCTGAAATGCAGAAATGAATGTATCCTCTATTAAATTGGTAAATAAGTAAATTATGTGGTAGCGGTGAAAACAACTGCTATGAACTAAAGGAACAAACATCCTTTTGCACCCTAAAGGAACAAACATCTGCACACTAATGTTGCATGAGTGTTATTTGGGACATCTGTTTTTATTTTTAATCTGTCTTCTGCCTCTTGTTTCTTGGAGGCTGGTTAATTGGCAGCGATAGGAAGTCACATCTGGAAGGAAGACCTGCAGGTTTGGTATTTGGGAATTGAAGGTGTATCGGAGGAGGATGGATAGCTCTGCATGTGATTAAATAAGCATCCTTGTTGGTGTGTATTTATTAGTTGTTGTGTTTCATTTATAAAGTCTTGCCGCGGCCACCAAGGTTATTCCCTGGTTGGTGAAATGCAGTAGAACTCGACTCTGCCTCCATTTGCTAAGAGAGTCCAGGGAGCACTAAGGTGTCTTTGTTTTATCCAGTGTTTGAATGTAGGCTCGTTCCCAAGATTGTTCATTTCACAGAGCTTTAGAATTTAAAAATACTTGTTTTTTCCCTAAAGGGCATTTTAAACATGTTCATGCTAACTGGTTAGCTGATGCTGAAAGCACTGCGAGGTCGGAAGTGTCTATTTGAATGACGGAATCACAGAAGTAATCAGCACCACCTCCACAGTATCATTTCACACAATGTATATCGTGCCTCACCCTTCCCCATCCTTTCACAGCGCATAAACATTAGGTAGCACCTTTCACGAACCATGGTAATGCTGGGTATGTCTCTGCTTAGACATTAGCTAATTTATTCTCTTGCAACGAATTCCTTAATTAATGTATCACTTGTTTAAGAGACATCTCACTTCTTGTCACATATCACAACACCCCGCTCTTTAAATATCTCTCAAGTGAACGCCAAGAACGGTTACTGAGGTTCAACTGATCTCTGTGGAACAGGTTTTATGATCTGACACATAAATGTGTTTCTCCTTTTCTTCCCATGTTCTAAAGACCCAAAATGTGTCCAGTCCACTTATGATGCCAGTATTGTATAAGTGTTGTTGACAAAGACCAAGCTGTGTGGATCCATTTGTTCCAGAATGTGTAATGTCCTTCATAACCATGTTTGTGCTTTGAGCATTGTGTGCAGTTTACAGTGCCCTCCCTTCTGTTGTTCTAGAGAAGTAGGATAGTGCACATATGGGCCCTAAATGTACCCATTACATTGTCGCAGGTCCTTTTAAATGTTTCATACTATGCCACTTTTTGACTTCTCCTCATTATCACACCACTCCACAAGTTATTAAAATACTATTTGCACAAATATGTAGTACAATGAAAATTAGTCGAATTCCCATCTTCCCAGAGAAAACCAGTAGTGAAGTTGGGTCCTGTTGGCTTAAACATTCAGTATTTCAATAAAATGATATACAAAACAGCAAGGTTATGCAATATAGTACAGAGTCGTGCTACGTTTTAAAAGGCTCACATTTGTGCTCTTCTAATGTAGGATTTAGCGACTGAATTTTCTATGCAAATATGGTCTTTCTTGAGTGCAGCTTTAAGTACTTTGAGCATTATTTCCTTAGCTAGATCCAAATTATAACCTTTTCCCTACAAAATATGCAAAGTTATATACAGCTAAACGTTCTTTGACTTGTATTTGCAGTTACAAATTCTACGTTTAGATAATTGTGGCCGGCAGCCAAGCAGAAACGTGCTCAATTGCGAAACAAAACCTCGTTTTATGGGGTTCCGTATTATCAGAAGAAATCAGTGTTATCAGGAAAAAAATGAAAATATTTGAAAATTATTTCCCAAACATTTTGTCAAGCTTTTGTAGTGTCGCAGGAACATTATCTAGAATGACAAGTCTGGTTGATTTTCATCCATTTACTGCTGAGACCGTTTTCCAACACAATTAATTACCACTAGGCTAATGGAAAATGTAGTCCTATTTCATGGAATGTATACATAGTTGCTTCATTATGCCAGCTCCTCAATTTATAGTCACGCTACAATATGTCCTTTTAGTTAATATGTCAATTCTACTATTCTTTAATGTGTTCAAGCCACACTTTCAACAGCTAATACCACTGCATTGTAAAGAACTGCTGTATTTTCGGTGTTGTAAAGAAAGAGGCGTGTCATCCTTATAGTGAGACATACATCTGGTGCAGATGCACACCTTTCAGTACTGTTGTCAACATTTCATTTGGTCCAACAAATCACAAACGTACTTGTGTCTTATCTTTTTACTTCATGCTCTATATGTGAAACAATGTGCTGTATGATATTGCTTTATTACTTATGGTGAATATAGACATTCCTAATGTTTTTCTGCAGCATCCAGTTCTGTCAGTAGGTTATCATTCGTCACAAACCATGCATTATGTGTAAGCGAAACCTGCTGTCCAAATGGCATGGTATGTCAAATAAATGAAAAAAATGTGCCGATGTTTTTTCGTGCTTTTTTACTCGCCAGTTATCATGCTATGATTGATAACTCGGCTTTTCCTATTGAAAGTGTTGCTTGTTACTCTGGGCCCACTTTAGTCCCTTCGTCTGGCTATAGGCTGTCGGACATGTGCTATTTCTTTGTCAAACACTGTGTGAAGAATTGTCTCTAGTGCGTAAAATGCAAAAGGTCTGGACAGCCAGCTGCGCACACAGAGGGAATATTGCGTCTGTACACCCCTTGCCGTCTGTTGGTTGTATTGACTTTGAGTTTTGCGATTGGAACTAGGCCACACATTTATGTGTTTTTATTAATCCACCACTTCTTGACCTACCTTATGTTGTAAATACTCGCTGGTTGCACAGCAACCACATGTTCAATGAAAAGTATGACCTCAAATTTGTAGCTCAATGGCTAATCTGTAGGCAAATGTCAAGGGCATGGCAAGTGATGGAAGGAATGCAGTGTATCTGCTAGCAAAGGAAGGACGGGTTAGGGAGGAAAGGTAACTGTTATGTTTGTTGTTTTGCTTAACAAACACATTGCACACTGGATCCATACAGCGTCTGGGCTGCTTCCTCCTTAATTTATAGGTGCATTTTATTTGGCAGCACACTGACCCCGTTAAGTATACATAATTTCCCCACCGGACATTTTAAAAATAACTAATTTCATCTCACATTGTAACCATGTTAAGAAAATCATTTTTTAATCCTCTAGCCCTTCCCACCCCGTTCTTCGTGCTAAATCATAAAAGATCAGGGAACCAAGTCAGAAGTTTACTCGTTCTTAGGTCTGAGTTGACAGGATATATGTTGGTCACCAGTAGGTAGTTATAGTTAGAAACTAGTTTCCATAGGAAAAGTATTGACTTGCCTATAACTTTGGTGTTGTATGACCAATCTTCATGACATTTTCCCAAAAAAGTGTCAAAGTAGGTTCTGTGTGCCATGCAAAGTTTGGGGGTGATTCATGCTGTGGGGACCGAGAAATAAGGGCGCAAAAAAAGGGTGCGTTTGTAATGTTAATTCACATAGGAACGCGTTGTTGAACATACAGCCCGAACCACTGTAAAAGATTGATTATTTTGAGTCTAATATGATTAAACGTGACTAAAGACTATCTATGAAATTTTGAAATAATAAAACTCTTAAAATCTTCAATAACTCTCATTATTTACTGAACTTCGAGATTGTGATAAATATTTTTATGATGACTTGCTCCTGATTCTCTTCACCACTGGATTCCTAGACATGGTCCCCATTGGAATACATTGTAGTGAAAACCTGTTTTTCTGAGTCTTGTTTAAGCCCCACTTTGTTTAATATCTATGTGACTCCTTTGGCGGAATTGAATGAACCTTTCGGTTTTAACACAATATTTTATGCGGAGGGCATGCACAACGTGGTCTCCATTCACTGTAATGTAGATGGGGTAACCAATAGATTTAAAAACTGTATGACCGCTATTGTCATCTGGATGAAAGGTCAATGTCTCTTCTTTTTGGATCAGATGTGTCCTTTTGGAATTCTACTTGGTGGCCACTCACATTGGGCCCCCACCCTCCCCAGTCACCAAAGCAAAAAATCTGGGAGTTATTTTTGATCCCAAATTAACCTTCAAAAATCAGATAAATCGGCTAATCTCTTCTTGTTTCTACCTTTTGAAAACATTGAAAAAAGTCCTGCCATTTATCTCTACTGAGCTCCAGACTACAGTGGTAGTTACGCTGGTGCTTTCTGGGATTGATTACTGTAACGCTATATACCTAGGCATAAGACAAGGCCTTTTAAAAAGAAAACTTCAGCGGCTGCAGTCCATCTTCTGAAAAACCATAGGCAGTCTGAATCAGCTAACAAAGGGCTCTAAGAACTACACTGAATGCCAATTAAGAGCAGAGCTGCTTTTGAGGCACTCTGCTTGGCACACAAAGCCCTACATGGTATCTACCCTGATTAGTTTAAGGACAAAATTATATGGTTTATTCCCAGAAGATCTTTGCGATCCGCGCCGGACAGAACCATGCAAGTATCTAAGATCCGAAAGCTTCTCGGGGTGGTAGAAAGTTTATTAATTCCACAGCGTAGCTGTGGAATCAAATGCCGCTGCACTTTGTCTCAGTCCAATTTAAGGTGTTTTAGGAACAATTAAAAACCTGGCTCTTCACTTCCAGTTAACTACTTTTTTGCGGCTTTGGTCTCTTCTGAGCCCTAGAGTACCGCCGTTAGCGCCAAGAGGCCTTCAGGCATTCTTCACTCTACAAATAATAATCTAATCTACACACATGTATATTCACTGAAATAAATTTAAGGTTAACATGAAGTTTTAGCTACGTATGCTAGTAAGACGTTTGCCTGTGTTAAAAAACTCTAGAAAGTTTACTGAGCTAGCTGTAATTTGCTTCCCGCCATGCATTGCTTATTATGACCTCATATATTACATCACTCATTACATGTTAAATGGCATCACTGATGACCTCTCAAATGATCAGCTGTGACTTCGACTGGTATCTTATTAAAAGGAACAAGGTTAATAATTCCACGTATTTTGCAAGGGTGGGTGAGTTGTTTTGCTTACGAGAGTCAGAGTGGCTACTGGAATGGAGAGATTCCTAAGCAATAAAGTTTGGTTTATGAAAGTAGTCTATGACCTAGACAAGATTGCATAGTCGTGTTATTGTGTCAATGCACAAAAGTGGGATAGTTTTTTTATCTGGATAAGTATGGTAACACTGGGTGGTAGGAATTTTGTGGATCCCTATATATTGCTGAAAAATAAATGACAGAATGCGGATTCTTAGCCAAAGTTTGAGGTTTGTGAGGACTTGTAGGTAAGAAAACATTATAGCATTGTCACACTTCACACCACATTGGACTACCCTGGATGTCTAGTTTTAAAAAATGTCTGGGTTTGGCAGGATTCTCTTGTTGGCAGCTGAGCTAAGGCCCAAATTCCGCAGCTACCCACATTGTAAAAATAAGCGATTATACTGCATGAAATGGGATGTCTAATGGTCAGATTTTGGAGTGTTTTGTGAGGTTGGCGCAAGGCTGTTGGACTTGGCCCTTTTTTGCAGGGTCATCCCTGAACCTTTTGTCTACCTTCTGTACTTTTTCTGACCTGTTGTGGGTGGTTTTATGACTCTGGGCACTTTACCACTGCTGATCAGTGCTAAAGTGCATATGCTCTCTATTGTAAATTGTTGCAATGGATTAGTGACTCCATGATTGGCTTATTTGATTTACATTTCAGACTCTAGTACAGTGCACCATGTGTGCCCAGGGCCTGTAAATCAAATGCTGCTGGTGGGCTTGCAGCACTGATTGTGCCACCGACAGAAGCACGTTGTAAAATGTGGCTCAGGCCTGCCATTGCAGAGCCTGTGTGCAGCCTGGGTCTGACATGTCGACTTGGCAAGTGCACCCACTTGCCAGTCCCTAAACCTTCCCTTTTCTACATAATAGTCACCCCTAAGGTAGGCCCTAGGTGTACCCCTGAGCAGGGTGCATTGTATGTAAAAGGTAGGACATGCCCTGATGTGTGTGGCATGTCCTGATAGGGAATTGCAGCCAATTTCGTTTTTCACTATTGCAAGGCTACCTGCTCCTGTAGGCCAGAATGGGCAGTTTGATTATAACATCTTATAATCTAACTGACTCAGGGAACTAGGTAGAAATTCATGTTTAGTATGCCTGAACTCAGAATGATAAAATACATCTTTTAGTAAAGTTGGTTTTAACATTCTGTGCTTGAAAATACCACTTTTAGAAAGTAGCTATTTTCTTGCCTAACCATCTAAGCCTGTCTCTGCTAGGTTGTGTATTCCATGTCTGGTTTGTGAGTGACAGGGGCTGGGGTGGCTCCAGGAGACAGGATGAGGCAGCACAAGGCTGAATAGACCTATCTGCATTGGGAGTGGTGGGAGGAGTAGCACCTGGGCCTGAATAGGGCTGTGCCTGCCTTCCACAACGCTGGCTCCACCTCATGTGGTGCGTCTGATGACCCTGGCCCACACTGACAAAGGAAGAAGTTGTGCACTGGCAGAATGCACCCAGAACTGGTTTGGACTCGGTACAGACACTCTCTGCCTTCAGAGACAAAGGATTTGTGGATATATAAAGGGGGACCCAGACCCCAGAACTTTAGATCACTTCTGGGAATCAAGACGAACCTGTGCTGAGGAGAAGAATCAGGAAGCTGAAGGAGGAGACTACCCCTGTGCTGTGTGTTTGGGGGTTGGCCTACAGTGGTTGCTTCCTTGCCAAATAAAGGAGAAGAGGACTGAGTGTGCTTTTCATCATCTTGTAGAAGATCTCCAAGGGCTTGAACTTTGAGCTTGCCTCCTGCCTGAAGTCTCAGGGATACAAGACTTCACCACCAGCTCCCCCCTGAATTCCCTTGCTGGGAATTGAAGTTCCTGCTGTTGTGCTGGGCCTTCTGAGAGACTGCGTGTCGCTGGGAGCTGGAAGTGCGACTCAACGACGAGAAGCATGTCGCCACTGCAGCAATTGCCGTCACATCGCCGAGGAAGCATGCCGCCGCTGTCCCCATCTCATCACCGAAGTGCGTCTCCTCACCGGAGAAGCGTGCCGCCGATGCAGAGGTTGCCGTCGCATCACCGGAGAAGCGTGTCGCAGGGCCTGTCACGGCTCAGAAGTTCCCCGAGTCGCCGCACGGCCATCGGGCATGCAGGCATTGCATCTACGTTGTCGTATCGTAACCAAGACGCCATTATGCCGCATCGCACCGGATCATCGCATCGAGGCGCCATCTTGTCGCATTGTACCGGAGAGCAGTAAGAAACCGACGCACCAACTCACCACACAATAAGGAAGCGAGCATCAACTCCCCTGCGCAGCAGTAAGGAACCGACGCATACACTCCCCTGAGTGTAAGGAACCGAAGCATCACCTTCCCTGCGACCCTTTTGTTTGTTTTGCGTTACACATCCAAGGTACTTTGAGAGTAATGTGTCACATTTGCAATAGAAAGTGAACTAAGCTGTTTCCTACCATTTAAAAGTATTTTTGATTACAGTATTATGGATTTTTGTCGTTTGGTCTTGTGTTAAGTCCAGTAAAGATTACTTATTTTTCTAAACCTGTGCGGTGTCCCTCTGTAGTGGTTTCACTGTATTACTGCAAGTGTTCACAAATGCTTTACACACTGCCTCTGAGATAAGCCTGTCTGCTCATGCCAAGCTACCAAGGGGGTGAGCAGGGGTTATTTTAGGAGTGTAGCCCCTTACCCTGACTAGACGCAAGGGTCCCTATTTGGACAAAGGTGCAAACCATTGCCAACCAGAGACCCCCAAATCTAACAAAGGCCCAGCCATAAAAGTGTAGTACTGTTTTCATTGGGAGACATGTCGTAAAACACAGTAGTAGAACATTTGTTATTACCAGTTGGATTTTCTCTGCATTTTCTCCTGACACTCTGTTCCCAACCGTGAATATTCTTCTATGCATTTTTGCTAGATTCCCTGTTCCCAACTGTGAATAGTGCACCAACCTAGCTGTCAGCTGGTCCAGGGCACTTTTAAGCTCCACGAAAGGTAGGTGAAGAAGGCCTGGAACAGGTGTTCTGGAATATTGTGCGCAATAGCAAACAGACTGCCGGTGTATAATCTGTGGAACATGTAAGAGAACATATAGCTGAAAAAACACAATGAACTGCCCTAAAAAAAATAAAGTGAAGGGTGAGTTAAAATTGACAAATATATTCACAGTGGCTACGCAGCAACACCTGAAAAGACAGGTAGCTCAAAAGGCCATCACTCTTATCTCACACACCACCAGCATACTCAACCTTAACTTCCACCTTGTTATACTCACAATTCTAATTTAAAAAATCTTGTTTATTCACTGCTTCTCTTAAACAAATGTTACAACCTAGTAACATTACTATTCATGTACAATAAACAATAATCACCTGCATTCACAGGTGTATCACTAACCCTCCTCCTCTATTCGTATTCAAAGTGAAACACAAAGTTTGACATGCATCGAAAAGGCTTCCACCATCATATTTAATACCGATGATTCACAAGTCAACTTACATCTTTCACACTATTAACTACTGAAACGATCAAAATGGAAATATTGTGCTTCAAACGTTTAAAAAGTAATCTTCATAAATAGCAACACCACAAATTAATATTTCAGTTAATTTTCTAAACACTAGAGCATATAGGTGGGAGCTGAGATTAGGTGAATGTTATTTTTGAAAGAGGAGAGTAAGAACGTGCTTCACGTCTTCATTTGTTGACTTTTTTGATTTGTGGTGCAGCCAGCCACAGCTAACGTGTTCTTCAACTGGGACTCCTCTTTAACCTATCCTCAAAGAATACATATATATATGCGTGCTATCTGCATAGCTCGAGCGCTGTATACATAAAGATGTTATTTGCAGTAAGTGTGCTATAACTGTACATTCACCAGTTTAGTACTTTAGTGCAAAAATCCTTGTTTTCCGAACTAATGTAAGAAAATAGCTTGCGCATTACTTTGACTATAGAAAGAAAATATCACTGGCAATGCAAGGCCTCATCAATGTAATTTTTTCTTACTCATAGATTTAAACCTGTGTCTTTGTTTTGGGTCAATACTTCCCTTTAAAACTACTACACATGAAAAAACAGGCTGAAATAAACCATGTATATTTATCTACCATCCATTGTAAGCCATAACTCGCACGCCAATGCAATGCAAGGCAATGCTTATGACCTCACCCTTGATGTGACAGGTGCAACTACAGCTCTGTCCTGAAGACGCTTGACAGACACCAAAGGTGTGGATAGACGAAGAACTTTATTCCATAATAAAGGAGCCCATGCCCAGCGAACACTCCTCCCATGATTTAGTAATCCAACTGCCTGAAACTGCGTTGGTTGGAACCCACAGATAGAAGGGCTGGAACATGGAATGTATAAGAAATGATAACAAATACATTATGGGGAAGGACAAGTGTATTGAAACAAACATGGGACTTAGTCAGTGGTCGAAGTGAGGGAAAAAAAGTAGGGGAACTGTGGGCGAAGAATCAGAGGATGGGAATAACCCAAGGATTGGATCAGTGGGCGGAGCCCAGAATGTGCAAACATCCCAATTTTTAGTATTTGTTTAGCTTTTCACTGCCCAGTTTAATCAACCAATGGATACACATGATTATTTAAGGTTATAATGAGTTATTGACATTAAAACACATTCACAAAGTGGGATATGCTTCTAATCACAGAATGTCCCAAATACAAAAAAATGTGGATGCACGAGCCATTTGTCGCCGAGCCATGGAGTTTGTCATTAGCACTTCTCCCTTTTACTACAACGGGAGTTCAAACGTGAATGGCAAAATATCCTAGTTTGCAAATGTTTTCTTTATAATAATGGCTCTGCCATATTTGCCTCATAATCCAAGATCTGCTGCATGATCTGACCATTTAAATTAATAAATTGTTTATAGATCAAACGTATCAAAAGTTAATGAAAAATGTGACTTGTTTTGCTGCGGAGTGGATGGCTTATTGCAAAGGTTGACTGATCCCTTTCTGACTGTTACATTTGTATGTTACACTGGTACTAATAAGGCAAAATCTTTCCAAAGACTCTTAGCATGTGTACACATGTCAAAATAATAAAATATCAGAAAATATACTGCATTACACTGCAGCCATTTTTTAATGCATAATTTACTCAACATCGTGGCATAATTTTGTCCTCCTTTTCTGCATAATTAATTCCAGTGGCCCCACAGCAAGCAGCACATGTTAAAAGTGCTTGTGAATGAAGCAGAGACTGTGAAGTTTGTGAATTTAGTTTGGTGTGCGTGCAAATTCTGCATTGCCAATCCCTGGTGAGTTGCAGCTACTACTTCTGAAACAAGGCCAATGGAGGAACTTATGGGTGAGGCAGACTGCCCTCAAGGGCAGGGCCGGCCTTAGCACTGGTGGTGCCCTGTGCATTAATGTTTGTTATTGCCCCCCAATGACCACCTCTGTAATGGATTACCTCACTACCACCCTATAACAGTGCCCCTCAGGTCTCCATAACCACATTCTCAGATGCATTTAATTTGATTTACAGCACCACCCATACCAGTGTAGGGTGTCAGAGCACTTTACATCACACACTTTACTCAGAGACAATCAATATGTGTGTAAAGCACTGTATAGAAAATATTACATAAGACTAAGGACTACAAGGTGTAGGTGTCACATGACAACCATACTAGTAGGCCGTATAGGTTAATAGTGATTGGTCTGGAGAAACACAAACTCAGAATTTAAAACGTAATACCATGGTTTGGGGTTCTCTTTAATAATCAGATTTTATTTCTGTACAAAAGAACACTTTTTGTAACATTAGGATAATCAAAGACTGGGGGGAAAAACATAACGCTCTAATTTATACCTTGCAGTTTGTATGCAGCTCTTAGATGAAAGTTAATAGCTCACTTTTCTATGTTAGGATTTTAACTTATAAACTGCAAGTAACAAAAGGATCTCTCTGACAAAAGCAGTAGCCCACTGACCTATTTACATTAAGTGCACTTTGTGAACTGCATGGTATATGTTCTTTGCAGCAGGCACATTACCCATCTGAGCTGCCTTTCCATGAATCTAAACTTCCACTAGACAAAATGATCTCTCTCTAGGAAGAACATTAAACACCAGAGTCATCATGACATTTTTATTGTTGCCGAAAATTGCTGGCGGCCAGGAAGGAGGCAGCAAGCGCTTTTAAAACCTTAATATACTTGCAAACATAATGCCTCCACCCAAAGTCAGCACCCAGTCACACCGTTGCACTGCCCTAAAATTGGCCCTTCTCAAGAGTCCTGTGACCACAGTGACAGAGTCACTGTTGTTCTAGGCTGTGCTGCTTCATAGGCCTGCCCGCAAGACTGAAGGTGAACTTCAGTATGGATTGTGGTGGACAAACCTTGAAGGTTAACTCACACTTGCCACTGCTAGGGTCCACCTGCAGGTGCTAAGACACCAGGGCTTCTAAGCTCTTGCGAAGCCTGCTATGTCTAGCATGGGATTGTGCTCTCTCATGAGAGTGGTCTGGTGGTCTGGTTATTAAGGCTGAACCTGGTTCTCCAGTTCCAAATTCGGGAGCTCTGGCCATAGTGCCACATCCTCTCCCCCACAGAGCATCATACTGCCCCACTGAGAAAAACTCACACTGCCTTCAACTACAACCCAATTGCTGCCGGCTATAAACACCTGGATGCGGCTCAGTTCAAATGACGCACTAGACAAGAGCAATATGCAGCCTACAAAAAAAACAGTAACAACATCCTGGAAAAAGCAAACCCTCATAGGGAATGCAAAATTTAGCAAACCATGTGAAATGTAAGCAGGAACAACATGGTTACCTTAACGCTTTTACACTAGCAATTCAGAAATCAGTGAGTGCTTTTGCCTGAAAAGTTAAGGACATGACTACAGGGCCCTGAATGGAACCATTTCCATGTCCATTGCTTATATCCTTACAAAACGCAAGCAGTATGGTAAAAAGACCACATTCCTGGACGCAGAGCCGCAGTACACATTTTGTTTTCCAATCCACACTTTGCAGTACCTCCAGGATTGGTGCACTAGTTGCAAACCCAGGGAAAACAAAGACAAGATAACAAAAATAGGGCTTCACTGGCAAACTCTATAAAAGTGGCGCTAATGTGTTTGGGTGTGAATAAAATCAATCTGGCCAGTTTGCTACCACCCTGTCTTACTTTATTTAGTTATTTTTCTTATTTTTAACCTTTTATTCCAGATGCTGCACTTTGGAATTAAAATACGACATTTCGAGCAAAAATGTTTTTTCTTTTTTGGATCCATTTCACAGGGGAGCAAATAAAAGAAAGGAGAGGAAACAGAGTGAGAACCTTGCCTTGAAGTCACGGTTTTAAATAAGAGAAGAACTGCTAGACAGTAAGAGAGGGAAGAAGGAAAGAGTGGAGGGCGGGGGGGGGGGGGGGGGGCAGCTGAAGCGGCAGAGCAGAAGTAGACACTGTATTTTTCTTCTCTGGGCAAGAAGGAAAATACAGAGTCCTGTTACTTCTCTGCCCCCCCGTCCTCCTACGCCAGGAACGCCGAGCTTTATTTATAGGCGATGGCGATTTCTTGCGTCCTGGGACGCATTTTCAATATAAAAAAGTAGGGGAACGGTATCCTTGGAACTGAAGAAGTAGGGGCACGCCGTGCCCTGCCTATCCCGCCCACGTCGACCACTGGACTTAGTTCCAAAACACTACATCATCTTTCCGCTTTTACAAAGGAACGAAATTAAATATTGTTAATAACACACACAGGAGAAAGCACATTGAAACCTTAATGCTTGCTCATCCGTGCAAATAAAAAAAATCCTTGAACGTTGAAGGCGTGGATACATTATGAGACGCTCTTAAATTTGGTACACATGATGCAAGGTATGTTTCTTTATCCGACAAGGTCTGATCACCTACCATACCAGAGTCATTCAATGAACAAGAAATATTTTCCTGACCATGAGAACCTCTATTATCTCGGTTCAATCTTCTATGACTCGGATGAAAATGTGTCTGAAACAGTTGGCTCCGAAACCTTATCACCTACTGGAACCCAACACTTACTTGGAAAAGGTCACCATCTAAAATGAATTCTTTCTAATGCTTGTTCGGAGGATAGTTTGACTAAACATCTTTTGCTCCATCATCCTTCTCTATGAAACAAGACAGAACCATTTGAAACTTTGACTACTTGCACTGACGTATTATTATTATTATTATTACTATTATAAATCTTTATTCGGTTTATGCATAATAAACCATAAAAGTGCACAATAAAAAGTACAGTTAATATATTACAATTTAAAATGTAACGTTTGAAAACAGAATCACATATCTCAGTACCCACTCCTGATGACTGGACATAATAATTTGGTTGTAGCAACACTATAGAAACCTAGAAATAGAAACCTTCTTTGTGGTCCGTCCTATTAATAGGTGTGTTTACATGGTACCACTCTCACGTGTTCCAAGCAGTTATTTAATAATGCAACCATAAGAGTAAAAGAGATAAAACATTAAAAGCAATTCAACATTTTTAAATATTACGATAATGTCTTTCACGAATCTAATTGTTAAAAACTCGTATGTGTGAAAATTAATAATATACTTAAATCATTAATAAATAATAATCCCTACCGGCGAGAGCAGCATCACATGTTTTAAATAAAGTGCATTGTTGTGTGTGATTGGACTGCAGCACAGAGAAAGCGATTTACAGCAACACGTTTCATCATCTGGGAGTCATTTTGATGCATGAAAAGCTTGGGCGCCATGCCTCAGCTTTTTTCACTCTCATTAATGGAACCAAGAAGCTTTTAGTGCGTAACACGTAAAATTTACAGAAATAGGAAGTGAATCATAGACTGAGTAGCACCTTTACTACATGGGCATGCAATCGCATCTAAGTTGGTCTGATACCATATTGGAAAGCAAAGTAGATATTTTACTGTGCTCACCCTGAACCTAAATAACAGAGAGCGCTCCCAGGTCCTCCTTGGTTTCCATATGTAACTGCCTGATGTAACCTCCATATTCATGGAGAGATATTTTCCAATCGTTGCTTCCTAGACTCCTCCAAAGCCCTCTTATCATGCGATTGTGCTAATAACCTTGATGAAACTTGTCTTTTATTAATGGAGGCACATGTGGTGGTATCAAAAAAAGCATATGATAGACCAGCCTCATCAAAGGGGCTTTTAACGTAAGCCAACCATGGGATTTACATACCTTTGTAATACTCAGGCACTCACTAATTATGGCCCTTGATAGTGGGCGTCCTCATTGTGCCAAATAGAGAGGCAGAGCAAGAGTGGTTTCATTTGTATATGGTCACTCAAATACATGAGCCCAAGTTTGCCATGGCAAATATAATTTAATGAGGATCCTGGTGTAGCCAGAAGTCTCCTCTAAAAATTATTTTCTTCTCTCTGTAATGGTGTACAATCAGTATAACCCCAAACGCCCGTCCCATTATAAGCTATGGGGGAGCAATTTTGCCCTGCTTTTCTGGGCATGTGCAACCCAGGATCCTGGCCTACTAAAAGTTACCCTCAACTACGAGAAGGTTTTTGTGCTTTCTAAAACATTTTGACCGACTGTTATTCTAAGATCCGCACATCTTTTGGTCCTGCATGCCATTATGTAAGATTTACCAGAATTGGTTAAGAGATCCAAGTTTGACATCAATGCCACAAAAGTGTGAACTAACGTTCTTAATGCTTTTGGTGTGCGAGCCATTAAGGCCACATCATCTGCATACAGACATGCGGGAGTGGGATGCCATTTACCTTTGGAATGTATAGGGTACTGGCTACCAATTCAATACTCAAATTGTTGAGATAAAGAATAAACATCCAAACCCCCCATATACTACTACTTGGAAGTTTCCCTTCTTTACTTCAAGAGCATCTGTTGTAACTTTGAGTAACAAATGTACCCAAATAGATAGTCCCCCGGATGGTCTCCCTGACGTAGTTCGTGCTGCAGGGCGGGAAAAACATGCACAACCTTTAAAGACAATAGAAGTAGTGTCCCATAGTTCCTGAAAAAACTAAATGTCCTACGTTTTTATAAATGACTGCCACTCTGGGAGCAAGATCTTTGAACGGATGCCAGCAATATTCCAACTTAAAAATGATAGTTTACATGAGTTACTGAAGCAGGGGGAGTTTTGACCTCGTACGTGGCGAATTTAAAGACAATGTTAAAAAATCTTGAGCCGCCTCTGCCTTTGGCGACAAAGTAGCAGAAGCTTGTGAATTCACTCTCCCTGAGGTTACAGTCCAGACGTCCAAATTGGTGGCCCCTGGCGCAGTCTTTCAATTGACCTCGTTACAGTTAGCCAGTGGTGAGTATCTATTGCCACTTGCTAAGCCCCACAGAGGGTCTGGATTTCTCAAAAGGGAGGATAGAGTTTATCATTTGAGGAGATCTGTAGAAATAACCTGGTGGGAGTGTGACAATGGCTGATTTCGAAAATGGCCTTCAGGATTTATGACCCAGCGGGTGCTCCTAGGTAGCTGGCCGTCGAAAGTTCGCTATAATACCCTCTCCAGAGATGTTTTTGGGTGTAGGCCCGACCCAGCTTATTCATTTGGCAATTAACATTTCTATTCCATCCAACAGCTCCTGTTGGCCCCAAGCTAATGTTACACCTTGTTCCGAGCTTGCTCCCATGACACTGTTTGGCCGTCCTTCAGCAGGGGCACCCCGGCCATGACCAGAAAATAAGGCAAAGCCTCTAGGGGAAAGATGCAGAGTAGTGACGTAAGAATTTCCTTCCTGAATTTTTGAAATATTAAAGAATGCACTGGGTCGCTGTTGGATTGGCGTTATGCACTTATTCCCTGTGAGACCATCCCTCTCCTTGCTTATAGCAACCATATCGACCTTAGTTCCACTTGCACCGTCACATTTCTGTTTTGTTTGTTGTGTCTTTTGTGTTAAATCCTGCCATGGGGTTTCTGCTGTGTGTCTAGGGTCTCGGGTTTATCGGTAGCCTTCCCTCTACCTGACATGGTGCCCGAGGTATCAGAGGTCGTCACAAGCGAGTGGCTGGTTGCTAGACAAACTGGGCATGCTGGGGGCAGTGTTACCAGGGGCTGTATTAATGTTGCCAGGCTTATTTAAATGTTTTTCCAAGGATTCAACAGTGGTGTTTACATTGGGGGTGGCAGGGGTTGTATAGGTCTTTAATGGCCCACTCAGAGTTCTCTCTGGTGCCCACCCCGGAGTCAAGCCTAGGTTCCGTTTCAGCGACATGAGGTAGTGGGCATAGTATAGGTTAGACCACTTCCATGACCAAGAGAGAGAGCCTGCGCTCAGTAAGGGTGATTTCAGTGCTTACCCCCCCTAATGCCCTCTCCAACATAGTAGGTACCAATACTAATGTGTTTATGCAACACTACTGCCATGTTGGTGCTTTTCCTCCTTCCCATCATGGTAGATGACAAAAGCAGAATAAAATGAAAGTGTGGCACTCACCCTTAGCATGCTTCGCCTGGGTTGGAAGATGTAGGAAAGTAAAGGGGGGTGGCCCAGCCGCGGACAGGCGCATACGGGCCCGCTTGACCCGGGCATGCTCCCAGGTGCGTCCCTCACAGCGGGAGCCCCAGGCAACAGAAATAGGCACCTCTGGGAGTGAGAGAAGCGTTGTGGGCAGCAGCTACTGCTAGTAGGTTTGGGGGCTGTAGTCCACCTGCCCCCTCCCCCCGGTGACACAAATAGCAGGACGCAGTATAAACTGACTCACCCTTCTTACCCTTGGTTGGCAGTGGTCCTGACATAAGCGAATAGCTTCTGTTTTTTACAAACAATTACTATGGTACTAACTTATTCTAGCGGAGAAGTACTGGCAATAACACCGTCTGATGGTTTCTCGAAAAGCTTTTTGAGATCTTCCTTAACACTTAATGGTATCAGTCTAACTCTGAGCAACTGCTACAGCATTTTTAAAACAAAATCTAATCAAGTGTCCAAACGAATTTATGGCATCAATGTTTCCATCAAATACTTATGGAAATCTGTCCACAATTCTGTTTATATTCTTGTTTGTATCATATTCAAGCAATGAGATAAATACATTGTTTACCAATAACAGGAGTATCAGATCCTGGAAGAACCATTAAACTTAGTTTAGTCAGATTTTGCCATCCCACAATTTTCGAGGGATGCATATATTTTGGTCACTGTTTCTCTCCCAAGGCATATAAAGCTATCCATAAAATACCCCAACAGTCTATGTCTTGGTCCTCTTATGCCTTGGGGAGACTATCCGTTGCATTAAGTGGTTTATTCTGAGCCGAAATTGATTATATGAAACATGAGAGATAATTGTGATCACGGCACCAGAATCTGCCATCATATTTAAATCCACTTTGCCAATTCTGACACCTCACAAAGGACATTTTACTTTGTTTTTAATATAAGTATCTACAGAGACAGTGAGCACCAATTTTGATAAAGCATGAGCACACTCATCAGTTGCACTGCTCACTTTTATAATAGTTTTACTACTTCTTCACATACTCTGAAAGTGACCAATTTTATGACACTTTTTGCAATGTTTGTCATTCACTGGATAAGTGGGTTATTGCTCACATGTGTCTTTTAATCACATTTAAAACACACTGGAATATTTTCCCCTGAAAGCTTTTAGTTGGCTGGTCCTTTAAAGATAGTGCATTTATGGATACTGAAGCTTGTGCAGAATTAGTAGAGGCAATGGAACACTCATCTGCTATACATTTGCTTGACACTTTAGAGCATTCAATGTTTTTTGTGATATTGATCACTTCAAGACAAAGTTGTTTCCCTAGTGTTCAGTAAACAAACCAGAACTGTTTTTGAATGACAACTGTAAACAAATTGGTCTCTAATGTGGACCTCCAGGGATGTTCCAAAGTTGCAAGGGGAATATCTTAGCGCTGATATCTTCTTCTCAACTGTTTCTTCTTGATTCTGGTTTCGTTTGAAAAAATGTAGTCTTTCCAATGAAACACTTGGATGCTCTGTAAACTTGTTAGAAAGCCTGGTGACAGATTCAATATACTCATTCAAATGACTAAATCGCCTGTTGGAGGATCAACCTCCAGCAAAGATTAGTTGACCTATGTGCCCCGGATGGCTAAAAAGCAGAGCTGCCTTTTAATTGGTTCACGTTTCTCTGCATCTGTTGACACCAAATAATTCTCAAAAGACCAAAACCATGTTTTCTAAATCACAGGCGGCCTCAGTGGTTATGAGAGAAAAGGAGCAATTTCGACTAGGTGTTGAGAGGATTTCATCTCTATGCTTTAAGACCTCAAAGGATATAATATGGTGAACCAGTCTCACAATAGTTTCTTCAATTCCAATCTAATGCTTTTTTCAACCCCCCCCCCCAAAATCTTTACATTCCCACATCACATTAACTTGAGAAAGCTCATTCGGGCAAGCAGGCGGCTCCCAATCTGGTAAGTTTTTGATTGCTTGCTTTTGTGGAAAATTCAGCTTATACCAACCATTTTCATAGTGATTACTGAGAAACATTTCCAATCCCAGGTGCCCTCTGGAAGCAACGTGCTGATGCCACTTCGTCATGTGATGTCACGTGGCAACCAATTCTCCAATCAAAATGCAAGAATATAGTAGCCTCTGCTGTAATTTTTTTGAATTTGTCATGTGATGCTTTGTTTCTGCATGTGGTGCTGCTGTTGGTTAGCGCACCTCACGCAACGTCCATCACACTGCTGTGCCAAAGCTGCACCTCTCGTGTATATGACAGGTTGACAGTGCCTCCAAGCTGGCCTTGAAGCTTCTCCAGCAAATCAGCAGTGCACCAATGCACAATAGAAGGTGTTGCCCAGGTGAGAACTCAATTGTTCGGCACAGCGGGATCCGCAGAAAATTGTCGGCAGCCTGGAAAGTGGATTGAGCCCTGATGAAAAAAGGCACTATGCTGACAGTGGGCTCCTGCTCCCTGTATTCCAGCTCATTGCCAAATGTTATGAAGACGTGTGCTACCAAAGTTGTGGGTAGGAGAAAAACCTTTTTCCCAAAACAAATGAGCCAATGTCCAGTAAATCTTCCTACTTTGACTTCCAAGTCCAACTGCCTAAAGCTGCATTGGTTGGAAGTGGAACCCACAGATAGAAGGGCTGGAACATGGAATGTATAACAATTTATATCACTTTTCATGACAGGTAGGTGCAAGTGCATTGAAACAAACATGGCACTTAGGGCCTGATTTAAATCCTGGCAGATGGCCTGTGGGTCCACCAGAGCAACAGAGGAAGTTACTCCATTGCTCTGATGAAAGGACCGCCTGCCAGATTTATAAATGACTGCCAGGCAGGCGGTCATTTATAAAAGCATTGTCAGAAACCGCCGTTATGGCGGTTCCTTTCAGTGCATTTTACTCTCTGCTACGGGGCTGCATCAGCAGAATGCAGCCCTTTAGCACAGAGTATTGCATCTTTCATTTGCAAAGAAAAAACTGAATCTGTTTTTTATTTCTGAAAAGAAAACATATAATGCTTCCCTCTTCATGGGAGTCTTCTCCAATGGCGGGGAAGCATTATAATAATTTTACTATTCCTCAACATCAAGTTTTACCTGGCAGTAAGAAACAGTAAATAATTACTACATGTGTGCCCATCCAAATAGGGTGGGTGGGCATCTAGCTAGCTAATTCTTGTATTGCTTTACTCCCCATGGCCCTTGGAAGGGATTAATCATGGCAGACACAGAGTGATCTCCACCGTGATTAACCCAAAGGTCCGTCGGCATGTAAATGCTGTGGCTGGATGTTGCAAAGTCATCCTGTGCCCTGGGCACACCCCAACCTTTTGCTGACTGGAACTGCTGGTAACTGACTCTTGACTGACCCTGAGCTCTGTCTAACCAGGCCAAGGGCCAGTGCCAAGCTGAAAATGAGCACATTAGAATACAGTTAAAACACCCAAGATACACTAGGATACACTATGGTATGGTGGGGTACCCCTGTAATTGGCATGACCTACCCCATAGGCCCCTAGTATATAATAGGGCAGGGGATTGAAACTACCTAGAAGTCCCCAGTACCCTGGGGCATGGCAGTTTAGAGGCCAGCAGCTTTTTCTGCACATGCATGTGTGCACTGCTGAAGCCTGAGATCAGTTAAAAACAGCTCGACTTTGGTGGTAGGGGCACTTAAAAATTGATAGCCTACAATGTTTTGGCATATTAGGGACCTCCAGGGTCGCCCCTAGGTATCCGGGGGGGGGGGGGAGGGTCGGATATGTATAAGGTGCACCCCTATAAAATTAGTTTTTATATGCCTGGGTAAAGTGAAATTTCACATTTCACTCCCCACATTGTGGTAAAGTGCTGCTCAAATTCGACGTTGATGCTAGAAGCACTGTGGAAGGAGGATCTCTAATATTTCTGCAGATTTAGAACCCCTAAAGTCTCCCCTAGTTGCACAGAGGGTGGGGGTCCTGTGGGAATTAGGGAAATACTTATAAAATATGTTTTTATAAGCCCTGTTGCTAGAAAACTGGCCCAAGTCATTTTCCCCATTGCAAATCCCAGGCCCTATAGGTTAACATGGCAGGAAGTTATTAAATAATACCTACTGATAGGAAGGACCTAGAGCCACCATTCAAAGACTTATCAGAATAGTATTGCTAAATCCAACAATATCATATTGTTGAATTTCTCCTAAAATGTACATACAAGAGTTAGAAGTCCAAATTCAGCCTTCCAGTGGTCTGCCCTGATTGGTTAGAGTGAAGTGGATTAGCCAGGCTGCTTTGAATAGGTGATAAAGAGCCCCTGGGGTTACCAACTCTGCTGGAAGGGCAGTGTGCTGCTCCATAGGAATGCCAGGCTAGGGGGTGGAGTCGTAAACCATGCTCTTCAAAGGCAGAGGGGAGGCCTGGGTGTCAGTTTCACTTTTACACTCTTGACCCAGAGTCAGGGCTAGGCTTAAGGAAGGTATGTGCAGATGGTAGTGGGAGAGTCTAGGGAAATAAGACAGCCCTGTGGATTACCTTGCTTCAAAAGGACTAAAGAGTGGACTCCATGCAAGCTACAGGTTAACAGAGCTCACCTGGACATCCCCACAAAGAATTCCCAGCCTGGAGTACCAGTGGATTTGTAACGGTTTTGTTCAAGTGGATTGCGCAATTGAAGTCTCACACTTTCAAGGACCCTCTTGGAGATTCCATTACCTTGGATTGTGTGTTGGATACTTTGGTACCCACAAGCGAAACTCCAGGAAAGAGTTCTAACTGGACCCTGCCTGCTGGAGAAGGCGCACCACAGATTTGGTGAGATTCTCCAGAACAGTTTTTAAAGGTGTGTCCCTGTCAGAGAAAACGAAATGACTAAAAGGGGCACTGTTGGTTTCTAAGCACTAGAACGTGACTAATCTTTAAAAATTCATATCTCTGGTTCCCTACGGTGTTTTTTTTTCTCGTTTTAGTGTCATTTAAAAGATAAAAATATTACCTACTTTTATACATTTGTGTTGGATTTTTATTTTGTGTTGTGTCTTAATTATTTACTGAAATGGTGTATTTAAATGCTTTACATACCTGTCTTTGAAGTTAAGTCTGCCTGCTCGCAGCCACGTTACCAAGGGTTGAGCATAGGAGTAATTTTCTAAGACCTGTGCTGAGTCCTACCATGTGTTAGTGGCCTTATTGCCAGTGGCAGACCTACATTTGCCCCTACCAATAACCCACTTTCCAACACCGGACCACTGTATTGGCGGGGAGGGAATCCTGTCACCTTTGCGACGGAGTGCCATCTCCGCCAATATTTAAATGAGGCCCTTTGTTTCAAAACACTACAAGCTGTTATAAATCTACAGATTAGTGTACATATCACTTTTCCATTAACGCTATGAATGAGACGACTAAGAATGTAGTATTACTTATTGGTTTCAATATGTATTGCTTTTTAATGAAGTGCTTTTAGGTGTCATTATGTGTTGGTATATATATATATAGTGAAGTCATAAGCATTGTATTTGGCGTGCAAGATATGGTTTGCATGGCTGTTCAGGTTATGGATTGCAGGAGCTAACCATGACTCAGAAATTCAGTTTTTAAATATTTTTCTATGTAACCATAACTGTACTTTAACTTTGATTTTTAAGTGAATTTCAGAGGTTTTTATAAACATAAGGTGAGGTGGTGTAACCAAAGCCTACAATAACTTCACTTTATCTGTTGTTTTTTAAATGATTTTCTTTGTTTATGATATATACACCGAACGTGTTTGACTTTTTTTCCCTTCAACACTGTGCACACCCTTTGCCTCTGCACAGCGGTGTTGGCCGCATTAATTGATATTTGTCCAGGTCCTGCGCCTAAACTGTAGCAGGTGACCAACCCACCGCAGACTGCCAAACCCCACTGCCTTTGAGTGTGTGGAGTATGGATTGGTCTATGGCCAGACTCTATGCCCAACCTGCCCTGGGTGGCTAATCCCTACTGCACACAACCACCACAGGCAGCCATGCAAGCTTTAGAGTGAAAAGAGACAAGCTACTTGGCTGACTTTTTTTTTTTCAAAAGAAGCATTTTATTTTTTTGTTTTTATTTTTTGCGGGGTATTTTGTTTTTTTATGGTTTTATTATTGTTTATCATAACTGTTGTGGCAAATGACCAATCATAGACTTTTTATATACCAATAGAATTGTTTGTAATATCCTTCCATCTCTTCATTCCCAATGTTTGGGATTTAATCTCTATACCACACGTTGATTATGCATTTCATGCAGTAGAGTGGAACATTTTGATTTTCAAATTGTTTTCTTGCTTTCCTTTGTTCTGCAGGAACGCTTGTCAGAGTTTTGTGTCCCAACTTCAGCATTCGGTCTCGCCTTCTGGTACCTCAAGTACTCCCTTTCATAGTTAGACTTGAGGTGTCTTCTAAGAATAAAATTACTGAAAGAGTAAAGACTTTTCTGCTCGCTGCTTAGTTTCTGGTCACAACACTTGCAGGTGACCCTCCTGGCATTAAACATCTTCTCATCTGGGGAATGACACACAAACTCCCAAATGATAGACTCCTTAGTGGTGTTCCCTGGTTCCATCAAATCCCCATTGCAGATGACTTCTTCCTTAGCAGACACACTAATAAGATGCTTTTTTCTTGTACCAGGTGATTTGCTTCTCCCATCGTTTGGTAAGCACGATCAAGCCAATACTTTTAGAATGTTTAGAAATGATGATTATATGTCTAGAAATACATAACATGTATTTTTCTCTGTAAAACTGTGACAGCTAATGCTTTATGATGACTCCTCGCTGTAATAGACATGAGTATATAATGTTAAGCAGTTATGTCTTTGATCTTAAAAGTGTTTTCATCTGTTTATTGTTATGTACTGATGATGTCATTTTCCTTTTTGTATCGATTTATGCAGATTTGACCGCCTAGATAAGCCATTAAATATATTGTGTACCTGACCGATATCTGAAGGAAGGTTGCACAAATTGAACTTACTTTGAAGAAACGGTTTGTTGGAACACTAGTGATTTTGTCATTCTAAAAATATTTTAATGTATATATGTAGCAGAGTATTTTTAAATCTCTCAACTTATGTGTCGTCTTATAAAGAATGTACATTGCTTGGCCAGAGATCAATCAGATTTTAGAGTTTGTACGAATAATTGTTTTCAAGATAAAAGGTATTATTCCGTTTGATCAATTTAGCTGACTACTGTATTTTTTGTACATTTGTTTTAATTTTGATAATAAAGAAGAATGTTGGATTTAAAAGTGTATTTGCTGTTGCATGGGAGACACATCATGTTTTGACTTATTGTGCAATATAAGTGAAGGGCGGGCACACATTTGTATATGTTTCGTGACAGGCAGCAGAGGGTTCTGCACTTTCTTGCTGTGCCTTGTCTGTCTGCAAAAGAGCAGTCATACTAAATCTCAGCCTCTTAGGCCTCTCTTCTCAAAATGATGGCTCTTCCTCTTGTTGCCAAAGAAAATGTATGTTTTTATGTGATGGAAGCTAAATTGAACTGTCAATTAATGAAAGGCTTGGAGAATACCCCACTAACACAAACAGAAGTTAGAGGGCCATAGAGGAAGTCTGCCCAGTTGCTAGGTGTGCCAGGTCTGTGGTCTTGAGTTTGAGACCACAAACATACTCTACAAGTCGAGTTCACTATGAACAACACCCCTAACAGGAACCTGAGATTAGGTCACTCCTGAGTGGACCTTTTATATATGAAAACTTTTGTTTTTTTCATTTTAAGACACCCACACATGTGTTGATAGTCCACTGTTTATTGGGACTGCAGACCACACCTAAAATAGCAGCTATGGTCCACATTCCCGGATTGAAACCGTCGGTCCCCATCCATTATAGTATGTACTCTGAATTTGAGCGTCAGGGACCACTGTTGCCATTTTAGGTCTTTCAGGTCTGTGAAAGGGACTATGAAAGGGAACCCCATGAGGTTTCCTAATCTGAGTTCTTGGTACCGGTACCATGGATTTAGGAAGGAGAGGGCTGTTCCTCTCTGATTCTGCAAAGTTTGTTGTCCTTTTGTAGCCCCTGCGACATGAACACCTTTTTTTTTTTTTTTTAATTGGACCTCTGGGGTGTCTGGGGGATAACCACCCACGCCACGTGGGGTTAGGGTGTGCTCACCCTAGACTCTGTCATGCCTGACGTCTAGTAAGGGCCGCCACAAGAGACAATTTTCTTTTGTGTCCAGTCAAACAGCATTTTTTGTTCCGCAAACTCAACTTTTGGTTTGCAGACAAAAATGTAAAAGCATCTCCCTTGTCCAATCAGATTTAATTATCATTTAAATTTGGGTCTGCAAAGTGTTCTCTGACAGACTAACAGTCCAGATCTTCCTAACTCTTTGAAGCCCACCTACCACATTTTTGTAAAACTATTTTCTCCAAAGCTACTGAACAGATTTACACCAAACCATGCAAAGGCATTTCCTTGGTACAATTATACATTCGTGGGAAGTTTTGTGTAATTCCATTCAGCTATTTATTTTGTAGTGGAAAGCAATAATCCGTATGGGATTTAAAATGAGAGTAGTCACTTGGACCTGCAAAAACTGTTTTTTCAAAACCCAAATACGGTGAACTTTTGGGGGTAAAATTTAGTGCAGATTAGAACGTCGCCAAGGTTAAGAACACAAAAACAGCTTTTCAGTGTAATCTGTGCTGATAATTTTGTAACTAAAAATCCCTAATTTACCTCTAAGTGAAAATATATTTTGTGCCAGCTTCTACGAATGGACATTTTATAAGCCTTTTTGGCACTAGTAAGGGTAAAGAATAAAATTTGCTTGTCTTTTTTATTCAGGTAATGAAAACCAAATTGAAAGTAATTTCGTGGTCACGGAAAACGTTACGTTGAATATATTTTCATACTGTCAGCAAACTATATTTCCTTGCATTCTTTTTCTATGAAACAGTTTGAGTAAATTATGCAAATGCAGAACTCATCTTCGCCGTATTTGCTTAATTCAAGCCTGCAAAGCTGCACGGAAAATGTCATCCTTCAGTACCTCGTGTCTTTATGATGCAACCTTTTTTTTTTACCACGAAGCCTCATCATTCTTGACAAACAGACCATGGATGTAGATAGAACAGTCTGAAAAGAGAAGTGTTTTAGGGGAGGAAATGGATCTTTCTACATTGTGAGATGTGCGGATTGGGAAAGCCAGCATTAATTATATTTGATAATACGATCCAAATAAAAATATAATGGGTCGAAGAGTGTTTCTTTGAAGTGTGCATTGATGATATGTAACTTTACTAACCAACGTTTAAGCATTTCGAAAACAGACATTTGTGGAACTGAAACAAAACAGCGACACTCAATAAGGTATGTTTCAGTCTAAGATGGAGTGGCCCTTTCTTACGCAGGGCGGTAATGGTTTACTCAGGGAGCAAGGTAGTAGCTTTCATGATGGCTTCCTAGAGAACCCATGAAAAACAATGATAAGTTGTAAAGTACATTGTAATATACAAACGGGTGCCTATTCACTGAAGTATTTTGGAATATGTAATGTACGATTCCCGTTGCATACTTGTGGATGGAACATTCACATACTATTAGTACAGAGGTTATTTTGTAACAAAATAAAGTGGTAGGGACCCCTTATTGCTCGGAAAGCCACCTGGTCTCGCACAATCCACTACCTCTGGTAGGGGATGTATGTCGTTACAACGTACACTTTTACAACGCATGCACTTACAACGCATTTTTTACAACGCAACATCCACTACAACGCATTCCATTACATAGCATGACACTACAACGCATGTTTAAAAACTACCTTTACAAGGCATTCCATTACATCGCATACTACCTTTACAACGCATACCATTACAACGCATAGTATAGGGGTAAAAATTACTATTCTAACTCCAGGGGGTGCAACAGTAGGGTAAGTGTTGGATTGCGTTGTAATGGTATGCGTTGTAAAGGTAGTATGCGATGTAATGGAATGCGTTGTAAAGGTAGTTTTTAAACATGCGTTGTAGTGTCATGCTATGTAATGGAATGCGTTGTAGTGGATGTTGCGTTGTAAAAATTTTGTTGTAAGTGTAGTGCGTTGTAACAGTTGCGTTGTAAAGGTTGTTCACCTCTGGTAGGTCTAGGGAAATGCTAGTTTCAGCCTTTACTGCTAACCCTGTGTTACTTTTTCCACTATTTCAAGCCACCTCAAGTTGTAGGAATGTACTAGATACTCTAGTGCATTATGTTTTTTTTATTTATCGAGCTGTGAAACACCTTACAGGTCTTAAAACAAGCATTTGCAATGCAATAGGTCTCGCATTTGCGAGAGTTTAAGCAATTAGCATTGTAAATGACAATGCCTTTTACTTATATGTTTTGATAATGAACTCATAAATTAAAGGCATTGCCATGTACAATGCTAATAGCTCAAACTCTTGTAAATGCGAGACCTATTCATAGAAGCGGCCGCCATTGTACCGGGCTGCTTAGAAAGTGAAAATGCGCATGGCGTGCTGAATGTTGTAGGATAGCATGTCGTGCCTGCAGTAGGAGAAACTATTTAAAGAAAATTGTACTTACAGACTAAAAATGACTCACACTGTAACAACCGAAGTAAAAGGGCCAGTCCTCATGGGGGGTTACGAATGAAGACAAGGCGGTACTAAGGAGGGACTAACAAGCCTATTAATGATTCAGAAGCCAGCATTTACGAAGGACAAAGACACAAGCCAATGACAAATAGAGGCGGAGAGTGGGCAGGGCTTCTATTCCATACTCCAATACAGCATGGCTTCCAGAGCAGCGCATGCACTGCCCAGGCTCAACCTAAAATTGTGGCAGACAGCACCACCATGTGGTGAATTGCCATAATAAATTGCTGTGGTTCATAAATAAGTGGCAGTGCCGAGCAGTGGGAAACACCGGCACAAATTAAGCACTGCATTAGTACAAATAGAATGGACTACAGTATCTTTGTGTTTTTACTTATAATTTTTGGATATTTCGTGGCTGATTCTCAAAGACATGCAGGAGTAGGTAAAAGAGTACTCCTGTAGTAATACTTTACCTACTTTTAAATGTTTTTGTGAATCAGCCCCATAGATCTTTGGGTCATGCAAAGATTTACATCTAGCAGTGCTTAATGTGCATAAAAATAAGTGCCAGGCGGCAACAGAAGCTTGCGACATCAACTACCATTGCCAGCGCTGTCAATGACAGTCCCAACACAACTTACTATCACACTCCTACAAGTGTGACAGTTCAGATTATTCCATGCCCTCAATGCTATAAGAATGGCTTGGGCAGCAGTTATTTGTCATTTTACGTTATATTAAATAAATAAACAACTGTTCTTGCCCTAATCTCTAAATGAGATATATAGCGCCGCCGTGACTGTCAATAGTTCCGGTGCTGACAATTAAGTGCTTGTGACGAGCACTGGAAACCACTGGCTAAAATTAAGCACTTATATCTAGTAACGTATCACATCATGATGAGATGGAAATACAAAGTGGGCTCTCAGTGCATATCATTGAGATTGGATTTGGTCAGTTGGTCAGAGATGGAAATGGCCTGATTATGAGTCTGGCGGACCACGGACTGCCAGACTTAAAGTGGCACGGCGGTGACGGTCTTCCGACTGCCCTATTACAACTAGAGTGCTTAGACCGCCATTGCACCACCCCAACCGCCCCAACCGCCAGGGATCATAGATCTCTGGTGGTGGCGCGGCAGTCTAGGGCCGCTAAATGCTTGGTGGTTACCTGAGGCCCTGCCAAGCATATTACGACTTTCCTTCCCACCAGCGGGCTCATGTTGTTTTTTCATCCATGAAACTGCTGGTGGAGAGGAAAGAAGGGTGGCCTCACAAGGCCCCTATTGACCCTGTGCACTGGGGTGCATTTAGGGGGCACATGTTGTGCCCCCCTGTAGTTGTTCACCCCCAGTTCCTGCATAGAAAGGAATGCACGACATGGTGCATTCCTTCCTGTGCAGGAACGTGCACTGGCAGTCCCATGGTGGTGCAGTTTAAGGCTCACTATGAGCCTTTAAACTGCACCGCCGTGGGACCGCCACACTGCCCGCCTGCCAGACCACAAAAATACTTGTAATCTGGCGGGCTGGTGGCAGTGAGGTTTGGTGGTGCGGGAGCGTGGCGGTGGCATTCCGCCCACCCCGCCAAGACTCGTATTCAGGCCCAAAGTGTGGTGCTGAAGCAGTACACCAGATGGAGGAGATGGAAAGACTCACAAGATGCCTGAGTGATACCTAGGCTATATGGTTTTTTATTTCAATCACTGGGAAACACTGATCAAATGAAAATCAGCCCTTTTAGGTTGAAACCAAAAATCACCGGTATGTGCCACTAGAGGGCACCAGGTGTCCACACGGAGCTGCAGCAGCTGCAGGATGGAGGGCAGGCACAGGTAGAGGAAAAACAAAACTTTGGAGCCTCCTCCTTTCATCCACTGGTGGCATGAAGCTAGGGGGCAGGTCAAGGGCATCCTCAGCCCATAAGAGAAGGGCTTCTGCTGCCGTCTCCTTCCTGTTACTGCTGCCACCCACCAAGGACGAGGAACCTGAACTGGAGACACGACACAAAGAAAGCACCCTCTATGGGTCTAGATGCCTACGGGACCAACTGATCCTGGCAGGTGGGGCAGGTGGAAATGTGCCCAAGGGCCAGAGCTACTGACCTCGAACCTGTAGAACCCGGCTCAGATCCTGGCGTGGAGTCAATATCCTGATATTCCAGGCAAATAGCTTAACCGCACTGTGCCTGAAAAACATGAATGTGTAAAAGTAAATTGTGCCCCGTAGAGTGCTCCACTGCATTCGAACAAGTTTTTTCTATGTACAACTGCAAAAAATACAGTGTGCATGTATATTTATATCCAGGCATTGAGCGGCAGGGCAGCACTGTGTTCAGCTCCCGCAGCCCTGTTAAGACCACAATGCCTGGCAGGACTAATTGCTAATTGGTCCTAGTAGGCAATTCTCAGAGGGCCTGCCGTTCAAGTGATGGGGGAGCACTGTGTTCAGCTCCCTCACCCCCTGAGGGGCACGATGCCTTCTGGGACCAGTGGGCCCTAGCAGAACAAGCATTTGCAATGCAATAGGTCTCGAATTTCTAAGAGTTTGAGCTATTGGCATTGTAAAATTACAATGCCTTTTATTTATGTTTTGTTTTTTAAAACAAATAAAAGGCATTGTCATTTACAATGTCAGTAGCATAAACTTGCATAAATGCGAGACCTATTGCATTGCAAATGCTTGTTAATTCTGTACTTGAGGAACGATCATGACGTTTGTGAAAGATAATTTGAATATGGAGTGAATCAGGTAATTGGCTCAAGGGAAAGACTTGGACTACCCTCCTCATTGCATGAATATTGATCCAGAGTGACGAATATGATAAAAGTAAAGAGAATATTTTACTGTTTATTATCTTATTTCTAAGTTATTAAGGACTAGTTACCCACCGCCTGGGCGCATGCAAACGCTAAGCTTCATGACTCTATAAGGCTCTTGGACGCAACGTAGTTTGACACTAATTTATACAGCTCGCCGATTAATTATTGCACATGTTAATCTCAGAAAATCAGCTGCTCTCCAATAAACCAACTCAATCACAGAACGAACGTCGGACACAATCAATTGATGGTTTTCATATCCTTCAACAAAGGAAACTCAGAGTACAAATATAAAAGCTGTGGAAATTGTGGTTGGCGGGCAGTAAAAGAAGGCGTGGCACTTGTGGAACAGGTGCTGATAGTTTGAGTGTTTACAGCGTGACGGGCGAGGGAGGGGGAAGTGCGATTGTTGAATGTGGGTCAGTGCTATTAATCTAAAAGGGTGCATTTTCGTAATTTAAGTTAAAAAAAATTATGTTTGTGTGCTGAGTGTACAATCATGTGTTCCCATGCTATTAATCTTAAAGGGTGCATTGTGTGGCCTCATTGTAAAAGTAAAAGCGTGCATAGCGCTCTAAATAAATTAAAAGTGCCCGCTATTACTAAAGCCGGCGTCCCACCAGTGCTCTTTCGATAAACTGAGTTAAACAATGCGTTACAAGCAGGGACTAATAAAGCCTGTAAATGAATCAGAAGCAATAATTTACAAACCACTGCAACAGGAGACAATTGAAACTAGTATGAAGCTTTTTGCCTGTCACGCTCTGAGGAAGTTGGCCAGGAGTTTGTTTGGTTTGTTACTAAGCCGCCGAGGGAGGGGGTGGCAAATGGTGAGCACTTTCGCGGCCGCTTTGATGTTCTCCGTGGCCGCCCGGCTCACTGAGAACATCAAAGCGGCCACTCAGAGGGGCTGGTGGGAAAGGAGGAGACGTGGCCTCTGGGCCAAAGCTGCTGAACTTGGACATTGGGAACCAGGTTTGGGTCCTGGCATCGGTTTAAACATCCTGTGATTCTGGCCAATTACTGAATTTTTTTCAACAATGCTTGCCAGGGATGAGGTCCCTGTAGGCAAGTTAGTGAAAGAGGAGCTGGGGGCGGGGGACATTAGGGCCTGCTGAGGATGGGGTCTCGGCAGGCCAGGAATTCCTGGGTTGGGCAAGCTCTGTGATAAGCTGCCTCTCTTCCGTTCAGTTGGCAGTCGTTACCAGGGCCAACTGGACTCAGCAGAGCACGTGTGGCAGGGCTGGGGAGGCATCAGTGCTATGGGGCTGGGATCAAAGGGGTGGGGTGCGCTCTGGGTCCACCTCCATGGGGGGCATGATGTCTGCCGGGACGAATGGTATAAAAATAAAATACAAAATACACATACCTTTTCCCTGCCGCTAGCTCTTCCCTTTGGTCCCTTCACATGCCACCTTCTCTGCTTTGATAGCGGAAGGAAGCAAGAAGCACCCAGGCTCCCTCCCCTAATGCAGCGTTGTGATTGGTATGAGGGCCGTGGTTCGGCGCTCAGATGAGGAATGGGAGGCTGGGCATGGTCCTCACCAGGCTGTGCATTACAGCCTGGCGAGGAAGATGCAAAGTGCGCATGACTGTTTGGTCGGGCCAAGAGGGCCGGCCAAACAGTTATGCACACTTAGGGAGTGCAAACCACTTTACCCCCGTACCCCCAGCCCCACCCTAAACCAGCCCGTAGTGAAAAATAAAATGCTAATAACCAGGTTATTATCATTTTATTTTTCCGCTGCACTGCTCTTAAACTAGTGGAGTAACGCTCCTCTGCCCTAGCGCAGGAGCCGCCACTGGGTACCCAGCAGGCAAATGACTGAGGGGCTGGGGGTCCAGCAGTGCCTATGGGGAAGGGTGGGGCCCCGGCAGGCCAGTCATTCAGGGGGTGTGGGGTCACTGTGCCAAGCTCCCTCACCCCCTTCACTTGGCAGTCCTTGCCGGGACCAACTAGTCCAAGCAGAGAAATTGCAGCGGCCCTTGTAGTAATTAAAATTAGACTTTGAAAGGAGTCCTACTGGGACCTTCATTCATGCCAGTTTACGGGCACAATCACTGCTCTATTTTTGAACAGTGAATGTAAAAAAGTTAAGGTAATCCATGTCAGAAATGTAGTTCGTGTGTATATTTCACATGTTTGGTTTACTTAATCTTTCATTCCATAAGAGTGTTTGCTATTTCCAGGACCTTGAGCCTTTGTATTTTTATTTCTTAGAGCTTATTACTCTTGTAATGTGAACTGACTGGCTGCCAGAGCTTTATGGCAATGATTCAGAGTTTTGGAGTTGAGGCTGACGGCTGTGCAAGTTTCTTGCGTGTGTGTGTACGTGCACGTGTGTTTATGTATATGTGTGTGTCACTGTGTGAGAGGGGTCGGGGAGAGAAGGACATGAGAGGAAATGCATTCAGGAGATAGTGTAAAGAGGGTGCTGAAGAGTAAAAAGATAAGGTGCAAGATGTTCTGATGGATGATGTGTGGTGTGAAAAAAGGCATTCATGTCCAACATTCAAGTCACTTTGAAGACCACTAACCCTCCCAGTGGGCACAATAATGTGTAGTTCAGTCTCGTAATTTCAAGCTTAAAATAATAATTATTTACAAAAAAGTAATTGTTGTTAGTCATTTATATTACACAGCTAACAACCGCTGACAAAGCCAATAATCCTGGCTGGTTTTAGTCCTATAGAGAGTTAAAGGACAAGGCTGAACAAATGTATATTGTGTTATCTTATAGTACAAATAGATCAGTGAATTCAGTTGGCTTGAATAATGCAATTAAATTAAAAAAAATATATAGATAAACAAGGTTTCTAGATGTAAACTGAGATGTGTAAAAACAGCCAACTCGAGTTTCACCCATTCTTGGCGCACAGGCCTGGGGCTTTCTCAAGGCTGATATAAAACACAATATAAAGATAATGGGGAAGTGATAGAATAGTGCAATAAAGAAAATCACCAAAGTCTGTGTAAGGTCAGCCATGTTGGTATTAGGACAACCATAGGGGAATCGACCCCAAGCAAAGTTGGAAATCAAAATACACATCCCAATATGATAAAGGATCAAGAAGAATTTTTCAAGCTAAGAGTAGAGTGGCGTCAATGGTAAGGCATTATGCAAATGTGAGCACCAAGCAAGGTGAAAGACTTATACATGTGTATCACAGTTTATCATATAGCAATCTGGTTTGCAGTAATTTGTGATACCACAGTATAGTGTAGTGATATGACAACAATGTGCAAACATTGTCATTTGTCAATGTACATTGAGACCAGTGTCCACTGAATATAAGTAGGTATTCCAATGATAAACCCAGGTCAGGGAACAAATAGGAATCAGGCAAGTTAAACAACCATTGTTAAATGTATATGCAGTAATAACACAGATGTGTAAGTCACACAAACATCAAACCATAAATATAAGGGCAAGAAAAGATACATACAAGATCCGGCGAGCAGCAGGACTCAAGCGAGCTTGTAGTCAATGCAGATTCATCAAAAGGAATCGAACAAACAGAGTTCATCAGATAAGATACTGTAAGGGAATATCACAGATAGATGTAATTCCGTGATTCCCAAGGTGATGTCGGCATAAGAGTGTGAGGTGGCGGTCGAGTCCAGACTATGTGAAAACGATGACATCAGAGAAAAGTGGTAGCGTGGTGAAGGACATAGGATGGTATCGAATACGCGTTCACGAAAGCCTCCTGTGGCTGTAGTGATGTTGAGCCCTGGGCCGGCTCTAGGGCTGTGCCACCGGTGCCACCGCACCGGGTGCTGGCTTTCAGGGGGCGCCGTGTTTGTAATTCTATTCTGTTTTTAAAGCACCTGCTGCCACTTTCCTTTCCTCCGGCAATGACCAGGCCTCACAAAAATGTCAAGTTAACTCCTGTGATGAATGTTCTTCTGTTAGAGAGATTGGAGTTTTGTATATTTGATGTTTTGACTTATGTGACTTATCTGAAGTTAGTGCAGAGGGTTAATATGCCTGCTGCAAAAATTGGATATAATGTAAATAGATCAGCAAGTTACTGCTTTTAAAAGAGACATCCTTTTGTTACTTGCCATTTATAATTTAAAATCCTAATATAGAACAGTGAGGTGTTAACTTTCATCATAGAGCTGCATACACACTGCAAAGTATACATTAGAGCATAGATTAATGTTGCAAAAAAGGGTTAATTTAGGTAGAAATCGATTCTTACTATTAAAGAAAATTGTTCCACGCTGAGTTTGTGCTTCTCCACAACAAGCACTCCTAAACTATACGGCATACCAGTAAGGATGCGACTCCTACACTTTTAGTCCTTTGGCTTATGTAACATTTCCTATAAGCTGATTTACACACATATGTTTGATTGTCTCTGAGTAATGTGTGTGTGATGCAAAGTTCTCTGACATCCTTTACTGGTATGAGTGGCACTATGCAACTAACTAAATGCATCTGAAAGAGAGTGGTTATGGAGACTTGGTCACTGTTAAAGGGTGCTAGTGAGAGAATCCGTGGTGGAGGTGTTCATTGTGGGGGCGCCAACTAACATTGTCGCACTGGGCGCCAGCAGCGCTAAAGCCGGCCCTGGTTGTGCCTAACTGTGAATGCCAATAAAACTGATAGTACTATTATCCGTCATGAAGTGCATAATGCAGAAAGAAAGCCTGCTTTGGTGGGGAACAACAGAATGAGAATGGGCATGGTATAGTTGCTAGTCAGACAAATGAAACTGTACCAAGGCAGTAAAACCGGGAGAGGTAAAGTGGTAGGAACAATAAGTGAGACATGCATGTGTGCTGTGTGTTGTAGGGCACTTACCGGAAGGTCTACAACTCAAAAGTGAAAACTGTAATAGTTTCACAAAGAGATCTAAAGAAGTAATCAAAGGCATATACACATTAGAGAAGGAAAAAGGCTCAAAGTGAAAATGTCAAGTAACTTAACTGGAGTTAGCTGAAAAAGGTGGTGGAACATCTGTTGGATGTTTTTACACATCTCGGTTCACATCTTGGAACCTTGTTTATCTACAAAAAATACAAATTATTTCACATAATTCAAGACAACTAAATCCACGAATCTATTTGTACTACAAGATAACCAAAATATACATCACGCAGCCTTGTCCTTTAACTCTCTATGAATCTTGCTTTGATGGGTAAGGGGTTCCTCATTTCTGAGGACAACTGAGCATCTGGAATCTGCCCAATCACCAATGCCGGGCAACTTCTGGGACGCTCACCCCTTCTTCATTTCACATGGTTTTCCGTGTACCCAGTTGTTGTGTTATATATCTAGTTGCAATAACCAAAAGCTGAGAGATGCACCACAATACTGGTTGTGTGGCACACTACGGTAATCATGTAAATGTAGTTTACTTGTTTAAGCCACACCCTTAATTACATAGGCCATGCTCCTTTTGGAGACACACCCCACCCCCACTTTTTTCATGACACTTGGTCGGAGATAAGAACAGACAAGTACTTCTCTCCTATTCATTAGGCAGCATTTGCCTGCCAATGAGACACATATTTGTCACTTACAACTGCAAGGAAATAGGACAGAAGCAAAGCGCATGCACATAATAATCTCACCAGCCCCTTATCAGGACAACAGATCATGCTTAATAAAACAGTATTTAGCCCTTGCATTTTAATTTCAATTGGAAAAGTAGTCTGACATGTACACACTTGTGAAGATTGTAATATGTGCTAGAGGGCATTCTCATGAGTGACCCACATCGGCACACTACAGAACGGGCAGTGGAAAGTTACCAGAGTACTACACAGACCTGAAGAATTTGCCGGTGATAGTTTTTGAGAGGAGCTTAATATGTGCTGGAGGGCATTGCTCATGACTGACCACACGTCCACAGCACTATAAAAGTTTAGTTGAGTTTTTGTGCTGGAGGGCATTGCTCATGACTGACCACACGTCCACAGCGCTATAAAAGTTTAGTTGAGTTTTTGTGCTTTCATCTCCGTCTATCCAAGAAATACTTGCTGGTTAGAGGTAGATCCTTGTGACGCAGCAGTGCTTATTCTAGGTTGAAGTGGTACACACTTTGTTTCCGCTTGCAGCAGAGGCGGACGTAGTGCCTTGGAGAGGTGCCAGATTGGAAGTGCTATACCGCCTGAAGAATTTGATGGAGTTATGTATTACGAAAAATTAATATGTGCTAGAGGGCATTGCTCATGAGTCGCCCACATGTCCATACCACTGCAAAAATTGAATTGTGCTTTTATGCTTTCATGTCTGTCTATCCAAGAAATATTTGCTGGTTAAAGGGAAGTCCTTGGGATGCAGCAGTGCTTGTTATAGGCTGCAGTGGTACTCATTCTTTCTTCTCTGCTGCAGTGGTACTCATTCTTTCTTATCTGCTTGCAGCAGAGGCATGTGTTTATATTTACCCACTATGGCCGAAAACCACGGCCTAACCTTCAGTGACGACAAAATCAGTGAGATCCTTGCTGACCCATCCTTTCTGGCAGACTTCAACATCTCTAACACCATAGCTCAAACAACAGACTGGGACCCACTAACGGAGAAAAAGCGGAATCGAATAAGAACCATCTTACATGGGGTCATTCTGACCCAATATCTACGCACTAATACAGCACCAAGGGGTCTCCTGGTTCCCAACGCCCCCAGAATATTCCTGGATGACGCCATCTTTAGGAAAGACTGGGCCCAGATAGCCTGGCACTGCACCAGGGACTGGTTAGTGCTCATCAGTAAAACAGCGAAACGTCTCTCCGACGCCATCATTATTGATATCCAAACCACAGAAAACCACTTCAAAACCACTCTAACATCATACAAAAAGAAACTCGACGATCAAAACAAAGAGATGGCAGAATACAAAGACTATCTGACCCAAAGCAAAATTAACAAATTCCAAAAAGACCTTAAAAAATTCAGCTATTCCAAAACATACCCATATGCGGAGAATGACTATGTACCCCCGAACAAAACAGATGGTGCCTATGACAGCTCAGGAGACAACACATCCATATCAAGGGACTCGAGCGCAGGCTCCAACAAACAACACGGCAGAGGACGCTGAGGCCAACGCTGGCCACAAAACTGGCAGGGACCACCACAAACTCACACCTTCGGCCCACCGCCATTTGCAACACGCATACTATGGATATCCACCCCTATACCCACCAGGCCCAATGCCCTTCTAACAAGGGAACCAAAGACCCCCTTTTTTAGGACAGGGCCGCAGAACACGCGGCAGGAGCCGGAACCACCAGCAAGTCCAATGGGAAGAGGAAGATCCAGTCAGTGCCAACACCCGCAAAAAACCCGGGAACAACCAGGAACGAGCAAACCGTGATCCCTGATACACCCACATCCCTGGTGTTTAATCTATTGAGTACACCTGTGACAGAAAGCGAAACAGCGGTCCTTAGTAAAGGCCTATCGTTTGTCCCTACCACACGACTGGACAAATTCAAGCTCCATGTCGAACTAGCTGAGTTTTTTAGAAAGCTCAAACTTAAGGCCTTCTTTGAAAAAGTAACACCAGAAGAAACTACCACCAACACCAATCCCAATGAAACAGGCCTTAGGTTAACATCCACCTTTGTGCCACCTCCTACCAGTGTACCCACAGAAATCTCTACCTTCGAACAAGCAGTTTACAGTGACATAGAGAAACTGAACCTTAAAGGAACATACAACAACCTATCAAAGACAGACCGTGACACCATACAACGCCTACAAAGTAACCCCACCATTGTCATCAAACCAGCTGACAAGGGGGGAGGGATCGTCCTTATGGATAAAACCGACTACGAACAAGAATGTCGCAGACTCCTTAGCGACACACGTAATTCCAAACGCCTGGAAAAAGACCCCACCGCCGAACTGCAAATCACCATACACACCATGGTTAAAAGAGCCAGTGACGCTGAACGTATCTCAACCCAAGAGGCGGAATACCTGTGTACCAAGAATGCGAAAGTACCTTACTTTTATATTGTACCCAAAGTACACAAGGGCACCATACCACCCCCAGGAAGACCTATAGTCTCGGGGATCAATTCTCTTCTGGAACCGCTATCTAGGTACTGCGACCACTTCCTGAATCCACTGGTACAAGGAACCCCTACCTACATCAAAGACACTAAACACCTCCTGAACTTCATCACTGAAATGAATTTCGATCAAACCACCCAACTACTGGTAGGACTGGACATAGAAAGTCTCCCACAAGATGCCACCCTGCAAGTCCTACAAGATGTACTGATGCAAAACCCCTGGATGTACCATACACCACGGCAATTCATCCTTGACTGTGCAGCCCTAGCCCTCAAGGAAAACTACTTCGAGTATGATGGCACTTACTACTTGCAAACTAACGGAACCTCGATGGGCAGTGTTTTTGCTCCTAGTGTGGCAGGACTGTTTGTTCACCATTTCGAGCAGGAACATGTCATGTCAATGACCAACCCATACTCAAAAAATGTAAAGACTTGGGACAGGTATATAGATTACATCTTCCTGATTTGGGAAGGAACACAGGATGTACTAAACGTCTTTCTCACTTGGCTTAATGAGCGTGACCCTTACCTACGATTCACGTGCACCTCCAGTGCCACTGAGCTGGCCTTCCTGGATCTTAACATTCGAGCAGAACAAGGGACACTGCGCACCACCACCCACTACAAACCAACAGCTAGGAACTCACTGTTGCGATTTGACAGCTTCCACCCCAGACCATTAAGGGAAAATCTACCATTTGGGCAATTCCTGCGGATCCTCAGAAACTGCAGCCACCTAGAGGACTACAAAAGACAATCCCGCACCTTATCACACAAACTACAGGAAAGTGGATATCCCAATGCCATTATTGCCAAAACCAGCAAAAGGTTACACAATATAAACAGAGAATCACTATTGGAAACAGTAACAAAAGACCAAGATCCACCACCCATGACCTCTGTGACTGACCTGTGTGACCACCTATAATACAGCGTCAAATCAAGTTTCCAGCATCATCCGCAAACACTGGTAGATAATCAATTCAGGCACCAGAAAATGGGAGATCCCGCGCTTTGCATTCAAACGTGCCAACAACCTTAAAGACAAATTAGTGTCAACAAGACCACGTGCCAGTCCCTAATCTATGGACAACACAGTCCTTAACTGTTGGGGCCTTCCCAAAGTCACTGGACATTATCCATGCAACAACTGCAGTGTGTGCCATCTCACCAAACCAACGAAAACTCTCATCCTTGAACCTGGCAAAATCTGGACACAACACCAACTCACCAACGGCAACTCCAGTAATCTTGTGTACCTCATAACATGCTCCTGTGGGCTCCGTTACGTGGGCATGAGGACCCGCAAAATCAGGACCAGAGTGGTTGAACAAAGAAGCACGATCAGGTGTGACAAAAACATCAGCAGACTGACAGATCACTACCTCAGTGCACACCACACCCCCAATGACATGTCCTGGACTGTCATTGAACAATTTGACATTCACCAAACAGACAATGACCGGATCCTTCATACCAAAGAACAGAGATGGATCTATCGCCTCTCCACGCAGCAACCGGGCCTGGGCCTGAATGACTCCATACCCTGGAGCTCACTAAAAACATTAATTTCTTACTCTTGATTCCCCTCCGTGTTAAATGTCCCCCTGTTGTATTGGCCAGTTATAACACACCTGGCACCCCACAGCTCTCTTTAAGTTCTCTCTTTCCCCAGTTAGCGCTCTTTTGTTTTACAACTGTACACTAATCTGTGTACACTGGGTACAGCTCACCCAGCCATCCCAATGCGCAGGCGGCGACATTCGGCACCGCACATGCTCACAGCAGAGCACACTACTCCCCCGCACATGGGCATGCCCACAGCAGGATACTCTTCTGGGCATGCTCACAACAGGATACACTGCTCTCCCGCCCATGTGCAGTACAGCCATGACTCAGCGTGTCCTCGCACAGTCTGTCTTCTCTGTCCTTCTATGCACAGGTGTTCAGAATGATGCAGCCTGCATTTAAAGCACAAACACGGCCGAGGACAGCCCAACGGAGGCCGCAGAGACGACTGGAGGCTCAACGCAGACACTGACCGAAAGTATCGTGAGTAAACCAAGCGCTTCAGCTACAAGCCGGGTAAGCTCTTTTTCCACAGGTCCCTAACCCCCTAAGGACCCTTTATCTTCCCAGGGTCCATTCCTCTGCCGGACTACACCATGGGGCATGTTTGGCAACAAGCCAACGTGAGGATAATCTTCCTTTCATGCACTTTCCACCATTTTTTTGTGTGTTGATGCGCTTACGATGCTTAGCCCACCACAAAACTTTGTGTACATATAATAACTCTCACCTTAGCCATACCACCAATATGGCTACACCATTTGCCGCTTATTTATCGTCTACACAGCACAATAGATATCGCCAATCAATCTGTCTTGTGAATATGTAACCATACTGAGACTCTCCCCTGTATGTGTGTCCTGTCATACTTGTTGTATGTCCAGTAATGCTCTAAGCGGGAATCCCCCTCTCACATGTAAAGCACCTTAGCGAGTGCTACACATTTCTCAAAATTACACAATCACTTAAATCTAAGTAATTTGCACCTACACACTTTGGCCCTGAGGAAAGACAGTTTTAATCATAAAGGCCTGACTGAAACATGTAGACCACACCTGGATGTAGGAAACCCTAATTAACATTCCTATAACATCCAGCAGCCTTTTTTAATGCTAGCAGTGACCCAGTTATTAAAATATAATTTACCCTCGGGTACTGGGATCCCTGCATAGCTTTTAAATCGTCACCTTCACGTCACTACACTGCACACTCAGATACATACCTGCTCCGATGTATCCAGGCGTTTAAGCACACCCGGGACACACTCGGTGTCACTGGGTGGGCCCGATGATGAAGCATGCCACCAACTAGGTTGGTGGGTGAGGGCTTCATGAACAAACAAAATGGTTTGTACCCTGCCTTACAGTCTTGAGTCTATGTAAATTCACAAATAGGCTAGTCCTTTTTGATCTCACATATAAACCCCAGGGATACGGACTAGCTACCTAGTCCTCTCTCTCTCCTTTGATAGTTATAGAAGGTAACTAAACGCCACACCCCAAAGGGTTTTGGTGTATGTGAAAAAATGGAGTTGAATTATACATCAAAATGCAAAGGGGCATGGACATACACACTATATGCCAAGTCACATACCAACAAACAATGTGTTGTAGAGATCTGTGACTGGCTGCAGCTAGACGTCTGTGCTTCTCCCAGACTCTTGGGCATTTTGCCGAGTCATATCAACTGTTTGCCCTTCCAGATCAAGTGTACACATCAGTCATTTTTTAAAAGAGAACATGAGGATGAGCACAGTGCCAAGTAAGAGCACAGCACTTCTCATAGCATAGAAGGATGCAGTAACTCCCAATACTCGCATGACAGCTAAAGACAGGGTCAGTGTGAGCTCAGGTCATTTAAGCCGACAGCAGCGTAGTTGCTGTAGTGGACCTCAGAGGCTGGGATGCACCGGAGGGTAGCAGGGCTACTACAATAATGGATATTAATAAAACTTAATTGAGCATTAACTGAACCGGGTTGTAAAGGAGCAGAAACAACACGGTATTGGTGATATTACTTACTAATAGGCTGTCATGCCTAGGGTGCAAGCCGGCGAGGAAATCGACAGGCTGCAGGCGTGCGGTCTGGTCTAATTAGAAGTAAATAACGCACGCATTGTTAGTGTGCAGGCGCTGTGGGAGAAGAATTAAGGAAGTGAGTGAAAGCAGCTGCCGCGTGGTAGACTGTGTGAAGGAAAGGGAAGGTAACGTAGAAAGGGACTTACATTAAATTGGTGCTATCGGTCATGGAAGCGTGTGGTATGACCAGTTGACTTACTTGGAGGATTTTTTCCCACAGAGTTGGCGCTGGCAAACAATAACAGGCAAAACAAACCAGTGGTGTGCGCGCACCACAGAGGAGCAGGGCCGGGAATCGAAAGTAGTGGTGCGCGTGCACCGCAGAGGAGCGGGTGGGAGGGAGCGCGGCAGCGAGGCGAACGCGCGCTTCTGCTCGTACTGGCCACCGACGGGAATGGGAGTTGCAAAGGCGGGACATGCGCCCGCCTTTGCCCAATCGCGTGCCTTTGTTTAAAAAAAAAAACACGTGAAAGCCAATGGCGGGCAGCAAAAGCCTGATCACACCCACGAGTGTGTGAGCAGCTTTCAGAACCCCCTAGGCGCGAGACCTAAAAAGGATATCCCATATCACTAACTACATAACAACATCGTCCCTACATGCATAGACCACTGCAATGGTTTCTCAGTGAACCTACTCAAAATCTCAAATCGGGAAATCCCTGTTTCCCAAAATCATGGTGCATGATCAACCCTAAGTTTGTATTAAAGAGCTCACCCCCAGCGCAGCTCAAGTCACAGTCTTGGTCTCATCTCAGAAAAATATCACTTTTTAGCTCAGGTTAGGAGACACCTAAAAATTAATTCTTGCAGTGTTGTACAACTGATGAAAAACAAATTCTGTGGAGAACATGGATTTTTATTGCAAATGTCACAAATGTGATTTTTAGAAACATTGGCAACCTTGCCCTTCTATAAACTGGAGCCAAACCAGTTTACCCAGGTAGATTGCCCTACAGTGACTTTTAAATTAGGTTTCTTTCCATTCCCAGAGCACCGACAAGATACATCAACTGCCTCCATTTTTAGTGCTCTGTTAGATCTCATCAGAGCTTTTAGTTCACTGGCCCCTGATGTGGGAAAGCCATCAGGATGTCATGTGAACCTGACTAAAATGATCTTACATTGTCAGGCACCCATGCCTTTGTGGTTAGCAAACAGAATAAGTGTAAGGGCAGATGTTTGTCAGCTTAGCCAGACAAAGACATGTCCTAGAGCTTTTGTTCCAGGCACAGAGGTCAAAATATTGGCAGTTTATTTAAAGCAATAATCCCAGAGTCGGTGTGGCACAATTCTCCCTGGTGAGATAGAATAGTATAAGAAGGGTGACGCACAGGTGTTTTTCTCTTCAATCATGAGTGGGACGAACAATGGCAGTACAGATGTGCTTGGATGTAGACTTAGAGAGGCCATGAATGCAAACTTGACTAAGGGCCTGATTCAATCTTTGGCTGTAAGGATCCTCTGTTGCAACAGCAATGGAGTTTCATTACTGCCAAGAATTTGGTCCGCACACCCTGGAACAAGATGTGGCAGACCTTTGGTTTAATCATGACAGAGACCATTCTGTCTCTGCTGTGATTAAACAGCCCTGTGGAGTAATGGCCATCGGAACAGACCGCTTACTCTGTCCACCTAATTTGGATGGGCAGAATTAAAGGCCAGTTTTCACTGTCCATCACTGTCAGGAAATCTATGGCGATAAGTGGCAGTGAGAACTGCTAAATGTTTCCCTCGCCATGGAAGAAAGCTCCCATGGCAAGGAAAGCATTTTCTTTTTTATTTAAAAGGAAGCAAGATTTTCTTTTTGAGAAAAAAACAGTTTGGTGTAAGACTCCATCATGTTGACGGAGTTCTACAAAAAACTTGTAAACTAGATTTACAGGAACCGCCATTACTGTGGTTCCTACCAATGTTTTAGAATATGGCAGCCAGCCTGACAGTCATTTCTAAATTAGGTGGGCTGCACCTCAAGCGGGGCGATGGAGTCATTTACCCCATCTCCCTGGAGGAGAACCCCACCTCTATCTAAATTAGGCTCTAAGAAGTAATAATGCTTCCTGTGATTGTTTTACATGTGATCCTGAAGAGAGTGTTGAGAAGCCTGTCTCACACTGAAATCCATAATCAAACTGTCCAAGAAAAATTCCTAAAGGTTTGTGTGGAAATTGGAAATGGGACTTAGAATTATCTGACTTCCAGGTGACTGGAACAAGGTGCCAAGCCTACCTGAAAGAGACATAATCTTGGTGGTCACTTTTTCCAGGTTTGCCCCTCTTGGGGCTTTTGAGTGCTACAGAAGCTACTGAGGAACTCCAAGTAGAACATGTCCATAGAACGTACCCAACCACAAAGAGTGCTGTTCAGCTACAGCGGTGGCTCCAAATGGCTGTGAACTTCTTATACTACCTATCTGTTAATAGTACTTCACCTGCTTTTCGCTGACAGATTTCAGATTTGGAAAAGAGACAGCTGAGGTTGAAACGTCCATCGAATGCTACTTCTGTGCCAATAATGATCAAGCATCCAAAGTCATAATAAGTAAAATTCTCCAACACCCTTGAGTGGAATTGTTTCATATCATGTTGCACCAGTAAGGCAAAACCTGAGTCCATTTGTATCGCCTGTCCACATATTTTACCCATTTCTGAAAAAATTACTTAAAGTACTTTTTCAGCTTAGGATCTGACCACAAAGTATGGACCCAGTTGCCTGCTTCTGTAAGTCATCTGATATAAAAATAAATATATATTTATATATGCAAACATTTATTTGTAAAAATTGTTGAGGCACACAATTGCCAAAAAAATTGATTCTTCTCATTCATTTTAGAGCTCAAGAGAAATTTATTAATTTGCACAGTCAGAATCATTAACTATCTCCTGGATATCCTCTGAATATCTAGTCCACATTTTCACATAGTTAATCTAATTCAATAACTACAGCTTTTCATAACTTTAGCTATATGACCCTTGCTGGGGGGGATCATATAATATGGTCTTATATATAGCAATAGTGGGCCCTTTGCTCATGTTTGTCAAGAAGCTCTGTCAATGCAAGTATGTATATATATATTGGCTCTTTAGTATAGCACCTATTCTGTCTTATGATCGGAGATTGATTAAATCGTCCCTTTTATATATAGTGGGCTGACCGCTCTTATCCCTTTTTGTATCCATTCATAAAAATGAAGGCGAAATGATCTGGAAAAATGTAGATTTCTGCAAAATGGGAACTAACAAAGATCCCCAGTAGGTCAGACCTTCCTAAGCATGAGCAGTAGTTCTAATACATAATTTGATGTATGGAAAATTTTATAGATCAATAATATTTTAGGTCGTGAAGTCTACATATGAAACCATATAGTCCGAGAGTGCTGGCCATCATAGATAGGATCTTATCTGGAAACTATTTGTTTAAATTTGGAAAGACTGCTGCTGAAAGGTTTGCAAACTGCTAAGTAATAGTTTTCAAAGTGATCGAGAGACCTTCCCTTAATTTGGTGAATTGAATTAGCTTGACCACATAAGGGTATTTGCCTGCCTATATGAGGTAATTAATAAGTGTATTTAGACTTGCAATATTCTTGAATTTGTGAAGCAGAGGAGAGCATGCAAAAGAAATAAGCATTGAGCGAATGTAATCATTTTCCTTCAATTATGTGTCCTACTCTTGGTATCACAAACAAAATTGGTACTGAGGTTTGCAAAACTATATGGAGGTAGAGCAATTGGCTCATCATTAAAAGCATTAATAATGAAAATTACAGCTTTTGCTACTCTATGCTTCCCCAGTATTCAAATTTAATAATATAGTGGAATTGGAAACAATCTACATACACAACATCAAGTAACTTTTAAACCTTCATACATCTACTTCAGATTGCTTATTTAGATTGGAAGAGAACATAAATGGAACATAAAAGCCCCTGTATATAATTCACATTCTGGTGACAGTAAATTACTTTTGTGATTGTGTAGTAGCAGATCCGTCAACTTTAAAACATCTCATTTTCACAGAACTAAAAATAAACTCCTACAAAAAAATCGGAATTAGACTTAATATCCACAGATAAGGAAATTAAGGAATTCAAGCTACCATCAACAGAAATACTGGCTAAAATGAGCTGTGCAAAGTAGGTAGGTCTACTAGGAAAACCCTTCCTAGAAAGTCTCAAGAAAAATGACCTTGATTCCTTGATGAGGGACAAACATACAATTGTTGCAGGAATCTTATTTGTCAATAAAGCAAGAATACCATTAATCAAACAAATTTACAAGGCACATATAAATGAAATATTTAAGATTCAGACTAGTTTAAAAACCAATATCTAAATTTGGGGAATATGGAAGCTGAAACTCAAAATGGAAAAGCGTTTGTCGGCTGTGTGGTTATAGAGTAGAAATGCTTAGTCATATTTTTTGCATTTGTCCAAAACTGTTAACATTAAGCAAAGTTTATTTACGGACATCAGAACAATCAGAAATACCATTAGCTACTGTTTTACTACAAAATCTTAAATGTTTAGTGAATAATGAATGACATTTGTAGACTTTGTTTATTGCAGGCTGGAAAAAGATGATTAGAATAATTTAATACTTATAACGGTATATATTCCCTGAGTTTGTTTTAACAAATGTGCATGATTGTTTTAGATGTAACATATCTATTGTAATCGATGTGATTAATTCAATAAATGTATTTTCTACTACTACTACTCATGATAATGGAAGTTTCTGGAATCCTGCTTAATATTTACCAATAATCTAGAGTAACTGTGTTCACTAAGCTTCCAATCTTCAAATTCATCCTCTTATTTCCAAGGAACCTAATCAGTAAATTGTGAATTTTGTTTCTGGGGCTATTATGTTATCCTTGGCATGAGTCGTGATTATTTCAATCATAATTTATGAAAACAACACTCGAGGATCATTGAAAACTCCTGAGTGATTTTTAATAAAATCGCAAAACTATAAGGGTGAATATCTAAAAAGAGTGCAGTATCACCTAAATAAAGCCGGATAGTGGAGGTCCCCAGTAAGCTAGGGCTTCCCCTGATGGTTTGACTACTGTCAATTACTTTTAGATTGAAGAAGAATCATCAACTCTTACAGTAACTCAAGACAGTTTCCTTTTAAATAATGAAGTTATCGTTTTTCTCCCCATCAAGTAATGATACAGGACGCAGGGGTCCCTCATTCAAGTGCACCACCATAACTCAATTCTTGCCTGCTCTTGAACACATTAATTAGTAATAAGTTGCCTACTTTAGTAAAAAGCAATTTGTTTCAGCACAGCCATCTCCTTTAAAGCCATCATTACAAGTTAACTGCAGCAACAGCAAGATGATGGTTGGAATGCTTGAATTCATCTCAAACACTGGCAATCCCTCAGAGCGCATCCCAATCCATTGTTTCTCACCCAACATGCCACCTCAGTTTGGACACAGCCATATGCAAATCAGTCTTGACCCTGCTCCTCATAGGAACAGTACTGCCAAGTCAGGTCCTCCCTGAACCAGAATACAAGCAACTTAGGATCGGTTTCACCCTGATAAGGGCTCATCAGCCAGGTATAGCTTGCTTTCAGTGGCACACTGAGTACAAGACCCACGTCTGGGCACTTTCCTTGCACTTAGGCAGTCAGTTGCAACAAGATCAAATGAGAGAAGAGAGAGAAATGTCATTCAAAGAGGCGCACAAGAGAGAGAGAGAGAGGGAGGGAAGGAGTATATGAAAGAGGGAAATGGTAGGAAAGCAGAAAATGGATAGAGGTGGATGCAGGATAGAAAGACAGCGTGATAGAAAAAAGAATATCTATAGGAGAAATGGAGGATACGGAAGCCCTTTTGGGCAGAGAACAAACGTACATCAGAGAGGTTATTTTTTTGTTTCTGCCAATTTTTCGTGGTTTGCGCCATACTGGGCACAAATCAATCCCTCCATCCCCTTTCACACCATGAGTAGGTAAGGTCTCTGTATTGGCAAAGCACGAGCTCAGCCATGCGTACTTGTGAATGGCAATCCAGAATCAACAAAGCCAGTGTACAATAATTCAAAACAAGGGGCACTCTAGTTAATGCAATACATTAATCAAAAGAGCACAGAGCCACAGATTCCCTGTGAACCGTTATGTTCATGGAAAACAAGTTTGGCCACTATGGAACAATACCCAGTGGGTATAAAAAAGCCCTCACTTGCCAACCTGGTTGGTGACATGCTTCATCATTGGGCTTCCACTGGGACGACCGAATGTCATCCCAGTGTGCTGCGACGCCAGGTTACTGCGGAGCGGGGTTTGTTGTGTGGGGAAAGTGAATTTAAAATGTCCAATCAAGTCAAAAAGAAACTTTAATAATTTTGCTTAATTGGAAAGGAGTAAAAAGGAGTGAGGGTCAAAAAAATAAAAGACCTGGTTCACTCCGTGGCGGTCAACATGTTTCTGCCTCTAGGAGTGTTAATCGGGCATTCTTCAGGACCAGAGGGGGAAGTGCGTAGCCCCGGTGGTGTGAACTCACTAAGGTCCACCCTACCGTGGGCTGTTTGTGTGAAAATCAAAAAAACACTAAATAGTGTAAACTCCGCCAGATAAAGTGATTAATTATGGGGAGAGGAACGAGTTTACTCTGATGATACAGAGAGACATACAAACACAAAGACAAAACATAAAGAGAGATATCAATATTTGTCGCAAAAATCGTGCTCTACAGATCAGGAGTTAGGAACTAATGTGCTCGATGGACAAATGAGTGCCTCTAGATCTACCTCAGGTGCCAAAAATGTGAGAAGCTGTGCACCTAGGTGTAGTCAAATATCGGTGTGAAGATAACAGGACGTTATCCTATCAAAGGTGACTAGTAGTCAAATCTCGGAACGCACGTGAAATGTAGCAGTGACACTAAAATGCGGAGAAATTGGGCTAGGGACTGATAAAACTGCCCGCGATGCTCAGTATGCATGAGTAAAGGAACGGATCTTACAAAGAGGCCAGTCCGTTAGATGCCTCATGGATCCCGGGAGGGGGGTGGGAGCAAATTGGCACACCCTGCATCAGGAGAAAGTGAGAAGAAAACGGAGTTCGTGTGAATATCACGAACGGAGGAGAAAGCGAAGGCTCGCTTACCTTGTTGGGCGAGGAGCGGATAATGTTACTTACGCCCTTGCTGCTCTTCACCCGTGATATGCCTACACAGCCTCTTGCTGCCGGGTCCGGATAGTAGTGATCCGGGGCCGGGGGTGTGCATATAAAGAACACTCGGCGTGTCCCTAGTCAGGCTCTCCAAGAAAGCTTCTACCTGATTGGGTAGAAGGCTCTGACTCCGAATACTGATTGGCCTAGAGAGAGCCAATCGGTGCGAAGGTAATGAAAAGACGAGGTCGTTCGTTGCGCTAGGCAACGCTTAGCAACGAAGGTAGAAAAAAAGGAGGTTTGTACAAAACTTTAATGGCATGAAACCCTGGGAGCATAAACAAACCAACACAGAGCGCACGAATAGTGTGCATCAGGGCATAGAGACATGGAGAGTAGCAAGTGAACGGTACTGCTAGAAGGGACTGTAATGCAGACACGTGCACTGGGTCAGGGAGACCTGGCTAGGCTGCAATTAGGGCATGAATAGATCAAAGTCATCATAGCTGGAAATGAGACAAATCGGACAAACTGCCTTGGTGTCAGGAGTTCCTAATGTCCAGAAGAATTATCGTTACAGCAGGAAAGATGAAATAAACCAAATGACTCATTAGAGTCAAAAGACAGTGGTACTTTTGAAGGTGGTGATCATCATATGGGCTGAGAGTGTTCAAAGGATGTTGACCCAAGGGACATTGTCATTCAGCCCATGGAGGTTAGTCCCCAGACGGTAGACCCACCTCTGTTCCCTTTCAAAAAGTACTTTAGGGATGTTTCTACCACTTGAGATCTCTTCTATCACTGTCCACCTTAAGTCGTTGGTTGTGTGGTTGACAGATAGAAAGTGTTCACTCATTTTGGTAGTTGTGCGTTTGCACCTGACGTTACTCCAGTGTTCGCATATTCGGAGTATGACCTTCCTCGTCGTCATCCCCACGTATCGTAAACCGCAGGGGCATGTAATGAGGTACACCACATTCGGAGTGTTACAATTCGTGTGGCCTCTTTGGGTCCAGGTCTTGTTAGGTTCAAGGTTGAGGGTTTTGGTATGTGAGGTCAGGTGGCATACACTGCAGTCAGAACAAGGAAAATGCCCAGTGATCTTGGGGAGGCCCCAAGCTTCCGGTATAGATCTTTGTGGGGTCTCTTGTGGCATCAGTGGTCGTGTGTGTACCAGATTGTTGCGGAGGCTTTGTGCGCGTTTGAATGAAAAGAGCGGTTTTTCCCAGTTGCGGTTGGCGCTGTTGATTATACCCCAATGTTTGTTAATAGTCTTTTTAAGTTGGTTAGAAAGGGTACAGTAGGTGGGGACACAGGTAAGTGGGATAGACGCAGTATCCTTTGGGTAGTCAGTTAATAGTACATCCCTTGGTTGATTTCTCGCACGTTTGTAACTTCTAGAAAGGAGGGGGGACGGATACCCTCTCATTCTCAGTTTAGTTGTTAAGTCCTGAGATTGGCTCTTGAAATCGCTCAAGGTGGTGCAATTTCGTCGTAGGCGGAGGTATTGTCCGTAGGGTAAATTTTCCCTCAGGGTGCGTGGGTGAAAACTGGTAAACTCGAGGAGATTGTTCCTCGAGGTTGGCTTGTAATAGGTCCTAGTTTGAAAGGACCCTCGTACCTTAGTTATCACCACATCAAGAAATACAACCTCAGATTCGTCGTATGTATGTGTGAAATTCAAGTGCGGGTTCAAAGTATTGATCCATATGAGGAAAGACTGGAGGGTGTTGTTACTACCTTGCCAGATCAGAAGCACATCATCTATATATCGCTTCCATAAGGCTATGGAAGAGCGGTAGGGGTTTGATGTCGGGAGGATGAACTTCTGTTCAAAAGCATAGACGTACAGTCCAGCTACACTGGGAGCAAAGGTACTCCCCATGGAAGTACCTGTGGTTTGGAGATACAATTGTCCCTGGAACTCAAAGAAATTTCTCTTCAAGGCCAAGGAAGCACAATGTATCACGAACTCTTTCGTGGTCCTGTATTCCCAGGGAGTGGAGTCAAGTGATTCTTCCAGGACCCTGATGGTTTCGTCCTGGGGAATGCTCGTATACAGGCTTTCTAAAAGGGATTGGGCTTTGTTCCATCAGCCCGCCCCGATAAATTCCGCCTTCACTGCGAACTGGCAGCATTTTTCAGGAAGTTGCAGCCTAGCCAGGTCTCCCTGACCCAGTGCACGTGTCTGCATTACAGTCCCTTCTAGCAGTACCGTTCACTTGCTACTCTCCATGTCTCTATGCCCTGATGCACACTATTCGTGCGCTCTGTGTTGGTTTGTTTATGCTCCCAGGGTTTCATGCCATTAAAGTTTTGTACAAACCTCCTTTTTTTCTACCTTCGTTGCTAAGCGTTGCCTAGCGCAACGAACGACCTCGTCTTTTCATTACCTTCGCACCGATTGGCTCTCTCTAGGCCAATCAGTATTCGGAGTCAGAGCCTTCTACCCAATCAGGTAGAAGCTTTCTTGGAGAGCCTGACTAGGGACACGCCGAGTGTTCTTTATATGCACACCCCCGGCCCCGGATCACTACTATCCGGACCCGGCAGCAAGAGGCTGTGTAGGCATATCACGGGTGAAGAGCAGCAAGGGCGTAAGTAACATTATCCGCTCCTCGCCGAACAAGGTAAGCGAGCCTTCGCTTTCTCCTCCGTTCGTGATATTCACACGAACTCCGTTTTCTTCTCACTTTCTCCTGATGCAGGGTGTGCCAATTTGCTCCCACCCCCCTCCCGGGATCCATGAGGCATCTAACGGACTGGCCTCTTTGTAAGATCCGTTCCTTTACTCATGCATACTGAGCATCGCGGGCAGTTTTATCAGTCCCTAACCCAATTTCTCCGCATTTTAGTGTCACTGCTACATTTCACGTGCGTTCCGAGATTTGACTACTAGTCACCTTTGATAGGATAACGTCCTGTTATCTTCACACCGATATTTGACTACACCTAGGTGCACAGCTTCTCACATTTTTGGCACCTGAGGTAGATCTAGAGGCACTCATTTGTCCATCGAGCACATTAGTTCCTAACTCCTGATCTGTAGAGCACGATTTTTGCGACAAATATTGATATCTCTCTTTATGTTTTGTCTTTGTGTTTGTATGTCTCTCTGTATCATCAGAGTAAACTCGTTCCTCTCCCCATAATTAATCACTTTATCTGGCGGAGTTTACACTATTTAGTGTTTTTTTGATTTTCACACAAACAGCCCACGGTAGGGTGGACCTTAGTGAGTTCACACCACCGGGGCTACGCACTTCCCCCTCTGGTCCTGAAGAATGCCCGATTAACACTCCTAGAGGCAGAAACATGTTGACCGCCACGGATTGAACCAGGTCTTTTATTTTTTTGACCCTCACTCCTTTTTACTCCTTTCCAATTAAGCAAAATTATTAAAGTTTCTTTTTGACTTGATTGGACATTTTAAATTCACTTTCCCCACACAACAAACCCCGCTCCGCAGTAACCTGGCGTCGCAGCACACTGGGATGACATTCGGTCGTCCCAGTGGAAGCCCAATGATGAAGCATGTCACCAACCAGGTTGGCGAGTGAGGGCTTTTTTATACCCACTGGGTATTGTTCCATAGTGGCCAAACTTGTTTTCCATGAACATAACGGTTCACAGGGAATCTGTGGCTCTGTGCTCTTTTGATTAATGTATTGCATTAACTAGAGTGCCCCTTGTTTTGAATTATTGTACACTGGCTTTGTTGATTCTGGATTACCTACTGAGGGGACTAGCCGTGTTGATCCCTTCCTCTCCTGTTGATTTTTGATACTTGTGAATGGCAGCAGATGGATCTAAAGGAAGGGACAGCAGCCAGACTGCCAGGCTGAATGTATATATCCATGTATTATAAGTGTAAAGCTAGAACATAACCAACAGATATACGGTAGATAAGTTTCTCAATGATTATTTCAAGCTTATGAGGGAACCGCCTTTCCCTAGCCGTCTGGGATACCTCTCAGCGTCTTCCTAGGTGTATCTTTATTGCTCAAACAGTCAGCAAGAAAGGCTAGCATGTTTACAACATTACATCAGTTACCTATGGCAATGCTCCCAACTTACAGCAACCCCTCAGAGGAGGCTACTTATCATACCCCAGATACTATGGCAAGCAAAAGAGATTGTGAACCAAAACACAGTATTCAATTGGTCATTTGAGGGGGATAATAAAACTGGTTGATTTCTAGCATGGAAAGCTCAGATTATTAATGTAAAAAAATAGTATTAAAGTTAGTAGGAGAGGAGATGGTAGAACATCAAGTTGAGGTTAACAGTATATTGCATAAATTGTATTAGAAGGTATACTTGGAAACCTTATTTTCGGTTCTTAACAAAATCATTACGTTTCTGGAAACAAATAAATTACCTAAGTTAAAATCAGCTTGCACCAATTTCACCAACTACAGAAGAAAACATTGGACGGCGCTTATAGGATATTGCTGCATTCCATAAACAGAGGAAGATGCATAGATTATGAACTCTATAACATTGTTTTGAGGGAACAAACCCCAAAGCTAACCAAACTGTTTCATCAAATTCTCTGATATGGTGACATATCACAAACATCCAAGGAGGGAAGATTAATCGAATTTTTCAAATTAATCCAGAGATGTGTGGTTCATAACAGCCAACCACAGCTAAATATAGATTATAAATGAAAGCCCTTTTATTGCTTACCGTTTGTTTACATCCAGATCAAATAGGCTTCATTCTGGGATGGCTCATGACCTAAAAACTTACATTATCTGCTGGAACTAATACATTACTGTTGTAACAGCTCCATTGCATTTGTCATCTTTTTTCGAGATACAGAAAAGGCATCTAGAAAAATGCAGCTAAAGTAATTCTAGGTGCTATGCATTATCCCACCCATTCCACCTGGCTAGGAATAGCCCTGCTCTGCTGGGATGCCTGTTCATGAAGAGTACACAGGGTGTGTCCACACTGAATGGAAACCCATCAGGGATGCTCCTTATCCACCTTTTCTTTACTGGGTGATACAATGACAAAAGGGGAACTTATCTTGAAGTCACTGTGAGAGGGGAAGATTCCCATTCAATTTAGACGTAGTTGAAGGTAGTCAGGAGAATATCAGGGGCGGCGCTACCTTACTAGGAACCTCCAAGACCAGGCCCAAATCTAGTGCTAGTGCACTCTTTTTTGATGGACTTCCCTATTCTCAGAGAAATTTAGAAAACATGGGGAACGGACACATTGGTACTTGCAGCCGAAACATTTCCATATTTATCCACCTTCCTTCACCATACAATTCCCAGAGTTGTTTCCTGGACATGTTGAAAGGGCCTGGAATAATAATAATAATACTTTATTCGGTATAAAAAAATAGCATAAAAGTGCAGATCAAATACATCATAATATAAAAACAAAACAATCAACAGCTTAAAATGATACATATTCGATCCTTCCATGAGTGGGAACCCCTTATCACATGAAATTCATATTAAAGACCAATGAGAGGCTAACATCACGGGCCACAAAGGTACATATAAAAAAACTCAAAATTAAGAGAGGAACATAATAGTTTGACAGCTTATAAGTGATATATATTCGCTCCCATCACAATTAAGGAAAAAAAAAAAAACCTTCCCCTCTTCAAATTCCTGGAATAAAAAAGGGTTGTTGTTTCCAGTGTTACTCATGGTCATCGGGTATGGCAAGAGCTGTCGGCTTTCTAAAGAGGTAGGAAAAATGAGGGAAAGGCTCATGGTCTATGCTGTAGTTATTGAATGAAGTGTTAGAGACCCAGGCCAGGGAGATATGTGGTAAGGGGATATATAAGATACTCAAATATTGAAATGAGGATGATGGGCCTGAAAGCAAGTGGCTGACAGCCATCGGAGGCACGCTGACGCTTTAGTTTAGTCATCATTTCCTAGAGTCTGTTCACCATATTCAGTGCCGCTGAAATTATATGATGCTGCGGTGTATTCCGCATAATTATAGATTTGATGTATTTGCCACATAATGCATCATCTTCTGCATTATTGGCAGATTTTAGCAAAAACAAATTTCGGGCTCAAACGGATCAAAAGTAGTGACACTATTGCTGCCCAGTAAGAGGCCCTTTGCAATGGTTGACGGGTCATCTTTCAGTAGCTGTTTGCTGTATTTTGGTGTTAAAGTGGTGCTAATGATGTGAAACCTTTGCTCAGAGAGTGGTAACATGGGTAAGAGTGGCAACATAATAATCAATCACAAAATGTACCTCATTATGCCGAATATTTTGCCTTTGCGTGCCATCATTTGGTCTTGGTCATAATGTCAGTGACCCTGACTTTACTGTGGACACTGGGTGGAAGAACTAGCTCGTTGTGTTCAAAGTGATTTGACGTGTTTCTTTCTGAAAACATGGTGGTGCAACACCAGTGTTGAAGAGAATATGCGGAACATTATAAGGAAGAAACAACTTCTGCAAAATACGAACAATGTGAGAATTGCAGTTGAAATATGGAGGTGTGGAGTACATTTGTTGTTTGCACTGTTGTGTTGCAGGTGCACAGCAGTGCTCAACAGAGAGTGTGTAACACGATTGATGTAACTGGGATGGTCAGAAATGTCTCTAGAACATCGTACTCAGAAATTGAAAGGCATTTATATAGAGAGAAAATTCGATTGGAGCATTCATCAATGGATTTTTTTCACTGAACAAAAGAGCGTAATGGGTGTAGATGTTTCGATGCAGGAGTAAGTAGAATTGCAAACAGAGTAGAAGTGTTAAAAACTTTATTGAAAAAGTGACCAAAGGCGCATTCTGCTGGATGAAGGGCTGGCCTCCTGAGGAGTGTTTGTCTCTACGGCGCTCTAGGGGTTGAGGTGCACGTGATTTAGGTTTCCCCGGCAATAAACAATGGGGCAGATTTACAAGCCCCTTGCACCACTTTTGCGTCACTTTTCCCATGTTAAAAATGACGCAAAAGTGGCACAAGGGGCTGCCCCGATGAGTTTGATGCTACTCAGACAGGAAACTATCCCAAAGAATATATGCGTCCCCTGGCTCTACCCTCCAGCCTTTGATATTTTAAGGACCAGTGATGAGTGTAATATTATAGACCCTGAGACAGCGGTTCCAGCAGCATTTCTGCATATTCCGTGCAGTCACACTTGGGCAGCATCTTATTTCTGACCAAGACGGAGGAGGTGTTGCCCGTCACTCAGCTGGAATGATGCAGGTTACAAATGCAGTGAGTGCTCCAAAGACCGTTCAATTAGAAACGGGTCTACTGTTCATATACACTTAAACGCAAGTAACAGGGACATCTTAAGGATTTTGGGGGCTCTGGGCCCAACATATTTTTGGGGGTCCCTGTGCGGAACAGCTTTGAATTTATGATTCACTGTCAACCCTCATGTCCTCTGACCTGGTCACTGTGCACAGGTATACTCGTCCAAATGCATTTACCTAATATTCAGGGACAGTGAAGTGTGGTTTCAATATTGTAACACAGCAGCGGCTCACTAGTATTTCTACAAATAAACTTTTTTTTCTGAATGTTGCATGAAACATCAGCACATTTCTCTGCTAAATGTATGTAAAAGACTCGCTCATCACCTACATTAAAAAGAAATTAAAAGGAAAACGGTATTTAAAAGAATATGTTTTAAAATTATTAAAGGGTGTCAGGGCAACACTCTGCAGAACAGAGCTGACTCCATCAGGGGGCTTCTTGAAGGGCTGGGGCCCTGAGCCAGAGCTCATGCACATGCCTTAAATCGTCTCTGGCAATTAAGCACGCTTGAGTTGCCAGTTTTTAAAAACTTTAGTGCATATGGAACATGGTCCTATGTGAGAAATTTATATAAGATATTGACCCTGAACTAAACCATTCAGTCATTCGTTTCATATTGTATTTAAGTAACAGTCAAAGGGCCATGTTTGTTACAAGTTCTTTGTATTTTACTGTGCTACCAGTACAAAAGTAAGAGTTTAGGTAAGATTTTATGCACTGAGGGGCATATTTCTTATAATATCATGCAGTGCAGCACAGCACGTCACCTTGCATCAATGCACTGCATTATAGAGAAAGGGCAGGAATGTGCCGTATGTTACCCTGCACTAGCCCACAATGTGCTGCCTAGCGCCAATGCAGGCCCCCGGAGGGGACATCTTCCTGCACAAAAACAATCCTGAGAGGCAATGGAAAGAGGAAGTAATATTTCTCCTCATTATATCTCACCGGGGGGAGGGGCAGCATTTTGAAGCATTCCCAGGTTTCCCAGTGATGGTAAATCTGGCAGTGTCCTAAAATCCATGGGTGGATGCATGGGAACACCCAAGGAACGCCTCCCTGGGGCAGAGTAACATAACGCAGCGATTTGTGCTGCATTGTGCTACTCTAGATTTATCAAGCCATGCAGGGCAAGCAAGGTGCCTTGCATGTCTTGATAAATCTGTCTTAGGTTTTGTGTCGCCCTTCATAAATATTCCACTTAATTTTGATCTTTTGTTGACATTTTCATTTTAGGGAGCTGTACTCCACCATTGTAAATCTGAAACCTTCACGTGTTCATCCCACCCAGTGCTTAATTTGAGACGGTGAGGGCCACCGGCACTTATTCTCCATGCATCAGATATTTACCGAATGCAAGAGAGGGGAAAACACACAGATCGGTAAGACAGAGGAGAGAAAGATAGCAAAACTGTTACAAAGTGAGAAAGCAGGAACCTGAAAGAATGAGAAAAATAGGCTGGGAATGTCTGGTAGGGGATTAAAGAGTCATGAGGTGGATTTAAGACTGCGTAAGAATTAATTGCACCATCCAGTCTTCTTAGCAGAGCTTTGGGCTCCGGTACTCTTTATTTTACAAATTAAGCACTGATCCCACCTAACTGTTCCTCTCATTCGACATAATCCTGAGAGATATGCACTGAAGATGCAGATTTGACCAGGTTCGGATCTCTTCATCTTTAGGCCCCAATCACTGGAACTCTCTACTCCTGGACATCCTTGCCTGCCCCACACTCAGCTGCTTTAAAAAAAATTCTAAAGAGTCTTATCGTGAGTGGAGAGGAAGAATACTGAACTGTCATGCTCCTGTACTCACTAAGCGGAAGACGAAGATGCGAAGGTCGATTCCTCCCGTTCCGTCGCCACAAGGACGAAAAGACTACATTTCCCAGAGGCAGAGCCGTCTCCGAGGGGGCAGGACTCTGCGGCGTCGGAAACACATAAAAACACTTCCGGGACCTAGGAACGGCGCTTGACAATCCGTTCCGGACCCTGGCTTCAAGCGGACGCTTTCTTTCCCGCATTGGACAGAGTAAGGAAGCGAACATCAGTTACCTGTTCCCGAAATCCCGTGAGGACTTCAAAAGAGCGGAGGGATTCCAACTGGGACCTCCGATTTTCCAGTCTTGTTCTGTTCCCGACATCCCGTGAGGACTTCAAAAGAGCGGAGGGATTCCAACTGGGACCTCTGATTTTCCAGTCTTGTTTTGTTCCCGACATCCCGAGAGGACTTCAAAAGAGCGGAGGGCTCCCGTCTTCCCCCGGAGCCTCCGATTTCCTTCATTCCCGGAAATCCCTACTGTTCCTGTGGAGACGTGAGTACATTGGGAATCCCGAGTCTCCCGCAGACCTCCCCAGACCCGGATATCCTCCCCGAGTTCAGAGCACTTCCCCGCAGAGGTACACTGCTCTGCCCTATTGTTTATCTTCCCGAGTTAAGCACCTTCAGCCGGCTTCCTAAACATTGGGGAAGTTGGGGCGAACCATTGTCGGTCCCTGTGACTGAAACAGAGACGACTCATACAGGAGCCTCTCGAGACAGTGTCTGGGAAACAGGTGCGCGGAAGGGTACTCCTTTTCAGGTACGTGACTTTCAAGAGGGAAATAGAGAAGAAAGGGTTCCTTCCCCTTGCACTAATGGTGAGTCTCCTCTTGTTCTTTCAGGCAGTTGCAGTGCCTCCCCGACCAGACCCCCTGCCCTGAGACCCTAAAGACCAAGGTGCTGTTCCTTGTCCCCCGGGCGCGTTCCCTCAGAGCTGTAACATCAGTACACTTTGGGGTGAAGGTCTTCGGGGGCGAAGGAATCCTATTCTTCACGACATCGTCCCTGCTGGCTGCTACGCAGAGGTTAGTGGGCTGTATATTTTCTTTTTTGGTCTGCTGACATCCTGACATGAACACACTTATCATAAAAAACACAATGTGTCGCATCGCTCATGAAACTATAATACATAGATGGTCTATTTGTTGTTTCTAGCATATCATCTCCCACAAAATTGCTGTTTTTACTAAATCTTTTTTTTTTTTTTTTTTTTTTTTTTTTTTTGAAACCGTTTATTGCAATCTCAAATATATACAGGTATGGGCCTACAACCTTCCGGCCGGCCGCTAAAGTGACGATAACAAATGACATACATACAATGAGGCACTTAGCTTTACAGAGACACTAAGGCAGGAGGTATCCACAACGCGGGCCATATGGCTCTGAGCCCACAATACGGTTTCATTTTATACAACACAACAACATAAATAAACACACACCCGCAAGGCAACCCACGATCAAAAGTGGCAGCACGTGCTCCTCAAATGGGGGACCCCAAACCATCCACTGAAAACCCCCGAGAGGGGAAGGGAAACAGGTCCGGGACTGGGAGAATACTGTGCTCGGAACTGAGGGAGGGAGTAAACTAGGGGGATGGAGCTGGGGAAGCGGGAGGCAGCAACGGCGGCTCGCAGATATCCCCTCGGTAGGCGTTCCAGGGGCCCCATATCTTCACCCATGCCCCAGGCTTACCCCGCGCCACATACACCACCTTTTCTCGGAACATGCACCAATCCATGTGTTCTTTCCAGGCCGACACCGCCGGGGACCTCTGGGATCCCCACAGCTGTGCAACGTCCCGTTTAGCCACCATATAGCCCAGAGTCACCCATCGCGTCTGCGGAACCGAGTAATCGGTCGGTTCCCACACATTCAGCAAACATCTCCTCGCTTCAGGCAATAGCGCGACATGCGTAACCGCTCGCAGGACCTCATGCACACCACGCCAGAATCGCTCCACCCTCGGGCATTCCCACAAAATGTGCAAAAAGGTCGCTGAAGCACCACACCCACGCTTACACAATCCGTCCTCAGCATAGCCCATACGCAGAAGCCTTGGCCCCGTCATGTACACCCGGTGGAGTATCTTAAGCTGGACGAAGCGAAGGCGAGCCGGGATGGCCACCTCCTTCGGAGAGGCCACCGCGGAAATCCAGTCCTCGTCGTCCAACTCCAGCCCATCGGCAACCCAGGCCTCGCGGAGGCCAGTCAGTAAGCCCGAGCGATCATTTATCAATTTCTTGTAAATGAGGGAGATCGTGCTGTCCGGAACATGGCCGTCTAGCACTCGATCCTCCAGGGGGGAGGACTCCGGGATGGAGGCAACGTCTGGGAAGACGGAGCCCAGCGCGTGACGGACCTGCAGGTACCGAAAGTATTCACTGCCCCGCAGCTGAAACTCCGCCTGCAACGTCTCGAATGTTTTAAATCCTCCCCTCGTCCAGAGATCCCCCACTGTACTGATGCCTATAGTGTCCCACTGCTCAAAGCCCTTCGAGGTCCACAGAGAGCCCAACCTCTCAGATGCATACAGCGGTGACGCCCGGGTCAAACGGTCCTTCCAGCCCATAGCTGCATTAGCCGCGTGCCATACTCGCACCATGACACGCGTGGGTCCCGTCAAGCGGGAATCGGGCACACTAGCGTAGAGCGCTCGATTGTAGTCGCCACCGGGCAGGAGCATCTTGTCCATTTCAAATGCCGGGTTTAGGGCGGGCCCATAGAGGCCCTGATTAATTGCAGCTAACTGGGAGGCCCAGTAATACCGTTTAATATCCGGGAGGGCAATCCCTCCGTCGTACCACGGGAGCGTCAACTTCGCCAAGGCTATACGCGGCCTCCCATCCCAGAACAGGCGGCGCTGTAGACCTTCCACTTCACGGAAGTAGCGCGCTGGGACCAGGTCCATAGTGTTCTGGAGAGCGTACAGGAAGCGCGGCAGTGACATCATCTTGAACAACGCCGCCCGGCCGAGCGGCGAAAGTGGCAAGCGCCGCCAGCGCGCGACGTCCTCCTTCAAGCGCTGGAGGGGGGGAAGCAAATTTCGCTCGTAGCGGGCCACCGGGTCCAGCGTAATGTAGACACCCAAGTATCGAAATCCCTCCGAGGCAATCTGGATCGGACAGCCCCGCGGGAGGACAGGAGCCTCCCCGGAAAGCACATAGACACAGGATTTGGCCCAGTTGATGACAAGGCCTGAATTGCGGCCAAAAGAGCGCAGAACATCGACCAGGACAATCAGTGATTTGCGCGGGGAGGCTAAGTACAAAAGGATGTCGTCTGCATAGAGAGACACGCGGTCCTCATACTCAGGGGTCCAACGGAGACCTCGGATAGAAGGGTGCCACCGCAGCCACTCTGCCAGGGGTTCCAAGGCCAGTGCGAACAGGAGCGGCGACAGGGGGCAACCCTGGCGCGTGCCCCGTCCCAGCACGAATGGGGCCGAGACTCGACCATTCACCACCACCTGCGCAAGTGGGTCCGAGTACAACAATTTGACCCAGCTGATAAAACCCGGCCCGAAGCCAAACTTCGCCAGCATCGCCCAGATGTACGGCCAATCGAGTGTGTCAAACGCCATAGTGGCGTCCAAAGACGCCAGGATGGCCGGCTCCCGCACGAACGGAACACGCGCCAGCACGCCGTGCAGGCGCCGCAGATTAAGAGCCGTATTGCGATGGGGGATAAAGCCGGACTGGTCTTGGTGGACCAGGTCGCCCACCACGCCGACCAGCCGGTTGGCGAGCACCTTGGCGAGGATTTTAGGTTCCGCATTCAAGAGCGAGATAGGCCGATAGGATGTGACCCGATCTCGAGGTCTCCCCTCCTTGTGGATGACCACGATGGTAGCCAGACGCTGGTCCGGCGGGAGGGAGCCCCGCGAGTGGGCCGCAAGGAACATTGCGCGGAGGTGGGGTGCCAGTACATCCGGTCGCAGCTTGTATAACTCGATAGGAATGCCGTTTGGGCCCATGGCCTTACCAGAAGCGACCGAGCGGATGGCGAGGGCGATTTCGTCCGAGGTGGGGGCGGCATCCAGCGACTCCCTGTCCTCCACAGAAAGGGAGGGGAGCGCGATGTCACGCAGCAGGGCATGGGAATCCTCCTCCGAGCAGGGAGAAACCGGGGAATATACCTCGCGGAAATAGTCCGCGAAGCAAGAAACGATGCCTTCCGGCTCAATGACATGCACGCCATCCGTCCTCTCAATCAGCGGGACCACACGACTCGCTCTCTCCTTCTTATCCAGCCACGCAATCAACTTGCCCGCCTTATCACCCACATCATACAATCGCCCCTGTTGCTCTCTGCTGAGGCCCCTGGCCGCCTCCGTGACGAGGGCCCTATAGGCCGCCTGCTTAAGGTGCAAAACGTGGAGCGCAGCGTCAGTCACCCCACTCCCCAAATCACCCTCCAATTCAGTAATTTCGGCCTCCACCCGGGTCACCTCCTCCTGTGCGCGCCTCCGGGCATGGGAAATAAAGGAGAGGGCCTCCCCTCTCAGCACTGTCTTGAAAGCCTCCCACAGGGAGATAGCCGACAGAACTGACCCCACATTCTCCTCGAAATACCGTTGCAAGGATTTAATCAAGTCAGCGCGAATAGTGGGGTCGCGCAGGTACCAAGCGTTGATTGGAGCTACCCTGCCCTCCCCCCTCGGGAAGACATCCAAGTGCAACAGGAGCGGGGAGTGATCTGAAATGCCCCTCGCCAGATGGCGCACCTCCCCCACCCTCCCGGCATAGGCCGCAGGGACAAGGATATGATCAAGCCGCGAAAGGCTACCATGGGCACCCGAATGGAAGGTGTACTGCAGCTGAGTGGGATGCTTTAAACGCCAGCAGTCTACCAATCCCAGTGTGTCCAAAAGGCCCGACAGCCACGCCTGTGCCCGGGGGAGGTCCCTAGGGGGATAACGATCCATAGTCCCAGAAACCACCGCGTTGAAGTCCCCCCCAACCACCAGAAGCCCCCCCGGAAGGTCAAGAAGGAGGCGCCCCAGGTCCGCAAAGGTGGTGGACTGTAACCCCGGTGGGACGTACACTGAGACAAAGACGACTACTTTGCCCTCCATTCTCCCCACCAAAACAGTGTAGCGTCCCCTCTCATCATGGCGCACCTCGTCTATTTCTAGCGGGAGCGAGGTCTTGATCATAATGCCCACCCCTCGTGAGCCTGACGTAAAGCCCGAGTGGGCCACCAAACGATAACCACGTCGATTCATGGCACAAAAGGAGTTACCAATAAGGTGTGTCTCCTGCAGAAAGACCACATCAGGCGAAATCCGTTTCAGATACTGCAGGACCACACCCCGCTTAATCCTATCCCCCAGCCCGTTAACGTTCCAGGACAACAAAGTCAGGTCCCTACCCCCCATCACATACAGAAGCCATCATTTGTCCCCCCGAGAGCAACTCAAAAACACCAGTACAATAAAGGGTTTGCCTTGCGGTAGAAACGAACCACACCCCACCCCAACCCACCCATCCCAACAGAACTCCCCCCACCCTGCACCCCTGCATGAGCCCAAACAGCCCCCCCAAAGTGCAGTGTGCCTGTCGCCCCATAGAAGAAAACTAACTAGTCCCCCAGAGGAGGAGGGAGATCCCCCAAGAGACCCCGCACGACCTCCACAGGAGGGGAACTTACCCTAACAGTCAATGGTGACAATAACACAGCCCGGAGCAAGGCCTACCATTAGTCCCTTAGTCCTGATCCGGCGGGCCCTCCCCACCAACCGCTCCCCCCCCGCCCCCCCGGCCCCGATCTCCGGGCAAAGTGTCCAGCCAGTCCCCGGCCGCCTCGGGACGATCAAAAAAGTGCGTGCGGCCATCTACCTCCACCCTCAGCTTAGCTGGAAAAAGCATAGAATATTTGAGATTCAGGTCTCGTAGGCGACGTTTGACACCCAGAAAGCTTAGTCTCTGTTTTTGGACCGCCGGGGTAAAGTCAGGATATAAATTAATATCCATGTTATCAAGTCTGACTGGCCCTTGGAGCCTAGAAGTCTGCAGGATAGCGTCTCTGTCCCTAAAATTGAAGATCCGGGCGATGAGAGGCCTCGGAGGGGCGCCGATCTTAGGCCTACCCCCGGGGACCCTATGGGCCCGCTCCACTGCAAAGAATTTGCTCAGCCCCCGAGGCTGTAGGTGGGTGAGGACCAGGTCCTCCACGAACAGATCCGCTGCCTCCGCCTCTCGTCCCTCCGGCACCCCGATAATGCGGACGTTGTTTCTCCGGGCCCGACCCTCGGAATCCTCCAGTCGACGATTCATCAGGGCGCTCGCCTGGCCAAGCCTGCGCACCTCCTGTTGGAGGGCCGCCACGTCAGTTGTGAGGCCCGAGGTAGAGTGGGCCAAAGAATCGACCCGGTCATTTGTTTTAGACAAATCGGCTCTCACGAGGCCCACGTCCACGAGGACCGAGTCGATCTTCTGCGCCAGAGTGTCAAAGCGCTGGTCCACCGAGGCCTTCATCTCGGCGATGGCGCCCATGACGTCCCGGAGGGTCAGGTCCGTGGGCGGAACAGGAGCATCAGTCGGGCCCGTGGGGGACCTACGCAGCACCTCTGGAGATCCCTTCTGGAGGGTGTAGCGGTCCATGTTATTGGATTGTTGGGCCGTGCCACGACGGGTCGACTTCACCTTGGCCCGGTCGCCATCTTGTTTTGTGGCCATGGTCGCAATCCCCAAATCGAGCCAATCTCCTCAGAAAGGGGGCAGACAATCCCGTTCAAAGGCTCCGGGGGGGGGCGACCACCGCTCCTCAGGGCGGATCGCAGCTGGCGGGCCGGCAGGGCAGCCCAACGAGGCCACAGCACCGCACACCGCCCCGCAACCCAACCTCGCCTGGCAGCAAGGAGGGCGCAAAAGCGAAAGTGAAAGTGCGGGGTACGCGAGCCACCCAGCCTTGCCCGCCGCTGTTGTTCACTTTGTGTCCGGATCGCCCCACAACTCTAGTACGGGGGGCCGGCGTGGAGAAGGCCGCAAACCTCAATCGATGCTCCTGCCGGTGTCCGAGGTCCGATTTAAAAACGGAAAACGGGCGTCACCTCTGCACGGGCTCACAAATACAGTCCCCTCATCTGGGACAGGATTCTGTCAGGATTTATGCAGGAGGTCGCGGAGGTCCTCGGGAGCCTCGCACCTACGCGGCCATCTTGGTTGCGCGCTAGGCTCCTCCTCCTTTACTAAATCTTTAATCCTTCACCCTCTCGATCATCCCTATCACAGCTGGATGTCATGCTATGTACCACTCTGCCCTTATGTACGATATTTCTGTCAGAGTGCTTGTCAGATAAATAAAGACATACATGATATCTACATCTTTACCGGGCATTTATTATTCAATTACAGATGAGATGTTGTTCTAAGACAACACATCCCCTTTTGTTACTCTTGAATGTCCCAGGTAAAGCCTTACATCATGAAATCCGAGTCTAAGAATGATCTTCTGCAAAAACACAAATAACAAAATTGAACGCTTCGTCTAAGTACATTTACATTTCTCAAACCATAAATGTGATGCGCGCACACACACACACACATACAAGCACACGCAAGCGCACACACACACACACACTACCATGGATACATAGCGGAGCTCATATTTATTTAGATTCTAATAATAATTAAAAAGAGATTATTGTGTATCCATATAAGTGAAGACAAAAGCGTCAGCTGACTCCTTTGGAAAGGATTCAGACGTCGTTAAGACATTCGGCGTTATCACTTCAGCCTTTTTGAGGATATTTTTTATGATAAATCAATATATTTGTACATCCCTGTATTGAGAGGGATCATTTGAGGATTTGAGACTTCCAGTCCACCGGCTGCCTTACTGCCACATTTGATGGCAATGAATGGGTGGTGAACCACTGGAGAACTTTTCTGCCATGTGTTACATTTACATTGTCTCTGTTTGTGTTACATTTAGATTGCTCTTCTTCTGCTTTCCATTAAGGCACAATACTGGTTTAATGTCCTTCCGTTTTGACCCCTGGATTTCTAAAACCCAACATAATAACAGACTCCATTTCTCAGTAGTGTTCCTTTTTTTCCAAAGCCTAATAAATTGAACACACATTAAAAAAGCCAGAGCAGCAAGTGACATTTACACACTACAAGGCCATGCCTTCTTGAGTGGGGCGAGATGTGACTTTGAAAAACATGGACGATGATGATGAGATTGCGCTGTCTATCTTCCGCATAATGTAATGCGCATAACAATCTTGACCTTCTGCAGAGCTGTTCCGTGTCCTGTCAAAGCGATAATTTTTCCTTTCCCTAAGGAGTTCACCACTTTTTCGCATACAGGAGCCTCTACAAGTAAGTTTCTTGATTGTTTCATACAGAAGTATTGAGCCAAAGATATATTAATCTGTTAAGTCATGAAAACAGGAGAGCCTATATCCTGAAAAGGACTAGTCAGCTAAGCGTCCGCCGCAACTGAATTGCTACCGGGACTGTACCTCAAAAGGTGAACACATTCAGAGTGTTGGTGGTGTTGAGGGGCGCTCCATATAAAGTAACTGCTCTCCACCTAATTTTTGGAACTATCCAGAGTTCCTTGCTTTCTTTTTGGCATGTATATACACAGACTCTCTCCCTTTTGTGCTCTCTCTGTCACCTCTTTGTAGTTATAGTTAGTAACAAGTTTTCATAGGAAATTGATTTTTTGTTTTGCTAATAACTTTGCCACTGTTTGATGAATCGTCAAGAAACTTTCCTATAAAAAGATTAATCTATGTCAGCTCCTTTCTAGAAAGGGGTCTTCCATCAAGCAAGGGTCGAGAAAAAGGGGTGTGTGTCCCAAAACATGTTCTCCCCACGTAATTTTGCATAAGAACTTTAGACAATGCTAAAGCCAAAATGGCTAGCTCTTTAATCAGAAAGTGTACTTTTTGTGATTTGTTGAAAATCCACTCGGCCTTTGGAGAGAAATCAAGCTTAAAAAATGATAGATATCTAGAAATGGGGTACTACCAAGGGAGCACAGAGGGAAGAAATGACAAATAAAGTTCTGTGATTGGCTGGTTCCGAGGGACTGAGACAAGACCAGCACACACTGAAAAAACCCTAGGTTTTAGGGACGTTATAGTTAGAAATTAGCATTTAAAAAACCTTAGAAATTCACTGAAAAAACCACAGGGCTGCTCCCTTGCTCAAAAGCAATCCTGCTGTGCTTCGTTGAAACAAGAGCAGGTTTCATGCTCTCGGTTCAATGAAGCAAAGCAGAGTTTGCTATGGCAGGGCTGGAGCCGTGCTCCTGCCCTGCTATAGCAAAGAGCAATGTCCCGGGGGTGGGCACCCCGGGACATTGCAGGAGCCGGCCCTGGGGGCTGGCCGTCCCCAGGGCTATGAAGGGCTCCAGGAGGGGGGGTGTGTGCCCCCTCCCTCAATTTGCATAGCCCCGGGGAAGTGGAGGTCCCCAGGGCTGTTACGGACCCCCATATTTAAATATTCAATGCCTCGGGGAGGTGGTGGCCCCCGGGCAGTTATTTATCACAGCCCCAGGAAGGTGGTGGTCTCTGGGGCTTCGGGGGGCCCGCAAGGCTCCCCACCCTATTTTAATAAGTCCTGGGGAGGTGGTGGTCCCCGGGGCTTGGGGGGGCCCGCGAGGCCCCCCTCTTTATTGGAATAAAGCCCTACTGAGGTGGCGGTCCCCGGGCATTCCCGCCGGGACCTGGCCCACCCCGGGGCTTTAAAAAACAAAGTGCGGGAGCCCGTGCTTCGTTTTTAAAACATTTTTTCAGCCGATTGGTGCCCCCATCGTCAATTAGGCCGATTATTTATTTTTTTAATGCTTTTATCGGCCCTGTTGTTTCTACCCTGCCCCCTTTTCTTGTTCTTTATCTTTGTTTTACTGTTTTCTTGTGACTCGGTTACCGAGTCACAAGACGGCTGCCAACACTTCCTGGTTTGGAGTGTTGGCAGCCAATCAGAGGTCAGCTCATGCTCGGGATGAGTCGTGACTCCTCCTCGGTGCTCAGATAAATTAATTTTTTATTTCTTGAATTTCTCTGTAACTAATTTACACCATTTAAAAAAAAGGTCACTTTCTGAAGCAAGAGCTACCCTTTTGCCACATTTGGTGTAATGCTGCACAGTTCGGGCTGTATCCTGTTCCAAAATTTGCTCTGGAAAATAACATGCCGAAAACGTGTTTTGGGACCCCTCTTTTTTCTCGGCCCCCACTTGATGAGTCACTCCGAAACTTTCAAGACAGGAGCTGACCGGAGCGGGCCATTAGTTCTGAAAACTTTGCGATGATTTGTGAAACGGCGCCAAAGATATTGGCAAAAGAAAAAACGCTTTTTGAATAGAAACAAGGTCCTAACTATAACTACCTACTGGTGACCGCCAGTAGGTAATATATATCCATATTCATATATATGTATGTCGTCCCACGGCGTTCTCTGCTGAGTCACCAAACAGTTCAAGAAAAAACAGGGGAACCCTACTCACTATGGAACCAGGGTAATAGTTATATAGGAAAAACAATGGTTCCTGTGGAATAATATACTATGAGGTTATGATACATAAGCACAATCACGATATAGAGGGTTAGATAATGGCAGAGCATGAAGGAACCACTAACACACCGATTACAGTGCAGTATATTTTATGGATTCTTTAAACAATAAAGTTAGGAGTAAACATTATACATCAAAACAACATTTGTGGATAGTGTCCCAAGTGACAAAGGGAACCTAAACCTAAGTGACAATGTGAATATTAAATACAAGGTTTCCACAGTTTGTACAAGTCGGCCATTATCATAATAATTCCATGTGAACAGTAGCTATATACAGTGATATGTGCTGGGGAAATGGTTCGCTTCTTCTGTATGTCGATGGCGTGTCGACCCTCAAAACAATGTGGGGTCTCTTCAGGACTATTGATGAAGGGACATCTAAATGGGATTGAAATAAAAAGAGAGCATAAGCCCCATATACCGGCACAAATGCGAAAAATAGGAAAAATAAATAGAATAAGGCCGTTGGATAAAAGGTACCTGAATATATGGTTGCGCAGCCTTGTAAAAATGATGTGCCACACGTGAAGAAAATAGGAAAAAGGTTTACTCACATGAGGACCCGTCTGGGTACTGTGATTGTGAGAAAAGAAGTAAAGAAGAATGTTGCAATTACTGATAGTTGGACAATGCGCTATGTATAATTAATTATAATAATAATTATACGTTCTACAACTGTGGCGTATAATTGAGCCCCTCTGGCCCACCTACATATCTCATTGGATTGACAGCCTGTCCTCACATTGAGGTAAGAACCTCGGTGAAACTTGTAATTGATTATAAATAGCGCATTGTCCAACTATCAGGAAACTGTATCACTGTGTGATGTTAGTCTGAAGGGCAGCATCTCCTCTCAGCGAGTGAACGCTGAATGGACCTCAAGCTGCCAAGGACAACGAAGAAGCTGCAGTGGTGCCTAGTGGCCATGGGTGGTCACTGTAGCAGTCAAATACGCCCTGTGAAAGAGGAAATAGCCCGCAGCATAAAGAAGGGTGTTGTGGGCCAGAGCTGCAGAGGTGACAGTCCCCTGGGGCATAAATAATTAAGGAGACAGGGCAAGAGTGTGCTGTGCGCCACCCCAAGTGAGATGTCTATCATGGGAGGGGAGGAGAATGACAAAAGTGCATTGGCCTGAGCAAAGGTAGCCACAAGAAAAAAACCCTCATGAAACAGAGGTGAGAGTTGTGTTGTGGACCCCTCCTAGCAGTTGCAAACTGCCACTCCATTCATGCGGAATTCTGACTGCATCCCCTATTGGCGAAGGCCACCAACAAAGGAGAAAGGAACGGGTGTGCAAAGCGCAGTAGAGAGCACCCTTGAATTGAACGTTTGAGAGCACGGGATCAGAGGTGCACAGAGGTCTGCATCTGGAGATCAGACAGTACAGGCAGGAGCCCGGGAGTGTGAGAGCCCTGTGAGAAAGAGCAACAGTGTCGTCATAGGGTGTGACAGACCCTGTGAAGCCTGCCTGAGTGGAGAGAACATTATGATGGCACAGTCTTGATGTGCACACACGGTGCCGTCGAGTGAAGAAAGAAGGAGGAAAGGTGACTCTCCAGTCAGGCAGTGGAACACCAAGAAGAAACCTCAGGGAAGGGAGAGGAACTGTAAGAGGTCCATGATGAGAAGACTTGTGAGAGGTCCACCACAAAAAGAAGAGTATAGTTGTACAGAGAGGACAGGATGCGACCAGGGTGTCCCTGTGAGAAGAAGATCACAGCGAGAGACCTGGTCAGGTGAGAAAGAGGAGAAGAGAGTAAATCCTAGGGGGTAGGGCGTGACCAGGAAGGTCCAAGTAAAGTGCACGTCACATCGGGAGGCCTGGTCAAAAGGAAGAAAAAGAAGATGGGAAAGGAGAAGAAGAGTGTGGCACAAGGCCACAGCAGAAGAGTGCAAAGAAGATGTAGGAAGAAGAGAAAGGTGTGTAGTAGACATCTGTCACACAGTATACCACTGACAGTTATTTGTTATTGCCGGCATTGTCAAGTGTATCCATAAGACCATCTAAAGAGCACTAGACATCTAGAGTGACGCTCCGTGGCTGTGAAACACATAGAGGCCAACAAGGTATCTTGGCGCCGAGGGAGGCTGGCCTCCCACAAACCATCTGTGTGCCCTGGTGGATCTGAAGCCTGTTGAAGAAAGCACCATCGACCATTGTACCATCGACCCCTGGGATTGCACGGGAGGCTTGGACGTGGCCCTGTTGGGAGTTCATCAGTGACCCCTAGGCATGACCTATGAGAGGCTCTGCACAATCCATGCAGTCCCGTGGCAATTCAGGGGCCAGGACCAAAAGGGATTCTTGTGAGAGGGGAATCCTATCAAGAGAGATGTGTCAGCAGCCTCTCCACTACAGGTGTTGGGAAGCACGGAAAGTGCGTATGGAGACTGGGTCACCCCAAAGACTATCCTGTAGATGCCTGTGCACCAGAGTCCAGATGGCAAGAGTACACAGATCCTAGAACACCCACCCCTGCAGAGGAACAAGGGACTTGTATGTGGTCCTGTAGGTGGCCTCCCAGTGGCCACTTTGCAAGGCCTGGGAGACTAACAGTGCAGTCCAGACAGTCCGGTGAAAGCTGGTGTAAAGGGCCTCATGGATGTCCTGTGAGAGGGATATCCTGGTCAGAGATGTAAACCTGAAGCAGCTCCACCAACGGGCCCAGGGAAGCACTGCGGCATCTGGGGAAGACCTTTCGACCATCGTAGTGACATTGTCTGTCTTTGCCGGCTTGCTACCCATGGAGTCTGAAGAGATATCAGCAGCATACTCCACTATTGTTCGAGATGCACTATCACAGTGGACTTTGTAAATAAACTTCCACACAATGAGACCAGATGGGAAAGGACCCACAATGCCCAGGTGGACTGTAACAACATGGATGGACTTCCTCCACACTGCCATTCGTTCCCAAAGTAGTGTGGTGAAACTATGGTTGAGTGCCGTGATGCCAGGTGCTCTCAGCTCCACCTGTCCCCTCATCCTATCCTGCAAACAACCTGAATAGACTCCATTTTCATTAAAGTTTGGGAGGGATGTAGTAACCTGCTGGTCACATTCTAGTCTTTATAAAATACTGTTACAACCAGCCCCTCCTTGAGGTCTTGGGTCCACACTCACTTCACACCCATCCATCACAGGTGTTAGCGGTCAGGTGAACCTGCTAATAAAAAGGGCTGGGCACACAAGTCCTGGGTCAGTTCCAGACTCTATACCACTGTGTCTGTGTCATGTGTATTACGACATGAGGGCCTAGGCCCCTAAACCTTACAGCTGCCATTGAGAAAGAACTAAAAAAATCATATGTTGACATGATAGCCATAAAATGGTCGATTTGACTCTAGGATAGCAGCAGTCCTCTCTCCTTGTTTGTTTGTGATTTCTCCAATGGGAGTGATGTGATGGCTATTTTAAATCTAAGAGTGTGCACTGTGCTAACTTTGCATAAGCAAGATTTGAGAAAGGCAATCGCGGAACTGCGTTAGCTTGCTGAAAATAATAACTTTTGCATATTGGATCCTGTAAGTGCCCTTACCTTCCTTTTGAAATCAACGGCATGTATTCATGAATCCACCCACATGCATGGCGCACCCGCCTTTGAGTTTGGCAGCCTAGGTGGAATTGGAGTGAAGCATATGATTATGTATATCGAACGTTTTGTAAAGATTTGTCAAACGATGCCAAAGTGATTGGCAAATGAAATTTTTTTCTTCCTATGGAAACCGCACCCTAACTATAACTACCGACTGGCGACCGTCAGTAGGTAATAAAATAATCCTATATATATATATCAATAAAAAAATATGTACATATATATATATTCACTGAAAAAACCAAAGGTTTCACACACGTTATAGTTAGGAATTAGCATTTAAAAAACCTTGGAAATTCACTGAAAAAAACATAGGTTTCACACATGTTATAGTTAGCTGGACATTTCACTTATACAAAACCATTGAAATTCCCCCGTTATAGTTAGTTCAGCTAACTATAACTCGCGCGCCCGCAATGCACTGCTGATGACGTCACATATTACATCACTAATGACATGGACAGTGACATCACTCATGACATCACTGATGACATCTCAAATGACATCACTAATGACATCACTGATGACATCATCCTTGTGATAGAGTGGCAGACCTCCTCTTCCCCTAATATAACCTTTGATACACACATTCAAAAATAGAAACTACAATGTTCAAAACAATGGACATACCAATACCAGTTACAACAACCTATTCAGTAATTTTAAGATCCACATACACATACACTCATTCACCAACAGTCCTATACAGTCACTCATACATGTACTCACTCATCATATGTACTCACACACCTATACATCCTGTTACACAATGCCACTCATCCATAGAGTTACTCACACACATAGTCACTCATGCTAATAAAGAATCAAACATCCATTTACTTGCATATAAAGTTATACACACACCACCACACTTACTTCTACAGAAACTTACACATACTTAGTCTTTTAAACAATCACTTATAGAAACACATACTTATTCATACAGGAACTCTTTCAATCTCTCACTCTCACATATACTCACTTATATACACCAATAGTCACATATACTAGTTTAAAACATATGTAGTTACTCATAAAGACACTATTGAGACAGTCCATCACTCACTAACACACCCATGCACACACTCATCCACCCATACAGTCCTGCACACATGCTGTCTTCAACACATACAAACAATGAGTCACTCATTCATGCACCTATGCACTACGTAATACCCCCCACCGAACCATACAGACACTCAGACACTCATACTGATACTCAAAAAACCAACTAATAACCTATATAGACACTCATGTAGCTACTCACCAACCCATGCAGCCACTTATACACAAAGTGAGAGACTGATACAGATATTTACACATTTAAACATTACTCACTAAGCCATGTATTCACTAAGATGCACTTAATCAGTCAGTTATACAATCAATTTTTCAAAAACAAATCATCCATTTAGACACTTATATACCCATTTATTCTTCCATCGACCTTGAGATATACATATATAAAACATATGTAATTTTCAGAAAAACACACATTCACTGGATGATGTCATCAGTGATGTCATTTGAGATGTCATCAGTGATGTCATGAGTGATGTCACTGACCATGTCATGAGTGATGTAATATGTGACGTCATCAGCAGTGCATTGCGGGCGCGCGAGTTATAGTTATCTGAACTAACTATAACGGGGGAATTTCAATGGTTTTGTACGAGTGAAAAGTCCAGCTAACTATAACACCCCTGAAACCTATGGTTTTTTCAGTGAATATATATATATATGCATTACCTACTGGCGGTCCCCAGTAGGTAGTTATAGTTAGGACCGTGTTTCCATAGGAAATCTCAAAATTCTATTTTGAATAACTTTGGCGCCGGTTGACGAATCCTCGCGAAATTTTCAAAACTAATGGGGTGCTCCGCTCAGCTCCTACCCTGAAAGTTTCGGGGGGATTCGTCAAGCGGGGGTTGAGAAAAAAGGGGGGTCCCAAAACGCGTTTTCCCCATGCATTTTTCCATAGGGACTTTAGTCGCAGCTACAGCCCGAACGGCTGAACAGAATTATGTGAAATTTGGCAGAGAGGTAGCCAAAAGGTCCATGAAGTGCCTTTTGCAGGTTTGGTGTAAATCTGTTCAGTATTTCCTGAGAAATTAGCATTTAAATCAATATATATATCTGTACGCGCGTACCGTGCGCGCACTGAGCAAGTCCTGTGCGCGCACCTTGCCGTGCGCGAGCGCACTTCTGATTGGTTGTTAGATGTCAGTAAACATTCGAATCGGTGGAAATCAGGAAGTGGCGGCCGCCATTTTGTCTCTCGCATAAAGAGGGGGTGATAAACAAAGGGGGAGACTTGAAAAGGGGGCAGAGTGGGGAGATATTGACCCACTAGGCATTGTAAGGGGGTCACAGTAGGACCTTGTAGGTAAAAAAAAAAGATTTATATTTTGAAAAAAAATATCGCCGAGTGCGCACACCCAGCGCGCACCCGAAAAAAAACTTTTTTAAAAAAATAATAAAAAAATCGCATTTAAGTGTTTAGATATAAGGTGGCTGTAAAAAGAGCCCTTGTGTTTATTGTTTGTTTTTTGGTACCTACAAGTAAGTACCGATGCAGAGTCTAAAGTTCAAGAGGAAGACTCTGTTGCCTTCATCAGTGAAGTGTACACCATCTCCTCTATAAATGTCTTGCATGTTGTAATGCAAGTTGTTGTGGTATATAGAACCCATACCATAGTCTCTGAGGAAAGCAGAAATAGATTTGTTGACGTGCTTCCTTGCTTTGTCAATCTGCGGACAAAATTGGTTGGACCAGTTCCACTTTTGCCTTTGGCATATGTTAGAATATACGGAGGCAGTTTGTGGAAAAAGCGACATCAATTGCACAAAGGTGTCCTTAATAAGCATTTCCAGACCTACCCCAGTTAAAGTGCCTAGGTCATTTCCACCACAGTGCACAATAATAAGGTTAGGCTGTGGGAGATGTAGAAAGGTTTTCACCAAAGGCATTAATTGGTGCCACTTTAACCCTCTCTGACCAATCCATTTAATGTCTACATTTGGCAAAGCAAGGTCTCTCACCATACCTCTTTTTTCTGCAAATTTTTCACTCCAGAAGACATAGTTGTGACCTACAATCCACACTGTGAACATCTTCAAAGGAGATCTGGATGCACTCAGGAGGTGTCTTTCAGTAGAAAGGCAAAAAGAAATGAAAGACAGTTGAAAAATGGGGGCACACATACTTTTTTTTATAAAAAGAACTCATTGGCTGTTTCAAACCATTCTACACTAAAAACTAGGCTGTATGTTTAAATTTTAAAAAGCATGTTTTGTATTGGTTCAGAAAAATGTGTGAACAAAGAACATTAGTTTGGATTTGCTGTTAGGTTTGAAAAGTCAAGCACTCTTGCTCTTTGGAAATGAAACATTGTCTGCTGAACTTCTGACCTCTCTGCTCACACCTGTGTTCCATGACCTGTTGCTATGGTAGCAGGCAGAAGTCAAGTTGGGGGAAGGGTACATTTGGAAAGGGGTTGAAGTTTTCAACCAATAGAAATGTGTGATTTCATTTGAAAAAATGTGGGAAGCACTGAGATTTGAAATTAACATGTATATGTGTGAAAAAAGAGAGGGAAACTGTGCCATTAACTGGTTCTGCTGAGAAGAGAGAGGTGTTCAGCTCAGAGATTCTGGTCTGATAAACTGCTGTGTGACTGCCACATTTCTTTCCCAAATAACTAATTTTAAAGGTGAGTTATGAGTTTGAGAGGGGGTGTTTGTGGTTAATTTAGATATAAAAAAAGAAATGTGATTATTTGTTTAAAGTTGTGATTTACATTTTCTGTTTTGGGAGATATTTAACTGTTTTGAATATGTAAAATATTATGGAGTATGTTTTCACCATAAGTTAATGTGTACTGGTAACAATGAGGAATACTGTTTTGTGCCTACCATCAAACCATGAGTCTGTGTGCAGAGAATAATTGTTGACAGAGATTTAATTTGTGTTGCTGTTGAAAAGTAAGACTTGCAGTTGAAAGAAAAGGACAGCTTCTTTTTAATTGTGATGGTTAGCATTTAGCAGAAATCACTTTGAAAGAAAAGAGAGGAAAATGGCAGCACATTTGAAAAAAGCATTAGTTCTGTAAGAATTGATAACCCAGGAAAGGGGCAGCCTGTGTTTTGTGCCTACCAACACAGCATGAGTCTGTGTGTATATAGGAATTGTTGTCTGAGATTTAATTTGTGAAGTTGTTGTTCAGTAAGAAATGCAGTCCCAGGAAAGGGGCAGCCTGTGTTATGTGCTTAAAATGATGGCATGAGTCTGTGTGCACACAGGAAATGTGGGCAGAGATTTAATTTGTGAAGATGTTGTTCAGTAAGAAATGCAGTCCCAGGAAAGGGGCAGCCTGTGTTATGTGCCTAAAATGATGGCATGACTCTGTGTGCACACAGGAAATGTGGGCAGAGATTTAATTTATGAAGTTGTTGTTCAGTAAGAAATGCAGTCCCAGGAAAGGGGCAGCCTGTGTTATGTGCGTAAAATGATGGCATGAGTCTGTGTGCGCACAGGAATTGTGGGCAGAGATTTAATTTGTGAAGATGTTGTTCAGTAAGAAATGCAGTCCCAGGAAAGGGGCAGCCTGTTGTGTTTACACAAATTATCCCTTAGCACACATGCACTGTTACATACATCCCTGCAGTCTTCATGCAGTTCTGGAAGTCTCTTTGCTCATCTGTCTTGCACCAGACAATACACAGTCTTCAGAAACACACTCTTGGCACACACGCAGCAGCTTCTCCAACACTCTCATGTGTAGTACTCAGCTCTGTGTGCTGTTTCAGATAGCAATGTGTAATGCAAACACATTCAACGTCACCAAGGCCTCATTTAAATTGATCTAGTCTAATCACTCACCCTGTAACACATGGTCATGGTGTTAAGGAGCTGTTAGGACATGTGCTGTTTTCTGCTTCTGTAAACGATATGGGAAATGTGTCAGGCAGTAACAGTAATTTGGTACTATTCAGGGACACTGTTTTGTTCCAAAAAACATAGCATGAGTCTGTGTGCGCACAGGAATTGTGGGCAGAGATTTAATTTGTGAAGATGTTGTTCAGTAAGAAATGCAGTCCCAGGAAAGGGGCAGCCTGTGTTATGTGCCTAAAATGATGGCATGACTCTGTGTGCACACAGGAATTGTGGGCAGAGATTTAATTTGTGAAGATGTTGTTCAGTAAGAAATGCAGTCCCAGGAAAGGGGCAGCCTGTGTTATGTGCGTAAAATGATGGCATGAGTCTGTGTGCACACAGGAATTGTGGGCAGAGATTTAATTTATGAATTTGTTGTTCAGTAAGAAATACAGTCCCAGGAAAGGGGCAGCCTGTGTTATGTGCTTAAAATGATGGCATGAGTCTGTGTGCGCACAGGAATTGTGGGCAGAGATTTAATTTGTGAAGATGTTGTTCAGTAAGAAAACATAGCAGGAGAAGCTGGTGATGGCAAAAAGAAAAAGTCTACTGGTAAGCAGAGCAGAGATTACTTAAAAAAGATTTTCAAAAAACAAAAAAATGGCAAAAATAACAAAGCAACAACACAGTCAACAGCAAAAAAAAAAAGCTAATGTAGAATCAGAAGTATGTCAAACTGATTTAACACGAAAATTAGATTTTAAAAACATTCGTCAAAAAATGTTTCATAGAAGAGTGATGTTAAATTTGCTAAAGGATGTGAAAAAATATAAGAAAAAAACAAAATTTATTAAGAATTTTTTTTTATAGAAAATATTGTAAGTAAGGCTTTGGAAATAAAAAGAAAACTTTTTATTCTAATTTTGAATAGGATGCGTAGATTAGATAAATTAGTGAATGCAATGAAGTCACAAAGCAAAAGGGAAAGAGAAGTGAAAAAAAGTAACTTTTGTAAAGTGTTCTTGGGAGAATGGAAACACAGTTCAAGTACTGAACCATTTTTTAATGAAGAGAGTTATCTTCAAAGTAATAGTTTGTTGCATGCAGTTGACACCAATGGTAGAGCATATGAAGTTAAGGATGGTTGTGTGATGGAAAAAGAGAAAATGGTCCCAAGAAATGAGGAAGAAGTAATGGCTGCTGAGGCTATGGGGAGACGTCCAAAAGCCCCAGTGTACACTTGGAACTGTAGTAGTATTTGTACTGTGCGTCAGGAATCTATTGATAAATTACGTGACTAAGAGAATATAGTAAAAAGAGTGTAAAACAGAAGATGAAGGTGCTTCAAACACTAGATCCATGCAGAGTGAGAGAAAATACTGGTTTGCAGGGACATTCTCTGGCTTGTCTATCTAGAAAAGTGTGTAAAAGTGTTTTTCATCATTTTAGGATGCTGGCTGTTCATCATACTGAAATGAGAAAGTTTGTGAGAACATTGTATTTTGCTAAAAGTCCAGCAGTAAAGTTGAATGAGTTGAATAATGCTCTGTTCCGTGGATCTGTATCAGATGTAGTGAAGGTTACTGATGAGATTCAGTTTTGTTACTTTGGTCCAGAACAAGAAAGTGCAGAAAAGGACACAGTAAATGAGGAAAATGAGGAACAGAATGTAGAACTCATTATTACTAAAAATTTTGAGGATGAAATGACAAAATTTACTATCACCTCTAATGAAAGACCAAATATTACTTGTATTTGTTGCCGCAGAAGTCATTATAAAATTCAAACAAGGAATGTTGATCTGTATAAAAAAAGTGAAAATGAAGATAATTATAAGTGGAAGGATTTTGCAACATATATATTTCTTGAAAATTGTTTTGAATTGGGTGAAGATCAGCGTATTTGTAAATACTGTTATAATAAGTTAGAAGAAAATAGAATGCCGACCAGAGCTGTACATAATAATTTAGAATTGGATGCTATTCCTGCCGAACTTTCTGAATTAAATACATATGAGTCTATACTCATTCAATGTGTTCATCCGTTCCAGACCATAGTACGTATGGAGGTCAAAACTGGTAAATTACCTCCTTCTGATTTACTGAGAGGTTTAAAAGGAAGAGTGGTGTATTTGCCCTTGGATTGGAAAAAAAATATGGAAACTATTGATGCAGATACTTTGGAAACTGAACCATTAGTAATTCTGGTTAATGGTGTACCTACAAAGAATAAGAAGATTTGGCAGGAGCTGGTGGATGTACAAAAAGTACAAAGAGCAAATTTGTATTTGAAAAAAAATAATAAATGGTATGAATCAATTTATATAGATGAAGAAGAAGAAGATTTACAAGAAGACACAGAAACACCAACTGGTCAAATTGAAAAAGTGGACAAGTCAAAGGAAGAAGAAATTTATGAACATTTTAGCATACATCCTCTTCATTCAAAAGAAGTTATGGGAGACACTATTGATTTGTTTCAGATGAAGAAAGCAAAAGGAACTCCCGTGAGTGTATGGGAGGAGAGCTTGGAAGCTTGATGTTTTCCCCAGCTGTTTCCTAAAGGAAAAGGAGGACGATACGATGAACGTCCAGAACAGATTCCAGCTTCTGTTTATCGGACTACAAGACTATATGCAGAAGATCCAAGATTTCGTCAAAGTATTCCTTATTTGTTCCATCTTTTATTTGAAAGCGACTTGTCTGCATTATCTTATGCAGTAAATCACATTTTAAAAAGTGGAGTACATTTACAAAATGTGTCTGCTAAGGATTTTATGGAGAAAGTGCAGCACCGAGATGATCATTTGGAAACACAACTGATCAATCTGATGGCTTGTCAGCGTGGGACAAATGAATATTGGTACCGACGCCATGGTGAATTAAAATGCATGTTACGGAATTTAGGAACACCAACATGGTTCCTTACCCTAAGCTGTGCCGAGTACGCTTGGGATGATTTACTGGATTTTCTTCGAGAAGCAAATTCTAACATTAAAAACATCGAATACAAGACAGCTGGAGAACTGTGGTCATTGGATCCAGTTAATGTTTGCAGATATTTCAATCATAGATTTGAGGCTATGATGTCCTTCATCTGCAATACAAAAAATCCACCTCTTGGAGAAGTAGTGGATTTCTTTTGGAGAAAAGAGTACCAGGCAAGAGGTGCTCCTCATATTCATATGCTGTTGTGGATCAAGGATGCCCCAAAGTTTGGAACAGATACTGATGAAGCAGTGTTATCTTTCATTGAAGAATATGCAACATGTGCTATACCTAAAAGCACAGAAGAGAAAAAGTTAAAAGAGCAAGTTTTACGTTTCCAAAGTCATCGGTGTGGAAAATACTGTCGACGGAAGTACAAGACGAAAGATAAATTCTACACAAAGTGTCGATTTGGATTTCCTAGACCTGTTCTTTCAAAAGGAAGAGTCAACAGTTTTATGTCAGCTGTGCGACATACTATAACCAGAAAATCTCCCAAAAATACCTACAACCTAAAAAGAAGTGAAGAGTCAAAATTTATAAATGACTTCAACCCAGTCATTTTATCCATGTGGAATGCTAACATGGATATTCAGTATGTGGCAGACAATTCTATTGCTGTTGCTCGGTATGTGACATCTTACATCACTAAATCTGAGAAAACAGAATTGAAGGAAATGTGGGAAGAGATTTCTCACGAGAAGACTGTCAGTAAGAAGCTGTACAGTTTCAGTTTAAAGATGTTATCGCATCGAGAAATTGGATCCTACGAATGCTCAGATAGGTTATCATCTGCAAGTCTTTACTCGAAATCCAGAAGAATAATTTGGGTAAGCTTAGGCCTTGCAGGAATGAGAAATCGGGTACTGAAATCTGTTGGAGAAATTGAATATTTGGCAGAGAATGACCCAGAAAGTACAGATATTTTGAAATCAAACATGTTGGACACATATTACCCAAAGAGAAGTCATCATCTTGAGAACATGTGTCTCTATGAAGTGCTGCAGAACTAAATTTTTTCACGGAAAGCCACAGAAGACATCAACAATGGAAAATATAAAGTCATTGGTGAGGAAGGATGTTTGGTGAAGCAAAAAAAAGGAAGTTTGATAAATCACAGGAAGCTCAGTTGCGAAACTACTGACAAAAAGGAATTTTACTACTTGGCTCTTTTACAGCTGTTTAAACCATGGCGTTCAGAGGACGAACTACTGGGAGAATTTCAAAGCTATGAAGATTCTTTTAATGCTAGCAAAGACAGTATAGAATGCAGTACTTTCACAACTTATGTCCAAATGTTAAATGAAGAAAATGAACAGGAAGCAAAAATTGCAGCTGAAGTAGCTAGAGACAGTTCTCAAGACAGCCAAAGTTCAGGAACACTTAGTCAAGATCCCCTAGGACAACCAATCATAGAAAATGAAGCTGCAGTAGCCATGACTGAAGTAGAAACGGCTATGAATCAAGCACAGGAAGATTCAATCGACTTACTAAATCTGGAACAACAACTGAATGAAGAACAAAAAGAAATTTATGAAGAAGTCATCAAAAAAATTGATCATGGATTACTACATGAAAAGAAAGAGTGCTCATGCACATCATTTAAACCAATCAGGATGTATGTGAGTGGACAAGCTGGAACTGGTAAAAGTTTCTTAATAAAAGTCATCAGAAGCTACCTACAGCAAAAAACAGCTTCAAATTTGTCTTGTGTGGTAACTGCTCCAACTGGGTTAGCAGCCTATAACATAAAAGGAATTACCTTACATCGCTTGCTAATGTTACCAGTGGAGCATGAGAACAAAATAGAATACCACAAGCTAACTGGAGAAGCATGCCTCGAAGTTTCAAGAGTGTTGAAGAAGATGCAAGTTCTCATTATTGATGAGGTGAGCATGGTTTCAAATTTAATGCTTGCCTTTGTGCATTTATGAATGCAACAAATTCTTAAGAGAGACTATGACGTGTTATTTGGAGGTAAACACGTCATAGTTTTTGGAGATCTTTTACAGCTCACTCCAGTTAAAGGACAACCAGTGTTTAATACTTTGACACATGAAGACACGAAGAAGTCATTAGGAAGCATTGGTAATGCGAATATTTGGTCATTCTTTGAGTACAAAGAACTCACTACCAATATGAGACAAGCAAACGACGAAGATTATGCAAATATTCTGAAAGATATCAGAATTGGACTACTCACAGAAGTTGGCAAAAAAGCATTACAGAGTCGGTTGCTACATAACTTATTTCCAAATGAAGAAATAGTTGCAGAGAAAATATACCAGAACATTGCAGAAAAAAATACTGTAATCTGCTTAATGCCAACACTACGTGAGTGCTCAATATTCAATGAGGAACTTTTGAAATTGGAAAAGGAAGAGATTAAGAAAATGGAAGCAGAGGACAAAATTCAGCATGAAAGAATTACTTTTACATTAACAGGCAAACTGAAAAATAAATTGGATTCACTAGAGAAGAATATTTCCAAAACAGCTGGATTAGAAAAAAATCTATATGTTTGCATGAATTGTCGAGTGATTTTAAGGAGAAATTTGGATGTAGAAAAAGGTTTAGTGAATGGAGCTATGGGAAGAGTTGTGGGTTTTATTAATTATCAGAAAAAAGAAGGAATTGAATGTTTAAAAATAAAATTTGATCAGATAGAAGAAGTTAAAGACATTTGTCGTTGTTCAGTTCGTTTCATGCTTGTGAAAGACTTATATGTACGTAGGAAGCAGTTTCCGTTTTCTCTAACATATGCTGTAACTATTCACAAGTCTCAAGGATTGACTGTAGATAGTGCTTTTGTAAACATTGGTTCTACTGTGTTCAAAGAAGGTATGGCATATGTTGCTTTGTCACGAGTGAAAACATTATCTGGTTTATTTATGATAGACTTTGATGACTCAAAAGTTAGTGCTGATACAAACTGTGTAAAGGAGTATAATAGATTAAGAAGAACCTATGCTCCTCATTTAGGTCAGTATCCTGTGATTGAAAAACATGTTGTTTGTCGGAAAAGGAGATTTGAGAATATCTGTAATGTGGATGAACAGAACAAAAAAAAAAGGACAGTGATGTGATAGCAAGGAAAAAGAAAAAGGACAGTGTTGAAGAGGTTGTTGGTTGCCATTTTGAAAATAGCTCTGGTGTCAACTGCTATGCAAATGTAGTGCTGAATGTTGTATTTTATCTTGAAAAGTTGCTAGAACAGATAATAGTAAATCATGGAAAAAGATTGTGTTCTCTGCTGAGTCTCCTTTATGAGAAGCTGAGTAATGATAAAACTGAAATAGAAAGTGCTACTGATGTTAGAAATCTTTTAGATGTATGTTGTGGTTCTACACAGTTTAAAGAAAATGTCCAGCAAGATGCTCAGGAATTCTTAATATATATTTTGAGTGTACTAGAAGATGAAGGAGTAGAAGTAGAAAACTTATTTGGTGTCTCTTACAAATGGGAACATTGCTGTGAAAACTGTATGAACACATGTAGTAGTAATGTTGATTCAGAAAGGTTCATATTTTTACCATTACCACAAAGTAAATCAGTGACTTTTAGTAAATTAGTTAAAGATGCCAATCACAACATGGAATGTTCTGAATGTAAATCAGACATGTTTTCCACATTATTTTTACAGAAATATGGTCAGTATGTAATTTTAATGATGCAACGTTGTAGAGCTAATGGTTCAAAATTGGACACTTTAATAAAGAAGTTTACAGGACAGCAATTATCAATTTCTGGAAAAACTTTTGTTACAGTTGCAATAATTTTTCATGAAGGACCTACTGTAACTTCTGGGCATTACACAGTTTATCTTAAATGTGAAAAAGGCTGGACACTGTGTAATGATTCCCAATTGATTTTCAAGCAACGTTTGCCTTATGATTTACCCAATTCTTACTTAATTTTTCTGAAACCTACATTTTGAAAACTAAAAACTGAATCTGAAGAAAGCATTTTTTGTAATTTTAAAGGATTATAATTGAAGATATCACTTAAAAAGGATTTTGAAATTACTATTTGGCCTAAAGGAAAAGTAATAAAAACAATTGTGGACTCCTTTGACAGAAATTATTTTGGCATGTGTGCTTTTGCGACAAGGTTTAAAGACGGTTTGTCTAGAAAATTTTTATTCATCTAGAGAAGTACTTGTAATATATATGTAATATTTCTAACAAGGTATATTTTAGTGAGGAAAGTTTTAGGGCTTTTTTTAAGCAATATTTCAGATTGTTTTTTTTTGCCCGCTATTAAATGATGAATACAATTGTTTTCACTATTTTAAGTGAAAAATAAAAAATTCTGAAAACAGCAAAAAAAGGGCAAAAAATTGCTTTGTAAAATATGTAAAAACATGTAATGCTTTTTGTAATGTATGGTTGGATATTAATACTTTTTTTCTTTTTTTGCAGAACTGGAAAGAAAAAATAAAAAAAATTCTGTTCCCTTGCAAAATACTTTAAAAAAATTTTTTTTCGAAAAAGTTTCTTTTTTTAAAAAAATAAGTGAAAAATATTAGTATTACTCAATCCTCCCTTTTCATGCTTCCATTTCTTCACCTCTTTTTGTACATTAAATTTAAAAAAAAAAAAAAAAATTTTTTTTTAAAAAAAACCTTGGGTGCACGCAGGGTGCGCACACCTCAAAAAAATTTTTAAAAAAAATCCCCCCGAAAAGATTTTTGGGGTTTAGTTTATAAGTGGCTCTTAAAAGAGCCCTTGAGTTAATGGAGGGAAACAGGAAGAGAAAAACGAAAAAAAAGAAAAAACATCTATGGCCTACTGCACTCATGGGCATCAAATTTTCTCTGAATGAGATCAAGACTGGTCTCACACACAGAAATAAGTTTACCGCAATCAGTGCAGCGTGTGGACAACCTAGCAAAACAAGGTGGTCCAAAACGAGGTGTGGAAGAAGGCAAAGGCACCACTGCAGAAGAAGTGCTCGGCTGAGCTGCCGAAGATGTGCTCGGCTGAGCTGCTGCAGATGTCGTCGGTAGAGCAGGTGGAGGGTTTGCTCCAGAAGCTCGACGAAAAGTCACTGGATGCATTTTGTCAACATGCCTCAACATAGTGTGAATGCTAAAAGAATATTTCTTGTTAGGATTCCCACGTGACAAGACTTTTTGACAAAGTACACATGTAACTTTAGGTGCATTTACCTTTTTTTGTCCCTCTGGAAAAGTGAAAAACTGCCATATAAAGCTGTCTTTCTGCTTCCTGTTCCTCTGCCTCTTAAGAGTGTCCTGGTCACTGTCTGAAGATGGTTGCTGTTCAGCCATTGTCTCTCAACAACAGAATAGCTCCTTCTCCAAAGGAATCAGAACTAATAATGAGGGGAGTAGGCGTGGTTTGGGAAGAATCTGGAACTGAAAGTACTTCAAACCAATCAAAAGTGATGATTCTTGATCACATGACTTGCCATGATGGGATTGGGTGTGGTGTTGAAACAATCAGAAACTGAAAGTAATGATAACCAATAAGAAGTGCTGTTTTATTATGCATATACCCGAGGTGCGCGCACTGCGCAAGCTCGGAGCGCGCACCTTGTGATTACGTATGCGCGAACGCGTAGGAGCGCATGTGCATACGTCATATGCGCGTACGTAGCGCGCATACGTTGAACACGCGTATACGCGACCGTTATTGCGCGTAATTTTAGCGTATGCGGAAGTAAACCGCGTGGAGCGCGTAGGACGCATGCGTACGTACGTACGCATACGTACTGGGTGTGCGCTCCCAGCACGCACTATGATGTATATTTGCATACGTAAATAACGTACGACGGTATTCATAAAAAACATACGAAATTGTACTAGGAGCGCGCTCAGAGCGCGCACTCCAAGAATTTATATTAAAAAAAAAAAAAGTGGAGAAAAATTAATTGCAAAAATTAAAAAAACTGTTCAACTTTATCCTAATTGAAATTTTTAAAAAAAAGCAAAAACAAATAAAAAGATACAGATAATATATAAATGAATACATAGGAATTTTATTTTTAATAAAAAAAATTTTTTTAAAATTAAATAATACAAAAATTAGCATTTAAAAAACCGTACAAATTCACTGAAAAAACCAAAGGTTTCACACACGTTATAGTTAGGAATTAGCATTTAAAAAACCTTGCAAATTCACTGAAAAAACCATAGGTTTCACACATGTTATAGTTAGCTGGACATTTCACTCGTGAAAAACCAATGAAATTCCCCCGTTATAGTTAGTTCAGCTAACTATAACTCGCGCCCCCGCAATGCACTGCTGATGACGTCACATATTACATCACTCATGACATGGTCAGTGACATCACTCATGACATCACTGATGACATCTCAAATGACATCACTGATGACATCATCCTTGTGACAGAGTGGCAGACCTCCTCTCACCCTAATATAACCTTTGATACACACATTCAAAAATAGAGACTAAAATTTTCAAAAAAATGGACATACCAATACCAGTTACAACAACCTCTTGAGTAATTCTAAGATCCACATACACATCCACTCATTCACCAACAGTCCTGTACAGTCACTCATACATGTACTCACTCATCATATGTACTCATACACCTATACATCCTGTTACACAATGCCTCACATCCACAGAGTTACTGACACACATAGTCACTCATGAAAATAAAGAAAGAAACATACATTTACTTGCATATACATTTATACACACACCACCACACTTACTTCTACGGGAACTTACACATACTTAGTCTTTTAAACAATCACTTATAGAAACACATATTTATTCATACAGGAACTCTTTCAATCTCTCACTCTCACATATACTCAGTTATATACACCAATAGTCAAATATACTAGTTTAAAACATATGTAGTTACTCATAGAGACACTATTGAGACAGTCATTCACTCACTAACACACCCATGCACCCACTCATCCACCCATACAGTCCTGCAGACATGCTGTCTTCAACACATACAAACAGTGGGTCACTCATTCATGTACCTATGCAGTACGTAATACCCCCCACCGAACCATACACACACTCACACTGATACTAAAAAACAACTAATAACCTATATAAACACCCATGTAGCTACTCACCAACCCATGCAGCCACTTATACACAAAGTGAGAGACTGATAAAGATATTTACATATTTAAACATTACTCACTAAGCCATGTATTCACTAAGATACACTTAATCAGTCAGTTATACAATCAATTTTTCAAAAACAAATCATCCATTTAGACACTTATATACCCATTTATTCTTCCATCGTCCTTGAGATATACATATATAAAACATATGTAATTTTCAGAAAAATACACATTCACTGGATGATGTCATCAGTGATGTCATTTGAGATGTCATCAGTGATGTCATGAGTGATGTCACTGACCATGTCATGAGTGATGTAATATGTGACGTCATCAGCAGTGCATTGCGGGGGCGCGAGTTATAGTTAGCTGAACTAACTATAACGGGGGAATTTCATTGGTTTTTCACAAGTGAAATGTCCAGCTAACTATAACATGTGTGAAACCTATGGTTTTTTCAGTGAATATAGATATAGATATACATATACACACAATACAAACAAACAGAAGATATGGCTGAACAGAATTACACTAAATTTGAAAGTTATGGTTAGGAACACAATACATAATTCACACAAGACCCATGCAAACCATAACTCTCATATCAAATACAATGCTTACGACTGGACAACATTTATACTAATAAAAAAGCAACATGTAAAATAGAAATGTAATAAAAGAACACACATATTCAAACCAATGAAGAATTCTACATTCCTCTTCGTCTTTGTCAGTGTGGAAAGGGCAATGTGATCTGTAATCTCCTCTATAAAATGATTTACAGCATTTGTAATTTCATCTGTTTCATTAAGGCTGTATTCATATTGCAGGCACCCTGGTTACAGCTTTATAAATGGTGCACCTCCTATGCCCTTCAGGCATTTTATATTGATTGTGGTATTGCCAGCCATATTCATAACACTATGAGAAAATGGACCAACAGAAACCATACAAATGCACTTAATCCAAGGCTGCATAATGTACAAATGAAGATCAGTCTCTGTTGACATCTCCAGGTTGCTGCCTATAAAAATGGATTCAACAGTGAAATGCCATTGTCTACAAAGAGAAGCCATTTTGAGATATGGACCCAGATGTGGTATATTTTCTGGAGTGATGCAGTTGGCCATGCATGTGTACGGCGTTTGTTGATGTAGAAATAGACAGGTTCCATAAAGAGTATGTTGGAACGGAAAAGTCATTTGCAAAAGGTGTGTATACCTGCCTTAAGTGCCCAACTATACTGTTTTCTTGATCCCTAATGCTGATTTTTTAAATCATAGGTTAACATGGATCCTGCATGTGCGCCATTAGATTTATATAGGCCTGTTTCAAAGATTGCGCTCTTGGTGGACAAGGAGGGGCACCCAAAGCGTTACTCTCATAGTGGTGGAAGGCCACCACCTTCACCGAGAGTTAAACAACATGAGTGTGCTGGTGGTAGTAGTGAACAGGTCTTTTATACCCTGTGTCACTGGAATGTGGCCTACAGGCACACTCACTTTTTTAAAAGTTCCCCTACTCTGTGCTTAACTCACCCTTAGCCTACATCAGGTAGATGTGGTGTGCTGAGCAGCACAAGAGTAGTGTCTATGCACTGGATGTTTGTGTGCCTGGGATGGGTACAGTACAGGGATAGAGCAGTGTAGTGCAGTATATGTGTGTTTAGTGCATTTACTGGGTGTATGTATGCTTGCACGGAATACATTGCATTAGAGATGAAGTGCAGTGCATGCACAATTAAAACATGTGCTGGGTGTATGTATGCTTGGGTGAAGTACAATATATAAAGTGTTGTGCAGTGCGCACATGGTGAGTGTGTGTGCTTGTACTGTGTGAGTTTTCAAATAGAGCACCGTGGTACAATTCAGAAAAGCTACAGTACTGAACAGTGCATACAAACTGAATGTGTGTGATGAATGCATGTGTCTGTAGTGGGACAATGCATGGAGGTAACAGTACTGCAGAGTCTGTCTGCTGTGAAAGTACACTGAATGCAAGTGTGCCCACAATGGCACATAACATGGAGAACCCTGTGTTCCATTATGGGAAGCCCGGGCCTGCCCTTTAAAGGCATGAGGAGTAAAGGAATCCCTCCATGGACAGACTGGTGCATTGCTACAGTCCTGTGAGCTGAGTTCGACACGTACTGGAGGAATGGAGGAAGAGACTCCTCCTTTACACTTCAAAAGGTTGCTCTTTGATTCAGTGATAGATCACAAGGAAGGGGCCTGGACACATCTCAGGAAGGAGATGGGGCTGATAAGAGAACCATAAAGAGTAGGGCTGGGCTTAACCTTTTGATACACATATCACCATGGCTAAAATCTATGTGTAAACTCCAGTCACTCCAATGGTCTGTGATGTGGAACTATAGTTTCGGAGTCTCTCCTGCTGTGACAGACAGCTTTTCAAGAGGGAGAGGAGAAGTATGTACTTAAAAAATAGAATAACCCCCACATAAAACTTCAAAGACTCTGACTCCAAATCACATTTTGGTGTCTGGAATTAGACTATAAGAAGGAGAGATTGGTCCAAGCTTCCTTATCTGCCAGCAGACAGATGGGATGTGTGAGAAAGGAAAGCTCTGCAAGACTTCTCCCTGTGACCAGGACTCAGAGCAATGCATGCTAGTCTCCTTGTTGGATGAGGGGACATCACCCAGGGAACCAAGACCACCTGCCCTGGAGGACCAGCGTCTGCGTGCTTTCCAAGACCAGTGTGCCTTGAGAGGAAGAGAAGAGCAGTGGAGTAGGTGATGTTTGGTCTGAGCCTCACTGAGAGGACTCCCTGAGCAAGGTGTGAGGAGAACAGCTGTCCATCGATTGGGTCATTGCCTGTGTGCAGGAATGGTCTGATGACCCCCGTGTGCCAGGAGTGGGCCACTGTGATCTGAGCCGTGTAAAGAGCACTGTGAGAGAAGCTCCAGGCCCGCACTGTCTCATTGCAGGGACCCCATATGCCAGAAGGGGCCACCAAACCTATTGGGCCCACAGCATTGAGGCTTGTGTCCACTTTTATCAGTGAACCCGTATGCCAGAGGAGCCGCTGTGGATAGGGCAATTGCACTGTAAGAGTCTGCGCAAAGACAGAGAGTATTGCGGCAACCCTGTATGCCATTAGGAGATCCCAGTCTTGCTAGATTCAGGTGTCTAGGCACAGCATGCTGTACGACTTGAAGGCATTGAATCAGGTATCGAGTTGGCCTAAGTCTAATATGTTGGCATAATCAAGCCAGTAAGTGTTCAGCGCATGGATTATGACCTTTTGGGTGTTTTTCCAACACAATTTTAAAGATCTTTTCAGCAACAAGAAACAGGATTCTGCTACTGCTTTTATTTGCAGCCAGAAAGAGAGATATTTGCCCATTTGTATGACAAGATTTTTTTCTACGGCCACTAAAATGGAGGGGGGGTCCTAAGCCCCGAGATCCACCACGCTCTGGACCAGATAGAAGGGGAGGATTTAAAAAACAGTATTTCTGTTTTACCTGAATTGAGTTTTAAACAGTAACTCTTCATCCAGCCAGCATCTTGGGTTAGAAAGGATCTACATGCCTCCTGCAGCCCATAATGTAGTTCCAAAAATGAGAACGTGAGCTGGGTGCCATCTAAATAAGATATCATGTTTACGCCGAAGGGCTGTATGATGTCTGCCAGAAGCGTAAGGTAGACATTGTACAGCATCTGGCTTAGTGCTGAGCCCTGTGGGACACTGTGTCTCCAGGGCTGGACTGGCCGTTACGGGCACTGGGTGTTTCCCTGGTGGGCCGCCAGGGTGGGAGCAAGTTTTGGGCCCTTGGTGTGCCAGCAATATCGGCCCCCTGTAACAAAATCAGCCGAGACCGGCCATAGCAAACACCTCGGCCGCACACCCTTCTCTCCTCCAGGGGGAGACGGCCAGCAGTTTGCCAGGGCCGGTTTCGGTTCCCAGTCCGGCCCTGTGGGTCTCAAAGATTTAAGCGCAGAGGAATAGGGGGAAGGTTAACAGTCTGAAATCTATCTGACAAGAAATATTTTATCTAATGCCAGGCAGGCACATAGATGCCACACTCAGTCAGCCTTGCTAAAAGAAAGGAATGAGACATGGTATTGAAGGCTGCTGAGAGATCAATCAGCACCATGCTGCTGAATGCCCTTGATCTAGGCTTCACTTAATCCAATCTGTCCCCTCAAGCAGAACAGACTGTACTTTGACCAGCCCTAAAGCCAGATTGTGTGCTGTGCTAAAGGCCATTGACTTTCAGGTAGGCATTAAGTTGTCCATTTATCATTTTATCCAGCATTTTAGTGCAGACCACAAGCAAAGAGATTGGTATGAAGTTTGACACAATCCTAGGGTCAGCATCTGGCTTTAGCTTTATCAGCAAGGGAATGACCTGTGCATGTTTCCACAGCTTCGGGACAACTGCCTGGTTCAGTGACTCATTAGAAAGCTTATTTAAGACAGGGTTTAATATAAGCACTGCCTTAGCTAGAATGTGAAGAGGGCAAGAGTCCAGCGGGGAGTTTGAGGTATAGGTATTATTGTCTGAGCAGATTCTGGTTCATAGAAATTAATTAAAACTGAGGGAGACCTGACAGAGGACCATTCAGAAGCACTAATCAGGAGCCAGATGTATCATTATCCCTTATCTCAAATTCAGCATAGATTTGATCAATTTTACTCTGAAAAAAAGAAGATAGATTCACACAGAGCTCCACAGATGGTGCAAAGCATCTATTGCAGACATTTAGAATGAGAAAAGACTACATAAGTTTAAAGATTTCATTAGAGGAATTAGCTGCAGAGGAAAAAGAGTTGGAACAAAGTTGCCTTGTCTTTCTTTATCATCTTTATCATATGTTTTCCAAAGTCCCTCCAGACTCTTTTCTTTACCACCAGCTCACTCAGTTGAAAACCAAGGAGCAGAGGACAAGGCTCTCAGAGAAGCTTTATCTCTAAATGAGAGTTGATAGAAGAGAAAAGCCATCAGGATTATATTCACTTTCATATCACCACTTAACACAGCAACGGAGGAGAAGAGATTGGATAATAAGTTGAGCTCATTTATCTTGAACCAAAGGCGTAACAGGCTAGGAGGGTTAGGATTGGTTGGTTCAACAGCAGGAAGTTTGAAAGAGAAGGGGATTAAACAAATTACCCAACCAAGTCAAAGGGCTAGGAACTCTAGTCTTCAGCAATTCATAGTTCGAGAAAACAGAATCTAAAGTACGTCCTGTGGCATGAGTGGGGCCTGTAACCCAATGAACTGGATTGAGGGTTGCAAGTACTTCAATGGTCTGGCATGCCAAAGGCCAAAATGTACGTTCTGCATGTATGTTAAAATCACCTAATACAGTAGAATTGGCAAATTGGAGAAAAGCTGGGGCTCATGCCTTCATCAACTTATTAGTGAAGTTTATGACATATACAGGAGGTCCATATATCAATTCACCAGAAAAGATTAGGGCAAAAAGAACAATTGATGGACAGAATACAGAACATTGTCATACATTCACCCCAGTACAGAGATCTGGACCTAAATCCATAGTTTTTTTGCTCATCATGCCATTCCAATTTGAACCCCGCCATATGCAAATCAGTCTGGACCCTATGCCCAATGGAAACAGTCTAGGCCGATCTGCCAGGCCAGGGCCTCCCTGGATTGGAATCATACATCCTAGGACTGGTTCTGGGCTTTTACCCGACATCAGCCAGAATAGCTTGACTCCAGTGGCATGGAGAGCACGGGACCTGATGCAGCGTGGTATTTTAAATCCTCCCTTCGTCACAGATCAAAATATCGTGCTAGCATATTCACTCAATACATTCACTGGTGGGGCCCATAACACCAACACTCACACTTCATTGATCCGTTCTCATGGGAGAGATACATTTTCCAAACGCTGACATGAAAGGAATACCTTTTCACCTAAAGAACCTAATTCACATGAACGCACATTAAGTACCTTTATTATACTCAGAATCTCGAGATATTCCCTCCATTTAGTCGATAGATCAGTTAGTTGAAATTGGATATTTGGTGGCTCAATTCTTTATTCTACATTTAATCTTATTCTAATTTCTTCAACTAAATCACCCGACACATTTGTTTGTTAGAATAATAATTTTGTTTATCTAATTAATTGCAAATTTAATAAGTCATAACCCAAACCACGGACATCATATTTACCTAATCTAGCTATTAGTCGTCCTCTAAGTCAATCAAGTCGTGAAAAGGTCTTTAATTCATCAAAGTCAGGCAGCAATTCAGTCTGTCAAAGATTCAGGAAAGTGTCACCGTCCTCTCCGTCAGCGTCAGCATTCTCTGCATTCTCCGCATCATCATTAACTCACTATTCTACCATCTTTTATAATAAATTTTATGTCAAGTTGTAACAAAATCAGTTTTAGGCAGTCCTGATTGGAGGGTTTGGGGTCGTTTGGTGAAGTTCTCACATAGTCTATTTGGTTAGGTCATCACACTTGCTGGTTCCGGTTTTAAAGACAGTCTTTTGTTTAATAGTCTTGGCAACTCTCCCAGTGCGTCCTTGATGGGTACATCTTACATGGGGTTAGGACGAGCCCACTTGTTACTGGCTGTGGCGCAGGCGCACTTCACCCGAAACCTCGTGGAACGGTGACTAGGGCTGTCATGTCGAAAGTCAGCCATCTTTACGATGGCCCAAATCGGTCAACTTAAGCAAAACAAACACAAAACGTAATTACAACCTTGAAATGGCTAATAAAATGTTAAACCCTCACTAATTCCCTTATGTGTATGTAATTATCTAGCATGATGATAGCAACATTCAAAGCGTTTATATTCACCCAACGATGTCATCTGGTGCAATTTACCATTACGTCACAAAAGCAACATATATCATGCAATATTCTAATTTTCTACCATTAGTATTAAGGGTGGGCGTAGTTCGCGAAGTAGCACTTCGCGAAGCTACGCAAAGTGAAGTTCGCACTACGCGAGCTACGCGTAGCACTTCGCGAACTGCGAAGTAACATGTTCGCACTGTGCAAGATGTTGTTTTCAATGATTGCACAGTGCGGACAAGCAACCGGCACTGTGCAATCATTGAAAATGGCATCTTGCACAGTGCGAGCTGTAGTTTTCTGCTGCTCGAGTAGATTTTTACTCGAGCTGCAGCTTTCTCAACGCGAACTGGTAGTTTCTCATCGCGAGCGGTCGCGAGCATACGCGACCCCTCGCAATGAGAAACCTGACCTTCTCGCGTTGGGAATCTCGCCGGGAGGTTTATTTTCCATGCTCGCGATCGCGAACAAGGAAAAAGTCTCGCCAGGATGTCATTTTGCTTGCTCGCGGTCGCCAACTTGACGTTGAGGACCAGGAGCAAGCAAAAAATGACCGCAGCACTACGCAACACTACGCTACGCGTGTTCGCACTGTGCTACGTGCAGTTCGCGTAGCGCGAAGTAGCGCGAACTTCGCAAACTACGCGAGCGTAGCGTAGTGCTTCGCCCAGGCCTAATTAGTATGCGTACATATATTAGTATACAAATTATTTCATCCATGCAAACGCAAATCTCACGTGTAATTCTTTCATTAATATAGTTGATTAGATATCACTTCAAACAGATTAATATTATTATAATTAATAGATTACTCGGATTAATATGAACATGCAGAAATGGGGGGGGGTATACAAAATTTTGTACTACCCGCTCCATCAATCCTCCCTTTGGTGATTATATCACCACACCATCAAAATTTTGTATCATTTTTACGGAATTTCAAAATGATTTCTTGCTTTTATTCATAATTCCGTTTCCCTTGTCCCTTCTCTTTTTGCTGATTTGTACATACTCTCCTTAACTTCATCCAATTCTATCTCATCAAATTCTCTCTCTTGTTTTATGTCTTTTCTCCTTAAATTCTCTCTTTTTAACTTTTTCTTGGTTTTATTCTTTTTACGACAGATACACCCTAATCTTATTATTAATACTTTGAAAATCACACATGTTAATGGAACTAATATCTTACCTAAAAATGTACTACCTAAATTTACTAAGAAATCTTTACTAGCTGATATTTTCCTTCCAATCTTTTCCCATACACCTTCAACCTCCAGTGGTACAATTTCGTCATGCAATTCTGTAATATTTTTACTATAAATGTTCAAATCTTTACTTTCATCAGGAATGTAAGTACAACACTGTTGAACTTTCAGCATTCCACATACTCCACCCTCTTTTGCCAATAATATATCAAGGGCAAGTCGATTTTGCATTACCATGGCACGCATAGCAACCATTTCAGTGTTTACCAATAAAAATCCTCCAGCGGTGCTTGTTGACAAGCGATCCACTACTGTTGACAGTCTTCTAATTCTATTTGCATTCAGAGATATTCCAACAGCTGGTATCAGTGCTCCAAAAATATCACCTACAATTTCTGACCAAGATTCTCTCTTACTACGTGCTAAATTACTACCTAAAGTATGTACACCATCTACTTCTCTAGTCATGTGAAAAATCTTCGGAAAGACCAGGCCTACGTAACATGTGCCATACCAATGGTCTGGCAAACGATAATATGCCCTGCTCCCACAAATGAAATTTAACCCAGGAAAAACTGTATCTTTTCCACCTTTAAATCCCCATCCACCCTTTATTCGGTATGTATCATGGCACTCACTATTCCTTACAAAATAGTTATCATATGCAGTTTGATTCCTCCTAATACATAATTTTCCTTTCTGAGGCCAATCTAAAGCCATAGTTGGACTAGTTTCCCCTCTCAAGTGTTTTTCCATTTCTACATCCCATACTGTTTTCTCCACCTTTCCATCAGATGCCTTTCTTTGCATTTTCAGTCTCCTTTCTTCAACCATATCTAAAAATATCTTTTCCTCTTTCTTTAAACTGCAAGTCAAATTGTTTTCAAATATGTATTCTAATGTTAGTTCTTTAGTCTGTAAGAAAAATTCACCTAATACCTTTGCAGGTTTTACCTTGTTTAGCTTGTTAATTGACGGTACTTGTGAAAATATAGTATCTACATCTAAAAAATAATATTCTAATTTCCCTGTTTGATAAAATAGACTAGCTATTACACTACATGTTATTCCATAAGTTACTCGAAGGTGGTGATAAGTCACTCCCTCCGATACAGAGGCAGGTAACTGCATACAGACATAGCAGTCCCTTACATCCATTGTCTTTACATACTCATACAATAATTTTGAAAACACATTATTAGAAAAAAAATTGATAGACCTGTCTTTATGTAAATAGTTTTTATCTATTCTAGTCGGAACTGCCTTTTGAATCTTCCCTATATTAGTTATGTTTTCACTATGTCCTTCTATTGTATCTATAGTAACTTTAAATGAGATCAGGAGAGCAAGTACACTCCATAGAAGCATTAATAATCCTGTACAACAACAACACATTTTACACCATCTCTTCAAAAATGTACCTCAATCTTTTCTACTATCTAAGTTTGCCATCTTTGCCAAAATAGACTGTGTCTTTTGACTTAGCCTCTTCTACTTCACAACTAGTTTTCTAACCCAAGGCTCTAAGCATCTACTTGGTTCTACCAGTTTTTATCTTTTTCTGTATTTTTACTGTCTTTCCATCAGTTGTTTTCTTCTCTCATTCAGTTTGGCATTTCATCGTCTTTCACTTTTCTTTCGTGAACTGTATACAGAATGTCCTGAACATCCGCTTCTTCTCCAATATCGGACAAGATAACTCTCAGGATTTCCGATTCTTCGTCTTCCTCAACCACTTCTAGTACAACCACCTCTGGATTTCCTTGGCTATCCGCCTCTCCTTTTACTTCAGGCAGGGCCACATATGTCCATTCTGGTGATTTATACTTCTGGTTAGGTTTTCTTGCTCTTTTACTCTCTTTAATTGCAATGGTTTCTTCGTCTGACTCGTTACCTCATTCACCTGTTCAGCCCTTGGTGAATTCACCCGTGTCAGTCGATATCTCAATCTTTTTATTTTATTCGGCCAAACGTCATCTTTTGCTGCTCTTTTCAATCTACTTCCTTTATCATTCTTTTCAGTTCTCCAAGCTCTCTTTCTTAGAACTCGACCTTCAGGTATTTCATCTTCTCTTTCGTCTGACTCTGTTTCAACTTGCTTTTTACTCTCAACAGTTTCTTTATCCACCACTTCTTTTGTTTTCCCTACTTCTGTCCCTCCTCGAATCTCCGACAAGCAATCTTCCTGCTGACTATTTGTCCCTGCTTCTAACTGAATGTTGGAGTTCCCTACACTTCCTCGGGGGTCTTCCGCAATAATCTTTCCCTCTCTCTCTGTATCTGGCACCTGTTCATCTAAATGTGTTGTTTCAGGTGGAATTTCTCTCAATCTTTCATCTGGCACTTCCTTTTCATGAATTTCTTTTATTGTCTCTTCACTGTCTTTTTCTTTGGTCCTCCCTTTTTTGGTCTCTGAGTCTGAACTGGTATCAGAAATCTGTAACCTTCTTCTCAGGGAAATACTTCTGGGAGCAAATGTTAGACTTTGTTGTGTTTCCCCCCTTTCAGGATTTTCTTTTGTTTTTGGCTCTCCGTCATCTGACTCAGTACTGTATTCTGATTCATCAAAATACTCTTTTTCTGTGCTGTCCACTGGATTTGGAATTCTCAATGTATGACTTGCATGGATCCAGTTTTTCAATCCAACACACTTTACAGCTGTTGTTGTGGTTAAGATGACTTGTCTTGGTTTTCCCCACCTTGGAACCAAACAGTTTCTTCTTCTGTGAACTTTTATCCTCACCCAGTCCCCTGGACTTAGATCATGGGCTGGCTTCTTTTCAAGGGTGGTGGCATCCGCTCCAACCTGATGAAACACATAATGAACTGCGTCAGCCAGGCTTTTACAGTATTCCAACATCATGTCATCAGTTATAGTCATCAGCTTGTTGACTGGTATAAACACCTGCCGCATGGCTCGTCCCATGATGATTTCATGGGGGCTTAACCCTGTAGTTCTATCTGGAATTGATCTAATAGTCATGAGTACCAGAGGCAAGACATCAGGCCATTTCATACCTGTGGCTAAACACATTTTCCCTATCCTGTTTTTGATAGTACCATTCATCTGTTCCACCACACCAGAAGCCTCTGGTTGGTAGGCAAAATGTAGTTTTTGTCGTACATTCAATGCTTCACAAATCAGTTTTATGATCTCATTATGGAAATGTCCTCCTCGGTCTGATTCAATTGTCACTGGGAACCCAAATCTAGGGATAAATTCCCTCAAAAGTAATTTTGCCACTGTCATCCCATAATTTCTTCTTGTTGGGAATGCCTCTACCCATCTGGAAAACAGACAGACCATAACCAAAACATTCCTCAGTCTATTACAGGGAGGCATTTCAATGAAATCCACTTGCATTCTGGTAAAAGGCCCTCCTTCTCGACCTATGGTTCCTAGACTCACTACTGTCTTTCTTCCAGGATTGTATTGCTGACATATTAGGCATCTCTGACAAAGACTTTCTGCTACACGTCTGAATTTTGCATTGTACCAGGTTTGTTTAAATGACCTGACCATGGCATCTCTCCCTATGTGTCCCTGACCATGATACATCCGTGCCATGGCAGACATTATGCTATCAGGCATGACTGGTCTTCCATCCCGTTAGACCCACATGATCCTTCTCTCTTGGTGCACATCCTGCTTTTACCCACTGCTTCATTTCCTCATTTCCTGCTTCTTCCTGTAATTGTCTCACTTCTTCCCATGTTCCCACAATGTTAGTAAACATCAAGGAGCAAGAAATCACCTCTTTTTCCTTAGCCCTATTAATAGAATTCTGATTTCGTGCACAATATTGTGCCATGTCATTTGCATATTTGTTGCCAGTTGCTATATAATCACCACTTTGACTATGGGCAGCACGCTTCACAACAGCTAATTGCCTAGGCAGCTGTATCGCCTCAAGCAATTTTCCAACCACTTCAGGATTCTTAATGGGATTTCCACTCGATGTCAAAAAGCCTCTCTGCAGCCATATTTGACCGAAGTCATGTACGACTCCGAATCCATACTGGCTGTCAGTTATTACAGTCACTCTCACACTCTTTCCAATCTTGCATGCTCTAGGCAAGGCAACAAGTTCAGCTACTTGTGCTGATTTTACTCCTTTCAGATATGATGCTTCCATCACTGCTGCAACCGTACATACCGCATATGCTGCACTTAACACTCCATTATCCGTTCTCAAACAAGATCCATCCACGAACATGACGAAATCACTTTCTGGTTATGGTATATCTTTTATGTCAGGTCACGGTTTTCTACAGAAATCAAGTACATCCAGACAATCATGATCTGCTTCATCTCTGACCTCCACATTCTCAGCATCAGGCAGTAATGTTGAAGGATTCACATTCAAACATCTCACAAGACTTACATTTGTGGCACCTAGTATAACTTTCTCATACTTAGTCCGCCGACTATGTGTCATATATTGAGTACGACTTCTTGTCAAAAGGATTGCCACATCATGAGGTACAAACACTTTCACAGGATATCCCATCACAATTCCCTCACTCTGTTCCAAGCTTCGGCATGTAGCAGCTACTGCTTTCAAACATCCAGGTAGGGCCACAGCTACTGGGTCCAACATTGATGAAAAATATGCAATTGGTCTCCTCAGTTTTCCATGCTTCTGTATTAGCACAGAGAGCGCACATCCATTTCTCTCACTGCAGTACAACTCAAACTCATTCTCGTAGTCAGGCATACCTAATGCAGGTGCTTCACACAGCCCATCTCTCAATTGTTTAAATGCTGCCAATTCTTCCTTGTTCAAATCAATGGGTTCTTTCACATCGCTTCTTGTCAGTCGTACCAGAGGTTTTGCGATCAACGAAAAGTTGCTGATGCATTGACGACAATATACAACCATTCCCAGAAACATTCTCACCTCTCTTTGGGTCATGGGTGCACTCATTCTTTTTATGATCCTGATTCTATCTATCGTTATTTTTCTCAGTCCTTTTTCAATGTGATGTCCTAAATATTGTACTTCCTTCTTGCAAAATTGTAATTTTGATGGTGACACTTTAAGTCCTCCATCTGCCAAATGGTTCAGCAAGGCTATAGTGTCCAGTTCACAAGCCTCACGGGTTTTCGACGCCACAAGAAGGTCATTGATATACTGAACTAACACTGAATTTTCGGGCATTTCTAGACTTTCCAAAGACTTCTTCAATAACTGATTGAATATTGAGGGGCTTTCAGTATACCCCTGTGGACTTCGGTACCAAGCCAAAATACGCTCGCCAAAACGAAACGCAAAAATTTGCTGACTGTCATGGTGCAATGGGATGGCAAAGAAAGCATGGCATAGATCAATTACTGTATACCATTCTGCGTCATGGGGAATCTGATATAAAATCACAGATGTATTTGGTACAATGGGACAACATGACACAACAATTCTGTTTATTTTTCTCAGATCCTGAACTTCCCACTAGGCTTTTTCAATCCCATTATTGGTGAATTACATGGACTACTCATTATTTCTCTCAAAATACCTTGTATTATATTTTTTTCGATCACAGTTGTTACTCCTTCAATTATTTCAGGTGTCAATTTATATTGAGGGACATTTGGATAACTTACTCCTTCTTTTACTGTTATTTTTACTGGATCTACATTTCTCATTAATCCCACGTCTTCTCCTGTGAAATCCCAAACTTCTGCTTTTACAGACTGTTTCAATTCTTTAGGTAATTCATCAGGGTTAAATACAGCATAGGTTTAAATAACCTCATTTTCCCTGTTTGTCATTGTCATTTTATACAGCACATCTTCATCCGGGGTTTCAAATGCTATCCCATCCGGGGTATGAAATATAGTGCAGTTCATTTTGCACAACAAATCTCTACCTAACAGATTCACAGGACTGGTGACGCACACGACAAAGCGGTGCATTTCCGAAAATTTCCCTATGCTAACTTTCACCTGCTCTGTAAGGTAAGTTTTAATCTGCCTGTTTGATACACCAACTACTTGGATCGTTTCATCCGAGAGAGGAAGATTCTTAACATCAGCTGATCTGACAGTTGATCGAGTAGCACCAGTATCAACTAGGAAAGTAATGCTTTCATCATTAATCTTTCCATCTACAAAGGGGCCTGACTGGTCTACTTCTAGAGTTGCGCCAAGTACGCACTCTTCTTCCTCCCTTCGGCACCATCAATAACTTTTTTCTGAATCACTCTCATCGCGTTGCAGCCAATACTGCGAAACAGCGCTAGCGCGTGGCAGTTTATTTACCTGTTCTCCGTTGTAGAATCCCGTTTCACTACTATACCTCTGGGAGTTTTTGCTCTGTGGAAAAGGCCGTTTTGACACCTGATTCTGTTGGGTAACAACCTGCTGCTGTCGCTGCGGTTGACCACTCACCTCATTCTGCACCTGTGGATTCAATGATGCATTTTCATCGTTAGTACTTGGGGGAAATTTACACTCGGATTTCCAATGCCCTATTCTACCGCAATTATGACATGGGAATTTCTTCTTAGCTTCCTCTATATTTCCTTTACCTTTCCCAGGACTGAATTTTTGTCTTGATCCTGTATTATTCGCTTGTTCTGCTAATTGAGCTTCCTGTCTCTCTGCTACCTTTACTTGTGCCCACATAGCTTTTTCTTTCAATTTTCGCTGTTTAGCTTCAATCTCATCACTGAAATATTTTGCATGTCTCAATACTTCGTCTATTTTCTTATTCTGCCAATCTACAGTGTGTTGTTTTTTTCATCTCACTAATTTCTGGACGAAGACCATATACAAACCTGTATACAAAATGACTTATATCTTTTCACTCAGATTTTCATCTCCACTAAACTGTTTAAAGGCCAAGATCAGCCTCTCATAATATGTATGTACTAACTCTTTGCTTTCCTGATGTGTTCTGTCAATTTTTACCCAATCTGTCTGTTTAGGTGGAACCTTATTCTTCAGAAAGGCAATAACCTGTTCGTATTTCTTCATTACCTTGGGGTCTGGAGCCCCTGCTTTTGGATCCCTTTGGTATTCTTGTGTTGGCCAATCTATCATGATTTTCCACTCTGCCCATAAATCTGCTCGAACTATTATGTCAAATAGGATGTTTAGATCAATCCATAATACTTTGGACAATTTTACAAACCTGTCTACCTGTCTATACCACTCAACGGGATTTTCACGTAGTTGAGGCAAGTCATTTGTGAATGACAAAATATCTTGTCTAGTCCATATCCTCCTCCTGGAATTTCTCTCATAGGGTATTCTGTTACTACCTTCTCTTTTTCTCTTACAGGGAATGCTGTAAACGTTTTATCTGAGGCATCATCTCGTTTTCGATACCATCTACTTTCCCATTTGTCCACATCTCCCATTTTCTCAGCAGGATAATTATTTCCTTAATCTGACTCATTCGTCCTGTGGTATTCATATTTTCAATGTCCTTTTCAGTGAAATCTATTCGATATGGTTTCTGTAGGGCTTTTACCTTTTCAATGTCTATACCCATTTCATTTGCCACTTCTTCTAATCTTTCATGGAGACTTTTTGCTCTCCAAGTTATGCTTTTACACAGAAATAGCAACTCCTCATCCTGGTAAGTTTTCAACTTCTCCGTGGGAACAGTTCCTACTATTAACTCTTCTAATACCATTCGTAGTTTGGCCACATCTATTGACTGAGATTCTTTGTCTTTTCTCTGCAAGCTTCTCAACCATTCACTTAATTCCTCTGTAGATGGTCCTACTGACTTCTCTACATTACCTTGTTCAGAATCCTTTTGTGTTTCTAATATTGGTTCCACTGTTGTTTCTGCAAAATTCTGGCCTATAAACGGATCATTTGAAACATTTGGTTCAATCATACTTATTGTCTGTCTCCATGGATTTTCATTTTGACTTGGTTTTGGCTGCTCAACCTGTATATTGCTTTTATAAGGGACCGTTAGACAATGTTCGCTACCCTTCTGTTTATCAGAAATAGGCATTACTGGACCTATAGTTACCGGAACTGTTACAGCTTCCAGATTTTTTGTCAATTCTCTTATTTCCTGTGTTAATTCTAAGGTTGTCTTTGCTAGTTCTGCTGAATTTTCGCCATTTACTCTACTCTCTGACTTCCTCTCTACCTCTCTAATGGAATTATTTTTCCCTAAATCTTGGGACTCTGGTTCCGATTTTATGATTTGTATAGTTTCTCTCATTAGGGCACTTGGTGTTAATATTTCTGGTTCTGGCCGATATGGAGGTGGATTTTTATAGAACATGTCATCAAGAACATCATCCTCTGATTCATTCACTCCATAGCCTCTCGATTCCACATTATGTCTTTTTTCTGCACATTTTCTTCCTCCATTTTCTTCAGCAGTTCTTACGGGAAACAAACCCTCAGTCATACTTGCATTTCGCCACCTTCTCATTCGATCATCATGATTCTCATGTCCGTATGATCTACCAAACATGTACCTATACCTTCCGCCACTCCTCTGTCTTTCTCGGTTATGCATCTCATCTTCCCATTCTTCAATGCTTCAAATTGTGTCGGTCTAGGTCTCGGTTCTAGATTCATCATTTTCTCTCTAAAATTTCTCAAAACTGCTAAATTAAATGAACCATGTTCAGGAAAAGCCAAAACTCCGTCATTTCTAGTGTACTTAACCCAATTGTCTAACCAAATACAGGTGTCCATATTTCACAACCATAATCGCCGTTTTAGCGGCAGAAAACTGCCGCTAAAACGGCGATAATGGGCTTGATAATATGCTCTATGGAATTCCAATTTAAGCCCATGTTAGATGTGAAGGACATCTAACCTGAGCTTCAATTGGAATAATTTTATCGCCTGTCTTGATAATATGCCCCATAGACACTTGATTAGTGATATTCTCCAAAGACCACGAGGCACGTCCCTCAGGTCCATTTATTTCTTTTCCCCCTCCCTCGCAGGCACCAACCATTGCCCATTCGGGAGGAGGATTCGTCCCTTGGACATCCCTCCTATCTGGGCTTTTGGTGGAATAGTCCATTAATATAACATTCCTCCTTTATTTTAAACAAAAATACAACAGCCCCATCAAAAAGGATACTTGCAGCAACACACAAGGAGATAGGAGAAAAAAAAGAGAGAGAGGGTGAGAGAGAGCATTATGTGCTACCACACTTCAAATCAACACAAAGTCCTTCAGACGAGAAGATCTCACAGGACATGGACTGATATGGTACCTCCAGCTTCCTTGACAGCTTTGTCACACCTACCCATGGGTGAACACGTACCGGAAACAGACGATGTATGACTCCACTGATGGACAGATACTAGTCTCTGGAGACTCAGTACCTCCTGGAACAGAGCTTGCAGATGTAAATTTCTTTGTTGGGAGAGAGCCCACAGGAACACAGTTACTATTATCTCTAATTTCACTACTCACTGAACCAGATGGCACCTTCATAGGCTGACCCACACGAGCTTGGTAATGTTTGAAGCAAAGCACATTCCTTGTAACAGTCTCTCCCCCCATCTGGGTGGTGATCATTGTTCCTTTCACTGACTGTACTCGCCAGGGATCAACCTCAAAAGGGAGCATGAACCTGCTTCGTGGACTCCGGTTCTTCACCATCACCTAATCTCCGACTGTGATGGACCTATGCTTGGCTCCATGGACTCTGGACATGTGATAATTTTTTGCCCAATGCTGTTTCAACTTCTCAGCTATCTGTGTCTGAAGATCTGTTCACTTGGGTAAGGATGTCACCCAGGGGTCGATTGACACACAAGGAGCCATGGCTGACTTGGGTCGTTGAGTGGGGTGTGAGTCGGTATTCCCTAAGGAAGGTATACAAAGCACATTCCATATTCTGTCCATGAGCCAAAGCGATCCGTAGCACCTTGTTCAAGTATGCATGATGTGTTCTGCTTCTCCATTAGCTTGCTGCCAGCAGGGTGTGACCTTTCAGTGATGAATGCCTCTGGACCGCAAGTATTCCGTAAATTCATGACTGGTAAAAGGAGGGCCATTGTCAGTGCGCAGCTCTTTCAGAAGCTCGTGGGTGGCCATTATTTTTCCAGCCAGGGAATAGTTACATGTGATGTCGTCAAGTCCATGACTTCGACCTCCGGATACTTTGAGGAATAATCTATGACGACTAGCATGTGCCTCCCATCGGGGAGACTTGCAAATCGGCACTTGCTCTCTGCCATGGAAAAGGTGGCATATCCTCCATGATGCAGGCCCGGCTGCTTGGCACAGAGGACACTGGCGAACTGTCTGTTCCACAAGCATGCCTCGAATCGGAAACCAGACCTAACATCATAGTCGAGATTTCATCTTGACAATGCCTTGATGGGCCAAGTGAACAAGATCGACCACTCATTGTTGTAGTGTCCCAGGGATTACCAGATGAGATCCTCTCATGAGGCAGCCTTCGGGAGAAACATCCAAATCTTTTTTTTTTTTTTTAAACATCTTTTTATTGAGTTTTACATGTTGAGTTCAATTTGTAACTATACATTTGTCCAACAACATTTGGCACATTTCTAAATAGATAGTCCATACGAGCTAAAATCAGGTGTCTAAAGGGGGAAGGAAAAATAACATCTTAGCAGTACTTACATTAATCACATCTGTCTGTGCCCAGTAGGTCTGCTATTTTAGACACCAGTTATTGCAGAGGTCGGGGTTAGGGCAACGTAGCATTGTCAATGTTGTATACTCTAACAGTGTACTCATGGATAAGAAAATATGTATACATGAAACTTTAAAAGAACAGGCGCATCAGTATACCAGAAACAGGTTGTAAGCATTGTAGGCAGGTCAGCTTGGTAGTGGGCAGGCAGCATATTCTAGCTTTATGTATCTGTGCTGTCATAAAGGCCATCCAGAGGTCCTCTAGATGGATGGGCAATTTCCCTCCCTTCATGGGGAGGTGGGCTATGAAGCAGTGCCGTCTATCTACGTGGGGAGGCTTGGGACACCGCAGGGGAGTGTGCACCCTCTTCTATGTCCTTACGCTCCCATCCCGCACTACGTCTGACCACAGGACGGCTATAGGGTGGTGTCTTAGTCCCCTGCTATCTTCCTCTATTAACACTTGTTCTTCAGCTCGAGCCCAAACCGTGACATCCTTTTCCCAGTGCAATATGCCAGGGCCAGTAGGGGACTTCCATCTGAGGGCTATTCTTCTCCTAGCTAACACCAGGGCTAGGTCTATGAATCGGTTTCCGATTTATTTGGATTTAGGCCTATGGAATACTCCCAGTACGCATGCCTCCATCGTACAGGGTATAGTGCATTCTAAGACCGTATGCATTGCCCAAATAACATGTTGCAAGTACGCGGACAATAGTGGACATCTACAGACCATGTGCTTAAAGTCAGCATCTGGCTGTACGCAGCATGGACATTGTTTGTCAGTGCTGCCCCATATTACATTAAGTCTGTGCGGAGTGAGGTAAGTCATGTGTAAGGCGTTGAATTGGATATATTTAAAGCTAGTGTTTCTGGAAATAGTCTTGGTGATCCCAGCACTCATGTCTACTCCACATCTGTGAAAGTGCGTTCTATAAGGAGTTCCCATTTGTGGCGCAGTGTGGGTAGTATATTCCCGACCATTCCCCTCAAAGCCTGATAAAGCCACTTAATTAGATGTCCTGCTGTTCCCAGTGTAGTCATGGCGTGTAGTAACCCATGTGTTTTTGGTTCCTGTGTTTCCTCTCCCCATAGAGATTGGAAAGTTTTCCGCAGCCCATAATAGGTCGACACTGCCCGCTTGGAAGGTTGACTGGGCCATCAATTCCTCCAGTGGGATCAGTGCTCCGTCCAAGTAGAGGTCCCCCACTCTTGATAGTACCCCTTTTTCCCACTCCCTCAGTTGGCTCATTGTGAAGGAGGACTTATTAGTGTCTCCTTTGGGCAATCCCGCCAAGGGAAGATCCGGTGAGTACAGTGCGACTCCTGGCTCCCGGGCAAGGCCCATTTGCCAACACTGTAGGGCCACCATAACTAGGGCACTCCTGGGTCGGTCTCGCTGCCTAGGCTGTATTAGCCGGTTCAGCAGCTCTCCCTTATGTTCTGTACTGGGCGGTTAGTCTAATGTCTCTGGCCCAATCCCCTAGAGCCACTGGGCCAGCCACTGCAGCTGGGCGGCCAAATAATAAGCCTCGAAATCTTGGGCTCCCAGCCTGCCATTGTCAGGAGATCACTGCGCAGTGGCTAAGGAGACTCTGTTACGGCCCCCATCCCAGATCAGGTCCCTCAGTAGTGTAACTACCTCTGCAAACCAGGTTTTTGGGATGACCACTGGCAGATTTGCAAAAAAAATAAAGAAGGCGTGGCTGCATGACCATTTTAGAGAGCGCTTTTCTCGAATCTCGACATGGTGGGAAGCTTGAGAGAGCGCCAGAATGCCACAACCAATTTGTGAGCGGAGCGCTGGGTTCAGATTGCCCTCCACAAGATCACGCTGATCATGAAATATCTGGATACTCAAATATCTGAAAGACCAAGGGGACCACCTAGTACCAGTCGGTAGCGTGAGCGAACATGGGGTTGCAGGGCCCAAGGGGAAGACATGTGTCTTGTGTCGGTTCACTTTTGAACCAGTCAACACAGTGTAGGCGTTTAAAATCTCCATTGCGTCCCTTATCCCCCCCCCTTCCCATTTCTTAGGTACAGAAGGATGTCATCTGCATATAGTGATATCATATATTCCCTCCCGTCCAGAAACTTACCCAGTCGATCACTCTCTGCCCTAAATTGCACCGCCAGCGGCTCCATGGCCAGCGCAAACAGGAGAGGTGATAAAGTGCATCCCCGTCTGGTACTTCTATGAATTTCGTAGGAGAGTGAGATAATGCCGCCCGTCCTAACTCTAGCTGTTGGGAGAGTATAGAGGAGCTCAAACCATCTGATCCACTCATCCCCCCCACCCCATAGCATGCATTACTTTCAGCAGGAAGTCCCAGCGCAGGGAATCAAATGCCTTTTCAAGGTCCACTGCCATTACCGCCGCGCTTGGGTAGTGAGGGATGTCCCGGTGGAACAGTACCTAGTACAACCGTCTGAGGCTGCCTGAAGTGGACCTAGTAGGAACAAACCCGTTCTGGTCAGTGTGGACTAGGGCACCCATTTGGGTGAGTGGCCTACCAGCCAATATTTCACTCAATATTTTAAAGTCCAAATTCAGCAGGGACAGAGGCCTGAACTCCGTGACCCTAGGGGTATCTAGTTTAGCCTTAGGAATGGGCACTATCACAGCGTCCCTGGTCGATACAGGCAGGTGGCCCTGTTCTAGCGAGTCAGCGTAGAATCCCACAAGGTGGGGCGCAAGCTGGTCTCAGCAGGTCACGTAAAATTAGTCCGGAAGGCCATCCGGGCCAGGGTTCTTCCCTTTTGCCAATTCCTTAATTAATGCTCTAACTTCATGCAGACTAAATGGGGCTCCCCAGAGTTTTTCAGTCCTCAGCATCAATGGAATGCAAGGGGGTTTTCTCTAAGTAATCCTGAATCAGAGTTTCCGGTATGGCCGGTGGGCTTTCATATAGAGACTCGTAACAGTGTAGGAAGTTTGTATTTAAAACTTTAGGGTGCCATCGCTAACCTGCAATCTGGTTATTGGAGACCTTCTAACCTCTGGTTGGATAAGCCAGGCCAACAGCCTGCCCGACTTCCCGCCCTCTATGTGTTGTTTCTTCTGGTATTCCTTACTGTCCAAGGTCCGCAGTCTATCCAACATCTTGTTGTATGCACTCTTGGCCTGTGATAGTTGTATGTGAGTGTCTGCCGAAGGCCCCAGCCTGCTCCCCAGCCCATGAAGCCCTGTTTCCAATTGTCTGCGTTCATTCAGAATCTCTTGCCGAGTCCCCACCGTTGCCCCCATGCAGTGTCCTCTAACAACCACCTTGAAAGAGTCCCATTCTACCAACGATGAGCTGGCCGTCCCCTGATAGTTGGAGAAATCGTCAGTTATACATGTTTCCAGCGCTTGCTGAAAACATGCTTCCTCCAGCATAGCAACGTCTAGCTGGTATTTCTGGCGTGAGGGAGAGCATCAGGAGCAAGGTGCTATGGTCTGACAGTGTGCGCCCTAGGTACTCTGAGTGGGACATTTGAGTGCTAATGTGGGAGGAGCAAAGAAACATATCCAACTTGGTGTGTAGGTGATACAGAGGGCAGTAGAACGAGTAATCCCGTGTCTGGTCATGGTGTAGCTGCCATATATCTACTAAATCCCAGTGCCTTATCCAAGTCCTGAGGGCTTTCGTGTTGGAGTTATCCAGCGCTCCATGGAGGGGTGGTGTGGATCTTTCCATGGTGATATCTACAACACAATTATAGTCCCCACCCAGAACAACATCCTGAGAGGTCAACTCTGCTAGTGGGCCGAAGAGTGTCCGAAGAAACTGTTGTTGCTCTTGGTTAGGGGCATAAATACTGCCCACCACTATCTCCTTGCCAAATAACCTCCCTTTTATCAACACATACTTGCCTTCAGAGTCGATTAGGGTGTGCGCCACCTCAAGAGGGGTCCCGGGGCATACCCTTATCAAGGCCCCTCTGCAAAAGGTGGAATAGGATGTGACGTATAATTGGCCCCTCCATCTACATCTGAGTCACTGCCCTTCTTCCCGGGTCAGGTGGGACTCTTGCAGCATAACCACTTGTGCCCCTTTGCGCCTGATATAGCTAAGTATGTTATGACATTTTGTTGGTGAACCCATGCCCCTGACGTTCCAAGTAAGGAACTTTATTCCTTTGGGGCCTATTTTTGTGTCTGCCATAGGAGTCTAGGTGTATGCACCGCCTGCCAAAAACTTTCTTGAGCATATCTTGGTACTTGAGCGCTGATATAAAGTTAAAAACACCCAAGACCCCAACCCGAGAGCAGCAGCGCAACCGCTAACCGCCCAAACGTACAAACCAAACAGTATATGCAGTTAGAACGCCGCATTCAAACACTAGGCGAAGCCTTCTGGCGGGGGTGAGTGCAGAATGCGAGTGAGGTGGGGGAGCCTCATCCCAGCTTCATCAGTTGCTGATATCCTCAGGCAGCAGTTCTTAGTCTCTAGTTCACATCAATAACCTGCGTCGCCTCCGTTGCCATGCATAGAGGTGGTCTAAATCCTGCAGTATGTCTCTCCTAAGAGCGTAGAGCATGAAAACCCCCCTGAAAGACATCCCAGGAGTCTCCACCATTAGGCAATATCATCAGCCGACCGTGGAGTGAGCTTCGGCATAGTAGAGTCAACATCGACGGAGTCCCCAGAGTCGGTCGACCCATCTGCGGATGCTACCAAGGACCCCAGTGTCTGATTGCTTTGCAAAGGCAAGATGATTTGTGCCACTGCTTGCAGCGCAGCCTGCCTGTCGTGGAAAGTCTGCGAGGCCGTGGGCCTGTGTGTTTTTGGTCCTTTACGGTTAAGTTTTGGTAGTCTCCTACGCGGTGGCAGCCCCGTTTCCGTATCAGTCTGCCTCCTAGGCAGAGGCGCTCCTTTCTTGTAGGCTTCCATCCAGGTCCAAACTACCTCTGGAGTCACAGAAGTGCGATGCACCATCTAGCATGATTTTCAGCCTTGCCGGGAGTATTAAAGAGTACTGTATTACTTCTTCCCAAAGGGCTTTTTTGGCTTCTATGAAGGACGCCCACTGAGCCTGTACTCTGGCTGTAAAGTCCAGAAATATGGACACCTTTCTGTTTTCAAGAACATAGTGGCCGTGGGTGCGTGAGTGTCAGAGGGGCACATCACGGTCTCTGAAGTGGAGGAGCCTGCCGATCACCGGTCTGGGGGAGCTCCCCGAGGCAGGAGGCCGACCCGGCACTCGATGTGCTCTATCCAGAGCAAAGAACAGGAACAGGAGCTCCGGGGCCACCACGGATCGCAACCCTTGTTCTAGAAAGTCCACCATGTTGGATCCTTCCGCTCGTTCCGGGATCCCTATGAGCCTGATGTTGTTCCGGCAATTGCGACCTTCTGCGTCCTCTGTCCGTCGTTCAAGCATTGCCACCCTGGTGGAGAGATCTTCTAGCTTTGCGGCCTGCGCTCTTTGCTCCGGTTGGGCCTCTGCCAACGCGGTTTCATTTTCCTGGACCCTGTCTGTCAACTTTCGGTGTTCTGATTGTAGAAGCCCCAAGCCCACCGCACCGATGTCTTGTTGGAGTGCACTCTTGGTATCAGCAATGGCCCCAGAGCCCTATCTAGATGTGAGTGGAGTGAGTCGTCTTCACCTTCAGGTTCATTATTGCCGCTCCTCTGCGCTATTGGCGAAGCCTCCCTTGTCGCAGGCTGTGCCCCGCCGCTTCTGCATTGGTTTAGGCATTTCACCGTCTGGAAGGGCTCCTCACAGCGCCACTCACCCTCAGTCTGCAGCAGGAGGCCCCAGTGAGCGGCCCACAGCTCGCCACCGGGCGCCCCCCAAGCAGGTTTGCCTCTGCGTTCCTTTGGCCGTGTGATCCGATACGCAGTCATCCACAGGTACTCTGGACTGGGTGAGTGCAGGGGAGGGGCGCCGCCGCCCCCGTCTACAGGACCCTCTACAGATTCAGGCAGGGTCCATTAGGCCTTCCACATATGCTCCCTAAATTCTCGTTAGCAGGGCCGTTATATGGCCCCCACCATTACCCAGGTCTGGGTGCCCCCAAGCACCAGGTGCACCGCCAGTTCTCCAGGCCCAGTTGTGCCCCTGTCGTTACCTCCAGGCAGGTCGAAGGTTGAAGTGCAGCGCTCCCACCGCAGTCACTCCGACCACATCACCAAGGTCAGCACTCACTCAGCAGTCTGCTCTGGCTGGGCCCCAGCCTCCAGGCCCCCGTCGTGTGTCTGCCATCCAGCCACCCCCGCCTCACGCCTCAATCAGTCACCTCTGCACAGGGCCCCAGTATACCTGCTACCACTCTCTCCCAAGGCTTCTCACCATGCCCTTCGTAGCATCGCCCTGCGCATCAGGGGCTTCTGGGCAGCTCAACTCCGTGTTGCAAGGACCAGAAGAGCCCACCCCCCTCAGGCTTCACCTGCCGCACTCTCCGCTCATCTTGCAGGTCTCCAGCATGGGTGAGTGCCACCTCAATTTACCCGGCTCACTGCAGAGTCTCCGCTTTCTTGGCTCCTCGGCCGCAGTGCCGCACTGCAGCTATCTCCACCCCGTTCTGGGGCTGCTTCACATTGCCGCAGTCCATCCCGGGGAGTCACGAGGCTCACCACTCAGATCAAAGACCCTGGGGCTGCCGCAGGCCGGATCGGAGCTCCTGGTCCACCCACTGAGCGTGGCCACGGGCTGTGCCTCCTTCATTTACTGTTGTTGAAGCCCCTCTGGTGCGCGTGTGGGCCGCCGTCACAGCTGTGGAAATTTAGCGTGCAAACTGAACATTATCTGCGCCATCTTGCCTCTCCTCAGCGCCACGCACAGCGAATGCACGGCCGCCATTTTAGGCACCCCACTCTCTCCCCACTCATTTTCAATCGCCAGCGCGGTCCCCTTGGCGCTGCGAGCATCCCCCGCGCGCTGGCCACCCCCGCTCTCTCATACAGGCCATAAACCCTCTCTTTCTGCGCGACCCTGCTACGGAACCACTTCCGACCGACAACCCATACATGGTCATGCCTCTCCTTTGATAACCCCCTTCCTCTGCGCCCCATTGTCTGAACTGGTCCCGGGCCATCACCTAGCCCTGCGGATGCAGTTTATTGCCCCTACTGTAAGGGAAACACCACACATCAAAGAGATTACAGTAGATCAAAGCCCTACTCCCTGAGACCCGACCGGTCACACACCCCCAGGAATTGGCGGAATACCCTGCTGCGCAATAGCCATCTCCTGCTGTGGGTGGGGTGGGAACTTCTACTGTATCTATGTGTGGGATCGGATCTGAACCGGGGCCTCAGGGGATATTCCCCCGTGCATCAAGGGAATCTCAAGAATGTACTATGTGTAATAAAGCAATAAACCAGTGTATAAGAGACCAGGTCTCAGAGATGCAGTTAGAGCACCTCGTGACGATACCTTGCTGTCTGATCTGATGTGTTCTGCTCCGACGGAATAAAACTTTGTTTCCTGCCTTCCAGTCTCCGGCGCATGCCTCTTTCATTGGTAAATTATCGAGTGGTATAAGAGGCGATTACCGCCGGGCAAATACTTGAAAGGTTATCGACTGAAACTGCCGCTACCATTTAACAATTGGCGTCCCAAACGTGGGGCCCATCAGCGACACGTGGATCCAGTGGGAGAGGTCCCGACGACAGAGTGAACGACTGCAACGATCGGGAGAGCTCCTGCCCAATAGACCCTCGTCTGGCAGCCGATCATCCGAACTTCACTTGTTCCGAGCAGACCTCTCTCGAGTGATCTACGGTCCTGACTGGGAACCATCAGGAGTGCCGCGGCAAATACGGAGAGTAGAGGACGATCGGGCGCTGGAGGCGGAAGACGAGAAACTATCCACGCGGTCTGGGTAAGGTCGTGATACACGACAAAATGCGAAATAATTGATTGATTGTTTAAAGCTTTGGAAATACTAGTATTGCTCATTGATTGTGCTCATTGATTGTTCTCTTTGAGATATTCGCTGTCTACAAACGGGGAGGAGTAGAAATACTCTCTCTCTCTCCCTTTGCAGATAGTGAAGGGTAGGTAACGCAGACTTTTGTCCCCGTTGAAACCCGTCGTGCCTATCTTTATCTCCCCATTGATTGATTGTCCGAACATTGATTGTTTTGGAGAATAGTGCTTTTTGAGATATTCTCTGTTTGCAAATAACGTAGAATAGGAATATTCTGTCTAGTCTTTGCAAATAGTGAAGGGTAGGTAATGCTGACTTTTGTCCCCGTTGAAACCCGTCATGCCTATCTTTATCTCCCATTGATTGATTGATTGATTGATTGTCCGAACACTAGTTGTTCGATATTGGTTCTTTGGAGGTATTCTCTGCTTGCAAATAACGAAGAATAGAGATATTCTGTCTAGTCTTTGCAAGCAGTGAAAAGATAGGTAGTGCTGACTTTTGTCCCCGTTGAAACCCGTCATGCCTATCTTCTCCCCACTGATTGGTAGTTGGTTCTGCCCGGACCGCTTATTAGAGGTGAACCATCCGGCTCCACTGGAGGGCACCCCTAATAAGGACATGTTCACTAAATATGGACTAGTCGCCGTAGCTTATACCAAGCTATGGCATAAATATACAAAGAAGGACCCCGAGAGTCAGTGGCCACTGATGGGATCCTTCGACGACCATAAGATAGAAGCGCTAGAAATAGCTCTGCGTAGCAATAAGACGACGCCTACTATGCTTGACAGTATCGGCATGTGGCGCAAAGAAGCAACGCAACGGAAAAAGAGGGAAGAAGTAAAAGCAGAAAAGGAATTACGAAAGGCAGCTCACCTTGCCGCTAGAAAGTTAGAAGAAAACATAAAGGAGAGAAGGGAAACTAAACTAAGACAGGAGCCCGAAACCTCAGGCCAGTACGCTGTTAGGACCCCTTCTTTGCTCTACCCTGAGTTGTCCTCCAAGCAGCGAACGAATGATGAATTACTGTTAGGTCCCCCGATCATTTACATGCCCCCTCCATATGCACCCTCCCAGTCAGTAGTGCAACACCTACAACCCCCGAACACGAGCGAAAGCAGTACAGGGGCCTCGGTCCTCACGGCCTCCGCGCCGGCCGAGCCTCCTGTGCTGAACACAACGTCGGCTATAACGTTAGACGACCCAGAGATGAGAAAGAAAGAGTCCACCAGAATGAATCGGCTAGCGAAGGATGAACGAACAGGAATCGACAAGATAGTAAAGGCACTGGTAGGATCCATTTTGACCTTACAAAAACTAAAGTAACGCTAGGAGTTAGCCCTTTGTGGGACATATGAAACCAAGGGAAGGAGCCAAGCTCACGGTCGAGACGACCACGAGGTAGCCCGACTCCATTACTCTCGCTACCTAAACATGTCTGCCCTACTGCCCACCCCGCCCAATAAGCATGACAAAATCCCGCCCAAACTGAAGCCTGCTGACACCCACCATCGACGTCACCAAACTAGGGCTAGATCGCGCACAATTGGGCTATGTTATTTTTCCGATTGCACAGTAACCTCCTTGTGCTCGTCATCAGATTGCAAATATGTACAAACACTCCAACGAAGTAGTATAGTTATAACATTTTAATAACTTATAGGATATAACAAACACACCAACAGGGTAAACAGGTTAAAACACGTTTTAAAACAACTATTTACATGACAGTCTGCTGCAACCTCCATCCCAAAGCCTTAACGTCCACGTGACACCGTCCTCGCCTCTCCTTCCTCGAAATTGCAACATTGGCCTGTTTTGGGCGGTTCTTTTAGCCGGCTTTGGGCTATAAAAGCCATGCAAAAATCCATTGACCTCAGTGGCGGACGACTGTGCGAATAGGCCGGAGGCTATACGAAGCGCCGAAGTTCTGGCAACCCCAAGGCGGAGCCCGCCACGCTGTGCGGGCCTTTCCGCTTTCTCTTCTTCTTTCTTTAATGAGGGCTGATGCCCTGGCGGGGGGAGGCGACGCAGACGGGCCTCCCCCACCTCCCCAGGTGGAGGCTCGCCAGGCACCCCAACCATCTTTTTCATCGGCCTGCTGAATTTCACCCTGGCACGCTGTGCGGATCTTCCCATTCTCTTCTTTCTCCAATAACGGAGGGGTGCCCTGGCGGGGGGAAGCGACGCGGACAGACCTCCCCCACCTCCCCAGGTGGAGGCTCGCCAGCAGATGAGGGCACCCCAACCGTCTTTGACTCACCGGCCAGCTAAGCTGCACCCAACCGTCTTTGACTCGCCGGCCAGCTAAGCTGCACCCAACCATCTTTTTCATCGGTCTGCTGAATTGCACCCTGGCACGCTGTGCGGACCTTCCCATTCTCCTCTTCTTTTAAGGGCTGACGCCCTGGCGGAGGGAGGCGACGCGGACGGGCCTCCCCCGCCTCCCCAGGTGGAGGCTCGCCAGCAGACGAGGGCACCCCAACCGCATCTTTCACACGTCAGCCAGCTGAGTTGCGCCCTGCCACTTCATTCGCCGTTCGGCTGAGCCGGCGCCCCTGCACGCGGCCGCCAGGCAACCACCCAAGCACCGGGTTCACCAGGACTGCCGCTAGCACCCGACGTGAGGAGTGGGTCCCCGCAGCAAGGTAATCGGGGACCCACCCCGGCGGTGATACCATCCAAACTGCTGTCGTCACTGCTACTGGAATCACCCCGGTGGCAGTACCATCCGAACTGCCGCTGTTACTGCTGCTGGCTCCTCTCCGGTGACTGTACCGAAGAGCTGCTGCTACTGCTGCCCTTGAACTCCGGCGGTCGACTCCTCCGGATCCAGGCCTAAAGCCCACCGTGAGACAATTCTGGACTCGAAAGCTTGTCTGCTTGGGCATGGGCCCCACCCTTGACAAGATGCTCCCCTCAGCCTTGCAGAATCGGCTGGAGTCATTTGACACTCGACTCCCGCGGACTTCCGGTAAGGACAAATCGCCGCCATTGCTCTTTGCCCCGGACGGCAGCCACCTTGCCCCCGCTTGGTGCAGTGAGAAAGACTGGTTCGAAGCGTCGGCGGAAGAACCCGCCTCCTGCCCCGCCCCAAGAACGAACCATGGCATTTCTACGGGGTCGCAGTGACGCCATGCTGACGCAAAATTGACGCTAACGAAAGTTCTCGAACTGCTGAAAGGGATTCTGGTCCAACAGCTAATTCATGGAAAGATTTAGACTGTACTCTGGCCCGACCTCGCCCCAAGATGGCGCCGATGTAGGAGAGGCCTACACACCCTTGTGGCGTCCCAGTCACGTGACATTTGTGTTAAACAGATATATATATATATATATGCGATGCTTCCACACATGATGGTCGGGGAGGGGCGTCAAGGGAACCGATTTTATGCCGTAGTAGCGTTGCTCATGAAACTCGACGCCTCCCCACCACGTGGCCGGCCTGAACGGTTGTAGGCCCGTATCTTGTATGCTGACATTGTTTTAAATAAAGGGTCTCTTGAAAGAATTACGGAATCAGTGCCATGACTAATCACATAGGTTGATAGAGATTTCTTCATTTGAATAAATGATTGTTACCCCCAAGCAATAGAAAACAGATAATGCAGTCCCCATTTGCCTGAATCTTTTTGATTGACGGAATTTGTACCCATCACACCTGTCTTTTCCAAGAGTTGTTAAACCATGGTCAACCACAGCTCAGGGTATATGCCGAACGCAAGGTACGGTATCTTGCACCCTAATACACGACCGATTGAGAAATGCATATAAGACAAGGGAACCCGAATTTAGGAAATGAAATAAATTAGAGCATCTTTGTCTCGGACAAAGAGAATAATAGGTCTGTGGTATCACCCATTCCTGCGACTAGCTTGGTACGTGGTAAGTAGAACTTTTTCGTGTCTGCGCGCGCTGGGGTACTTTGAATACTGCACATCCCCTCCCCTCTTTTTTCCCCTCTATAGGTCACAACGAAGTTCCGACTGAAGAGTGGAGTGGACATGGACCGCACCGAGTTCAATATCAGGGAAAAACATAGACAAACGTTGTGAGATAGTGCGTAAAGTTACAGACCACCATTAGGAACAGGAAAAACTGTATGATATGATTGTGCGTGTGTACTACGATTATACGGCATGAATGTGTATGCATTTTATATTTGGGTCACTTGAAGAGAGCGTCACTGTATGATTGAAGCGCTCGTCCACCGATCAAAGGGAGGAGAATAAAGGGTCCGACACCCCCTAGGATGAACTACAAAATACTGAAAGTACGCAGCATAGAAAAAGAGGACAGGAAAGGAGAGGTCCCCATACTCAACGTAGCCCTGAGTCTCCGTCTTGCATGCATGTACCGTCACACCCTACCCGGCATTTGTGTTCACGTGATCACCGAATTTATGTCTTTTCCCCGCCTGTGTTTTCTTACATGGAACAAACCCATGCTCCTCCATGTTGTGTGTGCACCAAGTGGCCTATTATCTTACCCATGTCTCTCTCTCTCTCTCTCGTTTTTGTGTCGTATGTATGCCAAATAGCCTACTTGATGCACACATCTCTCTCTCTCTCTCTCTCTCTCCCCCTCTCTCTCTCTCTCTCCCCCTCCCTCACAAAAAGGCTCTTTCTTGCCCTCTTTCTTCTTGAATAAATTAACGACACATACCTTTTCGGTAAGTGTATAATTGGCCTGAACACGGTGGTGTTCGAACAAATTGACAGAAACAAAACGACCATACTTTACCACGTTACTACCTCTCCTTTTTGCAAATATTGAGCCTAATCGGCTGAGAAAGAAAGGACAGGTAAGACGACTGATGTCCCCCAATCTGACCCTCAACACAGGGACTATATGTCAGTGGTTTTTGTTTTTTAAGGGACACCATCTCCACCGCCCAGAATTACCCCCGCCCAATTACCCCGAAATAGAACGTCTAAAGCACCCCGCCCTCCCAAGATAACCCCAGCCCTATATTAGCCGCCTCACTAATAATACATCGCCTAAACTGTTAAAGGGTTACCTATTGCCGCCAGCAAAAATAATGCTTAGCCTATGTTCCTCCCCGAAATGGATACTCGTGAACCCGTGACAGTAGCACCTCGCACTTTCTTTTCATAAACTTAGCAGTCCTCGGAAGGAAATATATATATATTAACAAAACTTGTGTTGAGACGAACGAGCCTCTGCCGGAGAAGCCGGTTCGAATTTTTAATAGACTAGAAGGTTGACAGATGTCAGGCTTCCTGCAACCAGTATCGGGCGCAGGAATCGGCACCTAGGGGGCCAGACGATGGACAGAGACACCCACAGAAACCTGCACCACAGCAATGATTAATAGATTAGTAACGCACACACTAACATCAGAGTTAAAAGACACCAATCATGCAGCAACCGATAAAAACATGTCCGCAACTACTCGGTGGTTGGGAGAGAGGATGAAGTATGTAAATGTCTTCCCTGCCAACTCTCTAAGACTTTTGTTTCTTGTACCCATTTAAAGATAACGTGCTGCCATCGGAAGGGAGGGGTCGGACGTGACGCACAGCCTGGCTGCAGACCTTGGAACATCTATGACATCGACCAAGGGGGAGGCTACGAAGCAAAAAGGGCGTGGGACGAGACACCATTTTCAGGATGATAAACGCGAGGGGCTACATCGAGACCCCCTGCTCACCGACCAGCGTACCTGAAGTCCCAACCCGTCGGGCCCGATTGATGGGCCCAGTGCTGGAAGATTCTGCTCCCCTTGGTCCACATTTTTGATCTGATCCCACTCCACCCCCTCTTCCCTCGGCGTCCCGAAGCACGTCACACCCTTCTCTCTCTCACCATCTTTTATATGGATTATGAATCTGACCTACCCACAGAAGAACAAAAGGCAGGTACCCTGTCTCAAAGTACCTATGGTGAACTGTGTTGAGGAACAGGGCTGTGATCGGAGAACAATGAATGATCACACCCTGCAACGTGAGAAATTGGATTCGAGCTGGACCTTAGCTCCACCGCCGGTGCTCAACAGTGCCAACGAAAGAAGAACAACAATGAGAGCTTACCAGTGATAGCTCTTTATCAAAAGGACACTGGAAAGAAGAACCCATGTCAAAGTCGAAAATCCTCTCCCAACCCCCCTTTTTATACTAACTATCTTCTTATCAAGTTTTTATGGTGTTGCATCAATCACTTCCGACTGTACACTGAGAAGTTAAGGAAATGTAACTTTGTATAGTAACATCCATACAACACCAGCCATGTACACGACTACACTATAACTCTGTATGTACTACCTCCTCGCCTACTTTATCACCTGTAAGTAACTATAAGCAAATGTGTCAGATTACTCCTGCATGCCCTAAAAAAACTCTGTATCTTTAAGGAATGTACGAAAGACATTAACGATTTTATAGCTGAAGGTTAACGAAGAATAAATGACGGCCAGGCAAGCTGGCGAGATATGTTAAAAGGGAGGACTGTGGAAATTTAGCGTGCAAACTGAACATTATCTGCGCCATCTTGCCTCTCCTCAGCGCCACGCACAGCGAATGCACGGCCGCCATTTTAGGCACCCCACTCTCTCCCCACTCATTTTCAATCGCCAGCGCGGTCCCCTTGGCGCTGCGAGCATCCCCCGTGCGCTGGCCACCCCCGCTCTCTCATACAGGCCATAAACCCTCTCTTTCTGCGCGACCCTGCTACGGAACCACTTCCGACCGACAACCCATACATGGTCATGCCTCTCCTTTGATAACCCCCTTCCTCTGCGCCCCATTGTCTGAACTGGTCCCGGGCCATCACCTAGCCCTGCGGATGCAGTTTATTGCCCCTACTGTAAGGGAAACACCCCACATCAAAGAGATTACAGTAGATCAAAGCCCCTACTCCCTGAGACCCGACCGGTCACACACCCCCCAGGAATTGGCGGAATACCCTGCTGCGCAATAGCCATCTCCTGCTGTGGGTGGGGTGGGAACTTCTACTGTATCTATGTGTGGGATCGGATCTGAACCGGGGCCTCAGGGGATATTCCCCCGTGCATCAAGGGAATCTCAAGAATGTACTATGTGTAATAAAGCAATAAACCAGTGTATAAGAGACCAGGTCTCAGAGATGCAGTTAGAGCACCTCGTGACGATACCTTGCTGTCTGATCTGATGTGTTCTGCTCCGACGGAATAAAACTTTGTTTCCTGCCTTCCAGTCTCCGGCGCCTGCCTCTTTCATTGGTAAATTATCGAGTGGTATAAGAGGCGATTACCGCCGGGCAAATACTTGAAAGGTTATCGACTGAAACTGCCGCTACCATTTAACACAGCCCCCACAGTGTCTTGGGCCGGGGGGCCCTCTTCCACGCCTCTATGCGTCCAGATGCCACAATGTGGTCAGGATTTCTTTTGAGCTGGGACGGAGCTCCGAGCTCACACGTCCGCCATGTTGTGCGTCGTAACCACACCTCTGAGAAACATCCACATCTAAACGCATATGGTGTAAAGAGTTCAGTACGGCCAGGGCTTCCTCTGTCCTGCAAGGTGTTTTGTTGGTCAATACTTTGCATCTTCCTGAGGTTACCATGGAGATGGCTAACTGAAAACACTCGTCTTCCACCGTGGCCTTCACAAGAGAAATGGGCAGCGGTCTGGATCGCTCCACTACCAGCCTGATGTACTCCTCCACTTCATCCGCATCTGATTCCTCTTTCTCCAACGCTGGTCTTGTATGATTTGAGAGGAAATAGGCAGGATTTTGGGTTCCTGGGCAATAGACCACCGTGAACTGGTATTCTTGTAATTGAAAAATCAATTTCTCGATTCTCGGCAGAGGTTTCGTTGATAGCCTCATGAATAATGGAATCAAAGGCTTGTGATCCGTGTGGACCATGAAAGATTGACCATAGAGGCTAAGATTAAAATGAAGACTGCCCCAATGGACAGCGATGGCTTCCTTTTCAATGTGGGAGTACTGTTGCTCCGTGTCTGTCAGTGCTCATCTCTCATATGCCACCAGAGCCCATTCTCCATTGCTCTGCCTCTGTGACAGCTCTGTTTCAAGGCCGATGAGGCTAGCATCTACCGACAGTTCAGAATCTTGGACAGGATTAAAGTACACCAGAGTGGTGTCAGCAGATAATACTTGTTTAGTAGCTTGGAAAGCTTCTTCCTGATCAGGCCCCCACTTTCAGCCAGTGTTAGTCTTCGTCAGCTCTTTCAAGGGGGCGGTAAGGTCAGTCAGATTCCGAGTGAAACGTCCACAGTATGTGAACATACCTAGGAAGCTCCTCATGCCCGTGACAGTTGTGGGAGCCGGGGCTGACTGAATATCCTGTATTTTGGCTGGTCAGGTAATACTCCATGCTGGGAAAATTGGTATCCAAAGAACACTATTTCCTTCAGAAGAAAAGCACATTTTTCTCGATGGAGCATGATTCCATTGTCTCTCTGAAACGTGTCTCTTAGGCGATCAAGATGTTCTTCCAGCGTATGTGCATGTAACCATTTATCATCACTGACATTGAGGACCCCTTTAAGGCCAGCTAATATACCCTTTATGGTGTCTTGGAAGACTTTAGCTGCACTCGACACTACGAAGCTGAGACGCTTATATCTCCTGAGATCTATATGAGTGGAGATGGGTGTGATGACCCTCGACTCCGGGTCCAGCAGTAGCTGCTGATATCCAGCTCACAAGTCCATCTTAGTGAACCACTGGGAGATGCTCACCTCTGCCATGTCATCTACTGTGGGCGTCAAGTGATGTTCTCTCTTGATAGCTTGCTTAGGTATTCTCATGTCTACACATATTCTCACTTCTCCCAGCTGTTTGGGCTTTTGCACTACCACGATGGGGGATACCCATGGAGTCGGACCATCCACCCTCTCGATAATGTTGGCCCGATCATCAGGTCTTCCTCCACCTTCGGCCTCAGAAAAAAAACACCCTTCGGTGTTTCAGGGCAACGGGTTGGATGGAGCTGTCGACGTGAAAATGGATCTTGTAATTATTCCTTCAAATAGAGGTCTGAATTCTGCCAACAGGCCTTCCACACTCTCCGGATGTACGCTGAAGGCACAGGCAACCAGCTGCAGGCGCTCGGCAGTTCGGCAGCTCAATAGCATTCCTGACCCACCTCTGGTGATATACACCCTGGCCCGAGTGGAACGGCAGTCGTGACTGATTTCTGTAGTGAACACTCTGGCCAGTGGAAGTGGAATAGTGGACCCATATGTGAACACTTGTGTAGAGGTGGGCCGTAGGGTTGGTTGCTTGGGAAGTGTCTGCATCACTGATTTGGCCATAATGTTTATAGACGCCCCGGTGTCAATCAATGCCTGTACCTGGTGTCCTGAAACGAGCACACTGCATTTCGGGATCCGCCTTCTGGGATATTCATCCAGTTGCATGGTATGTATGACATGGACTGCTCCTTTTACATAATCATCATCCATGTATTCCTCTTACTCAGGGGTTTTGGAGGAGTATAGGGCATTGACGGGCTTGGTCCTCTGTCCTTTCTGTGCATTGGAGCGGCACACCTTTGCAAAGTGGTTTGGTTTATTGCATGCTGAGCACCTCTGACTTTGGGATGGGCATGGTCCTTGGTACGGGAAAATTCCATCACACCCGTAGCATGTCTTGGGTGTGGGGTGCGGCTTGGTACGCATTTTCTTTTTGTCAGAATTTCCTGGCAGGATGGCATTGATGGGTCCTGTCTTTATCTAGTGTTGCAACGCCGCATCCATGTGTGCAGCTTGCAATTTGGACAGTTCCTTCGACCTACCCATTGTCAGCATGTCCACCATGGACATTCCTGGGACCTGAAGAATGTTTTTTCTCAACTTTAAAGACACACCCCTGATTAAATTGTGCCCGTATTTTATCGTTTTCATCAGCAATGTACAATTGCTAGCAATATCTTTTAGGTGGGCGTAGAAAGCATCAACCGATTTGTCGGCAATTGTCTTTCTTGATGCAGTTGGAAACTTTCATAATCTGGATTTCCCAGTGGCTCGAAATGAGCAGTTAATGCTTCTTTAAACATGATATAGGTGTACAGAGGCCCTGCCTCCACGGCGGGTTTTCCAAGTTTGTGTAGAGCTGCACCCCTTAAGTGTAGAATCATGGGGCGCCGTCTGTCATTTTGCAAAGCCACTGCTGCGAAGTACGTTTCTAAGCGCTCCAGTCAGTCCTTCCACTTAGCTGCTTGAATGGACGGCGGCCCTTCAATTATGAATGGTTCAATAGGAGGCACGGTAGTCATATAGATTGTTAGTCACTGTAATCACCTTACAGAGAGTTGGGTGTCTTTCTTGGTTTATGACCTTGTGTGACTGTTGACAGATCGATCTGGTGACCCGAACTGCTGACCCCAGATGACACTAATCTACCACTGAAGGTTAAGCCAGATCTAAGAGAGGAGGCAAAACTCCAGTGCCATTGAAGCAGAACTGCAGGAGTAGGAGGTGGATTCAAGGGCAGCCAAAACCGCTTTGAATGAGGAAAATGCAGGCGGAGAAAATAGAGACAAAATAGTGTCCTCTTTTGACCTCCCACGTGGAGCAGAGGTAGGTGTTCAGGTGTAATGGCTGTTCCTCTGGCAGACAGAGTGTGATGCTGAACAGGTGAGAGTGGCTCACCTCGTGGGCAGCCGACATAACTACAGGCTGGAGAGCACCCCCCCTGGTTTCCAATAGGAGCGGGAGGAGCTCGTAATCTGCACAGCAGATCACACACCTCTCAGGTCCCTTCCCGAGAGCCAAACGGGTGCTGCAGGTGTGGAGGGTCGCCCAAGATGAAAGCAGACGAGAGACAGCATCAGCAGCGACCTCACCATCAGAGAGGAGACGAGCGTAGTGATACTGCAAACTGCTCAGCAGCTGTCACCAGGATGCAATTGGCCCGCATCAGACGGACAAGCCAGCAAGGTGAAACAAATGAGGGAGGCCGTCCCCAGGAAACTAATGAGGGAGGCCATCCCTGGGAACTGCAGCATTGTGGTGAAGGCAGCCACCGGATGGGGGACCTGGTAAGAGGACTTGGCGGGGTACCAGGGCTCGACCGTCCTCATCGCCAGTTGTTCCATGTTGCGCGACACTGGGCCTCCTGGGTGCTGGTGTGCTCAGTAAATGACACATACACTTGATTAGTGGTATTCCCCAAAGACCATGAGGCATGTTCCCTGGGTCCATTTATTTGTTTTTCTCCTCCCCCCTTGGGCACCAACCATTGCCACGTGGGAGAAGGGTTTGTCCCTCGGACACTCCTCCTATCTAGGCTTTTGGTGGAATAGTCCACCAACATAAAAGCTTGGACGGGCACAGCGCTTCTCCCAGGGTGAGGGTGCGGGGAGCTGAGGCGGGCAGCCGTGCTCATTCTGTCTGCTTATCGCACAGCAGCTGGCCCGCCACAGTTGTCCTCTGCACCTCCATACTGATCCACGGGGGGCTTGCTGTAAGAAGGTACCTTACATACCTCCATGTTCTTATTGGTTCTTCCTCCAAGAATTCCTTGTGGAGAAAGTCTATTCATCATATTCAATATACCTTCCATCCTTAATTCTCCTATGGTCTTTTGCCAATCCATCATGGTATCACACAAAACCCAGGAAAAGATATCAAGGGAAACCTTGATATCTTTTCCTGGGTTTTGTATATAAAAGGAGATCAGAACTGCTTTGTCCTTCATCGGTCCTGTTGAGGGTTTCTGCAGTTTCTGCTGTTTTCCTGGGTCCTGATTCCTATCCTGCTTATCCTTTAATTTCATCCTGCTCCTGTTCTCACAAACTGCCTGTATACCAGCTGCTTTCACCTGTGGTACCAATTTCTGGAGGTTTTTTTGTCAAGTTGATTTTTATCTCCAAAATAGCTTTCTCTGGAAGGAACTATCTCTGAAACGCTTGCTAGCGTCGGCGGCATCGTGGCTACCGAAAGGGGTCACCATCACCCCCTGGCAAACAAAGCCTGTGAAGACCTGGGCAGTCTGTTCTCATCGAACCCGAGGGTTTATAGCCAAGAGTGGTTCTTCTGATCCTCACAGAAACAGTTGCGATTTACAGTAGGTAATTGAACCATTAATGACTTGAAGGAGCGAAATACCACATGAATACTCTATACTTATTGTGGACATAAGAACTGAAGCATTTGAAAACATTATGCATAAGAACATGAAATCGAGAGCTTTTAAACCCGAAGAGTGGAAGTCATTTTAATGTAAATGATGAATTACAATTCATGTGACTTCAAAGACCACAATGCAATGAGCAAGAGAAAGTTGATCGGTGTTTAAAAGTCAATATACACACTTGCAAGACATTGAAGATGGTTTGCTGAAATCCTCTCACAACATTAATTTGTCGGGAAATACAGAAACAAGCCCCTGCAACTTCAGACCAAAAGTCCTCACCCCTGGATAAAACTTTCCTCCAGGTTTTGCTCCACACACTGACACCAAAACCTCCCACCATGACACCAGCCCCCTCGCACCAAGAGTAAAGATTCCCCTACGCTTTGGCCAAACTCATTGCACCTTGGGGCCAAGCTTCCTTGCTCTGCCCCTACGCTGAGAGCAGAGGGCATGATCAGAAATCCCACCACGCGGCCCAAGACCAGGACGATGATAAGGGTAGATGTTGTGTTAGGTAGCAAATAGCATTATTATATCTCATAACTCTCAAGAGACTCCCCGTCTCCCCATATGGGGAGACTCATCAGACTTTTGCAGACACCTTGACTCAGAAAATGACAAGTTTCCAGCTGTGGCCCTCTAGATTACTCCTTAATGCACTGCAGCTGAGACTGTCAGATGCAGATTCAGATGGGGACCCTGAAAGGTAAATTACCCCCACAAGATCCCGCTTGAGAGCACTACCCATGATACGCTGACATGCTCACTGACCTCTTTGAGATCCAAAATAGCCCATGTCAGTATCCAGGATACACTAGCTTATGATTCACAGCAGATAGGCATGCATTGCACAGCACTTACGGTCTTAGAAACACATGTTACGGAGTCACGTCTGGAGGGGGGAGGGACGGGAGGGGGGAGGGAAGACAGGAAGTTGAGTTACTTCAGTGGGAGGGGGGGGAAGGCAATTGTGGCTTCTAAATATATGATGGTTCCTTATAACCCACCGCGATGTGTATTATAATGTGTGAACAGACATAGGAGATTTGCTGTTAGGATTGAGTTCAGATGGGGCGAGTTACCTTATGGACATTTGGGAACCCATGCGAGACAGCCCCAATGCATCTGCTGTACTATAAATGGAAAATGATATGATGATGTACCCCTAAAACAAGGAACCTATAGATTTGTATAATCTCATTGCCTGTTTGTTCCACCTGCATAAATTAAAATAAAAAAAATAACACATAGATTACTCCCTAAGCCAAAAGCAATTTAGGGATAACATCTAGGTGGACTAGCATTGTTTTTTAAAGTTAATGAACCCTCATGAAACGAAAGTGTTGCGAGCTTTGGCATTAACAGCATGCTAGCCTGTTCTCAAAGTATTCCTGCGCCTTCTAAAAATGGAGGGGCTGCATCGACACACTGGAGAGCCATTGTTCACCTCCCACTGCTGTTTGTGTAAAGCCAGTGGGAGGTGTGACACAACAAATGATGTCACAGTTCAGCGGAAGGTTCCATGGTACGTCATGGACAGCAAAGCTGTGCAAAGGCATGCGAACTGACACTTCCCACTGTTCCTTTATTTAACCCACCGGGAAATGTGATATCACACCTTCTCCTACAGCACAACAAACTGTTCACACCGCATACAAAAAGCCACCCTTCTCCTCAGTCACATGCTAATATTAAACGAGACCCGAACACTGCAATGTATTTTTTACAGCAAAAGCGCAACTTTATCCTTTAAGGTAAATAAATATATCACTCAGTAAGAGTACATACGCACACATCTTTTAAACTAAAATAATTAGTGCGACCAAGCAGTGTCATAACAGAGAGTCTTAACTATTTATACAGCAACTGCCTGCAAGCTGGACCTTGTAAATCCATATTACTAACGAGTGTTTGAACTGGACCGTCGGTAGAGGCGGGAGAGAGGCTAGGGATTTAACACTAATATCTCATAAGATTTTTATGTAGTGAAAAATCTATTGACTTTCTTTGGCCTGGTGTGAAAGCACAGCTTCCACTTGACCCCATACCATAGACTGTGTGTGACACAAGTAAATACAGGTTTTTTTCAGCCAACAGCACTCACATTCTGGGACATGCAGGGTCATATGTACTAGGAAATGGTGTAGCACTGCTCTGCAAGCAATTTTGCAGCGCTGTGTCATTTAAAAAATGCAGGGATGCGCCGTATTTACAAAAATACAGCGCACCCCTGTGTTTTCCCTTGCGTTGGTAAACAAAAAAAGCTGTCTAGCACCAACACAGACCCCCTTGTGCCATGGTGCAAGGGTGCCTGTGTTGCAGGGATGATTGGTTATGTGCAGGAAGGTGTGCAATTCTGCAGCACACATAGAAGTAGCAAATCACCATTATTTAATGATTGGTTTTGTGCAGGAAAGGACACCTTCTGCACAAAGTCAATCACTAATGGCGTTTTGCTCCTATGTGTGTTTCAGAAAGCAACACACATGGAAAGAGCAAACAATGAGGAGAAATAAAAGTATTTCTCCTTGTTGCGCCAATCTAACGCCTGCTATTCAGTGGCATTCGTTTTTAGTGCTGTCTGAGATTTACACATCCTTTTGAATCTGGGGCAGCATCAAAAAGGAATGGGTGCTGCAATGGAACACCCAAAGCAACACCCAGTGCACGCCCCTTTCATGCAGAAAACTGAGGGAAAGGGTACCATTTTTACATTGCGGCGTTAAACAACGCAAAGTGGATTACGCTGCTTTGTAAATATGGTGCACGGCATTGGGCCACTGGGACGTCGGAAAAACTGACATTCCTATGGCACAATACTCTTGTAGACATGCCCTGTAGTTTTGTTTGACCATTAAAGATGGGCTTTCGAGCCATGGCATGTAAGTGATACTGGCTAACAAGACCGATTTGCCAGTGAGTTTTTATATGATCTTATAGTAATATGATTTAACAATTAGATTGTGCCTTTAGTAAGGAAAGTCGGAAAAATGCAGATATTTCCACTAGCATATATGTGGAACAGTGCAAACTGTGCAGCGTATTGAATGCTATTGATGAACATAGAAATTGTGCCCTATTTACAAGGGAAATAAAACAATGTTGATACCGATCATAAGGTGGGATATGCCTCTTTTTTTATGGTACAGCTTCTGCAGGTTAAAAAATTTTCTAGTGCAGCAGGACAGATATTCCATAAGAAAACCACTACTTTGGATGTAAGCATTATACTTTCAGCATTCCGATCTAGAGAAAAATGTAAGCTATACTGTGATAATATTCTTTCACACTTCGAATCAGTGCTTAATTTGAGCTGGTGGTTTCTGGTACTCGGCACCGGCACTTAATTGCCAACACCAGGACTTATGACAGTCTGCCACATGGCAGCCCTGTATAGCTAATTTAGGGATTAGGAGAACAACAGTTGTTTACTTGTTCAATGTACAGCAAAAACAACTAATATCTGCATCTCAAGCCATTCTTATAGCATTCAGGGGATGGAATAGTCTGATTGTCACACTCCTAGGAGTGTGATGTTTAGTAGTTGTGTTGGGGGTTGTCACTGGCAGCGCTGGTAGGGGCAATAGGTGTTACAAGCTGCAGTTGCCTCCTGACAAGGTCCACGGCACAAATTTTTTTTTTAACAAATTAAGTGCTCCTTTAAGTTATGCTCCAGTTTCTAAACTTCTACCTAAGTGGACCACAGAAAGACTGCTAAGTCTGGCAAAGAAATTTGAGGATATTTTATATTTTTCTTTTTTCATCAAAGTAATAACCTATAGTTTTTCTGGACCAGCAGAACAGCATGCCATATTGGAAAAATAGAGTGGAGCCTCGGGGACAGATCTAATAGGAAATACTGCTACTCGCTCACAGGGATCTTGGGGACTATGGTTTTTGCCAGCAGGTGTATACAAGCTAGTCTGCTGAGGAAGTAGGTCCTGCGGGTCCCGTGCTCTCCATGCCACTGGAATCAAGCTATCCTGGCTGAAGAGGTGTGAAACCCCGAAATTGGTCCTAGGATGCTTGTTTCCAATCCAGGGAGGACCTGGCCTGGCAGTTCGGGCTGGACTGTTCCCATTGGGCACAGGGTCAAGACTGATTTGCATTTGGCTGGGTTCAAACTGGAATGGCATGGTGAGCAAAAAACAATGGATTAGGCCCAGATCTCTGTACTGGGGTGAATGTATGACATTGTTGGCATTCTGTCCATCAACTGTTGTTTTTGCATTTGTCACCCCAAGAAAGTAGGGGGCTGCATGCTCTCCTGGTCCAAGTGTTTAAAATATCCTATCCACAATTCCTCCCGCGCATTAAACCAGCTCTGCTTTTACAGAGAGCATGAATTTTGGCAATTCACATTACTATACAGCAATGGTCTTCAAACTCTCGAATGCCGAGGCTATATCCACCTTGAGCACAATAGTTTAAAGTCAGGCCTCCCTCAGCTTCTGAAGACGGTGGATGGAGTCAAGGAAAAGGAGTCTTACTAAATCAGCAGCACATTGGGAATTCTACTGGAGCAAAAGGCCCTTACATACCCCCCATAAAAGTCAAATGTTGTCCTCTTCTGACACGTGCCGCCATAATCCTGCTCTACAAAGTCCAATCCTGAAAACTGCAAATTTCCACTTAATCTGGAAATCTCTCGCATAGTCAAAGCCCTTCCTCGACTTCATCTGCAAAGCACCTCCCAAACACCACCTGCAAAGCCATAGATAGGCCTCCTTCTACAGAGCAGCATTCAAACATTTACAAAGCCCCAGCCGTTCATACACCTTTCAACAAGACACCATTGAGAGTCTCTCTACAAAGCCATGTCCAGATCTCCCATCAGAAGCTCCAACTAAAAATCCCCATTGGGATGGTTTCCTTAGACCCCTAGCAATTCCATATCTTCAGACTATCAGGTAGTGACTACCTGGAACGACTTAAATTGAAAGGTTGAGTACCAGCACCTCCCAACAGTGGTTGGATACTTTTAACAGGAGAGTGCCAGCACTACTCAGTTGCAAACAGTTAGTCTGGGATAATGCATACCTGCACTTTTAAGTAGCTGTCAACAGAGCTGCATTTGAAGGTGAATACCTGCAAATCTTGAAATTGGTCTTTTTACCTGCAGCTATATTGGAATCTTAGTAGATTGCTCAAGACTGATCTGGGGTGGACAGTTTTCCTGCATAGTCCCGATTTGGTTGAGGTTCTTGCTTCACTAGTGTTATAGCGTTTACTAGGCCCCAAAACTAGCAGATGGGAATTTCTATAATGAATTTACCACTCTCTTGACCCTAAGATGGACCTTGCTGGGTGCCGAGAGGGGTTGGATGTAAAAAGTCTCACCAGTCATTCAAGGAGCACCAGGAATTGGACAACTGAATTACAAAGTTGATATCAAGCTCATGTAGATTACTCCCAAGACAATACTATCAAGATAAAAAATTATCACAGCAAGTCCAAATCTCCTGAAGAAATGTAGGCGAGCCAAAATCACTCATACCAAGAGTTCTGCTAAAGCAATACAATATATCAACATTAGAATGTGATGCTCTGAGCTCTCTCTAATAGGATCGTCCCTAGTCATTAGTAAATCGAAATTGGAAATGCACTCTCTCTTATATAAGTATAAATCATGACAGCTGAATCAAAGTAGAAAATTTAGTGTATCAAATATTAGTATAAGTACATCAGTAGATCGCATAGGGAAATAAGCCAAATAACAAAAAGGTCCAAATAAGTACCTAAAGCTCAAGAGTTCAGGAAAGGGATACATTTGCTAGTTCAAGTAGTCCCTTAAGGAAGAGACCACAATTGCATATAGCATATGCGTCAGTTCGGGAAAGAAGCCAGATGAGTCCACATCAGGCAAGTCAATTTGCCAGGAAAGTTCTACAAAAATCTTTGTTAGCAGTTTGTAATTAGCAAGCAATGTAGAACAGCAAATCGTCAGTCACTGTTGCCATAAAATGTTCAAGAGTGAGAGAGAGAGCTCTGTTTGGTCAGACAATATTATATTCTTAGTTGTTCCTGGTGTGACATCTCCTGGAATAACCTCATCTTGTCAGACACTCAGTCCATTGGTCAGTTTGTATAGAGTCCCAGGCCACATGAGGAAGGCACAACATGCAGAGAAATAGGTGGGTCAATTACACAGTCCTTAAGCCATCCACTATGTGAAACGTTAAAATAACGCTCCTTTAGCTAGAGCATAGGAGGAAGTTCAAGAGGGCAGTTTCCCAGGCAGATGTCCTGAGATGGTAACATAATTGTTGCAAAATCCTTTTTTTTTCCAATACGTGTGAACTCAATAAGGAAATACACTCTTGCACATAATTTGTCATACTGGAGAAAATTCTCACAGACACTGAGCTTTGCAAGACAGAAAACTCTGTGAATGTATTTGGGCCCTTATTAATTTAGGCTAATATAACGCAGTATATAGAATTATAAGCATACATTCATAAAAGAATATAAAGATGTCAAGTTTTTAGAATAACTTCTGCTACACTTAGGAACATTTAGTAGGATTGCAAATAATACTTGTTAATATAGGGTATTTATAACTTTTTGTATGTACCAACATGTAAATACATTTGAAATCATATATTTTTAATGTCGTTTCTGACAAAATAGATTGTTATATAGGTGAAGTACATTCTCTATAAGTTTCACAGAAGAATCATCAAATAGAAATATGTACACGGTTACACACACAAAGAGATAGATTTTGGTCAAATTCACTATCATAATCAAGATTAATCATACCATTTTATAAATCTCAATATTTATTATTTCATATTTCAGAAATGATTAGAAGTAAACTGTATAACATGAGAGAGTTCATCATTTTCCCTTTTTTCCACCACACGTTAATAAAATATAGGTCTTTTTCTTTTGTAAATCACAACCTATGTTCCTTATACATATGATATTATCTATACTAATCTTTTTCTGCATGCTTTTACGATGCAGTAACTAAAATTCCTTGTTTCTCTCTCAAAAAGTGCCATGTTCGGTTTCTCTTATCATTAATGGTAACCGTGATTTTCCACTCCAACTCTACGTAAACAGAAAAGGGACAGGAAACGCTGAACTGGCCATCCTCAAAGCGTGCCACTTCAAGACCAGCACTGATGTGTGGTCATGGGGCCATATACTTACAAGTGAGACTAGACTCAGAAGCACTGCACAGCTGGCAACATAGATGTCTGCAGAGGGATGAGCTGGCATGTCCTGCATTACCAAAACATTCCATATCTAGCATCAAGCAGACAGACTGTAGACCACAGGTTGTGTGGAACGCTAAAGCGACAGAGAGCCAGGACAGGAAACTGCAGAGAAAAGAGCTGCTGAATGGTGAAAGAGGGAAATGGGAGGCAGGGCTGGAGGGCTTTGTGTCCTGAACCATCACCTATGCCTAGACTACTCCTAGTAGCGAGTCCTAGGCTGCTGGTTCCTGGCCTGCCGCAGCGTACTCCTCCTAAAGATAGTTTTGGCAGTCGCCCAAAACTATTCATATTTAGCTACTTTTAGAGCAGCAACTAGTGACTATATATTAGCCTTGTTCTGTCTTTGAGTAGTTCTGAAGCTTGAGCAGTAACAAGCCACAGGCCTGCCAACAAGAAAATAACTTTACTGTTTGTGGAAGAAGGAGGCTTTTCCTCAGGATTCTGATAGGGATGACATATCTCAATATCACTCTTTCCTTGATGCATTATGAGCCCCTGCTTCAGAGTGTTCATTTGTAGCATATGCCTCAGTAAAGAAAATGCCCTACAATCACAATTCAAGCATTCATTTGCCCAATGTTTCTCATTCTCAGTGCCACTTTACTCATTCTGTATTACAAATGAAGGAATATATCTGGCTAGAAGTGAATTTGAAAACTGTTGTAGCGTAGACGTGTTAGGCCTTACACTACTTTACTACAGAATAGATTTTCTCAGAATAACCTCAGCTAACATTCCCTAAGTCCCCTTAGGTCCTCCAATTGATCTTGTTCTGTGCTGAAAGGGACTAGAATATTAAGAGGATGAACTATTGACAGGACCTGGAATAAGATAATATTTAGCATCCATTCATTACCAAATGGTCTTGGTTGAGGCATAAATGTTCAGATCAAATTAATTTAGAAACAGATAACATGACCTCAACAGATGAATGAAACAGAATCAGCTGAATGATTATCTCAGTTGGTATCTTTATCGCATTTTAAAGGAAATATTCATGCCAAACTGATTTACGACTTATAGAGTTTTACTAAGCATTACTAAAGATGTAAGAATCAAATTTTAAAGAAATCATTCCTCTGCCTAGGAAGATTATATCATGAGAAATGAGTCCTTTTAAGCAAATGACCCTCATACAAACCCTATAGATGTAAGTTCAGTAATCGCCAAAATGACCAGTTCCACTTTGTGAAGAGGTTCGTCTGCCCTTGTCCGCACTGCAGCATCAAACACCACAGCTGTTGTCGGAAACCTTCCAGCTGGAAAGGTTCCACTTACCCAAGCATGCCAGCTGGCAGCAAACGTAGTAATTATCCTAGTGCACGTTAGTTTCTGGAAATCCAAATCATCAGGCTCTGTACCACAAAGTGGGTCGAGAAGGTGGGCAATATAGGAACTGCCCTTGTCTGCACTCTAGGCAATTATACTTCATCGTTTTCTGGTTCACACCCTTGACATCACTAATTTGATTGGACCATTCTGACGCATTGGTCAGGTTCGCGGGGATGAGATGATGTAATAGGTAAAACGTACAATTCCAGAAGAATAAGTAATCCATTACTGTACATTTTCCATAAGACCACAGGTTTTTATTCATCCGATTGGTTATAACATTTAGGAAGTAGGCGAGTACATGCTCTCATCCTTTGTCAGTCCGTTTCCAAGCATGTACTCTAACAACATTGTTGCAAGTCCGGTCAATTAAGCTACAAGTGTGAAAGGAATTATTGAGTTTGAGAGCACAGGTAGAAACTTTAAGAAAAGTTCTCATAGGCTTCAGACTATTCAGTTCATTAGTTCATGCTAGGAAGGGAAAGAAGTTTAAGGGCTGTACAAAATGCAGTCTGTGCGCTACGTTTATTCTAAAATATGAACTTCACATCCTTGAATACGGTACATTAGTTCTTCAATTAGGCATAATAATGACTTATGATTACATCATGTAGGTATAAAGTACCCATATTCATTATTATTTTGCATATTAGTTTTTAAAATCTCATCTCATGTTACAGGTTTAATTTATCACTCGTTATGTTTGAAAGCATATCTAGAAAAAACATTTACGAAGCACAATATATTATGGCATTTGTTTTTCTCATCAACATTAGTACTGACATTTCACATTCCAATGTTACTGTCCATTTTCTTAACACCTAAAACAACTTTATTCATACATGTATAAGGTAATTCATGTTATCGTTTGTCTGTAATTGGTGCATAAGTAAACATATATCAATAGATTTATTTACTTCTCATTAGTTTCATCTATGGTTAGATGCCATTACAAATCTACGTCTAACATTCTGTATGCTTTTACGATGCAGTATAAACATCAAACTTCATTTCATGCATGTTCTCGAAGGATGATAACTCAACACACAATTGTCATATCCATAAATTATTGTCATAAATCATTTGTCTCCCAGGGTGAATTTATAGAGATTAAATGAATTATAACATCCAAGCTCTATCAATTTGTTCATTCAAACAAAACTTAGGTATGTTAAAAAGCATATTTGACCAAAAACACGAAAATCAGAACCATTTTATCAACATTTGCCTCTGTTCACACATAGTGAACTTTGCTTTTACACACTTCTGAATTTCAGAATTTGTGTTCATGCTGTTGTGCTAGGTATGATTTTTTGTCTTGGCTTATCGCTTCTAAAATACCCTGCACAGAATGATAGGTGTGTGAATTAAAGGAATATCATTGAAGTATGTGGCACAATTTAGCAAAGTTGGAATCTGGAACTTGGACAGGGTCTTTAAAAAAAATTCCAAGATGTATAACATTTTGCATTGGTGTACAAAATCAGTGGATGTAGGCACTTTCATACCAACATTTGTATCGCATAGCCAGAACAAAAATGACATTTGCAGCATGCAACTGCTGATGACTTGCAATTTGTTCACCTGTTAGCGCACCAGTCGTTTTTCAACAGTCCCTATGTGACTGTGGTTTTCTACTGGTTGGTCAGTGGTAAAAGTGTCTGACAAACAGACCTCAGACATTGCAAATGTATGTAATGTGCCCTTTTAGGTACATATTTTAACGTGAGCAAAGATGACACAAAAGGTTGGTGAAACTGTAGCGATACATATACAAAGCATCTATAACTTACTAATAATTTTCGTGCCATAGAGTCTTTTCCAAACAAAACATACCCTGTGCGTTACCTCTATTACAAACTTGAACTATATGTATAGACTAATCTCTTGCAATAAAGAAAGTAATGCAGATTTTTGGCATGATCTCACTAATGCCACACTGTACTGTAAAATACATCTGCAGACACTTGTAAAAAGTACTGCAGATTGTTTTCGCAGCACAACGCGTCAGCCTCAATCATTTAGTAGATTTGAAGAGTGTTTGTCACCTACAAGTGTATCCAGGTGTGGGCAGGGTCCAGATTATTAGCCGAATAGCCAGGTTTAGAGGGACCTTCAGAATTCTGAAAGAGATGGGGAGGTCTGGAGATGAAGGGTAGCTCATTCCATGTCTTTACTACTAGGTAGGAGCAAGAGCGACCTCCGCATCTGCTACATCAGATGCGAGGAGGGAGGGTTAGAGAAATGGAAGCAGAGTGGAGGTGTCTGGTGGGCTGATGGCATATTTTCCCTACAGGGAGTGAGTGAAGTTCCTTGAGGTAGGGGTGATGTGGGTTCATCTAGGGAGATTCAGAATGAGTCTATCTGCAGTTTTCTGGATGGTCTGTAGTCGGAGGAGGAGGTAAGCTGCGATCCCTGCATAGAGAGCATTGCCATAGTCCAGTCAGCTGGAGATGAGGGCCTGGGTGATGGTGTGAATTGAGCTTTAGGGTAGCCATTTGAATGACTTACAAAGCATGCAAAGGATGAAGAAGAAGGAAGAGGAGACAGAGTTGACCTGATTCGTCATAGTTAGCTTATTGTCCAGAATGATGCCTCGGTTACTAATGTGGTCAGTGGGGGTAGGAGCAGGTCCAAGCTCCAAAGCCCACCAGGACGCATCCCATGGGAAGCTTTTGTTTCTGTAGATCAGTACCTCTGTCTTGTCTGTGTTGAGCTTCAGGCAGATAGCCATCATCCAGTTGGTGACAACTGCCATGCAGTTGTGGAAGTTGGTCTTGGTGGTGTCTTCGGAGAGGGACAAGATGAGTTGTGTGTCGTCGGCATAAGATATGATGTTGCATCTGTGGGTTTTTTTACGATGCTGCCCAGAGGTGTCATATAAGTGTTGAAGAGGGTTGGGCTGAGCAAGGATTCTTAGGTGTACGTCACAGATGATTTCCCTGGGTTTGGAGTTGAAGGCAGATTTTTGCATTCTTCCTTGAGGAAAGAGGCAATCCATCTGAGAGTAGTTCCTTGGATGCCTATGTTGTGCAGCCTTCTGATGAATGTGTGGTTGAAGTCCATGATAGAGGCTGATGAGAGGTCTAGGAGGATTAGAGTCGCAGTCTCTACTCAGTCAAGTAGGGCTTGGATGTCATCTGTAGCCACTATGAGCACTACCTCTGTGCTGTGGTTGCTGCGGATTCTGGATTGGGTGAGTTGAGTAGGAGGTGTAGTTTCCTATGTGAGGAGAGTTGTTGGTAATGGCTTTTTCTAATACTTTGGCTGGGAACAGGAGCAGGAAAATCGATCGGTAGTTGTTGAGTTCGGTGGGGTTTGCTGATGGTTTCTTTAGTAGGGTGTTAACTTCTCTGTGTTTCCAGTCCTCGGGATGGGTGCTGTGGCAATTGAGGTGTTGAACAATGTAGTGAGTACATAGCTGACTCTGGTTTTGCCTTGGCTGAAGATGTGTGAGAGCATGGGTCAGATGAGGCCCTTGAGTGGACCGAGCTCATGATGGAGGCAGTGTCCTGTGGGGCGTGCTGGCTCCATTTTTTTAGACAGAACGTCTGTGATGGTAGTGAGGTCATTGTGTTGCTGGAAGACGTCAGTGACCTTAGGCTGGGGTTTGAAGTCTCTGTTGATGTTGACAATCTTGTCATGTAAGAAGTTTGCATGGCTGTCACAGAATTTCTGTGAGGGAATATGTTGCTTGTTGCTGCTGAGGGGTTAGAGAATTCTTTGACGATTTAAAGAGTTCTTTGCAGTTATTGGAGCTTGATTTGATGTGTGAGGCTAAGGCCTTTTTCTTTGATTCTCTCAACAGTCTGTGGTAAATACTGAGGGATGTCTTGAAAGCGATCTTGTCTGTTGTGTCTCTGTTGGTACATAATCTCCTTTCCCGTTGTTTACAGTGTAGTTCAGCAGATCTGAAGTTTTCAGTGTACCAGCTAGCATGTTTGGTGGACCTTCTAAGGGTGTTGCTGCTGATGGGAGCAACCCTGTTGATGCAGTTGGTGTTCCAATTGTTGAAGCTTCTGATGTTCTGCTCTAGGTTGTGGGAGGAGATGGGGTGGGTGGTGTTGAGGGCGTAGATCCATGTGTCCAGCTGTGATGGGGGCATTGGCCAGACTGGGGGCAGAGGTCTGTGAACTGGTGATGTTGAAGTGGACTATGGTGTGGTTGGTCCAGGTGAGTTTGATAGTGTAGCTGCACCCGATATAGCCGCTGGAGGTGATGATGGGGTCTATCGTGTGGTCTGCGGTGTGCATGGGGTCGTGGACGAATTGGATGAGTCCGATGTTCATACTATCGAGGAGGTTGGCAGTGTTGATGCCATTGTGGTTGTTGAGATGGAAGTTGAGGTCACAGAGTGAAATCTAGTTGTTGGAGTCTATGACAAGGGGGGGATGAACTCGGTGAAGGCTGGATGTGGTCCTGGAGGATGGTATGCAAGGGTTCCCCCTGATGGAGGTTTTGCTGTCTGTTTGTAGTCAGAAGTCGAGGTGTTCCATAGCTGGGATGATGTTGTCATTTATGGTGGTGCATTGGTCCTACCGTGGAACCAGTGGTTCAGTGCAGTGGCAGTGTTTGTTGCAGTATCAGGATCGAGGATGTAGGAGTCAGCGATGGTGTGCCTGCAGGGTAAGAAAGGACCAAGGGTTGTGGCACTGGGTGCAGTCCATGCATGGATGGGCGCAGACGGGTTTCCCTTTGGCCAGGACACAGGCAAGTAGCAGGCTAGTTGTCCAGGTGCCTCAGTACCCACCTCACTTTTTCCACAGGGCAGTGTTTGGCTTATTTTTAAAGGCCCAACTGCCTTTAAAAATACGCCAAAAACCCACAACAACTCAAATAGATTACAAAATCCACCAAAGAAATCTGCGACTGAGTTTAAGTGTCACCCATTCACGTGTGGACTTCGCTCCCTTCTGATGATCCCCCCCACCCCCTAGGGGGCTGCACCTCACAGTTTGAAGACCTGTGCTGCACAGGGATGAGCACAGGTGTAAGCCAAACCACCACAACTAACACAGTGAGCCCTAATGTAATAATGCTATAATCCCCACCAACCACCTATACCCCGTGGGCCATTTTTATATGCTCAGTTGATTGCAGCTCTGCCAAATGCCACACATGACAGTGTGCAGGTCTGACTGGAATGCTGTAACATAACCTTTAATACATTAGTCTAACATGTGATTCGTGGCACTTGGTGGAGCCGGTAGTTTACACACTAAGGCAAGACAAAAAGCCTGCATTTGAAGGTCACTTTTATGTAGCAAACGCCAATCTCACGATGTAAGGCATTGCTAGAAATGGGGGTATCTAGTTGGCAGAGGTAGGTACCTTTGTCCAAATAAGGACCCTTCTTCCTAGTCAGGATAAGGGAGTTACACTCCTAAAATAACACCTGCTCACCCCCTTGGTAGCTTGGCACGAGCAGTCAGGCTTTCCTTAGAGGCAGTGTGTAAAGCATTTGCACATAACCAACAGTAATACAGCGTAAGCACTACAAAAGGACACCACACCAGTTTAGAAACATATACAATACTTTTATATACTTAATGTCACGATTCACTCCCTGTGCTCTCGTTCCCACCACCAGGGAGGTGAATTGTGGGGCTTTCCTATATTCTAATATGCTTCCAGAAACTCCCCTGTATGCATATCCTGACTTCCAGGCATTTGGACATCATTTAGGAATGGACATCCATTCCCAATCCATGCCGGGTTTTATGGAAGCCAGTCTGCTCACGCTGGAAACTCCATTACCTACAATCCCCTGCTCACTGCTTTGTCTCCACCCCTGCAGGCTGAGGATGGATGGAGGAATTCAGTTCACCTGTGGCTGGCTGCTGCTAGCCTGCTCACACCTGCTGCGCATGAGTACTGTGAGCTCTTTTAAGCCCCAGCTCCCTTCAGCCCAGGGTTGGTCATTGTAGCTGTTTTCCAGTGAGGCCAGTACTTGTTCCTGAGCTGTTGCTATTCCTTGATTCCTGAGCTATAACTATTCCTTGTGTCTGTATTAGCATTGCCTGCAGTGCTACCTTGCTTCCTGAGCTATAGCTATTCCTTGTACCTAAATTAGCACTGCCTGCAGTGCTACCTTGTTTCCTGAGTTCCTGAGCTATAGCGATTCCCTTTACATGAATTAGCACTGCCTGCATTGCTACCTTGTTTCCTGAGTTCCTGAGCTGTAGCTATTCCTTGTACCTGAATTCAGTGCTACCTTGTTACCTGAGTTCCTGAGCTATAGTTATTCTTTGTTCCTGTTCCTGGGCTTCAGCTATTTCATGTTCCCGATTTGCACTGCTTGCAGTGCTCTCTTGTCTCCTTGTTTCCTGAGGTGTAGTAATCTCCCTGTACCTGAACTAGCACTGCCTGCCTTAGCTCAATTCTTGTTCCTGCCCCAGCACTGCCTTCTATGTTACTTTGTTTTCTTAATTCCTTAACCTGCATTATTCTAGTACACCTTTGTAGTCTCCCCTTCTGTATATCCTTTTCCAGTCCCTGCCTTTCTTCCCCTTTTCTTGGTTCCAGTTCTAGTTTGCGGTCTTTCTATTCTGCTGTTTTGCTTCTGTTGCCTTGTATGTTTGTTACCTGCTTTCTGCCGAGTGTGCCCTGTGATTTCCTTCATTTCCTGTTCAGCACTCCTCCTTGCTAGCTCCTTGTCTATTGTGCTTGTGTTTAGTTCTACTCCTTTGCTGTTACTGCCTTGGTGTTCCTGTTTGATCGCCAGGATCCGTGGGCACAGCTGACTACCTATGTGGTGTTTCTTGTTCAATGTGAGTATTGTCTTTGAGTTACATTTATAACATCACCATAGGTATAAGCTCCACAGACCCTGCCTTTGCATGCATATCCTAAATGAGGGTATTTGTAGTCAGTATCTGTAACAGCAATTTTGGGTGAGAAACTTACTGAGCTTCAGTCTTACCGTGTGGAGCTCCTGAGTGCTTTACCCCACACTCCCCTTTATTTTTCATGTTGGTTCATATATATGTCTTGCACATTCGTCCTGGGTGTAGTTATTCTGAATGCTAAATTGCCTAGTGAGTGCCCTTCCTTTCTGAGTCTTACCCATCTTGTTCACTTGTACAGGCTTCCCCTTTGGATCCCTTTTTCTGACTCCCTGTATGATCCTGGGCAGCGCTGTACTCCTCTTTCTGTGTATGTTTTCTACTCAGATCCCAGTCCTTGCCCAAGTCCCTGACTGTGTTCCCCACATGGTCCCGGACAGTCTCTGACACTTAAGACAAGACCAAAAACTATAAAAATCCACAATACAGTACTTAGAAATCTTCAGTTATCAAAATAACCTTGAAAAACAGTACCTTGAAGTCGATAGCTTCCTCTGGGGCTATCATGGCGTCATGAACAATCAAATCCAAACAGTTCTGACTGACCACGTCGTCATAGGCCAGCTACAGTGTCGGGAAGACCCGCAAAGCACTACCTTTAGAAATACAGGGCGTTGGCGACCTCTAGTTGAGCTCTGAAAGCACGGCGTCTGCAGGCGTCGGTTTCGGAGGTCAGGGCAGGAGGCGTCAGGCCCTTGAGTCACACGCGTTGCAGATCGAACTCCCCTCAGTTAAAGTCAGGAGCGCTGGTGTCGGGTGCTGCGGTGAGAAGTGCAGTGGTGCAGCGTGCGATGCCCTCAGGTCATGGTGCAAGCAGCGGCTCGGTGGCAGCGTCAGATGGCGTTGTCGGTGAAACCACGATGGTGGTGCTAAGTGATGCGGTGCTCATCACGGTGCTTGCAGGTCGCGTTGCAAGCAGCGTCGTCGTCGTTACTGAAGCACTGTCATCGGCTGACGAACTGGAGTCGATGGCGCTGGCAGTCCAAGGCTGCTGGTGCAGGATGAGGGCAGTGCGTCGTGTAATTTTACAAGCGGTGCCCTCGAACCAGGGTGCAGGCAGCGGCGTTGATTTCGGCATGGGGTGGCATCGTGGGGATAACAAGGCGGCGACGGGAAGTGAGGCTGTGCAGAGTGCGGAGCCCACAGGTCGCGGTGCAAGAGCCTGCTTGGTTGCTGCATCAGCAGGCATCATCGGTGAGACCAGGGTTGAGGTGCGGCATTGCAGTGGTGCCCTCTGCGGTGCCAGGACACAGAGTCGGTAGCGGCGTGGTGAACGAAGTCGGGTTGCTTTTTCTTCTGTTGCAGAACAAAACACACAGTACCCAGTGCTGAGAGTAGAAGAACTTGAAGTCTTTGCTGTTCCTGAGACTTTTTGAACAGGGGGCAAGCTCTACCTCATGCCCTTGGAAAAACTCACAAAAATAGATTGCAGAAAATTCAGTCCAGTCCTTTCACTGCCCAAGACAGAAGCAGCCACTGCAGGCCGACACAGCAAAGCACTCAGCAAAGATGTAGTTCCTCCTCACAGCTTCTCCAGCTCATCTTCTTGGCAGTCTTCTTGGTCCAAAAGAGTTCTAAAGTTCAGGGGTTTGGGCCCCACTTTTTATAGTCCAAACTCCTGTGTCCTCTCAGCAGAGAGTGTATGTGCCCAGCCAGAACCAGTTCTGTCCTCTTTGGTGCAGGTTCCTGGCAGGAGGTGGAGACAGCATTTGTCAGAGGCAGACAGGGCCTATTCAGGTGCAAGGGAAATCTCCTCCCACCACTCTAAATGCAGACCAGGCCTATTCAGGTGCTAGTGAAAACTCCTCCCACTACTCATCAACCCCCGGTGGCCGTCTGAGAGAATGCACCTCCCCAAGTGGAGAGGTGTGGCTCACTGGTTAGAGGCGGCAGACCCGTAAGCAGAGGACGGCCCGGGACCAGGGTTCGATTCCCGACGCGGCAGGGTCGTGGACCAGGGTCAGCGGGCTCGATAATTCTCGCCTCGGTGCCTACTCCAGTCAGGGACCACACTCGGCAACTCTGGGCATTAGCTTGCCTCATCTTCACAACGGCCCCCCCAGACCGCCGGGGATGCTTGGTCGCACCTTAGAGATACCTATTAGGGACCATCTCTCAGGGTGAGCCAGGACGGGTTCCCCAGCGGTCGAAGCGCGGAGATACTCCTTCGGGAGTCGATTCTAGCGCTATATAAACCCACAATTAAATTAAACCACTGTCACTCCAAAGGCAGACAGTCAATACACATCCTAGCAGAGGCACACAGGATGGCTAATCAACAAAATACCTATTTTCAAACACAAAATGTAAAAATCACCTTTATTAAAAGTTGCATCTTTAGATTCTGAGTTCAGGCATACTAAACTTTATTTTTCGATCTGGTCCCAATGGGAAGTTATATTTATAGGATGTTATAAATTAATTCCCATGCTTTCCTATGGGCCAGCTAGCCTTTCAATAGTGAAAAACACAATTGGCAGTATTTCACTATCAGGACATGCCACACACATGTCCTACCTTTCACATACACTTCACCCTGCCCACAGGGGTACCTTGGGCCTACCTTAGGGGTGACTTACATGTAAAAAAAGGGAAGTGAAGGGTCTAGCAAGTGGGTGCACTTGCCAAGTCAACATGGCAGTTACAAGCGTTTCAGGGCTACTCATGTGGGTGGCACAATCAGTGCAGCAGGCCCACTAGTTGCATTTGATTTACAGGCCCTGGCACCCTCAGTGCACTTTACTAGGGACTGACAAGTAAATCAAATATGCCAATCATGGATACACCAATCCATAACACAATTTACCCAGAGAGCATATGCACTTTAGCACTGATCAGCAGTGATAAAGTGCCCAGAGTCCTAAAACCAACAAAGACAGGTCAGGAAAAAATAGGAGGAAGAAGCAAAACGTTTGGGGATAAACCTACAAAAAGGGCCATTCTCAACAGGTATGATTTAGTGTTTGGATGGGCACCTTCTTTTCTGCCAATATAACATAATCCTTGTCCCATCCAAAAGCTGGGAAGTATAATGCGGCATGTTTAAAGAAGTAATTCCATTGCCATTCTGCTAGGTTTTCTTCCTTCTTCGTGGTGGAAAAGGAAAAAGGTCAGAAAGAGTTCATCACAAGGCTGCCAGAGAGTTCTCTGTGAAAGCCACTGTATCCATCATCAGAAGATTTACATTGTAGGCAGACTTCAAATGCAGTATTTATAGTTGACATTGACAAAGGTTGAAATTTTCCTGACTAATTGGGCCCTGGAATTGTCCCACCAAAGTGCCAGCGTAAATTCCCACATTAATACTTCCTAACAACCTAGAGGTATTTTTCAAGAATGCTAGCAGACTGAGGTTATCCTTATATGAACAGTTCATATCCTCTCCATGGAATAATTTAAAGGAGGTAACACTGCCAGACAAAGAGATTATTTCAGATCATCCTATCTAGATCCACAGCCTGATCTGCCATTATTTCTTGGTGGACCTAATGCTGGAACTGGAGTTTCTGCTGGTGGGCTATCCGTGTAAAAGCTGGTCCCTTACTCTAATAAAGGACCTGTGCTGTAGCCAGGGAGAATGCCTGCTCCCTCTGCCATCATTTGTCCCCATAACTGCCTCACTGGCTGCCTCCTCCTTACTAGCATGAGACAGGGTGACACACACCCTCTGCTACTCTGATGAAGAAGTGGGGCCAGCATGCCTTCTTCCATTGTGTCTTGTGGCAGACCATGTGCCGAGCACAGGCATGAAGGCATGAAGTGGCCAGTGGTGCCTCACACCTTTATACTTGACCCTGTCCCTTTGCTCCATGTCAAGATGAGTAACCAAGAAATCTTCGATGGTTCCCTGGGAACACTCGGAAATTCTTCCATCATGGCTGTGATCCAGAAGCCCTGCCAAACCTGATGCCATTCACCTCTCGTAACTTCCAGGGAAGGCCTCGGTACCCAGAAGTGGCATAGCTAGTGGCCTGCGTCCCATTCACAAACGAACACAATTCAAACTCCTCGTCCATTCTTTTAAGTCACTTCATAAAACTGGCCCAGCATCCCTCAACAATCGCATCTGCTTCCACAAACCTTCTAGACACTTCCGCTCATCTCGACTCTAACACAAATCCCATGCATACAGAAAAACATATCTGGCGGTTGAGCCCTATCTCCTACTTTGCTCCTAAATCATAGAATGACTTGCTGCTACGCATAAGAGCCTCACCCTCAGTGCTTGAATTCCCCAAGAAGCTGAAGACCTGGCTTTTCGAGTAGTCCCACTAGACCCTAGGTGTGCCTCAACTTACAATTGCATAGTGCCAGGATACACTAACTGGGTGATAATGAGCACTAAAAATCTGCATAACATAACCTAACACCACCATTAAAAGCCCTAAAAGGCTGCATGGAGATCCACTGATGGATCAGGCAGGTCTTCAGTTTATCTATTTGTACATAAATATTACGTGATGGGTGGTGGGAGAGTCCTTTCGAGGGGACTGTTTGATCTTTCGCCCCAGGCCACAGCTTCCCAGTTCTTGCAACACTCTTGGCTTGGTCAGGCTCCTGGGTGGGCCTCCTCACTGATTGTGGGCCTGATTTAGTTCTTTACAGATGTAAAAATCTACATACACATGGTGGAGGGAGGGCCTGTCAATTTATACATGACCACCAAGCAGTCAGTTATTTATAATGCATTGGCAGAAACCACCGACATGGCGGTTCTGTCAATACATTTCACTGTGTGGTGCTGGGCTGCCTCAGCATGGCCCAACCCTGCACCAAACATTTTTTTTTTCTCAAAATGAAAATCCAGGAATGGGATTTTCTTTTTGAAAATAAAAAGATAATGCGCCATGGTAGTCATGTCCCATTGGGCGGGGGGGGGGGGAGGGGGGTATTATTTGCTTTTTACTGTCCCTCATCCACAGGGTTTGGCTGGCAGTGATGTACAGTAAAGAAATTGCTACATTTCCATCCATCCTAATTGGGTGAGCAGACATGTAGCCATTTCTCCACTGACCCATACTCTGTCGGAGAGGTATGTATGGCTATGGCAGTGACGCAGTATTCATCACCATAGCCAAATCTAAGGTCTGCCTGCAACTAAATCAGGCAGGCGGACCATGATGTTGGAGGTGTGTATACTTTGTCGCCATTAAATGTGTGCCCACAGCCTTTTATGGGGCAGTTCTTTGGGGTTATACTAATGTATCTACCCTCCAAACGAAAAAGAATGGATTTCTAAAACATTTACTTTGTATACCACAATATACTTTCTCATACATGTGTCAAAAAGAACTTGATTTAAAACACCTAGAGGTTGTCCTTAAGCTTTAACCTTTACTCTTATAGTCCAGACTGGAGACCAAGTTCAACAGGAGAGTTGTTACTGGCTGTCATTATATGGAGTAACAAGGATTCCATTGATTCACTATATTAAAACAGTACGCTACTAACTTGGCAGGTTAGAATTATTTCATAATCCCCTTTCGGTAGTTAAGTACGGCATGGGCTAAAATAAAAAGGTGTTTTCTATTACCCGTTGTTCCTCCCGGGGAGAAGAGAAAGATCATCTGTAAGATCTCTTATGCACTGGTGAACACTGTGCTTATTGTGGGGCCCTAGATTATTCGAGTGCCCAGTGCCCAGCATACATTTGTACTGACAAGTTGTGGGCTGGGTACTCTCAGTGGCGGCTGCTGCCAATAGAAACTTGTAGGGCGGTGCGGGTGGGAGGAGGGGCTGGGCAATAGAAATAATTGAAATATCTCTTACCTGCCGTTCCGCTTCTGTTGCCAGCCGCCTTGTTGCTCCTGGTCCTCTCCTCCTCCGGAAGTGGGTGGACCTGAAAGCACAGGCTCCCAACCCAATCCAGACGCTGCTCTTATAGCATGAGAGCAGCGCCAGGATTGGTCTGAGCGGCCTCGCTTCGCGCTCAGACAGTGCCTGGGAGCCTGACTTAGGCCTGCCAAACTGACGTGCACACTTATAAGGGCCCACTGCTACTCCCTGTCATGGCCCGGCCCGGACTCCCACTCCCATGTAAGCAGCGCAGACAAGGATAAATAAAACAATAATAACAATGTTTTATTATTGCTTAATTTATTATCTGCTGGCAGTCGGGGCGACACTCCTTCTCCATTAGGGAGGAACTGCCCCTGGGTACTGTGCACTTCCCTTTATGCTTGCAGAGGGTTAGTTTGCACGAACAATTATCGCTGTGCTTTCGTGATTTTGTTTCTGCACAATTCATCCTGTAGTCGATATTGTTTTGCAAGTTTTTTACACCTGTCCCAAACGTTACTTAATCCCTTTTCTTTGTCATTTTACAATTGCTGTTTGGTGAAGTCACCTGTTCTGGGATGGTTAGCTTTCTCAATGGCGATGTCAAACAAAGGAACATTCTATCATTTTAACGTGTGGTGATTTAATTTTTTTATGATGTAGTTATTTATTTATATGACAATTAATTCTTCGTTAGACACAATTTGCAATGCATTGTGCTTACTTTATGGTTTTGTTGTGATATCTGTCGGATTTTAATGAATCAAATGAAGATACAGATTGATTGATTAACTGACTCCTTGATTCCATAATTGATTAAGGAACCCCTATGCAGCAAGCTGGCTCAGAGGACAGACATTCTCAGCCTGAAAATTGGACATCTAAGAGGCACCAAGGGTCAAGATGAACATCTGACATGAGGAGGGTGTTCATGCAGAGAATGGCAGAGACAAATGACACTATATATATTTAAAGGCAGCAGAGATTTTCAGGAGTAACACACCTTAAGCTTCAGAGATTGTGTTTTCCACTCGTAAAACGACAAGATCAGATTGCGCACCATCTATAAAATGTCAAAAGTAAGGCAATGTCTGACCAATACATAATGCTGTGTGAGAACACTAGGCGTGACAACCTGGCTGGAAGAGAATGGTGTACCGAACTGTAGCTCAGGAGTGCTGTTTACCCATTCCCCATCGGAAGAGAGGAAAAGAGCTGCAATGTGTGAAAACTGTGTTTCCTTGTCATGAATTGGCCTGTCATATAGAAGTTCCATGAATACTTGTGCATTGATAAATTCACCATGAGGGCAAACAACAGCCCTTTAAACTGTGAGATACTGTCAGCCAGGTTGTATGCTAAAGGCAATCAGTGACTAGAGGTCCTCTCCTTCTATGGCCTACAACTCTAGCACTGACACAGGGGGACTAACAATGGTGACTGATGCCCCATCTGGGCATCTCATCCCAGTGAACCGGAGCCAACATGGGCCAATGTGTCAGCTCCCAGAGTGTCGGCCTCCTGCACAGTCACAGAATCACAGCCAGCACATGTGGAGGCTAGCCCCGATCTGGGAAACACATACGTGTCAGTCCCTAAACCATGTCAGATCCCAACTTCAACATTACCACTCTGGACCTGAATTCAATTCCTCATTTACACCACAAGGACAACAGAACACTACAGCGGAGGGACAGTAACATCTAAATGGTCCTAAACACCTAGAGTCTGTGGACACTGATGGCATCAGTCAACTATGGCTACCCAGAGATTTATCTCGTGCTTGTGAGACTTGTATAAACTGGTGGTGCAGAAGGAATCCTCTACATAGAAGCTAAGCATTCACCTGACCATGCCTGCCAGTGGCTGGTTTTACTCCAAAGACCGTGAGATGTTAAAGTCATTACAAGATCACAACAAACAAATGGGTTATGTCACTGAAGGACTGAATGGTGAAGCCACCAATTTCGTTGTGGTTCCTCTGTTATATTAAGTTATGATAGTTGGATTTGTACCGCCCATAGCTGCCCCAGACCGGGGCTTCCCAGGGCTCGTGAACATCAAGCTACTGCCAAGAAATCTTAAAGGTTGATTACTCAAAAGAGCTAGATCTTCAAGAGTTTGTGGAAAATAAGTTCATTGGAACTAGAGCAAAATTGAAGGGGAAGACGTTTTCAGAGTTTGGAAGCTAAATAACTGAAAGACCACCCTACCTGTCTTGCTCTTTTTATTCAAGGAGTTACAGCTAATCATAGATTTTCTAATCTAAGATCTCTCGGGTGGAGGGGAGAATTGGGCTGAATTAACTGTCTGATGCATCCAATTCAGGTTCCACATTACTGAGAAATTGGTAGGCAGTGGAAAGAGCTTTCAACTGTATTCTCTTTTCAGTTGGAAGCCAATGAAGCTGATGGTGTTATCGGCTGAGCGGCTTGTGTTTAGGGATGTGTTCCAAATGTTGTGCTGCTACATTTTGAATATGCTGGAGTTTCTTGGTTGAGGCCTTGATTGTGCCTAGATAAAGAATGTTATCATAGTCTAAGTAAGATATTATGACAGCTTGATACAGAAGTCGAGTAAGTCCAACTTGGCTGTTTAAGGAAGCCAAAACAGGAGGCAGTGTCCATTTCAATTTGATGTTCAAAGGTCAGATAACTGTTTAACCAGACACCAAGATCTTTCCTAGCTGGTTTAGGAGTGGGAATGTCCGGCAGAGTTTCTTGCCACCATTGAGGGCCCCACATGTTGTTGCTTCCCGACAACCAAAACATTTGCTTTGCTCCCATTAAGGCAGTAAGCAGTTAAAGCTCATCCATTCAATGACTGCAGATAAACAGTTCCTGAATTGAGAAGCCGCTCTCTTTATGAGGGGTGTAAATGACAAGACGAGTTGAGTGTCATCAGCACAAAAAATTAAAGAGAATTCAACTGTTTCCACAATGCCCGCCAATGGGCGGACATATATGTTAAAGAGTGTCAGGCTTGAGGATGAGCCCTGCTGACTCCAAAACCCAGATAACAGTCAGATGATGAAAAAGCATTAGAGTCCACTTGGAAAGAAAGCAATCCCCCATAAAAGATGCACCCCAATCCAAAGCCTCAGTCTACTGAGAAGAACCTTATGAGACACAGTATCAAACATGGCACTCAGATCTAATAGGATGAGTGCTGCGGAGCCACCTTGATCTAAACTTCGGTGATGCTTTTTTGTTACCCATAGTAGAACTGATTCAGTGCTGTGTAAAGCTCACAAACTGACTGGGAAGGATGGAAAAGATGACAAGATTTCAGCCATTGACACAAAAGGGGATAGATACATTTTTCCAGCACCTTAGTCAAGATTGGAAAAAGGGAAATCTGTGTATAGTTCTCCAGTTTGGTGAGAACCAGAGAATGTTTTTTTGTGGTGGCATAACTATTGCATGTTTCCAAAAATGAGGGACCTTGACCATAGTAATAGAGAGATTGAGAAGCTCCACTAGAGCGGGACACATAATTTAGTCACCCATTTTAAGGATTTAAGGAGGAGCGGGGTGCAGAGGAGAACCCAATTTGATAATATTAATCAAGCTTTGAAAAGTTTCCAATGCAATCAGACTGAAGGCAGCAAGAGTTGCGCCTTACATCATCCCATATCCCCCTAAGGATGAAGCCACAGAATCCCTGACAACTGCTTGAAAGGTAGCATAAATGTAAGCAATTTTCTTGGAAAAGTATTAGGCCAATTTATTGCAGCTATCCTGTGAAGGAATAACCGTCAAAGTCTTGATGGGAAAAGTCATCAGAGACTTTACTATGGAAAAGATTTCCTTGGCTGCATTTTGGCCTGATTTAATTCCGTTGCAGTAATATGAGATACACACTTTGCTTATATTTTATGATATTTTTAAATGATAAAGTAATTTTGGTGTCCAAATATATTGCTCCATTCTCATTTGAAAGCTTTATATCACTGTTTTTAGGCCACTCTCCTCTAAATCAGACCCTTAATAGGGCCATCTGTAATCATTCATGGAAGCGTAGTGAATTGTGGGGTAAAATTAGTGTTTTGTTGCAGTTCTCCTTGGATTGTGCCCACTAGTTGTTCCCTATTGTAGTTTTCTTGGGGCGTGTCAGACCTGATTTGTGTGGTCCCAGGGCAGTCAGGAGTCACCCATGTAGTGCCTGAAGTTAAGAACTATCCTAGGTTTTGATATATAGGAGGTCACCTGGGTGGAGCAGTTCCTTACTGCTCAAGTTCCATTTTCTAAATGACACAGACACACACACCAGCCAGTTTCCAGTCAAAGCAGCCCAAGACCATTTCATGAGGACATCACAGGTAATCACTTCTTGTGGGTGGTCCTGTTATGTCCGTTTTTGAAATGTTCGAAACACATTTACACAAATAACATATTGTAGTTAAAATGCATTCATATAGGATTAAACCAGCCCCGCTCAGGGTGGTTTATTCCTATTGGAGCAGTGTCAAGACTAATTTGCATATGGCTGGATCCAACTGAGGTAGATTGTGGGCAAAAGAATGATGGTTTGGAATGCTACCCCGAGTGCATGCCAGTGGTTAGAGGAATTGCAAGCATTCCTCTAGTCACCTTTAGTGTGGTAGATTAATCTTAAGCAATATAACATGCTTCACATGCATGATGTGTTGCCATATTTGTGACCACATCAGTGTTTATACAACATTTCAAAGAAAGAGAACTGGCATTTCATATTTGTCACCTCTCTCTCTGACACACACACACACACACACACACACTAGGTGGTACTACATGGGTAGGCCACAGCCACGTTTTCTTCTGTGAGACAGAAACTCATAAAATAGGGACTAAAGTGAGGAAGAGTCTGAGGTGGTTAAGTTTAACTTGGATGTCTATTTCTCAAAGCTGGCAAAAAAGGCAGAAATTAGTGCAGGAGGCCTGGTGAGATTTACACAATTCTTTAGGTCATGTCTGCTCACCAACATGACAAAGATTGCAAAAGCAAAAATGCAAAAATGTAATTGTGTCTCTTGCATGGAGCAGAGATCTGTGGACAGGGGAGTGTTAGACCTGGCATCCTTTTGCTTTCAATGCTCCTGTTTTGCTGACTTTGTCTTTGATGGATTTAGGACTCTGTGCACATTACCATTGCTAACCAGTGCTAAAGCGCTTGTGCTCTCTCCTTAAAACATAGTAGAATTGGCTTACACCCAATTGGTACATTTAATTTACCTGTAAGTCCATAATAAATTGGTGCTGCCTGTACCCTGGGCCTGTAAATTAAATGCTACTTAATGTGCGTGCAGTACTGAGTGTGCCACCCACTTAAGTAGCCCTTTAAACATGTCTCTGGTCTGCCATTGTAGCCTGTGTGTGCCATATCGACCTGGCAAAATCAACATTTTTCAAGGCTTAAATCATCATTTTAAATACATTTAAGTCAACCCTGGTGTAAACCCTGTACAGCCCAGAGGGCAGGGTACAGAGTATTTGAAATATAGGACACGTACCCTTAAGGTTTATATGTTGTGGTAGAGAAAACTCTAAAAGTCATTTTTTACTACTGAACAGCCTTCCTCTCCCATAGGATAACATTGGAGTTATCTTATTACATTTAATACGCTGTAAGTTTCAATTGGGAGCAGGTAGACAACTCGAGTATGGCGTATAAAGAATTGTAATCAAAAGCCCTCACAAATGATAAAGTAAATTTTTGAATCACAATTCTGAAAATGCTGCTTTACAAAGTTGGTATCCTCTTGTCCTAAGTATTTGGTGCCTGCAGCGTGATCCTGTGACTAGGTGTGGCTGGCAGTTGGTCTTTGTGCATTTCTCCCAGACAGTGAGACAAAGGGAAGATAGGTGTTGACAGGATGGGCCACTCTGAGAGGAAAGAGCTATCACCTAACACACTTGCACATCACAAAGGTTCTTCCTGGGTACTCTGACAAAGGGTTTGACACTGGTCTATTGTGACCCCAGACAAGCTAGAATCAGGACAGGGAGGCAGGGGATGCCTGACACCTCTGGTGGATGGCAACATCTAGAAGTGTACTCCACTTCAAAGTGGGCACCAAGTATACATTTTGGACCGTTAGACCCAACTCTTCAGTACACTTCTGGACCTGTGGACTCTGCCAGGAAGAAGGACTGTTGTTCTGCTGAAAAAGACTGACACTCTGCTGGACTGCTGCTCTGAAGGACTGCTGCCCTGCTGTGCTGACCTGCTGCCCTACTGCCCTCTTGCCTGTACGAGAAGCACTGGATCTATATTTCTAAACCCAGAACTCCAGAGTGACTCAAGGGCTAGTTGACTGGCCTCCTGATCAGAAACCTCAGGGACATAACAGGCGTCCAACAACCTTAAACCCAGCACCTAGACTCTACCTTCTGTGAAACCTACCCAGCCAAATGGACCTACCCCAGTCTTGGGCCCTTGGAAGTGGGCCTGAAGGTGCTCTGCCAACAAATCTGTGGACCCAGCAGAACCAATACCTCTCCTCTGCTGTGCGGCGCAATCATGATTAAAAGCGATGCATCACCTCTGCTGCATTGACTTTCCTGGTGCAAAGACTTCGCATTGCAACCCACAGACCCATTGAAATCGCTGCTGTGTGACGCATCCTCAACACAGGCCCTTGTATTGCAAGTGTCTAATCAACGCCAGCCTTGACGATCACACAGGACCTCACATTGCAGCCTTGCAACTTCTTGGAAGCAACGCTGCACCACACATCTCCGACCAAGAACTCCCATTGCCTTTACTATACGACATAGCTTCTATGTCGGACTTTGCAACTCTTTGCAACCAGGATTTAAGGTAGTCTTGTTCAGCTTGCCTAACTGGGTCGCTGTAGCCATCCCGCGTGCCATCACGACCGCCCCAAACCTGTGACTTTGTCGCAGTATAGCTTAACCAGATATCGACAGTTGGCTTTTTGGCTTTTTGGGGCTATTTTCACTTCAAGCTTTAAAATTGTATATTGTCGGTTCTACATTTTGGATTTTTGTCATTTTGGTCTTGATTTATTTATTAAAAATTACCCTCTTTTTTAATTGTGTGGGATTTTTCTTGTGTTGTGTTTTCACTTCATTACTGTTTGAAGTGCTGAATCAATGCTTTACACATTGCCATTACTTTAAACCTGACTGCTCTGTGCCAAGCAACCAGGGGGTTGAGCACAGGCTAATTTGGGGTTTTCTTGAGCCTCACCCCAACAAGGATTGTGGTTTTTGTTTGAGTAGAGTTTCACCCCCTCAACCAGTAACCTAATTTCTTACAGGAAGACACAGCCCAACTAAGCCCAAGACAGTGAACAGCACAGAATAGATGGTATTTCAAGCACTCCCCCATGCCGTCCTAGATTCTGAATTTGATTGATCTCTATCCGAGTAAGATGGTGGAAGTAAAACAACATGGACTGAAATCATTATTACAGCAGAAGCTCGCTGTTGCACTAATCTATTCACAGCGTCTGGGTAAAGCAAAATGGGTGTACACTATCAGGCATGAAGAATTTTCTGGCCAAAGCATATGCCCATCATCAAACCAGCTTATGAAAAAGAAAAATTAAAATGCTGTCCATCATCCACAGAAAGGGATGTTTTATAATATTAATAAGCACAACCTTTGGAGCCTGGAGAAACCATAATTCATGATGTTGAGACTCAACCTCACAGAAAACTATAACGAAAAAGAAAAGATGGGGACATAGAGAATCTGAAACTTGTGAATATAATAATACTACAGCAGAACTTTACATCACACGTTCACAACCAGAACCTTATGCAATGAAGTCTGAAGTAGAATTCTCAAAGAGAGAAATTCCTGTCTAGATGTATTGGAAACCCCTGACTTAGAGGTCTATACATTGAAGATCAAAAACAAGCCATCACTCACAAAAAAAGATCAAATAATCCTAAAGCTCTACAACCAATCCTAAGATTATCAACAAGGAAAGATGACAAACAGAAGAATCAACAGCAGAGACAGAGGAGCTCAAAAAGACAATCAACAAAACATACCGTCATTTGGTATATGAACTGGAAAATTGGAGGATTCTGTCTCTGTAAATGATAAGCTTATTGTACACACCTTGGGTCCTTTCTAGCAAGGGGTACCTTGTTAGATTTCCCTCACGATCACAATTAATGGTACTTATAGTTTGGAAAATTCACAGTAAATACCCACAATAGAAAGTGAAGTAATTGGCTTTTAAGAGGCTTTCTTCTGTCACACTGTCGGAGGGATGGGCGTAAATAGAAACTCGGAGGCCGAAGTGGTGGTTAATGGTTGGTTTTTATTGTACCAAGATAAGTGGTGAAGATGAAATAGGCGAGTTTATGGCTGAGGTGGTCAGATGGCTTGTGCTTTAGGACGTCTTCTGTCGACTGCCTGTCTTCTTCTTGTCCTCGGAGTCTAGGGGTTGCCTTCCTGGAGTATCTCCAAAAATAAATTTAAAAAAGAGCGGTCAAAGTTCTGTTTTGTCTCCACTAAGATTCCCGTCACCACACCCAACGTGGAGAAGGATAGAGGGAAAAATCATTTTTTTAAAAAGGAAAGATTGAAGAGATGCACTTCCCTCTCTTATGACTCAAAGAGAAGTGGGCTCGCTTTTCCTTAAGGTGTGCGTCATGATAGGGACTGCTCCGCCCTTTTACTAATTTCCTTTAGATGGTACACGCCTCTTAATGAGGGGATACCCAGATCTCAATGTGGTAATACACACGTTCCTCAATCAGGGATGCCGGGTGAAAAAGTACCAGGACGGGGTGTGTTGCGCCGTCACACGCCCCCAACACTGTTATCCCCACAGATTCGTGCCCATATATAGATCAGTAAAATTAGGGGGGGGTGAAGGTGACTAGGGATGGTGCGGGTATCGAGCTCGTTATGGTCTCTCGCATGCTCCCTTTTCAGTTCTTTCCCCCTCCCTCCCTTGTTATCCCACTCACCACGTCTGCTGCAGCTCTCCGGCGTTGCGGCGGCCTTCCAGCGTCCTCCAGGGGCATCCACCAATCCTCGCACCAGGAGTCCACGTCTTCCTCGTCGTCTTCGCCTTGTTGCGCGGCGTCCTCGGTCCTCTGGCTTCCTGGAGATCCCGGCCGATGTCCCATTCCGTACACATGGAGTTCGGCGTCTTCCGGGTTCTTCCTCTGGTCCGCCCCTTCCTCTTTCGTCAGACACCTAAATGCTGGTCGTCCTGCCTCTTCTGGCATAATCCTCCGTTCCCATTTGCCCAGTCGTCCTTCATTCTGGGTGGTTTCCTGTTGGATAGAGGGAGGTGAGGAGATTAACCCTTTGGCGGCACCGTCATCCTGACTGGCGGGATCGACGGGATAAGGTATGTTTATTTTTCGCTCTCGTAGGAGTCTTTCACATTCCCTTTCCCTCACTTTCTTGCTTGCAAGAAAAGGTTCAAGGGGATGTCTGGACAGAAAGTCTGCATTGGTTTGCTCTTTTCCTTTTCGGTGTAAAGTCGTGAAACGATAAGGCTGGAGTGTTAGGAACCAACTTAAGACCCTATCATTGTGACCCTTATTCTTGGCCATCCACTCCAAGGGAGCATGATCAGTGAATAAGAGAAACTCTCACCCTTCTAAATAGTAACAAAGGGATCCTATGGCCCATTTGATGGCAAGGGCTTCCTTTTCTATGACTGCGTATTTTTTTTCTCGTGAAAACAGTTTTCTGCTAATGTCGAATTGTGAGATCTTATTCACTTCCCTGAAATCTATGCAAAATCTGATGGACCCGTCAGGCTTTGGTACTAGAACAATTGGGGAATTCCATTCGCTGGAGGATGGCTCTACTATCCCCATTTGGAGCATTTGTTCTACTTCTCGTTTTACTGCTTCTCTCCTAGCCTCGGGGATTCTATACGGTTTTAGTTTTACCTTTTTTCCGGGGAGAGTATGGATTTCATGTTCCTTAACGTCTGTTTTTCCTGGCATAAGGGAAAACACATCCTGTAAGGGTTGTAACCAAGTGCATAACTCGTGTCTTTGTTGCACTGAGAGCTCAGGATCTATACTTTGATGGTAGAAGGGCTTAGTCATTTCCATGAGTCCCACTAGTGTAGGAATGGGCCCTTCCCATATTTTTAATAAATTGACATGGTATACTTGGGTGTGGGTAGGTCTTTTAGGGTCTAGTTCTAGACGGTAGGTTACCGGGGTCACCTTTTCTATTATCCTGAAAGGGCCCCACCATTTCCCTAGCATCTTGTGGTCAGAGCTGGACAACATCAATAAAACATGGTCTCCTACGTCTTTGTTTTCTTATCATATTGGACTTTTTGAGAACACTGGGCCTGTTCCAGATGGGTTTTTACAATACTGCATATTTCTTTGAGGTGGGTTTTTAGACCCAGGACATATTCATGCAATGGTTTGCCCCTGTGTTCTTCTTCCCATTCTTCTTTTGCCATGTCTAGGAGGGAACGTGGAGTTCTTCCATGCAATAATTCAAAGGGTGAATACCCCGTACTTTTCTACTGTTTACATCGGATGGCTAAAAGAGCCAAGGTCAACATATCCTCCCATTTTCTGGCCTCCAGATCAAGGAGTTTTTTTTAGGGTAATTTTAAGGGTAGCATTATATCTTTCCACTAACCCATCGGTTTGTGGATGATAGGCGGACGTTCTCAGTTGTTTAATATTCAATTGTTGGCAAACTTGCTTCATCAGGTTAGACACAAAAGGTGTGCCTTGGTCAGTTATATTTTCCCTGGGAAATCCTACTCTGGAAAAGATAGAAATCATCGCTTTGGCGATCTGTGAGGCGTTCGGTTGTCTTAGAGCCAAGGCCTCGGGGAAACGCGTGGCATAGTCTACCAAGACCAACACATATCTGCAACCACTACGAGAGGGAAGAAGAGGGCCGATAATGTCCATTCCCACGCGAGTGAAAGGTTCTTCAGTTATGGGTAACGGATAAAGGGGGGCTTTAGGGGGTAGACACCTACTGTTTTTCTGGCAGACAGCACACTCTTTACAGTACCGGCGGAACTGTTGATATATTCCTGGCCAGTAAAACTTATCAAGAAAATCTCTTTCGGTCTTTCCCCACCGAAATGTCCCCCTAATAAATGGCTGTGGGCCAGGAAAAGGACTTTCTCTCTATATTTCTGGGGTACTAACAGCTGAGGTTTGTGGTCCCTCCCTCCCTTCCTATAAAGCAACTCTCTTTTTATAAAGAACTGGGGACCTACTTGGTCGGGGTCTTCCTCTTCTTTGGCGTTGTTCCAGGCCTCTCTCAGGGTTGGATCCTCTCTTTGTGCTATAGAGAACCCTGGATCGTATTGCCACATAACTTCTTCTTGGGGCTGTGTCAGAGCTATCTGGGACCACCTGGTTTTCTCCCTTTTCTTTTGCTTATTGCTTTTTCTGGTTTTTCCCGGAGCACACTCAAGGTCTTGTTCCTGAGAGAATGGAGCAGTCTCTCTCCATTCTTCGGTTTCCTCGTTTAGGAGCCGGTTTATGTAGGGATAATCTCTTCCTAATATGAAGGGTTCTGGAAGCTTAGGGATGAATCCCACACGCAAAGGGAGCGGCTCTACAGCTGGCTCATGTTGTACCAGTATCTCCGTAGTAGGATATTGTTTCTTATCCCCATGTACACACTGGATGTTGACTAAACCTGTGGGTTGAGGGTTACCCCCGGGTACGGTTTGAGGCGTCATAACGCTATGCAGACAGCCTGTATCGATCAGGGCAGACTGTTCCTCCCCGTTTACTCTCACTATTCTATGGTAGGGAACGGGTTGTCCTTCTCTAGTGCAGTAGTAGGTTCGCGTTAGTCCTACTTCCACCGGTTCCTCCCTTTGGGGGCATACCCTGGCTATGTGCCCAAATCCTCCACAATTGAAACACTGGGGTCCTGTGGGAGTGGTTGGCCTAGGAGGGCCAGGTAAAGGGCCAGGCGGTAAAATAACGGTCTTGGGTTTTTTTATCACAGGGAACCTATGGCTCTTTATAGTAGTGTGTCCTGACGGCTTCACGTGAGCTTCTTCTTTACACTTTTGTAATTCCATGGCTCTACTAAAGACACTGGCTATTTCAACTGCCCTCTCCATATTGAGCTGGGTATGTTGACATACACATTTTTGTATGGGTGGATGCAGGGAACTCAGATATTGTTCTAAATATATTTTTTCCATAATGTCTTCTTTACTGGATCCCAATGGCTTGAGCCACCTATCTCCCATGTCTTTCACCCGGTAGGAGAGCGCCCTAGGAGTTTCTTGGGGTCCTTCCTTAATCTGTCGTAGCCGTATACGATAAGTTTCCTCATCTATACCCAGTCTTTCCAGAACGTTTTTCTTGATCTCCTCTTAGGGGGTCAACCCAAGGAGGTTGGCTGCCTGGTAGGCTGCTTGCATCTCTCCCGAAAGGAGGGGTCCTAAATAATGGCCCCATTTCTCTAGGGGCCATCCCGCGGCCCTAGCCATCCTCTCAAAGTGGGAAAAGAAGAACTCTGGGACTTCCCCAGTCACATATTTTTGTAACACCACCGAGGGAATGGTGGTGTTGTTGGCTAAGGGTGTCCGCTAATCGTCCAATGGAGGTCTCTTGATTTTGGCTGTGAGTAGCCAGGGTTTGATGGAGTTTTCCCCTATCCTCTTCCGCTACTGCCAGAAACTTCTCCATAAGGTGTTCCAGCTTTTCTTGATTGTCCGCCATTTTCTGAAGTGCGGACTCCATTTCTGCGGATCCCACTTCTGACACCACTTGTCGGAGGGATGGGCGGAAATAGAAACTCGGAGGCCGAAGTGGTGGTTGAATGGTTGGTTTTTATTGTAACAAGATAAGTGGTGAAGATGAAATAGGCGAGTTTATGGCTGAGGTGGTCAGATGGCTTGTGCTTTAGGACGTCTTCTGTCGACTGCCCGTCTTCTTCTTGTCCTCGGAGTCTAGGGGTTGCCTTCCCGGAGTATCTCAAAAAATACATTTAAAAAAGAGCGGTCAAAGTTCTGTTTTGTCTCCACTAAGATTCCCGTCACCACACCCAACATGGAGAAGGATAGAGGGAAAAATCATTTTTAAAAATAGGAAAGATGGAAGAGATGCACTTCCCTCTCTTATGACTCAAAGAGAAGTGGGCTCGCTTTTCCTTAAGGTGTGCGTCGTGAAAGGGACTGCTCCACCCTTTTACTAATTTCCTTTAGATGGTACATGCGTCTTAATGAGGGGATACCCAGATTTCAATGTGGTAATACACACGTTCCTCAATCAGGGATGCCGGGTGAAAAAGTACCAGTACGGGGTGTGTTGTGCCATCACACGCCCCCAACACTGTTATCCCCACAGATTCGTGCCCATATATAGATCAGCAAAATTAGGGGGGGGGGGATGAAGGTGACTAGGGATGGTGCGGGTATCGTGCTCGTTATGGTCTCTCGCGTGCTCCCTTTTCAGTTCTTTCCCCCTCCCTCTCTTGTTATCCCACTCACCGCGTCTGCCGCAACTCTCCGAAGTTGCGGCGGCCTTCCAGCGTCTTCCGGGGGCGTCCACCAATCCTCGCACCAGGAGTCCACTTCTTCCTCGTCGTCTTCGCCTGGTTGCGCGGCGTCCTGGGTCCTCTGGCTTCCTGGAGATCCCGGCCGATATCCCGTCCCGTCCCGTACACATGGAGTTCGGCGTCTTCCGTGTTCCTCCTCTGGTCGGCCCCTTCCTCTTTGGTCAGATGCCTAAATGCTGGTCGTCCTGCCTCTTCTGGCATAAACCTCCGTTCCCATTCGCCCGGTCGTACTTCATTCTGGGTGGTTTCCTGTTGGATAGAGGGAGGTGAGGAGATTAACCCTTTGGCGGTACCCTCTTCCCGCCTGGCGGGATCGGCGGGATAAGGTATGTTTGTTTCTCGCTCTCGTAGGAGTCTTTCACACACACCCAACAGAACCAACAGGATGACAAAACAATAATAATCAATCTCAGCAGAAGGTAAATTCATTGACCATGTAACTGTCTCACGGACTGAGACACCATTCCCTAGATTTATCAAGGGCTTGCATCCCCTTGTGTCACACGAGGTGATGCAAGGCAATGTAAGGCCTTAAGTCATATTTACTAATCCACTCAAAGCCACACAGAGTCACCTTATGTGGATTTGTGTGGATTAGTAAATCTGGAGTAATGCAAGGCAGTGCATGTTGCATCCTTGCGTTACTCTGCAATGGGAAGGTGTTCCATGGGTGGAGCGTGGGTGTCAAATGGCAATCACTCTAAGTAGCATTCTAACCCATCTTTCTTTTGCCCACTATGTCACCTCAGATTAGATTTAGCCATATGCAAATCAGTCTTAGTCCTACTCCAATAGGAAAAGTCTAGTCAAGAGTGCCAAGCCAAGTCCTCTCTGAACTGGAACATAAGCAACCCAAGTCCTGTTTCTGCCTGATTTGAGCTCTTCAGTGGCAGCAGGCTTATTGTATCACATTATGGGTATTACGGGGAAGATATAATCTGTTTCTGGACATTCTGAACTACAGGCCATTTTTAAAACAAATCTGACATTTAACATTCTAATTATTTTTTACAACAAATTACAGAATTATTTTTCTTGTGTTTAATTTTGCAATGCAGATTTTGCTTTTACCTTCATGTCTGCATATGAAAGAGCAAGTCACCAAGAATTTAAGGGATTTGTGGGAAGGGTGATGGTGAGACCATATTAAATGGAATTAAATACCCTCTGCCACATGTTAAAATTGTATTGCAAGTCACCTCTAATTTCAGAAACTTATTAAGGAACGCAGCCAAAGACTCATTCCTCTAGATGGTCAAGAAGCTCTGACAACATTTGGGACCGATGCTAATGCACCTGCTGCACCATTCAAATCATGGTCCTGTAGTCTACAAGGTAACTGCTGTTGTGGTTGCCTATTTAGGAATAAAATATAACAATATTAGGTGTTCAGTGGGGTGCATGGAGCTTTTGGTCCCTGTGCCACTGCACATGCTGAACTATTGAAATCATGACCCTAGTGTTTGCTAGATAACTGCACTTATGCCTGCCTGTTTAATTGTAAAATATTGCATTACTAGGTTTTTAGTGGAGTTCTGACAACTGTTGGACCCCGTGCCACTGCACCTGCTGAACCATTCAAATAATTACCCTGTTTCCTGCAAGATAACTGCACTTGTGACTGCCTGTTTAGTAGTAAAATATAACAATGTTTGGTGTTTAGTGGAGTTATGCCAATATTTGGCCCCCGTGCTACTGCACCTGCTGCACCATTAGATCAAGCCCCTTTCAATTGCAAGGCAACTGCAGTTGTGACTGCCTTTTAGTAGTAAAATATAGCAAAATTAGGTATGTAGAGGAATTCTTGACAACTTTTTGGCCCGGTGCAAAAGTAATGGCACAATTCTGATAAAAGAAATGAAAGAGGGAAATAATAAACTTAATTGATGTAATGGCAATAGTATGTGTTTAGTGGAGTTCAGACAACTTTTGTGCATGGTGCCACTGCACCTGCTGCACCATTCAAATCATAACCCTAGTGCCAGAAAGATAACTGCACTTGTGACTGCATGCTTAGTTGTCAAATATAACAATAATCAGTATTTAGTGGGGTGTCTGGGGCTTTTGGTCCTGGTGCCACTGCACCCGCTGCACTATTGAAATCATGACCCTAGCGCTTGCTAGATAACTGCACATGTAACTACCTGTTTAGTTGTAAAATATAGCACTATTTGGTGTTTAGAGGAGTTCTGATAACTTTTGGGCCCTGTGCCACTGCACCTGCTGTACTATTCAAATAATGACTCCGTTGCCTGCAAGATAACTGCCCTATGTGACTGCCTGTTTAGTAGTAAAATATAGCAATATTTGGTGTTTAGTGGAGTTAAGACAACTTTTGGCCCTGGTGCCACTGCACTTGCTGCACCATTTAAATCAAGTCCCTTTTAACTACAAGGTAACTGCAATTGTGACTGCCTGTATAGTAGTAAAGTATAGCAATATTAGGTGTTTAGAGGAGTTCCGGCAACTTATGGGCCTGGTGTCACTGCACATACTGCACCATTCAAATCATGACCCTGTTGCCTGCAAGGTAACTACAATTGTAACTACCAGTTTAGTAGTAAAATATAGAAATTTTAGGTGTTTATTTTTTGGTCCTGGTGTTGCTTTACCATTGAAATCATGACCCTGTTGTCTGCAAGGTAGCAGCAGTTATGAATTTTCCGTTTAGTTTCAATTTTTTGCAGTATTCTGGGTTTAGTGGGGTCCCGAGAGCTTTTGGTGCTGGTGCCACTGCATCTGTTGCACCATTCAAATCAAGTCCCTTTTATTGAAAGTCAACTGCAATTGTGTCTGTCTGTTTACTAATCAAATATAGCATAGTTCTTGTATATTAAATTTATTTTTAATGTGAAATGTTTATTGCAACATTTAGAATTTGATCATAATGACCAAATAAATTAAGTTGAAAAAATCAATCCGATAATGCATACAAAGTGCAAAGAAAGTTACTGAGGCATGAACAGGAAATGCCACAAACGTTCTAAGGCTAAAGCATCTGCTTTACACAACTAAGTAATATAAAGCAAGCATTTCAGCATACTGTTAGAAGCTGTCTGCCTTTTCCATGGGAAGAGATCTTATCTTGACAGTGATTGGGGCTTAAACACTGTGAACAGCTTTGGTAGAAGTATCATAAACGCTTGCAGCCAAAGGAAGTTAACAAAAAATAAAGTTCCACACAAAAGCAAATGAACACAGTAATTTGGCAGTGGTAACCGATCAGAGCCCCATTTTAAGACATAATCAATACAAGAGATTTCACAAGCACAGCGCACGCGAAACCTGAAAAGGAAGATTAGTTATCACAAGTCCACAACCTTTTTTGTTTGTTTGTGAGATCCGCACACAACTTATTAGTGTCATGCTTCATCATCGGATCTCATCCTGTTCCCTAAAAACCAGGATGGGCTCAAGCATATTCCAGGTAGCACTTATTTTCCTGCTGGGGTTTTTACAATAAAAATACCTCGAAACACCTAAGTATTACTTTACTCTTGGTGTTGCTGGTATAATTAAAAACTGTAAGAGAAGGGTGCCTATAGAAGCAGTGGTCTTAAACCTTATATAAAAGTCGACATGTTTCAGCGCTAAGAAATAAGGCCCATGGTCCCAGATCTTTCATCAGGACTAAATAAATTCAATGCCCCAGTGTAATGTCAATTTTAAATATTCGTAACCTAACTCTATTTCATTCAGGACATACACAAAACGCAAACATATTTAGAATACAAAGGGCTGCATCACCCTTTCCCGTGACGTACTCGTCTTGGGCCCCTAGAGTCCGCTCCTCCCCGACCAGCGGGGCGAACAGGACGCCCAAATAGGTGCTAAAGGTAACATGACACCCTAGATGAAAGTGGGACTTCAGGGACACGTCTCTCACTCCTTACCTGTAGAATAACATTCTAAAAATTCAGCGCCCAATACGAATACGCCGTGGGAAAGGGCGATATAGGTCTTTGCATGCTATACATGTTTGCATGTCATGTATGACCTGACTGAATCAGTGTTAGGTTGACGAATATTTCAAGTTGACATGGCATTGCGGCATTGAAATGTATTTAATCCTGATAAAAGCCCTGGACACTATGGCCTTTTTGTCTTAGGACTTAAAAATGTTGACTTTATTATAGGGTGTAGGACCATTACTTAAACAGGCTCCCTTCCCTTACAGTTTTTAATCATACCAGGAACACTAAGAATAAAGGGATACCTAGGTGTTCCAATGTATTTTTATTGTAAATACTCGAGCTTCCTAGAATATAGTTGTGCCCATTCTGGTTTTTAGGGACCAGGATGAGTTCCGATGATGAAGCATGACACCAATAGGGTGAGTGAGGATCTAACAAAGAAACAAAAAAGGTTTAAGATTTGTGCTAACTAATATTCCTTTTTTACTTTGGATATCTTGTTGGGATATTTGAGAAGTGGCAGGAGCCATCAACTTCAAGAAACTGAGGTGGAATCTGCGCCTGACTAAGGGGAAAGAAGGGAACCCATGGAAGAGCCTCTGCTGCTGGAACCCGCTGCAGCAGTGAGAGGAGAGGGCAAAACCCTTACACTTACAACAAACACACAAAAAGTTGTGAGACAAATGCATCTAATAAACCTAACCACTGGCAACCGCTCAGGTAGCATTCCAACCCGTTGTTCTTCTGCCCACCATGCCACCTCAAATAAATTACACACAGCCATTTGCAATTCAGTTTTAGTCCTGCTTCAATAGGAACAGTCCAGCCTGAACCAATAACAGTTTCGCCCTGATTGTGGCTCTTCAGTTGAGTGCGGCTTGGTTCCAGTGTCACAGAGAGCACGGGGCTCATGCCCAGGCATACCTTTGACCAATTAGGGCATCAAATACACACAAAGTGGTGGGAGAAATGCCTTTAATAGGTTTAGCAATTGGCAATCACTCTAAGTAGCATACTAACCCATCCTTCTTTTGCCCACTATTCAACCTCAGATTAGACCCAGCCAAATGCAAATCAGTCTTGGTCCTGCTGCAATAGGATCAGTCCAGCCAGAAATGCCAAGCCAAGTCCTCTCTGAACTGGAACATAGGCAACCCGAGTCCTGTTTCTGTCTGATTTGAGCTCTTCAGTGGCAGCAGGCTTATTTTTTCACATTATGTGTATTGCAGGGAAGATAGAATCTCTTTGCATGTTTCTGGACATTCTGAACTACCGATTTGTTTTAAATCTGACATTAAACTAATTCTATTTTTTTTTACCACAAATTACAAATCTTTTTTTTTTTGTGTTTAATTTTGCAATGCAGATTTTGCTCTAACCTTCATGTCTGCACATGAAAGAGCAAGTCACCAAGAAGTTAAGGGATTTGTGGGAAAGGTGATGGTGAGACCATATTAAATGGAATTAAATACCCTCTGCCACATGTTAAAATGGCATTGCAAGTCACCTCTGAATTTCAGAAACTTATTAAGGAACTCAGCCAAAGACTCATTCCTCTAGATGGTCATGGAACTCCTCTGTGACTTGCAATTATATCCTTATAATGTAGGGTGGGGGTACGTTATCCCATATGTGTAAAATGAACACGTGAGAAGAAATATGTTAACGTGTTTATTGAACTGCGTTAGTTGACCTCTTGTGTCTTTCGATCTGACCTACAGTGGAAATGTGCGCGGCCAATCACTGCGAAGGGAACCCATCGTCTGCCTCGCGCCACGGAGGCCAGCATTCTGTAGCCTGGACGTCGGTTTATGGGGAACGGATCTGACTCAACCTGGTCTGATGGCACCGTATCCTTGGTGAATGCGACACGTGACGCAGCATGGCTTGGCACAGGGACATCCGGCTGCAGAGGTTAGCTATCTCTTGAGACTATGGCTTAGTCACGCAGGCATGAATAGCCGATGTGTGCCATCCAATGAACCACCAACCACTCATATAAATCGAATGCCTTCAATATAATCAGTCAGTCTGCGGTAGTGCCCCCTGCCCGCCCCCGCGTCACTGGGGCATGCACGGCCGGTGGCTTCTCTATCAAGCCCACAAAGGATGCAATACACATTTTGTGAGCAATTGTACTCCCTTAGCTAATAAGACGACGCTGCAATGCTGTAGTCATCCTAAAGCGAACAAACATATCACCACAGACCACGGAGAGCGGTCCACTGCCTGCTGCGCTGACAAGCAGCAGCCGGAAACGATTGCAAATCGAAACTGCTATGGTCGGATGATGTAATCTGCACTGATATAAAACACTTCAACATTTGCACCAAATGACAACTGCAAAAAGGAATATTTTGCGTCGATCTAACTATCTGTCCGTGCAAATCTGTTGAATTCATGTAATCTGGCCCCAATATTTTAGGCCATAATTTAGACTACTCGCAGGGTGTGTCTTAGACTGTTGTTTCTGACAAATGTTTTTACACTTTTTAAGGTTTGCTTTTGTCTAAATTTCAGACAGGCGGGGTTCCCCTTCAAAAATGATCTTCCTCCTTTTCGTTTAAGAGTTCAACAGAAATGCGGCAGGACAAGAAGAGAGGAGGCGGAAGGAGGCCCAGCAGATAGTGCCAATATCGGCAACAGTTATCACAACACACATAAGTACATAAATAAAACACACGACACTGAATGTAAGTGGAGAAATATTGCTGCAGGTTTATTAGCATAAGCAATATGCAAACATGGTGGGTTATCTTACGGGCGATCCCAGGGCAGGCCAGCCCCTATGCCGCCTGCCCGTCTGATAAGCCTAGAGTCACCATGGCAACGCCAATTGGTGTATACCTAATGTTGGGAGGGTCCCCCCCTCCCACCTGTGGACCACCAGTCCACTTGCTACACACGCCCCCCCGTGATGGGTGGGCGGAGCATACATGGCAGCCCCCGGTTGCTCAGACCCACAACCGCCTGTCGGTTAGCGGGGCGCCGTCGGTCTTCCAGTGGACACGCTAAAGATCCCTGGGTATCCTGGCTTAGCACCACACGGTGCTGCTGCATGCTATACCCCTTGGTATGTGCAGACCCTGGATCGCCCTGTAACTCCTCCTGCAACACAAAGTGAGAATTGTTAGAAAACCTGGCCCCCCCATTGTCCCTCCGGACGCCGGGTAAGCGGATGGGCGGGCAAGGCGAACGAGCGGACAAGAGGGCGAGGAGGGGGCGGAGACAGAATATGTACCCCCCTGGCTCCTCCCCGCCGGAAGCAGCTATCTGCTGGGGTCTCCCTTGGTCCATCCCAGGGACACGACCTCCCACCCCTGTGCCTTCCTGTGGCACTAAGGCGGCCGCCCTCAAAGGGGCGGGCCGCTGCGCAACCCCCCCCCGGGCAGCCTTACATAGTGCCAATATCGGCAACAGTTATCACAACACACATAAGTACATAAATAAAACACACGACACTGAATGTAAGTGGAGAAATATTGCTGCAGGTTTATTAGCATAAGCAATATGCAAACATGGTGGGTTATCTTACGGGCGATCCCAGGGCAGGCCAGCCCCTATGCCGCCTGCCCGTCTGATAAGCCTAGAGTCACCATGGCAACGCCAATTGGTGTATACCTAATGTTGGGAGGGTCCCCCCCTCCCACCTGTGGACCACCAGTCCACTTGCTACACACGCCCCCCCGTGATGGGTGGGCGGAGCATACATGGCAGCCCCCGGTTGCTCAGACCCACAACCGCCTGTCGGTTAGCGGGGCGCCGTCGGTCTTCCAGTGGACACGCTAAAGATCCCTGGGTATCCTGGCTTAGCACCACACGGTGCTGCTGCATGCTATACCCCTTGGTATGTGCAGACCCTGGATCGCCCTGTAACTCCTCCACAGCCTTGGGAGTGGCCACCGTCACTACCAGGGCCCCCCACCAAGGTAGACCTATTTCCTTACAACCTGCTGCAGCCAAAGCTTCCCCTAGGTCCAGTCGGAAAAGAACCGTGCCTAAACTAGAGAGGTGCACCCCATCTCCCTCCCGGCACCCTGTGGACTTGGCGTGTATAAGATCATGCCTGATGAAGCCCAAACCTCTTTGCTCTGCGCAACTGCGCATGGCTCCAGGTAGACCTTTTTACCTACAGCAACTGATACCGAGCTTCTCCCAGGTCCAGCCGAGACAATCTACGCCCAACCGAACCGGCGGGCGGCATGCCCCTCAGGACAGGTGCCCTCATCCTTTCTAACTCCCCCGTGGATTTTGACTGAAATGACCGTAAACCTAAAACTAGGCGTTGGTCCAATGAAGCCTTTGAATGGCTGAAGAACAATCCCCTTGACAAGACACTCCTGCCTGGCAGTGCCAATGCGGGAGGGGTAAGAGTTGACAAGCCCGCCTTACCTCCTCCTTCACTCAGTTGGAGTATGTCCATCGCATTCCATCAGTCACCACCAAATGAGAAGCCTTGCCCTCCCAAACTTTTGCTAGTATACCAGGGAGAGACAGGACTGAGTGACCACAAAGGAGGACCAACGTGTAAAATTCTTCACTATCTTGGATACTGGGTAAGCCAGTTGTTCTCCTGCTAATTGGTAGCCCAAAAGCATTACCCCGGGGTTTCCCTCAATCATGTGGACCATATCGCCCCCAAGGAAGGCCACTTCCACAACCTGCATAGCTGCCAGCCGGTGCTGAAGGGCAGGATACGTTACCCGGTACCGATACTCGCATCCATGGTACCTGTTTCGTCGAACTCAAGGACGGGCTACTCAGTGAGCAACCAGGCTCCGCCCACTCATGCCTGGCCGTGCCCATGCGGGAGGAGGTGAGGGTTGACCAGCCTGCCTTCCTTCCTCTTTCACTCCGTTGGAGTACGCCTATCGTATTCCATCAGTCACCGCCAAATGTGAAGCCTTGCCCTCCCAAACTTCTGCTATTATACCAGGGAGAGACAGGGCAGAGTGACCACAGAGGAGAACAACGTGTAACATGCTTCTCTATTTGAATACTGGGAAAGCCAAATTGTTCTCCTGCAGATTTGTAGCCCAAAGTGTTACCCCGGTGCTTCCCTTAATCATATGGACCATGGCCCTGTTGGAAGGCCACCTGCATAGCTGCCAGCCAGTGCTGGAGGTCGGGAGAAGTTACCCGGTACTGATGCTCGTATCAAAGGTACCTGTTTCGTCTAACTCAAGGGCGTGCTACTAAGTGAGCAGCCAGGCTCCGCCCTAGTACCCCGAGGCCAAAACCACGCCCCTCCAAGTTCTGCTGCTTCACCTGCCTGTTAACACGAATCCCAGGGCAGACCACCGGCCTATAACCCATGCTTGCCCATGCCTGAGATAAAATACCTCTGAACAGCCTGACAACAAGCTAACCACCAGCAAAGAGTTCTGAATGTTTCTGACGCTGCCAAGAAACATGCGCATAACTAAAGCAACTGGCACCATGCCATAAAAGTGACAATTCAACCTTCTATGAAACAAACGTGCCCTTGTGGCGATCCGAGTAGTGCTCCCTCCAGGCCAGCAGCCCTACTCAGGCAACCCGCACCCTCTTGGCACTGGCACACCCCCGCCACAGCTGCCCTCGAGTGCCTGGTCGTGTGTAGCTACAACCTAGGTTTCATCACTGCGTCATACCGGGGTATGATGACCCATCTAACTCGACTGCTGAGTGCCCAATGCACCATCGCAAGTATGCCTTTGCCTGCTCAGAGTCTGGCTGTAAAGTTGGAAGGCATTGACCCCCCAGCCCAGGGTGAAGATGGCAGCATTACAGTACCTGGTCCTATGGACGGTCCCCGTACCCTGATGGGACAGAATGCAAATCCCTTGCTCCTGTACAATTTACGCGAAGGAGTGCAGGCGTGTAGGAATCAGAACCTAACAGTGACTGTGCACAGGAACTAGTAATCAACTGCGACCTATAGAAATGCATGGTGCTATGCAGCACAGCTTGGCCCATCTGATCCACTTTACAAACCTTGGAAGCAAGCCTTTGCTGGTTACCCTCAGATCCTAGCCGTGCGCACCTAAACCAGGGGGTTCCCTTTACTAACGAAGCATTAGTCCTAATGCTAGCAAGCTTACCGCACAGTGTCCCAGGACATAAAATGCTAAATCTACCACATAATCTACATTCTCCGACCGCAAGTGAAAGGATGTGTTCACCCAACCAATGTAAACTAAAATTACCACAGGGGAGCACACAGTTACTGTGAAAATGGGTACTCCTACCTTCAACCGGATCCAACAAAAGACCGTCATGCTAGCCCTAGTGGTATAAGTTCCCCTGCCTCACTCATGAAATAACCAGGCACCCAAAGTGAACGGCTAACATAAAGACACCAACAGGCAGGGGGAGCCCTGCGCAGGGTGCAAGGAACGTGTAACAGTTGACTAATCTGCAGGGCTGCACAGCACCGCACCTTTACTAGGTGTTCCGCGCACTGAAAGGTATGACTGATCACTATTCATGGCGTTCTCACGCGCAGTGAGAATACGTCTTAATCGACAAATGGGAATGATGTTACGTGCGATACTGAGCACATGTCATGCATCCCTATATTAACTACAAAAAAGGCACTCCCTACAACAAGCCCACCTATTGGCTAACCAGCTAAACCAACAGAAGCGGAATTAAACAGGGTCGCACGTGCCGTGGGCCCACTGGAATGCAACAGCCATATGACGCCTGACTGGGATGTACACTCCTTGCGCTGGCGGTGAAGCCAACCACCTTCTAGCCGGCTGCCGCTCAGGGCCCCCCTCATTTCCTACGAGGCCCTGAACCACAGACCTTCCTTACACTTTCACGGTCTTGGGGCGCTGGCCGTTACCGCACAGCTGGAACGTGCGCAACACGGCGGCTTTGTTGACCAGGTGGAACGGTTAACAGCCCCTCCCCCTGCAGTCTTCCATATCTTAAGACAGGCAGCCGAAGAAGGCTGGAAATGGGCAAAGGAACCTGTGCGACGCGACAACTTGATTATGCCTGAATGTTTCCGTAGCGCGGACACGTTGCTCCAAGCTCATTACGAACAGTAAACCCTTTGAACGGCGAGTCCAATCTTAGCTGACACATTAATGTCAAAAATTCCCCCCAAGGCGGGTGCTGATCCAAGCAGATTAAACTTCTCGCCTCATCTCGGAGGACTGCACAGCCAGTCTAATACCACTGTGCTGCCCAAAGGACACGGTTGACGATCTCAGCACTGGCACCCTACCCTGCCCAATATGGTAAACACACCCCATCGCATAATTTGGGATTGGCAACCAAAAGACAGGAATATCCTCAACTCCCTAAATTATAATCGAGTTAAACACAGCTGGGGAGAGAAATGCATCCAGTGATGACCAGTGTTCCCCCAGTGGGTAACTGTGCCGAAAGCACCCAGCCTCCCCTAGGAAAGCTGGTCCTCTTACCAGGAAACGTTCAGTGACCCAAGCATATATAAATAGCTTGTATGCAAAGTTAACAACTGGCACAAGGTGCTAGGTGAGGCGCAACACATTGGGGAAGGGCAGGGGCTTGGTGAAAGACTTCTATAAGTTTTAATGTGAGCGTGGCGGCGAAAGCTTCACACTTCTTATAAACGATGTCAAAGCACTTACATGGGTTGCGGCACGTGCCATGGAATTTCTACTATACCAGCTACAAACTATCTTCCGTACCCGGCATGCACTGCGTGACTTGTTGGCATCCTTGTCGATTCCGATTATATGATTAACTACAAGCATGCCCAGACCCCAATACCCGGGAGCTCTTCACTATCAATGAACGTCACGAAGCGCCGTCCAAGAAATAAGCCGTTGACTGCGTCCAATCCACTCACTCGTCATTGGATATCTAACACAGTAGAACTTTCCTTCACCGCAACACGGACCATGTATGTTTCTAAAACCTCCCGAGGCTCGCTTCAATGGATCTCTATGATTTACTACTAGCAATTTTATTGAAAAGTAAGTTTAGCACCAGCATCTTTATTTACAAACCCAGTGAGTTTTAGCTGCTTATTTATAACACAACCGCCTAGCGTTATGGGACATTACGGTTTATGTGCAGATTAGCCAAACACAATAGCGTGTGCAGAACTAGAATGACAGCTGGAAATACTTCTGGTTGGTGAGGGTGCTTGGTCCTGGCATATCCCGGAGGCTCTTCACCCGGTTTCCTAACAGAGCCTGGGCCGAGCCCTGCATGATCGGTGCTGGCTGAAGCGGGGTCTGCCCGTGCTCTTCAGGTAGCAGCTGCCTTTGTTTTAACCGCAGCAGTACCCCGGTTACCTGCCCATCTCCTATCCCGTTTTCCAAAGGGAACGCCTTGGGAAGCCTGCAGGAAGCACGCGCCCAAAACACCACTGCCTTGCCTGGGCATCAGTTTACACACCATGGAGTAACACTCCCTCCCACAAAGGCTGAAAAAGGGCTGGTGGTCTGGAGACTGGTGCGAGTGGCGAATAAAAAGGGGGGCTAATATGGCTCAGCTCTGGTAAAGCGCTACTTAAGAACGCAATGTTAAGTGTTACTGTAACTACAAAACCCTTTTCTCCATGCAGACGTTTTTTTTTTTTTTTTTTTTAAATAAACGTTTACAGGTAATTAGCGCCATTTTAAGCAAAAAGCGTTAACCCTTTCCTCTGCACCTAATCTTACATCCAGTGTAAACCAAACACTTATTCCTGCCTGAACACCATTGTGTGCTAAAAATATCACGTTACATTAAGGATGTTAAGTATGGCATGGAACCTGTGGAAGCCGAACGGCAGCACGTATCTAGGTAACATTACACCCAAGATCGAGGAAAACGAGTTCTTAAATTTGGAGAGATAGAGTGTAACTAACCGGAGGACGTGATTTATGGGGACCAACAGGTGTCTCCGCCGGGTCTGCCTGCTTGTTGTACAGTACACCGCTGCGACCCAGGGAGCAATGCCGACTTATCACCGGCGAAACATAAACGCGACTGTGGGCGCAAGGAAGCCTGGCCACTGCGGTGCGATCAGTCGCCTTACGGCCCCCCAAATTCCCCCCTCCTCCGCCCCCTATTCCTGGTTGGAGTCTGCCGGTCTTGGTCGGCACCGGAGTTGCAGCGCAGGGAACTGCGACATCCGTAGGTTGCATGGTGGAGTAAGAACGGGCCGAAATTGCAAAGTTCCCATGCCGGTGTTCCATGCAATATGTCATAACTAGTATTTTGCAATATAGCAACCTATGATGTACTTTGGTGTAGTAGTGTCCTTCTGTGCAGTCCGGTGCTGCCGATAGCTGCGCTTCATATTACATTTGTCGGTAGCAGTAAGGATGTGTGTAGCATGGAGGGTAGGAGTGATTTAAGGCAGTACCCGGCTCCTGTTAGGTGTGTAAACCTAACACTTCTATATGTTCTTCGTGATGAGAAGCAATGCATATCTCTCATGCCAAGACATCAGACCTCTTACCCTGCTTCTAGTGCCTAGACCCATCTCTCTCGACTTAGCGCATGGCTTTGCCCAGTAGAAAATCAGAACGAGACCTGCTTTTAGGTCTCGAGTTAGGCAAGAGCTTATGATTTTTAAAAGGGTTTCTATTAAAATGGAATTCAAGTTTTTTGTCAGAGGTGGGAATCGAACCCACGCCTCCAGAAGAGACTGCGGCCTTAACGCAGCGACTTAGACCACTCGGCCATCCTGACCCCAAGTGTATTGGGTCCCAGACTGAGCAGTTTCTCAGCGGTGGCGATGTAATCTGCTAAGGGGAATATCGCCTGTGCGCTCGGGCTTTGGAAGCACAAAAAGGGGGGGGGCGAGCCCCCGCAGCAGGCATGAACAGGATGACTCAACCCTGGAGCTGTGGAACACACCGCATAATTCGCTTCAGTGCCCCTTAACCCAGCACATACTGTGCCGACCCAGAAAGGAGGGGGCCCCTGACCCGGCCTCTCTAGCCCACAGTGGAATTAATAAAAGCGCGCATCATGCCTGCTGCGCATAAAACATGGTTAGACGCCACGTAGTAAGTGACCGTGCCTTAAAGTCCGTATATTCAACCGTGAACTATAAACGTTCATCCTATAACAGCATACACACCGCTAACCATACATTAATAGAACATGGATTACTGTTGGAAAAAGGGTTAATTTTGGGAGGCGGGAGTTTGCATAGCGCGAGCTTGACCCGGATCGGGCAGCATAGCGCGTTCTTAGCACCAGTTACCTCTCATGCTGGTATGTACGCATAGTAATGTATGAAAGGGGAGGTAGCATTCCCCGTCACAAGGATGGAAGAGGTCCTAGTGGCCTTTACAACACATATACGGACTTAAGTTATAACTTGCAAGTAACAAGGGGCGCCTCCTTTGAAAACAGTAACCTGCTGACCTATTTACATCAAATGCACTCTGTAATCTACTTGGCATACGTTCTTATCAGGGACATCGACCCTCTGCACTAACTTCCCCTTAATCGAAACCTCAACTCCACAAAATGCTGATTTCTCTCCCGGAAGAAAATTAATCACGAGTTATCTTGACCCACATGTGAGACCTGGTAATCGCCGCGGAAAGCGACGCTGCCTCCGGTGCTTCAAAGGGCTAATGAACTCCCAAACCCGGCGCCCCCAAGTAGTTAGCACCACGGTCGCACCGTCCTAAATCCAGCCCTGCCGGGGCCGACAGTGAAGGAGCGCTTTACATGCCACCGAATGCGCATACACATTCAGACGCGCTGCCTCCGGAAACTGAGGGATTTGCCCTCGATGGCGCGGGCGTTCTCGAGGCCACACCGCCTCTCCCTATAACGCCTACGCTGAGGCCCGAACCTGGAACCCCAGATTGAAGCCGCCTGTCCTGCCCACTGGGACACCCTTCCACACACCAGGAACACCGGACGTGTGCGCGACCTATCTTTTTTATCACAAGTCGGCAGCAAGAAATGCCCATTCCAATCATCGAGAAGACTCCGAGAGCTACCTGCACAAATCATGAGCTCTGGTGGCCTGCGATGCCCGATCGATCTGCTACACCTGCGTGCCCCCACCCCCCGCCGTACGCGCAAACTCCCAGGCCGGGACTTGAGCCTGGCCCGGCACCCGCACCCCCCCACCCCGTGGTATTCAGACCACGGGGCCCAGTCGACTGGCGCTGACCAGGGACAAGGCCGGGGCGGGGAGAGGGGGTAGAAGACTCACCGCAACATGAGGCTCCAAGGCGCACGACGGTGGAGCTGCGACCGGCAAAGCGAACGCCCCTCCCCCGCAGCACTCACAAGCTCTGGCCGACGACTTGGGCCTGGCTTCGTGCCGCAACCCCCCCCCGCCCGTGGTATTCCGACCACAGGGCCCCGTCACCTGGTACTGCCCAGGGACCGGGCCGGGGCGGGGAGAGGAGGCAGGCAACTCACCGCAAGCGAGGAGCTCCGAGGCTGCTGAGCACGCGACGACCGGGCTGCAAGGCGAACGAGCGGACAAGAGGGCGAGGAGGGGGCGGAGACAGAATATGTACCCCCCTGGCTCCTCCCCGCCGGAAGCAGCTATCTGCTGGGGTCTCCCTTGGTCCATCCCAGGGACACGACCTCCCACCCCTGTGCCTTCCTGTGGCACTAAGGCGGCCGCCCTCAAAGGGGCGGGCCGCTGCGCAACCCCCCCCCGGGCAGCCTTACAGAAGCGCCGTCTGACTCTTGCCACATCTGCTGGAGACAGTGTGGGGAATTCTTCTTCTTCGAAGAATAAAAAAAGCGAACGTTTTGCATCACACAATATCATATGTGGTAGTTGTTTTTGCTATTGTCAGAAAACCAGTGTCTGTGATTAGAAAGGAACATTTAAACTGCGATATGGTGCACAGTATTGGAGTTTTCCATTTAAAGACTTCGGGGCACATTATCAAGACAGGCGATTATCGCCGCTTTGGCGGCAGAAAACTGCCCCTAAAACAGCGATATTGGGCTTCATAATATGCTCTATGGAATTCCAATTGAAGCTCAGGTTTGATGTCCTTCACATCTAACACGGGCTTCAATCGGAATTCCATAGAGCATATTATCAAGCCCATTATCACAGTTTTAGCGGCAGTTTTCTGCCGCTAAAGCGGCGATAATTTTATCGCCTGTCTTGATAATATGCCCCTTTATTTTCCATTTTGGTGTATAACAAAGGTCTGCGGAGTTTGGTACCCGTCATTCACGCGTTTCCCTTCCAGTCGGATCCATTGAGGTCCTCGTGGGTGGAAGGCAGCATCCTCCCGCCCTGCGGCTCAGGATCGTGGGATATGTTAAGAAGGTTCTTTGTGTGGTGGGGCTGATCATAGCAGCGGCATCTGATGTGAAGCGTATTAAACAATCACCGGTGTGATAGGTAAACCAGGGGTGTCATCTGGGGGGTGTCAAGAGTTTATTTATATTGATGGTTTCCGGCAGGAAGTTTGGTGCTGTCGTACGGTGGACAGGCTAGATCATGAAGCTGTTCAACCAATAGGCTCTGAAGGACCAGTGGATCCCCGAAAAGAGAGGATGTTTAGAAGTTCAGAAAGGGGAAAGAAGAATTGGTAGGTTCAGAGTGAGTTAGAAATACTGGGGGGTCATGAACATCAATTCACCAAAAATGTTAGAGGAAGAAGTGACAACACACACACACACACACACACACACACACATGCACACACACACCACACCCCCCACCCCCCACCCCACCCCCCTTCCCTCTTCAGTCTTACTATAGAGCTGAACCCTTGTCCCACCTTTCACCACTCAAAAGTGTTCTATTTCCTAGGGAAGGGTAAAGTAAGGGCATGGTGTTTGAACTGTAAAGAGTAAACAATTCTCTGAGTGTCCTGCTTACTGTTTGTTCTTGCTGCTGCCTTCATGACTCTGGCATCAGAGGTAGCAAAGGCGGTGCCCACTAGGGGTAGCAGCTGCTAACCCTGGTTCCTCCTACCTGGCATGTGAGAGGGCTTTGAAGATAAACTTATAGGCTAGAAAAGGATTTGAGGGTAGGCATATAGGGCTGTTGTTCCGGGAAGAATGTCCTACAGGTAGAAAGAAGGAAGGAAGGAAGGAAGGAAGGTCCAAAAAAGACAGGTGTTATGGATTATAAGGTGGGTGTAGCATTTTCTACGTTCATTACACGGAAAGCACAGTTATGGAAGTTGATGACGATGAGCCAAGTGGGAGTAATGTTTCTAAGCACAGACTTGTCCCATCAAAGCAAGCTTTTACACACTTAGGTCGTCTCGGAAATTGTGCAATATCTCTGACAAGATCTTATAAAAATATGATATGGTTTAAAATGAAAGATGTGTTTGACCCACTTCCATGTTCCCTTTCAAGCGGTATGGTAAGTTTTTTTTAAAGAAAGGAGAAAGGGTTTTTTGCGGCCACATTGATTGTAGCCTAAATCAAGGTATCATGCCTTCGAACTGTAAATGTTTATTATTGTTGTGAAAACAAAATTCACTCGAGTACTCAAAGAACATTTTGTTTACTCGAAGCAGAATTTCCCTCCCGAATAAGTTCCCCTTTCACTCTGTCACAGAAAAGGCTGTCCTTTTTTTAGGCCTGGATTGACAGCAACAACTGCATGTGCAAGACCTATTGGTACCTTTATATTAAAATATACATAGAGAGGGTTATGGCTGCGCCCTGAGCAGTAGGTATCTCTCACCTCTTGCTATTGGCTGTGTGGAGTGTCATTATATCGCCTATGGAGTGCTTGCATTGTAATGCATGGAGGAAAATTTAACATCTCAAAAGTACACTCAATAATCACACATGAAATTCTTTATCGTGCAAAAGCATTGTGTGCGGTGCTTATTTGCTTTTCTTCACCGAGCTGTCTTTTTTAATGTTTTAGTGCAGACTCAGTATGCAAGCGAGACCTATTGGCTTTGACAATGATTGTTCCTCAAGCATGCAGATGTCATCGCCGGGTTACTCCAAATAACTTTAAAGCAAAAGCTCACGAATATATATGAGCAGTGTTGCGCTGACAGTTTCTCCTGTTCCCACAGAATTATTATTCTTTGTTTGGCTTTTACCTTACAAATACATCATGACATGTATGCACGTTCCAAATCTGATTTCATCACTTTCTTAAAACACAATTTCTTCCATCAATTTATGCTTAAACATTATTTTTAAGTAATCAACATTGATTAAAAAACACCGTTTAATAAAAATGCCTTCCTTTTTCCTGGCGTGTACAAGGAATTGTACAAGTGCCCTGGTATGAAAGTGGCCCCTGACGTCATCTCCGTTGCAGCTTTAGGTGCCTCAGCCATGAACAGGGGAAGAGCATGTGCTGTACAGTATCAGTTGCACCAACTTCAGATACACACGTCCTTTGCTCCTGGACATGTCTACTTAGGGTCCCTGTAGGGGCAAAACACCTGTGCTGTGCCGCAGTGTGCAATCCAACTCTATGCCAACTTTTTTGGACCCGCCCATCTGTTTTTTACCCAGAAGTCTTGGCAATAGGCAAACCTAGTGGGGGTGCTTGACATGTTTTATTTGGTCCACCAGCAGAGTACTGCTGGGCTGGTAATGCACCAAAACTGCATTAGCATCATTCAGAGTATTTAGTAGTGTCTGCCTTCTCATCAAGCTACTGCACGACACACAGTTGGCAGCATCCTACTGGTGTTCAAGGGTGCCCATCTTTGTGCTTGTACCCTTGGGAGAAGTCTGCAAAAGAAACAATTGTCACCATTGACCCTATTGTTAAAATAAATTCAGTCCCCAATCACTGGAGTCTATGTCTATGTGGGGTTATTTATAAAGCGCAGCTGTTACTCCAAGGAGTGTCTTGGCGCTATTGCAGAGAGGGTACTAGCGGGGGAATAGGAGGGAAGACCTCAGGACTTGAAAAAAGCCAGGTCTTAAGTTTTTTTCTGAAACACAGGAGTCGCCTTGATGCATCTGAGTGTCAGTGGAAGTTTATTCCAGAGGGAGGGGCCTAAAAAAGAGGGGGCTCTACCCCATGATATTGCCTTTCTGATTCGTGGAATTCTGGCGAGACAAAGATTTACAGAACAAAGGTTTCTCTGGGGGGTGTGGAACTTAATGCTGTCCTGCAAGTAGCCTGGGCCAGTTCCGTGAGGGCTTTCTGGGTCACAAGTAGTGTTTTAAAAATAATCCTCTTCCTCACCGGGTGCCAGTGACGAATCTTAAGAAGACATGACGCATAGGAATTACAGGGGAGCCCGAAAATTGTTCGCTCCGCGGCATTCTGAACCAGCTGCAGCCTATCAATCAGGTATTTGAGCAGGCCTGAATAGAGTCCGCTTCCATAGTCAAGTCATGAAATTATCAGGGCTTGAATCATTTGTTGTCTAGCCGTAAAAGACAGCAGAAATCGAAATTTCCAAAGTAGTCGAAGTAGAGCAAAACAAGTGCCTGCCACTGAGTTGACTTGGGAACGAAATAGCAGTTGCCCATTAAATTTAAAGGCCAAGTTTTCCGACACCAGATTTTGGGTTAGTGGGGAGGGGTGCAGGAGGGGGGATGTGATGGACAAAAGGACTGCCACGGTGTCTCAGCCTCTGGACCAAAGAAGAGAAGCTCTGTCTTCCCAGCATTACATAAATAGAGTCAGGCTCAGGGCAGAGCCATGTGGCACTCCTACCCTTAGATTACGGGTGTTGGCAGAAAAAGGGTGGCACCATACCCCTTGTCCTCGCTCCTCCAGAAAAGATGCGAGCCTCTCCAAGGCCAGCCCCCTAATTTCTACTGAGTGGAGACAAGCTAAGATGATGTGATGAGAGATCGTATCGAATGCAGCCAAAAGATCTACAAAAAGCAGCAGTGCCCTATCACCCACTTCTAGGCTAAGTTGTATGGAGTCGACAACCTCCAGCAGAGCTGTTTCGGTACTGTGGTTAGGGCGAAAACCAGCTTGGCTAGCATGTAGAAGGTTATTTCTTTCAAGATATGAAGAAATTCGATTGTTAACATGCTTCTCCATCACTTTTGAGAAGGCTGGGAGGAAAGAGATGGGTCTATAGTTGGTTGGATCAGAGGGGTCTGCCTGGTTTGTTTTTAGAAGTGGTACGATTTTCGCTTGTTTCCATTTTATTGGTACAGTAGCTGACGAGAGGGAGATATCAAGCAACTGATTCACCAACGGGTTGATATCCTCTGCCCCGTGAGATAGGATAAAGGAGAGGGCCTGGACCAGAGGGTGAGCCTGATGTGAGGCAACTTAAAGCTAGCAGAGAGTCTTCCATGGAGATGGGACAAAAGGAGTTCATGAATTTAGCTTCAGCTTTAATGATGAAGGCTGATGGAGTAGGATCTTGACAAATCTCTGACATATTCTCTTTCTCATTGTGGGCTGCTACCTCTGTGCTAGGGCCCAAAGTGCTACTTTCAGCTCCAGGATGTGGGAGACTGGCCTCAATAGTAGCTTTCTTCTTATGCAAGAAAAGAGCGAGTGATTCACACCATTCCTGGGAAGGGGGTTTATGGTTAGACTTCAACAGAACTGGAGCCAAGGGGGTCTGAAAGGCAGGTCGCCCCCCACTCATAACCATATACGCAACAAGACCTGCCTTGAACAATGATTCTTATCTTTCTACGCACAGTGAACACATCCTACTCAGAGACCCTGGTACTTACAAAGCCTATTTCAATTTGTACCATCTATGCGGCACTACTTGCCAGTCGCCAGGTGGGTCTAGTGTCACTAGCTCTTGAAACTCCTAAGTGTCAAAGTGTATTAACAACAGTGTTTCCCTGGTAATCTATTTCCCCAATATGTGTGAGAGAAAGAAAGGCTCAACAGGTCCCTATAATGTGGTACCTGTTCAGATACCGCCAGGAGAGAAGTGCAAAAAAGTGAGAGGGCCGGCAGTGCCTCACGGAAGTAACCCCAACGAGGATGTGCAGACAGGTACTCGCCTGCTACCTCACATTCTCATCATAGGCCACTGCCGTCCAAATTAAAGAAAAAGAATGAATCAAAAGTTCTAATGTAAACCTTAACTAACTGGTGTCTAGTGGAACTGATAATCTAAACTGTGTCTATGTTCCAATAAATAATAAAGTGAGTGTCGACCCCAAAAGGACAAGGGAGACTGAGTCTGATCAGGACTCACATCACTCCCAATTAAAACCGGGCAAGACCACACTAGCTATATGGAACTTTATTCTGTGCTGTGTGTCTGTCCAATAAAAACCAACATGTTTCGTTGCCTGTTTAAATTAGCGGCAACTTCTTCAGGGCTAGGGTCGACTGGCCTCTCTGCTTTGCTAGTCCTGACCAGTGTTATGTCTGTCAGCACCTGAGGGAAACACAGTTAAAAAACACACACATTCAGTATGGCGCTCCCATTACTAATATAGGTGATACACACACTCATGAGAGCGATTTGTAACTTCACTGGATTGCTTAAAATATGTGACTGCAGAACCTCAGTGACTCATATTTACCGTAAGGGTTGCTCACTTACAGCATACCTCAACCCTCGGTATTGGTTGGTATGTATTGCCTCGGATAGTTCAGAATTGCTTGCCCCTTGACCGCGGACTCGCGTTTCTAAAATACATGGAGACAAAGCATAGTATTATAAAAAAGCACACAAATTTAAAGGGTTTTGCAACAACCACAGCTCATGTTCTTATTGTCAAATGCACTCGGGCTCATTATCTCGTTATTGCCGGCTGCGGATAATGTTGCCGGCATCTTGTTATGCCTGTGAATTACTTGCGTGTATTGAGTGTTGAGGTTTATGGTTAGAACCTACTTCAGGTGAGACTAAAGAGTTAACAATTTTAAAAATTTCCCTAGAATAGTTGCCCATGTTTAAGATTTTGGCCTTGAAGTAAGCCTTTTTGCTAATTTGATTTCTTTATGGTACTTCCCTGCTTCATATTCTGCTTTTGCTTCTTGGCGGTAGGCCGCCCACCATTGCCTCTCTTTACGTTTGCATTCCAGTTTTGTTATTTTGAGGGATTAAGTATACCAAGGACTAGACACTTTGTTATGTTATGTTATGTTATACATTTATTTTTATAGCGCACGGCTACTCCAAAGGAGTGTCCCGGCGCTTTATCAAGGCAGCTCAGAATAAAAAACATAACACCATACAGCGAACAACTGAAAAAAAACAACAGCAGAAATACTAAAGGTTAAAAAGCCAGGTCTTCAGGCTCTTCCTAAAGTGAAGCAGATTAATAGAGGACCGTAGGGCCAAAGGGAGGGTGTTCCACAACTGAGGGGCCCTCAGACTAAAGGAGCGCCCTCCAGAGCGTGCCTTCCTAATTCGAGGAACCACAGCCAAGAACAGAGATTCGGATCGCAAGGATCTGGCAGGGCGGTAGAAGGCGAGCCTGCGTTGGAGGTATTTCGCGCCCACGCCAAAAAGCGCTTTATGCGCCAGCGTCAGAACTTTAAACATGATCCGCTTCCGGATGGGCAGCCAATGAAGCGACTGCAACAAACCGGAGGCTCCAACTCGCCTATGGAGGCCAAAAATAGCGCGAGCTGCAGCGTTCTGCACAGCCTGCAGCCGCTGAACAAGATAGTCCGGGAGACCACTGTACAGGACATTAGCATAGTCCAATCTGGAACCAACCAAGGCCTGTACAGTGATCTTTCTGTGCTCTTCCGAGAGCAGAGGCAAAAACCTCCGGAGCATCTTGAGTAACCCGAAGCAAGTGCCCGTTAGACCACGAACATGTGGCACCAGTGTCAGGCTATTATCCATCTTTACACCCAAATTCTTTGCCACCAGCGAAGCCAGGGCAGGGGGACACATATCCGACGGCCACCAGGCCCGCCAATCAGGGTCGAGGGAGCCGCCAAAAAACAACACCTCCGATTTATCTGAATTGGCCTTAAGGCCATTCGACTGGAACCAGCTAAAGACCGACTCCAAGCAGCCCCGGATGTTCTCCCCATCAAAAGCCTGATCCTTCCCACACGCGAAAAGCAGCTGCGTGTCATCGGCGTAGGAAACGATCTGGGCCCCAGAAGACTCCACCAGTGCCGCCAGAGGTGTCATAAAGATGTTAAAGAGAGTCGGGCTCAACACAGATCCCTGCGGAACACCGACTCCCAATGGCGGCATCTCGGCGGAGCTCGGAGAGGCCCAGACCGTTTGTCGGCGGCCCTCCAGGAAAGATGAAAACCAATCCAACACCGTCCCCCTCAGACCGATGTCATAAAGTCTGGCGAGAAGCATCTCGTGGGGGACGGTGTCAAAGGCCGCCGAGAGATCGAGCATGACAAGCATAGCGCGACCACCAGAGTCCAGCGTCTCCCTAATGATCTCAGACACCTCCAACAGTGCCGTCTCCGTACTTAAATTAGGACGGAAACCGGACTGTGAAGGGTGTAGCAGATCACTGGACTCAAGAAAGCTGGAAAGAACGCCGTGCACATGCTTCTCCGTGATCTTGGCCAGCGCCGGAAGGAGGGAGATCGGCCTGTAATTGGCCAATACCTCCGAGTCCAGCCCAGGCTTCTTGAGGAGGGGGATCACCATCGCCCTTTTCCAGGGCGATGGAACCTGCCCCTCCCTCAGAGACAAATTCACAAGTGGGTTGACCACAGGGTTGACCACAGTCGCCATCTTAGCCAAAAATTTGGCCGGGCAAGGATCTAATGGCGAACCCGACTTAAGATTGGCCAGAAGCGCCAAGGAAGCATCGGTGGAAATAGGTGGAAACTCTGCGAGGACCGCAGCCTGTGAAGGCCGCCACACCGGTCCCACCACCACGCTCGCATGCACCACGGCTGAGCCCACTGCGAAGGAGTCCTGAATGGACTTAATCTTATCCGTGAAAAATCTGGCCAGGTTACAGACCCACAACTCAGATGGAACCCCTTGGGGCAGGTTGGATCTGGGGGCCATAAACTCCCTAACTACCGCAAAGATCTCCTTGCATGAGTTTGAGGCGGCCTCAATCCTCCTGGCCAAGAAAACCTTTTTTTCACGGAGAATATCACAGTGGTAGGCTTTAACCCTTGACCTATAGGCCGCTCTGGCCTCCAGATCATAATGGAGGCACCACGCCCTTTCTGCCACCTTGCATTGGCGACGAGTGGCCAGCAGTGCCTCAGTGAACCAGGGGGCCGAGACCCTCTTGATCATATTTCTCGGGGCCATAACTGGGGCAAGATCATCCAACCTCTCCGTCAACCACCCCTGTAGGGACTCAACGTCCTGCTCCAAGTTGCCTGATATAGGGCACGGATGGTCCTCGGCCGCCTGACTTAACATCTCAGGTGTAACTCTATGCAGAGCCCTCCGCGCCGTGCCATGCTGTCTCGGCCCACTACAAGGGGGTTTCTTGCTGGCTAATATCGAGAATCTGACCAGCCTATGGTCAGTCCAAAGCACCGGAAGGAGCTCGATATCAAAGAGAGGGATTGAAGAGAAGACCTGGTCCAAGGTGTGTCCTTTATCATGAGTAGGACCTGTGAGAAAAGGGGCAAGGCCCAGAGAAGCCGTGATATCCTGCAGTTTATTGGCATCCGAATCACCGGCAACATCCATATGGACGTTAAAGTCTCCTGCCAGAAGAGAGTGCTGCGCACTCAAGACCAGCTCAGCAGTGGCGGCCTGGAGATCGTTGAAAAAGGATCCAACTGGGCCAGGGGATCTATACACCAACAGCCCTTTCAGGGCTTGCTGCGGGGACAGTCTGATGGTAAAAGCAAGGGATTCAGATCCTGCGATGGCGTTAAGAGGAAGAATAGAGCAGGAAACTGCTTTGTTCACTACCACCGCTACCCCCCCACCCCTGCCTTTGGCTCTATCTTGCCGGAAGATGTTATAATCCGGGGGAATCGCTGCCATGATGTTTGGATTAGACAGCTCCCCCAACCAGGTTTCGGTCAGCAGCAGGCAGAGTGGCTTTTCTTTCACAAGGAGATCAAAGATCTCCAGAGCATGCTTGCCTACCGATCTAGTATTGAGCAATAGGAAAAGATGTCTCACTCGATCCTCATCTCTCCCTTGTGAGGAAACGGGGGCATAATTAGGCACCCAACCACACCCCGGGCAAAGCCGCTTACCCCTATAACGTCCCGGGAACACGGATCGGCATGTACAGGAATATTTCCGCAATGTGAAAAGTTCCCTGGCAGAATAACAAATCATCTTGCCTAAGAACAAAATACCACCAGAGCCTACCGCCGCTCCGCCGCCTCCGAGACGCTGACGGACGCAGATGGGCAGGACTCTGGCAAGACTCAGGCAAAGCGAAGGCCGACCCGCTACGCGATCCCGCTATGCTCTGGGGACTGGTTGAAATAGTGCCTCCAGGTGAGGGTCAAAGCGCACCACCAGGACACACAAGATGGCGCTCAAAGAGCGTCAATGCCCTTCCCAAAATGGCGGCCGTTCAGCCAACTCGGGGGACCCCCGACCACCCCAGAACCGGGTCCGCTCGAGCAGCGGTGCTTCACAATTTAGTGTGCAGGTAAAGAGAGAGCCCAGTAAATACCTCCATTTTAAAAGCAGGGTCAAGCAAACAAAAGCGAACAGAAATGAAAAACGGGAATTTTAAAAGCAAACAGCCTCACCGCGCAGCGCAGTAAACTATAATGAGCTGCCAGCACCTGAGCGCTGAGACTTTGGTGCAGTGTTGCTGAGTCCTTCTTTCTGGTATTAAGGATTGGATAGGGGACTTGGTCCAACTATCTATCCGGCTAACATCCTCATCAATATTGCCAGCAAGAGAGGGTTTAAAAAAAAAAGTTTTATTTGTCATTTTTCATAGAGCATCATAAAATATACAGAAAACATAGCGCAAGAATGATGCCATTATAGGAGGAGATGTAAAAAAAGAAAACAAAAACATTACTGTCAACAAATAGTAAAAAAAAAAAAAAACGTGGCCATAAAATGTATACGTATAAGGTAGATTCCAGCTTCAACAGTACAGTAGGAAACATCACAGATCACAATCATTGACAATGACAGTAATTATTCAGTCGCAGGTTCGGGCCGTCTTGCAGAGCATTTGAACGTAGATGAGTCAACAGAGGTTCCCATATATCATTCGGACGGGAGGTCACCAGCAGCTCCTCCGCCTATAACACTAAATTCTCTCTAGAATATGTCAGATCTTTGAGCCATAATGCAACTGTAGGACTCCGTTTGCAGCACCACATCATCGCCACTCGCCTCTTAGCAATAAGTAGTGCAACTCTAGTTAGTTTACCCGTAGCACCTTTTAGTAAGGGGAGTAGACCTAGTAGGCACACTTGGGGCGAGCAAGTCAGCACAACTCCGACAATTTGAGATAGCCTTGTAACCACTTCCATCCAATAGTTCCTCACCTGCCTGCAGGACCAAGCTAGGTGTAAGAAGTCCGCACCCGATGCACCGCATCGAGGACATTTATCTGAGTCCCTAAGCCCATATTTAAAAAGCCTGTGAGGGGTATTATAGGTCTGGTGAAGGTATTTAAAATGAATAATGCGCAGGTTCCCGTTAGATGTGAGTGCGCCGGTCAAAGCGCAGCAATGTTCCCATTCCTCCCAGGTGAGCTGTGGGTCTAGATTCTCATTACATTTATTTAGGCTTCTATCTTCGGGGAGGACCCTATCTGCTCTGGCAGCTTGGTATAGTTTAGTAACAAGCTTATGTCGAGTGGGACTAGTAAGTAAAGTGTGCAGAGCTAATGACTTCGGAGGTTCCGCAGGAAACGTTGGGAAATGAGCCTGCAAAGCTTTCTTTAGTCTATGAAGCGCGAATGTGAATAGCAGTTTTATGCTGGATGTAGTCAACATCGGCAGGTGTGAGAAAGGTGCCATGAGGAAATATATCCTTGAGAGCCCTGCGGAGTCCCACGCTGGCGACCCTTAGGGAACGCTGGGAGGAGGACTTCCAACGGCCCCTGCACGACAGGGAGTGGACGCGGGCTCTGGAATACACTAAGAAAGTATCCCGCAACTATCGGTTTAAAAACATACAGTTGCATATCCTGCATAGGGCGTATCTCACCCCCGAAAAATTGCAGAAATATTTCCCCGAGGGGGTGTTTGGCTGCCCTAGATGCTCGGAGCCTGCTGCCTCGTTTAGGCACATGTTCTGGGACTGTCCGACGATCTACAGTTACTGGCACACGATTCACGCGGCCCTTGAGGCGGTTACAGGGTTCCAGGACCTGGGCACATGGGAGGCGTGTGCGCTGGGAATTCATGGACGGCATAAGCGGCAGAAGGTGGAGAGGAGGTTTGCCTTTTTAATGTTAATCCTCGCTAAACGATGCATTGCTATGCATTGGAAGGCACCGGGGGGGCCCCCCATAGCAGCATGGGTGGGGGCCGTCAGGAAGTGGGGCAAGGCAGAGGAAACCACGCTTAGAACGGAGGAGGCCCGTGGGATGCGCAAACACCCGATCTCCATGCCCTGGGCCATGCTAATGCACACATTCACACAGGAAACTGAGACCGCGGCGAGCTCGGGACAGGTGGACCCCTCGGGGGCGCCCGCCACTCCGGAATCCACCCTGGGTGATGCGCAGGCGGATCCGGCACCCGGCGTCTCGCAGGGGTTGTCACCACAGGCCCCACAGCCAGAGTCCTCATAGGCCAGGCGCGATGCTTCTGCCCCCCCGCCCCCCCTCCCCCTTCCACATCCGCGGCCACACCGGCCCTCCCTCGCATGATGGTCTGACCTCAAGAGCGCGCAGCTAATAGTACCCCTGATGGGCGACACAGTGCACCCCCCTTTCCCTGGTTTTTTGACCCTCCAGTTAGTTCGTAGTTACTCAATGGCCGCATTTCCATAGCCTATGCGACGCCCCTCACAGGGGGTTCAGTCACATTACACGGCATCCCTGCCGCGAAGCGATCAGGGCGCACTTCAGTAGGGCACACTCAGAGGCTGGACCCGGGCACACATCTGCAGCCCCACTCAGAATAGCGATGAACGGCCTGAGGGGTCGAGAGGCCGCTGGATTGTACGAACTGCGACTGGGCACGCTCGAAATGTGAATTTCTGTGATAATGATGCTATAGCATGTGCATACGTGTTTTCTTATCTATAAATGCCAATAAAGAAAGTTTTTCAAAAAAAAAAATGAGGAAATATATCCTGCATTTTGTCAATTCCCGCCTGAGCCAAGATGCGCATAATCCCCCCTTCATGAGTTACTGAAATCTCGCCGTGATAAGCAATAGAAAACAGTGGGAAGTATACATTTCGCAGCCAAGAGGACCAGCGCCTGCCAGGCAGCAATAGTCGAATTGACAGTGTTAATTGTATCACGGGGCAAGGGACGACGGCTATGCGTGAAAATGGAGCTCAGGAGTATGGGATGTGCATCCCAATGCTCTACCGTTACATGCAGAAGGAAGGAAATCATGAGGGGCAAACCAGAAATGTGCGTAGTGTGCCTGCGCACATAGATAATATAAATAAATATCCAGCGCATTAACTCCCCCGTGTTTATAGTCAAGGACAAGTGTCTGCCAGCCCACCCTAGCCTGCTTTTCCCCCAGATTAGACGAAGAGGCAGCGTTCGCTGTGTCTTAAAAAAGTGTTGGGAGAGGGGGATAGGTACGTTATTAAAAATATATAAAAATTTCGATAGCACCACCATCTTTACCAGAGCGATGCGATCTGCAAGAGAGAGCGGTAGACAAATTCACCTTCAATCAAGTTCTAGCCACGTCATAGCAGTGCCATAATTCTCCCTAAGTACTTTGTTAGGATCCCGGTGAATCCAGACCCCCAGATACTTAACCAACTCTGTTGCCCACTCAAGGGGGAATCCTAGCTCATGCGGAAGCGTGCATGCGGTCAAGGGCATCACTATCGATTTAGACCAGTTCATGGATAATGCGGAGAAGCAAGCAAACCGGATGTATTCCCGGAGAACAGGCGCTAGATAGTCACAGGGATTCCGAATATAAATCAGTATATCATCTGCGTATAACGAAATAATGAGTGGTCGGTGATGTAAATTGATAGCTGCATATTTGTGGCATTGCCGAATTAGACAGGCCAGAGGTTCCAAAGTAAGGGCGAACAGCAGTGGTTTGAGGGGACACCCCTGCCGAGTGCGTCGAGTGATGGAAATTGAGTTTGAGGTATGGCTTTCCACACGAACCCGTGCCGTAGGACATGAATAAAGCAATTTGACCCAATTAACAAGAAAAGAGAGAAGCCCATTCGCTGGCGAATAAAGAACAAATACCCCCATTCGATTGAATCAAATGCCTTGGCAGTGTCGAGCATGACTGCTGCAGCAGGCAATTCAGGAGAGAGGGTGTGGAAAAGGGCGAACAAGTTGCGAAGATTGTGGGAGGTAGACCATGTGGGTATGAAACCAGATTGGTCTGGTAGGACCAAATTCTGCATCAGCGGTTGGAGGCGAATGAGCAATATTTTTGCCAAAATGTTGACATCTGTATTAATGAGCGAGAGTGGCCTGTAAGAGTCGCAATATATAGGTGATTTGTCCTTTTTTTAATAGGGTAATAATTAATGCTTCACGGAGAGATGGGGAAGGACACCCGAGTCGTAGGCCTCCGCATACATTTGCAGCAAAAAGGGGGTGAGCTCCTCGGCATAGGCCTTGTAAAATTCCGAGGGAACGCCGTCCGGGCCAGGGGCCTTTTTGTTAGGGAGCGAGGATATGGCCATACGGACATCCTCCACCGTGATGGGTTGACCCAAATAATCCCTCTGACAACCATGCCATGGCCACCTGCGACAAGTAAGCATTGAGAGCTGCTGTGTCCGTCGTGCCTTGAGATGTGTACAGTGTCTCATATGTCTGCCTAAACTGTTCCGTAATATCTGTGACACTATAATGATCGTACCCTGATTTGTCAGTGATCTTAGTAATTACATCTTGGCTCAGGCGGTGCTTGATGTATGTGGCTAATTATTGACCTGGTCTTCCGCTCTCCCAAAAGGAGCGAGCCACATGCCACTTAAAGATATATCGCATCTCCTCATCTGCCAGTTTCGTGTGTTCAAGCATGGCTTCCTTGAGGGACGCAAGAGTCATCTCACTAGGTGTACATTCGTAATCACGCTCTAGGCGGGGCAGCATAGCCTCCACCTTAGCTATTTGGCCCCGTAGATCCTTCAACATACCAGCCGATGTGCTAATGCAAGTGCCTCAAATAGTGGCCTTAAAACCCTCCCAAAGTACTCCAGCACTATCTACGGAACCCTTATTATTGGCAAAGTATTGTATAATAGCCTCACGGATGGTCTCCAAATTAAGAGGGTCCAGCAATGACTCAGAGCGAAAGCGCCAGGTGAAGGGTAGAGAAGTCACCAGGGGAATACAAAGAGTGAGTTTCACAGGGTAGTGATCAGATAATGTGCCTTGGCAGACTCTCCACTTCAGTCGCCTACCTCGCCGCGCCCTCGCTGATCAGCCAGTATTCAAGGCGAGACCAGCTGCCATGCACAGTAGAGATATGCGTGCCCTAAAGTGCTTGTACATGTCTGTGTCGCCATATGTCTAGGAGACCAAGTTCCAGCAACCCCGAATTAATCACATGGGCCGCACCCGGTGAATGACCCTCCCTACCACTGGACTTATCTCTACTGGGATCCAGGTGCGTATTCAGGTCTCCCCCCAAAAAAATCGTTGCGTCCGGCCAGCCTCGCAACAACATAAGAAGACTTTCACAGAAACCAGGGTCATCTACATTTGGACCGTAGCAGTTAATAATAGTGACCAGTTTACCTGCCAGTGTGCCGTACACCAAAGCGTAACAACCATCAGAGTCAATATGGGTGCGGTGAGCCGTAAAGGATAGACCTTTTTTTTTTATCAATGTAAGTACCCCCCGACTATAAGAGGAATAGGAAGAGGCCAACCTAAAGCTGGCCCAGCGAGCCCCAATCAGCTGATCAGTGTTATGTGTGAGATGTGTTTCTTGCAGGAGGGCAATGCTAATGTGATGGCGTTCTAAGTGAGCGATCACCTGTCGGATCTTTTTCGGTGAGTTAAGCCCCCGTACGTTCCATGTAAGACAAGAAATTGTCATACTGTTACTGTGCATATTGAAAACAGACTGCATAGGAAATCCACCATATGACCAAAATGAGAACAGAAATCAAGTGCAATATCTTGTACAGCAGGTAACTGGCTAGCCACATGAACAACCCCCAATCCACCCCCCTCCCCACATCACCCCCACCCACTTCAGCCACCCCAACAAGCTAAAGCCATCCCGAACACCCAACAAAAACCCCCCAGTGTAATACCAAGGGAAGAACCAATGGCAGGGAACACCCATATAGGGGGGTGCTGAGCACAAACTCCATCCCAGTTGTAAGTGGGAGATGGCCGAGCCATCGTTTCCTTCCAGACCTAGCCCCTGTGTTCACGCATCCTATGTGTACATAAATGTTAGTTAAACGATCGTTAGGTGCGTCCGCCTCCGAGTCCAAGGCTGCATGTTGGGCCGACCTGCCAGCTTTCCGGGGTTAAAAGGTGAGGCGTGGTTGACTCTTCCCCATGGTGCCCACACAGTCCAGCACGCCCAATGCCCTGATGCAGTAGGTAAAGCCAGGCCTCCTTAATAACTTAGGTGCACCGTGGCCTCAACGGATGAAAGTGGTGTAGCACCCCACAACAAAAATTGCTGGAAGGCGGTCAGAGAGACCAGAGTAGGGGCAGCCTGTGCAGATCATAGCACCCCCAAAGAAAGGCAATATGAAACAGTCCCCAATGCAATGGTCGTGTAGTGCCAATGAGTAGCTGCCGCCAAGACCAATGCAGATTCAAACTGTGAACGCAGCGGGTTGGCGCCAAGTCCAAAGGGGGGGATACCACGCAGTAAAGGGCACAATAGGCTCGTGGCTATGGTGCACACCGGCGTCAGGAAGGCTAGAGAGCGGAAGGAGGAGGAGGCCCAAGCATATAGTCAGGAGTAGCACTGGCAGGGCAGTTCGGAGGAGGCAAATGCCGTCGTCACCAGGAGCAGGCAGAATGTCAGAAAGCACAGTGGTGTGTGGCACAGGGGTGGCTCCACAGACTGCAACAAGACAGGCGGTGAGACTTGGCTCATGAGGTGACCTCCCCCACTCAGCTTGCGGGTTCAAGGCTGGCGGCGTTAGGAAGGCCTCATGGATGGCATGGAGGCCCAAGCAGGAGCGTGCATGACTGGGCGCTGTGAAAGGTGAGTAGCGCTTGGCGGGCAGCAATGGGGAATTAGCACCGCACTAGCGCGACTCAATGCAGGCCCACGGCTGTGCACCAGCGGACAGCGAGGCTAGGAGAGACAATGCAGCTCAGCAGAAATCCGACACCGAGAGGCAGCGAGGACAGAGACCCAGAGGCGGCGTGGCCCTCCAGACAGCGAGAGTCGCGTCGGCTGGATGGCCACCGGACCCTCGGGATCCGCCACACGGCCCACCGCAGGCCAGGTCCAGTAAGGCGCACACCCCCGGCACTCCCAGGGGGCGCCAGCCGCGGCCAACCTCAAGCGCCCGGTCCGAGCGCGTCAAAGCCGCCACAACGTCAGCGCCGGCCCAGAGTTCAAACGCAGCTCACTCCTCAATGGCAATGGCGTGGGCGGCAGAATTCAACCAAAGTATCCCCCAGCTGTTTAGGGAGCCGTAGCGGAGGTAGAAGGCGGGCCTGAATTCGGAGGATAAGTGACGGATTGTAGGCTCAGCCGGCGGAGCAGCTCTACAGAGCGGCCATCTTGCAGTGTGCCCTATAGCGCCCCCTGGCAAGAGAGGGTTTACCCTCTTCGAGTCTACTGCAGCGAGCTTCCAGTTTAATTTTATGAAAGGCTCTTACCTCGCTGGATAATTTGCCTTTATTAACAGAGGTGTCTCAGAGCTTTGCACATCTGAACCTGAGCATTTAATGGTCAGACCAAACCAAAGGAATAGGAGAATTGACTTCAAGAGGTAGGGAAGTGAAGATTTAGTGTAACGTATGGCCAGCAAGATGTGTGGGGGCACAAATTGATTGAGTAAGGCGCATAACCGCCAAGTTCTCCAGAAACATTGAACTTTCTTTAGCAAATTCACATTCCATGTGTAAGCTAAAATCTCCCAGCAGGATGCAATGCACATATCTGAGAGTTAGAGGGGTCAGAACCTCACATAGAGAGGATATAAACCTTCCGGTTGAACCAGGAGGTCTATAAGTAAGTGTACAGTATAGATTGCCTGCGTGAAAGGGAGTCCTTCACTTTCCCTTGAAAACGTGCCGTCTGATTGCACCTGTGGGATATGAAGGTACTGAGTGAATGGGGCTCGCCAGAAGGACACAATGACAGAAGCACACTAGGGAGGCTTCACTTCAGGCTAGCTGTGGCCTTGTGCATGTGATAACCTATGCACTGAGTATCAGAAATGTGCCTGGATGGATTTGGAAAATCAGTATCCAAATACAGCTTAGCTCAGAGATCTTCCCAGTTTCTGAAGAAGAACAGTGTTTTACTGACTTATGAAGGGCATTAGTCTACCACACTTGGGATGCCTGGACTGTTATATTCTAATAGACCTCACACTATGATTTGCTGTTCCCACTAGTTTAGAACTCCAGGAAGAAGATTGCAAAGGAGCGTCATTCACCGATTGGCTGGGGGTTGGAATATGAAGATGGCATCCATCTGATTTGGCTGTGGCTTCTCACTAGAGTCCAAAGTTTGCAATCCATGTGTCAAGGTCGAATATCCTTAGGATCGGCTTGTAGCTGAGAATGGTCCACCTCTTGATAGCCCCAAGCCAGAATAGCCGTAAGGCACTGGTCAACGAGGTGATCAAGTGGGGGAAGGAAAGGAAGGGAACTGCTGGGAGGGAGATCTGAGAAAACAAGAAAGATAATCAACACACATTTTCCTTCCTCAACATGTTAACAATTCTTTTCCAACAGTCATTAAATATGTACTTATACACCCATGCAATATACCTGTAAATAAAAATAACACAAGGCAATGCGCTGTTCCTATGGAATTCATTCAATTCTATGTCCTTGCGGGGAGAGGGTGTGCTGCAACAAGATACATGAAACCATCATTATCCCTGTACAACCTTCATCAGGATTACCAACATCGTATTACCTAGGAACACATTTTATGCCATGACACACATACCCTTCTAGGACTCCTAACCGCATCACAGGGGACCGAGGGTAGTCCGTACCTCTCACGAGAACCCCTGTTAAGTAGAGTCAAGAAAACAGTACACCCATAAATCAACCAGACATAACGTAGTTAGGAACAGCGATAAAGAAAGAGCTAGGAACATTCAGCTCATGTCCACTAGCATAAGTATTGTGGAACGACTTGCACTTTTCCACAAATAAAACAAGAATACAGTTTCACGGACTGGAACAACCTCAAGGTTCTGATCCGGAGTCAATATGTACTTATCCTTTTCAGAGCTTTGCCAAGTCTTTTTGTTCTCCAAAGAAAACGAGAACTACAGCAGGACTACAGCAGAGAAGACAAGTGTCGACAAGAGTGCTCACTAAGCCCCCGGGACTTTAAAGAACACACCACTAGGAAGCTTCACCCGACAATGCGGGAGTTCCGGAAAGTAGAACGGGACCCAGACACTATGAGGAGCACACTGCAATCGGTGCAAGGCACCCCTACCTCACTGGACCAAGCAGGAGAACGAGGAAGTCTCACGGCGGCAAAAACAAAGCGTAGTTTCCAAGGTGAGCGGATCACGGCTCCCCTTTCTCACCAAACCAAGGAATAGCAAGGCGTCCACCTCACTCTGGGTCAAAACAATAAATTTCCGACACGGACAGAAGGTCCGTCATCCTTTTCTGTACATTACACGAGCACGTCACGTCACATGCTGGAGGATCATGGGGGTTGTAGTTTTTTGGCCACTTACGTGTTCCCGCATCAATGCAAGCTGATCTTATGGTAAGCGCTGTCTTTTCCCAATATGTTAATGACGCGCTCACTGGAATCGCAACACCATGTGAACTAGCCGTGTGAAGTCAGTACCTTGTAATCATTGAGCTTTGGTATCATTAGCTGGTCAAGACAACTTAGTAGGAACATGAACCACATTAGCCTTTTCCTTGAAGCTAGGTCTAAATCCAGCACCAGCCGCTGCTTGGAAGGTGCTTGACTGTACTGAGAGGAGACGAGCTGCCCTGTTAGAGAGGATGGTACCCTACCACTAAACAAAGGCGTCTCAGCTCTAGGTGCAGGCCAGCTTTTCTGATTAGTGACACAAATGAGACAGGTAGTAGTGTTTCCTAAAAGGAAAATGTCCGCACCTTCACTGAGTATACAATCGTCTTAAAATTATAAGACCTATAATATGTGGGGATTATCGTTACTTCTTTTAAAATATCACAATACGGGTGCTCGAATGGCCCAAAACACCTACTACCCAAAGGTGTTAACAGCACACCTAGGTGTGCAACCAAATTTCACAAAAAACATAGGCATATACAGCACACCGTTAACTGTTATAGAGATTCTTATGAAGTATATAATTCTTCTGAATAGCAAGAGGACCGTCTGATTCTTCTGGAGCATTGTCTCGAATGATCTCATTGGACTGTGTTTGTCTGTGACGAAGAATTATATACTTCATAAGAATCTCTATAACAGTTAACGGTGTGCTGTATATGCCTATGTTTTTTGTGAAATTTTCTGATTAGTGCTTCCCCGTTCCCTTGTGGTCCTAAGCTGAAAATATTTACTTGAGCTTTCATTTTCAGAGATGAAGGCCCATACAGTTTGTAACTTCCATTGTGCACCAGGCCAGATGAGCTGCAGTTGCCCAGCGCCTGTTGGTACCTTATACCAAAAACAGGACCTGCAGGAGACCTTACTGGCTCATAACCCTAACCTGTGGTTTTGATGTAGAGCATAATGAGGTTGAGGACCAGTTTCTGCAGCTAGATAGGTGGAGGCGTGATTGACTGCAGATTACAGGACATCCCTCCTCTGTGCATCCTCAGCTTCAAAAATTAGGTACTAAATGCAGCTTCTTCAATTGACACCTGAAGAAGAGCGATCTGCTCTAAAGGCATTGGGATGTTTTTGTTACTTATAACGCTGTCTGAACCAAACACAAACAGCGATCTATGAATTAATGTTTCATCTGTGGCTTACCAATGGTAAATAAAGCACTTTGGATCCTTTACTTTCGGTTTCAAACATATTATGCACTGTGTGATTGAACATTCATCACACCTTTGGTGATCACTTCACAGTACACTAATAATCAGTGTATTTTCCCTCAGCGTAACTTTTCTAGTAATGGGTGGACGACCGGCTGGTGTCAGGATACAAAAGCGTGACAGCAGGAGGGCTTGGGTTTGGGTAGAAGGGCAAAGGGCGATGATGTGGTAGAAAGGGGCGAAGAAGAGTTCGGGGGATTCACCTTATTTAAGAGTGCAACATTGGCGGTTTAGACTTACCATTTAGTCTTGCCTCACAGACCCTTCTGCCATCTACCAGTATCTTTCTCCCCTCGGAGGAGTGAAGGGTGTTTCGCAACAAGAGTGCTGAGCAAAGAGGCTTGTAGAAAGTAGGGTGCGACTGGAACAGAAAATAGTCCTGGGCACCAAAATAAAAGTGGCCCCCATTAGTGAGTTAGAAAGCTAAAAATGTGGCCCATGTTTGAAAATTGGAACAGTTTTGAACTTCCAGAGACGCGCTGTATAAGTGTTTTGAAAGGTATGGAAGACTGTATGGACTTTAGCTTGCCTCAGGCAATGCTTGTTTTAACATCAGGGGAGCCAACAGAAAAGAAAAGAACCCAAAAGACCATAAAACAAGCCCACAAACAGCCAAAAAGCCGGTCCACACACTGCCCTGTCAGACCAGCCCATCTGGCACTGCCCAATTGCCCATCCGACCCCAACAGTAAACCGTTAGCACTCTGATCTCTGAAAGCACATTGTAAATGGACAATGAGTAGGGTAAGGTCCCAAAATATGCCCTTGTGCATTGTATGGGTAGAACTACATGCTCTCACGTTTTCCAGATCATCTGACGTGTGTGTGGAAAATGGTTACACTTGAGTACTGTACTGTAATGGGTGGCTACAGTGCTGAATGAGCAGAAGCCATTTACAATGGCCACAAGTACCCACACAGTTGATGGAGCAAACCAACTCTGATCGCTACCTCTTGATGGAGCAGGGGCATACGGCCCTCAATCTCTTGGTGAAATCATCAGAATCCCCCACTGGTTTATCGGACCTTTGGTTGTTGACTTGAAGAGTTGAGAGGGATCTAACATCAGAAGCACATTACAAATACAGGGAACCCACAATGCTTCACAATGGCGACAAATAGGATGGTATTCCAACCATAAAGGTTTATTCTTTTTAACCAAGTTATTAGTCAGTCATCAATCAGAACATATGGCAATGATTCAGAAGGTATATTAATACAACCATAATATTCAGGTGCTCAAGTATTCTAAATGTAAGTAAAGTACAGAATATTAACAACCAATAGGTAAAGAATGCAAAATGTCCAAATAATGTGTTCCATAAAGAAACCCACACTGTCTAAATTAAAGATGAAAGAGAATCAGGGATTTCTAAAGGGGAAAGGAAGAAGGTGTCAGCATTCTGAGAACCTCAGTACAAGTACAGAGGAAACCAGTGTCTAACATAAAGCTTTACGCTCAGGGAAAACCCCAATAGAAGGTCTGCTCTCTTCTAAGTCGTGGTGGAGTCTGACTGTAACTAACTACGGAATACTAATTAAAAGTACAATAGAAGATTCCATAACATCCATATCTCACTCCCACAGTCCACAACCAAACCCTAGGTGGCATTCGCAGGAAACCGGTAAACTCTACAAATTCCCATTCTTGCACAATTCAGTACACATCTGCTTGTCCTCTAGGACTGCATTTTCCTAGCACGTTGTGTACAGGAGCTCCTTTCACTGGCCTCACCATCAGTCTAGTACATAACAATACCCGTTTTCTAGCTAACAAGGAGCCCAATAACATACTTGCAGAGGAAAGAGAAATAGCGCACTGGCAGACTTAAAGTTCTGACTACTCAGCTGAGGCCCAACATCAGGCTAAGGTAACTCGAGAATCAAAATGGAAACACATTACAATATTATTCATCCTTAGCAATACAAACATAATCTTATCCTAAGCAAATGTCCATTCCAAAGTAAATCCAGCAGTCCGTAGTTGTGGTAATTTATTTGTTTTATTTCAAACAACAGAATTCCAAATATGTAATATCACAGCCAGTCTGAACAGAATGCAGCCAACACATGTTTCGTCTCGTGGATAATTTTCACTGACTTTATCGTGGCTACGAAAAATATGTAATATATAAAATATATCAGCAACAACGACCACTATTTCATTTACCTACTCCCACTAAAGTTAGTGAAATTGTGAAAAAGTGAAGAAAAGTCACAAAGGATCGTGATTTATGGTTAATCACACGTGAAGAGAGTGTAGGGTTCCTTTTGTAAATAATAAAAAGGTATGAATAACACATACAGGTATTATTATAAAGTAATCCATACCCATATCTCAGTACTTAATCCCTTAATCCCTTAATTCCTTATTATCTTTCAATCCAACAGTTGGCAATTCATGTATGTATAAAACATAATCCACACAGTATATTTCAGGAGGATAAGAGGAGGGTCCACTGGTTAGGGAAATGAAGCTATTAAATAATATATGCGATTAGCATTTGCTAAAATTAAATGGCGTAAGGGTCGTATCCAGCAATCTATAGCCTTTCATGAGAGAGCATCTGACTTTCTATCACCGGAACCACGTTCCAAGTTTCACGATTGAACATCAATAACTGCCATAAGCACATGCAGTGGTCAATTACACTGTCCATAGACTAATATCAAGAAGGCAATGTAATTACACAAAACAATCAAGTGTTGCATCTTCTAAATCCGCTAGGAGGGTTTTCCACATGACTTCCATTTTTTCACCTTCGGAACACCTGAGTACTCCAATAAAATATAACAAATACGTAAGCTCACACACAGTAAAAACACATAATTCAACAACTTTTTCAAGTAATTAGTAATAAAAACACTGTGCAGTACATGGTCAAACCTGCAAACAATGGGGAGTGTGCTCCTCATGGTGTCTCGGCTTCTAGCATGGGCACCATTTTGAATTGCCATTTTATACACCAATATGGTGTCATCAAAACCAAAAACAGACTATCACTGTCAAAATTATAACATGTAAACTTTGACCGTGATAGTATGTTTTTGATTTTATTTACCCAATACTGGTGTATAAAATGGCAATTGCCATACTAGAAGCCGAGATACCATGAGGAGCACTCATGAAACCTGGAACGTGGTTCCAGTGATAGAAAGTCGGATGCTCTCTCATGAAAGGCTATAGATTGGTGGATATGACCCTTGTGCCATTTAATTTTAGCAAATGTTAAACGCATATTATATTCTATAGCTTGATTTTCCTAACCAGTAGACCCTCCTGTTATCCTCCTGCAATATAAGGTGTGGACTATGTTTTACAGATACATAAATTGCCGACTATTGGATTGAAAGATAATAAGGAATTAAGGGATTAAGAACTGAGATATGAGTATAGATTACTTTATAATAATACCTAAGTGTGTTTTGTACACTATGGTTGTAATTGGTTGTATTGATAAGTATTATTATTATTTGGGTACTTAGTAAAATGTATGTTTTACTACTGAGGACTGAACTTGATTATGATTTATTAGGTAAGTCATAACTGGATGAATTGGTGGCTGTGGTCGTTTATTGGAACGTGTTCAGTTCCCACCTACATACCATCTTTTGGTGAATCGGACTTGGCACAACAACTTTAAGGTGTATTAGGGGCTTAAAACCCTCAAGATAAATTTGGACCCTCTTATTCATACCATTTTATTCTTTACAAAACGAACCCTACACTCTCTTCACGTGTGAACATCCACAAATCATGATCCTTTGTGACTTTTCTTAACTTTTTCACAACTTCACTAACTTTAGTGGGAGTAGGTGAATGAAATAGTGGCCGTTTTTGCCTATATATTTTATATATTACATATTTTTCGTAGCCCTGATGAAGTCGGTGGAAATTATCCATGAAACAAAACACGTGTTGGCTGCATTCTGTTCAGACTGGGTGTGATATTACCTATTTGGAATTCTGGCGTTTGGAATAAAAGAAAGAAATTACCATAAATACGGAGTGCTGGATTTACTTTGGAATGGGCATTTGCCCAGGATAAGATTCTGTTTGTATTGTTATTTGAGGATACCCTCTCCAAACCTTGGAAGATTGGGTGTCCGTTCCACTTATCCTTGGAGCAAACTTTGGAATTTTGATTGTACTACATTGCACTGACTCATCGCAGAGTTGACCCTGCCACTTTTAGACTGTTGTATTAAATTAATCCTTAGCAATCAACAATTATTATTAAAACATAAATACATTCAGTTAATATTGTTACATTGATTATCATCCAACCTAATATAACTTCTCAACAGGCTAAGAAGTTGTGACCTAATACAATTCTTGTTAGAGTGGAACACGGAAATTAATTAAGTTACACATGTTGCATTATGAATCAAACGTAAATGCATATAAGTGATCTATAGAAGGTGGACTCTAAAATTACTTTGCTTCAGTTAATGTGGCATGCTGCTGTAGACTAATGAATATGTTATGTGTGGTTTATTGTTATCTGTGCACTGTCCTGTTGTCATGTATGCTTACACAGTGGAACACATGATGTGTTTCTTGCACTGTTTTTTAGAGGTATTACACGTGTGTCTGTTAATTGTCTTTTTGTTACCACATTGATGCTGACAAAATAGAGGTCAGTATAAAATGTGCCACATGCTGCTGCACATTACTTGTACTACAGCGTAGCGATATGTATATAGCGCTGTCCATTACTCTGGTGAGGCCTGAAGCACTTGCCTGGGTGGTCTGGTTGCATTATCTATATAGTGCTTCATAGACCCGGAGTGGTCATCCAGAGCTCAGATTTGTATTAGGTTGGTTAGCACCCTTTTAAGTTCATGGTTGAAAGGGTGTTATTTGGTTGTGAGGGTTGATGACGTAATAGATGCATAATGTATCGAGTGTCTCTGCACATACACTTGGTAGGACCCACCAAAACTGTATCTCATCCACCAGCCTGCCGACTCATTCACCTTCAAGGACAGTGTTGTGACAAAGTCCACCGCGGCCCCTGCGGTGCGGGGGGCCTGAGCTCTAGGGGGCCACCTCAGCACAGTACCCTGGCCTGAGAGCTCCTGACTGATTCCAGAAGGGGGAGACTCTCCATGTACGTAGCAGGTGGGCCCCTCAAGTTTAGTTATGCGACCGTTCAAGGACTCCTGCCAAACCCTTTCACACTTAGTAACGAGGAGTTTTAAAGAGAGATTACCACTAAACATCTTTCTAGCGCTGTGACGTGACCGTCTGCCCTAAACAACGTTCTAGTGCTGCAAAGTGTGCTGAAGGTGCCCACATTATACAAAACAATAACATCAAACACAGTTGCAACTTGGAGGGGAAGTGTGGAATGGTTATGTATGTGAGTCCTACCCTGATCACAGCATCATGTCAGGGTAACACGTATGACATATAAAGAATGAGCTTTGTGAATAGATTCCAGTTCAACTAGATTTGCTCAACGCCACATATGTAACTCCATTATAGATAGGGCACTTCACTCCGCTTGAGAGTGAGTGTGATAGTACAATGTGCACTGCTGCCTGTATGGAACTAGTAACTACTGCGTTATCACACTATAGGAGAGGAACTTCAATGCTAAACCTCTACATGGGTTTCATGACTTGTCTAGCAGCACTGTTAACATCTGCAAAGACCATTCCATCCATGCACAGGGGAAAGACATCCCATCACTTCCCAGTACTGTACATTTGTTGCTACTGGTACGAACGGTGAGAGACCAACCTGAGAAGTCTTCATGTGTATCATGTGCTTGCAATATAGAACACATGGCCAGATGTTGACTGGATCGAGGAGCTGGACCAGCCACAAACACCCAATCTCTATGACAATCTTTACTTCCCGTCTGCTATACTTAGCTTTGCAAAGTATTGTGTGATGTCTGGTGGGACACTTTGAATTGGTGGTGTGGACAGATGTTTGATTTTTAAGGGACCATGTTGGGTCCCTTTGGGCATGCGTTGTGGCCAGATGTTTGATACTTTTGAAACCGCCTTGAGTCCGTAATGCCCCCCTTCATCAAAGCACGCTCAGCAAAACCAGTACGGCGGGAAGAGTGAGGTTGTGAGAGAAAGAGCTGAGGTGTTCGGTGCTTGGTCCAAGCGATGTTCCAGGTTTTGGCCACAATCTATTACTCAATGTGCCTGAGAGGGGAGATGTGATGAGCAGGACTATACTAGTAACCCAGATGCAGGAGTGAGTAGGCCGCACTGGAGAATCCTAGGCTTGGACATTAATCAAAGCCAGGAGGGCAGAACTGGGCCATCTGCTCATGTGTCCCTGGTAGTGAGATATTGCTGAATGCCAGAGCTCACCTGGTTCGAGGAAACTTCAATTGGCTGCATAAACAACCAGGGCCAGGCATTTGCTGTCAGGCCTAGACTGGCGGTACTGGGCACCAGGCATTTTGCTGATGGGCTGGAAGGGCGAGGCTTGTTTGACTGCTGGTGGGAGCCATTTTTATTGCTAGGTTCAGCTGTGTTTCCTGCCTACAGTGCTTTGGCACTTAACAAACAAACGATGCAATGCAAATGGTTTTGAAACCTGCTGGTCAGACCACGCGCACTTTAAATCCATCTTTTTTCCATTTGTTTGTTTCCTCTCTCCTACAGGGTCATCACGAGCAGCACTGGCCTTCGGGGCTTTAGCCGAAAATGGGTGAGGGGACTGCTGTTGTTTTTCTCAGAGAGAAAAGAAGGCATTGTGAAAAAGTAATTTGCCTCAGATAGCACAATGTTGTGAAGTGAAAGCCGGGATTGATGGAAGGTTTCCTGCTTTCACCTTGTGCCATTCGGCCCCTTCATGATTAACTCTTTCTCTCTTCCTTTTTAGATCAAAGCTTAATGCTTTGTGTTCAATTCTTTGAGGCTGTAAACCCGCACATTGTGTTAAATACCTTCGAGCTATGCTTGTTTCACAAGGATTGGTGATGTTGGTATTTGGGGAGATTCATGCTTTAATACAGAATGATCATTTTTGCTCCACTAACTAAAAGTCTTTAGTCATTGTCATACATTCTTAAATTCATAAACCCACCCCTCACCCATCAACAATTAATTCATTCATTGAGCCATGCAGACATGTCTCCAATCTACCTATTTATTCAATGACTAGACAAGGTTCTAAAATGAAAAAATGTTTTGTAAAATGCGCCATATTTTAAGGGTTTTAAAACATTTATTGGTGGGGAGGGGAGAACCTTTCCCAAGCTTTGCATACTATGGTCATTCTCACTTGCTGTGCTCACTATGTGCAGTATGAGGGCTTGTCTGACAAATTTTGCCAGGTCAGATTTTGATCCCCAATCCAGCCCTCTTTACTGTCCCAGCAGTGCAACAAGCCACGTCAGACACACTCTCGTAGCAGTGAGTGACAGGTACGTAGCCCCTCCTCTATGAGCTCTTTGATTGATTGGTCACTCGGAAGAATACAGTCCTATTTGGCTGCAAGCCCGGTAGTCGATTTCAGGCTGGGCCAGGCCATGACATGTTGTTTGTTTATATTTATTTCAAAGCACATTTTGCCATTTTCGTGCTTTTATCCTTATGCAGCAGAGAGGTAGACAGGAGCTCTAAATGTCACAAAAGCAACCCAGCAGCACATGGTCCGTGACTGGCTACCCTCCCCTCCCAGCTTCCCACTTCACACCTTGAAGGATTGACATCAGCAAGTTGTCCTTAGAAGGCGGGGGGTCAGGGACCCCCCGGCCGTATTTATTATACAAAAACAATAAAGGATGAAATATCAACATTACATCAATATGTTAAGAAACGCAAAATTCATCACATTAGATTTACAGTATTGAAGACAAATATCAAAGGCTAACCTTAACAAAAGTCTAATATAGCGTGTTTCCTATCCGAATCTAACATCCTGCCTGAATTTTGCATTCTAACATTTCTGGCCCGACGGCAAGGCCGCTAACCGGTGTCAAGTCCTACTAGCCACGCCCTTACCTACAGGTGCACATGCGCGACAGGGGACCGCCTACCCCGTCGGCATTGTGAACTCCATTTAACCAACAAGGAGGGCCCTTACACTCTGTGTCATTTGCTGACGTCATGATGTATGTGCGGGGTGGCTACCAGCCTAAGGAAAGCGTGACTCCCTCCCCCGCATCTTTAGCAGCTAGCGGATATTCCTGCCCCTGAAGTTCTAGGAGGGACCAGTGGCCCCTCCCCCTGGGCCGCCCCCTCCGTGGATGGTGACGCCCCCCCTAGGACCTTAAATTGCTGCTCACCGATCATGACCTTACCGCCTGACCAACCCTAATAAATACGACGATGAACCTAAGGAAAAGGGGAAAAGAACTCGCTAAAGGACAACTACACTAAACTAAACCAGACCATAGTAATACAAAGCATGCTGTACTAATGGGAAAAAGGCATAAATACACACAATATTACACTTTTAATGATGACATAATCACAGCTATAACGGGATAAAGGCCTAAGTACACACAACATCTATATTTGATCACGACCAATCACCGCTAAAACGGAAAAAAGGGCCTAAATTCAGATCTGACCACAGAGAAAAAGGGGGCCTATGTACAACCATACAATCCCGTCGACCTCCTACACATGTAACGGGAAAAAGGCCTAAGTCAAACTTACATAGTACCACCGACTAGCATTGTTTAGTACCTTGTTTTTAGGGCTGGTGAGTGGGGAAAATTAAACGCCCCGAGCGTGGGGGCACACGAGGTATGCGGGGAGCGAGCCAGGGGCAAGAGGGCGCCCAGCTCGCTCCCTGGGCCTCTTATGGGACTGTGCCACCAGGGGGTCGCCGGCCCAGCCGCCCCGCCCCCCAGCCGCCCCGCCCCCCTGCCCCGGAAGCTGTACAGCTGCTTCCGGGTCACGGGGGAGGCATCAGCCTATCGGTGGTGGGGGCGCGCCGCGCGCGTCATAGACCCGCGACGCACGCCCACCACCGAGAGGCCGGGGGAGGGGGGGGCCCGCACCGCCATGTGGGCGGGAGGGCTGAGCGGCCCCCCCTTTCCACATGGTCCGTGACTGGCTACCCTCCCCTCCCAGCTTCCCACACCATACCTTGAAGGATTGACATCAGCAAGTTGTCTTTGGAAGGCGGGGGGTCGGGGACCCCCCGGCCGTATTTATTATATAAAAACAATAAAGGATGAAATATCAACATTACATCAATATGTTAAGAAACGCAAAAATCATCACATTAGATCTACAGTATTGAAGACAAATATGAAAGGCTAACCTTAACAAAAGTCTAATACAGCGTGTTTCCTATCCGAATCTAACATCCTACCTGAATTTTGCATTCTAACATTTCTGGCCCGACGGCAAGGTCGCTAACCGGTGTCAAGTCCTACTAGCCACGCCCTTACCTACAGGTGCGCATGCGCGACAGGGGACCGCCTACCCCGTCGGCATCGTGAACTCCATTTAACCAACAAGGAGGGCCCTTACACTCTGTGTCATTTGCTGACGTCATGATGTATGTGCGGGGTGGCTACCAGCCTAAGGAAAGCGTGACTCCCTCCCCCGCATCTTTAGCAGCTAGCGGATATTCCTGCCCCTGAAGTTCTAGGAGGGACCAGTGGCCCCTCCCCCTGGGCCGCCCCCTCCGTGGATGGTGACGCCCCCCCTAGGACCTTAAATTACTGCTCACCGATCATGACCTTACCGCCACAGGCCAGCATTGTTTCCCGACGATCTGGCCCCCCCACAACTCCTGCCTGAAGGTCATCCCTACCTCACAAAGCCCTTCAACCAAGCTAGGATATTATCACACCATATTGTATTCCCTGCCTCAGTCAAATGGACCCCATCCTGTAAGTACAATTCATCCCCCCAAATAGTCCCGTGTGGGATGGTCTGTAAGTGCGTTGTTCGGAAAAGTTTTTCTAACTTGGTATTGATCCTTTTTACCGAGTGATTCAATGCCCTGACGGAATCACCCCCACGCCACTGGAGCCGCGGTATCAGCTGGGACCAGACTACAGTGCAGTCAGGGCACACCCTCCTTACCCACCCCGCTGCTGAGATGATCTCTTCCAGGAGGACCCTCCTACCCAGTCTAGCAAGGTCATTCTCCCCCAGATGAAGAATCACCACCGCCGGTGGTGCTGCATGTTGGGCGATCAACTCCGCAAAGAATCCCCGAAACTGACTGAGTCAGAGACCCCCCCTCCCAAAGAAGGAGATGGACCAACCTTTGTGCTCTAGCTCCCTTCTACCCTTGCCTGTAAAAAAGACATTTTTAGCACGATTAACATATGAATGACCAACAATCCAAACCCTGCCTGACCGCGTCCTGTGTTCCTGACTGTTCACTCCGCGATGAGTCGCCGATGAATCCTAATGATGACCCGAAGCAAGCTCTCCGCCTACGTCACAGAGCGAAGGAACTGCAAAAACCAGAAAACAACCCAATGTCAGCAAAACTCTAGGTACTTTACAACATGTGTACCCGCACATACCGTTTGTAGCAATTGGAATTGGGTGACCATCTCCCAATTCACCTAACACTGTTCACATGCAGACCCCTTGTGATTGCCTCAGTGGCTGCGCCTATCCTAAAGGAGTGTGTGCCAAATTCCTTCGGGTCAAGGCCCACCCTGGCAATAGTCAACTCCATGACTCTTCTGAACTGGTATTTGGTTAAAGGGGTGCCGTCAGCGTGTAATAGGAGCGACCCACCCAACAGTCCACCTCGCTGCCTGATGAAAGTCTCCACATGGTGTACCGGGCAGCAAGGATTAGCCCTCGCCCTGTGCAGTACCACAGTCTCCCCCCGCGACTCCTGATCAGTTTTTGATCTCAAAATTGTCACCCACAATGTGTCTCCCTGTGTTGTTGTGTTCAGGAATTGGATACCCCCCTGCCTATCTGCCTTGGAGGCTGCCACCAACTCGCTCAGCCTCAACGCTCCATAAAAGGCTAAATGTGAAAGCTGCTTTAAACAATTGTATCTCCCAGTCTGAGCTACAGACGTCATGCAATGCAGGCAGTAATGCCGTCAGCCTCCCCAAGCCTATTGGTTTCCTAGTGTCAGCAGTGCTGCCCTGTAAGCGGCGCCAACCCCTCAGACCCTTCCGCACTGCAAAGCTGTTAGTTGGGTCTTTTACTCCCTTTGCCTGTGCGTAGAAGGAGACAGCTGCCCTATGCCTGTTAGCTGTGGCCACTGAGCGACCCTCCTGATGCAATCTACCCAGATAATCTGTAAAACTATTCTCTAGAGCCCATTTGGATTCCCAGTCACGCCCCAAGAAAGTGCAACATGAACCAAACGCCCCTTCATATGCTGTCCTTGTCTTGGGGGCTAAGCTAGCTGCCACGAGGTCCTGTAATTTGGGGCACCAATCTGCCAGAGCGCTAACGGGAAGTGTGTCGGTGTAGGCTCTGCTGATGGAAGATGTTCCCTGAATACCTGCATTTTTTGGTGAGAGAGTGCATCAGCTGCATTATTAAGGACACCTGGTACATGTTTTGCCCTGAATGTAACATTCAATTTCAAGCATCTCAACACAATCTCCTTCAAGAGGCGGAGTATGAACCTACAGCGTGCCGCTTGCTGATTGATGCACTCCACCACCGTCATGTTGTCTGACCAGAATATCACTGATTTGTTACGCAGAAGTTCTGGCCAGACCATTAATGCAACCCAAATGGGGAACAGCTCCAGAAAACCAATGTTGGTTGTCAACTCACTGTACACCCATTCGTCCGGCCACCTGTGGGTGACCCACTTGTTTCCAAGGATGGCACCAAACCCAACACTCCCAGCCGCGTCAGTCCATAAACCTAACTCTGCTGAGGTAGTGGGGGGGCCGGACCACACAACCCTGCCGTTGAAGTCCTCCAGGAATGCCATCCATATCTGCATGATATCAGACAAAATAGCAGCAGAGATCTGTTGCATTCCAAACGCACTGCATAAAAAGGAGAAATTCCAACCTTTGTAAATTCAGCATTTTTATTCCTTGTTTTCTTCATAATCCATCTTTGTAGCTTAACACAGTTTTTTAACAACAATGCTATTCAAAGGACCCCGTTTGCTTCTCATGAGGCAATTGTGCCCATCCAGGCCTCTTATTGCTCCACGTAGGGCCATGTACTTCACAAAAAACAGCTTGGTCCTGGCGTACCTCAAGCGACAGTCTAGTGCGGTGGTGTTTTTCTCGCAGGCCCTTCATAGCCTGCGCAATTGAGCAAAAAAGGGGCGAGCCATTGGTATCACCCTCAATGCGAAATTCAACTGGCCCACTGTTTCCTGAAGCTGTTGTAACGAGACCTTCTCTTTGGCCAGGCACGCGCGTAGTGCCGCCTTGAATTTAGACACCTTCTCCTTTGAGAGCCTGAAACAACCATCAACAGAGTCTATTTCAATGCCCAGAAATTCTAAGCAAGTAGCTGGCCCCACTGTCTTCCCCGGCGCCAGCGGGACCCCAAAAGCCGCATGAGCGCGCAAAATTCCTGCAATGCCCGTGCACACTTCTGGGACCCAGCCGCGCCCAGGAAGAGAAAGTCATCCAGGTAGTGCATGAGCTGCTGATGCCCGGTTGCCTGCCTCATTACCCATTCCAAGAAGGAACTGAACGTCTCGAAATAGGCACACGAGATCGAACAATCCATGGGCATGCATTTGTCCATGTAATACTTCCCATCAAACTTGAACCCCAAAAGGTGGTGATCCCCCTGATGCACGGGCAGAAGACGAAATGCAGACTCTATGTCAGACTTGGCCATCAATGCCCCTGAACCCAGGCCCCTAAGCAACACCACCGCTTGGTCAAAAGAGGCATATTTTACACTGCAGACATTCTCATCTATAGCATCATTCAAGGATGCCCCCCTTGGGGCTGAGAGATTATGAATGAGTCTATATTCGCCTTTCTCTTTTTTAGGGACAACACCAAGTGGGGAACAAACAAAGTTGGGCACTGGCACCTCGTCAAAAGGTCCTGCTAACCTACCCAGGCGTAATTCTTTTTCAATTTTTGCAGCCACTACCCCTGGGTTATGCTTTACAGACAGTTGGTTCCTGCACTCAGTCTTACCTGTGTACCCTCCTGCCGGTATCCTGAAACCCCAAGAAAATCGCTCCTGAATTAATTTAGCCGCTGCGTGATCTGGGTATCTGTTCAGCCAGGGAATCATTGCCATGACATCAATGGGAGTGTGCGATACTAAACCCTCCTCTAGTCTATTCAGGTTTCCTTCTCCCCCTGGAGCCCTGGTTGCCACCCTTAAATCTGCAGGAGGTCTCGGGGTGTGAGGGGTGACCACACAAGGAACAGGCGTGTTTGAACTTACATGTGCCCGCTGCCCTAGTGCAGGACCGTTTGTTGAAATCCCAACATACGCCCTTTTTATCCCCCCAACCCTTACCCTTTCCTGGTACCTCACTTCCTTGCGCATGCCGAAAGGGCTGTTGCGGCTTGGCCGGGTATATTTTCTGTGAACCGGTTGCCCCCATCGCTGCTGCCCCCCCAGATATCTGATTGTACCATGACAAGGAATCCACCACATCCCATGCTAGAGAGGGATTGAATTCTTTAGCTTTCCTGAATGAAATGTCATATTCCTTCCACCCATTCCCCACTTGTGTCTCGCTCCACATGGCAATCCTGCTCTGGTAGCAGGCCATTTCAGCTTGTAAATTGGGCGACCTTTCAGCTGTAATGGCACTAAACACGGAAAAGGCCCTCATCCAGTTAACAAACGTCTCCTCAACTCTGAACTTAACCAACTCTGTTCTCCATTCACTGGGCAACATCCATTCCTTTTGTGACTTGGTGTATTCAAGTTCCCTATTATCGAGCAGCAAGGAGAAAATGTTGATATATTTGCCCGCCCAGATCATCTCTTTCACAGCCTGAGACACATGCTGCCCCAAATTCTCCTTCCTTGAGGGCATAGCACCATCTTTAAGTAATGGCAAAGCCACCTCCTTACCACTGTCAATGCCTTGCGACGTAGCACCATCCTTCTTTGCCGTCTGCTTGCTGGCGGAACCTGTTAGGGGAGTAATTGGTGCCAATGGTGCCCCTTCCCCCGCCCTGGCCAACTTAATCATCTCAACCAGTTTCAAGGCTTCTGCTGAATGATCTTGAGAGGATGGCAATACCCCCCCCAACTGTAACCAGGGTAAAACGGCGGCTATCTGGGATGCCAATTCCACCGGGACAACATTATTCGGGGGGGTTGGGACCCCGACGGGGGCAATGTTCACGGGGGTGGCAGGGGGAATGACCCCGAGTGGGGCAACCGGCAATGCTGGCATAAGAGGAGCTGGCCCCGCCGGTGCCATTGGGAGCATCCTTAGGCACTCCCCCTGGCATACCCTCCCCCTCAGCTGTATTCTTGTGCGTTGTGCGTGCAGTTTTCTTGGACTTGCCCCTCTTAGGAGGGGTGACAAAATCACCTCTAGGCTGTGGTGGGTTGACTATCCTTCTTGGCCTGCCTTGTGGACCAGGAGGCCCGTCCAACCTCTGATTAATTTCTGCCACACTCCTACCTAACTCATCCACCTTACCCAAGCGCCTATCAATCGCCGTCATCCTGCGCATCATAGCCTGCATCATTTGCTCCATGCGGGAACTCTTATTAACTCGTGCCCCCAGCATATTCCACAATCGCAATGCAATCTAATCCTAGCCAAACACCGGCAATTGTACCTTCTTTCAGATGGAGGATGTGAAGCTGGCCGTAAGCACCATGCAACTGTGACCGCAAACACACCAAGCTAGTCTTAGCGTGTGGGCGAGCGCCAACCCCTCGTAGGAAGGTCTCAAGCCCTGCGGCCCCCCAGAAGCAATGAAGTGCAGGCCCGCCTCACTCCCCTTACCACCGATGCCCCGTGATCTGTTGTCTGCCACCGGAAAGAAGCACCAGAGTCTAGCTTCCTACGAGAGAACAAAATATTAATAACCTGGAAAACACTTCGTGGAATAAATCCCGGTGCCTGGGAACGCTGGAGCTGTAGAACACAAAATTAAAACAGTTGCGCAGCGCTAGAGCCCCAGTTAATTCGCAGCTACAACCTTACGCACTCCCCCTACACTGAGTAACAATGTCCTGGAAGTGGACAAGGAAAATACTAAATGCTTCCTATCCCCCTCTTTTGTACTGAGGCATCAAGGACAGATAACACCACCGTCCCCAAACACAACTATTGCCGGCACCAACAACTCCCCGTCCCCACCCCGAGCAGACCAGGCAGAGGACGCGTGGTAGGAGGCCTCGTAAAAGGTGCAGGGCAAGCGGCCGACGCGCTTTACCAAATCGTCAAAAAGCGACCTACAGGGGTGAGGGGAAGAGGGGTCCACACAGCACTGGTCACACCGACGCGTTTACCAAATCGTCCAGGCGCACAAAACACTTGCAAGCTTTGGCAGCGCCAACACCGATCCCGTTGCCGCCTCTGGCTCCAATCGTGCCCCCAGCTACTGCCGCACTCGGAGCTCCGCTGAAAAACAAAAACAAAAATTAAACGCCCCGAGCGTGGGGGCACACGAGGTATGCGGGGAGCGAGCCAGGGGCAAGAGGGCACCCAGCTCGCTCCCCGGGCCTCTTATGGGACTGTGCCACCAGGGGGTCGCCGGCCCAGCCGGCCCGCCCCCCGGCCGACCCGCCCCCCTGCTCCGGAAGCTGTACAGCTGCTTCCGGGTCACGGGGGAGGCATCAACCTATCGGTGGTGGGGGCGCGCCGCGCGCGTCATAGACCCGCGACGCACCCCCACCACCGAGAGGCCGGGGGAGGGGGGGTTGCCGAGCGGCCCCCCCTTTCCATTATTAGGGGAGCTGCCGAGCACTTTGGATGTGGCATGAATGGGCAGGCAGGAACAGCGGGGGAGTCCTTGGCAGGGGCGTAGCTTCAGGTAGGGTGTTTGGGGTGTTACACTCCCCTTTATAAATGTATTTTGTGATAAATAGTTGGATACAGGTGCTTTCAGTCGGGTGTTGTGAGGTGTCTGTTGAATTTCACAAGGAATTTCTTTACACACACAGACAAAAAATACACATACACTTTCTCCCATTCTCTGTTTGGAAACAAAATGGAAAAAATGTTGGTTATTTCACAAAACAATGTGTTTTCTCACTACGTACCTCTACCAATAGGCATTAATCTCCCTTTCCTTTGCCCCTTATGGCTCTTTTGTACCCCTGATTGTTGTATAAGGTATTTTAAAGTTATGGGGTGTATTTAATAAGGTTTTGTGCTGTATTTGCATCACAAAAGTGATGCAAAATCTTTTTTTTCCCAACTCGAATTGCGCTGGAAATTCACTTGAAAGTAATGCAAAGCAACGCATACAGTTGCTTTGCATTACCTAGTGCCAAGCGGGCATTCCATGATTGGTGCATGGGTATTGCTGTGCAACCACCCATGTTTTTGACACAAAACACTATTTGCTAAAAAGAATTAGACAGTTTTAAGTAAAAAAATAACGCCCATTTCAAAAAGGCACTAATAAGGAAAAATGCTTTTATTCAGGAGTGGCTCATACAGGTTGGAGCGGTGGAGCTGGGTGGGGGGGTGGAGTCGACAGACGACAACGAGGTAAAGTTAAATAAAATAAAAAGAAAACCAGCTATGATGCGCTCGCCGCACCGCTAAGTCGGTGATGAGGCGAGCGCAGGGTAAGTGGTTTTCCATTTCTAATTTAACTTTACCTTGTCGTCGTCTGTCGACTCTCCCCCACCCCAATGCTCTTACCTGCACGATCTGCTCCTGCTTTTATTTCTCCTTTCTTTCCTGACTTTGCACTGAACAGAACACACACAAAGTGGGAAAAGTTTTATAGTTGGTCTAATCATTGTATTTTGTACTGGAAGGGTATCCTAGACTCACACAGACACCCTTGCACTACGGTGCAAAGGTATGTGTGTGGAGCATGACTACCTAATTGCACTCCTGTAATAGGGAGAGGGGAGGAGAGTGCCATAGCTCTTTAAATATCGCACTCTCCTCCCCTCTCCACTCTCCTGCTCTCTCCTCATGCAGCACAGCACAGCACAGCATTTTTGGTAGCTACGCTGAGTGAGAATTTTGGTAAATAGACCCCTATATGCTAGCGTGATTGTTGGGAAATCTGAAGCTCACACTCCCCAATCTTACTGGCAGAGCTACGCTTCTGGTCATTGGTGGTACAAGCAGCACAGGTGCATGCTGTTTGGCTCTCTGGGATGCTGACCCCTGTGGTGTTGATCGACTGATTTTGCAGTAGCTTTATTCTGGTGACAGACTCCTGTTAGACAAGGAGGGAGTCCTGCGAGATGTGGCGATCAGACAAACGAATTAGTTTGTGTCTAGTAACCAAGGCAAACTGTAAATGGAAAAAGTAAACATCCTCTAAATTCTGTTGGCTGATACAAACCATGAAGGGTACATCAGACAACCAATGGCTGTTGGGATCTTATCAATACGAGTTAAAGGCTGAAGAAGGCTGACCCAACCCCCTTTTTGTGCGTTTCTTTTTCTGTTGGTTTGTTATTCTTGAGATGACAGCTAAAGATATGTGTTCCCACAACTGCACACTTGAAGACTGATGATACGTAGGCATGGCCAGTTACCCCTGAAGTCACTGTGCCATTTTTAAGGTGTGTATGACAAAACATGTTCACATAGTTCCCAGTGGCAAGTTTAAGGCCTTAGTGGACTAACGTATCCACTCCAGGGATCCATGTTTGACCTCATGATCGCAGGTTCAAATCCCAGGGGGTCCAATGAGCGAATCCTACTTCTGAGGTCGATAAAATGAGTACCATTTAGTTGGGTAACAATGAATATCTGTTATTTCAGTGTCAAGATGCCATATGGGGTGACCCTGCCCTTTACAAATACACTTGTTATGCCATGTTAAAACTTCCCTCAGACAGTCTCTTAGTTGGCACAAACAAGACACTCTTCACAATGGGGTTGCTGGCAATCGTGCTTGTAAAATGAAGAGCCGATTATTTCATTTTTTTGTGCCAGTCTGCCTTAATCCTCTGAATACAAAGTGACATTTTATGCCATTGTCGGAAAGTGTATTTACTGAGAATAAAATTTGTTTTCCAATCTTTCAAAAAACACATTCTGGTGAAGTGCTCAGTTGCTAGGAAACATAACTTGTATCCTTATGAGATTTTTTAGGATAAATATTACCTATGTAACTTAAGAGGGTGTGCCATCGAGGTCTAATGACTGCAGATTCTTTTTTTTTTACTTTAATAGGTTCTACAAAATGATACTGATACCATCTTACAGGGAAGTCGCACCCCTTTCCCATAACTCCCAAATAAACCTGCCATTATTGTGCCTATTTCATCGTTAGCACAAGAATGAAGAAAACCAGGAGCCCTGTTGGAATAATAAAGAAAATATGGACTTTCAGATAGAGCAGCACTAAAACTAAAACTCCTGAGGTCTTTGTCTGGTAGTAATGGAATCCAGGAGGACAGAAGTAGTAAGAAAAACGAGGGAGGTCTCGCAGAAGGAGGCACACCTGATCACATTGCAACTAGGTTGGGGAAACATGAAGTCTATGATCCCCTATGCATTACGGACTGGTTTGTAAGACTCCAAACCCACAGAACCCTGATTCACAAGATCAAAAATATGCAGAAAATCTATGTGGGTAATGACGGGGGTGACCCTCTAGTCCCAATCCTATGGACATAGCCACTTTTTCGTATTACACTAGGAGCTTTTTCATTGATGCGAAGACTCTTCACTGATGATTACTGCAATGCCATCAGAGGGATGTATGACATTAGCACAAATGCATTCACAAAGCAAGGATTGACTTTGCATCAATTACAGGGCAATGCCTTTACCACACAAACCTTTACCCCGCATATACTTTTACTATGCATGCCTTTACAGTGCAAGGTAAGTATGTGTAAGGTGGATGAAACCCATGAGGCACATTTGCAGAGTGGTGGAGAATAGGGGCGTGGCCTCTGATGACCTCTCAGCAATCCAGCTGTGTGGGACTTACTGGAGGGAATAGGAGGGAACAGTTGGTTCCCAGGGACCCTCACTAGACAAGGGGACTTCATCCCCCTACTAGTAGTGCACAAGGAGGCATATTTGCAGAGTGGTGGAGAAAGGGGGCATGGCCTCTGACAACCTCTCAGCAATCCTGCTGTGTGGGACTTACTGGAGTTAACAGGAGTGGTGATTGGCCCCCAAGGACGTCCTTGGAGGCCAAATACCCCTCCTGTTACCTCCAGCAAGTCCCACGCAGCGGGATTGCTAAGAGGTCCTCGGAGGCCACATCTAATTTCTCCACCACTCTGCAAACGCAGCTCCTGGCACACTACTGGTTGGCGGATGAAGTCCACGTTACTCCTGAGGTACCTTGGGGGCCAAGAAGCCCTCCTGGCACCTCCTGTAAGTCCTATACAGCGGGATTCCTGAGAGCTAGTCAGAGGCCCGCCCCCTTCTCCACCACGATGCAAACGTTACTACTATTTGAAAAACCATAGAAATTCACTGATAAAACAAAGGTTACAGGGACATTATAGTTTGGGATTAGCATTTTAAAAACATCTTAGAAATTCACTGAAAAAAACAAAGGTTACAGGGATGTTATAGTTTTGAAATGGAACTTTAAAAAAAAAACTTACAAATTCACTGAAAAAACCAAAGGTTACAGGGACGATATAGTCATGAGTGATGTAATATGTGAGGTCATAAGCAGTGTATTGTGGGGGGTGCAAGTTATAGTTAGCTCAGCTAACTATAACTGCTGAATTTCACTCGTTTTGTACGAGTGAAACCTGAGCCAACTCTAACATCCATGTAACCTTTGGTTTTATCAGGGCATACATATATATATATATACACTGAAAAAACCAAAGGTTACATGGACATTATAGTTAGGCTCAGGTTTCACTCGTACAAATATTACCTACTGGCGGTCGCCAGTAGGTAGTTATAGTTAGGACCAAGTTTCCATAGGAAGAACATTTTCTGTTTTGCTTATAACTTTGGCGTCGTTTGATGAATCTTCATGATATTTTCCAAACTAATTCTTTGTTCATATCAGCTCCTATGTGGGAAGTTTGGGGGTGATTCATCAAGAGGGGTCCGAGAAAAAAGGGGGTCCCAAAACATGTTTTCTCCATGTTAATTTCCACAGGAAACTTTAGACAAGGCTACAGGTCGAACGGGTGAACAGAATTACCCCAAATTTGGCAGGGAAAGGGTCTTGGTCTAGAAAGCACGCCTTTGTTTATTTGGTGTAAATCCGTTCAGTAATTTTTGAGAAATATTGAAATTTACAGATATCGATATTTGGGAATTCTGTCATCTGATTGGCTGAGGCATTACGAACATGGGCTTGCTGCTTATTGGTTGTGAGCGCTGCAAGCGGTTTAAATAGGAAGTGTTGGCCGACATTTTGTGATTCCTTTGAAGCGTGTAAGGGAAAAAAGGGCGAAAAGAGTAGGAAAGAGGAGGGTAGGGGGGCTTTGAGGTCTGTGGGGTGGTTAGGGTGTGCTACACAGAGTGTGAAGCGATGTATTCACACCTACCGCTGTGAAAGTGCTGTTTTGCCCAGAGTGATATGGTGCTGAGGTGCGGTGCCAGCACACTCTGGGATGAAACCGTGAGCTGATTGCTGTAAACTGATGTGCTCTGGGCACTGTAGGATACTGGCTGCTTTAGCATAGCTGTGCAAGTGGTGTTAGTATGGGTTTAGAGTATAGCGGTGTGAGCTCTGTGGGGTGGTTAGGGTGCGCTATACAGTGAGTGTGAAGTAAAGTATTCACCCCTAGCGGTGTGAAACTGCTGTTTTGACCAGAGTGAGATGGTGCTGAGGTGAGGTGCCAGTACACTCGGGAATGAAACCGTGAGCTGATTGCTGTAAACTGATGTGCTCCTGGCACTGTAGCATACTGGCCGCTGTAGCATAGCTGTTCAAGTGGTGTTAGTATGGGTTTAGACTATAGCGGGAGTGGGAAGCAAACTACTCACCCCAACCGGTCTGAAGACTCGAATTGAGTGTTTTAGCAAGCAGGAATAAAGAAATAGTCATGAAGAATATAATGCAGAATGTTGCAATGCCACAGAAGACAAATGGTGAAATCAGGTGTGTTTAAGAAAGTGGCTGTGTGGGATAAAGCGATGGAGTCTGCAAGTTATATAAAAAGTGTCTTTATGTAAGTGCCATAAATGGAACCACTGGTGCAAGAGCTAAGGCATCCAGCTGAGGCAAACTCCAACCGCTTCTGCTGTATTCAGAGCTAAGCTTCTGCATCAGTCAATTCCACATTACATGTTACAGTTCCATGTGACATAAACAATACCTATTAGAAATGAATGACTGTAAATTGTAGAATGAAAATAAAGGTAGGATACGATTACCACACTGTGCCAACCAGTTCCTAAACAATGCCGTGTTTTTTTATCTTGATCGCCAGTTCATGAGCAGAGGCTGAGGATGAGCTAATTTGTGTGAAAGGGCTTCGTGGATAAGGCAGGCAGAGAGACATGTGTACAAAGAATAGATATGGTTTCAAAATGGATGTCGGGTTTAGGCTAATTTAGCAAGTAAATAGCGTATTTGCGTAGGCCATACATCATCCATCCCTGGTTAGTGTGGAGAGGCAAGGGCCAATAATGAAAAAAGAGTTCAAATGGCTAGGTATACTTAGAAAGTTATTATATGAAAATAGTTCAATTAAAGTGTATTAAAAAATGTAATAGGAAAAAGTCAAAAAAGTTGGAAAAAATCAATTCAAGAATAAAGTGAATTTCTTACAAGTCTTGGAGATTGCAGTCCGGAAGCTCTTCAGCGGCTTGAGATGCGTAATGTTCCAAGAGGCGATTGTTGCCATCGTGTGAGAAAAGTGAAGCGATCCAATTCATATCCTCGAAGGGACAGTAATGTTCCTCGAATGTTGCAGCGGCAATTTGAATTGGCAGGCAATCTGCGATGTTGTCAAAGGTCGCACGTTGCAGGAGATCTTTCGCGGCTGCGCATAAATCCCATTTTGCCAGGATACCTTTTTGCGTTGCATCCGCCATTGCTCCACTGCTCGAACAATCAAGTTCATGGTTTTCAAGATACTCCATTACCTGCTGGATATCGGGAGCATTTGCTGGGATGTTGGCAAGGCATAGATCCATTCGCCAGTCTATTGGGCAAGTTTTGCAATAAAAAGATGGTTGCACGCAGATTGTATATGTGTAAATAAATGTCATGTTGTAGCTGGCTCCGATAATAGATAGAGGCAGGCAGCCGAATAGTTGTTCCATTTTTTCACGGTATTGATGTAGCTTCGCATAGAGGCGTATTCTGTTGGACATGCTTGTTACCACAGGGAGCGTAGCCATTTTTAACAGGCTAAAATAGTAGTAGGATGGCCGCAAACAGAGCGAGAATTATGGGCACTGTTGCTGTTATTCCAGAGATGATCGTATAAATGAAGTCTGGTATTAGACTAAAAACAGTTTGAAAGCCTGTGAGAAGGCCGGAGGAGACAATGTTAAAAAAATGTGCCAGACCTTAAATGTCAGATGTGTTGAAAATTGTGTAACAATTCACAAAGTGTAATGGGAGGTTTGTATTTAAAAGGGAGTGTATTTTACTTGAAGTTTGTGCTATCTGCAGTCGATAAATTACTTTTGGAGAAATGAGGGACACTTCTGTTTGAAACAAAAGGGCTTTCAGTTTGCTCCGTTTAATAAAATCTGTTTTCAAAGTAGGTATTGAAGGCCAAGTTGAACTTTGGGAGTTACTTTGTGTGGGTGGGAATAGAGATTGCCAAAGGAAGTTATCCGGTTTGAAACAGTAAGGACATACGGTATGCCAGCTCACATTGCGTAGCAGTCCATATTATTAAGCAGCAGATAACTGCCATTAGAAAGCTGTTTGAATGTTGGTCTGATTGTGGGAGTTGGCGTGCTTTTAAGAAAGCATGCACGATTGGGGGCTGTAAGCTTAGAAGCGTCGTGCAGTTGGACATTCTTGCATAGTAATGAATCATTGCCATTGTGGCCCCATTTTTCACCTGTGAGAAAAACTTCGGTATCCTCTTTAAGACAGCGATATGTAAATGGGAGAAACCACTGCTCGTGAATAAACGCGCTACCTTATATAATCACATACAACATGACAAACAACATGTACACCTAGCAGACACAACAACACTACGTACTGTGGGAACCGTGGCTAGCCATGTACAGAAACCAAACATAGCACCTCTGCCACACAATGCAGAATGCGGGGAGAGATGGGAGCAAGGTATGTGCGAAGGTGGCAAGTGATTCTCGATTATAAAAGTATACAATGCAAAGTGTTGAGGAGATGTGCCGGACAGACTTGAGTATGCAGTGCACAGACATTTACATGTCAACATACACTGATGGTCTATTGAGTGAAGTCGACAGTGGACGCAACCATGATAGTGCAGTTAGTAGGGAAGATTACGAAAACATAGCGCGTACATGCCCCCACAAATCTTTAGCAAAGTGGGCTGGCATGGCATACGCAAGGCTAGCGTAGGGGTATGAATAAAAGGCAAGTTTCTCTGGGTGTGGCTCTCTTCTGGAATGGCAAACATGTCTGTCAGGTCTGCGCAGCTTACACTGCCACGAGGCTGATGCCGTGAGTGAAGGTGGCTGCGGAAATAATGCTCGTAGCCTGCTGCTACCCAGAAACCGTCATGGCCGCTGTGACGCACATATGCCCCACAGTTCACCTTTCGACACCGTCGTGTGGGAAAGAGGGGCCACCACGTGCCGGCAGAAGCTTTTGGGCCGAGGTCTGCCAGCTGGGAAGGCTCCTGAGATCAACGCTGGCTACCGCGACACAGGCAGACAGCGCCCAGCCTGAGGCCCACCACCGTGAAGTGCTCTGTATACTACTAACACAGTAGTCAAAGAGGTACCAACAGTGGAATGGTGTCTTGATCTCACAATGGACGATGTTAGAACTGCATCTGTGAGTGCAGATGTAGGTACTCCTTTCGACCAGCTGTAACCAACTCTAGGTCCCAACAGTGGAATGGGGTCTTGATCCCACAATGGACGATGTTAGAACTACATCTGAGAGTGGAGATGGAGGTACTCCCTTCGACCAGGTGCAAGCAACTCTAGGTCCCAACAGTGGAATGGTGTCTTGATCCCACAATGGACGATGTCCGATATTACCTGCTGCTTGTGAATTTTCTCAGACGTCCCTGCGTTGACGTGCATCAGACTCTGTGATCCGTAGCTAAGTGCTGCACATGATTATTGTGCTTGGTTGACACCAGTCGGTGGAGTACACAGTGGTACAGCAGGTCCGAACAGTGGAACGGGGTCTTGATCCCAAAATGGATGATGTACAATATTACGTGCTGCTTGGTTTTCACAGAACTCCCTTCGTTGACGTGCATCAGACTCTGTGCTTCCGTAGCTAATTGCTGCACATGATTATTGGGGTTGGGTGACTGCAGTCGGTGGAGTACACCGCGGTACAGCAGGTCCGAACAGTGGAACGGGGTCTTGATCCCACAATGGATGATGTTAGAACTGTATCTGAGAGTGGAGATGAAGGTACTCCCTGCAACCAGGTGCAAGCAACTCTAGGTCCCTACAGTGGAACGGTGTCTTGATCCAACAATGGACGATGTTAGAACTGTATCTGAGAGTGGAGATGAAGGTATTCCCTTCGACTAGGTGCAACCAACTCTATGTCCCAACAGTGAAAAGGTGTCTTGAGCCCAAAATGGACGATGTCCGATATTACTTGCTGCTTGGTTTTGACAGAACTCCCTCCGTTGAGGTGCTTCAGACTCTGTGCTTCCGTAGCTAACTGCTGCACATTATTATTGGGCTTGGTTGACTGCAGTCAGTGGAGTACACCGTGGTACAGCAGGTCGGAACAGTGAAACAGGGTCTTGATTCTGTGATTGAGGATGTCAGAAGGTAAAGTTTGTGATGATTTCTGTGTACCCACTCCGATCAGGTGCAACCAACTGCGTGCTTCCGAATCCAATGGCACGTGGCTGTGAGGCGTTAATGACAACTGCCTCTGGCCTACAGTGCGGTCAGCAGGGCTCACAATTCAGATTGAGTGGTGATTGTTTAAATACAGAATCCAGTAGGCAACTAACTACAACGTCTATTGAAATATGCCTGTTAGTATACTTGCTTGAAGAAGTTTTTTAAGATGACTTATAGGTCTAGTACAATGACCAAATTCTTCTTGGTAGTGGTAAAGAACACCAAATAACAGTGTACACAGTGGACAGCAGAGATCGCAATTCGAATTGTTTGGATTTATTTATTGCAGAGTTTTGTGTAATTTATGTTGTATTTTGTGAAGAGGACGTGAGAAAAGGTATTCATGGAAGACTCTGCTCACTACTGCCTTCAATTTACACTGCAGACAGCAGTGTTCACAATTCAGATCGAGTCGCTATTGTAGATGACGCAGTCCTGTAGGCAAAAGACATTGCTCCAGTGCGCTCTGTCCGCACCACGCATACACATCATCACAAGGTCCGCACACGTTTTTTGTTCCTTCGCGTACGGCAAACTGGGCAGTTCAAGTCAACGCTACGTGGCTGTGGGCCCTTGCTGACCGCTCTCTGGCATACACTGCAGACAGCAGTGTTTACAATTCAGATCGAGTCACTATTGCAGATGATGTAGTGTTGTAGTCAACAGACATTGTTCCTAGTATGCCCGCCCGCAGCGCGCATCATCACTAGCTGTGCACATGCTGAATGCTTTTGATGTGGCTATCTAAGTACACTAGACCTGATGGACCCTTTATGATACAATCTTTTTGTGTATTATTTCAGATCTACTGCCTGTATCTTAGTATACCACAAGTTATGGTTGTTTTACGATAGAATCTTTTCTGTATTATTTCACATCTAGTGTCCCTACCTTACTGATGCACAATCTATTGACCCTTTTATTATTGAATCTCTGTGTGTGATCCAATGATTACTGTTGTAGTTGATGCTAGCAGCAACCATTCCCTGAGGACTGATTTACACTCACCGCACACGCTTCCAGCACAGACGTCACTGGATATGTGACCCTGGTAATAAAAAGGAGTCGAGCGCACGTGCCCGTACCCACTTCCACTACCTATCTATGTCCGTGTGTTCATTATCTATGCATGATACTGCCCCTGGGCCGTACCACATTAGATTGTGCTGTGGACAGCGTATGCAACCATGTTACCTCTGGCAGTGGGGAAAAGTTCTGTTATGTAGCTTTTAGATGCATGGCTATCACAGGTGGAAGGCTGCTTTACAGAGCATGAATATTGATGAAGATGATGGTTGCATGTTGTGTGTACTGTCAGATATGTGTACATAGCAAAACGTTTTCAAAAAAGTTCTGTAAGCAGAAGAGGAGTCTCTCATCAAACGCTGTAGAGAGAATGGCAAAAATGGGTGGGGTCTTCCAACTGTTACAATGGGAAATGTTATGAACCAATCAAATGTTTTTCTTTAAGGTCACATGGGAATCGCGCAGCGAGCGCGCAAGGAGGCCGCACCTGACGCGATTTTGACAAAATATTACTATAATATAAGTTTATTACAGTTAGAAATATATAAATGTTTAAAATATTTTAGATTATCGCTTGTTCTCATATACACTTTAAACTTATTTAGATGCAGTTTTGAGATGAAAAAAATGAGGGAATTGTGTTCCCGGCGCGACACCATACGTCTATGACGTAACACAGGGCCTGGCAGCATGCACTCGTCGCATACGCAACGCGCAGTGGGCGTGACCCCATACATACACGACGTAAGGCGCGGCTTGGTACTGCGTACCCATCGCATACCAAAGTATCAGCTGGCGCTACCACATATGTATATGATGTTACACGGGACGCGGTGCCACAAACCCGTCGGATATGAAATGCGCATTCTTTACGAGTTTAGCAATATGGCGGATAGGATTCGCGTGCTGATGGAGCTTGGTACACTACCGGTACGGGACTTCAGTTTTCTCCCCCCCAAAAAAAAAACAATATACATACTTTTTTGAAGGTATAAAACATAACATATTTTTCAAATTAAAAACAAAAAAGGATACTAGAGTTCCAAAATATTACAAAAAATAGAAAAAATATAGGTTTTATAAATATTAAAATATTAAATTAACATTTAAAAAACCTTTGAAATTCACTGAAAAAACATAGGTTTTACAGACGTTATAGTTAGGAATTAGCATTTAAAAAAACCTTAGAAATTCACTGAAAAAACCATAGGTTTCAGGGACGTTATAGTTAGGAATTAGCATTTAAAAAACCTTAGAAATTCAATGAAAAAACCATAGGTTTCAGGGACGTTATAGTTAGGAATTAGCATTTAAAAAACCTTAGGAATTCAATGAAAAAACCATAGGTTTCAGGGACGTTACAGTTAGTTGGAGATTTTACTCATTTAAAACCAGAGAAATTTGCCCGTTATAGTTGGTTGAGCTAACTATAACTCTTGCGCGCGCAATGCACTGGTGATGACATCACATATTACATCACTCATGACATGGTCAGTGACATCACTGATGACATCACTGATGACATCTCAAATGACATCACTGATGATGTCATCCACCTGATAATCTGATGCACATAATGATGGCCTAATATAAACTTTGATACACGCACTCTAAAATACAGACTACTACTTTTTAAACCATACACACAACAATGCCAGATACTACATACCACGCACTATTTCCTAGGTCTAGACTCACATCCACTCACTTATACATGCAGTTACTCATCAATACAGTACTATAATATGCACTCATACACCTATAAATACAGTCACAGTCCACCACTCATCAATAGAGTTGCTCACACACCTAGTCAGTCATGCAAATAATCAATCACATACCCATTTACTCCTGTATACGGTTATACACACCAACTGCATTATTTATACACACACTACATCACTCATTTATGCAGCTACTAACACATACTTACTGTCTTATACAATCATTGATACAAGCAGACACTTTTATACACCCACTCCTTCAAATAACTTACTCTCACGTATAGTCATTTATATACTCCAACACTCACATATACTGCCTTAAAACATATGTAGTTACTCACACATATACCAGTGAGACATTCATTCACTCACCAACACACCCATACACATACTAACTTACCCATACAGCCCTTCCCAGATGTACTTTTGAATCCATACAACCAGTGAATCACCCACTCACACATGCATGCACAGAGTCACACATCCCTCCACCCACCCACACAGACACTCAGGCACTCACCAACCCATGCAGCCGCTTACACACCAACTGAGACCCTAAGACAGACTTTCACACAGTTTAGTCACTAGCCCATACATTCAGTAACACATGTTCAATCACTCACTTGTAAATTCCGTCTTTCTTCAATAAACCTTTGGTATAGATATATATGAAAAATATTTAAACTTTACAGAAACACACATTCACTGGATGATGTCATCAGTGATGTCATCAGTGGTGTCATTTGAGATGTCATCAGTGATGTCACTGACCATGTCATGAGTGATGTAATATGTGACATCATCACCAGTGCATTGCGGGCGCCCAAGTTATAGTTAGCTCAACTAACTATAACGGGCAAATTTCTCTGGTTTTATATGAGTCAAGTGTCTAACTAACTATAACGTTCCTGAAACCTATGTTTTTTCAGTATATATATATATATATCTATATATATATCTATATATATATATATATATATATAGATATATATATATATAGATATATATATATATACTGAAAAAACATAGGTTTCAGGAACGTTATAGTTAGTTAGACACTTGATCTATATATATATATATCTATATATATATATATATATATATCCAAAAACATCAGGTTGCCCTGCATCAGGTTGCCCTGCATGGAAACGCCAGACTCAGATGGAAAGTTTGCCTTCATTTATTCTGGGCAGCAAACACAGCGCATTTCCCCATCAAACAGAAGCGCCATACCGGTTTCGGGCTCCATGCCCTTGATCACTGGCTGTGCACAAAGTCCCGACAGCTGTGTGGACTTAACCCATTTGCTCCACCCTCATGGGATTACATGCAGCAATGCTTTCTGGGTCTAGTAGTCCGTGACTATACCAAAGTGGGTGCTTTAAGGGTCTTTGTGCAGTAAATTTCAATCCTCAAGTGGGTACTGCGAAGGGGAAACATCACTGTACTTGCCAATGTCCTTTCCCACAATACCGGCTCTCCATCTCCTTGAAGCGCCCGAGATTGTAGGCGCTGTGGTCCGCTGAATATGCGGCGGGGCATTTCCGCGGCGAGGCGCGCCATACCGGTTTCGGGCTCCATGCCCTTGATCACTGGCTGTGCACAAAGTCCCGACAGCTGTGTGGACTTTGTGCACACAGGACCGGTATGGCGCTTCTGTTTGATGGGGAAATGTGCTGTGTTTGCTGCCCAGAATAAATGAAGGCAAACTTTCCATCTGAGTCTGGCGTTTCTATGCAGGGCAACCTGATGCAGGGCAACCTGATGTTTTTGGATAATTAATTGCGGCGCGCCTCGCCGCGGAAATGCCCCGCCGCATATTCAGCGGACCACAGCGCCTACAATCTCGGGCGCTTCAAGGAGATGGAGAGCCGGTATTGTGGGAAAGGACATTGGCAAGTACAGTGATGTTTCCCCTTCGCAGTACCCACTTGAGGATTGAAATTTACTGCACAAAGACCCTTAAAGCACCCACTTTGGTATAGTCACGGACTACTAGCTCCGCTCCTACCCTGAAAGTCTCAGGGGGTTTCTTCAAGCGGGGGCTGAGATAAAAGGGGGGTCCCAAAACGCGTTTTTCCCATGCATTTTTCCATAGGACCTTTAGACACAGCTACAGCCCGAACGGCTGAACAGAATTACTTGAAATTTGGCAGAGAGGTAGTCCTCAGGTCAAGGAAGTGCCTTTTGTAGGTTTGGTGTAAATCTGTTCAGTAGATTCTGAGAAAATAGCCTTTAAATCAATATATATATCTGAGCCAGCTTACGGTGCGCTTACGGTGCGCTTACCGTACGCGTACGGTGACGTGCGCGAGCGCGATTCTGATTGGCTCTTAGATCTTAGTAAACATTCGAATCGGCCGAAACCAGGAAGCGGCGGCCGCCATTTTCTCTCTCGCACTCTGAGTAGGGCAGCATAAATGAAGCCCAAAAATAGGTAAAGGGGCAGTATATTGAAATAATAATCACCCAGCAATGATATACGGGCCCCCAAACAACCCACAAGGCCAATCGCCGATTACGCTTACCGTACGCGTACGGTAAAAATTTTTTTTTTTTTTAAAAAGTATCCACACTCTCCCCACCCCATGTGCAAATGGCTTATGAAATAATTGAAATTAATAAACAAAACATTTCACAACGATGCGCATAATATGTCCCCCATGTGCGCACGGTGCGCGAAGCGCATCGTGCGTACATGGCCCATCTCGCATAATGTGGGCACGCGGTGCGTGCAGCGCACCGCGTGACCACCGTGCGTGCATGGCACTAACTGCGTAAAGTGGGCGCGTGGTGCGCAAAGCGCACCGTGCGCGCACGGAACGAACTGCGTTAAGTGGGCGCGCATGCCACGAATGGCGCAAAGTAAGTTAGCATTTAAAAAACCGCACAAATTCACTGAAAAAACCATAGGTTTCACACACGTTATAGTTAGGAATTAGCATTTAAAAAACCTTGCAAATTCACTGAAAAAACCATAGGTTTCACACATGTTATAGTTAGCTGTACATTTTACTGATAAAAAACCAATGAAATTCCCCCGTTATAGTTACTGTAGGCAACTATAACTCACGCGACCGTAATCCTCTGCTGATGACATATGTGTCTTTATGAAAAAAAAATATTTGTAATATATGTATAGCTAAAATTTAATGGAAGAAGACATGGGCAAATAAGTGTCTAAATACAGTATTAGCATCAACAGAGGATTGCGGTCACGTGAGTTATAGTTGCCTACAGTAACTATAACGGGGGAATTTCATTGGTTTTTTATCAGTAAAATGTACAGCTAACTATAACATGTGTGAAACCTATGGTTTTTTCAGTGAATATAGATATATATATATATAGATATATATATATATATATAGATATATATATATTACCTACTGGCGGTCGCCAGTAGGTAGTTATAGTTAGGACCACGTTTCCATAGGAAATCCGCAACATTCTATTTTGAATAACTTTGGCGCCGGTCGACGAATCCTCGCGAATTTTTCAAAATAGGTGGGGCGCTACGCTCCGCTCCTACCCTGAAAGTCTTGGGGGGATTCGTCAAGCGGGGGCTGAGATAAAAGGGGGGTCCCAAAACGCGTTTTTCCAATGCATTTTTCCATAGGACCTTTAGACACAGCTACAGCCCGAACGGCTGAACAGAATTACTTGAAATTTGGCAGAGAGGTAGTCCTCAGGTCAAGGAAGTGCCTTTTGTAGATTTGGTGTAAATCTGTTCAGTAGATTCAGAGAAAATAGCCTTTAAATCAATATATATATCTGAGCCAGCTTACGGTGCGCTTACGGTGCGCTTACCGTACGCGTACGGTGGCGTGCGCGAGCGCGATTTTGATTGGCTGTTAGATCTTAGTAAACATTCGAATCGGTCGAAACCAGGAAGCGGCGGCCGCCATTTTCTCTCTCGCTCTCTGAGTTGGGCAGCAAAAACGATGCCAAAAAATGTCTAAAGAGGCAGTTTCTTGAGATCCTAACCACCCAGCATTGATATAGGGGTCCCCAAACAACCCCCAAGCCCAAATAAAATATATTTTTTTTTTTCGGAAAATCGGCGATTACGCTTACCGTATGCGTACGGTAAAAAATTTTAAAACAAAAAATTATCCACACCCTCCCCACCCCGTGTGCAAATGGTGCCCGAAGGGCACAATTTGTGCATGGCTTATTACAGGTAAGAAATAAACAAAGAATACATTTCACAAAGATGCGCATAATATGTCCCCCATGTGCGCACGGTGCGCGAAGCGCATCGTGCGTACATGGCCCATCTCGCATAATGTGGGCACGCGGTGCGTGCAGCGCACCGCGTGACCACCGTGCGTGCATGGCACTAACTGCGTAAAGTGGGCGCGTGGTGCGCGAAGCGCACCGCGTGCTCACTGTGCGCGCACGGTGCGCGAAGCGCACCGTGCGCGCACGGAACGAACTGCGTTAAGTGGGCGCGCATGCCACGAATGGCGCAAAGTAAGTTAGCATTTAAAAAACCGCACAAATTCACTGAAAAAACCATAGGTTTCACACACGTTATAGTTAGGAATTAGCATTTAAAAAACCTTGCAAATTCACTGAAAAAACCATAGGTTTCACACATGTTATAGTTAGCTGTACATTTTACTGATAAAAAACCAATGAAATTCCCCCGTTATAGTTACTGTAGGCAACTATAACTCACGCGACCGTAATCCTCTGCTGATGACATATGTGTCTTTATGAAAAAAAAATATTTGTAATATATGTATAGCTAAAATTTAATGGAAGAAGACATGGGCAAATAAGTGTCTAAATACAGTATTAGCATCAACAGAGGATTGCGGTCACGTGAGTTATAGTTGCCTACAGTAACTATAACGGGGGAATTTCATTGGTTTTTTATCAGTAAAATGTACAGCTAACTATAACATGTGTGAAACCTATGGTTTTTTCAGTGAATATAGATATATATATATATAGATATATATATATATATATAGATATATATATATTACCTACTGGCGGTCGCCAGTAGGTAGTTATAGTTAGGACCACGTTTCCATAGGAAATCCGCAACATTCTATTTTGAATAACTTTGGCGCCGGTCGACGAATCCTCGCGAATTTTTCAAAATAGGTGGGGCGCTACGCTCCGCTCCTACCCTGAAAGTCTTGGGGGGATTCGTCAAGCGGGGGCTGAGATAAAAGGGGGGTCCCAAAACGCGTTTTTCCAATGCATTTTTCCATAGGACCTTTAGACACAGCTACAGCCCGAACGGCTGAACAGAATTACTTGAAATTTGGCAGAGAGGTAGTCCTCAGGTCAAGGAAGTGCCTTTTGTAGATTTGGTGTAAATCTGTTCAGTAGATTCAGAGAAAATAGCCTTTAAATCAATATATATATCTGAGCCAGCTTACGGTGCGCTTACGGTGCGCTTACCGTACGCGTACGGTGGCGTGCGCGAGCGCGATTTTGATTGGCTGTTAGATCTTAGTAAACATTCGAATCGGTCGAAACCAGGAAGCGGCGGCCGCCATTTTCTCTCTCGCTCTCTGAGTTGGGCAGCAAAAACGATGCCAAAAAATGTCTAAAGAGGCAGTTTCTTGAGATCCTAACCACCCAGCATTGATATAGGGGTCCCCAAACAACCCCCAAGCCCAAATAAAATATTTTTTTTTTTTTCGGAAAATCGGCGATTACGCTTACCGTATGCGTACGGTAAAAAATTTTAAAACAAAAAATTATCCACACCCTCCCCACCCCGTGTGCAAATGGTGCCCGAAGGGCACAATTTGTGCATGGCTTATTACAGGTAAGAAATAAACAAAGAATACATTTCACAAAGATGCGCATAATATGTCCCCCATGTGCGCACGGTGCGCGAAGCGCATCGTGCGTACATGGCCCATCCCGCATAACGCGGGCACACGGTGCGCGCAGCGCACCGCGTTACCACCGTGCGTGCACGGCACTAACTGCGTAAAGTGGGCGTGCGGTGCGCAAAGCGCACCGCGTGCTCACTGTGCGCGCACGGTGCATGAAGCGCACCGTGCGCGCACGGAACGAACTGCGTTAACTGGGCGCGCACGCCACGAATGGCGTAAAGTAACTTACCATTTAAAAAACCGTACAAATTCACTGAAAAAACCATAGGTTTCACACACGTTATAGTTAGGAATTAGCATTTAAAAAACCTTGCAAATTCACTGAAAAAACCATAGGTTTCACACATGTTATAGTTAGCTGTACATTTCACTCGTAAAAAACCAATGAAATTCCCCCGTTATAGTTAGTGCAGGCAACTATAACTCACGCGACCGCAATCTTCTGCTGATGACATATGTGTCTTTATGAAAAAAAAATATTTGTAATATATGTATAGCTAAAATTTAATGGAAGAAGACATGGGCAAATAAGTGTCTAAATACAGTATTAGCATCAGCAGAGGATTGCGGTCGCGTGAGTTATAGTTGCCTGCACTAACTATAACGGGGGAATTTCATTGGTTTTTTACGAGTGAAATGTACAGCTAACTATAACATGTGTGAAACCTATGGTTTTTTCAGTGAATATATATATATAGAGAGAGAGAGAATTTTTCCCAATGTAATTCCTCGCAAACACGGGACATGGACTCCAGGATATGTGCTCTTTTAGATTTGTTTTATTCCAGACATGATGATATGACGTGTTTCGCCCACCTAAAATGAGCTTGATCATATATTAATTACACAGTGGCACTCACCACTGGGTAGTTATAGTTAGGTCCATGCATTTTCCATAGACTTCTTGAAGAGGGCTACAGCAAAACCTGCTGAACGAAATTACACCAAATTTGGCAGAAAGCTAGATCTTAGTCTGCAGATTGTGCTTTTGTGATTTGGTGTAAATATGTTAAGTAGCTTTTTTTAAATTAAGGGTAAAAAAATATATGCATAGCTGGATGGTTGGGTCTGTGAGAATCTCAAGAGACTCTTGCGGGAGTGCCAATTTAATAAGAAAGCATTCTGATTGGCCCAGGGAGCTTTATTTCCTTTGGGCCATCTCGCACCAGTGAGAGTCAGAGTTCGGAGTGAGCGAGTGCTCTGATTGGCTGCCAGCAGCATCAGAAAAATGTAATGTTGCTGGTAGCCATTACGAGACTGAGGGACTTAGTCTTTTGTTCTTAACATGTAAAAAAAAAAAAAGAATAATATAAGGGGAAGGGGACGGATACTCTTCCTCCCTAGGACCCATCGGGGGGACTCCGGAAAAAAATAATCTGCAGTTTTTACCCCAATCCCTCTGGACGCCTGTGGGATTGGAAAAAAAGCCAAAAATAAATGTTGGCCAGGTCTGCTTTCTTTTATTAATGAAATGGTTGGACACGGCTACCTCCCTGAGCCATCGCAGGCCTGTGGAGCCCATCCATGTGCCAAAATTATTTAGTTTGTGAGGGGGCAGCGCACCCCCCTCCCTGTAGCATCACAGACCCCGGGGATCTCACTCCCTGTGCTGAAATTTGCCAAAAAGGGGAAGGTGCTACGTGACCCTATGATCCGTCTGAGACGAGTCACGATACCTCCAATATGACTGCCACGTCCTGCCAAACAGGAAGCAAACAGCCAGCTGTAGCATCCCTAAAGGGCCCTGGAAGCTTGTCGTGGGATGATAGATATTTAAAATCGGAGTAAAGTTTATCGTTGCGACAGAGGTTTCAGTTGGGAACAAAGATGCCAAAGACGAGAATGAGGAGGAGGAAACGAAGCGCAGTGACGATGGAGAAACGCAGAACAAAATACAGACAACAGAACTACCCAGGAAGGAGGTCCCAAAATCTGAGTGCCAGATGGGACAGCGGTCCAAGAAGACATCAACGCAGTAGAAACTGGAATCAGCTCTAGGAGCAACGCACTCGAGTGCAGCTGTCCAAAGGAAGACGCGGACACTGAGACTCCCCACACTATAGACCAGGAAGGTTGTGGTTTCAGGCAAGTGCCAAATACGCCTTTTCTCGTTTTTAAGAGGTGTTGGGCGGGAGTATATGCTACACTTAGCGATACCCAAACACTATAATTGCACTCCACTGAAGTGTGTCATGCACATAACAAACTTCACGGGTGTGGTGAAGGGAGAGTTATACCTTAATCCTTAAAAGGGAAGACTAATCCCATATCACTTTCTGACCTTTCTTTTCGAGGGACTTACACAAACTGGTCCAGCCTCAAAGTAATGTAACGAGTTGAAACAGAGAAAGAATAACCTTACAGCCTGGCCCACTGAAGATACGGACATACTCTAAAAGGCCCAGACTTTATTTTGATTCTTCTTCTTTTTTTTCCTTGAAAAGTTGTGAATTAAGAAGTGAACCCACATACCTGGAGGCGAGAGAGTTATTTATAGAGTAGTAAACAGACTAGGAAGTGTTGGAAAGGCCTATGGGCCCCCATCCCCATGCCTCTAAATGCACTTGTGTCCCCATCTCCCAGGGCCACTAAACTAATTAAAAGATCATTAATGGCCCTGGGGACGCCATCCCAGGGGCCAGCTCACTAGTTATGTCCCGCCAAGCCCACACCCGGGACACAGGGATTTCCCTGCCCACACCAGCGTAAGCAGGGAAACCTGTGTTTTTTCCCTCTTGGCAGGGGCATTTTTTAAATCTCCCCGCCATGCGAGAGGGAACACAGATTCTTCTCCCAAAATGTGGGCGCTTTAAAAATGCTCCCCCCAGCTGGGAGCATACTTTTGCTCTGTTTCCATGCCCGCAGTAATACGGGCAGGGAAACAGATCAAAATATTGCTTCCACCCGGAGGGAGCAGCATACGTAGCTGCTCCCTGCAGATGGGAGCAATGCCGGCTCCTGCTGAATGCGCGGAGCGGGCTGGGGCTGCGGGGGTCCTGGGACTCTCCCCACAGCCCCCAATAAGTGTATGGTGGTGCCCTGGGTGGGCATCAGGGCATCCACCTTCAATAATGTGGGCTCCGGGATAGGGTCCATGGGGCCCAATAAGGCTTGGGAAGGGGGGCCAGGCACCCCCTCCCCTTTAATTAAAAAAAAGAATCTGGGGGATGGGGTACCCAGGGCCTTAACAGACTCAGGGAGTGGGGCCACATGCCTTCCTTTTAACATAAAAAAACATGGGCTCCCCAACGCTTATTAAAGGCTCGGTGAAGGGTGGCTGTGTGCCCCCCACTTAGGAAAACCCATGGGGAATGGGGACCCAAGGGCCTAACAAGGCTCAGCAAGGGGGGCCACAAAATGTGAGTTGACAGATAGGCTATGTGTCCTGCATGTTGCCAACAGTTATGTCCATTATAACTTGATTGGTGATATTAGGCACTGGTGTAGCTTGTTCAATTACCTTTACACAAACCCTATAGCACACTGGACACAATCATTTGATGATTTTATCAGGTATGTCATCAACGATGCTATTTAACTTCTCACAAGTGGTGTATTATGTGAGGTTATAAATCGGGCATGACTAGGGTGTAAGTTATAGTTAGTTGGCAAAGGTTATGTATATTATATCCCCTTATTTAAAGTTTCGGCTGCGGGGTGGGCTCCCCGAGGTCTATAATGGCGTGGAGAGGGGGCCCCATGGACCTCCTCCCCTAAAATAGAAAGGTGTTGGGGGATGGGGTCCCCAGGGCCCAATAAGGCTCAGGAGGGGGGCACACACCCCTCTCAACTTTAGAAAAGATATGGCTCTGGGGGATGGAGTCCCCACGGCCTTTAAAATGATTGGGGAGGGGGCCACAGACATCCCCTTTAAAAAAAACACAGCCCTGGGAGATGAGGTTTAAGGCTTGGGGAAGGAGGAGCTGCGAGACACCCTTCCCCTGAAAGAAAAAACGACCCTGGGGGATGGGGTTCCAAGGGGCTAATAAGGCTCAGCGAAGATAGCCACCTAATGTGAGATGACAGATAGGCTATGTGTCCTGCATGTTGTCAAGGGTTATGTCCATTATGACTTGATTGGTGATAGAAAATTAGGCACTGGTGTAGTTTGCTCAATTACCTTTACACAAACCCTATAGCACACTGGACGAAAAAATTCACAACATCCTCGCTACGCTGCCTCAAGTCATCCCAAGAACAGATACTAACGGTCTACGCAAGTCTGGAACAGACTCAAATCCTCAGCCGGCCAAACTAGACACTCTCCTGGACACATTTGGCCCGGTAACAGTAGAAGAAGTTCTCAAAACGCTGGCCACGGTAAAAAGTGGTTCTCCCAGCAATCCGGTTCCCATTCGCATCCTAAAAACGGTGGCATCCACAATCGCCACTCCCCTTACTGACCTCATTAATTCCTCTATGTGTCAGGGAACGGTCCCTACCGGCTGGAAGGCTGCCGTCGTTAAAGCCCTTCTCAAAAAAACGCTCCTAGATCCTTCGGACCTGGCCAACTACAGGCCAATCTCCCTTCTCCCCGGAATCAACAAGATTACGGAAAAATTAGTTAACAAAAAACTCTCCCATTTCTTGGAGACTAACAACCTTCTCCGGAAATCTCAGACTGGATTTCGCCCTGGACAGGGCACGGACACCGCCCTCCTAGCTGTGGTGGAGGAGGCCAGATGCATTGTGGATGCAGGAGGATCAGTGGCAGTGATCCTCCTGGACCTCAGTGCGGCCTTCGACACTGTTAACCACCAGGTCCTCATCCAGCGACTTAATGACATTGGGGTGGTAGGAACTGCTTTGTCATGGCTCACGTCATTCCTAAACAACCGTACCTTCCAGGTTTGGGAGAGTAACATCCGCTCCACGGCGATTCGCCTCCAGTGCGGAGTACCGCAGGGCTCCTCCCTTAGCCCAACTTTATTTAATATCTACATGTCCCCACTGGAGGAGGTGGTCGCCCCGTTTGGAGTAAAAATCATTAGTTACGCCGACGACACCCAATTGGTGTCTCACTATCCCAACCTGACCAAGGACCGTCCAATCTTCACACCTGCCTTTCTGAAATCTTCATCTGGATGAGTGAATCAGCCCTAAAACTCAATGGGTCCCAGATGGAGGTCATGCTCCTTGGGCATAAAGGGTCCACCCTTCCCCTGAACATCTGGCCCACATGCCTGGGAGAGCCCCCCTCTCCCAAAGAGGAGATCAAGAGTCTAAGGATCTGGATGGAAAAGGACCTGTCCTTTAAAACTCAAGCTAAAAAAACTGCGGGTATTTGCTTCGGCCTTCTCAGATCAGTCCGTAAAATTCTTCCCCTTCTCCCGCAAGCCTCCCGGAAGTTGCTCATCCAAGGACTGATCCTCTCCAGACTGGATCATAACAACGCCATCTTCCTGGGAGCACCCGAATCCACCCTTAACAAACTACAACAAATTCAGAACGCCGCAGCCCGGCTTCTCACGAACACCCCGGCTAGAACATCTGCCAAACCAGCTTTGAAACTCCTGCACTGGCTCCCAATAAGAGAAAGGATAAAATTCAAATCCCTCTGTCTGGCACACAAACTTCTGCAGGACAAGGGCCCCCCCATCCTCAAAAACCTAGTCACGCCCTACAAAGCCAATAGGCCTCTCCGCTCGGATCATGAGCATCTTATCACAGTGCACAGAGTAAAAAAGGCACGCACAGGAGGTCGGCGATTCTCGGTGAACACGACTAGACTGTGGAACGCCCTACCTCCCAAACTCAGGAGCGAATCCTGACATCTCCGCTTCAGAAAACTCTTGAAAACCCACCTCTTCCCCTGATCCCCTCTCTCCATGGTTATCACCTCTGAATCGGCTGTCTTGGTTTTTTATCGCTGGGATGCTTCCGGGTTCCTACGCGCTCTATAAAACCCACATTCATTCATTCATTCATTCATTCATTCATTTGATGATTAAATCAGTGATGTCATCAACGATACCATTTAACTTGTCACAAGTGATGTACTATGTGAGGTCATAAAGAGGGCAGGAATAGGGTGTATCTTATGGTTAGTTCAATAAACTACAACTGGTGACTATCAGGGTTTTTTATGTTTTTCAAATGTTAGTTCTCATCTAATTTCAATACCTAACAATAATGTGATTGTAACGTTTGGGTGTGCAATCTTGTGGGAGTGAGACATGAATGCCAGAAGCTGATTCCCTGTGCCACCAGAATCTTGTAAACATCTGATAAGCCGTGCTCTACAAGTACCGATTGATTGATTGAGATAGAATTTCTCTACATATTTGTACACATTCTGAGCTACAGCATTTTTTTTCAATCTGATTTGTATTAAACTGATTCTACCCTCGTTTAGACATGAAACTGTAACTGCTCTTTGGTATGTTTATTTTGGAATATGTGACGTTACAATGCATGCGATTACATCGCATGCCGTTGCAACGCAAAACTGTACCCCGACTTTCTGTAGGGAGAGCGCTGGAAGTTGGAATAGATTAAATTTCTATTTCAACTCCAGTGTGTGCAACTGCTGCACACCTTTTGGGTTGCAACGGCATGCGATGTAATCGCATACATTGTAACGGTTGCGTTAAAAAGGCTGTTTCCCTTTATTTTGCATTAGAGATTCTAATTTTGGTCTTCCTGTTTATGAGCATCCTATCTCCTTCATATGAAATAGCACCACTCCAAGATTTTAAGTGGTTTGTGGGAATGGTGAAGGTCTGACCATTTTCTATAAGGGATTAATTTCACCCCTGCTGCACATTATAAGGATATTGCAAGTCACCTCTGAGTTCCATGACCTTAGAAAGGCATGTGGCCTTGTTTCTCTATACGGTCACAGAACACCTTGATGACTTGCAACATATTTATAATGCACAGCAGGGGCATATTACACAAAGTGCCCTGGGACAACAGACATGTGCATCTGCTTTCTGCACTCCCAGGGGACTTTGGTATTATAGAACGGGTCACAGACACTTGTGCAGCCCCTTCTTTAATACTGATAGTGCTGGCACACATGTAACACCTATGCTATCTCGAGAGGGCATTCCCTCATTTACATGAGGGAATGGCCCCAGGCAAATGAGAGAATTTCTTTGCCTCCGAACCCGCACCATAATATGGACATGGGTGTAAAGGCAAAGAAGCGGACAGGAGGCACTCGCTGGTTGAGTCTCAATGGTCCTGGTTTGAGCTGTTCCTGCTGCGGGCACTGGGACCAGCCACACAAGTGGGGTGGCATTTTTATCGGGAGAAGTGGGGAAACGCAGGGAGGTAAGGATTTGGTCGATCCCTGTCCATTTTTGAAGCTAATGTCATAAAAATCCAAGGAAAATGTGTAATTTTAAGCAAAGTTTGAGGTTTTCAGGGCATTGTGGGTAAGAAAATGTTGAGGAAACTATGCAAGGCACACAACCCTGAACTCCCATGGGTGTCTAGTTTTCAGAAATGTCTGGGTTTGGTAGGCTTTCCCTGGGTGGCCGCTAATCCTGGACTTAAATACAGCAGCTCCCCCATTACCAAATCAAATCATTTTTCTGATAGGAAATAGTAATGTCTCCACATTGCATTTTGGGCTCTTTCCTGTTGCAGTCACTAGGCCCACACACACAAGTGAGGTACCATTTCTATCAAGAGAATTGGGGAATGCTGGGTGGTAGAAAACGTTCCATTAAAGAAATGTGAGGAAAGTATGTGTTTTCAGCCAAAGTTTGCAAAGGTTCTGGACACAAAAACAACTGGTGAGAGCCATGCAAGTCACACCACGTTGCTAGTTTAAAGAAATGTGTAGGTTTCCCTAGGGCCCAAAATCCACAGCTTTTTGCAAGAAAAGGGGTGGTTTTAAGAGCAAACATTTGATGTGTCCATTTTGCGTTTTTGGTCCTTTCCTCTCGCTGACGCTATTCCAGCCTACACAAGTGAGGTACCATTTTTTACCGGAGACATGGGGGAATGCTGGTCAATAGAACATTTGTGGTTCACCACAGATTCTATATATTCCCCTTACAGAAAAATGAGGAAAGTGTGTATTTTAGCCAAAGTTTGAGGTTTGCTAGGGTTTCTGGGTAAGAAACTTTGATGAGAACACACAAGTTATCCCACTTTGAACTCCCCTGGGTGTCTAGTTTTCAGAAATGTGCAGCTTTGGTAGATTTAACTTAGTTTCAGCTGAGCTAGGGCCCAAAAATCCATAGCTATCTAAATTGCAAAAAAACAGGCCAGTTTGATAGGAAATATTTGGTGTATCCCTGCTGCATTTTGGGCCCTTTCCTGTCACTGGCACAAGGCTCACCCACACAGTGAAGTACTCATTTTATCAGGAGATGGGTGGGAACGCTGGGTGGTGGGAAAGTTATGGCTCCCATATGTTTTTAAAAATAGAAACAAGGAAACCCTATTGATCAGAAGGGACCAAGGGTAGAAAGTTATTTTTAAGAAACAAGGTCCCATTCAATTTAAAGATAGGTATAATCTCACAATTTTCCAATCAAAAATTGGATTATATGTTTTATTCAAAAAATGATTCAGATATAATACAATTGCTACGAACCAAAATACATGTGGTGAAATAAGTGAGCAGCCCGTGAGTTGTAAAAGGAAATCAGCCGATTTCCTAGCCGCAGGCAAGTGACTTAAAATGTGACTTTTTGTGTTTGTGAAAATAAAGGTTATTGAAAGTCACAATTGAACAACATCTCGTACTCAAATAAAATTTACAATGTATTATTAGGAGATTAGAGATGTGTGTCGACGACGTTTCGATCCCCAAAGTAGTGGTGGGATCTCTTCAGGACTAACCGATTGATGAAATGCCTGGGAAAGTATGCTGTGCAATATACCGCTGGAGAGCGAGAGTTACAGCAGGTGAATGAGCTAAAAGGATCTCCTGTGCCACAAGGGAATTTCTGGAATTAGCGTAATAGGACTATAGGAACCGTCAAGATTGAGGATGGTGGAGAGTTAAGTCTACGAGCACTCATTCCGTGTGGCCGGACAGCGGAAATCCAGTCTTAGGTAGTGGAGCAGTGGAATTCCTGGGAATTAAGCCAGGAACTGGATAGGTCCTGGTACGGGAAAAGCGGCAGAAAATTCGCCGCGAGTAAAGAATCCTTCGTGCTGGAAAACGGGAACTTCTACTCGAGCCCAGTCTCGCTACGGAGAACCAGCTGACCCTTCAGATTACCCACCATTGGCGTGAACAGTCTTGGCTCTCCGTTTTCCAGCACGAAGGATTCTTTACTCGCGGCGAATTTTCTGCCGCTTTTCCCGTACCAGGACCTATCCAGTTCCTGGCTTAATTCCCAGGAATTCCGCTCTCCAGCGGTATATTGCACAGCATACTTTCCCAGGCATTTCATCAATCGGTTAGTCCTGAAGAGATCCCACCACTACTTTGGGGATCGAAACGTCGTCGACACACATCTCTAATCTCCTAATAATACATTGTAAATTTTATTTGAGTACGAGATGTTGTTCAATTGTGACTTTCAATAACCTTTATTTTCACAAACACAAAAAGTCACATTTTAAGTCACTTGCCTGCGGCTAGGAAATCGGCTGATTTCCTTTTACAACTCACGGGCTGCTCACTTATTTCACCACATGTATTTTGGTTCGTAGCAATTGTATTATATCTGAATCATTTTTTGAATAAAACATATAATCCAATTTTTGATTGGAAAATTGTGAGATTATACCTATCTTTAAATTGAATGGGACCTTGTTTCTTAAAAATAATCCCATATGTTTTTAGTCAAAGTTTGAGGTTTTCAGGGGGTTTCGGTTAAGAAAACCGGGTGAGAGCCACACAAGTCACACCACTCTGAAGTCCCATGGGTGTGTAGTTTTCAGAAATGTCTAGGTATGATAGGGCTCCCTGGTTTGCGGGTGAGTTGGTGCACAAGATCTTCCCACATTGTAAAAAAAGCGGCGATTCTGCTGGGTGAAATATGATGTCTGCAGGTCAGGTTTTGATGCATTTTGTGTCTCAGTCAGTAGGCCCAACCATACAAGTTAGGTAGGGTTTTTATCGGCAGACATGGGAAAATACAGAGTCGTATACCATTTGCTGATAGCAATTGGGTTTCTCTGTATTTGTTCCTTCCAAATGTAAGCCAGTATGCAAGAAAGAAGCCACGTTGCAGAATGCTCTCTGAATTACATGATAGCATGGGTAACCCCAAATTCAGAGGTGTACAAATAACTCAAGATCTGGCTATTTATTTGGAGAACTGAGGAGACTGCCCTTAATAGAAACATAATCAAGGATTGCTTAGCATACAATAAGGGCCTTAGTATACCATGGTTAGCTTATGTGAAGAAAACATTTCAGAAGATTGGACTGTCTCCCACTTTAGTGGAGCTTTGCTCCAGCAGTAGTTTACATAAAAAGTATGTGAAAACGCTAATACTCAATCATGCCCAATCTCATTGACTCTAGGTGAAAAAGTTGAAGCCCTCTGTTGCCACTTGCCTGCACCTGAGCCTTAACAGTCTGCCAACTAAATATGTGTTTAGTGCACGCTGTGCTGAGAAAGATGCGTATTATTTCGTTTTAGGGTGGCTTCCATTAAATCTTTATTTGCATCTGGGCTGTCAAACAAATCTTGTTACCTCTCTATGTCTTTGTGATGGCAATCCTGGGAAAACAGTTTTACATTTTATCTTTTTCTGTGAATTTTACAAAAAAATATACTAAACATTTTTTTGTTTGTGAGATCTCAGAATCCTCGTTCTGCTTTTTCTTTCTTACAATTGACAGATGTTGAGTCTTGCCTTCATGTTGGCTCTAACCTGAGAGACTATGTGGGGTTGCAAAGCACCATGCACTTTGAGTAATGTATTAATTATCTGGACTGATATGTGTTTATATGTATCCGTCTTATCATATTGTATTGGATCTCTTATAAGATTTTCCATTTTACAGCCTTTTAAATTGTATTCAAACAAGCGTTTTTTATCTATCATGTTTTTAACTTGAATTGCATACTTTCATGGATGCATTTTTGCACCTGGATAAAGTCTTTTCTGATTCTGAACAGAGTATCAGGTGTACATTTCAGAAACATTTAGGTTTCTTCTATATCCATTTTTCACTCTTTTTATTTTACGATATAAATTTCTCTTTACTCTGTACACAATTGTAAACAATTGTAAGGTGCAGCTCAGTTGTTGCCTCCAGGTACCGCGAGTTCTTGGACAAGCTACAAATACTATATATCCACACGACCAAAGGGGTCTATCAGAAGTAATGTAAGTAATATTGCTTTTATAAATCAGCCATCATCGCAAGAAGTTACAGATGAAAATCTTGTCACTAATAGCTGTTTCTTCCCACTCATTTTCATTTTTTTTTATTTCAACTGTTATTTTACTTGAAGAAACCTTGAGAGATCTAAATAAGTGACCCCTTGCTGATTTCACAATTTTGTCTACCTTTGAAAAATGCATAGCTTTCCTGGATCACCCATGGGTTTCACACCTATTCTACCACAAACTGGAAGTTGTTTGAAAGCACAAAAAATATGAAAAGTGGGCTACCTCTTAGAAAAATGAGGGAAAGTTTGTTTCAAAAACTAGAGAAGCCTCAAGGAGGGGACCTCAGTGTGCAGTGTTTAAGTCTTCCAGATCTAGGCTGCATGAAAAACGCTTAGACAGAAAGGAGCTGATCGAGTGAAGCCACTAGATAAGAGACAGTGAAAGCAAACCCACACCTAACTGACAAACCAAAAACTATGAGCCACAGAATGAAGGCACAACACAACCTGACAGACAGAGTCGCCTTGTGACCTACCCACGCTTTCTAAAATCTTTCTTCTTTTACCCCACACCCTCTTTCCTCTCTCATCCTCTAACAATCACTAGGGCAGGCTAGGTTGGTAACAGAGCTTGGCACTGGCAACTCAGAAGATGGTGTGTTGACCCCTCAGGAGAGAATCACCAGGTTGATGCTTAAGGTTCTGACGACACATAAAAGGCAAAGATTTCCTAAGGGTTTAAACGAGCACAAAATGGCCAGGATATTTTGCATCCAGTGCAAGGGCGTATTTGCGCTGGAAAGATGTCTTTTTTGCAGCACACAAAATGTTGCATTAGGGTACTTTCTGTTGCTTTGTGTCATGGGGTGCTTACTGGGGCAGATCAGTGCAAACACTCATTGGTTTTGACACAAAGCCTGATCTAATAAGATGTCCAGACAGGGTTTTGCATTAAAAATGAACACATTCTTGAAGCAGGTGTTAAATGGGAAAAGTGTTAATTCCACCCAAAAATGATGTATTGCATATTGCAGGGCACTGCACACATCTAATGCATGGAAGGCTTCTGGGGTTGTCTAGAAATTCCTGTACAACTACTTGGCTTAACAGCACACATTAACCTATCCACCATGATATGATGAGCAGCATTTTTAGAGTGTAAGTGCAGGGAATAACTGCAGCAGCAGATACCATTTTAGTAGATTATGGCTCTTTGCTGTGTTTTCCCCCTTGCACAGTGGTTGCAGAGCTGTGAAACACTGAACTGATGGAGATGGGCAGATGGCCCTATGTGGGCACAATGATAAACACAGAGCTATCATAAACCTCCAAATGTAGGGCCGTATTTACAATAGAAGGGACGGAGCGCTGCGTTAGCCTTCTTGGCTTAACGCCTTGCTCCGCCATTTCTGAAACTCAGGTCTGCACCATATTTACAACAATATGGTTCAGCCCAGCGTTTCCCCTTGCGCTGGCTTCAAATTTAGCTGCCTAGCGCCAACGCAGGCACCTTTGCACCTCAGTGCAAGGGTGTCTGCATTGCAGGGGAAGATTGTGTCCCTTCCTGCACATAAACAACCTTTAAATGCCATTTTGTAATTTCTATGTGTGTTGCTTAATTCAGCAAACATAGAAGTTGCAAAACATCATTTTTAGGTCTCGCCTAGGCAGCGCACGCGCTGTTTTGCCGAGAGATGCTGTATACAGTAGAGTGGGGGAAGCTCCGCCCACTTTCCAGCCTTATTTTTGATTGGCTTGAATCATAATTTCTGCATTCTGATTGGTGCTTGGCTTGTTAATCCCGTCTCCTGACGGCCATGTCGTCATTTTTCTCCTTACAAGGCTATCAGCCCCTTTACTAGAAAAACAGTTTTGCTCCCCTGCCTCTCCCCGTTCCCTCCCATAGTCCGTAACTTCTTACACCACCACCACCCCTACCCCCTCCCGTTCGTGCCTTCTTTTATGCCTGCACTTCCGTGTAAAGTGCAATAGGTCTCGCGTAAATACGAGCCCTATTGCATTTTCAATGCTTGTTTGCTGTGTCATTGGTGGGTGAATTCGCACTCTTTGTCTCGCATGCACGCGATGCCTTACATCATGCGTATGCTAGACAAAGAGAGGCAGAGACAGCACAAGCAGTGAAGCAGGACGAGGTGAAGCACAGCCGGGTCCCACTCCATCCTCCCCACCCACAGATCACCCGCCTGACTACACAATGCTTCTTTCTTGATGTTGCTGCTGTTTTCTTTTCAACAAAAGTGAACAAGAGTGTAAACACGCTCCAAGTACAACAAAGGGCACCGAGAGGCCAGAGAGGAACGACCTATTCCCAGCACACACTGCTTTCGGATGATGGGGTCTAACCCGGGCCACAAGAGGAATGTACTCAGAAAGAAGGGGTTAAAGTACTACATGGCACAGAGGTGAGCGTGCTCATCTCCAGAACCAGTTTAGTGTCTTGTCACATCCCTGATTAACCTATTAATTGCAGGAGGTTCCTTCTTTCCTTCACAATGGCAGTAACATTCCGCTCTGCTGTGGATTCCTGCAACACTCTCCATCCCACACACCCTCCTTCCCCCCTCCCCCCACTCACTCCCGAAGGGTTTGGGGAATACCGGACTCTCTCATCCCCAAACAGTGGTGGCTGGTGACTTTTGAAAACGGTGCGGCGTAAACTTTCTGTCAGAGTGTATCATGGCGAGCGAGCGGAGCGAGCGAGCCTGAACATCTTAGGGGGGGTTCGGGAAAATTTTGAAAAAGAGTGGGTAAATGGTGCATTTTCAAGGAAATTTGAGAAGCAAGAAGGTTAATAAAGCAATTGTGAAAGTGCAGTTATTAAATTAATGAAGGGACGTCATATAACAACATGTAGATAGAAATGTTTCTGAAGCTAGACCCTGCCAGTGCCACGCACCTCTGAGCAATATACATGCTGTGTACCAGCAGGGCTTAGCGTCAGAAACATTTCTATTTTCATGTTTTTTAAGCTAGGCCTAGTGCTGGCACTCAGTGTGTATGCTTCTCAGAGGTGCATCACGCGTGGCAGGGTCTGTAGCTTCAGAGTATAAATGACTTGGATGCATAGCATAAGACAGAAATGCACAATACTTTACTAGAAAGCGCTGTGAATGACTTGGATACAAATGTTATGACAGGGGTGCAGAATCAAAGCGCTGTAAGTATCTTGAATGCATAGCATACGACTGGGTTGCAGAATACTTTAAGGGCAAAGAAAGTTTTGTACGTGGTTTGAATGCACAGAATATAACTGGGATGCATAAAACATTACTGCGAATGACTAATGAACATTTAAATCATCAAATGCTGTAACATGCTTTCATTCTATAAATATTTTTATAATTCCTATCAAAAATACACTAGAGAGGAGAAATACATTGTCACTTAAAGGCCTGGGTAAATGACTTACTAATTATCGAGCACGCATCAAGAATCAGCCTCATGTAATACACAGTCCCTCATTTATTTACAACATCCTCGGTCATAAAAAAACCTCCAGTTTACATTTCTGCTGCTCAACGGTGTGCCTTTTATGACGGACACACACACAACCAAGTACTTCGATGGTTACACAATACACAGCCTACTTTATCCACATGACATGAGGTCTTTGAAACCTTACTTTGAAAATAAAGAATTTTCATGACCATCTATTTGTAGAAGATTAGGGAACAGAAAGAAAATCCAATAAAATATATTATAAATGCAAATACTACAAGCTTCATCTGCATTTCTGAGTGGCATAATATTTTCTTGTTTAAAAAGCTGCTTTACTTGTGTTTTGGCAATTATTTCATGGATCTCACAACCTAACTAGTGAATAATTTGTCCCACAAAGAACACAAAAATGTACAGCAGTGCAAGCTACGATAAGTATGCATCTTGCATGTATTTTACAGCTTGAGATTAGCACTCCTGGACATAGTTAACTTGTCACAACAATGATTGCAGACTGAAAAACTTTTACGAGTGGAAACGTTCCCGCCATAAGAAAACATCGAGTATTTAACCAACCTTTCATTTGCATAAGGAATGAACAGAAAGTAGCCAAAAAGTGGAAGCGGGTTTCACTGGTTATCTACTTCTCCAATGACCCGTGCTATCTCATTGCAGTAACTCCGGGCTCTCACATTCCAGTGACCCACACTCTCACACTCCAATGAGACATTCTCACACACTCAAGTGACCTAAAAGATACTAGATGCCAGAGTGACATGCACTGGAGGAGTGAAATCTCTTTTTTAAGATGCGCAGAGCCAAAAACTCGGAAAAGAAACCTGTTTTGTTGAAAACACTCACAATAAAGACCACAGAGCCTGTCATTAGACGATTGTGCTTTGCTCGCAGCTTGGAGCATTTTCAACAACAGGCTTAGAAATAGAATTGCGTGGAATTAGCTAATGACGGTGCGGCGCACTACTTAAAGGGAACAGAACTTTGATTGTTCAGGAAAAAAAGAGAAAAGAAAACCTGAGGCGCGGCCTTTTCAAAAAGCCCCTAGCAGACCACGTTGTTGGGAGTTCTGTACCTGGGTTGTCACTATGTGATGCCACACCCAACCTTAGAGTGTATCGCGTCATACTGACCCCTCAACCTGGCGGCTGGCTGGAATAATGTGATCTCAATGGAACTGTGTCTGACCTCATAGTCACAGTTTTGAGTCCGGTGGGCCCACTCAGCCTTTCATCCTTACGAGGTTGATAAAACACATAGCTTTAAGTTAGGAAATACCAAACACCTGCTATGTTTTAATAGCGCTAAGTGCAGGCGTGGCCGGCATGACTGGAGAGGGTACGGGGGGTTAATTTAATTAATAAAAGAACTTACCAGGCATCTTCTCCGGTCCCGCGTCGCATCACGTCTGCTCTGCAACGTGGTGGAAGTAACTTCTACCCGCACTTTTCTTTTGCCAATTAGGAGACTGGGGGGCGGGGCGGCTGAACCTTGTTTACTCTGTCCTGGTATTTGATAGGGCATGGGGCGACTTTGCGCAAAACGCATCACCGCCCGAGCAGGAGCCTATCTTCAAACTCCTGCTCTACACAGGACATGAGCAGCAAACCTAATGGTTTGTGAATGTGAGTGAGGGGCATTGCTCCTCTCTCACATGCGCAGACCATCTTCTGAACTCCTGCTCGTCTCTGCCTGCGTGCGCTGTGCGTGACATGCGCACAGCGCACTTTCACCAATGAAGCGCACAGGCGGGCCCGGAAATGTAAACAGACGAATTGTAAGCTGTCAATTCGTCTATTTACATTCCTGTTCACCTGTTGCCCGATTCTTTTGTGGGGCGCTGCCCCAACGCCCCTAATGGACCAGCCGCCACTGTCCTCAAACAAATGTAGAAGAGAATCTGAGACATCAAGGTTTCTTACGTTCAATAAGGGTCGGCGCGGTGCCCCCGGTCTTCCACAAGCGTCTCTAGGCAGGGCAGGTTTGGAGCCGTCCTGATACCATCACACCCGAGGCTCAGGGGGTTCCCGCGCGAGCTCAAGTACTCTCTCCAGCGCCCGCAGCAAGCCAGTCCAACAGCACCTCCTCAAGAGATCGCCCATGGGAACAGGATGCGTGCCGCTTCAGATGATACAGCAGGATGGACGCTTGTCCGAGGCGCAGGCAGGTACAGGAACAGGAACGACACCGAGTCCTTGGCAGGGACATGTCACTCAGATGAGCGACTCACCTTTGGGCTGACCGCGCCTTCCTTCTAAAGCAAGATCAACCCACTGCGAGATCGCACGCAATGAGGCGTGCTCTACAAGTAGCCACTTACTCTCATTGTTATAGAGTTGGAGACACCGTGCAAGGGTCATCTACGCACCAACTCACTCACTATCAAAGGAATGACCAGAAAATAGTGAATTAAACGCAGAGAAGTCACTCGCCATGTATGTCTCACTGACAGCGACCTCACGCACGGACAAATTGCACTGTTTGCTGGGCAAGCCGCTGAACAGGCTAAGATAAATGTGTAATTACGATGGCCTTTTCACTGCCTCTGAAGGCCCACAGGCTCACTACAGGATGGAGGGCAGGTGAACATAAATGGACCCATCATGGCTGATTCTCCTCGAGTCAGTTCACACACTTATCCGAGTTAGCTGCACCTATGGGTCTGTCTCCTTTCGTCAAGGCTGCTCCTCTGTAAACCAGACGCTGGACTGCCCAGAGAGTAGAGGAACAGCGTTGAAAGGAGACTGACCCATAGGTGCAGCCAACTTGGATGGATGTGTGGAGAACGAGCTCGAGGCAGTGAAAAGGACATTGGAATTACACATGTATCCTTGCCTAATGGGCGGCTCTCCATTACTATTTTCCAGATCGTATTGATGTCCACAAGTGCTGGGCTGGAAAAAAGGGCTTTATCTGCAAAAGGCCATTCAAACAGGTCAGAAATAATTATTCCTTAATTTACATTTTTTTATTCCATTATTCGTGCAAATTCATGCTGCCACAGTTAGTACTTGCTTTTTGGTGGAAATATTTTAAAAGAAGGGGATTAAATAAACACCTAACTGCAGAATGACAGAAATAGCTGGCTTGGGGGAAAGAGTGTCCTTTTGGTAGACCTTGCATTCACGTTTGTGCCCCAGGGTGCTTGTTTGCCAGGTTTATTGCTTTCTGCTGAGGAACTCTAGCTAATCACTTTAGCATTCTTTAGATTCCAGTCCATAGGACTTGTCTTCCATGATCACCCGTAGACAATATTATTTTTTTCAAATCTTGTATTTTCAGCGATATGACCACCGAACGCCCTGATATTATATTGAAAACAGAGCTTTTGACAATACCATTTCCCGCTGAAAGGCAATATTTCTCTCCATGTGTTCCCATACCTGGCATGTCACGAGGTTGGTGCTCGCTTTCCCTCCATGTTGAAGAACAGTAGATGTTTCAGCACCCAGGCTAATGTGCTGCATAGCTAAATACATATAAGGTCCCAAAGGCGAGACCGATTGCATTGCAAATGCTTGTTTTAATGATTGTTTATGTGCCGCAAGGGACACCTTCCTGTACATAAACAGTCAATGGCGTGTTTCTGTTTCCATGTGTGCTGCACAACTCAGGACACATGGAAACAGCAAAAACGAGGAGAAATTAAACATTTCTTCTTGTTGCGCCAGAGTAAGACCAGGTTTTCCCTGGTCTTAAGTTTGGCACTGCCTCATATTTACGCCACCCTTGTAAATAGGAGGCAGCGTCATAATCAATGGGTGTTGCGGTGGAACGCCCACCGTAACGCCCATTGCCATCCTCTTTCACTCTAAGTATAGCGTGAAAGGGGGCCTCATTTACAAGCCAGTGTCAAGTCACGCTAACTGGCTTAAAGCTACCTTGTAAATAAGAACGAAGCCCCTATTGCCACCACAATGTTGTGAAAAGTGTCATTGTGGTGGTGATAGTGGCTTGTATTTATGCCCCGTACTGTGTTGTTGTCAAGTAATCCATGTGTTACACCCACAACTACCACTGGCTTTTTATCCACAAACACGGCACACACTGGTATTTGTAGTTGATGGATGCCATCACAATTAAGGGCATCTCAATCCCACCCTGCAAAGGGTTGCTGGGGAAAAAGCCAAGAATAACTGGAGGTGTTACAGCTATGATGTGGTGCACAGAGTTGTGAGAGACTGTACAAGCGGAAGGAAGATCATAGAGATGGCGCCTCGTATGGACAAAATACAAGGTCCAAACTTCTGAAGCTTATAAGAACAAAGAGAGAGGGGCAGAGCAGTGACCCCCTTTGAACACGACCAGAATACTCGGCTGTGAGCCCTTTTCTGAACGGGTTCCCTGTGGTTTTTTTCCTTCTGCTGTCAACCACTGGTGTTGCATTGAAACAGTAAATTAATACATATAAATGCTACTTTACAATATTTCGAGAATGTTTAACTTTTCCCGAAATATTCCAGGACTGTGATTGGGCAGTAGAATGGCATTTCATGCGTCATCAACAGTGTCTCTTGCCCTGAGGGGGCTAATGGAGGCAAATAACTCACGGTAAAGGGAGAGAAATGCAGCCATGAGCATCTCCGTGAAGATGTGGAGAGGTGCAGAGCTGCGACCCTGCGGGGAGCTATCGGTCTCTCTCTCTCTCTCTCTCTCTCTGAACCACTGAAAGATGAAAAGCAGCGAGGTCTGCTCTTGTGTTTGTTAGCTAAGCATAGCTCTGTGTCAGAAAGAGCCATGAGGCATATGGACAAAGGCATTTTGGAACATGTAGAGAAGTACTCCTGTAGTACTTATGTGAACTGGCCCATAAAATCTAAAATGGGAATATTCAGGGAATACTGGGAAAATGCAAAGATGCAATGTATTATATTTGTAATAACTCTATATGAATACAATTTGTGCAAATAGAAGACATTGCATCTTTGAATTTTTGCTAATAGGGAGTTAGAAGTTTTGGGTCGAATGTAGGGTATATAAGGAGTTCTGTAATATTACTTTCTGTACTCATGAATGCTAGAATTAATGACCCCCTTGCATCCCGTATTTGCCTCGATCTTTATAAATAATTGTTACTGCAGTTGTAATAGTCCAGTTTGTGCAACAGACTCAAACAAATAGAATATTCCTAATTTCACAGATTATATAGCATGTACTGGATACATGGTGTCTCGCGTCCTCTTGAAAGAATCGACGTGATTACCCGTCTACACGGAGGGCTGCTATACATATGAGCGAGCGTATGGCAGAGACTGACAAACGAGGTTTTCACTTCCCTTCACTGACGCGTGGTGGCGCTGTTGCTGTCGGTAAAGACATGACCATGCCGGGTGCAGGCTGACAGTCCCGGTTCTACATGTCCACCTCTCCTTCTCCCTCTCACAGCCGGGCAGCTGTCTGGCCGGAACTGCAGCATCCCTTCCCCGCGCACCCTGCCTTCCCTCAGCCGGAGAGCGGACTCGCAGGCCGGGTTCCCCTTCCATGGCCCTGAGCCCCGGCCGGTGTTCAGAGGCTGCCACGAGCAGCTGGTGCTGAGGCTGCGGAGGAGCAGAAACCGGCTTCCGTCACCCCGCACCACTGCGGACCCGCATCAGCGCCGGCTCTAGATGTGCGACCTGGACCTGTTCCCGCAGACCGCGCCCCGCAGCAGCAGCATGAAAAAGTTGAGGAGAACTTTGTCGGAGAGCTTAAGCCGCATCGGTGAGTGTCAAAAGATGTCGCTTGCGCCTCTAACCATCCATACACACGCCCAGACACACACCCACCCCTGCCAGGTTAGGGTGGTTCTGTGCGCCCAACATTGTGGCGATTAACTAGAGCTGTCGGATGTGGTGTTTTTGCTATGCATTCTGGTCTTTGTAGTTTTACTTTCCCTTTTATAAGCGCGAAACTACAACTGGAGGAGCATGGAATGACGGGACTACATGACAGCCGCATAAAAAAACACAAGACAATTTGTGTGAGTCAAAACACTTGTAATCCCTTTCAGAATCTTTGACTACAGGCGAGGGAATCGATCGCCTACCTGGAGAGGGTCACTGTTCTCCCATAGCACTGAACGACTATTGCTCGGATGGAATTACATGCGTAGTTGGTAAATGACCGATTAGAAGTTGCATCCTGGGGCTTGTAGTTTGGCTTAGAACATCGATCTTGCGGGCTCAAAGATCTCATTGGCAGTGCTCTCGGTTGGGATCAAAGAACTGACTAAATGTGTCACCCATCACACTGGACCACTTGGCAGCCATCTATATGTGTACATTTGCCCTTATAGTCCCCCCTGCCCCCTCCCAAGAGCCACTATCTGTGTTTTCCGGCGAGCAGGTCACATCGCACACAATCGATGGAATAGAATGTTCGGTGTGACCTACCCAGTATAAGGAGGGTGCGCAACTGCCCTGTAGATTTCAGCAGCGTGCAGTGGTGCCAGCTGCACAACTGGGAATGAAGCGCCAACCCAGCCTGCACTGTAAATGGAACGGGGCTCTGACGCGGGATTAATAAGTATGAGGGGATATCAAATGAGGTGCGCAACGTGGAATATACAGTTTAGTAGGGCAATGATGTTTGTTCTCCTTGATTACAGTCAGAACCCCTAGTCTGTATTAAACACGTAGGCTAAACAGGCGGCAATGTGTTCTCAATGATACATTGGACGCCTTGCTACCAGCAGCCCGCAAATTCAGACTTCCCAATTTCGTATAAGATTGTGCGATTTTAGGCAGCTCACTTAATTTCCCTGAAAATCTGTCCTATTACCTTAAGGAATAAAATGTTAGAAACCAGACGCAATTGCATATGCCTTTCGCAGACGAGCACTGTAGTGCTTTAACGTGGGGTAGGGCGCTACACTGTGGGTGCACGAGACTTGGAACGTTCGGTTCGAACCTGAAAGCGGCTAAAGGCGGCTCGTTCGGCGTGTCGGCCCCATCAGTGACCCGGACCGAGTACCCCCGGGCTCTACGAATCATTTACTTGTACACGAGCTAATGCCTTCCCGGTTCCTTTGAGGCGGTCGCAGCTGGTGAAGTAATTCTCTCTCGCCATAAGTCACCCCGGCTCTGGAGGCCTGAGATCACGGAAAGCTGCTTGGCAGCTGTACGCGGGGCCATAGAGTGAGTAACACAGCTGCACTCTCACAGCACAGGGACCAAGCAGAAGCAGCACAGAAACCCTAGAAACATGGAGTGAAAGGCACGCATTGCGCCCCCTAGTGGCATACAGGAGCCACACACATAGACAGTGTGGTCCGAAAGCTGTTGAACCTGAAAGTTGATTAAGTTTCGAAAATTACTACATCATCACTGCTTTAAATGGAGATCTAAAAGCGCAAGTACCCACTGCTCCAGAGTCCCTGCCTGCCTCTGAAGTGCTGGTGTACTCTGATAAAAGTATTGCACCATTGCTGAGAAGTGCAGGTGCCCTGTCAAATTAAAGTGTGGGTACGTACACTGAACCTGACAGTACCTGTCCAATTTAAAGCACTGTACATCATTATACATAATGTAAACTTAAATGTGAACATTCAGCCCTAAACCCAGAATCAGGACGTGATCTGATCCCTGCGCAAACTGGAGTCCTTAGAGTGATGGCGCTGCGCCAGCGAGGAAAGTGGCTGGGCGGCTCGGTAATGACAGGAGGTGTTTATATGCCAGTGGGTGGGGTGGTGTGGTCTGCCGCTGGGGGGGCGAAGGGGGATGGGGGTGCTGTTGTGGGAGGGCGTATTCAGAAGTGCACTGGTGAAGTGTGCAGTCTGAAAGTGCCCGCTTCACCCCTGAGAAGAAGCACACCCGTGCATTGACACCTTTGTGGTTATTGGGAGAAAACCCTTCTCTTCTAGACGCTCGGAGAAGCCTGCATTTGAACTCTTAGCGCTAGGTTTGGAATGAAGAGCCGCACACATGATCCCGTATATCGAGTTGTATGCTGGTCAGATATACGCTAAACTGTCAATATTAATATGTCATTAGCCGATCGCATTAGTCTAAGTATTGGCGAGGATGTGGCGTTAGAGCCAGACCTGCCGACTTCGCAACTGGATCTCGGCGTCGGCTCAACAACAACATCCTGTGATTCTGGGCAAACCCTCAATCTCCCCGTGCCTAAAAAGTGACTTAGTGTAAAGTAACTGATGCTCATGTAAAGCGCTCCTATACCTTCAGTTCGAGTGCGCGCTAAATTAAAACTGAAAAAATAAATACATTTATATAAAGCGACGGGTCAGAGGAAAATATCTCTCTATATTTTACATATATGTTGCTCTAAACATGGGCGAGATTAAATGGTCTACTGGTTATAGTGTGCTACTGTGTCATAATTTAGGCTAACACTGCGCGGATCAGGCGGTAAACTGGGGTGCGATCCCCTGCACCGACCCTGCTCCAGGGTGCAGCCGTCCGATTCTGGCAGAAACTGCCCTGCCACCCACTGCCCTGCCACCCACTGCCCTGCCACCCACTGCCCTGCCACCCACTGCCCTGCCATCCACTGCTCTGCCATCCACTGCTCTGCCATCCACTGCTCTGCCATCCACTGCCCTGCCACCCACTGCCCTGCCACCCACTGCCCTGCCATCCACTGCCCTGCCATCCACTGCTCTGCCACCCACTGCTCTGCCACCCACTGCTCTGCCACCCACTGCCCTGCCATCTACTGCTCTGCCACCCACTGCTCTGCCATCCACTGCTCTGCCATCCACTGCTCTGCCACCCACTGCCCTGCCACCCACTGCCCTGCCACCCACTGCCCTGCCGCCCACTGCCCTGCCGCCCACTGCCCTGCCGCCCACTGCCCTGCCGCCCACTGCTCTGCCGCCCACTGCTCTGCCATCCACTGCTCTGCCATCCACTGCTCTGCCACCCACTGCTCTGCCACCCACTGCTCTTCTGATGACAAGAACGTGCTGTTTATCAGAGCCTCGTCACAGCTTCGACCTCGGAACCTGGCCGTAGGTACCCAACTCCTTCCTTCCTGCATTTACCCTGACTTTTAATGACTCTGCATTACTTCCGTATGCCAATGTCAAATCTGCGCTTTGACCCGGAAGTCTATTATTATTATTATTATTTTTATCGTCATTTTGTAAAGCGCAGCCTTCACCTAACAGGCATCTCGGCGCTATCAAAACCACCAGTCGACCCCAGGAGTGAGCCGTTCTTAGTATTTCACAGACAGGAGAACCGTAAGTTATATTATTTGTGTAGGCAAGAGCACGTTTTTAGGTTCTTCCTAAAGCTCAACAAGTTTCCTTTGGCTCTGAGGGAGTTTGGCAGCCGGTCCCATTATTCAAATACAGTCACGGATTTTGTTAAAGGGTTATCTGAGCAGTTGCTAGAGCTGACGGACAAGATGTTTAGAATACAGTAACTATACCTCAGTCAGTGCCATTTATATTTTTTTATAATGACTTCATAGGAGTGTTTAAATATATATCAAATTTATTATTTATTTGAATATTTCTATGAACAAGTAGTTCCACTTGATGAATATTCGTTGAAAGCTATCCCGTTACCAGCCTGGGAAGCAGCCAATGAACTTTAAGTACAGGAAAGTCATTAATATTTTTCATCCTCTTCACAGCGCCGACAGTGACCTCCACCCAATGCTTTAGGTAGGATGAAAAAGGTGCTTGGAAGGGCGGGGTGCGGCTAGAGAAGCGTAACTAGAACTCTTTTGTTATGGGCTTTGTTATTAAGTGCTTGGCCTAGTGCATGTAAACTAGAATCCCCTGCTGCATGCAATGTGACCCGTATCTGTTTGCCTCTGCTTGAGTTTTCTGTTCTTGCATCCAGCCACGTCCCACAAACCCATGCACCTAAGAATATTGGATGTGCCAATGCTTGTTGGTAGTATAGGATACACGAGAAGCAGCAATTATTTTGTTGGGAATCATTTGGATTGGGAATGCTTCAATTCTGAAAACGTGAGACTGAATTCGCCATTGCTAGAGTGGCTGTGGAATGGGTATTGGTCCTCTGAGTTTCTGAATCTCCCCTGTCTTCCCCTCCATGCTACTTTCTTCTGCAGTTTCTTGCTCTGTTAGCCACCTATAGCCTTCTTAGTCCCACATCCCACTGAAATCTTCCCTCTACACATCTCCTTCCTCTTCATCACTGTCTTTTTCACTATGTCCTTCTGCATCGCATGCACTCTCGCTCTTCCTTCGGTGCAGTCAACATTTAAGCAGTTGTCTATACCCCCATCACCCTTTGATGTAAAATGGTAAGTGTAATTGTCACATATGAGACTATGGCTGTGTAAGCTCTGATGAGAGGCCAAGGATTTGGAGGGGCATGGTCTCCGAACACCTTTAAACCCACTGACAGGCACTGAGGGAAACCAGCAGTGCCTATAGGTTCAATCCCAAATCTCTAAATATTTCCCGGTCACAACCCCCCCTCCCCCCCAAAAAACACACACAAGCACAACCTGAACTCACCTAGACACGTGGTGGCAATTTATTGCACAGTATTTACTATACAAGGGTCACATGTAGCATGGAAAATGTACAGACATAACATCCGGACGAAGCAGATGTCTTTTATGGAATGGCAGAGGAAATAACATCTGAAATGTTATTATGTACTTTGTCACTGACATGGAATACAGCCAGGGTTTTTACAGTCATTGTTAGGGAATCAATCCCTATTTTTCCTCCTTTAAAGTTGGGGCCATAAATGTAGGCCCTGATATGGACCTGTTACAAGGTCACTTTTAAATTATTGCCGGGTCTGAGACCTGCAAGGACCGGCTCCACTGAGAGCCCTGAGGCCATCAGACTGATCTGCCTTCCAGTTCCAAGATGTCGCACGTGTGAGCATCACCAAAACAGGGGCATTGTACCGCATTGTTACAGCTGGTAATGATCCTGGGATGAGCATTGCGCCCTTCTGCCATCTGCTTGGCCTCAGAGCAGTGTGGGTAATCAGCTATGCCAGGTTTGCTCGCAGGCCACCGAGAGAGCTCGTAGACTGGATTCTGGTTTTGACACTGTGGTTGTGTTGTGTAGGTCTTGGAGATGAATGTGGGCTGATGAGGTGACTCGGGAAGCAGCATTGCCGGTTGGTGTGGCGGGTACACCCTGTGAGACTGACGGTGGCCCGTCATAGTGTGTTTATGACTGGTGCCCCCCTCCGTGTCAGGGCCGGAAGTGACGCGCAATGCGCGTCACTTCCGGGCCCAGGTGTGAGGGGGAGGCTATTTAGCCTTCCCCCACCCTCACTGGCGACCTCTTTTGTCGCCCACCTCGCCTTTTGATCGGTCGCTGTCTCGGGATCGTTGCCGTCGTCATCGCCTCGCGGGCCCCATCGCCATCATGCGTTTGCACTACGGTGAGTCTTGCTTTACCCTTCCCGCCCCGGCCCCGTCCCTGGGCAGTACCAGGTTGACGGGGCCCTGTGGCCCGGATGGCCACGGGTGGGGAGGGCGCAAGTTGGGCCAAGAGGGCGCAGGGCCTCGTTAGGGATGCGGTGTGAGTGGCAAGTCCGGTTGCGTGCGCGTAACTCCCCCCCCACCCCTCGCACGATGCGCTGTGGACGGGATGGCTGCACGGCCCATTCTGGGATCTGGGAGGCTGTCGGCTAACGCGCGGTTTCGCGCGGACACCCTGCCTCACCTGGTGCTCACGGCTGGTCGGGGGGGGGGTGTGTGGGGGATCTGCGCCCGTCCTTGGAGCTTCGGGAACCGGGTTCGAACCTCGGATACGGGTTGGCGTTCTGGGGGTACCCTGCCTCATAAAACAAGCTCCCCCCTCCCTCCACGGCCATAATTCGGCTGCTCGCCTGAGGTCCACGGGGGCTGAGCGTGCTGGGCGTGATTGTGGTGCACGACAGAACCGGGAGGCAGGCAGCGCTTACCGGGTATGCGTGCAGAGGTATGCGAGAGGGAGCCAGCCTAGTTCGGCCTGTTTGACCAGGTCCTCTGATACCGGGCGGCCGCAGTGACAGGGGGCTTTACCTTGTGCTCTCCTGACGTTCATATTGCATATTGTAGGCATTATTGTAATTAAAGATTAAAACGGGTCTCCTTATAGTAAGCGATGCAACTATTAACCAGTTAATGTAAATACGAGCCCAACAGCTGGTAAATGAACTCATTGCTATCTGAGAGGTCAAACAAAGAAGTACCATAATGAACACTGCTTTGTAGATCCTTTAAACCCTAATCTCTAAAACGGTGTCTTTTTCACCAATATCAGCGTGAGAAAAAGAGGTTGTGGCGTAACGGCCAGAGCTGCCGACATTGGAAATAGGAACCAGGTTCGAGCCTCGGCGTCGGCAAAACATCCCGTGATTCGGGGCAATTCACTTAATCTCCCCGTGCCCAACAAGAAACAAGCATTTACGCGAGTTTAAATTATTCACGGCCCCGATGTGTAAATTTAGATGGTGATTAGGACATTCGAGCACCTGCGTGGCCCGGTGATCAAAGGCATATCATCGGTTGACTTATGCGCCTAGTTGGGTAATGTAATTAGGGCACTCATGTAAAGCGCTCAAATACCGCCTCTATCACGCCGCGATGAGGATGTCGCGCGGCCGCCAAAGGTGTGGTTTGCAGGTTGCGAACCTCTTAGGCGCGTCCACACCCTGTGTTCGTAGGCAAATCACTTATTCTCCCAGTGCCTGGACGGATAAGGTAACTACGGGGCTGTTTAAGGCGTTCCTACCCTCGGGTGAACTCGCACCGATTGAAGTTGTAGGGATGGGGTGCCTAGGCTAGACTGCCGATTTTGGTGCTGGAACCCAAGGTTCAATCATCTCGGGTCGCGTCCACATCGTGTGATCCCGGCCAAATCATTTAAGCTCCCCATGGCTAAATGCTTATTGTAAATACGGTGCGCGTGTATAGCGCTCCAATACCGTCGGGTCGAGCTCGCGCTATATAAATTTGCAGCAATTTTAGCAGCCTTTCAAAGGGGTGCACCCATCGTCCAATGGAGAGTTCATTGGTTTGGGAGTGCAGTTAGCATGGGATTTGAACGAGCAGGTCAGGTAGAAAGCGGAAGGGATGAGCCTCGGCGGGACTGCCGATTTTGGTGCTGGTAACCAGATTTCGATCATCTTGGGTCGTGTCCACTTCCTCGGTTTCTTGCCAAATCACTTAATCTCCCCGAGCCTGAATGCGTAATGTAAATACGGCACTCATGTAAAGCGCTCCAATACCTTCAGGTCGAGTTCACGCTATATAAGTATGCAACGTGTAATTGCCGGCTGCTTACGTAGGCAGATCCATGATACCAGTGCTTGCATTGTTCACAAGATTTCGCTCCTATACCTTCTCGGGGGCGCGTTCGCGTCGCAGTGGGCCTAAATTTAAAGAGGCTTGCTGGACTTTGGTGCCTTGGCGGTATTGTGAACGCTGCAGCGCTCCATAATACCGCAGGGGCGCCCTCGCGCGCGAGAATTTACTGGCACACAGCCCTCCTTTACACTGCACCCGATGCTTGAATTTGAACGTCGTACTGAGTAAGCGCTCTTAACACTGTAGAACCATTCCCGGCACCGCGTGCTTGAAGCTGTATGATAACCTCGGGTCAATTTCGTATTCGATCGTTTATTACGGTATTGAACCCCCAGTGCCTTGTGTAATGTAAATACGACGCTCACGTAAAGCGCTCTCCCAGTGCTCTGTGTAAGGTGAATACAATGCTCATGTAAGGCGTTCCAATACCGTGGGGAGATTTCACGCTATATATTGTGCAGTAGGCATTGGTGGGCTGCCATACGGGCTGATGAGCGATGCATAGATTGCATTAAGGCAGATGCATGATTCGGGGATGAATCTGACGCAATTCCTTCGGGTCGGTTGGGCATTATGTAAATATGCACGGGCTGCCGATAAGACGGATTTATGATTCGGGTGCATGCATTGTTCACGTGATGTCGCTCGTGCCCATATTCGCGCACATTAGGTGACCCAGGTCATTGCGACACCCCCTTCCACCTCAAGTCATGGGGCACGGCGCTCGTACACGGCGCTCCAATACGTTGGCGCACATCAATGTTTAAGGAACTTCGACGTGCCCCGCGCATGCATGTGCGGCAGGTAGCTTGGGTCCAGCGCTCCAAATTGCGCGTTCTCATGAACTGAGTCAGGGGGTGCGGTGCTTGCGTCCGGGCTCAGTTGGCTGGGTGCGCAGCAGCAGCGTGATCAACAAAGGCTTCGCGCGAACATGTTGTTTGGCCTCGCGAATAATTGGGGCTTGACGTTAGGGCCTTTCAGCTCCATACGCTGAGCCGGCGAAAGCGCCCCGCGACTGTGGCAATTTGTAAAGGGGCCAATTGTGGGGCGGATCGTGCGCTCGTGGTCTTGGTTGACTCTTTGCTAACGATGGTTTGTTTTACAGTTCCGCTCTGGCCGGATTGCGGTCGGATGCAGCCTATTTGACGGGACGCCGAACGCCAACGGACGCTCCACGCAATCATCTTCGTTTTCGGGAGTAAGTACGGTCATGTGCTAGATAAGTATGCAACATGTATTGGCCGGCTTCCTATAATGCAGACACATGATGCAAGTGCATGTTTTATTCACAAGAATTTGCTTGTGTACACATTCGCGCGCATCAGTTGATGCCGGCCATCTCGACACCCCCTGCACCCGAGTGGGTTACCTGGCCGGTGCTCGTGTCCGGCGCTCTAATAATTTCGCGCCATTACGGTTTGCGCTAATCACTAATCCACCGTGCCCGAATAGGTATGTTAATACGGGGCTCATGCACTGCACTCCATACACCTTCGGGCGGGTCACTCTGTGACTCTGGGCTGATAATTTAATATCCTCGTGCCCGAGGATGTAGGTATATGTGGTGCTCATGAACTGCGCGCCATTACCTTCGGATCGAGTTCACGCTGTGGTTGTGATGTGGGCAAATCACTGATCACCCCAGGCCCAGATATGCAGCCGTGCTGCTGGGCCTGGTCTACCTGGGCCCCCGAGGGTCGCGAATACGCATGCGTGCTGCTGGGCCTGCTCTACCTGGGCGCCCAAGGGTCGCGAATCCTGGCGGCTCATGATCCTACTCCGTGCCCGAATAGGTATGTAGATACGGGGCGCATGGACTGCGCTTCATATACCGTCGGGCGAGTCGCGCTGTGACTGCGGGCAGATCACTTAATCTCCCCGGGCCCGATTATGTATGTAAATACGGAGCTCATGAACTGCGCGCCAATACCTCGGAGCGAGTTCGCGCTGGGGTTGTGACGGTGGGTAAATCATTAAATATCGCCGTGCCCGAATATGTATGCGAGCTGCTGGACCTGGTATGCCTGGTTTCCCGAGGGTCACAGACATGGTGGCTCATGATCTCACTCCCGTGCCCGAATAGGTGTGTAAATTTGTTGCTCATGCACAGCGCTGTCATACTTTCGGGTCGAGTTCGGGCGATATAAAAGTGCTATTTACAGCAAGGGTCGCGCTGTCCGATCCTGACCACACGTGACCACGTGTCCCTCGTCTCCAACCTTTTGCTGAAAGGGGGCTTGGGTCGTTTGTTGTTGTTGTTTTTACACCCACCCCCATTGCTTACGGCATCGCGCTCCCAAGTGCATCCGTCCTTGGGCAGGGCGCACCAAAGTGGGGATAGCCCTAACGTAGAACGGTCATTGCCATGTTAGTAACAGTTAAACACGGGTTGCTGCCGACAGTCTAAAATAGGTAGGCTTAATCCCGCAATTCTGCCCCGCCAACATGCTTATGTGGGCCGCCTTCAACTGTCACTCATAGTGGCACTGATATTGGGGAGATCACACATATATGACTGTAACCTAGACACCCAGGTGGGTGCCTAGTCGCGAAGGGCAACGCAACCGAGATAGAATGGTAGTTATTATCGAATGCTAAAGGAAGTCTGGTTTGAGCCACTAGATGGGTGTAGATATGGTTGTAGCTCAGTGCCCCAATCGCATTGGATACGGGTTCGCACTGACTTAGAGGCAAAAGAATAAGTGGTCACCACATAGGTTACCGGCGTGATTGACCAAGTGGTTGCGGGTGCGCCGCTCGCGAGCAGATTTTAACCCGTGGTTATTTCGGTGTCTTGGAGTGTCCCTCTGTCTCAAACCCACCGATAGTTCATTGTTAAGCCGATTAGCCTGCAGCACACTGAGCTGGGCACCATAACCAAGAGTTAGGCCTGCAGGAGAAGTAGCTGAAAGAACCATATAGGTCCAGGTGTACTTTGGGGGGCATTCCTCTGCAACCAAAGACAGATTTCGGGTTGCTTCAGTGAGGACCTTCCACCCGCGCTTTAGCCAGGGCGCTTGTGGGTGGTATAGTTGTTATATAGCAAGGGTGTGGTCGTTCAAAAAGTTTGGTGAACACTACGTAGAGCCTCATGGCGTCAGGGCATTATGGACCATGCAGCATTCGCAACATTCAGAATAGGGCCGGTATTTGCACCAAAGTTTCCGGTTGGTTCCCACAGACTTGTCCGCCCCCGAGGTTACCCTTTAGGGGTAGAACTTGAGACTAAGGGGGCATCTCCTGCTCCGGCGTCACAAATAAGCGTTAGCTACGCGGGGATGGAGTACCATGTGGTCCTGCCACCACTGGGTTCCCGCCAGTCGATGGTTCACTTTGGGTGGGACCTCGAAGTCTACGGTTCCTGGGAAGCTTCCAGCCGTAGGGCAGTTAGCAACAGATGAAAGTATCAGCGTGTGGGTATCGGACATCTGCTTTCTGGGAGCTCCGTGCCCTGGGAGCACGCGCGTTGCCCTAATTCTGAGGCCACCCATAAAGGGGCCGAGCAGCAAAACAAGTAAATAGGCTCCATAGGCGGGCCTTACAGCTGGGTGAAACCACCATCATTTGGAGATAGGCCCAGGTAAAATAGGGCTTTTCTTAATGTCTAGAGGACCATTGCGGTTGGGGGTAGCCCCCACCGGATTCAATGGTCGCGTACCGCAGCTGCGGGAGACTGGGATCCGGGTTTACGGACACGTTACCGCGCTAGGGGCGCTGCCAGCAAACATGGGTGCTGCTGTCCCAGTATCTGGGGTGTCAGCGGGGCAATCGCAAGGGGACAGTATGTCAATAGTACATTTGACACGCCCAGGGTGCACTAAATCTCCACTTCAACGGAGCAGGAATTTGGCACCGCTGGGGATGCTCTGGGTTGTGGTGGGGGGCACCCCCCGCCACCCTCCTTCTGAGGAGCATGATGGGAAGGGCGTAGCAGGACTTAGTCAATCCTCAATGCGTGAACTTTACTGTCAGCACGCAATGTTTAAGCCGGACAGATTCCCGAAGCTGGTATGCCTAGGGGGTTACATCACTGAGGGATCTGTAGGGGCATAATTCCCATAAGGAATAGGGCATGGTGGGCAGGGGCAGGAGTCGCCCCTTGCTCATGGTCACGCGCTGGCAGCGAGGAGCACTCCTGTGCTCCGGGTTTAGCAATCAGAGGGGCTGGCCAAAGGTTAAGTAAACCCCTTCTCGCCTTCATAGCCTAAGAGGGCAGGCCCAGAATTGTGAAGAGGGTAACCTGCCCGCTTGGGGGGCGAATAGTTCTTGGCACATCTCCCCAGGCCCAATGGGTCCTTTATTTCAGCAGACCCTATTCCGATTAGGATAGCGTCTCGGGCCTTGGGGGCTTAGATGGGGCCATCTACAACACCAGGAGCTATAGCTCAATGGTAAGTCTTGGGTTCGAGTCCCGCAAACGCTGTCAAAGTGTCATAAGTTGGAAAAATTTCAAACTCTTCTTTAACCAGGAGCCATAGCTCAATAAGTCTTGTGCCTACGGTTGTAATGGTCTCACAGGACAAGGGTTCGAGTCCCGCGAGCACTGTCAAACTGTCATGAGGTGGCAGAATGTCAAACTCTTCTGTCTGCAGGGATGGTTCCCTTCCAGCTAGTTGCAGGAAGCCCTAGATAGGAGAGGTGCAGGTAAGACTATAGCGGGTTGGTGGGGGGCCCTGGCTGCGACGGTTAGCCGCCTCCAGGGCTGTGGCGGAGTTACAGGGCGATCTGGAAGCAGGCCGGTACAAAGGGTACCTCTGCGCGGCACCACGTGGTGCCTGAGCCAAAACGAGGAGCCTCCAGAGAGGTCCCGGAAGCCGGTCGGCGCCCCGCTAGGCCTGCGGGCGGTTGTGGGCCTGAACAACCGGGGGCTTGCTATGCGACGCTCCGCCCCGAGAGGGGGGGGTGTGAGTAGAATTTCAACGGCACGTGATCGTAAAAAAGAATCACTTGGGGGGCAGCACTTGCGGGTCGTTCCCGTGCTGCCCGGCTCATCAGGCGGGCAGGCGAAGTAGATGGCCGCCTGCCCTTGGATCGCCCGTAAGATAACCCACGTATTACATATACTGGAATTATGTAATAAACCTGCAGCATTTGTTACCCACTTACAACTGTTTCTTGTGTTTTCATTGGGTAACCTAATTTGGGGGAGGGGGGAAAGCGGGGTGCCCCTGGGGGTACTATGCCGCTGACCGCGGCCCCTGCAGGGGGCCACTCGGCGGTCGGCACCTTAGTGGCCCCGGGGCCCCGGTCACCCCTCCCCACTCCCTCCTTCGGGGGGGGCAGGGACACAGACTGGTGCCCCCCTCCGTGTCAGGGCCGGAAGTGACGCGCAATGCGCGTCACTTCCGGGCCCAGGTGTGAGGGGGAGGCTATTTAGCCTTCCCCCCACCCTCACTGGCGACCTCTTTTGTCGCCCACCTCGCCTTTTCCCTCCCTACCGCTTACCCGGCGTAGGCGTGGTTGGGGGGGGGTTTTCTGAGCGTTGTAATGTTTTCCTTTTCGTTGCAGGCGGAGTTACAGGGTGATCTGGAAGCAGGCCGGTACAAAGGGTACCTCTGCGCGGCACCACGTGGTGCCTGAGCCAAAACGAGGAGCCTCCAGAGAGGTCCCGGAAGCCGGTCGGCGCCCCGCTAGGCCTGCGGGCGGTTGTGGGCCTGAACAACCGGGGGCTTGCTATACGACGCTCCGCCCCGAGAGGGGGGGGTGTGAGTAGAATTTCAACGGCACGTGATCGTAAAAAAGAATCACTTGGGGGGCAGCACTTGCGGGTCGTTCCCGCGCTGCCCGGCTCATCAGGCGGGCAGGTGAAGTAGATGGCCGCCTGCCCTTGGATCGCCCGTAAGATAACCCACCTATTACATATACTGGAATTATGTAATAAACCTGCAGCATTTGTTACCCACTTACAACTGTTTCTTGTGTTTTCATTGGGTAACCTAATTTGGGGGAGGGGGGAAAGCGGGGTGCCCCTGGAGGTACTATGCCATTGTGTGTGTGTGTGTGTGTGTGTTAGACGGTGTTTCCCTGTCCCAGTGCGCCTCTTTATGTCTTCCCTACACCAGTGTGTCTGTGTTACTGTGTTTCAGTGTCTCCCTGACTCAGTGTGTTTCTCCCTGTCCCAATTTATTTATTTATTTTTATTTTGAGAGTTTTATAGAGCGCGAACAAGATCCTTGCGGATGTCAGAGCGCTTTACATTAAAACAGCTGTTAGTTATACAAACAAAACAAATATGCAGGTAATACTCGTATACAACAACATTTCGTACAGCAGAAATAGGGTAGAGAATAGGAAAACCTCCCCATTGAGACAAGTCAAGGACATGAGTTGGGTGTTTAGAGCGCCTCTCAGTATCCCTGTCAAACCGTGCCTCACAGATAACGAGGTTACTTTCTTCCGCCTCTTTCCATGAACTTGCAGAGTGAGGGCACAAGGTTTTCCATCACACCTCGGGAAATCCCTGCTCTATTCTGTATACACTCCAATGTCTCCATGTCCTGGTGTGCATTTCAGTGTCTTTACGTTCAGGTGTGCCGTGGTGGCCTTCGGTGTCTTCCTGACCCAGTGGGTGCCATGTCTCCCTTTCCCAGTATACTTCTGCCTCAGTGTTCCTGTGCACCTCTGTGTCTTTCATTCCCAATGTGTGTTAGTTACTCTTGTCTCTGTGTCTCCATTTTACCTTTCTTTGTCTTGTTTCAGTGTGCTTGTTCGCGTCTCCTTTCCCACTGTGCTTCTGTCTCTCTGTTTCAAGAGTGTGCCATAGTCTCCCTGTGTCCTTCTGTCGCTTCCTGTCCTAATTAACCTCTGTGTCTCCCTGTCTTTGTGCCTTTGTGTTAGGGTGACCAGATTTTCAGAACATAATAAAGGGGATGACCAGAGACATAGAAATGGGACTAAATATTGTCACTGCCCATGGTTGTTGAAGGACTGTATTTGAAAACACGCAGGGCCACTTTTTCGTGTGTGTGAGTTAAACTAAAGGTTAAAGTGATGTTATTAATTATGTCATAGAACACGTAATGAGCGATGTAGTATGGGGGTAATTAGCAGTGTATGGGGAAGAAACAAGTTATAATTACTTTAGGGCACAAGCTGTAGTTCCTTGAGATAACTATGGTGAATTTTAGTGGTTTTTGTTTGTTTAAAATGGCATGTTTTAACTGATGTTTTCACTTAACTGCAATGTCCCTTTAATCTTTTGCTTTTTTAAATGAATTTCTAAAGTTACAAAAATATATACATAAAGTAAGATATTATTACAATTCCTAGCTATGTCACTTCAACATTTGATTTTTTTCAGTGAATTTCAAATTATTTTTTCAACCTAAAGTAAGATGATCATCATTTTGCACGGTGGGGGGTTGCGTCCAAACCCCGTGGGTGCCCATTGCATGTGTTGTGCTTGCATGGCTCACTATGTGATGTAACAATATAAAGGGTGTCCTTTTAAGTAAGGCCGACCTACTGACTTGTCAAAGGATTAGAACATCAAAATATAAAATTGGGCATATTGGCTTTTTCTTGGGGTCAGCACATCAACATACATAGAGCAGACGTCCTGTTTTTGTCAAAAAGTCACCAGTAACCATGATCAAATATATTTTATAAATTCACATATAGCAATGTTCAATAAACTATTTTCAATGAAGTGATAACGGATAATGCAGCAGATTATGAACAAGCATTGGAAATGCAATAGGTCTCGCCTTTATTTAAGGTAAAACCATTTGCTTTGCTAATGGTATTGTATTTTATCTATCTATTATTGAGTGTATTATTGAGTCTATTTAGTTTTCTCTCTCTTTTCTATATATTCTTCTTTTTTTCCTAACTCTCGCAGCATGTTAACCACGTCCTCTTGTTTTTACTGGTCCTTAGTAACAAGACAGTTAATTGTCTATGTTTACTTTTTGATCCCTGTCCAATGCTTGAGTCCAACCTACATCTGACATATTGTAACCCTTTAAGAAACAACTGTTTGCCGATATCTGGGTTTTAACATCATCAAGTAGGTGTTTAGCAGCCTCAGACAAATAAGCAGTTGTGTAAGATGGATGTTTACTAGACTCCTGTGGCATGTGGTGTTCTTAATGATGTGGAGTCCCACTAAACTCAGTACTTTTGGCAAAGCTACAAGCGTAGTCCATTTATAATACAGAACTGCACATGTTTGAGAAAACAGGACTTTGGTTCAACTAGAGTACATCCTGACCACAGTACAGCCCCCGATATTTCATAAAAGCCCACTGCAATTCGTTTAAGGACTATAATCTATGGGCGTGATCAGAGTGGTTTAAGGACTATAATCTATGGGCCTGATCAGAGTGGCAATGTCTTTTTATCCATCTTTCTTGCAAGAACGTATGTTTCAGAAAACACAATTTTTTAAAATAAACACTGCACTTGCTGCTGTAAAATCTTTCGGCATAATAGCCATAAAAGAAGAACATATATAAAATAAACCCCAAAACTAGTTATAATATTAAAAACAGTTAAAAATGTGGAAAAGAAACTGTACATCCAGATTAACGATTTATGCAGTTTTCAGTAGTACTCGTCGCTTAAACCACATAGCAGCCAGGAATTTTGAAACAGCGAATACAGTAGATCTCGTCACATCTGATTTGAGTATTCGGAATGCATTCATGCAATGAGCGAACCCCAGATTTTTACACAAAGGTACAAGCCAATACCTTCTAGGCTTACTATAAGCCAGGCAAAAAAATAAAACATGAAGTTCATTTTCATTATCACAATTGCAACCGGGACAATTCATTGGAGAAGAGGTAGACCCTTGGTCTTAAATGCTCTAAGCGGTAGGGTTCCATATCTCCATTGCAGATACAGTTTCCTGGCTAAAATGGGGTAGATGTCATCTAAAAAAAGTTCAAAATTATATACATGTTTAATCTTTAAAAAAGATTCTGTGAGAGTGCCCACCTCTTGATTATGGAGGAGAGAATCCAACTTACTATCATAAAACAATCTGGAGAGGTGTTTGCGAGAGATCGCGTTACAACTGTTCAAAGGGTCGTCCCATAAGGCAGGTATGCCCAACCTACCACATTCGCTCTTAACATACATAAGCCACTGCACTTGCAATAGTAGCGCATGTCATTTCTTAATTTGGTAACTAGTGATGCTGCAACCCAATTTAGTATATTGTCCACCCCAGTAAGCGGTCAGTCCGGCCCACCAAACCAATCCTAGTTAATAGGTTGCAGACGAGTGGTGGGAAACACGCTACATGGCTGATATTTTCCAGGGTGCTGTGCTGCCCGTGATTGAATAGCTATACAATTACTATACACTGGGAGATGCAGTCTATGTATTCCCCACAGGCATAAACAGACAAGCGGAGTAACATTACATTTAACCCTAAACACCCAGAGGCTTATTTAAAAGCCCCTGCGCCAAAGGTACAACGCTTTTTTCCATGTTAAAAGTGATGCACCTGCGGCATTAGGTTCTTGTAAATAAGCCCCCTAGTATATGCACCTCGGTTTCAGGTTGGTAGTTTTCGGGGGTAGTGGAATGAGCTAGAGTTGATGAGTCAGTGAGGGCTTTATTTTACCGGCACCAACAGATAACTTTATTGTTCAGAGTAATAATAATGTTTGTATATAGCGGCTTTGTCCATAACGCTGTAAACGAGAGGTGTTACTATCACACAATTTATTGGTACGCAATTGGCCGTTCTAGGATTCACACTTGTTATCACCAAATCACCCATGCAGTTTTTTTCCGGTGAGCTTTCAGCTCACTGAGCCACCCTGAAAGAGACGGGTACCATTCAGACCCGAATGACCAGTTTCATTTAGATTTACTCTGGGTCATTTCACACTAGCCCCGAGGCCTTTGAATTGGACAACAGCCCTCTATGACCCCGGCGACCTTTCACATCCGAACAAACGCCGAGATGCCCGAGGCCTTTCAAGAGAGGCGCTGAGCTTCTTCTGAGAGCACTTGAGTAGACCTGCTGGCAAGTTGAAGTAACTCGAGCATGCGCAGAATGCTGCAGGCATCTCCAGGGTTCACCGGGGAAGCTTTCCATTGTGTTTAGCTGGGCTGAAACCCTCAGAAATGTTGCGCTCCTCTGAGTCTTTTAGTTAGAGGGGCCAGATTATGAAAAACACAAATTGGGACAGCCCATACATATACACAGAAGTAGGACTACAATTTGACAAGTAGCAAAGGGCACAGAATGGGTTAACTCACAGCAAACATCTCATCAACAAAAAAAAAAAAAAACACAATAAGACACCACGAGGAAATAAGCGCTTTGTTTACACATAGCATCATTTGTTTAACAAGGTTGCTTTACAGATGAGGGCTGTCACTAATCATGCCTGCCCTCTCTAAAATTCGGAACAATTGCTGAATTTACTGGAATTTGCCAGGAAAGATGTTAAAACCAGGGTTTGCACCAGAAAATTCGGAACACCGTGTTACGGCCACCCCTTTTGTTAAGGTAACATTTGGAACAATGGCTGTGTGAACGCGAACACCCCCCATTCCCGCCCCCACCCAAGCACACCCAGAGTATACACAAGAGCAACCCGGCTCGAGTCTGCGTTTTTTTGTCAGTGACCGAGGGCCGCAGTCTGACTCGGTCCTGTGCACACACAGATGGGCTAAGACAACCCGGATACCGGAAACCCAAAACCTGCGCCTCACAGCGCCAATCAAACACGGATAGGGCACTCTTACCCCAATATTATTCCAGACACCCTGCACTTGGATCATACGCTGTGGGTGTGGCTTCGTTTTGGAACTGCACATTCATGTCCGATGGAGCCTGCGGCCCTGTTTCCTCACGCGCGGTGTCTCATAGAGCTGTCCCGAGTTCTCTGACGCTTGGCGAGGGACAGGGTTTGTGTGCCTGTGTTTGACTTTCCGAGCACGGTGCCTGATGGTGGGCGTGCACCATCCTAGCTCGTGAGATGTCCCCAGTGTCTGGCTGTGTCTTGTTCTCTTCTGCTGGTGTCTGACAGTCTCCAAGACTGGTGTTTTCTTGTGTCCATGCATAACTGAGGCTGAGTCCCGTGCTCTGTCTGGTGCGTGGTGTCTGACAGTGTGTCTGTGCCCCACGCTCTCTCATCCTGGTATATAGCAGTGGCAGAGCAGCGCTCTCTTGTATCCGGTGTCTGACACTGGCTGGCCCTGGCGCTCTCGTATGACAATGGCGGTGTCCCGCACCCTCTCATGCCTACTTTCTGTGGTTCGCGCGCTCTCGGGTCTAGAGCCTCACAAGGTTGTACCCCCAACGTCCCCCGCCTCTCAATGCCTGTTGTCTAACAGTGGCCGAGTCCTGGGCTCTCGCCTGCCTGGAGTCTGACAGAGGTCGTGACCAGGCAAAAGATGAGCTCTGCACGCTCTCGTGCCCGGAGTCTGACAGAGGTCGTGTCCGATGTCTGGCAGTAGCTGAGCTCTGCACGCTCTCGTGCTCGGAGTCTGGAAGTCTCTTTCCCTGACCTTCTCTTGTGCCCGTGTATGATATTGGGTGACTGTGCCCTCTCAAACCTAATGGCCGTGCTGTGCGCTCTTTCGTGACCGGAGTCTGATGGGTTTGGGTTTCCGCTCTCTCATACCCGTCGCTGACCCTGTCGTACCCCTGGCTCTACCTTGGTGCCTGGGTGCCGCAGGGGTACCCTCTGACCACCAGAGGAGGAAATGTCAGAAGCGGCAAACAATGCAGAACCCGTTGTCAGTCACCATGAATGACCCTTCCCCCGCCCCCACCCTGCTCACTCCCCCGGCAGGAAACAACAAGAGAAAGGCAGGCATTTCATTCACCCGGCCCGGAGAGCGCCAGCGCAGCCCCGGCTTCCGCACTCGTCGAAGGAGTCGTGTATTAGTTTTATGTTAGTGGCTTGAAGGAGACATCCGGTGCTGGAACTTTTTACTGGCACTGTCAGCTTCCGGTATATGCAAAGTTACCACGTATGGACAACGCCTCGTCGGGGATATTAAACACTGTATAAATGCGACCACAATACAATTAGTGCCAATTATGCAACTATTACAGTATTTCTTGTATAAGCGGAGTACATAAAATGCGACAGAAAGAGGAACACAATATTCTACAACTGTTCTCGTTTGTGTTTTCCCATCTACACGTCTCAATAGATATTGGTAATTAAAGCCACATCTCACACAATGGAGAAGCACACTGGCAAGCTTCAATTGTAATAACCAGTCGAGTTTTCTTCCTATCTACATTTAATCCGCTTTAAAACTAGATTTCACGAGTTAGCTGTAATATTGTTATTGGTGGGCCAGGGAGGAGGCAGTGTGCCCTCTGACACAATTTGTAAGCAGGCTGTCAGTAAAAGGTTTGACTCCAGGAATGCACAAAAGGCCTTCGGAGGTCGATGTACGAAGTGTAAAAGTAACCCAGTTACAAACCGGCCTCGATCGCTTGTCTTTATGGGGCCATATGTTTATAATTAGAAACACATGGCCCCATAAAGTTAAGAAAGTGCTTTGTGACAGCAGCTAAGCGGGCCACTGAGTCCGGATCGGAGGCCAAAGGGCGTGAACCAAAAACCCTCATTTCCAATGGCAGGCCACCGTTGAGCATAAACTGTGACGCCAGTCAATGGAAATGAGGGGCGGGGCTTCAAGCCCTCTACTGAAACTCCTCATTAGCAATAAATTTCGCCGAGCGAGCAGCGCATGCGCTGCCACGCTAGGCGAGACCTAAAAAACAAATGAATTATCACATGAGGGTCAGTACTGCAATGTTATTTAGTAACAATGCACATGAATCATCAGGAACCCAAAGGGCATTGCAAACCTGTGATCCTACTATGTGTTATATGGTAATTAGGCCCCAAGAGTAGGCCCAGAGGCACTGTGGGCCTATTACCCGTGTTACGGTAATTACCTACATCAACAAAGTCGGGGACTCTGTAGAGGCCTCGCCCCGAATACTACAGCGGTTCCAGTGCCCCCACCACAGTCTCCATCCTGGGGTCCGAGGCGAACTGTCTCCAGTCCACGCTGGTTCCTCGAGTGGTACAACGGCTTCCTATAACAATGTGGGAGGTGGGGCACACTGGTATCCCAGCACCTCAGGAGTGGTCTCTACTTCCCCTGTTGGCGCTGCAAGCCCCATGCCCATGTAGGCGTCAGTGAAGGCAAAAGCCTGAAGGTGGGGCAGAACTCTTCAGAGGTGCGCTCCCATGCGCCTGCAGCGACTCCTCTTTGTTTTGGAAATGCGCGGCTCTACACGCAAAGCCGACTCCGTGCCTGGGACAAACGAAGAGCGATCTGCATGAGCTGTCTTTTACCTGTGGAAATAACGCTCCACACGCACTACGCTACAACAAGTGCTCCACACACACTGTTAGGGGGATTTTCAAAAGTGCTCCATGTGTACTTTTGCAGAGTAAAGGGGTGTCAACAAGAAAAATAGCGCTCACCCCGTGCTAAGTAGTTTGGAGAATACAGTGCAAGCCACACACCCTGGGAGAGCACTGGGCACAAAGAGGTAGGCAGGTGCAAGGCCAGCACATAGGGCAGATGTCAAATGGCAGTTCCTCCTGCAAAACAGTCCTCTCTGCAATTAGGAGAGTGTGGAGCCATAGCATCTGGTTACAAGTCCACACAGTGTCTCTGGTTAGACCAGAGCCAGGGATCAGCATGACAACAAGCAGACAATCAGTCCAGTTGAGTCCTTTAAGCAGCGTAGCAGTCCCTCTGACAGAGTTCCAGGTCCCAAAGTGCTTCATCAACATGGGGTCAGAACCCGTATACTGATACACAGCAATGTCTTTGATGTAGGGGGATGACTTCACAAGAAACCTTAGAAGTGCACAACAATCCACTTACAATCCAACCTTAACTCCAGACATCAATAGAGGGTAAATCATTCCTTTGTGTGAGGGCAGGACACAACCTATACAAATGTAAAGTGCGAACCCCTTTCCCTCTCCCAGCCAAGAAAGACCATCAGTATGCAGATGAATGCAGATGTAACCCTGTCACACTCAGCCCTTCCTGTGTGATGGCTGACTGGAAAATATGAACAAAGTGTAGCTGCCACTCGGGGCTAGACATGGATAGGAGTGCTGCAGACCCATTATTAGCATTTAATTTACAGGCCCTGGGTATATGGTAGACCACTTTACAAGTAAACAAATATGCCAAACAGGTGTAAACCAATCATACCATGTTTAGAGTGGAGAGCACATGCATTTTAGCACCGATTAGCAATGGTAAAGTGCCCAGAGTCCTAACGCCAACAAAAAGAAGGTCAGAAAAATAGGCGGAGGACAACAACAATTTTGGGGATAATCCTGCATACAGGGCCAGGCACAACACTCTGCCTTTAGCCTCGTTCCTCTTTCTGGTTGTGCAACTCCTCGGTGACTTGCAATATCCTTATCATGTACGACAGGGGGTGCTCTGTCCCTAATATTATGTTACGTTTATACCACCTATTGGTTGCATATCATCTCTGCATCTTGCCACTAGGATTTTTATTGGTGGGGATTGATCCAGTGTATGCAGTATAAAGATTGTTAGGCTTAACTTTCAAATCAGTACTTGCTCATTTATCCCTCTAACTGTACTGGCCCCCCTACAGCTAGACAGATTACATCATTACCCTCACCATGGAGGCAAATGGTCCTCGGATGGATCTTTCTCCGCCGATAGGAGGGCTGGGAATAAGGATGTCCAAAAGACCACGTTAGCCACCCAATGAGAAACAATAACTGGTGAATTACTCACAAGTTTGAAATAAGGTTCTAATACTCCACGCTCAGGACCATACTGTAAAAATAAAGTATTGCAATTGGGAGACCCAATCTCCTAAAAAAAGTTAGGTATAACTAGAGTGATACACCAAAGGCTCTGCTACTGCGACACAGAATAAAAGCAGCAGAACTATACATTCTGAAAACATTAGCTGATTCACCCTACAACGCATTTATATCAAAAGAAAACTTTAGCTCAGTTTAAAATAACGAACAGCAGGACACAAAATAGATTCAAGCAATTTAGATAGTTATTGTATTAATGTTCCAAAATCGATCTAGATAAGCAATTTCTTAAGCCTCTCAATCAAGAATATTAAGGCATGTAACTTTAACCTAAATATTTAGTCAGAAGTTCACCTCCTAAGAGGATGGCTTAAACATCAGATATGAATTTACAGTCTCCTGCCACCATTAAAGGCAGAAAGATAATTCGGTACGCTTTAACAGCATCTAAAGATTTAAAGCAAAGGGACAAAGTAATCAATTTTAAAGTCCTCTAAGCGCAAGTCCATGAGCATAGGCAAAAAGGAATTCAAGCAAAAAAAAACAATTAGTTCGGCAAAGAAGGATTCCAAGTTAGCTGCATTAAAGCATCAGCAAAAAGGCAGTCCAAGATAGAAATTTCAAGGATGAATATAAAATTGTAGAAAGAGAGTTCCGTTCTCTCCCCAGGAAAGAAAAGTAAAGCAATGTGTATTCAAAGAGGAAAAAAGATATATTGTTCTCGCAGTAGGAGGAAGAGAAAAATAATGGTGTTGCCTCTCCTTTGGGGTTTCTTCTTGTATAGTCTTTATGACACCTTAATTACATGGTGTCACTCCACTGTTCAGTCCATCGTATGATTAGTTTACGTATGTAGTCACCAAATACATTTAGTTACTCCTGCATTCTCTCCCAAGTACTTCATGTGAAAGACTTGGCTTTCCAGACCTCATAGGTTTGTCAACGTTAAGAAACATACAATGTAACAGTCTATGGCATAGGTTTGGTGTTGTCTTTCCCAACGAGCCATCTCACAGCGATCTTCGAAAGAATGTTCTTTAAACGTCAAGATGGAACTATGAACAGAACAAATAATGCAACACTTACAGAAATGCCAATGAACTATTTGCTTGGTAAAGGAATATTGCGTCTCAAGAAGGAACTCGTTTTGAAGCTTAAAATGCATACATCAGCTTCAAATGAATTAAAATTAATTTGGATCAAATATATTGCATCAAATCATCATTTTATAATAAGTGAAGAATAATAGATGTTTCATCAATGTATTATTATATTAAATTGATTAGCGTTAGCTGTGGCTTGCTGCCACAAATGTTTCAACATCCAGACATGTAAAATATTCTTAAAAAGCATTTTACTAAAATAATTTCCTAATTTTCCTATTCATTAGCGTCTCTACTATCACATCTGTAAGTTTCCATTTCCTAACTAATTTTATTGCATAGTTGCACCACAATTTATTCATGATACATTTGCAATGAAAAACAATAGAACTGTTAGGCCTTACCATTGGAGTCGATAGTTTTCATCAGTATGTGAATAGTAACACATAATTTCATGAGTAATCTTGTTGTTAAAAATCCATTAATAAGCATTTTAACTATTCAGCAATGTCTTATCTCCTTTTTCTAACTCTTTCAAGCACACTTTTACAGTGCTGTTACATCACTTGTCTCTATTGCTGTACCACTTCGTTCATCCTGTGCAATGTGCACATTCAGCTTTTTGTTAGGCCTGGGCGGAGCTTGAAGAGTTTCACTTTGCGGAATTCTGCGAAGTTACCAAAAAATTCAGCTGAATTCTGTCAAGTTCCACCCACGGGCAGAGAATTACTCGGCCTGTTGGTCACCCTTTTAACTAAAGCACCGAGTTAGTTCAGCAGATGTCTCTAGATAAAGGCGACGTTGTTTTGGATGAAAGGAAGTGGACGCTTCACACATGCCTTTGTACTATGAGTGGTATGTCAGGTCAGGTGGGAAAATATCGTGATGAACAGATCATATGAATGATTACTTGCACAAAAGCAAGCACACGCTTTGTACTTGCCATACGTCCTAATTATAAGTGCTATTTCTATTTAAAAACCATGTTCATTGGTTGGAACAAAGAATGGACAAGTACAGGTATTAATCACAACGTACACAAATAAATAACATGGCCTTGTTTTTATGTAGTGCTTCTACCATTGTCGCTATTAAGTAGTTTAATGGAGCAAACTTTATCGGCACAAATCAAAAGCAATTGGACCCCAGATTGGACTCGCTGGATTCGAACTCTTGTCTTCTAAAATAATGCTTGTGATGGCAGCGAGAGGTCGATATAACTGTCCAGCCTGAACCTCACAGCAATACAATAGAAAGATATCATGTACAGTTACCGTCACACATGGAGTGCATATTTCTCCCTCGGAGTGTACCCTTTACTTTCCATATCATGAACAGTACTCGTAATTGGGGGAAAAATGGTCACTGAGTGGGTAGGGTGCTTGAACAAGGAACTGAACTCAAGGATCCAGGGAGGACTGACTCAGAATATTACTCTTCCAAGGTCACAGATATCCAATGGCTGTGGGTTGAACAGGGTCCCACTTGAAGGGTCACGCCCCAATACCCTGCAGGGGCTTTGTTTTGTTATGCCCCAGTGACAGGATGATCACATGTCACCAGGATACCTCCTTTCCAGTATCTCAGAGGATCAAGTTTAAATCTCTCTGTCTCTCGTTCACAATCCTGAAACACTCTTCCCCTCAGATTCTGAAACATCTTATCTCACCATATGTACCTGCGTGACCCTTAAGATCCTCAGGACTCCATTTGGTTTCAGTTCCACGCTTTAAAAGGGCTAGAGCTGGGGGCCGCTCCTTTAGTGTGCTTGCTGCCAAGCTTTGGAATTCACTCCCTGCCCACATCCGGGCCATTGACGAACTCCTGACTTTCAGGAGAGCCATCAAGACTTTCCTGTTCTCTCTGGACGCTTAGCATAGCTTTGGCCTGTTCACTGGGTTGTTTATGTGCCGATTTCTTGCTCAAAAGCGCCGGGACGCCCCTTTGCTGGGGCAGCTGTGCGCTATATAAATCTGGCTAACATAACATAACATAACATTTAAGAAATCTTTGCAGAATCAGATTAGTAGTTTTGGTCGGGTACGGCTGAACCCACTGGACTAACAGAACTGACAATGATTTGTAGGAAAAAAAACACCTGAAATGGAAAAGTTGTGTTCTGGACACATGGAGTCACCGACACTCATACCTACATCGGACTACAGTTTTAGACAACACATGAGTGCAAAGCAGACTGTCTACCCCCATGCGTATTACAGATATATCTGCTATATATATATAATTACCTACTGGTGGTCGCCAATAGGTAGTTATAGTTACAACCTAGTTTCCGTAGGAAAAGCATTTTTTGATTTGCCAATAACTTTGGCGTCGTTTGACCAATCTTCGCGAAATTCTCCCCAAAAAAGTCTATCCAGGTCAGCTCCAATCCTGAAAGTTTGGGGGTAATTCTTCAAGCGGGGCTGAGAAAAAAGGGGATCCCAAAATGCGTTTTCCCCATGTTAATTTCCATAGGAAATGTTGCGACGAGCTACAGCCCGAACTGCTGAACGGAATTACCCTAAATTTGGCAGAAAGGTGGACCTTGGTCCAGAAAGCGACCTTTTTTTTAAATGGAGTAAATCCATTTAGTAGTTTTTGAGAAATTCAAAGAATAAGAGTAAATAAATCAATTTCCCATAGGAAACTTTGTGCAAGGCTAGAGCCGAAACTACCTACCGGAATTACCCCAAATTTGGCAAAAAGGTAGTGCTTGGATCAGAAAGCGACCTCCTTTTTTATTTTTTATTTTTATTTTTTAAATTGGTGTAAATCCGTTCACTAGTTGCTGAGAAATTAGAAAAATAAAAGTTTCGATATCTGGGCGGAGCCTAAGTCCCCTGCACGAGCTTCACTGTGATTGGCTGTCAACACTCCAAACCAGGAAGTGTTGGCAGCCATCTTGTGAATCAGTAAAAACGAGACACCAGAAAACAGAGAAATAAAGGTATAAAACAAGAGAGGCAGGGTAGAAACACCCTGGCCCCCTAGGCCTGCTCAGGGGGTTCCAGAAGGACCCTCGGGGCCAAAGAAAGCATTACTTTTTTTAATATAGATCTATATATAATATATCAGCGCAATTCACGCTGGGGTCGCGGGTTCCCGCATGTTATTTTAATGAGACCCCGGGGTGGGCTAGGTCCCTAGGGCATTTCTTAAAAAATAATAGCGGCGGCTCGGTGGGGCTGCGGGGGCCCGCTGGGGTCCCTGCAGACCCGGGGCTTCACTCATGTTGGGAGGGGGTTGCGCGTCCCCCCTCCTGGAGCCCTCCATGTGCTTATAACTTTGGCGTCGTTTGACGAATCTTTACTAAATTTTCCAGAAAGTTTCTCTTTTTTGATCAGCTCTTATCTTGAAAGTTTAGGGATCCGAAAAAGTGTTTTCGCAATGCATTTTCCATAGGAAACTTTAGACAAGGCTACAGGTCAAACTGCTGAATGGAATTACACCAAATTTGGCAGGGAGAAAGGTCTTGGTCCAGAAAGTGTGCGTTTGTTGAAATGGTGTAAATCTATTCAGTAGTTTTTGAGATATTAAAGGAAAAAATATATCTGCACGGTGCCTAACTCCCGAGCCCAAGCTTGCCTCTGATTGGCTGCTAACACTTCAAACCAGGAAGTGTTAGCAGCCATCTTGTGCCTCGCATCATCTTTACGCCACCGCTGTGTCTCCAACCATGTGCCAGGACCTAGTGGAGCCCTCAAGCTCCCACATCTGAAACATAGTACAGAATTAGTAATGGGAGAGTATATACGACTGTGTACGCCTAAATCGCTGTGCCACCTTTGTCTATCCACTCCCGCCACCCAGACGTATTTGCCCACCGCTGCGCACCTAAGACTCACTGCTCACTTTTTCGCAGACAGGGCACCCTCCACATCATGCAGTCCTGCTCTGCAGGCCAACAGGTCTCACATTTGGTGCTGCGTCTTGATTATGCCATGGCAGAGGACATACTAGTGCACCTATCATCATTGCAGGTTGCACACCCGCTCAGTCCTTGTGGTGCCAATAACTCAGTAACCAGTGAGGCCACGCACGTGGCGGTAGGCCTCCCTGTTCGGTGGCTCAGGCCTACATGAGGTGTCCGGACCACCGGGACGGCCCATCACAGTGCATGTGGTGTGAGCAACTCTAACATGGCGTAGAGCACGTGTGCCCAGCCTTTTTTATTCATAGGGTCATGTGTCCTGTGATGCCTGTGCTGGATGGGTGTGGTGTGGGTGTATACCAGCCATGAGGGAGTGGCTGTGGCATACTGACAACTAGACCTGTGACCAGCAGATCATTACAATGAAAATCTGGGCCATGTGGCGTTGTTGTCCTTTCCTGTAAGCAGAGTGGGCTGGCCTGGCGTATGCCAGTCCTGCGTGAGGCTGTGAAGAATGACTCCGGAGCTATGGGCGTGGCTCCATCGTGAGCTGTATGAGGAATCAACTGATGCGGCACTGTTGCCAGATTGGGCTAGATCACGTACAATTGGGCTATATTTTTCCCGGTTGTGCGGTAAAATTTTGGTTTGTGCTAGTTGCCAGATTATAAATATATATATATACAGCGCTCCTGCAAACTAGTATGTTAAAGCGCTTTATTAGACAAATATTTACTTGGCAGCCTGCTGCAACATCAATTCCAATGCATTCACCGCCTGCTTGACGATGTCCCTGCCCCTCCTTCCTTAAAGTAGCAATATTGGGTTACTTTGGGCTTCTTTTTGGGCTAGAGAATGCTTAAAAAATCTGGCAACACTGCGGCATGCGGGTGTTCTTGTTGTAGTGCTGCAGTCACCCGGGTCGCAAGCGTCAATGTGTCACTCTGTGAGCCAAGTCTCACAACATGGCCAACATGGAAGGTACGGGGAATCACTGACCCTTCATTCATCCATAGTTTCACACAAGAAAGATGGTGGACATGACACATCTGTGTGGAGGTGAATGTTTATTGCACGTTCAGTGGAGTATTGCAGCTGTAGCAATACTGGGCCATGCAAAGTCCAAAATTCAGTTTTTAGGACATGGAGGGCAGCCAATTAGAGACAAGCTTGTTGTCGGAGTTAGGCTGCGCCAACATATGTACTTATAGAATCACTCCGCCAATCCCCACGCACTTATAAATTCGCTATACACTCTCCTTGCAGTACTCTAATCATCCAGTCTCTACGTACGTACTTGTACAATGACAGAGACAAAGTTACATAACCAAAGTTTTCTCCCACTGTCAAAGGTAAATTGGTTGCATACGATGTCCAGAGCATAAAGTAATGTGGTAGGGCCCAGGGGCAGCATGTTGCATACATAATCAACACACAGACACAGAGAGTGGAACTGGGTACGGGCACGTGCGCTCGACTCCTTTTTATTACCATGGTCACATGTCCAGTGACGTCTGTGCTGGATGCGTGTGGGGTGATTGTAAGCCAGCCCTCCGGGAATGGTTGGTGCTGGCAACAAGTAGAACAGTAATCATTGGATCAGACACAGAGATTCAATAATAAAGGGTCAATGATTTGTGCTGCACTAAGGTAGGGGCACCAGATGTGAAATAATACACAAAAGATTCTATTGTAAAGTGTCCATGACTTGTGGTACACTGGGGTAGGGGCACCAGATGTGAAATTATACACAAAATATTGTATCATAAAGGGTCCATGAGTTGTGCTGCACTGAGATAGGGGCATTAGAATCATTCAGCGTGTGCGCAGCCAGCGATGATGCGTGGTCCGGGCGGGCCGCACAGGGAGCAATGTCTCTTGCCTACTAGACTGCGTAATCTGCAATTGCGACTCATTGTGAATTGTGAGCCCTGCTATCCGCAATGTAGATGGAAGGCAGTAGTCAGCACAGACATCGACAAATGCTTTTTGTCACTTCCTCGTGACAAAAAATCCGAGGACATAGAGGACAATTCTGTCTGCAATTAATAAATCGTGTCTCAACGTAAATTGTGAGCTCTGCTGACCGCAGTGTAGGTAACAAAAGATGAAATATGTATGGAATACATTGTCGAAATGTGTAGGTTTCGGGGACGTTATAGTTAGTTGCCTACTGGACTCTGAAATTCATGAATCAAGACTGAATTCGAACTGTGAGCTCTGCTGGCTGCAGTGTAGACTGCCATTCAGTGTTCCTTTGGACTTGCAAGATGAATTTTGTGATTGTACTAAAGCTATAATTGATATCAAAAAAGTTCTTGAAGCAAGGATACTAAAAGCATATTATTTAGGCTTCTAAGACGTTGTGGTTAGTTGCCTACTGAACTCTGTAATTAATGAATAAACACTCAATTTTAATTGTGAGCTGTGCTGACCGCAGTGTAGGCCAGAGACAGCGGTCAGCAAGGGCCCACAGCCACGCGGCGTTCAGTAGAGCTGCACAGTTATTGGCAATTCAGCGTGTGTGCAGCCAGCAATGATAAGTGGTGCACTGAGTTAGTGGCACCTGAATCAACCAGCGTGTGCGCACCCTGCGATGTTGCGGCATCCGAGCGGGCTGCACTGGAAGAAATGTTTTTTGCCTACTGAATTCTGTCTTAATAAGGCCACGTGGCAGTGACTTGTTGTGCACTTAGTTAGTGGCATCAAAAGCATTCAGCGTGTGCGCACCCTGCGATGATGCGTGGTCCGGGCGGGCCGCACTGGTAGCAATGTCTTTTGTCTAATGAATTCTGCCTCAGTAAGGCCACGTGGCTGTGACTTGTGGTGCACTGAGTTAGTGGCACCTGAAGCACTAGCGTGTGCGCACCCTGCGATGATGCGTGGTCCGGGCGGGCCGCACTGTTACCAATGAATTCTGCCTTAATAAGGCCACGTGGTGTTGAGTTGCGGTGCACTGAGTTAGTGGTACCTCTGGAGCTCAGCGTGTACACAGCCTGCGATGATGCATGGTCCGGGCGGGCCACACTGGGAGGAATGTGTATTGCCTACTGGACTGCGTCATCTGCAATCGTCACTCCATCTGAATTGTGAGCCCGGCTGTCCGCAGTGTAGTTTGAAGGCAGTAGTCTGTACAGACATAAGTCTACGGTGCTGTGCTGCTGTGTTCGCAGGGGGCGTGTGTCGAGGATGCCAGCGGGTATGGCTGCAGCGACGTGGCAGGGTGAGGGCCGCTGCTCTGGCAGACGCGTTGGCTTTCACACAAGTGAACCTCGCCCAGAGCCCCAACCTATTTATTCACACTTCTATGCTGGAGTGGCATCAGTTGGATCAGCCCACTGCGCTTCCGCTTACAGGGGACGACGATACAAGTACATGACTGAGATCTTCCCCACTGCCTGAGGTAACATGGTTGCATCCACTGTCCACAACACTACAAGCACCAGCAGTATATGTACATATGGAGAGGTTTGTGCTCTGCATAGTGAGGTCTGTCCAGCACATCACTGCTACACTTGCTATTGTGGGCATTATTATTGGTGGGTGACTTGCGTCCTTCACACATGTTTAGTTGCCACATCTCGCAACATTCAGCTATTGTGTGGCTGAGGGGCCATGCCGTTTTTGGAAGGTCCACTGTCCTGTTGTGCGCTGCCACGGTGATAGTGGGGGGTGGTGGTCCGGGGGGAGGTCCTGAGGGTGGTGGCAGTCGGTTTTGTGGCCTTCTTGGGTGTCGGAGGTGCATGATCAGTAGCTCTATGACATGTGTTGGTCTTCAGATGTGATTCTGGGCTGGGCTCCCTTTCATACTGTAGGTAGTCGCCCTACTTTACACCAGTAAAAGGCAGATGGTAAATTCCTACTGCTAACGCAGCTTATCACCTGTTTTTGGATCGCACCGCAGATTTGGCTGCTCGTTGAAAATATCGGGAAGTGGTGTTTTCGCGTTATTTTTGTACAGAAACTCCTACTCTGCATATTATTTGCGTTAGTTGTTGCTCTCATTTGTGGCAATTTTTTCTTGCGGAAGCTATTGCTGGAAAACTTGCGATATTGCCTGTTTTCACCAGGTTGAAAATTGAATGATAATTTATCACTGAAAAAACCATAGATTTAATGAACATTATAATTAGAAATTAGCATTTAAAAAACGTTTGAAATTCACAAAAAAAACATAGGTTTCAGGGACGTCATAGTTAAAAATTAGCAGTTAAAAACCCTTTGAAATTCACTGACAAAACATAGGTTTCAGGGACGTCATAGTTAAAAATTAGCAGTTAAAAAACCTTTGAAATTCACTGAAAAAACCGTAGGTTTCAGGGACGTTATAGTGAGTTGCACATTTCACTCGTACAAAACCATAGAAATTCAACCGTTCTAGTTAGTAGAGCTAACTATAACTCGTGCCCCCGCAATGCACTGCTGATGACGTCACATATTACATCACTCATGACATGGTCAGTGACATCACTGATGACATCTCAAATGACATCACTGATTACATCATCCACGTGATAATTTGATGCACCTCTTCACACCTTAATATAACCTTTGATACACCCACTCTAAAATACTGACTACCATTTTCTAAACCATAGACAAATCAATAGCAGTTACTATATACCCACTGACTACTTCCTAGTTATATACACACATTCATTCCTTCACCCATACAGTAACTCATACATGTAGTCACTCATCCATATAGCACTATTATATGTACTCATACACCTATACAAACACTCCTATACCGTCACTCATCCATAGAGTTATTGACACACGTAGCTAGTCATGTAAAGAATCTTTAACACTGCCGTTTACTCACCTATACAGTTATACGTTCAGTATCTAACCTATTCCTACAAATAGTAACATATACTGACTCTCTTATACAATCACTGACACAAGCACACACTCATTTATCCAGCCACTCTCACAATTACTCACTATCACATAGTCTTTTATATACTCCAACACTCACATATAATGTCTTTCACATATGTAATTACTCACACATATACCAGTGAGATATACATTCACTCTCCCAACACAGTGATACACACACACACCCTCACCTAAACAGCTATTTCCACATGCACTATTGAACCCATACACCTAGTAAATTAGCCACTCACACATGTTGGCAGAAAGTTCCATACCGCCCACCCACCTACACTCACAAACACTGAGCCACCCATACTAATACTTATGCTACCAATAAGTAAGCCATATAGACAGTCCTATACCTAATCATCAACCCATGCAGCAGCTTATAGAACATCTGAGAGACTGATGCAGACATTCACACAGTTTATGAATCACAAAAAGAAGAGGGAAAATAATGATACTACGTGATAATGGGTGAGTGAACTGGGGAATGCACCATACTTTAAAAACTGCCCTCACACACAGCAAGCTGTGTCATGCTTCATCATAGGGCTGCTAACACACCTCCGCACCTGCCCAACGCTGGAGGTGGAGCAATAAGGAGGGTAAGACAATACAACATACAGTGTCAGATCAAGGGTGAGAAAATTGTGGATGCTGGGTTGGGGAGCTTATAATGAGACACCAACCGCTCCACTCTGCATAAGTGTCGACATGTTTCAGCCGGCAATTGACAATACCCCGGCTTTCCTCAGGACTCTCACCATTGTGACCCCTAGGTGCTCACCCTCCCTTCTATAAATCCAGAAGTAAAGGGGATGTCACCTTTCATGGAGCCCCTCACATTTGAAGAGGAACAGAGTTTATTTAATTCTTAAACCTGAAATGGCAGGGGAGTGAGAACAGCTTCCTATTAGCACTCTTGCTTGCGAGGTAAGCTGTCGCCTCACGTAATTCGTCTCTCCCTCTGCGCCACATTCACACAGTTTAGTCACTAACCCATGCATTCAGTAAGAGACATTTAATCACTAACTTATACAGTCAGTCACACACCTGTCGAATCCTCCACCCAGACACGTATACACCAACTCATTCTTCAATACACCTTGGCATTAACATATATAAAATATATTTAAAGTTTACAAAAACACATATTCACTGGATGATGTCATCAGTGATGTCACTGACCATGTCATGAGTGATGTAATATGTGACGTCATCAGCAGTGCATTGCGGGGGCGCGAGTTATAGTTAGCTCTACTAACTATAACGGCCGAATTTCTATGGTTTTGTACGAGTGAAATGTGCAACTAACTATAACTTCTCTGAAACCTATGGTTTTTTCAGTGAATAAATAAATATATATATATATATATATATATCTCTATACCCCTACTGTCTCTACAGAAAAGGAGGGTTGCTTACCTTAGCTTATCTTTGCTCTCCTATAGAGTTAACTGGTCAAAACATCTTGCTTTGTCCCTGTCCAGAAAAGCTTATAGGTCCTACTGGAAGCTCTGGTTGTCATCGTGCAGCAGGTAGATTCAGATTCAGCTCCGGGCTGAATCTAAGTTGTGATAGGTGGGCTCACTCGGCACCCCTCCAGCACAGAGCAGCATCAGCAGGCACCAGACCCCCACCTCTCTCCAACCACCCAGCTCAGTCAGGACCAGATCCACAGGCATTGAAAAATCTGATTCCAAACCAGAGAAAGATGGCACGTGTGGGCAGCTCAGCCAGCTATGTGCTTCACACCATGCATTTATTCTAAACAACCATGGTCCCTAGGGAAAAGTCAGGGAGAGCAAAACTAATAAATACAGACCCAATCAGTGCTGTATTGGTTAAACGTGTCCAGCCGGACAGAGGTTCAATGTTTAATTTATCAGCAATTCTTGGAGATATGTACAACACAATATACTGAGAGTGGGACACAAGCCTGCATCCTACTACAGAAATGTAGAAACATACAAAACATATAGTCCGGGAAACCTTTAAGCAAGGCTCAGGCAACGCTCATGATTTGTTCTCAAGAGAAGAAATTCACAATTTTAAGTAAACAAATCGCAAGGAACACCTCTACATAGCAAATAGTAACATCACAGTGTATGTATGAGGTGTTTTAAGGTGTCGACGGCGTTTCGATCCAAGAGACAAATGCGTGGATCATCTTCAGGACATTAGATAAGCATGCCTGAAATATAGGTGCCTTAAATTACTATATAAACATAACAAAATCGATCGGGAGAAAGAAGGGATTATGGGGAGAAAAACAAGAAGGAGGAATTAGGAGAATATATCTTGAAAACGTAACCTCGTTTAGTTTGTATGTCATTCAGGGAAAAATTAAAAATAGCACCACTAGAGAGTTTATCGAGGAGATATGGTGACATTCAGTTGGAACAACCTACACAATTAGGCCAGGTGACACGGTGTTCAGCATTGAAATGCAGCCTAAGAGAGTGACCAAATGACATTTCAATAGGCTCTGCCGGAATAGGTAGGTATAGTGACAAGGTGCATATTTATAAAATTGCGGCGCAGTGACTTAGTGAAAATAATATTGGCTCCACACTTTTAAGAGACCTCAGTAACTTAATTCAATTGGTACTGGCCCTACACTTTAAGAAAAAGACACAGTGACTTTATGGCAAAATATGAGTGATAACAGCACATTGGGAAACATAGTCCGGTATCGCATGAGTTGTGCATGGGAATGAAAATATACACGGTCAGTAAAGGTGCGCCAGTAATAAGGATTGCATCCAGGGTAGCAGAGTGCTAATCGAGGGCATCTGATTTACAGGGTGATCATAGTGCATGAAAGTTATGAAAACTCAAAGCTGATTAGTTGCATGCTACGTGAGTGTGTGGGAGCTTACTGTGAAGTTATAGATCGGTAAGTCAGGGTTACGGGGATGTCCTCAATGGGAGTTACGGGGTCGCCCACAGGTACTGTGGCGGAAGTTGAGGCCACGATGGAAAAGTGCAGGGGTTTGGAAATCCTCTAGGGGAGCGTGATGCTAAAGCATGAAGAAATTAATAAGTGGAGGACATCTCAAGACCACGAGCGCGGAGTAGGAAACTGAAACTCACCAACACTCGTTGAATCGAAAATGAGCCATGGAAGTGTGCTCTGTGGGCGCGATGGCCTGGAAGGGAATTAAGGACGATCATTATACTGTCGAGGATGAGGACGAGTGACTAGGTACACGTGGTGTTGCGGTGCGTTTACCTTTAACCGAAGATTACGGCGTGATGTCTCATTGAATCAAAATACCCGTGAGTACGGGGGGGAAGTATGAAGACTATGGCGATGTCTCATATACAGAGAGACGTGCAGTGATAGGACGATGAAGTCAGGTGGTCATGAGGGATTGTAAAGATAGAAGAAGGCCTGAATTATTGGAACGGGAGCCATATTGGAGTGGAGTAAGAGCTCAGTGAGTTGGTTAGGTGAAGGTCAAATCACGTGTGAAAAAAACTAAAAGGAAGGGTTAAAATCAATACGAACAGACTGTGAGGCAATAACTTATTTACATTAGGATTGGTAATTTAAAAGGATTGCATTTCAGCATGATAAGATTCACAGAGATGATTGTGATTCTCGCATTCAGATAAGGGTAGTCCAGTCTTCAAGGTGGTTCAACCCAGTTTGCAAACTGTCGGTTTTCAATATCCATTTTAGTTCTTCTTTGTTAAGCAGTTTGGCAATGTCACCGCCCCTTTGGGGGGGTTTGATCATACATATGATGGTCCAGCGTATTTCATCTTCCGAGTGTCCAGTCTCTGTAAAGTGTTCAACCAATGGCGCATTGGGTGTCTTGCATCTTATTCGACTGCTGTGTTGACATATGCGCATTCGTATTTTCTGTGTGGTTTGTCCAATATATATTTTGTTGCAAGGACACAAAACATCATATATAACATTGCATGTGTTACAGTTTGTGAATGTTTTAAGTTCAAATCGTATATCCTTAAAGCAAAACTCCTTGCCTTCAGTTGTTAGATCAGATACTGTAATTCCCACATTTAGCGTGACCCGTAAGAGGTGGTAGCCCCCATTGATCGTTTAGGGTGACCGATTGTCTTTTGGTGGGCAGTGCTGCACGCACGAGGTGATCTTTAATGTTTTTGTTTTTATTGAATGCAAACAAGGGGGCGTTCAAGGTTAAGAGTTCCTGCGTTAAGAACATTCCAGTTTTTTAGGATGGATTTGTGTACCGTGTTGGAAACTGGGGAAAAGGTGGTAACGCACACTAAACGATTTTGGCATGGTTTAGTTTTGACTTCCAGTAGTACCTCACTTGGGTAGTACCATGCTCTCTTCATGGCATTGCATACCAGTCTACACGGATAGCCTCTATTGGTCAGTTTGTTGCTTAGCAACTTAGCCTCATGGAAGTAATCTTCCTTCATGGAGCAGTTTCTTCTGATATGGAGGAACTGGGAGTAAGGAAGGGAGTCTCGAAGTACTCAGGGGTGATGACTGTCGTACCGTAATAAGGTATTGTGTTCAGTGGGTTTGCGAAATAGACTGGTAATGAGTGTGCCCTCTCTGTGTATAATGTTAAGGTCAAGAAATGGGATTGATGCCTTATCATGTGTAAGTGTTAATTCTCAGGCCAGCACAATTATTATTGAGCCAGTGAAGAAATGACTCTAGGGTTTGCTCAGTGACCTGCCAGATCATGAAAATGTCATCTATATATCTTTTCCATTGTCTGATGCCATTGTTGAAGGGATTAGTGGGGGACAAAATGTGATTGGTCTCAAGTGAGTCCATGTACAGAATGGCCAGGTATGGAGCGAAAACTGGCCCCATTGAGGTACCTTTCACTTGTTGGAAGAATTGACCCTCAAACAGGAAAAAGTTCCTTGTTAAGCAAATCTCCAAGAGTTGAAGTATAAAGAACTGAGTGGGGTCGTGGACGTTTGTTGAGGACAATTTCCATCACTAGTAAAGAGTCTATCTGAGGCATATTTGCGTACTAGGACTCTACGTCCAATGTACAAAGGATTTCAGTTGAGGGGTCGAATGGATAGTTTTCAACCATGCTAATCATTGACATGCTGTCACGTGTACAGCATTCAGTGAGTGGAACAAAGTCTCTTATAAAGAAGTCAACATATTGGCCCAGCGGCTCTAAGATAGATCCGCAACCTGAGACAATTGGGCGGCTGGGGGGATTTTCGAGGTTTTTATGCACTTTAGGCAAAGTGTAAATTACTGGGATCCGTGGGGATTTGATGTTTAGGTACCGATGTTCGTGTTTACTGAGAAAACCTTGTTCCAAGCCATCGTTGGTGATCTGTAGAATCAAGGTCTGGAGTTCTTTGGTGGGATTTGTGGGTAATTTGCAATAATGATCTGTATTGGCCAGTTGGCGATTGATTTCATCTCTGTATGTGTTGATCTCTTGAAGTACTATCCCTCCGCCCTTGTCGGCCGGTTTAATCACAAGATTTTCATTGTGACGTAAGCTAGAGATGGCAATTTTCTCTGCTTTGGTAATATTGTAGAGAATGTACTGGTGGGAGTGTTCCAATTCTGTGATCTTTTAGGACTAGTTTCTCAAAAGTGATGATCTCACTGGGGACCATATTAGAGAAAGGTGAAGAGATAGAAGGAGGGCGTAGTGGTGTGTTTGATGTGTTGATTGTGCAAGGGTTCTGTGAAAAATAACTGTGTAGTCGTATTTTACGAAAAAAGCGTAGTAGCTCAGTTTGTAGCTCCAGAAAGTATGTAGTAGGGACGAAAGAGAGTCCCTTACTCAATATTGACACTTCATTGTCTGACACTTGGTGTGTGGAAAGATAAAAAATTGGAATTGTAAGGTTGTTAATGCGGCTGTTGGTTTCCATCATTGGGGTTACCATTGATAACATTTCTGACGTGTTTGGCGTTCACACCATGCAGGCACTGCCCTTCTGCTGTCCGTGTCTGTAGTGTACCCAAGCCTCTGATAGGCATCAGTTCACTAGCAACCACTCGCTACAACCGGACAAGTGTGTGTAGAAGTTCACTAAAGGTTCTCTTTGCTGTCTGCCTGAAGCAATCCTGAGGAAGTTAAAAGATTGGTTAAAGGAGCAGGTTCGGCTCTAAAAAGGCTTAGGATTATCCAAGTGAAAGGCGCTGGGTTGTGAAGTTGAAGAGTGGTGCTCGTTGAGAAAGCAGCCCGCGTTACGGAGTGAACATGAGATTATGGTGTGTTGTGTTTCTCGGAGGGAGAGGATTATCAAGGTCATGTGGAGGGCGCAGACTAGGGGTGAGAGGCAGCGCACCAGCAAATTCTGCTCCGCCGGAGGTCGGGGGGAGTTTTTATCCTAAACGTCACATTCCAAGTGGAGCGCAGAGTAGCAAAACTGGGAATACTGCCGGCAGAGCGGAGTTCACAGTCCACGCCTAGTTTTTGTGTTTAAATTAGTAAAAGTGTTAGTGCAAATATTTCAAAAACTCTTTACATATCAGGATTGAACATATCCTTTGATTTATTTGGATGAGCTTAAACACCATGAGAGGATACATTGGCCAATTAGCCCATCTGCTGACAGGAAAGCACCACTAGCTTCCTATTTAAAGAGGTACTCCCACCATTGCTACTGAGGCACTATTGCCTATGTATTGAACAGCAGCCAATAGTGCATCAAGAGTAAGGCGACCCCTGGCCCAGAGGGCACCGGATTGGTTATTTGGCCAAATGAAGAGCACCGTTTTTTCTGCTATGAACTCTGCCACAGGTGTTGCCAATATTCAACATTTAGAAGAAGTCACAGTCAGAATCACAGGGATCCCATGCATTTGTGTTAGCTCCCATTGGCTGAAAGCAGCAGTGTTAACAGCACACGTAGTGAAGGCATGTTTAAGAATCTGATTCAATAACAAAACACTTCAAGTCTTGAGGGTTAAAAGGGTCTGTAATGTATGCCTTCGGCTTTATGGTGGGCACTGCAACGACCACATTTCATGTCAAATACACTGTCCTCAGACTGTCCGAGGACAGGGAACACTGCATCACACTGCTGCACGGCTTAAGGCAGAGACTGCTGCTAGCAGGGAGGATGTCCTGGCTCAGGAAAACAGCTATTGGCCATTTAAATGCCAGTGGTGTGTACTCTAGTGCAAAGCACTTTCCTAAAATAGGGGACTCATGCCCACGCCATCCCTCCTTTTCTTTCTGTAAATGATACCTAGATAGAATGGGTATCTTTCTTCTCAAAGGTTGGGGGGCTGTAAAGCTGCTTAAACATTGTAAATAACTCTGGAGCCTGAGAGAAAATAGCCAATATGAAGCAAATCTCTATTTTATTCTAAAATGGCAAGAATGTACTGTGCAAGTATGTGTACTTGTTTCTTTCTAAAATAGCCAGCCGATGTGCTAATGTTAGAATATTCTGAGATTTTCTAAAATCGACTGATAGGAAAAAAAAGTCTATTTTTCGTCAAGATTTAATTGGATTTATAAGTGGTAGTCCATATTTTCTATTTATGCGTTTCTCCATGCTTTCAGTTGGTGGTAGAAACGGGTTTGAAAACCATAGGTGAGCCCAGAAAGCTGTACACGCCCTAGAATGAAACAACAGTATGGTTCTGGCACGGTTTCGTCAGTGTAGATCATTGGGGGTTTTATTTGCTGACCTCGGTAGGATGGCCTGGCGAGCATTTGAATTTGCTGCCTGCAGAGCGCTCATTTAATTCACCCACTCAACTCGCTATACCGTTGTGCCTATTTGTGGCTTAGAGAAGCGGTCGAGTGCAGTGAGACTGCTGCCTGCTGTTGGCATAAATTGGCAGTGGGACGGCATGAGAGGCGACTTCTATGAGTGAAAGGCTGTCGGGGAAGGCTCTGCCAGTGTGCACACTGGTCTGCTGCCTTGGAGCCAGAAAGGTTCAGGGCCTCCTCTTCCGGTGGGTTTGATTGCATCAGGACCGCAGGATGGGGACAGAGGAGATGCTAAATTGGCAGCCAGGCTAGTGCCAGGGCAACCCTACTCCCTGATTTCAGATCCCATCTGCAATAAGAAAGTAACGCATACTTGTTCATAAGGACAACAAACACTGCCTCTGATCATATACTGGTACATTCTTGAGGCTGCCCCTGTCAGAGAGATATGTTAGTCTGTAAATGTCAGAGCTTACAATAGTTAGAGTTGCCAATGATGTTTCTTTGTGTATTGAGCATGTATCACTTGACTTTGAATAGTAAAGTGAGTTAAAATTGAGCATCAAGGAAAGCCATGATTTCACTTAAGAATCTGAGGTCAAGGCTAGGCCACATTGATTTCTCACGAAAATTAGACATACTTAATGTGATTGTGAAAAGGTTTAGCAAATAATGCTTTTGGTTGACACCCAGATGATTACATCTAAATGTTTGCAAACACTGAGTGATGACAGCAAGTATTCTGCCTTCTGCTATCCCACACATTTCCCAATAAAAACTGCACCTCAAATGTGTGGCTGGACGTGGACTATAAGAAAGGCTCATCTATATTCCAAAGGCACCTTGATCACAGGTGGCTGGATCAGTGGAGTTAACATGCTGTACAAGCAGTAGCGGTTGGTGAAGCACAAAAATGGTGAGACAAGTGGGCGACATAAACACAATAAAAAAAATATAAATAAAAGAAAAGGTTCACTTACCCTAGCCTGCAGCATATGCTCAATATTTTTAAGTCCCTGGCTCCAGACTGCTCACAACTTTAGGTCCCACAACTCTCAATCCAATCCAAACGCTGCTCTCATGCTGTCAAGCGGCATGAGTAAAGCATCAGGATTAGCTGAAGCAGGCTACCTCAGCACTCTGAAGGGCACCGGAGGCCGATGCCCTCTCTTCAACCCAGCTGTAGAAGACAGCTGGGTTGGAGAGTTTGGCCGTAGCAAGGTAGCCGGCCAATCCGACATGTGCACTTCAAACTTAAGGGGCCACTCGTTATTGCTGCCATCAGCAGCTTTGACGCACTGGACCTGCCCTGCCCTCTCTGTTCGACAGAAAGCGGGAAAAATAAAATAGTAATAAAATCCTTTTTTTACCATTTTATTTTTCCAGATTTCTGCATAGCAGTGTGGGGGAGGAGGGGCAGCGCTCCTCCTCTCCTGTGGAGGAAACTTCCCTCTGTAGAAGTCCAAAATTCACATCCAGTGACAAATGTCTTATCATGCATTCCCACACTTCTTCCAATTACATCCCCATCTGTGGATGGTAATATCGCATGGGAGGACAACTGGCCAAATTTCAATCATGTCAATTATAGAAATGTGTGTATATATCAATATATCTATAGGGGATGTAAATTGGAAACCACAATTTTCAGAAAGCCCACAGCGGGAAACACTATACTGCATGCGGGAAGTTCCCACCCAACACCACTCATTAGAAGTATTCCTTTTGGTGAGTTCTATAGGGCAAGAAGAACGTGCAATACTTTAGAGGATTATGAGAATGTGGAGAAGGAAATCATAGATCGATTTGTCCAAAGAGGCTATCCTCTTACAATTTTACAGAAAGCCTCAGACCAAGCAAAAAAATGGAGTAGGGAAAGAGTATTATTTGAACCGTCCAAATAAACAATGAAGAAAAAGTGTAGAGAAGGAACTGATACACATAGGTTCATAACAACATACAACACCAAGCATAAAGAAGTACGACTCATTTTAAAGAAGCACTGGCACCTTATCCAGGATACCCCACACTAGGTTTTTATGTAAAGAGATCTCCGGAAATAACGTATAGGAAATCCAAATCCTTGAAAGATCATATGGTTAAAAGTGAATATCATGAGAGTACTGGAAACCAGACCTGGTTGCAACAGAGGGAGAGCTTTAGAAAATGTTTTAAATTTAAAGCCTGTCAGCATGGGGAGAACATCTCTTGTTTTAAAACAGTTTTTAACAAAATTGTGAAAGTAAGAGGCTATCTAACTGGCAAATCAAGCTTTGCGGTATACATTTTACAATGCCCCTGTGAGAAAACGTACGTAGAGAGCACCAGGTACCTGCTCACAAAAGAATCCTGCAGCATAGAAGAGCGATAATTCACAAAGATCACAGCTACCCTATAGCCAGACAATTTGAGAAAGATCATCAGAGTGACCCGTCCCTAATGCGATACAGCTGCGTAGCAGAGATACCCAGAAAAAGGAGGGGTGGTAATAGGGAAAAAGAATTGAGAAATCTGGAAACTTATTATATCCTTGAGCTGGACAGCATAGAACCCAATGGATTAAATCTGGATGAGAATTTGTTCACATGCCTGTAATAATGACTGCTGGAAAGTTTGCACATTCAAGAGAGCTGAAATTTATTTTAAAAAAATTGTTTATAATGTTTGAGAAAGACAATAGGCACTAGCACTATATTACCTATAGCACTTTATGGTTATGAATTTGATTGAGCACTAGCATTTAGCACTTTAGTAAATTAAGAAAAATGAAAAAAAATATTAAATAAATGTATAGAGGAATAGGAAACTGATGATAACGCAGGGACTTTTTGTAAGGTCGGACACTATGATACGTAAAAATAGGCAGCTAAGGGACAACAAGAACTAATGCACTTTAATAAAAAGGAACTTTCCCTTTCATTTTTAATATATTTTCCATGTTAAGATTTATTAATTGTTATCATACATACTGTATTGAGAATATAAATGCACTAGCATTGGATGTAATGGAATATCATGTGCAATTTTTAAGCTTTTCCAAAATGGCGCCCGTTTTAACCAAATGTATTGCCTTTAAATACAATGGTGATTTTCCTCTGTCTATGTCTCATAGAACTTGTGTGTATTTAAAACATTGAAAAAAAGAGGCTCGGTATCGTGAACAAGGCTGCATGTAGCAGCCGAAACACGTAGATGCCAACACTTCAAACATATTAAAATCGAGTAAAAAAAAAAACTCTCGGAGTGCCGGTCTGGTTACTGCTGGAAAAAGGAGTCTGTGTTTTGATGAATATATATACATATGTTGATTGGCTACAGGCTCTCCTGTAACCAAAGGAACTCTATCAACCACAAACATGTTGTAAATCCAGCACTCTAAAGGACTCCAGAGTTGTGTCATTAGCATGGAACATCCCCTATTTTAGGTCGAGCCTAGTGGCAGAGCGCATGCGCTGCTCGCTTGGCGAGACTGCTGTAGTGGAGTATGATAGAGAAGCCACACCCACTCTCCTCCCATATTTTTCATTGGCTTGAGTCATTGTCTTTCGTAAATGCTTCCCACGGATTAGTTAATAGGCTTGTTAGCCCCTCCTTAGTATGGCCCCATGTCTTCAATTGTACCCTCCCTTGGCCACTGGCCCATTTACTTTGGTTGTTACACGGGACCTGTTATTTAGTCTGTAAGCACTATTTACTTTATTGAGTTTCTCTTACTGCAGACAGGACATGCGCTGCTTCAGAGAACCCGCTTGTGGGTTTTTTTTTTTTGTTTGGTTTTGCTTTGTTTGCCGTAAGTTGGCGGGGTATGCCCAGACGTGGGTCCCTTGCTCACTTTGCCACTGGAATCAAGCTAGCCTGGCTGATGACAGCTGATTAGCCTGAAACCGGTCCCAGGATGCTTGTTTCCGGTCCAGGGAAGACATGGTTTGGCAATACCACAACCAATACCAAAACCACCAATACCAATACTACCACCAACACTACCAATACCACTACCAATACCACCACCACCACCACCACCAATACTGCAGCCAAGACCATACCTCCCTCTCCCGATGCCTGCCATAAAGCACAGCCCGCCCTGCACCAGGAGGTGAAACTAGGGCCCTACTACAGCTGGATTGTTTTTTAGTAGGCCAAGGATAGCAATAGCATTCCGCAATGCCACACTGCACACTCAAATCATGGAGAGGGCAGGAAATAGCCAACCCCGCTCTTGCTCCTGAGCCATGACAGTGTAATCACAGAGCGAAAGGTGTTGGAGCGCTTTGTTAGTGTTTATAGCTCGGAACATCTGTAACTCTCACTTCACACTTTGTGTCTGTGTAATTTACAACACTTACTCATCTTCTTCATAGCACTATTTATCACTGCTTTGAAGACCACGCAGGCCAGTCTCTTCCTCTGATATGTACAATCTAACAAGCAGTTGAGAAGGCCCTTTATTGCAAAAGAATAGGTCTCGCACTTGCGAGAGTTTAACCCATTCGCTGCAGCGGAAATTCCGCCGCAGCGCTGGGGGGTGCGGGGGGGCAGCGCGGTGGCGCGGTGCTCATGACGGAGCCACTCCGTCATGAGCCACGGTTGGGCTGTGCTCATGACGGAGTGGTTCCGTCATGACTCCGCCCACAGCGCTAATCGCCCGCACAGGCGGGGAATTAGCGCCGCGTGGGCGGCGCGGCCGCCAACGGCCGCAGCATGACGGAACCACTCCGTCATGAGCACACGGCAACCGTGGCTCATGACGGCGTGGTTCCGTCATGAGCACGGAACGAGTTAAACTATTAGTATTGTAAATGACAATGCCTTTTATTTATGTTTTAAAACCCAAAACATAAATAAAAGGCATTGTCATTTACAGTGCCAATAGTTCAAACTCACGTGAATGTGTGACCTATTGCATTGCAAATGCTTGTTTAACCTGTGATTTCCTGCAAATGCTCAACTATGAATCAAACACTATTTCCACATATTCACGCGTAGTTGGAGAACAACATTTCAGCTAATTGCAAATCTTCTACCATTCTGGGTGCTTACTCTTTTCTAGTTAAAAATTGAACCCCTTCTGAATGGCTGTTCTTATACAAGAAGATCCTACTAAACCTCTGGCCATGTAAGGCCAATTACAAGGGCATGAGATTTTTGACATGGTCACTGTTTTTACCCAGTCATCTCCCATACTATGTGCCTAACTACACATGTGATCTATAGTTTTTTTGTTGAGAAAAGTGTTGGAATATAGGATGGTTGGACATTTGGTGCTGTAACACATTTTGTTTTTTATATCCTATGTATGTGAGAAAAATGCTTGACTTTAGCAAAGCGTTACTGGTAAAAAAAAACAACCCTCATCCCTTGGTTAAACTAGGTCTCTAGCTTTGAAAAATTATCATGGTGTGGCGACTGGCCAGGGATAGACGAGACTCGAGTTGTTTGTAAGTGGGGTTTTATTGACAGATATCTTTTTCTCTTGGTATCTTCCAGTGTCTTTGTGTCCCTGTACGTGTCTTCTCCTGTGCTTCTCCCTGGTTTGCCCCCTCTCTCAGGACTTCTTGCTGTGGCGTGGATCTTCGCCGCCAGGTATCTCCGCTCGGGAAGGTTGGGGCCCCCAGAAGAAAGGAGATAAACACAGGGAGGTGTCAGGCGATTGTTGGCAGGATCGTATCCTAAGACCAGGACCGGGTGTGAGGGAATCCCCTAATTGGGTGAAGACATGCACCGCACTCGTGATAACAACAAGGGTGTGAAGGGTGTAAAGTGCTTAAGCACAGGGAAGGTATAGGCGGGGGCAAGGTTCACACAGGGGGGTTATTCGGCTTCTCCCCTCGACCCATCCAACCCGCCACACGATCCCGTACCTGTTCTAGCCACACTCCTCCCCTGGGAGTGTGGCGGGGCGCTTCGCGGTATCCCGAGCCTCCTGGCCTTCTACTGCCGGCTTCTCTGCTCTCACGTCCGCCTTCCTCCTGATCGCTTCTATCCTCCCGTCCGCCGCTCGCCTCCTCGTCTCCTCTCCGCTCGTCACCAGTACTCCTCCGAGGATCGCCGTCCGTCCTTTGCTGGGATTCATTTCCTTTTGACGTCGCTCGCGTCGTGACGTCAATCCGGGGCGTGTCCTTGATGTCGTCAGGAGTCCAGTTAAAGGGCTCCTCGTCGTCCGAGCTGAGTCGTCTCTCCCGGGCCGGTGACGGAAGCCATTCTCCCTGCTGGGGGGGGGGGGGGGACAAGAGGGGGTAAAAACGGTACGTGTACCCACCAGTCCCTAACGTTTCTGGTATCCGCGGCCCCTGCTCCGTCACACATGGGTAGGTTTCATTGAGCGTCAGGTGACTCCATGGCCATAAATGCAGCCATGACAGGAACAGGTATTTAAAGAAAAAAACATTAGAAAGCATTTGATGCACCTACGTTTACCTGTGCCTTGTAGCATAGTCATTGGGAGTAGTGTGGAAATACTAGAGGGGTGATCATTTGACATTAGATGCAAATTGTTTATCAATCAAGGAAATGTTGTTTTTTGACAATATTGTATGGTGTGGCGTTATGGGTAAGGAATGTTTGCATGATTCATGAAAGCCAACAACTTTATTTTCACTCTTGTCTCTAGTTTTCAAAATGTCTGGGTCTGGTGGAACCTTTGGGTGTCTGACAACCTCCAGCCAAAAACTGCAGCCAACCCTTTAGGCATAGTTCTGTTAAAAGAAAAAAGGCTTCCGAAAACCACATGATGTATTCACATTGTGGACCATTCTTCTATCTCTAATTAGAACAGTCGAATGTTGGAAGCTCCATTGAAGACCATGGAGTGCAGGTAAAGGCCTGCAGAGCAACATTCCAGTGTTTTACAAAGGCCTCTCGGAGCTCAAGGGGATTTAAATCCCCTCGAACTTTGAGAGGACTTTGTTTTATTTGTTAGAACATTCTGCCCTCTAGTGGCAGAATATTCTAATAGCCTTATAGCCCTTTGTAGCAGGGCTATACCGGCTATTAAAGACCCGCTCCCTTGTCAAAGTTCCTCGCCTTCGGCTTGGCCCTTTAACACGGGAGCGGGCCTTTAATAGCCGGTATAGCCCGCTACGGCGGGCTATAAGGCTATAATATACCCTTTCCCATAAGTTGAGTAACGTTTTTATTAGGAGGAGATTAATAAATGTTAAGGTTGGTAGAGTGTTCAGAGGCTAACAATCTCACGCTTACCACTCGCTGCCAAACTGTGTAAAGATGCTTTTCACATGGCTACAGTTTTGGTCTTTTCCCTCTGTTGCAGTGTGGCCACCTACTTAAATTATCTCATTTTGCATAGTAACCACTTAAATTGTGGTTAGTGTACAAGCTCTCAGTAGCTAGATTTGATTTAAATTTCCCGATCAAATCCTCAGTCGAGCTCATATCCTCCTGATCTGCCTCGGAGGGATGGTAAAGCCTGGTAGTGCCTGGTCCCCTTGGTTTCGTGGAAAAAGTCTGCTAGGTAATCATCAAAACAAGGCATGATTCACAAGAAGAATCTTGTTAGAAGGACTGTTGGAAGGTGAAGAGTCTCTCCTTTTCCTTGTGACTCTTCCAAATTTGTCGCTGCCTGGACGGTCATGATCAGGGTCTCTGTATTTTGCTCTGTATGTGCCAAACGATCTTTGGTGGCTACAGTGCTTTTCTCTCCCTCCTGGAGAGTATATGATTAGGTGACCCATTAATCTACCCACCCAGGGTTAGGGTTGCTGTTTGTGGCCAGGGACTTGAAGAGTTGGACACTGTGCTAGGGGTCAATTGCCCCAGGAAAACTGTCTGGTGACCTAATGGAAATGGTACTGCTTGGGAATTGAATCTGTCATGGTCCCTGAGCAGTAATGTACTGGGACTGGCCGCTGATGGAAAGGGGAGACTCTTCCCTTCTCTGCAGTACATCCTTCATACTCACAATCTATTGGGGAGCAGAGCTGCCGCCACCAATTTAGCCGCCCTGGCTTGCGACTGGAGCCACACGTTCCTGGAATCTTTATGGTTTCGCAACTGATGATGTCATAGTACCATCGCACATCATCATAAAAGACCTTGTTATCCAGTCTGCATCACGGGTGATTCTGCTGCTGGCCAGATGACTAGCTTTTCAAGTAAACAGTGGTCCTTATAAAGAAGCCGGATCGAGCTGTGATTAATATAGACTAGAATTAGTGCTATATTGATGCTGTCCCGCCGGACATTACATTTAATGAATAAGCAAAGCCAAAGCAGATACACACACAACAATAAGGTGGGACAATTGTTGTGTGTTATCTGCTTTGCTTATTCATTACATTTCCTGTCCGGCGGGACAGCATCAATGTAGCACTGATTCTAGTCTATATTAATCACAGCTGGTTCCGGCTTCTTTATAAGGACCACTGTTTACTTAAAATACTGACACCCAAGGTCCCTATTTACCTTGCGGGTTCCCTTGTTTGGCTTGAAATATACAGATGACGAGCTGGCGGTACTCCTCGGGCGAGCTTCCGTGATTCTCCCAAGGGTGGGTGTCATGACATTGCAGTCACATCTTGGCACTCAGAATGTGACTTAAACCTCCTCATTATTAAATGATTAAATGATCTCGTATGAATAGTGATGCAGTGTGCCAAGAAAGGGGCACATACAGGAAAGCCCAAGTGTGTGTGCATGCTTAAATGCAATTATAACATCTGGCGCGTCACGCTAATAACTAATATGGTTAATGCTAATGAAAGCGTTCTACAATGAGGTGCTGCATGGGTTTTTGAGACACCAACTTGTGTTTAGTGAGAGGAAAAAGAATAAACTCCTAATAAACTATTTGCGATGGACCACTGCTATTGAATAGATTTTATTCACAAACAGATGTATATTTTCTCTAAAAAGTACCTCTAATTCACTATTTAGTAGGTTATTCAAGTCCAAGTCTTACCCTGTAGGAAAGTGACATGGAATGAAATACGCCTGCAGCATTATTCAAAATGGAGATGAACAATGTCATGCCTGTAGAAAGGAAATTCTAAAATTCATAATAAAACCTATTAGTAAACGTTACTCTTGATGGCATTAAACCAGTGATCTCCCAAGGGGTCAAATATACAGAACCTGGCCAATACGAAATTCACAATGGAGTTGTTTCACTAAATCTACTGTGGGTGGCCATTAAAGTACATTTTTGGTTGGAAAATGTCTAAAACGTCAAGTCCTTCAAAGTCTTAAATGTGAAAAAGCTTTTGAACTGGCTGGGATGGAAACGGAGATAACATATCAGGATACTAGACAGCCTGAGTCCATTCGGTAAAGTTCTTTTCTCTGTCATTTTCTGAAGAAACGGTCTTGCGAGGAGAGTGCGGAGGCTGAACGAATCCGCTGAAGGGGAAACATTTCCTGACTGAGCAGCTTCATACCCATGACAGTCCTTGGTAGTGAGCTGTATTGTGTATTTTATTTTGGAGTTTATACAGCACTTGTATATCCCCGACAATCCCATTGGCATGTTCGACAAACATTGCAACATGATTTGCTACACGAGTAGTTGAATGTTGTAGAGTCTGTTTTGCACTGCACTTAAAGGTAATGTCTCGCCACAGCTAGTGGAATGATTGAAGGATTAGAGAAGTGCAAGTTTGGATAGCCAGATTAAAGTCTGGTAAAAACTGACAGCGCGAGGGTGGGGTGGGTCTAAATCCTGTAAATGCAGGATGAGTGCACAGGCCTACAGAGCGCATGCCTGATTGGCTGGCTGTCGAAAGCTGTCCTATCCAACATGCGCACTGTAGACCCAGCAATCCAAGGGCTGTTAAACAGCCTACTGATTGTAGCACAGGCCGCCAGCCTCAAAATGAGCGCTGGGTTAGCCTGCTCCAACCAATCCTGGAGCTGCTGTCATGCTCAAGGATTGGTTGGATTAGTGTTCCACTGAGCAGGAAGGAAGTCCTTCCCTTTCATGCTTGTGGACACAAGGATCGGGATCGCCGGAGAAGTGCCACACCAGGGTTGCTCCCGCATTTATGGTGAGTTGTGCGCCATCGCACCCCACAATATTTTTCACTTGGATAGCCAGATTAAAGTCGGGTAGGAACTCTGAGGTTTGTTCTGTTGACATAAGTTTACTGGGAAAATACTTATGCGATGGTACTTTGTACCCTTTAAAGGGAAATGTGGGTAAAGGAACATTTGATGTAGAGATAACATTAAATAAAAGGCTTCTTTGGTAATTTACGTAATCTGAGCCACAAGGAGGAGAATGGAATCACCCCAGATGCCATAGTTAGACAGAAGTGTATCTCATTTTTAACATATTTATCTTGACATAGTTCATTTGCATCCTATGGTCTACCCCTCGGACACATTAGCGTGTGGCACAGAAATTGAGGTCAGATGGGTTTTCAAGGGTCCCATAACTCCATGACAAACAACCACAATCTTAACGTTGTCCCAAATGCTACTCAGAGTGGGTTCTTTGCTGTGACCAGGACAGAAGATAGATAGACGGATGGATAGATAGATAGACGGATAGACAGATAGACAGAAAGCAGTTTGTTCCCTTTGATCTATGCTGATAACTGACTGCAGGAACAGTTTGCCTAGGAGCGGGCAATTGTATATTGGGCGATAGAAGGAACAACTGGGCTGGTGTCTTTTTTCTTTTTTTTTTTTTCTTCTTTCTTTGAGATTAGTTTTGTTTCTACAAATATAAAAAAAATGCATTGTTCTTGTTTGGTTATTGTCCTGGTTTAAAGGAATAGTTGATGATGGTTTGGCCGGGATTGCTGTTGAGCTGCTAAAAAGGATTTTTCTGCTGTGCTGTTTCTCTAAGTCAGGTTCCCTAAGTGCAACAGGAATGCCTAGAAATAGATTCCATGCTCACTCTGCCAATGTATTCCAGAGGCACCTCACTTATTTGACGCAAAATTCCGGAACCAGCATGGGGTTTGTGTTCCAGTCCAGAATAGAGCTGCTCTGGCAGATCTGTCTGCTGTGTTCCTATTTGAGAAGGTCAAAGACTTATTTTCATAAGGTTGGCCTCTCTAGATGGTGTGCTGGCAAGAAAATGGAAGACTGGAATGTGGCCCAAAATATTTACCAATGGCTGAGATTAGTTCAAGAATTCCATCAATGACTTTTTTAGTTTTTGTAAGTGAAACACCTTAAGTGCAATAGGTAATGCCCAAATGTGGCTTCTATAAAAAAGCGTTTGAGGCATGACTAAAGAACACAGAGCTAAATCAGATGACTAGTCATCAGCTATGGTTTTCAATACCTTTCAAGTTCTATATTTATGAAATGCTAGAGACTTATGGAAAAAAAGTTATCTACATTTGGCACTTGCTGGTTTGAAGCATTTAATACTTGTATTTGCTGATGACATGGTTTTGTTATCCCAAGCCCTCAATGGTATAAAAACTGCAAGACGTTTCCTTAATTCCTAGGCTGAAATAAATATCCTTGGCAGTTGGCTTACTTGTTATTTTTTTAGTTTTTTATAATGTATTAAAAGGTAATTAATTTATAATTCTAAATTTTTGTAAATACGGTTGATTGTTTTTTTTTTTTTATGGGAGATGTATTTGAAATGCTATTTTAGATTTGATTGGCCGAAAAGAGCACAACAAAGGTAATCTAATGTACTCTAATCTAAAAAAAACCAAAAAAACCTTGGTACCAAGCTGTCAAAAAGCACAGGATTATACTTGTATTCATTAAACCATTAGTTATGGCTCGTTAACTGAGGAGTTAAAATTGAATACTTTTCTTGGGATTAAATTTAGTGTAATATTATAAAGGCTACCCTGATTTGACAATATTTCAGTAAGAGTAAAGCGCATTGGAAGAGCTTTTATAAAGTTCAATGATATTTTCATTGGTTGCTATGCTCTCTAGGGGGGTGTGGGACTCAACTAAACCACATTTTTGCATAGACAACAGGTGCCTGGTACTAGTGTCACTACAGTTTACTCGACTGTGTTCAAAGTAAAACTGTCTTTGGCCACCCTATGAATGGCTTTCTGGTTACAGCTTTCCTTTTTTTAGTGCCTTTTATGATAAAGAGGTGCTCAGGCATATGTTACAAATTATCTTCCTGAAGCTCTAGCAATAGGAAGCTTTAGCTTCAATGAGGCAACATGTTATCAAGACTGCACCAAACACCTGTGCTGACAATAACCAGAGCTTGGGAAAACCACTCACTTAATAAAAGGATATGTCAGTATTTCCCAATTGCACCACAAATTATACGACATATTTTATTCATTTGTGACTACATTTTTTTGTAAAGAATGAAATGATTTTTTTTATTTCTAGTAATATTAGTGCACAGAGCCGGACTGTTAAAATTTTAAGTGGAATACAAACAATATGATTTCTTTTCTTTTTATATTCATCATGAAAATGTTTACGCTTTTTTTGTAATATTCTGTATCATAACACAAACAGAACCATGTATTTATTACTTTATTTTTTCAACACAATATTCCTATTGTATACACATGTATATAATTTTCCGAAAGTGAGGTGATAAAGAACAGAAGAATGGGGCAAGGTTCTCAAAACTCAATAAAAGAATGTTTTGCTGGAAAGAGATAGGTGGGTCCATATTTTCAAATTGATAGCCACTACTTCGCAAAAAAACATGTGGTGTCGTGTTTGCCACACATAGCTTGCCTTTTGTGCAAATCATTTAAAGGTGTAACATTTTTAAAAAAACAAACATGATTCCTCTATATTTAAAATATAGATTTTTTGTAGTGATACACCGCTGTAATGCTCATGCCGCCTTCCTACATTGTGTACCTCGACACCATCTGATACTCACTTACTCGAAACATTGGCTGTTGTATCACAAAGCATTCATGTAACAAACTACAACAAAAAGATTTCCACATGACTCTTTAAAGTGCATCTCCCTCCAAATGAAGAGGGATGAACTAAGTCCCTTCAGCTAATGAGTGTTGTGGCTGGTGTTTTTGGCCTGCCTTTGGGGAGCTTTTTCACTGGCAGTATTTCTTGGCATCAGCTTTCCAGACCTCTCTCCATTAGTGCTTATTGCTCTTACGTGCCTTACTGTGGAAATTGAAGACAGTTTTTATCCTCTGTAGTGCTCAGCTTCCCATCGTGCATCAGACCGAGAAGGTATACTGTACTGGAATTGTACAAAGCCCTTGTGCTGCTGGCTGATTGCAATCCATGTTTGGCACTACCATTGGGCAAAAGGACAAAAGTATAAATGGATTTACATGCTAAAATGTAGGAGTATTTGGATTTTGAAAATAGCTTGGCTCAAGCAAATTAGGACTTGGCATCCACATTTTGCACAATCATCCGTTGGAAAAGCCTTTTGGGGAATTTTTTGTGTCATGCATGAAATCACAAAATCTAGGCAGTGCTCATCTGGCGAAACATTTCCATGGAGATAGGAAAGTGGTTAGAAGTGAGTTTATGTGCGTGTAAAATGATCGCACATTCATATGTATGTGTGTATATACATATGTGTCTCCAGTGACAGTCGCCACTGGGTAGTTCTAGTTAGGTCAGTGTTTCCATAGGAAACGCCTTTTCTTGTTTTGCTAATAACTTTGGCGCAGTTTGACAAACCTTAACAAAGCTTTCCTAAAAAGTGCCGCTTTTTGCCTAGTTTGTGCATCCGTCAATCAGGGGCAGAGAAAAAGGGGGAGTCCCAAAACACAAAATCCCATGCATTTTCCATAAACTTTTTAAAGAGCACTACCATAAAAATGGCTCAACAGAATGACACCAAATTTGGCAGGAAGCTAGACCTTGAAAGTGTGCTTTTTGTGATTTGGTGTGAATCTGTTCAGTAATTTTTGATAAATTAAGGTTAAAAAGTATTTGTATATCTGGATCGTTGTGTTCGAGGTACTCTCGTGAGAGTCCCCTGAATACTGTTAAAAAGAGCCATCTGATTGGCACAGGAGGCTTTTTTTACCCGTGGACCAACTTGCTCCTGCGGGAACAATGCTTGCATGGGAGCAAGGCTGTGAATGGCATGAAGAAAAATGTTGCTGACAGCAATTACAGGGCTCAGGGACTTACTACCCTGTCCTGCATTTTTTTTTAAACAAAGCATATAAGTTGGCAAGGTAGGGATACCCTGCCAGCAGCGGCTCCTCCACTAAGGCTGAGGAGCGCCGTCCCACTGCTCTTAGAGCAGTGAAACAGGGAAAAATAATATGATACTAGCAACGTTATTATCATTTGATTTTTTGTTTCTGTGGGACTGTGTTAGTGCGGGGCTTGTGGCTCAGGGAGGAGGAGTGGTTTGTGCACACTTAAGTGTGCATGCCCGCTTCTTTGGCCTTCTTGGCCCAGTCAAACAGTCATGCGCACTTTGCATATTCCCCACCAGGCTATAATGCACAGCCTGGTGGGGAATATGCACAGGCTCCCTGTCCCTTTCTGAGCGCCGATCCATGGCGCTCAGACCAATCACAATGCTGCATTGCAGCGTTGTGATTGGCTCAGCGGAGCCTGTGTGCCCAGGTGCTCCCTGCAGCTTGCTCTGGACTGGAGTCCGGAAGATAAGTGGTGATGGTGGAGAGGTGGCGGAAAAGTTGTTTTAAACAAATATATTTATCAATGCTAGCCCGTTCCCTACCAGCTGCCACTGTACCCTGCCCCCATAGGCCTTAGGGGGGGGGGGTTACCAGAGGACTCTCTCGGCCTGAAAAAGTGAAAACAACATAGGTGTTTTGGCCACGATCCTGTGGGTTAACAGTATTTCAGATGGTGGGTCAAATTATAGACCATCCAAGGTATTCAGCATATCGTTTGTGTCTTTTCCATTGGATTGCATTTGGATTGAAAGGAGTCTTAAGAAGTGATCCACAAACTTTGAGGGTGGTTCTAACATTGAACCTATCCCAGAGACAGTAGGTCGTCTCGGCGATGTCGTTCGTATCTTGTTAAGGATGTAAAAATAAGGCAGTTGTGGGTATTTTTTTCATGATGATTTTGACTTCTTGTTTGGTTATCCAGTTGTTTTCTTCTGCCTTTTGTAACCATTTAATTTACATCTTCCTTGATGTCCTTTGTCGGATCTTTCTCAAGTTTTTTGCAATTCCTGGTACTATTCAGTAGTCTGAGGCATTCGTCTCTATACTTCTGGATGAGCTTTACTACAATCGCTCCACCCTTATCTGTCGGTTTGATATTCAAGGTTTGAGATTTCAAGTAATGCCTTTTGTTCTGCCTTGTGAAGTTGTGGAATGCCTTTGCAGGCTCTTCTCTTAAGTTATCTAGGTCTCTTGTCACTTCTGCTCAAAGGCCAACAGTTCATGTGACATGGTAGCTGATATAGGATCGAATCTGGATTTTCAACGTAGGCCGGTGATGGTCTCAGTCTATCCTATCCTTTTCTTTATTTGCGAATAAAAATTAGGGTCTGATTTCCGAAAGAAATCAGCCTTCTCTTCTCAAGATGAATACATCTGTTCTTGGTGTTAGCATACAACCAAGGACGTTGTTCAATACTTGTGGTTGTGTCTCCATAAACATTTATTACGGAGATTAAGGCTTGCTCGGAACTGCTTATCGTGTTAACATCTCCTATTTGTTGTTCTCCTGGTCTTTCCATTGTACCCACTGTTCTCTTTTCTTCCTTGCCCCTCTGCTTCTGCCTAATCATAAAGTGGCAGTGGCCTGAGGGAACCGTGAGATGATGAGTTACAGTGGCACCCCCTGAGCAGTGGTGTAACGAAAGTTGAGGGGTCCCCCTGTATGGTACACAGAGGGGTCCCCGCTCCGGATTTAATTTGGAGCTCTCAAGCCTGAGTTCAGTGCTGAGTGAACCCCCTGCAGCTCGGGCCCCCCTGCACCGCGGGGGCTGCGGGGGCCTGCATTACGCCCCTGCCCCTGCTATATCTCACAGATATTCTCTAGCCTTGGGATGAATGATGCCCCTGAAAGGGTTGGGAGGCCAGTGAAGAATTGAGAACTCCCCCCCCACTCCCCCCCCTCCTCCCCCACACTGCAGGGTGCAGAGGCCTTTATTAAGCCCCTGATCAGTATCACATGCCATGTTAGTGAGTAACTAGGTCCTGGAGTGGTTTTCCCAGCAGGCGCTATATGCACAATCCTAAGGCTGTCAGTGCAGTGGGTGCTCCACCCTTGCTACTTTGCCTTTACAACATTGTGTTAGTGAGTAACTGGGGCCTATAGTGGTTCTTCCAGTTGGCACTATGTGGGCACTCCTAGCACTGTCATTACCCTTGGAGCTCCATGCTCGCTAGCATCACTACTGAAGAAAAATAATTTTCCGTGGGTATCGACTAAATCACAATGCGTGTGCTCAACCTAGACCGTCAATAATTTTGCCAAAAGGGTGGATTTAATGGCAGGGGAGAGCCAGGAGAAGAGTGGAGGAGTGTCACCCCGCCTGCTGCAAGCACAGCAGGCAAACATAAATAAATGGCATATTAATGCCATTTTACTTGGCCACCGCTTGCGCTGTATACAGTGCAATGGTAAGGGCAGGGCTGAATCCTGCAAATGCAGGATGGCTGCACTTGTCTGCAGTGTGCATGTCAGATTGGCTGACTTTCTACAGCTGTCCTATCCGACATGTGTACTGTAGACTCAGCAATCAAAGGGCTGTGAAACAGCCTGGGTATTGCTGGCACAGGCTCCAAGCCTCATAATTGCCCCCATCCTGCTCCAACTAATCCTGGAGCTGCTCTCAGGCAGAAAACAGCATGAGAGCAGCTCCAGGATTGGTTGGACTCGTGTTCCACTGAGCAGGAAGGACGTCCTTCCATTTCCTGCTCGTGAATACAAGGATTGGAAGCACCGGTAGAGAAGTGCCCCACTGGGCTTGCTCTCGCATTTATGGTGAGTTGTGCACCATTACACCTCACCATATTTTTTACATGCTAGCAGCCACTGTTTAATTGTGCTTGAGGGGCTAATTTCAGCTTAAAAAAGACTTTAATCAACTCCCACTCAAGTGATAACCCACCTGGTCATGCCTGCGCGCCTCATTGTCACTTGGCAGTTCTTTATTCGATATTCTTGCTTATCATGGTCCTGACAGGTCTCATGGGTGATGTATGGCAAAGGTTCTGCTGTGTTGTTCTTGCCAGCCAGCCTGAGCATTCCTCTTGCTAATCACAGGGGTGGCACAGGAGACCTCTTGGTGTGAAGAACGAAACACAAGCCAGCTCTCAGCCGAACATGATACTCCCACAGCAAACCTCTGGCTCGGCCCTCTCGCTTGGAGTAGCTGCTGAGCCCCCTGCACCGTAGCTTTGAAATCAATATTTTCTTTGTTTTTAGTTTGAATAATGGCATATCTGTTATCCTTGCTGGATCCCGCACGTTCGTGATTGAATTGAGCAGTTCGGACACTTAACGTGAGCTGCCAGGCTAAAGCATGATTTGTTTCTGAGAGGTTTCCAGGAATTGTTTGCTCAGTTTACCCCTGTGTGAAGTTCCTGAAAACCTGTCAGCTTGTTTTAGTGCTTCCGTTCTCTAAAGTGGCTGGTAAAGGAGTTGGTTGGGTAATTTCCCCTCCGGGCCGAAGCTGTTGCTCTTTCTGCCTGTCGCTGATGACAGAATATGACATGTCTCGCCTGACTCCGAGGCGGCTGGCGGTAGCGGTGTGCTCCTTTTCAATTGCCTGTTTTTCAAGCATGACCATTTCCCACAAATAGTGCCGTTTTGGTTTTTATAGTTTTTATATTTCTTCCTCGTCATCGTGTCGACGTCATTTGAATTCTGCAGTTCGTGTAGTGCTTTTAAATGGCTTTATTTCATCTTTGAGTAAATGTGTCGTTTGCATCTGAAACAGGAGGGCCGTTGTTCGGGTGCAGTCGGGCTCGGGTACCACAAACCCACCGTTGCCTTCTAGAACCTTCACCTGCTTCTTTGGGTCTACCAGACCACGCTACTTTATGAAATATCGCAGTTGCACACTGCTGGCTAGGCCCATGTGTATGTCTTTACTCAATGCCCTCCATCATACATAGGAGTCGACGGGTCGCATCTAATGAATTAAAGTCACTTGTGGGGCGCGTGCATCGCACCTCCTGATTTACAGATTTGGACACCCTTTACCATTCTCTGAAGAACAGACACAGGACTTTTGTGGTGTTCCTCTTGATTGCTTGGGGGGGGGGGGGGAGGGGGAGGAACCCCATTAATCCCTTCTAAGCACATTCCTGGAGTTTTTTCCTCCGTTCAGCTACAGACATAAATAAGGTGGCGTAGAGGCAGGAAGGTGTGAGCTGGTGGGAGGGGACAGCCCTCCCGTGTCCCATGTGGGTGCATCAGTTGGATAGGGGCTCATGGGTTCTCTAGTCATTAAGTGCGGCTGTGTGCCGGGGTTGGACTGAGCCGCGCCCCCTGAACGCACTGCATCGCCCCCACAATGATTGGTAGTCCTACCGCAGAGCCTCACCATGTGTCAACTACTTACTGGTTGGCTGGAGCCCAAAAGGAACACGTCCCTGTTGAATCAGTTTCATTTTTCAGCTCTAGCTTGGTCTGCGGAAGTAGTTGAAGGCCAGGAGAGCCCTAGGGGAGTCTGCCAGCTGGTGGGTTGCTAGTGCTAGTCCATCAATTCCTGAAGTCCCAGATGATCCTGTATCTTCCCCTTGAGAAGCACATCCCACAGCAGGGCCCTTTTATTAGAGACCAGATCCACACATTCCCTATTTTTGTGTTTACAGTACTGCTCCAGACCTCGGATCTATATAAGGGCTCCTTAGCGTACACAAATCCTCTACAATACTGTAACCGCATATATATATATATGTGCTCACCCACTTGCAGGAGCATGGTCTATCAGGCACTTGCAGGCACTGTCGCTTTCACCAGGCTCAGTGTAAGCACTGCCAACAGGCCCCGTGGCCCAACCTTCAAGGTCACGAAGCCTCGGCAGTTGCATACAGACACTAGAACTGGTCTCCACTTACACTCGCATTAAGCATGTTGGGAAGAGGTCTTTACAGGAATTACTAATTGAAAGACTTTTAAGGGTGGGAGTGTATCTAACCTTTTGGCTCTATTATAATTGCAATTGTCAAGAAGTTAGTTGCATTATAATAGAGCTTGGGTAACAGGGGTGCTCCTGTTCTTTTCCATTGAGCTACAATTGTATAATTGGACCAGGTAATGATCTGCTGATGTCCTGGAGAGTATAGGAATGGGATGTGTAGTGTACATTTTTTTCCTTCATTTTATTAAACAATTGTGGTGGTACAATGACAGGCAACACAACCATTCTGCGGCAACATAATCATAGAAAGTATTCACACATGATACGCAATTTACATCGCAATTGATCATATTACTAGACAGGAAGATCATCAATGGCACTGCCGTTCCTGCGCAACTCATCTGATGGAGAAATACAAATTTCGCCCAAGACACATTCCACTGTGCCCATTTATGATCCCACTTTGCGGGACAACCTCTATGCTTGAACACATCCTTCTCCGCAATCATAGTACATATCATTGGCCCATTTTGAGTGTTTCGGTAGAATTCCGGTCCCCCATCCGTGGGCAATATTTCTCTTTGCCAATGCAAATCCCAGAGACGCCCATGTGCATTCTGTTTGCATCAGGTCGGTAACTTCCCATACATTCAATATACAAAGCAGTGGGGAGATGGTGATAGCTTTCCCACTCACCCTTGCCAATTCAGAGACAATTTTCTCCCAATAAGGCTGTAATCGTGGGCACTCCCAGATTATGTGAAAGAAAGTTCCCCTCAGAAGCACAGCCCCTAAGACAGTTAGAATCTGGTCGACGGCGCATCTTAATCAGTGTGTGTGCGGCTAGATAAGCTCTGTGTAGGATTTTGAGCTCGACAAGTCGGAGGCGCATAGGGATGGCAACCTCCCGAGGGGAGGAAGGAGCTTCTTGCCAGTCCTCATCTTCCAAGTAACCCAGATCTGTTTCCCACAGTTGACGAAATCGAATCAGTGGATCAGGCATATTATTTATCAGCTTGTGATAAGTGAGCGAGATCGCCTTGCTTGTCAGGGGGTCGGTCAAAAGTCCGTCTTCCAGTGGGGAGGCCTCAGGCAGAGTCTCGCCACTAGTGACAAAGGAGGTAATTGCATGTTGAACCTGAAGGTAACGGTATGTCTTGGAATCAGCTAGTTGGTACTCTCTATGGAGATCGGCGAACGATATCATAGCATTTCGCCTCCAAAGATCACCCACCACAGAAAGTCCAATAATATCCCATTTGTCGAATCCCGGGCATCTTCTCAGTGTACCTAACCGTTTGGATTCCTATAGGGGGTGAGAAGTGTGATTTTATTATGCCATCCCATTTTCCTAGTTACAGTATGCCAGAGTGTCACTGTGTGGGTGGTGTGGCCGATAAGTTACAGCCTTCTGGGATTAGAATAGAGTGCACGCTGATATCCTCCCTTAGGCAACAACCATCTATCCATGCGCAGTGCAGGCTCAAGCTGAGAGGCAAAAACCCACTGGTTTACCACTGCAAGTTGGGCGGCCCAGTAATATTGTTCCAGGTCAGCCAATGCAAACCCACCCTCATACCACCCCCTGGTGAGCTTGCGCATCACTATGCGTGGGCACTTCCCATCCCATAGGAGATTCCTGACCTCACTCTCCACTCAGACAAAGTAGGCGTCCGGGACCCGGTGGGGAGTGTTGTGTAACACGTAAAAAAACACGGGAGAGCTAGCATCTTATACAAGGCCGCTCTGCCTAGTATAGTGAGAGGCAATGATCGCCACTGAGTTGCATCTTTCCGGAATCTGACCAGTGGGGGCAAGAGATTAGTATCATAAAAATGGGTCGTGTCAGGTGTGATGTACATACAGAGATAACGAAAGCCCTCCACAGCCACCCTAATAATAGTGCCTATAGGCATCTGTGGCACTGGACCCTGCAGCATAAACCAGACCGACTTTGTCCAGTTAATGGTGTAGCCAGAGTGGGTACTGAATAGTGTAAAAATGTGTAGGATTCGATGTATTGAGGCCCTCTGGGCCGCCACGTATAGCAAGACATCATCTGCATAGAGTGAGATTCTGTCCTCATGCTGATCTGTCCACTTCAAACCCCTAATCATAGGGTCACCCCTAATCCAGGTCGCCAGCGGTTCCAGTATTAGAGCAAAAAAGAGGGGACAAAGGGGGCAGCCCTGTCGGGTCCCTCTCCCTAAGTGAAAGCTACGGGAAGTATGTTGATTGATGACTACCTGCGCTGTGGGCTCCGTGTACAACAGCCAAACCCACTGGATAAAGTGAGGGCCGAACACCAGTTGTTCAAGGAGGGCAAATAAATAGGGCCATTCGATAGTATCAAATGCCATACCTGCACCCAATGATAATATTGCCGCATCCTCAAAGATGGTGTCGGCTCTCCCCAGCACTCGTGTAGTCGTCGAAGGTTGCGGGCCGTGTTATGGCCAGGCATAAAGCCTGCCCGGTCGGGGTGAGCAAGTTTGCATATAATTGGCAGAAGACGGTTGGCCAAGACTTTAGCAAGGATTTTAGCCTCAGTAGTCAACAACGAGATGGGGCGGTAAGACTCTCATCTCATGGCCGGCATACCCGGTTTGTGTATTACGACACTAGATGCTAACATCAACTCCCTGGGTAGGGAGCCAGACTGATAACACCTGCACTACATGCAATGTATATGGAGAGCTATCTTAGAGGACACTTGCCCAATTTAATACTACTGATGGCCGTCACGCGTTCCTCCTCGGTTAGATCTCCCTCTAGACTGTCACGATCATCTGCCGTAAGGGCCGCCACTGGAATTGTGGCAAGAAGGTCTCGCGAATCCTGCAGCGTGGTATGAGTGGCTGGGGAGTATATGGAGGTGAAGTAGGAGGCGAAGTTCTCAGCAATATGCTGTGAATCTGTCACTAAGTCTCCCACGTCCTTCTCTATAAGGGGCACCCATCTCTGAGCCGCCTCACGTCTCTCAAGCCATGCTAACATCTTACTAGTGTTGTCGCCAAGCTCAAATATTCTGTGATGTGTAGTGTACATTTGACCACGGTGCAAGATGCCTTGTTCCTTTAAGGCAGGAACCACAAACATGCACTCCTGCAATGAGCTATGCTATGTGCTACAACAATGGAATAGATCAGCTTCCACTCTCTTTTAGTGAGATGGGTTGCAAAATGCACAGACCTGTTGCTCCGTTTTGTGCACTGCATGTGGCAGTTTCCAGAGATAACGCATGAAGAGAGGGCCCTGACGCAAAACAATGCCCATCAGTCATGCCCCACAATCTGGTGTTACGGCAGAGGACATCATCCTGAGTCTGAACACCTATGCAGCTATTCCAGATCCACTCGGCAAGTCAACCCTGACCCCCACTGGGGAGTTTCCAGGCACTTTAAGCTCAGGACATGTTCTTTGTCTTGTTGTTTGCATACAAATTACAAAAGGCCATTTAGTGGGTACTTGGTATGCTGCCAGGAGTACTAAACATTAAGGTTGACTTCTTGGTGCAAGCAGCAGAGCCACACCAGTTTGAATGACAAGACAGTGTAATAATGATAAAACGGGGGCAAATGTGTGCACATAAAATCCTACTAGAAGTTGTTAGATTGGTTTCCAAGTAGGATGCAGTGTCTTGTCTGCTGACTCAGAAGCTTCGCAACATTAGAGGCAAAGGTCCCCATGGACATTTCCAGAATCAGAGTTATTGAAATAGGTATCTACTATGGAAGGTTGATCTTCTAAATTGGACAGCCCCACAATAGCACTGAAAAGCCTTATTGGGGCATCCTAGTGGTAGGATGGCCATTGATGCATGTGCCTGTTCCATGCTGCCAAGGATACTATTGTTTCAGACCATATCAAATTATATTTTGAACTATAAAAGTTGACTCCATATGCTTGCGGGTCTACCGCTCCAATTATGTATGTGAACAGTTGTGCTCCCAAATATAATATGAAGTTGTAGAGAACTTATGGGGTTATTTGCTACTTTATATACCAGTATACTCATTTGTTCATGGTGCTGATGAAACGCAAGCCCCATATCTTCATTGTTTTAAGACTACTGCATTATGTAAATAATGCAATCAGACCACTCAGAATTTGCTTTTACCCTCGCAGGTAATATGTAGAGGCCCATACCAGTACACTACATACAGGTACAATACAATACTCCATTCCCTGACCGCGCACCAAGAAAGAACACGCATTGGCAAAACTAGTAGGTCTGCCTATAGGAAGTTGGTTCAAATGTTAATTTTGTTTTCCAAATATATGCAACAAAAGCACAAGGGAAACAAAAAAGGCCCCTCCACAATACAGAGGCCAAATGCTTGCAATAAAATATTTGATTTAAAAATAAATTAATTTTTGCAATTAACTTTAGCAGAAATGTATGGGTGCTTCCTAGCAGGTGGATGTATGTAGAACATGTATAAATATCTTTGTAGTTTTATTGCACATGGCCCAGTTCATTGCAGTGCAGGGTGTCTTATGATAGTGCTAAAGGAAGTTGTTGGGGGTACCTATGAAGTAGATGAAAATAAATTGCTTTGTGCTGAGAGAAGGTGCTTATTCTCAAACATCCTATGTTGGACTTTAATGTGGCAAGAGGTTTGGGAAAGCTGCTGCACCACAAGGCGTACAAAGCATATTATAATATAGCTAAATGGGAGAGTAGGGAGCACAGAAGACGTTTTAGATTTGGATGCCGACCACCTGGCAATGGCATGCTTGACCCGCTATTAATTTCCCATCCGTGACCAAATGGCTATTGACAACGTTCCTAAAAGAAGAAGTTATCCCTCCATGCTTTGTCACTAAAATGCGTGGAACATTTGCTAGCGGACCCTGGAAGAGTTCCTTCTACCTCTCCTTTTCTTTCTGCATTCGAGGACCTGATTTCTAGAACTTGGAGAGCCATGTTTCACAGTGACCAATAGGGGTACTGGAAAGAACCAAGTCTATTTCAGACAGCATCTGCCTGCTTGGTGAACCTGCATCTGGAAAGCCTGAAGTCAACGAGGGTTTTTGAGCTTCAGGAGATAATGTGACTGCTGCCCAGTTAAATGGATCAAAGTTAACTGGTGGCCAGCAAGTAAAATTATGGAAGACTTGCACCAATAATGAGGACACCACTACTGCACAATCCAAATGAAATAGGGTAATTTACCTTCCCCAAGAAGAAGTCAACTTGCAAAAAAATGTAATAATTTATTTTGAAGTAAGCAGCTTGTTTTTGATACATTTATCTGATTTGTGGGAGAAAAGCTCCCTTGTTTCTTTGTTTCGTGTTTTAGAAAAGACTGGGGAGATACAGGAGCATTCATCTGCCCAGGTTGCAACCTTGTTGGACATCTGAACCAATTTGCCCTACTTTGAGCTTTTATTTGTCCATTAAAACTGTTCACTGAGGTCAACTTTGAAGCCAAGCCAAGTACACAACTACTACTATGTGCCTTTGTCACATACAACCCCTGAACTCTAGCTGTGGGACCTCTAAAATAAAGACAAAATTCTAGTATCCTACTGTAAAAGTCTTCAATGGGGCTGACAGCTACATCCTACCAGCTGCACGCGCTTCCTGCCCAGCCTTACTTCCCCTTACCCAAAGCAGGGGCATAGCACAGACCCCCGCAGCCCCCGTGGTGCGGGGGGGCCCCAAGCTCCAGGGGGCCCCCTCGGCACTGCACTCTGGCCAGAGAGCTCCTGATTGAGCTTGGAGGGGGCCCCTCTTCGTACCGTGCAGGGAGGCCCCCCTAAATTTTCGTTACGCCAGTGACCCGACCCAAAGGGAGCTTCTTTGTCAACTTGATAAACAGTATTCAGTGTGGGCTTCAACTTGAAGTCCTTGCCTGAGTATGACTTCTTTGCAGAATATGGTTTCGACAATATTATTACAAAAATATTTCTAAGTGCAAATCCAAAATGGACTCCAGGCAAGCACCATTTTAAATCCAGCCTCTTGAACTCCTGGTTGGCATTTTGAGGTACCTAAACATTTGGACATATTTGCTATTTTTAACTTTTGTTGAGTTTGAAGGCATTCCCTTTTTGCATTTGTTTACAATGGGGAGTTTTCCGTTTTTGAATTGCGTTTTAACTACTTTACCTGTGATACAGCGTTTCAGGAACTTAAAAATACTTCATATCCTGGAACCAATTTATTACCTGTCAGTTCCTTCCACACTGCATGAGTTTAGACCAGACTTACCAATTTTTCCATTATCACTGGTCTTTCCTAAACAATGAATTTTTGTAAGAGGGCAGGGATTGGCAAATAATATACTGAATTATAAAACCTGTCATAATATCAGGTTTGTAATAATAACAGACTCAATTTCATTAATAATATTCTTTATCTAAGTTAATGTGTTGCTCATCAAGTACAATACAGCTCGAATCACAGTTAATCACAAAAGAGAACATTCAATTGTATTAGTTTAAAATACATCTCTTAGCGCAATGAGTGAGTGGATAGGTAGAGAGACAAAAGAGAGATAAGGCATTTGCAAAACAATTTATGCAAATTCAGATTTTCATACCTAACACCCAAGATTCAAAGTTAAGAAAGCTACCCTCTGGCCATGAGAGTAAGCAAGGCACTTCAAGGAAGAGTTTGAAATTCAAAGTCTGAAGTCAGGAAACAGCAGGAACATCAGCCAGCCACAAGAATAGGAAACAGCGTCACAGCTCTCTCCTCTCGCAAAGTTATGAAAACGCCGCTCCCCCACCTACTTGCCAGGGCTTAATATACTCTAAATTCACCCAAGTCCATCCCCTACTCTATCCACCCTACTAAATAAAAGATTTTGATTGGCTTAAACAAAGGGTGTCTCGGTCACACCACTCTGTATATGTCTTCGTTTTCTGAACCACTATTGTTCATACTCAATACGTCATCTAGTTACAGGAGAGATCTACTTGCTATCACTGCTTCTGCTGCCTAATCACATATTCTATTCATTCGTTTGCAACATTTGTATGAAATCTTCTTGTGTCCGCTTCCAGAGGACACTTGCGTTCTGTAGTCCATTGTTTACTCCACGCAACCTTGGCCATCACCTGAGACACTCGATAAAGCCGTTTAGTATTCTCCCCTTCTTGCATCGCAGTTAAATGCTTCTAAACTATAATTTTCTGAGGCCTTTCTCTCTAGGACAGAAAAGCCATTTTCTAGGGAAAACAAATACAACATGCATTAAATCCCAAGGCATTAATGTAATTATTAAACTCACAATCTTTAGTCATTAGTTTTTTTTTTTTTTGCATTAGACATGTGTAGCTTTGCGGCCTACCCAAACTTTTTCTTTAGCGCGTTCTCATTTATGCATGCGCAGTATAAACTCAGCCAGTTTAGTAACGCTCAGTTAATATTTTAATGCATAACATGCACAATGAGGAGTTCAATCCGAGCAGGTTTTGTTTCACCCAAAAAAAATAACCTGCTCCATCACCTGTTTTCTTCAATTTTATTTTATTTTTCATATAACACTTCTTTCTTTTAATTACAATGTGTACGGATCGTTACGTTTTTTAAAAAAAATTTGGGCTCTATTGTAGTCAGTTCAAGCTGCCAAAGATGCCAAAGTTAAGCTAAGGGTTTTCTTGCAGATATCATCTTACCTCTGTAGAATACTTTGAGCTGTGTGGGAGCTCAAATAAGGTTCACATTAAAACTTCAGCCTTTCGCTCTATTGCCTACCAATTAATTTCCTACAGAGAAGAAGGATTATGATGGCTAAATTTAAAAAGCTAGAGTGAAGAACATGGTTTTAGTGCAAAACTACTATACACGAAACAAACAGAACATGACATTTGACCTATGGAAATAATGATAAGGAAAGGCACAGCAATAAGTGCAGCCTGCTGCTGTCCATGGCTATCCTGAACCTGGGTGATTTTCTGGACAATACCACAGTGGGCTCCAGGCATACCCTCTAAAGCCGGGCAGTGAATAGAAGATGCTAAACAAGACACTGCCATGCCATCCTGCTCGCTTCATCATATGCAGCAGACTTACCACCAAGTTCTGTTTCCTCTCTGCCTGCTAGACCCATTTCCAGAAGTCAGCAGTAGACAAAAGGAACTGTCCATGTGAGGAAATACATTTAGCTGTAAGACCAACCATACAATAAACCCTAGGACCAGACCTCAACCATCAGGGTTATGATTCGAGGCTACACGTTTAAATACTAACAAGTTCAAGCACTGTGTGATAAGCCTACCCAGTCTGCTGCTGTGCTTGACTTACCCATTTGTGGCCAGTCATCTGAACTGGACTCCACATTAGTTGAGTTGGTTATGTATTGGGAAGAATGCAATGTGCAAGTGCCACTCTGACAAACAAGAACAAACTCTTGCAGTGATACCAGAGATATCAACATGGATTTCAAATTAGTCAGACATTTGCTTGAGTTGGTCAAGGGAGTACTATTTGCAGACATGTCTGTGCTTTACCACCATACTGCTATAGAAAATAGACAACCCCTCTCTTATAGCATGGGTCTGGGGGAACAAAGCACAACTAAGAAATCTGCAATATCTATGCTGTTCTTCCTTTTATGGAGAAACAGGACTTGCATCTTGCAGACAATCCCCCAGTTATGACTTATCCCCCCAGAAGAACCTACTCTTGCACTGTAAATAAATTACAAAAATCTGATAAATTATTTTTTCTGATGAAATCTAGTTTTTTTCACATTTCAATTTACATAAAAAAAGGCAAGGGCCATCTTTTTTTTTTTTTTTACCTATTTAACACATCTACTCATACTGAAACACATCCATATGTCCCATTGATACTCTATGTACTTCTAGATTGCCTCCTAAATCTAACATCAAAACACTACTTAAATGAATTCATTATTCTCACCAGCAACAGTCTAGCCGTGAGACGCATATAAAAATGTCCATGCTGCTCTTCATGGAGTACGGTTCGTCACTTCCACCTATATCAGGACATTCATAGATGCCAAAGTTTAAGATGCAAACCCAGTTGCTGTTACAGAGTGGATCCTTGCTTCGTGGAAAGGAAACCACTTTTTATTGGATTTCCATATAAATGTAGTAATATCTATACCATTTATATCAATGTGGCCATGTGCTTGCCTTTCATATTCTTGATTGACATTTCCAGCCAGGTAATGGTGCATCTTTGTTGATAATTTCTTACATTCTTCCCCAAGAGCTTCAAGTATCTCTGTATGAAGCATATCCATTGAATTCTCTGATTTCATGTGTTTCCAGACTTAGAAAGGGCTCCCAATAATACATTTCCTTCCTATGGGCTGCAATGGGGGTTATTGCGATAGGTCCAGTCCACGCAGCCATGGCAATGCGTCGGTTCTGCTTGGGTTTGCAGCACGCAGCAGAGGAGATGCATTGGCTCCGCTGGATCCACAGAGGCTAGCAGAGTACCTTAAGCCCACTTCCAAAGGTTCAAGACTGGGGTGTCACCACTTGGCGGGGTAGACCCACAGATGGCAGAGTCCATGTGCTGGTGCAAGGTTGTTGGAAGCCTGTTGCGTCCCTGAGGCTTCATATCAGGAGGCCAGCCAACTAGCCCTTAGAGTCACTCTGGGTTCTCACCCTGGCAACAGGGGCAGCAGTCAGTAGAGCAAAGCTGCAGCCCTTCAGAGCAGCAGTTCAGTAGAGTGGCACTCCTTTCAGCAGCACAGCAGTCCTTCTTCCTAGCAGAATATCGCAGAATATCTCCAGGTTTGGAAGTGTCTGAAGATTTGGTGTTTGAGGTCCAATGTTTCTACCCAATTGTGCCTTTTAAGTGGGGAGAAGCTTCTAGAGGCATGCCATTGAAGTGCTCGGGTGCCCTCCCTCCCTGGGCCTGACTCCAGACTAACTATGCAGCCCTTTGTTTGGAAGCAGGACACAGCCTATTCAAGTGTAAGTGGATCTTGCCCCAACTCCTCCCTCCCATCCTGCCAGTGATAGCCAATCCAGTCACACCTAGGCTCCCTATTGTGTTTGTCTGTCTAGGAGGAGTACACAAAACCCAACTGCCAGTACTCCCTGTCATGAGACCCAGAGACAGGCTGCAGGCACCAAATAGTTAAGCCAAGAAAACAAAGCAAACACAACGAGATGATGGGTGGATTGCTGAAACTTTTCAGACAATCTATATTGCTTTCGCTTGACTGCGCAGTGAAAATAGAACAAGCTGTCTTTTTAAGTAAATACAGGAGGTGTTAAAAGGATGATATTTTCCAAATGTGCATTGACACTAAACCATATTTGACAGCAAACACAGAACAATGTTTTTTAAAAGCTGTGGTTATTTAACTAAATGACAAACTATTTATATTTACGTTGCAGATGAGTCATATAAAGCTTCAGTTCACAAAACAGGGCCATAACACAGACCTGAGACTGAACTGCACTGATAAATTGCTTGGTTAAGTTCATTAAGACAATTAGAAACGAAAACAGAACTAAATTGTCCTTCATATGACTTGAAACCTATTTATTTATGACAGGATAGTGTATTAATCATTTCAACAACTACTGTTTTAGGGAACCTCCTTAGATCCATGCATTTATGTAGAACAATGAAGAGTAACAATGCCATACAAGTTAATTAAAGGTTTTACTTTATTTAAACTACTCGCGTTAGTTTGACGTGATATTTATATTTTTTGGATATTTGTTTCAAATTTGGATATGTGTTGCAAATGCATTTCCTCACTACTTTCATATGTTTGGAAAGTTAGTTATTGATGTGGATGGAGGCGCTATGATATAGATCATCAAACTCTGTTATTATATGTACACTCAGACATGTATACAGGCACTTACACTCAGTTTTATGCTGTCCTTGTGGTAAGGGTTCAGGTCAACTTAAACTAGGAATACTTGAAAGAGTGATACCTCGGCCTCCTGTTTATCACCCACAGTGATGAGTACATACAAAATAGGCAGGTCACAGCTCGAGTTGTATTTTCGGCTGCCACTGACAGTATAGCTAGTTAGAGAGACGTTGTGACTAAATAATTATACTTAGAATATTACAAAGACCTTTCTCTGTGAATGTAGTGACTTATGTTCTGGAAGAAATATTTAGGATGACTGAAGTTGCTATGGTTCTTAATTAAGTTTACTTTGGTGATTAGAATGAGATCTTTTTGAGTTTTCTGTTTTTTAGAGGACTGAGCACATTCTTTTTCTATTTTAGTTTTCTTCACATTTGATCCAATACTCTTGTTATTCTTTTGCCGGCATTAAGTTATTTTGTGTACAGAGGAGCTAATGATTATCTTTGATGGACTTTTGGGTAACAGGAGCAAGATTGATTATGATGTTCAGGGTTGAGTCACAGTAAAACTCTTTGACATCATTCTTACCTTCAGCACTTTATCTCAGTCCCCCAGCAAATATCCCACATGCAGTAAGCACACCTTGATGAACATGAAATAATATATTCCTTCCTTGTTGCAGATGCTGCTCGAAGAAAGCATGCAGCTGACTCCATCCACTTCAGTCAGGTCCGCAGTCACACAGCCCCACCTCTTGGCTCGTCATGTAACCTATTCAACAATTATCTATTATCTGCCTTCAGCTCTCATTGCCCCTGCCAGAACCTAGCTGTAAAACCCAGTTCCTCACTTTAGCTCCATTTTCTATCCATAACCTCAAAATAAATGTAAGCTGTGCCCACTTTTGGCTAAGGGATGTAGACCTGCACTCATGAACCCTTCACTGATTACAAGCAGGCCATAGCTGGCTTCACATCCAAAGTAGACTTTGCAAAACCAAATCAATTCTAAGACCTTATCAATTCAAAAAGCTTCCTCTTGAAATGCCTAATTTGAGTGACCACAGTCCTATTATCCTTTCTTCAGACAACATCTATCAATTCTGTTCTTTGCAGTATAGTTCTTCCAGGTCTTTATAATCTTAAAATGCTGCTACTTCCCAACACCACGCACTCCCTCTCACTTCGCTCATCTGTCACTCTTTTCCCTTGCTTATCCAATGGACTATTTCCCTATTCTACAAATTGCCATATGCCCTACACGCTTTAAGACTCTCATCTCCCAAACGAAAAAACTTGGGTACATTTACCTTCAGAATTCTTCCACCTCTCTGTTAAATCCTTCACACATGTATGGCAGACCCTCTCCATGTACCATGTATCAAAACATTTGTTATTTTTTCACTCCGAAGAAACTCATTGAGGATGCCAGCACATTCTTCAAACCGAATCCTGCCATTAAAGTTGTTTTTTTGTGGGTTTTCTTTTTGCAAGACCCAAAATGTCTTCTGTTCAGATGCCTTTCATGCAGTTTAAGAATCCAAACTGATTAACCCTCTGCAGTTTGAATTCTAGGTCCTTCATTTTTTGATGCTCCGCTTTCACATATACCTAATTTTATCACTTCAGTGCACCAGAACAACTGTCCTCAGTTCACCTTCTGCCTGACCCTCGGTGTCCTTTAGTACTGTTTGTCTTCACACTTGTCTGAAACAATTCCCACTTTGTATCTGTGCCATAGCTCTTGTTTCTCCTCACACTTCTCTGACCATTTTCCCTGTTTCCTGGTGTTCATCTCATTCTTCATCAATTGCCCTTCTTGTTGGTGTTCCCAGGGCTCAGTAGCGGGGCCTTCTCTCTTCTCTATGTTCCTCCACCCTCTTTGATTTAATGTCCTAATTTAGCTTTTCCAATCACCTGCACACTTCAGATACTCTAAAATGTCACTTCGTCCTTTTGGAATATCTCCGTTCCAGATTGACTCCATTCCCCATTCTCCCAATTCTGATTCACGAGCAAGCATATCGACTACTTTATATGACATAGACTGCCTATTTCTTTTTTATTATTTCATCAGTGTAATGCCTTCAATCATTAACCACTTTCTGAACCACCTCTCTGCATGTGTCATGGTCCAACGCTCCATGCTGTAACAATGTGCAGTAGTTTTGGGCAACAATTATTTTGTACTCCGCAATCCAGGAATGCATATCTACAAATGTAAACTCACTGGTTTTAGAGGAAAACCTGTGTGGCTTTTGTGTCGGACAAAATGTAAGTGTTCCCCTTAACTTCAGAGCTGGTTCCTGCATAAAGAGCACTCTTATTACACTGCATGTCCATTCTGACTTCTACTTTAATTTAGCTGCAGCATTACCCTTGTTTTCTATTAATTTACATTGCTCAAACAGTAGCTCTGACACCATTGAATGATAGCCACCCCCTAACCATTGTGGAATAGGAAGTATAATACATTTTAAGAATACTCTAATAAGAATTTCACAACTGATCCTCAAGTCCACAGTGCCACATGTCTAGTTCTAAAGGTCATGCTCACCAACTGGTTTATTGGCTTCGGAAACCAAATGTTTATTGTTACTCAACTCAATGATAGTCTTTTTATTGACCTCAGGAGGAGAAAAGGCTTGCCAGGATTCAAACTTGTGACCATGGGCCAAACACAGATGAATGCAGTGGGTGCGTTAGTCCACTGAGCAATAAGGATGCTGTGTGATGTGGTAGATTTGTGTTGTCCACGGAGAGATCATCGATTATATCGCTTCACATAAAAATGAAAAAAATATATTTAGCATGTCCACATCAATAGGTTTAGTGGACTACCAAAATGTGAGTTGATTGAATTATTGTAGTTGAGTTACATCATAAATTGGGGTTTACTCCGATTACTTTCCCTGGAAAGGTGTAAATTTGTTGCATCAACTATTAACTCTTTTCTTTGGAACTAGATCAGGCTGCCCACAAATTATCATTTGATCCTTTAACCACGAATTATCGCTGGAAGAGAAAAAAGAAAAAAATCCACATTAATCAGACTTTTCACACTTGGGGGCCGATTTCGATGCGGTCGGAAATGGGTCCGACTGCAACAAAATGTCCCGTTAGGATTCCTTTCTGACCGACCCTTTAGGATGCAGTCGGTCGGAAAGGAATCCAAACAGGCTTTCCAAATGGCTTCCGACGGGCTAGGAGAGTCTGTCTGCCATTCAACAAGGGGCCAGTAATCCCAGAGGCGGCTCTTTCTGCTCGAGGGATTACGATGGTGGATTCCCACAGCCTTTCTGTGCCGGCCTTTCCGACACAGAAAGGCTGTCGGAATCAGACTTTGGGGGCCCCCAGCAGGGCCCCTATGGGTGCAAAGCCTCCCGATGGCAGCCTAGGGGGCACTGTTGATCCCTGCAGGATTGAACTGCACCTCAGCTCTTTACACTGAAAGCATGCATTGGAATGCATGCTCCCATTGTAAAGAATAGGAGTGCGACCTAACAGTGTTCGGTCGCATTCTAATTCCTGGTTTGGACCGCCGACAGTAGGTCGTTCGGTCCCAGTTCCAAATCGATGTCGGACAGAGTCAGGTCCGTCCAACATCGAAATCGACCCATTAGTCTGGGTTGCTATTTTCAGCAGACCAGAAAAGAGAATTAAAGAGAATGTTTTCTGTACACTTCTCCAGATTTTGCTTTGCCCATTATGCATAAGTCAAATGACCCATGAAAAATCTGTTCACTTATTTTTACTTCTTTTTATCATTTATTTTTATTCTATTTTGGAATAACCAAGACAAACAATAAGAAAAAATATGGTATGGAAAGTGTAATGTTACATCAAGTCCTGATATGCGTGCATCGAATCAACAAAATCTGTTGCTAATGTTAACATTACTTCACTGCACTTTTGTTTGTTAGTGGTATACTAAAATTAGGGAATATTAAAGGTCTGATTTGATGGTTTATTTACACTGGTTTCAGTTTATCAGAGACCATATTAAAATAATCGAATAAATAAACAAAATTTGCACTGATTGACCAGTAAAAAGATCTGATATTTGCCCTAGTGGATCAGCGTGGTAGGGAGTACAAAATGGTGCCTCCCCATGTATGCCCTGTTAGGGATAGTCCTTTAATTATATATCCTTTCTGAAATATTTTTTTACTTTGGATTTCCATTCTGCTGTCGTTAATCTAGTCGCATGTTTGCCTTAGATTCCTAAATATGGTATTCATTTTATTTTTCCCCTTTTTAGGTCTCGCCTGAGCCAGCGCTTTAACGCTGCACTGGCGAGAGCTTTAGTAAGCGGGGATTTGGAAGTGCAGACTAGTGCTTTTCAGGCCTCCAAATACAGTGCATGTGCGCTGGGCGCGCGCACTATTTGTCAGCCTGCCTGATCACTTTCGCGGCCGCTTTGATGTTCTCAGTGAGCCGCGCGGCCACTGAGAACATCAGAGCGGCCGCGAAAGTGCTCACCATTTGCCATCCCCTCCCTTATCCCACTTCCTGCTTGTTTTTTTTGGTTTACACTCTCCATGCCCTCTGGCTCCTTCGTGCTGCTTTACCCTTCCCTCTGCTTGTGCTTCCAATCTCCTACCACTCCTGCTGTTCTTTCTTTTTTTTTAAAGTCATTTTACTAAGCGCCAACGCGAACTGAAGGTATCGGAGCGCTTTACATGAGCACCAGTTGCATTACAGACGGGACGCATTCATTTTCATGGATGTACAGCCAGTAGGTGTGCAGGGGCGGGGATCTCATAGCAGAGGTTCTCAGAATACTGTACAGTCAGTACAGTGAGGCTCAGTTCTGCAAACCTCTCGCCCTATTTCTCATCTTGCTGCCAGCCTTTCTTGGAGGGTGGCCTTCAGGCTTAGACACCTCGCACCTAGCCACAAACCACAGAGGTCGAGCATCCTTTGAACAGGCCTCTAATTAAAGAAATGACCTAGAAACCAAAGGCATTTCACAAGTCATCGTGCCGCAGACCATGCGCACGTAGAGTACTGTAAGCACACGGCTCCCAAGCCAGGAACTTTATTATGAGATCCGCCTTATATTAGAATGATTCAATTCAGACCTCTCAGTTTCGGACCGGGTGAATGTTTTAGCGATTTAGCAGACAGACATTTGCATTTCTTCAATAAAACGAGAGCAAAATGGGCTTTGACTCATTAAACTAGGGAGGTCCGTTCCTTAACAAGAAAATCCATGCTTTAAATGGACAGTTATTAGGTAGCTGCACTTTTTAATTTGAAAGGCACAGTTCCGTATTTTTAACTAGGTATCCTGGGAGTCAGAGTACCTGCACTTTAATATTTAATTTTCAATCAATGACTGAATTGATGACGTGTATGCCCAGGTGTGCTACACGTGTTGTATTGACACCAAAAGCTTCGGGGGGACAATGCAAACAGTATTCAAGCATTAAAAAAATTAAATGCATAAAATGTTAGACAAGTAGCAGGAGACAAAATATGCAAAAAGGCCATGATGCAAACAAAATGAAAACGTGAGAATGACATCTATCCAGGAAATGATGCATGGCTGTAGAGGGAGTTTTGTTATGATTTGACTGATTTATACTTTTTTCAACGCACAATACATATAAGGGTCTCTTGGCGGGGGCTTCGTACTTCCTGGAAATAACATTTAAAAGGAGCCAGAATTACCGGGTTTTCTCTAAAACATATCAAACCAGTCAGGAACGAGGTTTAGTGCTTCAGTGAACGCTGAACCTCATTTGCCAGATAATCACCGATTGCGAGTAACCCTTCTAAGAAAGGGAAATTACAGCATCCTATTGCACAAGCCATCTGTGTTGTCAGGTTTCGCCGGCACAGCGCTTGCGCAGTACCCATGGCAAAATAGCCGGTTAATGTGTGCAGGTCCGTCATGCTCCTTTTCCGAGAAGGACATAAATAAGCAAATTTGTGTACATGCATGTTAGTCTGTGTATGTCCGAAGCACATATACGTTTATTAAGTAGTTTATTCCTCTGAAAACCTCCTTTTAAAAACAGAGCTCCTTTCAGATGGAGGTCCTTGGACTGTCAGATCCAATCTGCACTCTAAAGGATACTTTGTTCCCCTTGATCCCCTCTCCTTGTCACCGAGCCACCTTTCACACTCCTGGGCGTCATGAAACTTTAGCAGACACCGTGGACCGCACAACATCCCAAAAATTAACAAGCATTGTCATAGCCAATAGGTCTCGTTTTTGGGACCTTATAAGTATTTAGTTATGCAGCACAATATCCTTGGTGCAACAACATGAATTGTTGCATGGCTAAACACTTATAAGGTCCCAAAGGCGAGACCTATTGGCTATGCCAATGCTTGTTTGCTTCTGGGGAGTATAACAATGGCCGCCAAGCGCTCTGGAATATATATTCTAGGTAATTATTAATAATTTCATGCACTTGTAAAATTACTGTCGAAGTATCTCATGGTTGCTTTGAATCCTTCAGCATAGCTCCAGCAGGGAGGCTGACTGATTTGCATGCTCGCTGCTGTGATGTGTTGTGATCTGCACGGCCCAGCAATACTCACTCAGGCTTCAGTCCTTCCAGAAGTCGGCAAATTGAGTAACACTAAATTGGGTAGTAGAATAACTTGTTTTTTAGGTGCTTAGAAACTGTGCAGTATGAAGCGCTATAATATACAAGTATGTTACTATTTGTGAGCTAAATCGTCTCTCCGAGGCAACGTAGACATTACGCAATTACCTGGTAAAGAGAGAAAGCCAGTAAAAGGGTTGTTTAGCACAGAAATGAGTTGATTCCCTGTTATGAAGCAGGATGTGTAATGAAAATTAAGTATATTGTGAGTTCCGTCCCCAAATCTCTATTGAATACCACGTTCCTCAAGTAAGGACAAGGCTTAGTTGGGGATGGAGAAGGCTTTGAAACATCCCGCCTGCAAAGACATCTTAAGGATTTTGGGGGGCCAGGGACAAACCTATTTTGGAGGCCCCTGTTGGGAACAGATTAAATGTATGATCCAATTTCAGCTCTTTTATGCACTCTTTGGCCAGATCACTGATGGAGGCCAGGCACATTAGTCCAAATTCTAAATGTGTTTACATCTAATGTTCATGGATAGTGACCTGTGTTTTCAATATTGTAACACAGCAGCAGCTAATTTATATTATTGCAAATAATCTCTGTGACACCCATTTCTCATATGTGAGGTCCTGTTTTGATCTATAAAAACCTTTTTTTATGGATGTTGCATGAAACATAAAGACATTTTTCTGCAAAATGCCTGTAAGAGATTCTCACACATTAACCACATTAAAAATAAATGAAAGGAAAACAGTATCTAAAACAATCTGTTTACGAATTATTCAAGGTCATCAGGGCAAGACTTTGCAGAATAGATGGCTCTGTAAGGGGGCCCTCTTAAAGGCTGGGGCCCTGGGCCAGAGCCCACTTTGCCCAAGCCTTAAAACGTCTCCCTGTGTGCAGCATTTTACAAAACAGAATCCCGGAAAGTTTGGAAAAAACATTTAGACTTGGCCCTTTAAAAGAACATATGTGGAAAACATATGTGGAATGTTTTTAGGGAGGTATTGCTGTAACATTAGGATTTAAAGATTGACCCTGAACCATATTTTGTGACAAGAATTCAAGTGCTAGAACTGGGCTCTCAAGCAGCAGCATAATTTCGAGACGGAGTGAGGGCTCCTGACCCATCCCAGCCGGGCCCAGGCAATTTGCTGCATCAATATTTAAAAAAAAATAATAATAATTGTGGTTCATTGTTTGTGTTGGCATGACATGAAATAACAAAATAACAGTGCAACCTAACTATTTGGACCACTCCCTCTTGCAGGACCGCTTTTAGAGCTGGTGGCGCCCGGTGCGACAAACTTTGGTCCCCCCCCCCCCATGACCTCCTTCTTCATGGATTCCCTCACTACCACCCTCAAATGGTTCCTCTCAACTCACCATTGCCACTCTCTCACATGTATTTCATTTCTTTTATGAGTGTCAAAGCACTTTATAGCACACACATTCTACAGAAACAATGAATAATATCTGTGTGTAAATGTTACATAAGACAATGAGGACTTTCGGGGTGTCGAAGGGAGTCATGTGTCATCCGTATCGTTAGGCAGTATAGTCATTACTTAATTTGTGCAAGAAAGAATGCCAGTGCCCAAAGCTCTTCTCATAAGCAAGAGGCCGGTGCAATTAAAATTCGGTGCAGCAGATACTAAAGCTGGTAGTCTTTAATTCACTACCAGACACTTCCTGCCCCTTTTTCCCACTCTTGCAGGTTCCTTCTTTCGTGATCGTGAAAGAGTGCTGGGCCCTACAACGTAATCTCTTAGTCAAGTCATTAAAGATTTTTCCCAATGGTCGTATTGACCTTTGTTGGCTGATGTGAAGCATTAAAAGGGAGGAGACATTAACAATACATTTCCAGGGGCGGCTGGTGACATTTGAACGTGGTGAGGCGTAAAATGTGCAGTGGAGCGAGCCACGCACCGTGCATGCATCCGGACCGTCACTGTATACACTCTGTGCACTGACGGGAAACCAAGCCACCTCAGGGAAAGCCGCTGCACTCCGCATGCACAAGTCACTGTACACAAACAGGGCCCGGACCGGAAACCACGCGACCCGGGGAAACGACCCCTGAAATGTGCATGCAGCTGTCCGTCATGAATCCGTTAATGTACACACACGCACTGTGCACTGAGAGGAATCCAAGCCACCTTGGGGAATGCCCCTGCACTCTGCATGCACCTGTCCATCATGAATGCGTTAATGTACACCCCCACTGCGCACTGCCACTGACACCCTACACACTTGACACGCACCCGTCACTGTACAGATACCAGTGCACTGACTACGAGGTCGTACCCTGGGAGGAGTGTGACCCCTGTGGATATCTGTGTGTGACCACAGAGTCACGGCTGTGAATCCTGCCATGTACTTGGGAAGAGTGACCTGTGCCCTTATAGTGCTGCAAAGTCGCACCCTGGGACATACCGCACGCTGTAAACGTAAAATAGTATTAGACGCAGTATTAGGCTGTGCAAAGTGTGTTAAAACATTTCATGTTTGAAATCACAGAAGTCGTCTCAAATACATATATATTATTCATACACAATCAGACTGTTTCTGGTGCAAACATTTGTATAAATGTCCCTTAAAAGCACGCACTCCAGAGCTCCCTGGTAACAGCTTTGGGTTCTTCTAAAAATGACACAAGACTCCTCAAGTGACTTCATCAATCAAAGCCTGACCCGGCCCGAAGCAGCCTTAACTATTCCTTAAAATACCTCTCTCACAGGCACTCGGGTGAGTAGGCTGCTTTCTGTTTAGCCCTCTGTACCTCCCTCGCCCCCCCCCCTTTACTTTCAGCAGGTGCCCCCAGTGAAGGGTGTGTTTATAGGGTCCTTGATTGTTTGTATAGCGAGGGGTCTATAAGGGGTCACCAGGAGTCACACAAATTCAAGATCCATAAATCGGTTTGCCGTGCTCTGGAAATACGCCCGCGCCCGACTGGAATACACACTCATAATAATGTGCAAACCTACGCTTCAGCAGAATGGGTGGCGGTGAGCCACGAAGACTCTCACACCCAGCATCTAGAAAGCAGTTCATTGACATTCCAACACGGCGGACAATGCTCACACACAAACATGTTTACCTATATTGCTACAGCGGTTTGTCTACATTACTTCACACGAGGGAAATCATCCCACTACTGGCCAGCAACTCACACATCTTTTCAAACCATTTACAATTATTACAGCGAGGACATTAAGGGTTTCTATAAGTTCACCCCCAGGGTGTGCTACTGTACTCGCCTTCCTATATATATATTGTGCAAGATTACCCTACCTGGTACGTGTTGTACAACATCACTTTGCATCTACACATACAAATCTAAACGTGACCTCTACCCTAATATCTACTGTCACTCACATGACATGAGTTTATATTTGTTTGGCTTTATTTCTACACATGCATGCACATACATCTATGTAGATTATATCACTTACACAACAATCCACAAGGTGTGTTGGAAAACCACTCCCACACTAGAAGGGGTGGTGGTGGTCTTCCGGACACACTGTGGTAGCTTGGCTCGAGTGGTCAGGAATCAGGCTCCGTGCTAAGCATACAACATACCCAAACAATAACCATGCGTGCATCCGTTCCAAAAACGACTCTACACCGTAAAAATTATAAAAATAACTTTCTTTATCTGCTTTTTCTCTTAGTTGCTGATTGGAGAAAATAAATAACAATCACAATATACAAACTTTTTAGAAAGTGCAGGACAAATAAATACTGGCTTAATGATTCAATAAATAGGGGTGATCATAAATACTGAAGGCATAAATAAAAGTGCAATACAGACAGGCAATTAAATATTCTGAGGCCATAAATACTGTAACCAATAAATATTGTGCATCAATAAATACTGTGGACCAATAAATACAGTGGAACAATAAATAGGTTAAATACAATAAATACAGTGCCCCTAATAAATACTTAAAAGCTGACAGTGACACTCATGGATTCAGATCACTTTTGAATTCCTAAGGGCTGATTTGGCCCAGGCACAGCTTGTGGGGATGTGGAAGGCTGGAGGGTGTCTACTCCCTGACTTGGACAAGGCTGAGGCCTAAACTGAGGTAGGTAAAGGGGGAAAATACCAGAGACCTGGCTCTATCTCTCCACACAACTTCTCTAGATTAGTCCCAGTTCACCCCTGGCACAGTCAGGTTGGTTCCAGCACCTCCCTAGCCCCTTAGAGCAGTCTCTCAGGTCTCCACAGGGCCTTAGGCGCCCTCTACTCCACTTACTGCCCTTTTTCTGATGCTCCGACGCCGCTGGAGTCGTATCGATGCCGTGAGGCGGTTCCGGTTCGATGTCGGCGGCCTCGGCACAATGTCAGTTCTTTGACGACGCCGGCAGGCGGATCCGGTCTCGATGTCAGCGGCCTCGGTTCGATCTCGACCTCCGATTCGATGGCGTCGGGCAGTCTTTACTCGATGTCGACTTCGGGCGGCTCCGGTCCGATGGCGACCTCGGCTTCGATGACGTCGGCCGGCCTTGCCTCGATGTCGACTTCCGGCGGCTCCGGAGTGCGATCCTCACTCCCGACCTCCGGTGCTCCTCACAGGTTTCCGGCGACTCCGGAGTGCGACCTCCACTCCCGACCTCCGGCACGATTCTCACAGGTTCCGGCAACTCCGGAGTGCGATCCTCACTCCCGACCTCCGTTACCCTTCACCTCGGTCTCCGACGACTCCGGAGGGCGGACTTCACTCCTCCGAGGACGCCGCTCACTCGACCTCGGGTGACTTCCTCCTCGACCTCTGGTATTCCTCACGACCTCTGACGGCGCCCTCTCTCGACCTCTGGCGGCTCTGGGCACGACGTCTGCTTTTCCAGTCAGCGCCGCTTCTCCACCTCGGGGCTCCAGGTCTTAGGCTACTCGACGTCGGACTTCAGGGAAACCAGCTTCCAGGTCAGGATCTTGCTGTTCTCTTGTTTCTAAGGCCTGTTCCTGCTGTCCAGGTCCTCAGGATGGTTTTTCTGACTTCTTCCCACACAGGGCTCTAGGCTGGGCTCCGTCAGTAGGGACTAGTATCAAGGGTGGGTTTATGGACCCCACTCCAGGCACAAGTTTCCACCCCTGCTGCTTCACTCCTTCCTCCTTCACGTTTTTGCTGCTCACTCCTCACCAGTCAGGTGCCAACTGCCAGCTCCAACTGCCAACTCTCTCTCTTAGCTTCCCAACATTCTAAACCGCCTCCAACTGTCACAGGGTTCTGGAATGTTCTGGAAGGTGCTGGTAGGTTCCAGTGGATGCTGGTGATGTCACAGGTGGCCACCATTTTGTGCTTCAGGCCCTCAGACAGAAGTTTCAGGGGTAGGTAAAATGGCTCCCTGAATCTGCAGCAACACTAAAACGTCTGGTGGTTCCCAAAAAGGAAAAATTCAAACAGGGTTTGAGGCAAAAGTGGGACAAAATAAATAATGATGAGGAGGGACCACCCAAAGGGCTGACAGGTCTAACAAGGTGGAAGTGCAAACCCATCCTGCTGTTGTCTGAAAACATGTCATTAAAATAATGACTGATATGAGAAGCGGGGAATGTTATTAAGGAACTGGATATCATTGAGGAGGGGAGCATTCCCAGCTGTTGCAACTTTATGGGCTCTCACATTAATAGGTAGACCACAAAGCCAAAATGGAAATATGGCTTTGGGTGCACTGGAGTGGGGTGTACTGCCAGACAGGGCTCGGATGTTGTAGTAAGACGCGGTACACGGTCCCGTAGAAAACTTCAAAAGGATTTATTTCAAAGTAAAGAATACCCACGATGTGCTGCGACCGGCCAGCCAGGATCCCACAGTAACTGACTAGTACTTATGTGATCCTCCTCGCCGTTCTCTGCACATGAGGTTATATTGAATCATTGAATGTAAACAACACACGTCATAATGCTTCAACATACATTGCCTTCGTACGTTGCATGTTCAACATCACCTTCCTCCTTAAAGTAACAGAAAAGGAAAAAACTACATGCTAACATACAAGTTAATACACTACAAAATCTTTAAACTTTTCACATGACCCAGCTGGTGTCCTGTATTCTTGACTCCAAGGAAAAACAGGATTAGAGAGAACAGTTGCAGACATCCCCGCATTAGCACAAACATTTAAACCTTGTTCCTGCGGATCAAGCACAGGTTGCAGTCGCGGCTCGCGGGGGGGGGGAAGTCGCGGGGGGTGTCGCGCGGGGTGGGGAGTGTTAAAATAATTTTTTTTTAAATCCTACCTGAGGTCCTCAGCATGTCCGCGCCACCTCAGGTCCGTCCGTTGGCGCCTACAGCCCCTCTAGTCTTACCTGACCGCCTCTGCTCCTGGTCCGCGTTGGCGCCTCTTCAAACTGGATGGAAGTTGAACAGCACGTCGTCACGTCACGTCAGCACTGCAGTGGCAACCCCTCAGCCAATCCTGGCACTGCTGCAGCGCCAGGATTGGCTGAGGGCACAGCCTACTCCTCGCCCGCCGCCTGCCCATTAGGAGACCGAGGGGCTCCTAATGGGCATGCGCAAATCCGTGAAAACACAAGTGCGCATGACTGGGCACGGGTTAAAAACTAGCTCACCATGCCCACTCATGCGCACTTGTGCTGCAGTGCTGCCTGGTCTGACAATGCTTGTCAGTCAACAATGACGCCGGACCGCCCACGGTCTGACGTCATGCTGACTGACATGCATTGTCAGTTGAGTTCTCCCCACACTCGGCGTCGCGAGGGAGCTACGGGCGGGTGCGCGCGGGCTGGGGGTCTATGCCCCCACGCCCCAATGGACGCACCGCGCCTGTACATTTCTAGCTTGTGAAGTCAAGGAATCACCAAATATTGTTAAGGAGTTTTATTTTGGATTACCATTCAATCCAGTATATACACAAACCAATAATAAGTTCCGCAAATACAGCAACACAGCAGATACACTGAATATCTCAATAGGTTGAGACGCAATAAAACTATACAAACTTGTGATATTCACAACAATAGAGAAATAGATTAAAGCAATAAGGTGTTCCATAAAGAATCTTCCTTCGTCTCTTTTAAACACAAGTCAAATATAGGATAGTCTATTAGGGGTCTATGATTCGGGAACATAGAAAGTGTCAACATGAACAGACTTCAGTAGAAGTCTTGGGAAAAGGACATAAGTGTTTAGCATAAAGCATCACATTTGCAAGACTAAGGAAAGCAGAGAGGTCTGTAACTCTCGAAGTCTCAAGGGAACCTCTCTGCTCTCCAACTGTGAGAACACCAATTTAAAAGTAACAGGAGATTCAAATATGTCCTTATGTCTTTTCCCACTACTAGGAACCAACCAAATTATTACTTGTGAGCATCTGCAACATCCCTTCAGTTTCCCATTGCAACAAACTGGGACTTTAGTTCTCAACCTTGACCATCAGTCTCTATCCTGGTACATGATGAACAGAAGGCCTCTTTCAATCATTAATTCTCCATGTCTGCTGCCAAGTTCTTCCCTTCAGACCTCTCTATCAGCAATCTAATGCAAACAATAAGCCTTTCTCTGATCATGAAAATCATGATACTACACCTGCAAAGAAAAAGTGAATATGCTGGCAAAGCAGAATGCATTTCAATTGAGGCCTGTAGTCTGGATAAGTTAAGTTGAGCATTTAATATGAACTTTGAATTCATGGTTATACATGCGCAAGTATAACTTGAACAAATGTAAAACATAAATAAAATAATATGTTCATGCTTTTCAATTCATTATAAGTGTACACATCTCTAACCCCTATAATTATAACATTTAAATTAAGGCACACATTGAATATAATGTCAATTATGAGTCTATAATTGCATAATCGTAATGTGTCATGGAGGAGCCTCAATTGCGCTGCTCCAATGGTTTTGTCATCTTTCTCTTCCTTTGTCTTTCTGTTCTGTGTGTTTTTCCCTTTCTTGCACTCGGTAAACATCTGCTGTGGGAAATAAGTACCGGTCCCCAAAAATAAGTGGTTGTGCCTGACCGGCAACCTCTGGCTCATATTAAGCATGGAGTATATTTTTAAAATGCTTGGTCTGGACAAGCATAAACTCAGAATTTAAAACTTAGCAAAGTGGTTGGGGTTGAATTTACAAACAAGATTTTATTTCTATGCAAATTAACCATTTTAGCAACATAAGCTTGGGGAATAAACATAATGTTCTAAATCTATCATACAGCTGTTTTATGCCAGTTCATAGCTCACTGTGCTATATTAGAAGGATTGTGATTTATAAGCTGCAAGTAACAGAAGGAGCTCTGAGACAAAAAAAAACAGTAACCCACTGAGCTATCTACATAAAATACAGTTCTGTGATTTGCATATTACATGTGCTTAGCAGCAGGCATATCAACCATCTTCACTACTTTTATGAGCCACAACTGCCACTAGGCAAAATTTAGATCTCTCCAGCAGGAATATTAATCACCAGAGTTATCCGACATTTTTATAGCTGCCTGAAAAGTGCTTGAATCATTCTGGGTTCATACTTTTTGGCGCCAGCACACAATTACATTTTTTGTTGTGCCTATTCAAGAAGCCCTCAAGGTGAACCCCAACCGGGTTTAACCATAATTTTGGAACGCTCCCGGAGACACGAGTTACTTTGGGAACAAATTGCTTTCAAATGTAATCATTGCAGCTTCAGAAAGTTGTTTTTTTAAGTCTGCTCCTCGCTGAGTTAATCTGTTAATCGGAGTCTCCTTCCTTTCCTCTCTTGCAGATTTGTGACCTTGATTTAATCTGGGGATATACTTTTAACTATTGAGCAAGTACAGTTCAGATTTGGGCTTGTCTTGTCAATCTAAGAAGCCCATAGGGTGAGTACTGAGAAGCAAGGAGTGCCTACTACTGCCCCGATATTTTATATCCCAGTAAACTGGTTGTTGTGCAATTTAATTACAGCACTACAACGCTTCGGACCACTGACGGGGCCTTTGTATATTTTACCTCTGAAAAGATGCTGGCTGGCCCTCCTTTAATCTCCCACTAATTGGCATATGGGGGTACTCAGGTGAGATTGGCCGCCTTGAATCATTGTACCCATGTCACAAACACCGAACTAGATTTTGATTGGTGCTCTCCTACCTATTTTCTAGGTTGCTCCCTTTTTGTCCTGATGAAGACCCTGTCTCAAGGTTTAACTGGCCTTTCCACTATCCAGGGGTCTTAACATCGACGCTCTTAATTCTATTGGCCTGTACTGAAACCATCTTCCACACAAAGATAATATGGAAGTGTTACACTATATCTTCTAATTGTGGATTAGAAATATGTAAAGCACTTGTGATTCAGACAGCTCTCAGTATAATTGTTTGTAAATATTTGTATTATAATTCTTCACTCTCTCTTCACTTATTCATGAACACTTTTTCAAGCACTCATTACCCACATACCTTGAAACAACTGTTTAACACAGAATTATGTATGTATAGTGTTGAAAGTCATTACAAAATCAGAATTCATTTAGACTGGATGTGTGTTATTCAAGGTGGTGTAGTTCTCTTGGGTACTCTCACTGTTCTACATAAATAAGTTCTGTTGGGACCAATTGTGTTTTGTATCAATCTGTACCCAGGTCCTGCGGTATACAGGGTGTCTCTCCATTGTTGTGTAATGAAAATTGGTGGGCACAGAAGGAAATCTCCAAAAAGCACTTTTAATCCTATAGAAATGTCAAATTGCAGCGCCCCTCCACCTCTGCGCCCAGTGTAGTGACACCAGTTGCACCGTTACAAACCAGCCTGCCCTCTTGGATGCTGTGCTGCCCAATTAAGACATCTTAGGCCCTACCAATTTAAAACGTTAGTCATTTGTTACTGGTAGCACCTATCTGCCTGAACCTTACTTCCCTCAACCTACAGAACTAGACTGCAGTGCATAAATCAGCTAATTGTTTCCCACTTCGCATATCTGAAACCTAAAGTCCAAACAGACATTACTGTAGTAGGGAGTGGAATGCAAAGCATATGTTGCCGCAGCCACTCATGGGATCAGGCACAGGATTGAAGCTTTGACCAACTCGGGTGTGTGATGCAAACACATGATGTGCGTGTGGTGGGTGTATTTCAACATTTCACTTTGTCCGGGCCAGCTCAACCTTTGCAGAATCCCACACAATACTGTGGGTCTATTAGAATTATAGTTTGACTATGCAATCGTCTGTTTCTTATACTGATGTGTTACATTTATTTATTGGCGATTTACTTGTCTCCTTGGACCGCTCTTATGACATTTCAGGTTAGCAATGAAAATATTTTTCAATTATAAATCATGGAATATCTTTGGAGGCCCAGCAGTGCTTTAGCTGTAATTCACTAAATTATGTAGCTCATGAGTGTCAGTCGAGTTTGTTCTAAGGAGAATTTGGCAACTTAAAATGTATTCCATATCGACTAATATTAAAACCGCAGTGCCAAGCTGTGAGCCTGCTTAATGCTGTTTTAGGATAGGCTGATAAGTGGCATCACTTTTAGAAAAATGCGATCCACTCTGCTTTTTTTCAGCAGCATATCAGGCTTTTGCAACCTTATATACATTTGTCTATCAAAAATGTCAATTAAGTCATGTCGTATAGCATAAAAAGGAGTAGCCAAAATTATACTAAGTCAAAAAAGAATTAAAAAAAGGTTGAGCTCAAAGTCCTAAAGTAATTGAGCAAGGTAGCCTTTAAAACCCTACTGTTGAATTTAAAAAGCCTACTATGGAAAATGCCCTTAGTAGTAAATAAAGTCCCCATCATGGCCCTTCGATAAGGACAGTGCGGTCTAGTCAGATTAATAAAACTAATACCAAATACTACAAGAAATCTCCTATAGTTAGCAGACTTGCAAAAAATTATATCCTAATAAGTGTTCTAAAGGATATGGAACAGGTGAATAAATATGCCATGTGGTCTCTTCGAATTTTAATAGTTGCTAACAGTAGGGGGCGGCGACATTAGAGGATATTGCTTTTTTCTTGGCTAAAAGGTGTTCTCTTTATGTATAGAACTTCACAATAAATGCTCCCCCCCATAAGATAGCTAGCAAGAAAATGCAGATCGCAGAACATAAGTAAAGGGAAGGTACAGTACAGCCTACATTTTAAAAAGTGGAAAACAAGGAAAGATGAGCTGAAATACATAATGTTAATTAATGACAGTGGCATTTGGCACTTTTACTACTAAGATCGCATTAGAATAGTTTGGAGATATTCAGGAGAAACAAAGATTTCTGAACAGTGCTTATAAATTTAAAGCACCACCATGAAATATTTAAAAAATGTATCTGAAAGTAGATCTACAGATGGTAAAATGGGTACAATAGTTTGCTTCTTTTTTTTTTGCATAAGGCACAATCTAGACCAATGACAAAACCAGACCAATTCAATGAAAAACAAGAAGCCCCCATAATTATCAAAACATTAATGTCAGATTGACTGATTAACAATTAGATTTGTTACAAAGTTAATGCAGTGGAGAAATTACAGGCGATGAGAAATAGAAAGAGACTTGTATCGGGATAAAAATGGCACATTGGGTTGGTGGTTTACTGGTATGTCAGCGGCATTGATATCAAGCCTGCTCTTAAAGCATTGCTTCAGTGTTAAGTCGTAATATACTAGCCTAAAATCTCCTGTCACATAAGGTATCAGATCAATGCCACAACATGTGGTTAGGAAGCAGCGTTTAGAGAGATATGGAATCAAATGTGTTTACCTTCTCAAACCTTTGAAGCATCTGGGACCCACAACATTTGCTGAGCTCTGTTTGGCGTGGCTCAGCAGTTCTTGTCCACTGTTGCGTATCTATTCTGAACCACTGCCACCAGGTGTGACACTATGCAGGAACATGTGCCTTGAGCCAGGTAAGTCCGATCCTACCATTGCCTCCACGGTACATTCTCTCCTGTGATGCCCCTGATCAACGTGGTCATTTGAGGCGGCGTGTGTGAAAGGATAAATATGGAAACAAGCCTCATTGGCCACCGTGAACAGTGGTGTAATCAGACACAGAGGAATGGTTGGTCAGCCACTTCTCCACTACTCCAAGTCTTGATACGATTATGCCATGGATCACGGATCATTGGTTCTTGATGAAGTCTGATAGGCTAGATCGAAGCACTTAAGAAAAAAGTGGTCTGACTAGAGGACAGATTCAGATTCTTGAATGAAGGTGTGCGAAACCGCCTGGTGGAAAGCACATGTGTTTTGGTCAGTCTGACACATAGTTTATGTATACACAGAGCAACAACAGAGTTTTTGAAGACGTTCTGAAGTGCCTGTGCAGTGATGGTTTGCCTCATTATACAATAAAGCATGGAAAGCACAGCGTCTCTTCAGGCAATAACTGACCAGGAGCAATCTCCACTTATGACCGTGATGTAAATGCTTCTTTGTAGGAGTGCTGTTTATAAGATATATTTCTTATCTTTTTATTGGCTCTAGATGGGGGGTCTCCTTACCAACTTTCCTTCAATCCCAAAAGACTTTACGGAGCACTTCTCCCTCCAGCGCTCCCCACCTTCTGGGGCATTTCCTCCTTGTAGGAAAATGCCTCTTTTTACATGATCACCCCCATTTTATTGGATTGATGCTGCTGTTTTTAGGTTGAGCCTGTTCAGCGCATTCGCTGTTCTGCGAGGCATGCTGTATTCAGGTATGGACTTGAGGCTCTGCCCATTTTCCTCTCATCTTTTCAATTGGCTCCTGTTACTGTTGTTTCTAAATGGTTGCTTTTGATTCATGAATAGGCTTAGTAGTCCCTCCTTAGTACCGCCTTGTCTCCATTTGTAACCTCCCATAAGGACTGGACTTTTTACTTATGTTATTACATGGTCTGTTTTATCTACAGTCTGTGAGCACTGTTTTCTTTAATGATTTTACCCTATTGCAGGCACAAAGTACTTTCCTGCAAGGGTGCCCCTTCTGCCTCCGGGCACCATGTTATGGTTTCAACACGGCACGCGCTTTTACGTTTTTATCAACAATAGGCCCGACTTGACAAACATGCTTTTTTTTTTCTAAAAGCGCACCATACTGCACTTTCGTTTTAATGGTGGCCACGACTTTTCCTTTAGATGCGGGTTATGTAAATAAAGGTGTGTGGCCTCCATTAAAGTGAAAGCTAGGTATGGGGTACTTTTATAAAAAAAGAAACTTTTGTTTGTCAACTTGACAAAAAAATGCTTTTTATTTGTAAAAGTGCCCCATACCGTGCTTTCATTTTAATGGTGGCGCACAACTTTCTTTATACAAGACGCGTCTAAAGAAAGGGACGTGGCATCCATTAAAGTAAAAGCGCAGCATGGGGCGCTTTTACAAGCATTTGCAATGCAATAGGTCACGCATTTGTGAGAGTTTAAGCTATTGGCTGTGTAAATGATAATGCCTTTTATTTATGCTTTGTTTTATAAAATCATAAATGAAAGGCATTGCTTGCTTACTCTCTGTATTGGGACTCTGCTAACCAGGTCCCAGTGCATGTACTCAGACTCCCAAAATATGTAAAAATTGGCTATATTCCTAACTGGCCTATTTAACTTCCTTATAAGTTTCCAGTGAATTGTACAAAGTGTACCCATGGCCTATAAGTTAAATGTCACTCATGGACTGCAGCACACATTCCGCCACCACTAGTTACAGTACAAAACATGACTGCAGGTCTACCACTGTAGCCTGTGTGTGCAGTTTGAAAACTGCAGTTTTGACCTCTCTCTAGACCCTCCTTTTAAATATTAATAAGTCACCCCTAAGTAGAACAGAACTTAAATGGCCATAAGGCACTATACTTGGTATTTGAAAGTAGAACATGTAAACGTTTAATGTTTAACATGCCCTTACAGTGACAAGGCCCTATAAGCAATTCTTAATGTAGCAGGGATAGCTGTTCCATGGAAGAGCATTGGAATACAATATTACAATTAATAATGTTCTCTGAGCCTACAAAACCATTACCAAGTTCATTCGAGGACTACTTAAAAAATATATTACAACCCCAATTAACTTGTACAGTCAGATTTGTACTAAATATGATACAAAAGGTACTCTTAGAAAGTCAACTTTTTACCTGCCTAAAGCCTCTATGATCCCATTTGCGTAAGCTTGCAACTGTCATACAGGAGTCCCTTTGATGAGGTGTGAACTTGCACCCACAGCTGTGTGAAAGGCCTTCAGTGTGGTGGCGGTATTCTGCTCCTCTGACAAAATAAACATAGGAGCAGTGCCCATGAGCAGTGCCCAGGAACGTAATTAACTTCAAAAGAGCCTAACCTGTAACAGGCAAATAAAGCTAACACCTGAGCCTAGCCCCTCCGTTGTACCTCTAGTCAGCGCCAGGCACCAATCCAAGTGGGAGAGGAGCTGCCCCCAAAATCGATGTTGAGTGACCACAGAGGAGGGTTTGCTCATTTTCCTGGCTGCACCTTTATAGTGGGCACAGGAACTCTGCATGTTGGAATAATGGTTGTCATGCTGGATTTATTTAGAGTGGGAGCACTGTGGAATTGTTTGTAGTAGTACACACAGGATAGGTACACCCAAAATTGGGAAGGGCAATCCCTGAGACCTTTTTTTACTATTGCTGTCAGACATAAATGTGGCACCCATGGGCCCCCTCTTCAGACCACTACTGAACCTGTCGAAGACAAAAGAAGGATTGCACCTATTGTTGAGACTTGTGAGGAGAGCTGAAGTGCTGGACCAGGTCCCATCTGTACCCAAGACAAAGAAGTGGGCTCCAAGGGTCAGTTGGCTGACTTCATGTTACGCTACAGGATCACAACAAGCTGCTAGAAGCCCTTTTTTTCCGGAAGAGCCAACTGGATCTACCCTGGGCCCTGCTTGTGGCTTCTGCAGGTGTGAGTCTTGACCCACAAATACTGTTTGTGTGGTCTTGGGACCCTTGGCTGTGTTGAGTGTACTCCTCCTTACATCCTGAAAAACATGGGACTTTGAAATCTTTGGGTTCTCAAGTCCCCCGGAGGCCTGGGACCAACTTGCCCAGACAAGCCGATTGAAGTGCGTTGCCACTCGGCCAAAGATTCAGGTTGCTCTCACTCAGAGCTTTTCAACAGCAACAAATTTCAGCTGGAATGTTGTGGAAGAAAGTAGTCCTCGTGGAGCCCTGTTCAGCTACAGCTTGCAACCTTGCCCTTCTAAAGGAATCTTAGCTCCAAAAAAGTGAATATATCCGAACACAGAAATCTTTCCTGGGGGAAGGTGCCAAAAGTATCTGGCCAGATGAGAGGCCACCCTTGGGCATACATTTGGTATTTCTCTTGCTCTAAGTCAGGCACTTCACCGGGACCTCATGCAACCACTACCCTGCTTCTTGGAGCCCATCTTGACCACAGACTACTGCCTTGCCCCACTGCAAATTTTTGACATCCATTTCAGAGAGTCATACGGAAAGCTTCCGACCAGGATGAACCTGGTTTCTGTATTGGAACTGCACCTAGGTACCTGTCAAGTGCAAACAAATGACCAAAGTTGGCGCTTAATGCTTTTTGGCACAATTCTTTATTTAATGCATTAAAAATTCATATCTCCTGTTCCCCTTATTGGATTGTTTATCGTTTTGGTGTCAATTTGCTAATTAATGTATTCTCTATTTGTATAGATTTGAGTGGGATTTTATTGTGTTGTGTTTTCGGCATTTTAGCTGTTTTGCTACTTCTCAATGCTTTACATATTTTCTTAAGTTACGGCTGTCTGCTCCGCAGCATAGGTATCGGGGGTTGATCTCAGGTTTAAAATAATAAAACCTTTTCAGGACCTAACAAGAATAGTGATATTACTCATTCATGGTGGACTGCAATCAACCCCAACAATCAATCTACTTTTTCACGTCCCTTTTAATGTTTACTGCTCTGTTACTCCAACGTATGCTTCCCAGTACAGCACCTTTACCCCTTTAGGGCCTGCTCAGTCTAACAAAACTACAAGATCGATTAAGAACAGTAAAACACAGATTGCCTATAAACGTGTGCTTTGCAAATCTATTTTTCACCTCTAGATATATTCCGATTTTGATTTCTACCTACCTTTTATGAATGCAAATATCCTACTGTTGAGCTCATCATTTGCTATTTAATTCGATTATTTGAGTGTCACTGGTAAGGAGACTCCCAGCTCCTTCTGGCCACAGCTCTAGGGAGCGCTTCAGTGCCTCCACCACACCATCTCCTTTTTAGCACAGCTTTTTTTTATTTTTTATTTTACAGAGTTTTATATAGCGCAAACTTGTATCCCATCTTGAATTGTTCCCTATTTCTGTCATCGCTTTGCTGATATCTGTTTGCTTTCAGTTAAATAAAGTCCAGTACATGTGTGTGTATATAAGTTGTGCGTCTCTCTGGCTCTTGATTTATTTTATTAATGCTTTAATGTTTTAAGACGTGTTTCCAGTCTATGTCTCTGGTGGCCTTTCTTTATGCACTGAAATGCATACCATACTAACTGGTGGTTGTTTTTTTTTCTTCTTTTAAAGCTCTGAAGAAAGACGATAATGGATTCGAAGAGGTAGGCTCAGCTTTCAGTCCTTTTGCACGAGCTGTGTTTTATGATTTTTGTTTTTTGTGATCTTGGGAAATGAAAGGGTGCATTACAGTTGCTTTGTGTCTGCAGACCTTTCCTTCTTAAGATGAGAAGGTATATGTGCCGCTGCGGTTGCTTCGCCTCTCTAACACACTCCGTCTCCCCAAAGACATTTTAACCTTTTTAATCGCTGCCACATGCCAGTATTTACTGAAGGCCCCGCACTCGCATGTCTCTGTGTAAACGTGATCCCCTGTTAGCCTGGCGGTTCAAAGAACAGCAAATATTTGAGATGGCATGTTATTAAGATTCTGTTGACAGTGCGACCGAGCAAGCATGCCCTTTAGAGGCGAAGATGTAATATCTATGCAGTTCTGCAGTGGGTCCCACCACCCAGGCCTAGCACATTTTTTTGTTCGATTTGGTATTTTGCATCCAAAATATGTCTCCATATTTGGTTGCATAGAGTTTACAATCTATTTAAAGGGAAAACAATGCATATTTACAGGCTTAAAGTGATTCTGCTGTGGAAATTCACCTCCCAGATATTCCGCCAAGATGCATTAATTTAATGTACTGCAAAGTCTTTCTTCCACATGTGAAGTTGGTCTCTGCTGCCAAGTCTCTGAGAAGATTCGCTGAGTTGGATGGTTTTCCAGGAGGTCCTCCGGTTGGATAGTACATTTCCATCTGTAGGCAGTTCCATCCTTTGTCTCTTAATCTTATTATTATCTGGTGGGATGCCTGGTTCATTATATTCTTGTTGTAAGTGATTGACTTGCATCTGATACCTGGATATCTTGGTTGTACGAGTCCTAAGTAGGTGTGTTTCTCTAATACACACCAGCTTTCCCACTTGAATCACCAACTAACTCATTCCCTATTTATAAATAAAGTTTGCTTTGAATTTGTAGCCCAAACATCAGCTCCACAATTCCGTTAGACCTACCACCATACCCTGCGCCTACTGTAACACCTTCCTATTCGTATAGTTGACTTTTCATGCTCAGTCATTGTCTCTACTGCTGCCAATTTACTTTATTGTGAATCTGGCGGCTCTTTCACAGGACTAGCTTCAAATAACAGGCATAATGGAAAGTAGATTTTTGAGTCATGACTGCTAAGGTTCACCTCATGCAACCTTCTGTAGCGGTAGTATAAATCTGACCCTCCTCCTACATGTTATGTGGGAAACCCACACTCCTTTCATGTCCGCTGTCTGTCAATTATAGAAATCCTTGCATGACACTTCCAATTGTATGAAACCTGAAGTCCACTGAAAGTACTTTATTTCTAAGCCTGGTGCTCATTTATTTCAAGTGTAATCGAGGGGGTACAATCTACAAAGGCGGTTGGACCCCACCCCACTGTATTTCAGAGTGACCGCACAGACTTGGATCGCGGTCTGATGCTGGTTGGTGCTTAGGTCCATGAACAATTTGTTTTCTTCTTCCGTAGATGTTCCAAATAATATGAAACGTTGTTGCAATGCTGCTCGTACGCGAGTGTGACAATGTTGAATTTAAGAAGATGAAGCGCTGATATGGCGTAACCAAAATGCCACCGCTCTAAAATACAGCGGTTCCTTTACATTGATGGGCTTCTTACGGCCTCTCTCATGAACTGATCATCTTGCCTGCACCCTTGCCACATCTTCTACTGGTTTCGCCTACGTGCAACCATGATTATCATATCAAAGGTTCTACAACTTGGAGACCATTTCCTTTCCTTTATCTTCAAATCCTTACTTTTGGCAATATTGCATTCACCTTTTATATATACTTGGTACTTTTTACGGACACTTACTAGAAAGAGCAACATTGCACTGTCGATCAGTTTGAACCACAAATTAGCTTCCATGTAGAATAAAACCTATTCACTCTTCCAGCTGTGATGAAATCCAGTCGAGTTTGGACGAAACAGGTGTCGGCTGTTCATCTTCTTCCATACCACGTTGTAACACCATTGGCTGTGCACCTCATGTATGGAAGGCATTGTGACGCCATGTGCATCTTTGTATTATCCATGGAAGAAGAATAAAAAGGGTTTATGGACCTCAACACCAACCAGCATCAGACTTTTGTTTTTCTGTACTGTCCCTTTAAAATACAGTTGGGTGTACTCCGACCTCCTTTGTATACTGTACTATTATGGGCCCTCAATATTGTTGGAACTACACTCAACAACTTAGGTGTTGGGGTGTTTTTTCGGTTGTTTGAGCACCATACAGCTATTTGAGATTTTCCAAAAATATACTTTCTGTTATCTTCAAATAATGCCATCAAATGTTCTCTTTTTTAGGATGTACAACTCTTGTTATACTCATTGCTACTGATGTAATAGTGTAATCAATGGTAGCACACACCTTACCGTATGATGTGGAGCTTGGGTTACCCCACTTCAACTAGAAGAGAGTAGACTCTGATGTGTTTCTGCCTTACAAAGCCTACTTTTTGGGGCATATATTGTGTGATCCGCTTTAGGACTCTGGGTTTGTCTGCTGCAACTGCTACTGTCCGCCTCTGGTATCTCGGTGTTTGCCCGCATGTCACACATTCATCCTCCAGCCTCCTTGTTGCTCAAAGCATCCAGTTTGAACACTCACTGGCTCAGTTTAGCTCACACTACATTGAACTGAATACAACTTCTCAGCAAACCTCAATGCACTCAAAGGGACAATTCTCCAATAGCCACAATGCCATATTATACAGCTGCACATATAAACATGCAATATGTAAATAAATAGAATGAGCTCTTAGGCCAGTCACTGAATTATGGCAAACAGATTTAAAGAATTCAACAGGTTCCACCTATAAATCTAGAGAGTTTACTGGAGTCAGCAACTGTAACATTGGACGAAGCTAACTTAAGGGGGCCACATTGTCTTTCAGGTGAATGTAGAAGGATCACCGGGGAGATATATTGACCGCCAGTTTTGAATCTCAGGATCCAGTTCCAGTGCCAAAATGATTTTAACCATTCCTAGTTTAGTTCCGACTGGACTGAAATAGTGCCTGAAAGCAGGCATACGCTGCCATCACACAATGGAGGTACCGAGGTAGTCAAAGAGAGTAGCCATAGAATGGAGTATTTATGAACGGACACTGGTCAGTGTTATCTTATGGTTTAAGGACGCATTGCTTGCCGTATGCACATTTTAGTGATGCTTTCTATAATGGGTTGCTATAAACACTGTACATTGGCATGGATTTAAAGTCCCATCAGATCTGTAAGGGGTTTCCTCTCCGCACCTGCCTCCATTTTGCTTGCCATGATGCCCGCCTGTTTACGAAATGAAATCTTTAAGGCTTTTGTTTCTTGCTATAGTAAAAAGCTCTGATTTATTTCCATATGGTATTGTCGTACATGACTCTAAACATGTGTCCTTTGTATTTTGTGGTTAGTGTTTGTTTAACTTGATTAAATGCGATATTTTTGACATCATGCTAAGACAAATACAAGACAAAGTGTCCTTAGATTGCTGTTATGCAGGGAAACAGCTGTTTAAAGCCAATGATGTTAATGAATATCGCTCTTGTTGTTTGCTTTATTGCGCTTTCTGACAACAGTGTGGCCTGCTGTGTGTAATTATTCATGTCGGTGTCTTCTGTAGCGCATCTACCCTATGACTACGGCGGGGTTGGACCAGCCTTTACCACACAAGTGCAGAGAGAACTGGTGATGGAGGAAAGGCTCAAGGGAAGTAATGTGAGCATACATATAAGAGGCTTGTACGACGGTACAACGCATGCAATTACTTCGCATGCCTTTGACACGCATGTTTTTTACCACGAATATGTAATTAAAACGCATGCCAATACCACGCATCTTTTTGGATTTAAAAACAATGTATTTGTCGGGGGAACCCCCCCCCCCCCCCAACTAACCTTAAATGCGTGGTATTGGCATGCATTTTAAATACATATTCGCGGTAAAAACATGCGCGCAAAAAATGCCTGGTAAAGGCACAACAAGGTAAAAACCTCGTTGTAAAGGCTGTTTCCCATATTCGAGCAGGCTAGAAAAGGCAGGTAACAACAGAAAGTAACGTTAGCGTTTGGGACTCATTAAACGGTTAGAGGTCAAAAATTCAAAACACAGTATAGGACTGTGGGGTAGAGGGGAAATGGCAGGACCAGTAGGCCCTTTTAATTTAATGGAAGAGTTCTTTGAAGATGGGGAAAACAGGAAAGAAGAGGATGCACTGGAGTGAGGAGGGGTGGGTTGAATTCCTTACAGAACGGAGGGGGGAATTTGGGTGGATTAATGTTAGCACGATGGAAGGGTGTTTTAGTTTGTACGACAGTGTCCTAGGACGTTTTTAGTGTGACTTTGTCTTGTCCTTGAACAACATGTAAACCTACAAGAGCCAGTCTGAGTTCCTTCTGCTCTCCTAATGTTACTCTGAGCTGTCCCCGATTTGTCATCCTGAACAAAGTGACCCTTTGTTGCGCTGAGGATGTTGTTCACATCCTCAGGGGCCGCACCTCGCATCTGTAATAGTTGTTTTGCGCCTAATACAGAACAAACTAGACTTGCTGTGTGAAACGTCATGACATCATTCCGTACGGCTTTTCAGCAGCGCCCCTCGTGGTGTTCTTTGTGTTATGATTGGGAGGCACCTCTGAAGGTGATCAATGTGGGTCACTATCTGTTTCATCCAGTTCTAAAGTTTGTCTGAAGATATTTGTTCGAATGTTCATGACGACAGCAGCCTCCGCGCCAAACTCCCATGATCCTCTCTCCTTTGTGCAGAGCAGCTGGGATGCTTCTCCTATTGTGAAGCAAATCACATATAACGATTTTACAGACAAAACATTCCCCTGTCCAGAAATGCTGCCAAATGTATGGGTTTCTGTTTAACCGTGTAAATGGTTGGATATAAATCTCTCGTGCTTGTAAGGCTGTTTCACATCTGCATCTCAGGCGCCAGACTATGACAACTTTACTTCTCAGCTACTTCATGTCTTTGCAGAGAGTGTCTTTTATTATGCATATTAAAATTTAATCTTGGCCCCTGCACATGAAACGTGTACTAGAAGAGGTCTGTTTCACTGGCCTCCAAGGAAAGTGGTACCCATGAAAGCATTAATGGTGTAATGCGGCTCACAATTCACTCATATATAGTGCTGAGAAAGTGATGCCCAAAATGCACTTCGACGCAAATGTGGCTGTACTTTGCTATATGTCTTCAGGTTGATGTACAACATTGTAAAGTTGAAGAATCACTACTGCAGGAGATAATCAAAGTACACAACATACACACTGTCCCTCACACTCCTATGCCAGGCCAGTCGAAATAAATGAGGGTAAATGAAACCTATTGCAAATGTTCTACTACAGTGGAGATTTCAAATGTATTGTCCTTATCACAGTTTGACTGACTTGGTAAAACACTGTTTAATGCATCACATACTCCATTTGAGTCCTTTTACAGGGGAAAACAGGTGGGACCATGCTCCGAAGGCCAAATTATTGTTCTGTTAACTCAATGCACAGAGTTAAACCCTTGTGCTCTGGTTATGGTTGTGAACTATGGCACATGAAAATGAGGACCTCACAACCAATACACGTCAATCTGTTAAGGGTAATCTATATGTTAGCATACGTTTTGAGGGAGGAATCAGTAATCATGAGGCACTGAAGTCTTCACATCTCATGAACCATGAACCCTTCCCACGCCCAAGGACAGGGTTATGAATAGCACATCACACTTTGTGCACCTGTAAACATATTTATGACTTTGTGTGCACAGTATTTGTGAGCAACTTGAAAGCATCCTTTTTGTGTTTTGGTGTAAATCCATTCAGTAGTTTTTGAGAATCTTTTGTTACAAAAATATCAGGCAGGCATTGAAGGTTAAATGTTTAGAGAGATGTGATTAGTTGAAGAAGAGATTATGTTTATTTTTTCAGCCATGTATCATGAATAGAATGCTAATTAAACAGTTGTAAATGGTGGTGCTTCGCAGAGTGGTTTGAGCTATCATTATAATGATGAGACCGAAATTTCAAAGGGACCTGTGCAATCTGTTTCATATTTCATGGGTCCCTGTGAAAGATGGCTTTCTAAACACTTCATATTGTTCAATAAAACACTAAAACATGTACAGTCTCTGGATTGGCCGCAAGTGCTTTTTTTCTCGCTGAACTACGAGCACATGATGACATGGATAGATGGTTAGATGTGTGGGAAGGTGAGCAAACCCTGTGTCACTTCTCACTCCTTCCTTCTTGGAATATAACAGGTGTCCCCCTCCATTGGAAACGGTTAGTAGATTTTCAAGAATAAACCTATTTAGAGGCTCTTGGTCTTTGGAACACCACACCATCATTAGAAAGAGTGGAATCCTTGGAAGTTTGATATTTGATTGCTTCACACAGGGACATATAAACAATTGAGAAATAGCTGAAATCTTTGGGTAAAACTCAGTGGAAAAATAAGAAATTACTGGAGGAATGAGAACGTAATTATGAAATGTCCCCAATAATTTCCAAGTGGTTTCTTGCGTTTCAACCCAAAAGCATCATTAAATCTGACCGATGGAGTTAAGAGGAGCCCTAGTATTGCTAGCATTGGTGGTGGGAACTTCACACTCCTTACCATTGTCACTCGTAATGAGTCTGTAAGACGTTTCATTCTACAGGGAAACGAGAAAGGTCTTGTGTACCCCTTCCACTTCATCCACCATTCACACATCGCAGTGTTTTAAAGTGGCTTGCCTCGATAGTGTACATGCTCTGTGAAATGATTTAGTCTGGTTAAACAAACAGCAGAGCAAGGTATTCTACATTCGTCTGACTTCATATTGGCTGAAACGCAGAACCATCATGGAGAGGCTAAAAAGCGATGCAAGGACCTGCAACCACGTTCACTATTGGCTCATTGAAACTTTGGTCACAGTGTGGCAATTGTCATGTCCACAGTATTGTCCTGATTTTTATGTTCATTTAACTCCCAGGGAACAGCAGCACAACAAGGAGCACACGCTTAGTGTGTTAGTGTAAGAATGCAACGAGGAAGGCATCATGAAATCTGCTTCAGCCTCAACGAGCAGATAAATTCAGGCTTAATTGAGCAAATACCCTGTAAAAACAGTTGTGATTTTTCTCAGCCCATGTGATCCTAGTTGTGAGTATTCTACAGTACCTATCTCGCTTGGGTAAGTGCCCACAGTACATTTCTCACATCTTCTCATCTGTATACAATCGCCTACAGAACCTTTGGATCATATGGAACAATGGATATGAAGGAGTGAGGCTAAGCATTGACTGTGAGGGTCTCATTCCTATTCTTTGAGCCACACGAAAAGATTATTGGTACAATGCCTGGGCTCGAAAGGCCAATATAGTTTCCACCTCTGGATCACTAGAACTTCTTCTGACACCGACATTTCATTTTTGATTTAAATGATTATTAAAGTTGGATCTTGCATGTAATTTTTAAATATGGTGCGCGTTTGCTAGTGGGGAGAAATAGGCTACCCGCTGCTCCATACACAAGAAAAAACAACTGCAGCAAAACTTTGCTAAGCAGCACATGATTCAAACCTTCATTTTAGCAGAGTATAGAGAAGGTGCTCACGCCACACAGCTTCATGCCTGTTGAACACTAGTTGAAGTATATTTTTTTTTAAAAAACACTAGGGTCTGCTAAGCACTCTCCAAGAAATATTACACTTATTTTACATTACTATTTGATATGGTTTAGTAAAATTTAAATGTGAAATTTCATGGAAGGTTGCTTATCGGCCATCAGATGTCCAGAAAGCTTACAGAATGATTGACATGATTGTAGCGGTGCTATGAGTGTGGAAAACCACTTCAATGGTGAATGAGTATGAGTAGAATTACACCTCACACAATACCATACCTCAGTGTGTGAATCAGAAACCCACTCAAAGAATCTGACAAAAGAAGCAGGGAAAAAGCAAGAGGCTGTTGTGTCCCAACAAAACTCAATTCTACAGGTATTATTAGTGCAAAGACAGCAGTCCTTCTTTTCTGAAGAATGAAAATGAAGGCTCAAAGACTGAGCAGAACAAGAGTCCTGGTTGCTACAATAAGTTGTTGTTGTGTTAAAACTCAAAACAATACACATTCTTAACCACAATGATGGAGGTGAAGTGTTTATACAATATATATTGTATTCATGTACTCATTTATTTATTTTATACATTGATTATGTTGCCGCAAGGCTTTTTTTGGAACTGCATGAAACTGGAACCGTTCTCATGCTCAGTACCAAAGGGTAGGGGTCATTGTTCTTTTGAATATTTCCTGCTGCCATGGTCCATCGCAGACAAATACAGGCCATGCTGATTCACTTGGAACGAGCATTATTTTGAAACCTGTTGAGCTGGACAATGCGCTGAAGTCGGGACTAAGGGGTTGTCGGGTGAACTGGAATTATTGTTGCTTCTTCTTTTCCTTTCCTCTTTCTGGACTGAATGGTCAGTCTTGCACTGCTTGACCTGAGTTTCTGAATGTGAGTGATTTGGAAGATTAGGTTTTGGATGCAGGTACTCGTTTCTTCTTTACTATTTAAAATTGGAAAATACATTGAATTGTATTTTGTTTTGTACTGGGAGCTAGTTGAGTTCTTTCAGAGCCGGTTTTATATGGTTTGAATTATCCATTGAGGCAGCATCTAGCTGCTGTTTTACATCCTTGGGAGCTTCTGAATGTTTAGAAAGGGAACCAGTGTGGACGTTGCAGTAGCCTTGGCATGGCACCACTTTTACTTTTGGAAGTTTGGTCCCGAGATTCATGTAAAGGCAGGTTTCTTATCCTCGACCAGCAAGTATGTGAAGTTTCTAATCCCCAAAATACAAGACTGGTAATCCACAACATGATATTAAAGCCTCTCACATTCAGATCAAATCGAAAGTCAGAAACGTCCCTAATTATTTGAAAAAAAACTTCATATGTATTCACCATAATCCTATGTGCATAGGAACGACTGACTTGCTCCTTTTTCAAAGGTTTCTCTCTGCCCGACACACATTTGTAGTTGAGACAAGGCGCAAGGCTGCTTCTGTACCACCGAATACAAGAGGGCAATTGTTGAACAGGCACGACTTCATCTAGAACTGGCAGGCCACGTGCATGTGAATCCCCACCCCATGTTGTGTGTTGGCAGGCCAGCCTGCACACAGGGGCTCCAAGGGAGACTGGGGGGTCTTTAACACAGAGCAGTAAAGATTCATGGACTCGCCAGGGGGCCTTAAACTCGAGGTGGGAGGCGAGGATCATTTTTAGTCGTAGACCTTGGCTAGAAGAGTTGGACTCCAGAGGGCTGGCCGTTCAAGGGGGATCTTGTTAATGGGATATTCCTGGTCACAAATATTTCTGACGTTGTCCCATTTTGGAGCCTGCAGTCAACAACAAATCGCTAAGGCATAGCGGTCTCTTTCTTTCTTTCTTTGATAAGAGACACCGAAAGTGTAAAGTAGAGCTGAGCATCATCAGTTTTTGTGCACAGATTGAACCTTTCAGGAATGCAAGCAAAAGACAATCTATGGCCTGAAAGCTGCAGGAAAACGAATAAACCTTTGCATTAAACCCAAGGTAGTGCATTTGGATTCTTCATTGGTGATACATGGAGCTGTGTTCACGCCAAGCGACAAAACTTGCCTTCCAGAGCTGACAACTTTGGAACAGGAAAACCAGGTTCAAGTCCCGGTGTCTTCTTAGAATTCTGTGATGTTTAATCTCCCCGTGCCTTAAAAAAACTTGTCTTGTGTTTGGTGCTCAGTTGGACCAAGTTCGAGCTACATAAACTCGAAAACATGCACATTCTTATTCTGTGTGTGTGTGTGTATGTATATATATATGTATATATATATATATATAAAAACTTATTTGTGGAGAATTCTCACCAAAGAGGATATTTGTTTATCACAGTTGTAAGGAAAACCAATCTTCACTGTGTCTAATACTCATGTCCGCCTAAAACTCGTAGACAAATATGCGTTTTGTAAAATTCGTCTCAAAATGCCATGCCGGTCCTTCTCTTATGACCCGGAGTTGGATGGGCTTTGAGTTTTTTTTACATATTCTATGAATTAATTGTTGTTGTCGGTAGCGAAGAACTGCTTTTCCCTCTGACCTCTGTTCGGAGTTGCCAAGCTCCCTCACAATGGAGCCGCCTGTGAAGCCCACATGAAACTGTAAAACGTGTCCATCGTGAATAATTCACCCCATAAATCAACAATGTCCAAGGAAACATCAGGAAAGCAATACTTGTCTACTTCCGTCCTTTCTTCCTGTATGACTGCACAGAAAATGAAGCGCGCTTTAAAACTTTGCGTTCTACTGCTGGTAACACATGGAATGCTGCAAAGAAAAAACTGCCGTATAAAAGGAAGGAAATGCGTTATTAATGTTGCGACGGGGGCCACTGTCGCCCACCAGGTCCGAAGAGGGCCGGCATGGAGCATTTTAACTATTGTTTTGCCAGCAGCAGTTTTGGGACAGCACCACTATATTCCCATATCAAACGAACATGTCAGCGTAATAAAAATATCCTTTATTGGGCCTGCTGGCTAGTGCTTCAACACGGTCGCCCCTGGAACTAAGAGATTCTGCTTAACTCGTTCGGCAGCTGCCATGAAATCGCCTTTAATTGTAAGCCTTTCAATTCAGCGTATTCACTGAGTCTGAAAGAGAACACAAAGAGAAGTGAAGGTGTGCCAGTCCCTTGGCCTGTTCGTGAGGTGGGCAGAGAGTACAGCGGTGCCAGGGCATGTGTATCTGGTGACATAATATGTAATTGAAGGTATTGGTGTACAGGCTTTGAGTTTCTTTATTCGTCTTTGAAGGCTTCGTTGTAAATGAATGTCTACTAAATCGTGTTTTTTCTATCTTGATGGCTCGCACAGTCATTATGCGACTGCAAAACGTTCTCCTCACCTTTGGGTCTTCCAGTGTGTTTCATAGGTACGATTCTTATCAGTCCCTTATCAATTATGGTATTTTGCTAAGATCCTGAATTTGTGGGACAGTTGATTTTTTTTGGGGGGGGGGGGGGGGGGGAGTTTTATATAGCTCGAACTAGACCCGAGAAATCGGGTATCCGAGCGCTTTACATAGCACCAGTTTCGTTACACAATGACACCACATTCATTTTTTTTCCTTAGGCATGGAGAGATTAAGTGATTTGCCCAGAATCACAGGATGTTGAGCGTCGTGGGCGAGACTCAAACCCAGTGCCCCAGCTTCGATGTCGACCACTCTAGCCGTAAGGCTACAGCCTCTTGTTGAGGTTCTACTGACTAGATGTGCTGCAAACAGCATCTGTACTCTATTTCAGTTGCACCCACCTTCTCGAAGTGCCACTGCCAGCTTTAGTAGCAAGAGCAGCCACATGCCACAACCAACAGCGCGCAATGGCCTTCTCAGCCTTTTCTCATATAAGCCGTAAACCAGCAGTGGGTGAGGAGCAAACTTTATCACCCCTTGCCTCTTCCAAGTAGTCGAGGACCTATCTCCATAACAGGGTCACTTGCGTTATCTGCACCCAACAACCACTATTTGCATTTATTTTAATTGCATTTTTATTATTTGAATTGTGCTAACTATAAATATTTTAAAACAGAAAATCGTGCCTCGTTCTCACCAGGTCCCGTGATGTTCATCCATTGGTTGATTACCTAAACTTCAGCGGCACTGGAATTACAGTCACGCTACACAACCTTTGTTCTGTTCCCACATCACGGGGAGTACTAGGTTCTTTCACCCTGTTGTCATTTCCCTTTTTGGGTTTAATTACTATAGCAGTATGAATTAGTTTAAAACGAACCCCCTCTACACTCTGAGGACATCTTTGTCAATTTTTGCAACAGTTCCTGACCACCATGGTCCACGTCATTGGGTCCCGGGCTGCCATATGATCTAAATGTGCTGCTGGAGCCCAAACCATGTCCAACAGCATGTGTAAATGCAATTATCAGTGCTTGTTCACTTTAAACAACTTGTACCAATTTCTGGAGTCCTTTACTGGTGCTTTGCTGCTCAAAAACATTAATTGCTAACTCTGGGGTGCAACCTTCTGTCACTCAGTACATGTTTAGTACTAATATGGATCACAAAATCTGTTGGTGCTGCTCCTGGATTGCAAAGTAGCGGTGTCCCACACGTCAATACACACTGAACCAGATGTTATGTTATCGGGTATTTGTTTAGAGCATGGCTACTGAACGTTCTTGGCGATCTAGCACTTAAACTATGAAATGGTGACTACCGTTCAAAGATGTAGAAATATAGGAAATGATTAAATACTGGACAGGGAGGCTTTTAAGGATTTCCTGAAACAGAGCATTGACTGTGGATTTCTCAAATGGATTGGATGCGCCTTCCAGAGTTTTGCCATGGTAGCTGGGAAATGTGCAGAGAGTGACTGTTCAAACTCTTGGTACTTGAACCAGAAATGTGCGCTCAGAGAGCGAAGACCTATGTGGGACAAATAAAGAGGATTGTGTTGCTAGGAAATATGTTTATTAAACATTTACTTGTGCACTATACTCGGAGTTGAAGGTAATACATTTGTGCACATTTAGCCAGCTTTGAGAGAAGACACAACACTGAGGTATTTCCTAAGGTTACAAATCCGATGGGCTGCTACATTCTGAACAAGCTATAGTTGAGCAATGAGACCCTTTGGGGGGGAATTTAAGAATGTTGTGTTACCATATTCTAAACGGGATTGGATTTGAGCAGTGATCACCTGTGTCCTTAATTCTTTGTCCAACAGAATTTCTTCAAATATTTCAGATAATAAAAACCCGATCTTTACAACTTTAGTGTCATGGGCTTGGAGTCCAAGGAGACCTCTATTCGGATGCCTCAGTTCCATACTTGGGTGGCTTTTTCTGGAGCACCTAGAGCTCTAGGCAGGTCCAGGTCACCTTTCTCCATTTTTGGAGTTAGTAGAAGGGTTTCCGTGTGGCTGTTTAATTTCAAGAAGTTGGTAGCCATTCGCCATTGAATTACCAACATAAAATCAGAATGCAAAGAGTAAGAAAATGACTAGGGTGAGAGACCATAGATCATAGATCAACCGAGTGCCGCCGGCATACATGTATAATTTGACATCCGTCTGAAGTACAAGAGAGGCCAGGGATCTTGTGTTTTAATCAAAAAGCAGAGGGGACATGTTGGACCCTTGAGGCACACCACAGTCGCTTGATCTCAATTGTGACGAAAACGGTTGGGTCATAATTATTTGCTGTCATTTGCTCAAGAAGTCTTTAGCCCCGGCCAGAGCGACCCCTTTAATGCCACAGCCTCTGAGTATATTAATTAAAAGTTACGGTTGATGCAGGGGCGGCTCCTCCCTTGGAGCGAAGGACTGTTGCCCCACTTAAAATCTCCCCCAAACCCCTGAAAAATAAAATGGTAATTTATCATTTTATTTTTCTTACCCGACCGAACACTGTCAGGACGGGGGCCGGGGCGCTGCTGAGTGACAGCAGCATGCCACTTAGCAGGGAGGAGGGTGGCCTTGTATGGCACTGTTTAAAGTGTTCATGTCTTTTTAGGCGGCTGTCTTGAGACAGCCAGTCACACATGCACACTTTCAACCGCTCTAACCCAGCCGTCTTAAAACAACTGGGTTAGAGCAAGATATAGCCTCAAAAGTGATGTGGAGCGTCGAGCGCGGCCACTCCCTCCAATCAGGACGCTGATTAGTAAAGGGAGTTGCTGCTGCCAGTTACCAGGGAGAGAAGAGGACCAGAGGAGGGCATCACGATGCGCTCAGGTAAGTTAAACATTTTAATTTGTAAAATGTTATTTTGCATGCGCGTTAGCGAGCCCGCCCACCTCCCCATAGATGCCAGCCGCCACTGGGTTGATGGTATCAAAGACTGCAGAGAAGTCAAGGAGCACTAATGCTTCTGGCCTTCGGTCCATCATTCAACGCAAGTCACCCAATGCCGGTAACTCTGTCAGACCTGTGCTCATCTCCTGTCTCAAGCCGGTGTGAAAAGGGTCCAATGTATCTTGGGATTCCACAAACTCATTTAACTGCTGGAAAACCACATGTCCACCAGTTTGGACTGGTACAGAAGGAGAGATATAGATGTAAAATGATTTCGTCCTGCTGAATCGAACATGAGTTTCTTTAGAAGAGGCTGTACTACTGCCCTCTTCCAATTTTGAGGTACAGTGCCAGTGGTTAGGAAGCAGTTAAAAACTGTAATAAAAGATTAGCCCAACCTAGGTGCAAGTTTACACATGCACTTTGCATGGCTAGGTTCCAGAGAGGACCTTGATGTCAGGCAGTCTAGAGTGTGATAGATAAGCTGGTTTTCAAATAACCAAGAAAGTCATATTAATGACGCCTCTACGTCCTCCAGAGAGCGACGGGAATCAACACCAGCTGGCTTGGTAATAACTTGAGCACCTATCTGCCCTCTAGTGGTGGCCATTGTATCAGAAACAAAATGGATATGTTTGCACAGAGTTGAGGGGCAGCTGTGATAATATTTTGAATGGAAGTGGATTTTGCAGCTCAATAATAGTAGAAAGGAGTTCTTTAGTGTGGCTGGGAGCTGTTTGTAACCTAGAGGAACATAGCTTTCCTTAGCTTTTAGTTTTAGATATTAATAATCCCTGGCTTTAAAAGCACATGTAGCTTTGGAGTCTGGACCTCAGCCCTTTACGTTCCATTTGGCATAACTCCAGCTTTCATTTTATTAGTTCTGATAAAAAACAGGGAATTTCTCTTCTTTTTAGGGGATGGTTTTACACTTTGTGAAGTTAAAAGGAGATGATGAAAATGAGGACAAATGAGATATCCTGTTAGAATTAATGTTGCTAAGGATGTTATTACCCAGGTCTGCTGCAAAAATGTTTTTTCATGGTCGATAATCCATTGCCGCTTTACCAGATGTGAGCTTCTTTATTAGAGGAAGATGTGCACATCAGATGGGATGGCAAAATGGTTGTGTTTAGCATGCAGCCAGAGGTTATAAATGTTTATATTGTCCATGGTGGAAAATATAGGGTCTAGGAGATGGCCAGCTTGATATATAGGGTTCCTGTCAATGGTAATGTTAATTAGTTTTTTTAAGCTCTCAATTACCCGAGGGTGTCTTGGCGCTAGCTTTGATGGCAGTGCAGAAGAACACGGGGAGAGGAAAATAAGAGGCTACATAGTATTGAACTACCAGGTTTTTCCTGCTTTTCTGAACACTAGAAGATTGGGTGACTCCTTAATGTATAATGACAGAGCATTCCATGCTTTAGGTTTCCCCCAGCACAAAACTTCTGCCTTGCCTAGCAGACTACCTGAACCTGGGCACAACTGCACATCTGGCTGAAGCTGAGTGCAGGGACCTGCCTGGAGTGTTCCATTTAAAGCAGTGTTGTAATAAATCTGAGAGTAAGTCATGAAGCGTTTTATAGGCGATGCAGAGTGCTTTTAAGGTGATTCTCTGGCTGATGGGGTGGGAATGCAGTTTTTTAAAATAAATTTGGATACTGAATGATATTTTGGAATCTTCAGTAGAGTTTTGCCTGCATCGTTCTGCGGAGTGCGCAGTTTGTTTAGTAAGTATTGGTGTGCTTTGAAAAATAGACCATTTCATTAGCCTAATTTTACCATTACTAGTGATGTATCAGTGGTTTTCTGGAGGTTCGCTGGAATGTAAGGTAAAATCTTTTTTATTATCCTGAAGGTAAAAAAGAGGAAGAAGTCACTTCATTGGCTTGGTTGATAAAGCTCAGTCCATCGATGAATAAAACTCCAAATTTACAGGTTTTACATGTGAAGAGAGCCAATTTCTTAGAGCCACCAAGTTGGGGTCCAAAAAGAGGTTTGAGCTCTGAACAGTAAAACTTTGGTCTTTCCTGAATTGAGTTTTAAGCAGTTAATATTCATCCATGTGTTCACTGCCTGCATGCAGTCACAAAATCTAGGCCTTGTGCTGCTGTCGTCGTTGGCCAGGGAGACGACATGTTGGGTGTCGTCTACGTAGGATATAAGGGACAATTGAAGGATTTTATTATGTCAGGCAGAGGGGTGACGTTCACAATAAAGTGTATCAAAAGGAGTGGGAAAACCAAATATAACCTTGGAGGCTTGCGCGATAAAGCTTGAAATAAGTGAAGGTTTGGCTACAAGGGATTTTGTTTATAGATAAATTTCAGAGACAGTATTTCAAAATAATGTATTACTGTTCAACCCTGATTAGTAGTGAACAATCTAGCAATGAAAGAATAATTTTGCTTAGCAGGCTTCTGTCATAAAGTTATAAAGTGCAACCAAACATAGTTCCAGAGGTGACATACATTTGCCTGCAAAGAAACTATGTGTACATCTATTCTGTGAATTGGGAAAGGAAAACAATCTGATGCAGCAGAAAACAATTCTTTTAAATCAACAAATGAACAAAGAAATAGATGTTGCAGTCGACGTTTCGGTCTGTGTTGGCGATGAGACCGTCAGACCATCTTCAGGACGTAGGGTTGATAGTGGAACCAAATGGTGTCCTTGTATAATTCCTTTTGCGTAGCCAAGGAGGTTGAGCTTGCGCACCATCAAGTTAAAAAAATATCTCGAGATTAGTGAAGGCACAATGCGTGGGGGCACAAATGAATCAGCACCTCGGCAAGCCAAATATAATCGAGTCACTGTCGAGTGATCTGGTTGATTTAGGAAGCTCTTGTACGGGCTCCGGTTCCTGTAAAAGTGAAACTTTGACAGGAACCGGAGCCCGTACAAGAGCTAAATCAACCAGATCACTCGACAGTAACTCGAATTATACAAGGACACTATTTGGTTTCACTATCAACCCTACGTCCTGAAGATGGTATTACGGTCTCATCGCCAACACAGAGCAAAACTTAGACTGCAACATCTATTTCTTTGTTCATTTGTCGATTTGAAGGAATTGTTTTCTGTTGTATCAGATTGTTTTCCTTTACCAATTCACAGAATAGATGTACACAGTTTATTTGCAGGCAAATTTATGTCACCTCTGGAACTATGTTTGTTTGATTTCAACTTCATTCTCCCTGGCCCTTATTTATTCATATATTAAATATACGTTTTGTTTGAAGTAAAGTCTACCCCGTGTGTTACACTTTATAACTTTATGACAGAAGCCTGCTAAGCAAAATTATTTTTTCATTGTTAGATTGTTCAAGAGTTCACAATAAAGAGCATCGGACTAAGTGAGGACCCCTGAGAGACAACTCAAGCGAGGGAGAAAGGCTGTAAAACAAATTTGCCTAGCCAGACAGCCTGTCCTCAGCCAAGGATTAAGGAATTCAGCAGATCCCAGGCTGTGCAAGATATCCCGGTTTTGGGTGGTTGATCTGTCAGCATCCCATGATTAACCATGCCAAAGGCTGCGGATATATCAAGTAGGGTGAGAGCTGCCCTTCCACCCTCATTCGAGCGACAGCCTGATCTCCTCAGTAGCCTTAATCAGTGCAGTCTCCGTACTGTGGCCACTGTAGAAGCCAAATTGAGTACAATTCAGGAGATTGTTGGACTGAATGTGCTCGGCAAGTTGTTTATTTATAATTTTTTCGGCAATCTTTGCTGGCAGAGGTAGGCAGGAGATGGGGCAGTAGCTGTTGGGATCCCTAGGATCCAAAGAACCTTTCTTTAAAAGAGGAAGCACTGATGCTTTCTTCCAAATTGGAGGGAACGAGCACGACTTAAACAATGAGTGAAAAATTGTCGTTCGCTTTGAGGCAGTAATTCCTGCAGGTGACTTGTCCACCATAGGGGACAGGGATCCTGTGGCATCCAGGTGACTTGGATTTGAGTAATCCTGTATAATAGTTGTAGTGCAAGAACTTCCATTTTTTGTTGACCATGTAGAAAAAGACTTGTAGGATTTTCCAAACATAGGTTAAGATCAACCTAGTACATTTGTTGGTCACTTCCGTCGTTATGGCATAAATAGTGCTATGAAAATCACATTCACATTTATTAATTGATTCAACAGTTTTCTATAGCCCTGCTTCAGTGTTTGGGTATAGACACACTTTTCATAGAACATAAAGAAGGTAACAATGCAGTATAAAACTTAGACCATAAGAAACGAGTTAAAAAAAAATCAGAGACTACAAATATTCTAGGGTTATATAACCCAACTCTAATGTACGTCCTGTAACAAGCTCTCTGTAGGCATGTGCATATTAAATTCAAATGAGAACTTCAGCAGGAAAAGAGTATGTCATCATAAGGTGAAACAAAATATGAATAGTTTCTATAATTTATGGAAAAAATGAATGTGCCACTAAATTAACTTGTGACCTCATGCATGACAGATGTGACAGAACTTGCTCTGCCATTTGTTGAATTATAAGCTACGCCTGCCTTAAATTTACTAGATGTCTTACTAACGCATACAGGGCTATTTACCATTGGAAGTGAATCTGGCAACAACTTAACCAGAGTTGTCCTTTGTAGATATTTAAGGGATGAATCCATGCCAGATTTTCAGGAAAGCTACATACATTGTTTCCATATAACTACATTAAATATGGCTTATTTGCCATAGGAAGCAGTTATCCTCAAAATCTGAAACTGGTGGTGACATACATTGGACACACCTGGATGAAACCCTGCAGACCTCTGCTGTAACCTGCAGGAAATGTTTGAAACCCTGCACAGCTCATCACCCATTCAGTCCTTCTGTGGTCTGCAAATTGAATATCACCACGATGAATAAAATGAATCCCCGCTATTTACAATGCTTAGTGCACATAGCAGAATCACGGGCTACGAAGAGACAATTCTGCGAAACATAGCCTAGGTGAGCTCTCAAGATGCAAATTAAAGAAATTGCTTTTGTAGCCCCAAATGTCGAACTAGAACTGATCTGAGTATATTTGTCGCGCAGTAATTGTTTCTGATAGTTCTGTTGTGTTTTCTGTGCTATTATATTTTTGCGCTGCTCTTCTTTCATTGGGTTGTCTTGTGATTGTTGTCTTCCATCCTGTTTTGTTTTGCCGTGTGACATTTTTGTTATACTTTGAAGGTGTTGTGTGAAATTTCACGTGCGTGTTCTGATGTTTACTGTGGAGATGTGAAGAACTGGTTCTATATTTCTAGTGCAAAGCAGCACATGTTGTTAAAGTCCCAGTGTCAGCCATCGCCCAAAAGTAATTAGCTCTTACAGTGCTCCCTTTGAGATGCGTCCCCAACCTTCAAAGTACAAAGGCTGTGGTGTTTTTGTCCGCTTTCCAGCTTCATTGGGATTATGAGGCATTTAATATTTATCAAAGCAGTTCCCTTCTCTCTGGTTAATGGCTACTGTCACCTCCGGCAGTGGCGGGCGTTCCCACTGCGCTGCTGTTTTGCTGATTCTGTTGAGGGTATTGATTTGTTCATCTGACCTGTGTGTGGTTGGTGTTTCCGACGCATGGCTTGCAGCTTTTTGTATAGAATTAGTGCCGCATACTGATGGAGAAGGGGCAAAAACAAGCATGCATGGCAAATGGAAGAGGAAATGAAGTCATTTGGATGAGTGCTGAGTATGGGCATATGAGGTTAAATTATTTAGTTTTGTATAGGAAAACATTCTCCAGTTCCTTGGTTTCTTGATGCTGTTGGGTGTCACTGAGTGCAAATTGCATTTCCTAGTGGTGGTGACACAGTGGAGGGGCCAGGGTTAGATTTGCACCCCACCGCCTGATTCATGTTGATGCGGTCAGTGTAGGTTGCGGGTTTTCCATGTGGCACTGTTAGTGGTGTCCATGTGGTTGTATTGGGGGTTTTCCATATGGCGGTTGGTTTCCATGTGGTGGTGTTGTGGGCTTTCCATGTGGTTGTACTGTGGGTTTTCTATGTGGCGGTGATGCAGATTTTCCATGTGTGTGTGTGTGTTGCGGGTTTTCCAAGTGGCGGTGTTGCGGGTTTTCCACGTGGCGGTGTTGCAGGTTTTCCACGTGGCGGTGTTGCAGGTTTTCCATGTGATGGTGTTGCGGGTTTTCCAAGTGGCGGTGTTGCGGGTTTTCCACGTGGCGGTGTTGCAGGTTTTCCACGTGGCGGTGTTGCAGGTTTTCCATGTGATGGTGTTGCAGGTTTTCCACGTGGCGGTGTTGCGGGCTTTCCATGTGGCGGTGCTGCGGGGTTTCCATGTGGCGGTGCTGTGGGGTTTCCATGTGGTGCTGCAGTGGGGGGTGGGGATTGGTCTTCTCATCTTCCACCCAACCCATCCGAGCATGAATAGTGTGACATGCTCCTGTATCTCCCTGTCCATGCGCCCCCTTGATTGCCTGTCCTTTCTTCCTGTCCCAATGCCACACTGTCCACGTGTCTGTGTGTGCGAGTGTTTCCCAGTCTGTCTCTTCTGGTCTCCTTCTCCTCCCATCTCTCCCTGTTTTTGCGCCTTCCTCTCGATGTGCCTCTCCCTCCCCAAGTGCTTTTCTGTCCAATGTTTTTCTGGCGCACTGTCCTTCACTAATCAGTGGCCATGTAAGACTTCACTTTCTGCTGAAAAATATTGTTCTTGACATTATGAAATGTAGGAATGCATGAGCGCTCCCCCGCCTGCCTAATTCCCTGTTCCTTATGTCCTGCTTCTCACATTTCATCCTGCTTTCATTTTAAACCAAGTTTCGAAAGAGAGAAAGTCTCAGAAACTTATATATGGTAAAAAGTAACCTGCTTCACTCTTTATGAAAGAGCTCTATCGCAAATTTAAGTTTTGAGAACAAACATAAAAGTCCTTCTGGAAAAGTTACCTTCAGGACTAACTTCAGGACAAGAACTGCTGGGCCCTTGTTAGTGCGAGTTCTCGATAGCTAGAAATATTGGCAGGCTGGAAGAATGTGCGGCTGTGTGGTGCAGAACATTCCTCCGGATGGAACAAATTAAGAAAACTTGCCCCGAAAACGTGCATCTGGGCAGATGTTTCCTTCCTGGCATTTTGAATTACACCAGGAAGTTTTGAAAAAGACAGAATTCTCAGGCTGGCAGATGGGGGGCCGGGGTTTATGTAAACACACGTGCGTTTGTGTACAGATTATATATGCTGATGTGCAGAGTGTAATATGCTATTTATTAACATTGTTGTGTGTCGTATCAGGCAACTGTGAAACCTCGAGTGGACCATGCTGCCTCCCCATCCATCAGCAGTGCTTATAAACAGTATATCACTGTCTTTGCATCTGTACATACAGTTTATTCCATTATATTCTTTCATGGGTATTACTTATAAACCCTTTCCTTGGATTCGAGAGGAATCCGATTCCAATTCTATTGCATACGTCATATAGTGTGCAGCAGTTCGATTCAGAGTACGGTCCAGTTCCACATCCTCTACTGTGCTAATGGTATTTGACCTTTGCCCTATAGTAATGATTATCTGAATCTGCCTTTTAACTACTCTTCTTCCAAATAAGAAATATACTTATGCTAAGTGGTGGAATAAATGTGGCCCATTGAAACTTGCACAGGGCCTAGATGTTGTGTCTGCAGGCAGTCCACACATGGAGCAAGTGTAGTGATAAGCGTAATTTGAGACATTACTATAGTGCAAAGGTCAAACCACATGTTGGCGAGAGGGATGTTGATGATAGGCTTGATCGTCACTGCTTCCAGCAGCGGCACCCTCATGAAGGTGGAGGAGCATCGCCCCCCACCGCAGCAAAAGCGGAAAATAAAACGGTAATAAAAAGAATTACCGTTTTATTTTTCACTGCTCCCAGCCCGAGCAGTGTTTGGAGGGGGGGGGGGCATGCTTGACTGGCTGCAGGGGAGCGGTGCTCACTCCACCAGTTTACACTGCGCACGCCGCTTTGGCCGGCTGTCTTGCAACGGCCAGTCTGACTTGTGCAGTGTAAAGCTCTCCACCTAGCTGTCTCGGACAGCTTGGTGGTTAGCAGGCACAGGCCTTCTGTGCCTGCCGGAGCGTCGAGGCAGCCGGCTCCAGCCAATCCTGGAGCTGCTCTTATGCTGCTCATCTGCAGCACGAGAGCAGCGTCTGGATTTTCAGAAGGGGGTTGCCTGAACCTCCAGGAGGTGCCGTCCTGCTAATGGCAGAAGAAAGAAGAATACACGGAAGAGAGGAAACGCGGGTAAGTAAGTTTACATTTTTTTTTAATGACCTTTTTGGCCCCCACAGGGTTTGTCTCTCCGTCCCTCCTGTGGTGAGGGTTACCGTCCGCCAGTGACTGCTTCCGACTGTGGGCCAATCAGACTAGGGGGGAGTGAATGGTCTAGTAGGAAGATCGGTGAGGACGAGCTTTAGTATGTTGATCTGGGTGAGTGCATTGACGTGGAATGAGGTAGCTGAAGTACATATAGGAATCTGTCATGGTGTATATGGTCTACGTGGTGGGCTCCTTCGCAAGTTTGATGTTTCTGAGGTAGGATGAGTTGGTGAATGTGTAGGTGGATTGTGAAAGCTCTGGGGTGAAATATTTGTTGTAGCAGCGGCTGCCGGATGAAGTGAAAGGAGATGTCTGAGTGCATGTGAGTTTTAGTTGGGTAAAAAGTCACAGAATTTTGTGGGGGTGAATGTTATAAACTCTAGAGTGGATTCATGGATGACAGGCAAGCAGTGCCTAATTTGATCCGGTGGTTTCCGGTGCTCGGCACCTGCACTTAATTGCTGGCACCGGCACTTAATTGCTGGACCTGCAGTTATGGTAGCTGCGACATGGTGGCGCTGTTTGTGTAATTGGAAGATGAGCCAAAAAACAGTTTTTTTGTTAGTTCAATGTACATTAAAAACAACTAATGCCTGCCACCCAAGTCATTCTTAAAGCTTTGGCGGACTCGAACAGTCTGAATTGTGACACTTGTGGCAGTGTGATGATTAGTAGTTATGTAAGTACAGTGGCAATGTGTCGTGCAAACTGTGGTGGCTCCTTGACCAAGCACTGCAGTCAAGTTGTTACCTAATTTGGAGATGTGTGGCTTGTGTGCAGCTGTTAAATCATGTGAGATGAGTTCATCAAATGTGTTGTGTGAGATCTGAATCAACCATATCACCATATCACGCCCCCTCTCTGGCCACGCCCCCCCCGCCCAGTTCAAATAGCGCTGACTGAGAGCGCGATTTGATTGATCCTTCACTCCTGAGGCGGAAAGCCGGGAGCAGAGATCGTAAATTGCCGCATTTTTTAAAAAAAATTTAATCATTGAGTGTTATTCTACTACTGTGTTAAAATCATTCGCCTACCTGGCAAAAGCATCTTTTACTCGCTCTGGGAACCTGCTGAGTGCAAGCAGCGCCTCCCAAACGCCGACATACGCCCCCTGAGCGCCGCCATTGACGGCGTGCAGCGAGGCCACGCCCCCTCTCTGGCCACGCCCCCCGCCCAGTTCAAATAGCGCTGACTGAGAGCGCGATTTGATTGATCCTTCATTCCTGAGGCGGAAAGCCGGGAGCATAGATCGTAAATTGCCGCATTTTTGTAAAATTTTTTAATCATTGAGTGTTATTCTACTACTGTGTTAAAATCATTCGCCTACCTGGCAAAAGCATCTTTTACTCGCTCTGCGAACCTGCTGAGTGCAAGCAGCGCCTCCCAAACGCCGACATACGCCCCCTGAGCGCCGCCATTGACGGTGTGCAGCGAGGCCACGCCCCCTCTCTGGCCACGACCCCCCGCCTCTCCCTCACTATAAAATGCACTACAGGAGGAAGCGCAGCGGACGAGCGCAGCGGGAGCGCCGTTTGCGCGCCGAAGGCGCGCTTAAGGCAAGCTCGTCTGCGCTCGTCCGCGACGAGGACGCGACTAGCGCAGACATCTCTGCACAAATTTGCTCGCAGCCCCCACGCTATACGCGGGAAACCCTGATTAACCTGCGAGAACTCGCTCACGAAGGTAAACTCATCTTTGATGACACCGCCTTTCCACTGCTTGACTTCACTCATAAGGGTCTGCTCCTGGGAGGCCTTCTGAATGTCAGATCACTGCCAAAGCATGCTAACGAAATTCATCTCCTCATAGAATCCCACCACCTGGATGTCCTCTTCCTAACCGAAACGTGGACTCACGCAGACTGCGACATTGAATTAGCATGGGCTTGCCCTCAAGACTTCAAAATTTTGCACCTTCCTAGACCCATAGGCCGTGGTGGCGGTGTAGGCATGATATATAGAGCCTCCTGGCACATTAATAACATAGATATGGACTCAGTTGCCGGGACTGAGCTCTTCGGCCTTTCCATAAACTGCCACTCTGGAGGCATCGTCACGGCAATTATTTGCTCCCGACCTCCAGGGTCTTTCACCTTCCAACAACAGCAAGTGCTACTGACCACCTTCACGAACATGGCAACCTCCCATAATAAATTAATCATTCTAGGGGACTTCAACCTCTGGCCAAACGGGAGCCTAGACACCGGTCTAGAAAACCTCCTGCTCTCCTGCGAAAGCGTGGGACTCTACCAACTGGTTAAGCATCCTACCCACTCAGCAGGCCACCGACTTGACCTCATCTTTTCCAGTCATGGTTTAACACATTTGAACGACATTCTGCCCATGAGCTGGACAGATCATGCTCTTATCAAATTCTACATTACCACCACAACAACTAGAAAGCTGAATAATAGCGCACCACCCGAATTTAATTACAGGAACTGGAAAGCTCTGGAAAAACTGAGCTCCACCACCACCGTCTTCAACGTAGAAGATAGCTTCTCCCCAATCAACCCGGTTGAAGACAACTACAGAGCCTTTTGCACGAGGATAGTATCCACCACGGACTCTATTGCTCCACTAAAAAGATGCAAACCTAAAAGCAGAGCACCAGCCCCATGGTATAACGACTCCCTGAAAACCCTCAAATCAGCCTGTAAACAGGCCGAGAGGAAGTGGAGACTAGGCTACTGCGAATCAAACAAAATTAGCTGGAAAAACAAGCTCCTTGAATACAAATCAGCCATCGCAGAGAGCAAATCCACCTATTACTGCTCCACTATAGTCAACGCAGCAAATAGCTCCAAAAGCATTTCCAGATCCTTGATAACCTTATCCACCCCGACTGTGCCAAGAAAACTATCCCCCCTTCTCAGACCCTCTGCGATAATCTCGCACAGTTCTTCACGAACAAAATTGAGACAATTATTCAGAATCTTGCAATTCCCCCTTTTCAAGATAATATAATCTCCCCCGAAGCCGCCATTACCAACCTTGAGCCGCCGAGCCCAGGACACCTACCAAGGGAATGCCTACAGGCTCTCCCCCTTATCCCCGAAGCAGATTTCGAGAGACTGGCACACGGAATCACCTCTGGGTCCCCCCTCGACCCACTGCCCCCTAAAACCTGGAAAGCGTGCGGAACTGAACTATTCCACACCCTCCGCAGGATCTGTAACCAATCTCTGGGCTGTGGATTTGTCCCCACCCCCTGGAAGCAAGCACTCATCACCCCGCTGCTAAAAAAACCCTCCTTGAACCCAGAGTGTCTATCCAATTTTCGACCTATATCGCTCCTACCCTTTCCAGCGAAAGTGGTGGAACGCTGGGTTAGCTCCTGTCTTTCAACACATCTTGAGCAGAATCACATCTTGGACGACTTCCAATTCGGTTTTCGCTCAGCCCATGGCACCGAAACGGCGGTGCTTACAGCCATGGAAGAACTTCGGATGCGTGCAGACAGGGGCCACGCAGTAGCCTTTATCTTATTGGACCTGTCTGCCGCATTCGATACGGTTAACCATTTGATTCTGCTGAAGAGGCTCAGAGAGGCAGGGGTCGACGGCACCGCCCTGCTATGGTTCCACTCATAATTGAGAGATAGGAAACAGGCTGTGTCCCTTCCCCCTTTTCAATCCGCTTTTTCCCCAGTATCTCACGGTGTACCTCAGGGCTCGTCCATTAGCCCGATCCTTTTTAACGTTTATCTTAAACCACTGATGACGTTAATCAAATCCCACAGACTGAGAACGGTAAACTACGCGGACGACACCCAGCTCATCCTCTCCTGGGAGGGGGAGGATTCAATCCCCATGGAATCGTTCCACGATTGCTTAAGAGACACAGCCGGCTGGCTGCACATGAATTCCCTGCAATTCAATTCCTCCGACCGAGGTCCTGTTCTGCTCTGGGAGCCGGATTCCTCGTCTATTTCCTACAGAATTCTGGCCACCGGTAAACCCAGAAAAACCACAGCCGGTCACTAGTGTCCGCAATCTGGGTGTTATGCTAAACAACAACCTCAGCATGGAAACGCAGGTAACTAAAACAGTCTCTACTTGCTCGGCCCTACTGCGTTCTTTACGTAAAATCATGCCACTACTTCCCGCCCAGGCCCGAGCACTAATAGTCAGGTGCACTATCCTTAGTCGCCTTGACTATTGTAATGCTCTTTTGCTCGAGTCCCCAGCTGTTCTACTGGACAGACTCCAAAGAGTCCAGTCGGCTGCAGCCAAACTGGCCCTTGGTTGGACCAGAAGATCCTCGGCCACAGCAGCCTTAGCCGAGCTACATTGGCTCCCTTTGAAGCAGCGAATTGCTTTTAAAGCACTCTGCCTTGTCTTCAAGGCACTACACGGAACGGGCCCCAGATCCCTACAAAAAATGTTTTCCTGGTACACCCCCACCAGAACTCTCCGATCCACCTCAGCCCGCCTGGTGTTGGTACCCAGATTTAACAAAGTAAGGACCGGGGGAAGATCGTTCAAAGTGGCTGCCGCCAAACTTTGGAACAGTTTGCCGGTCGACATTCGCCAAATTCCAAAACTCCTGCCTTTCAGAAAGCGAATTAAAACCTGGCTCTTCCCCAATTCCGTTCACTGCTAACTCCTTAATTAGCCTCCCGTCTCTTTCCTTCCTAATGGAGTGAGCTTCAGCGCCAGGATACCTGTCAGGTGACAGTTGCGCTCTACAAGTGTTTTAAATAAATAAATAAAATGGTTAATGCGTAGGTAGGTGTGCTTAATGAGGTCAACTATCTATATTTCTTCTCCACACCGATGGCAATGGTGGACCTCCAAAATGATGAGCACCCCAGGTGGCCAGGTAGATCACTGGGCAAATAAATAAGAGCTGGGCCCTTGCTACTCTGTAATCTCTTGGCACCGCCACACCATCTATTAAACAAGAACATCTGGTAGTAGTGACCATGGCATTGTTCACCATATAGTTCCACTTAAAATAAGAGTGTCAAGCCATGTCACTTGTAACACAGGTCTACCGAACTTAAAACATAATTCTCAGTGACAGGTCAGAGCCCCTATTAACCTGTCAAGAATTCCTGTCATACAAGGGAAACACGCCCTTATGTAAACAGGAGAGCTGTTACATAACTCAAGGGAAACACGCCCTTATGTAAACAGGAGAGCTGTTACATAACTCAAGGGAAACACGCCCTTATGTAAACAGGAGAGCTGTTACATAACTCAAGGGAAACACGCCCTTATGTAAACAGGAGAGCTGTTACATAACTCAAGGGAAACACGCCCTTATGTAAACAGGAGAGCTGTTACATAACTCAAGGAAAACACGCCCTATAAAGGGAGGAACCGGGAGGTACAAGGCTGTCGGATATTGTGTTTACACCGACGTACCTGCTTCGTGAAGAGCAGTGTTCCGGAGTGGTGCTCCAGTAAGGCAAGAACGGAGGTAGGTCGAGTCGTTACTCCCTGGGCCGTGTCTTGCCCCATCGTCACCTGTGAAGGACCCGGAAGCTCTACCGGTCAACCATTGAGCTTCGCTTTTTGACTCGGCTGAGTCCAAGCGCAGTGGCGCTTTTGCTGGTTGGAGTCGTAACTCCCAGCCCGACCAGAGACACAGGGACTGCCAGCTGTAACGCACACCAGGAGGTGTTTGTCGCGTTACAGACTCGGAAGTCCACAGGATCGATCGAGCGGCTGCTCTCGGTTCAGTCTTCTTGCTTGTGATTGGGGTATCGGTGACGCATCACCAGGAGGTGACTCCGCGTCCCGGTGCAGTCTGAGGAAGAGGTTGAGCGGCTGCTCCCTTCAGGTAGAGACCCCGGCTGGGTGTTTCCCTGACTCCTCGATTCTCCCCAACACTCTTCGTGCCCCTCACAGCCTACCGATTGGCATTGTCGGCCATTTCATTTCTGCCCTCTGTTGGCATACGCCGGGATCGGCGTATATGCAGAGGACGGTTAGGACCATCCGTGCTGTGGGCTGGTAACGTACTTAGCCTGGAGGATTCCAGTGACTATAACTTTTGTTTGTTCTTTGTATTTTATTTGCTTTCATTAAAAGAACTAACCCTTCACAAGTGGTTGCGTCCTCATTGTCGTGTCTGTTAAACGATCCTGAGACGTTCAGGGCGTTACAAAATATCCGACCTTAATAACACTAACTGTCTCCCGGTCGATAACAGACATGGCAACACTTGATGATGTGCTGGCTGCTTTAGCGGCCATGCAAGTTGAAGTGGCTGCCTCTAGGCAAGAAACAGCCGATGTAAAAGCCAGACTGGATGCTATCCAATTGGACCCGCTCACGCCCAGCACCTCCCTCACGAACCAGACCCCTGCGGTAGTAGTGGAAATGCCGGTAGCCATCCCCTTGGCAACACCAGAGAGGTACAGTGGGGATCCTAACACAGTGCAGGTATTCCTCACACAAGTGGCGCTACATTTATCGTGCAAACCAAAGGCGTTCCCCACGAGTCAGGCTCGTGTGGCTTTCCTTATATCCTATTTGGCTGGAAACGCGGCACAATGGGCCGTTCCTCTGGTGAGCAGGGACGACCCCCTCTTATGTGATTGGGGTGCTTTTCGCGAGGAATTCCTGAAGGTATTCGACAGAAGGGCTGACTCGTACACGGCGGACCGTGAAATGCTTGAGTTGAGACAGGGATCCAACGACCTGGTGCAGTATCTCAACGCGTTCCGAAGGCTGGTTGCGGAAACCAAGTGGCCTGTTGCTAAACAGACGGCGCTCTTCCATCAAGGGCTGTGCGATGAGCTCAAGGACGCCGTGGCTCATATTGACCCTCAACCCAAGACATGTGAGGGCCTTATCAACCTGGTATTACGGCTGGAACATAGGCTAAGTGAAAGAAAGGGGGATCATGGGAGAAAAGGAAAATCCCTTCCATCCTATGTGACGGTGGGAAGTCCTGAAACTTCCACCGCATCCAAGGGAGAACCCATGGACATCAGCGCAATACGAGCGAGCCTCACAGCCACGGAGAAAGAGTCACGCCGTAAACAAGGATTGTGCCTATATTGTGGCAAAAAAGGCCACTACGTACGTGAATGCCCTGCCAAACCGAAGACGTCACGTTATCGGGCCAACCGGTCGGTAACAGCCGTGGTGGACATACCGGCGGAAAACTAGAGGACTCCAAGACCAGAGAAGGGGCATCTCGGAGTCACTCATCCATCCCTTCACTTTCCAACTCGGTCACTAAGGGACAACGACACCTGTTTATCACGGTGCACGTGGGAGTGCATAACCAGTGGATACCCGTTGTGGCCATGGTGGATTCAGGGGCCACTGGCATGTTTATGGACCACAACGAGGCATGCAGGCTAGGGCTAGTGCTTCTTCCCAAAGCAGTACCCGAAGACGTCTATGCGGTAGACGGAAGGCGATTGGTGACGGGGCCCATCGGACAGCACACGGGGGTCCTTCCGATGAGATATGGGAGGAACCATTTGGAACAAATCGATTTTAACATCATCCGAGCGCCCCAATATGGCGTCATATTGGGATTGCCGTGGCTACAGAAACACAACCCCTTTGTGGATTGGCCAACACATCGCATCGAAATGACGTCACCGTATTGCATCCTGCATTGTGGAATAAGAACGGAATCCCTTGACGCAGATGAGAGCGGGAGTCAGACGGTGGCTACAGCGGCAGAAAAAGATGTGGCTCTCCCCCAGGCTTATCACAGTTTTGAGGATGTATTTGATGAGGTGAAGGCGGAAGTGCTACCACCACATAGACAGTTTGACTGCCAGATCGACCTGGTGCCAGGGGCCAGCGTCCCCAGCGGCAGGCTGTATGCCCTGACGGAGCCTGAAAACGTGCATCTCCGGGGGTACCTGGATAAACTCCTCAAGCTAGGATTCATCCGCCCGTCCAAGTCTCCGGCCGCCTCGCCACTCTTCTTCATCCCGAAGGCTAATGGGGAGCTGAGAGCCTGTGTGGACTTTAGGGCATTGAATGCGATAACCATAAAAAATCGGTACCCCTTGCCTCTCATCAGTGTACTTCTGGAACAGGTCAAGAAAGCTCGTATCTACACCAAGTTGGATTTGAAAGGGGCATACCATCTGGTGCGCATGAGGGACGGAGACGAGTGGAAGACCGCCTTTAAGACCAGGTTCGGCCTTTTTGAGTACCTCGTCATGCCGTTCGGTCTGTGCAACGCCCCGGCAGCCTTTCAGTACTTTTTGAATGAGGTATTCAGAGAGGAGTTGGATATCTACGTGGTCGTATATATCGACGACATCCTCATCTATTCGTCCAGTGTGGAGGAGCACGTACACCACGTCAAAGCTGTGCTCCAAAAGCTGAGGGAAAACATGCTGTTTTGTAAACTCAGCAAGTGTGACTTCCACGTCACATCCGTGGAATTCCTCGGAGTGATGCTGAGTCCAGAGGGACAGGAGATGGCAGAACGAAAGATCAAGGCGGTGACAGAATGGCCGGTGCCCCAAAGCGTGAAGGACGTCCAAAGTTTCATTGGCTTCACCAACTTTTACAGGCGGTTTATAGATGGATTTTCAGGACTGGTGGCCCCAATCACACAGCTACTGAGGAAGTCCAAGGAGTTTGTCTGGTCCCCTGAAGCGAACAAAGCCTTTGAGGCCCTGAAAAGCGCCTTTGGTAAGGCGCCGGTGTTGGCTCACCCCGATCCGGATCTCCCCTACGTGGTGGAAGCGGACGCGTCGGATGTGGCGCTGGGGGCTATCTTGTCCCAACGCAACCACGACACAGGGGTGCTTCATCCCGTTGCGTACATGTCCCGCAAACTCAACGACGCCGAACGCAACTACCATATTGCGGAGAAGGAGCTTCTCGCAATCAAGGACGCCTTCACCGAATGGAGGCATTGGTTGATGGGGGCAAGACATGTGGTATCGTTGTACACGGACCATCGGAACCTACAGTTCATGACGGCCACTAGACACCTTTCTCCCAGGCAGCTGCGGTGGATGATCTTCTTTGCGGGGTTCAACTTCCGCATCACATATCGGCCGGGGACGGAAAACCGGAAGGCGGACGCCCTGTCCCGTCAATCTGCAGTTAAGGAACCATTGCCTGCAACCGAGCGTTCCATCATTTCCCCGAGGATGGTATTGGGGGTTATCCAACCGGATACTTTCCTGAGGGGAATAAAGAGAGGGATCAGGTCATTCGCATGGCGGAGGTGGCTCCTCAGTCACAGAGAATGGCAGCTGAAGGACGGGATACCCCTGAAGGGCAGGTGCCTATTGATACCCACGCCTAGGCTAAGGAAACAAGCATTCATCTGGTGCCATGACTCTCCATGCGCAGGTCATTTGGGCTTTGAAAAAACGGTGGCTAGCATGGGACGGCATTTCTGGTGGCCAACCATGAGAGTGGATGTCAGGAGGTGGGGACAGGAGTGTCCTACGTGTGCTACCATGAAGGCCGACCATGGCCGAACCCAAGGGCTCTTACATCCACTTCCGACCCCGGATAGACCATGGGATAGCATATCACTGGACTTCGTGGTGGGCCTACCGGTAGACCAGGGGATGACGGCAATACTGGTGGTGGTGGATTACTTGACGAAAATGGGGCACTTCATCCCCTGCAAGAGAGTCCCTACTGCCGGGGAATTGGCGTCACTACTCCTAAAGAATGTGGTACGACTGCATGGATTACCTTGGGTGATCGTGTCGGACCGGGGGTCGCAGTTTACTGCGCAATTCTGGAAGACTTGGTGCACTGCGCTGCATGTTAAGACCGCCCTGTCCACCAGCTACCACCCTCAAACGGACGGCCAAACCGAGCGCCTGAACCAAACGCTCAAACAGTATCTGCGATGTTTTGTGGACCAGGGCAGGGAAGAATGGGTCGACTTGCTATGGGTTGCAGAGATAGCCTATAACAACGCCACTCACAGCTCCACACAGTCATCTCCGTTCTATAGCAACTATGGCCAACATCCCAGGTTCTTGCCATTTCTACATCCGTTCAGAGAGGACAGGATTCCCGCCACAGCGGACAGGGTGGCACACATAAAAGACACGTTGATGCGCTCAAGGGCTGTCCTAATAGAGGCCAAGAGAAGATACAAGGCTGCGGCAGATAGGAAGAGAAGGCCCGGGCCACTGTACCGCACTGGAGACTACGTCTGGATATCCACAAGAAACATGAGGTTTCGAAAGAACAGTGTGTTCCATCCCAAGTACATGGGCCCCTATCGAATTACCAAGTGTATGGGTCCCGTGAACGTGAAGGTGTGCTTGCCCCAGTCATTGCGGATACACCCTGTATTTCATGTATCATTGCTCAAACCAGCACCCTCCAAGCCGTCTGGGACACCTAGGCCGGTATGCGTGGAGTCGGAGGTGGAGTATGAAGTGTCGGGCATACGGGCGTCCAAATGGCGCAGGGGGAAGCTGTGGTACCTGGTTGCGTGGAAAGGCTATGGCCCGGAGGAGCATTCATGGGAACCGGCTGAAGGGGTTCATGCTCCGCGCTTGGTCTCCTTGTTCCATCGGCGTTTTCCTGCCAGCGCTGGACCCGTGGGGAGCCGCTGAGAGGGAGGATGTACTGTCAAGAATTCCTGTCATACAAGGGAAACACGCCCTTATGTAAACAGGAGAGCTGTTACATAACTCAAGGGAAACACGCCCTTATGTAAACAGGAGAGCTGTTACATAACTCAAGGGAAACACGCCCTTATGTAAACAGGAGAGCTGTTACATAACTCAAGGGAAACACGCCCTTATGTAAACAGGAGAGCTGTTACATAACTCAAGGAAAACACGCCCTATAAAGGGAGGAACCGGGAGGTACAAGGCTGTCGGATATTGTGTTTACACCGACGTACCTGCTTCGTGAAGAGCAGTGTTCCGGAGTGGTGCTCCAGTAAGGCAAGAACGGAGGTAGGTCGAGTCGTTACTCCCTGGGCCGTGTCTTGCCCCATCGTCACCTGTGAAGGACCCGGAAGCTCTACCGGTCAACCATTGAGCTTCGCTTTTTGACTCGGCTGAGTCCAAGCGCAGTGGCGCTTTTGCTGGTTGGAGTCGTAACTCCCAGCCCGACCAGAGACACAGGGACTGCCAGCTGTAACGCACACCAGGAGGTGTTTCCCGCGTTACAGACTCGGAAGTCCACAGGATCGATCGAGCGGCTGCTCTCGGTTCAGTCTTCTTGCTTGTGATTGGGGTATCGGTGACGCATCACCAGGAGGTGACTCCACGTCCCGGTGCAGTCTGAGGAAGAGGTTGAGCGGCTGCTCCCTTCAGGTAGAGACCCCGGCTGGGTGTTTCCCTGACTCTTCGATTCTCCCCAACACTCTTCGTGCCCCTCACAGCCTCCCGATTGGCATTATCGGCCATTTCATTTCTGCCCTCTGTTGGCATACGCCGGGATCGGCGTATATGCAGAGGACGGTTAGGACCATCCGTGCTGTGGGCTGGTAACGTACTTAGCCTGGAGGATTCCAGTGACTATAACCTTTGTTTATTCGTTGTATTATTTTTGCCTTCATTAAAAGAACTAACCCTTCACAAGTGGTTGCGTCCTCATTGTCGTGTCTGTTAAACGATCCTGAGACGTTCAGGGCGTTACATAACCATAAAGGTTGACCAAATATGTAATGACGGTGTAGCAGCTTTCATTGTTTCTAAAGAAACAACTATTTGCGAGAATTACAGAAGAGGGTTCCTAATTTATAAACCCTGTCCGAACCCCTTTCAGGGGGCTATGGGGCAAGTAGGAGTTACTGGATTCAACCGTGGGCGCTGAAGCCTTTTACTCCCTAGGTCTCTGGGCCGACCTACTGTGGGTCCTGAGCAACTGGGCCAAGTACCCCTTCAGTGGCTGATTCTGTGGTATCATGGGTCGAGCAGTCCAAGGCTTCTTGGGGGGAGGTAGATATAGTGGGGTGAACACAGGCTTACAACTTCAAACATGTTCATTAGCATCAATACATGATTGTCCGGTCGAATACTTTCTTTTATGACAAAGGCAGTATTTATGTATGAAATCAAAGTGAAGTACTACATACACAAACAATACACACACACACACCCCTGACGTCAGAGCTCTAGTGTTCAATAGGCAGGTCTCAGAGTTCTTCTTCCCTCTCACTTGCCGTAATGGTTATTCCTCATTCACTATGGGCGACATTCAAGTTAGGCCCCACTAGTACTCCTAGTCTCAAGAGTTCCACTCTGACTCAAATACAAGTAATAAGTGTTCCAGTGCCTGAAGCGCTATGTAGTAGAACAAGATCCCCCAGGGACTTCCAGCTCTCTGATCAGTCTTACCCTCTCCTCCATGGATGGCATGACCGCAGTTTCCTCGGGGAGTGGCAGCGGCTGCTGTTGATGAGCAGTGTTCACAGCTCTGCAGGGGCAGCGGTAGGGCATCCACAGCGCTTCCTCCTGTGAGACAATAAGGTCCTCTGATCCTTCCCACAGGTAGGGGTACGTTGCTCAGGTTCCAATCGTCAGTCGGGGCTCTGTCCTACATGGGTCACCTCACCATAATGACCGGAGCCAGTCAGCAATCCTTGTCCTTTCCAATAGACCCACCTGGCATATGGGGTGACCAACCTTACTCAGCTCGATTGCCACAGGAGTAATATTCACTTCAACCCCACCTGGCATACAAGGTTATCAACTTCACGCCAATCCGCATGGCAGTGACACTGACCATGGCTAACTTCACGGCAGCACCCTCTGGCATACTGAGTTGCCCTCTTGAACCTGCACATGGGCGAAGACCAAATCAGTGCATCAGCCATCTCTTCACACCTCTCTACAGATATCCGCTCGCCAGCATTCCCCACTGGACCTCACTCTCGCCATTGTTTGCCTCTTCCTCACATGGCAAACAGGTCTTGGCAAGAAGGCAGGTACTGGTGCTCCAGGTTCCTGGGGTAGGTGGTCTGGATGTTCCTAGGTTATGTCCTGTCACCCAGCTGGGAGACTCGCAGGCCGTAGCTTCCAGCCCTGGGCAGAGGCAGAATTCTTGCAGAGCTTTTCGTCCTCACACAGCCTGAAAGGCTCCTTGACGGTTGCCAATTTTGGGGGCCCTGAGCTCCCTTTCCAGATACCAAATGTGATTTAGGGTCTGAGTCTTTGAAGTTTGTGTTGGGGGCTGCTTTCTTTTGAAGTGTCCACTCCCCTGCACTTCCTCCAGAAAGCGGTCTGTCTCAGATGGAGCAACTCCAAATCTAATAGCCCCACAACACAGGCCATGTGAATGACTAGAGGTTTATACTTGGATGTCAGCCACACTGATTTGTGCATCGGAAGGTTACCCAAAATCCCAACCCTACTATTTATGATCCCCTTATCAGATCCATCTCCTTTCTGAGATGTGCCCAGGCCTCTTTCCAGTGACCTCTCCCTGAGTCAAAGAGCACCCTATGAAGTATACTGAATAGCCTGGCTCTTCCTCCTCCAGTGCATGTCCAACCAAGTGCACAGGAATGCAGCAATCCACTAACCAGTATAGGCGATGCCTCTACCTCCTCCTCATGTTCTTCCAGTCAGTCCTGGGTCTCCCAAAATGAAACTCAGAATCTTGCATGTATTGTACCATTCACAGGCACACATACACCCAGACACACATGCGCTGCACAGCGATACATACTAACTAGATGTAGGGCAAGGGTGAGTTAAGCACAGAGCAGCGGAACTTGACATGAGTGGGTCTGTAGGCTGCACTCCAGTGAAACAGGTAAAAAGGCCTTTTCACTTCGACTGATCACTAAATGGTATGCTATACTGCCACTTCTATGCTTCTGATACTTGAGTCGTGGCAGAGGCAAAGCTTTTCATCACTATGGGGGTAGCACTTTGGGCATCCTTCCCGGTGCATCAAGACCACAATCTGTGATACAGGCCACATTCATGGCACACACGCATGATCCGTGTTCGCCCATGACAATAAAAATCAGTACCAGCGACACAGACAACATATCAGCTGGGACAATCAGGGCAGGGGTACACATTGTCACCATGCGAAGGAGTTTTCCCCCTCAACTAGATCTGTCAAAAAAGCTAGCACTACTTGATATCTGATGCAGGAGCTTTCAAAACACAGATAAACACTTGACGACTTTACTTGAATCAATCCAAAGATAATTTATTACTTTATCCCATTTTTATTTACACAACAGCATTTAAACTAGAGATGCATAAATAGTTTAAAAATAACAAACTGATAACAATTGCAGCAATATAATAAAAATTCCCATAACTTTTCAGCTATTTTGGAGGTAATTATCTATGCAAACTAGAAACCAGTCTAGAAGAAAGAAACGAAGTGAGGACATTCAAATCTAAAGACCCTTATTGGCAAACATAAACATTGGCAGTAATGTACAAGCGATACTTAATTATTAGTTCCAGAACAGTTTATGCTATGATGGCCATGTAATCTTAAACTTAGAAGCACCCATCCTTTTTTGTATAGATATTTTATATAGGACAGCATGAGAAACTAGGTCAAGGACCGAGTCATCAAAAGCTGGAAATGTTTCTCTTCATCCACAGCCTCAAAATTGTCATCCTTTCACTTCTTCAATTTGTTCCTAAATTTCATTATCACTAATGTCAGATGCTATTGACCTGTCTCCCATTGGAATTCTGTACCTAAACTCCCTCCATATGTGGTCCATATGTGGTCAACCCTCCTGCAGACATACACCGCATGTTTCAAAGTAAATGGAGGTAAAGGTGAGAACTAAAATGAATCATCAGATTTAATGTTAAGCTAGTGTCATTTTAAGGGAAACCAAAGTATTATTATGTGAAATTCTTCCAGCTGATTGCTAAGTAGTTCCTTGTTCACTGTATGTGAACTGTTTATCAATAATGTCTCCATCCAGCATCTCTCCAACAGAAGCTCACCAGTGACCTTTAGCCACTAGAGAAGAAAAAACGATTTATTTTACTAACAAAATTGAATCTACCACCTCCTCAAAAGAACTTTTAAAACTCATCCACCAGATCTCGGCTTTTCCAGCCCCCTCGGAAATAGAGGACTCACAAGAGCTCTGCAATAAGCTAGCAGAATTCTACCAACTGAAAATTACAAAAATCTAGAGTTGACTCTTCTAATCCTGAAGTCGTTTCCCCCTCCTGACTGAGCACCCTGCTGCATGTGAGCCTCTCAAACTATGGGGATGAGGAGAAACGCATGAGGATGCTAGCATGTTTCCATCCTTTGACACTTGATTTAATGGAGTAGCGTCTCCTTAACATCAAATAAGGATCACCTCTTGAACCATGTTCCCCCCCAAAACTTACAATTGGCAGTTGCTACAGTAGCTTGACCTTTAACATCATCATGAATAAAGCTATCACTTCAGTCTTCTACCAACATGTTAGAAATGGGGGTCTCTAATTGGCAGAGGTAGGTACCTTTGTCCAAATAGGGACCCTTGCTTCTATTCAGGGTAAAGGGGATACACACTTTAGATAACTCACCCCCTGGGTAGCTTGGCACAAGCAGACAGACTTATCCCAAAGGCAATGTGTAAAGCATTTGTACTTAAAACACACAGTAATATAGTGATAACACCACAAATGGACACCACATCAGTTTAGAAAAATAAAGTATCTTTATCTAAACTCAACAAGACCAAAACAACAAAAATGTAATATACTTGTGATAAGAATATGACTTTAAAAATGTTTCAGGTAACTGGGTCCATAGAAAACTATGGATGCGTGATTTCTCTCATAGTACCTGTAGTTGCGACAAAATTCACAAGGCTAAACAGCGGCAGAGATGGGAAGCATTGAGAGCACAAAGAGAAGCGTCAGTTTCTGAGACCATGGGAAGGCGATGCAACAGTTCTACTGCACGTAGGAGAAGTGATGCGTCATGTCCGGTTTGTAGGGGGAAGTGACGCGTCGACTCCAAGATGATTCTGGTCCACGGGTAATGCGTCAGGAAAAACTTGCGGCACAGGTACGATGCGTGAAAATCCGGAATGTGTTGGCAAATGATGATGCGGCGGCGTCGAGGGGGGTTACGCCGGTTTCTTCAGCCATGATCCCTCTATGCATCTGCGCTGCATAGGGGAAAACAGCCGCAAGAACAGCGATGCGTCGATTTTCGTACTTCTTCAGGTTTTTTCCACCTCCCAGCAGCAAGCACAACCTCCAGAAGCCCAGAACTGGAACAGGCACCTCCTGGCAGGTCAGAACTCTCAGCAGCAGAATTCAGGTTAGCTGGGGTGAGTCATTGTGCCCCTGAAACCTCAGAACAAGAGGCCAGCACACACAGGCCCTTGGAGATTTCTTCAAGCAGGTTCAAAGCAAAGTTCCAGTCTTTGTCCTCTCCTTGGCGGAAACAGCAACTGCCGGCCAAACCCACATAGCACACAGCAAAGGAGCAGTACTCCTCCTCACAGCCTTTCTCCTTGGCAGAGGTTCCTCTTGATCCAGAAGTAGTCTAAAGTCCTGGGGTTTTAAGTCTAAAATGTATACCCCAAAATCTTTGTTCTCTTGGTACAAGGGTCTCTGAGCTCAGTCCAAACCAGTTCTGTTTTCACTGGTGCAGCATGACCACAGAGGGTGGAGACAGTATTGTGCAAGGGAGACAGACCCTATTCAGGTGCAAGGAAATCTCCTACCACTACTCTAAATTCACCCAAGCCTCATTCAGCTCAGCTCTGAGTCATCCAGGAAGGGCCAGGCACACCTCAACCCCCCTCCCCCCCCATGCTGCCCACTGTGAATGCACATCCCCAGCCCCTGCCACTCTAAAACCAGACAGTCAATACACAAACAGGCAGAGGCACACAGAATGGTTAAGAATGAAAATGCCTACTTTCTAAAAGTAATTTAAAAACCATCTTTACTAAAAGATATGTTATTAAAATCTGAGTTCAGAGAGCCTATACTTTATTTCTCTTTCTTGTCCCAATGGTAAGTTATACATGTAAGATGTTACAAAGCATTTCCCATGTATGTGGTAAGATAGCCTTCCAATAGTGTAAAACGAAATTGGCAGGATTTCACTATCAGGACATGTCACACACCAGTACATGTCTCACCTTTCACATACACTGCACCCTACCCTGGGGGGTACCTTGGGACTACCATAGGGGTGCCTTATATGTAAGAAAATGTAAGGTTAGGGCCTGGCAAATGGGTGCACTTGCCAACTCAACATGGCGGTTTACAACTGTGCACAGACACTGCAGAGGCAGGTCTGAGTTACCTTTTCAGAGCTACTCGTGTGGGTGGCACAATTAGTGCTGCAGGTCCACTAGTAGCATTTGATTTACAGGTCTAGGCACACTTCAGTGCACTATACTAGGAACTTACCAGTAAATCAAATATGCCAACCAGGGAGAACCAATTGTAACAACAATTTACACAGGAAGCACTTGCACTTTGACACTGATCAGCAGTGGCAAAGTGCACAAAGCATCTAAGCCAGCAAAAATGAAATCCAGCACAGCATCAAAAATACAGGAGGTCGAGGCAAAACATCTAGGGAAACCACGACAAAGATGCCAAGTCTGACACCACATCTGTGGAAGGAGGGCAGTGGTCAGGTCTCTACTGAAGAAGCCTATCTTGACCCCAATGACTTCAAGAACTATCACCCTATTTCCCTGCTTCCGATCCCAGGTAAGATCCTGGAGAAACATTTTATCCAGCATCTGATGACCTATGTGGAGGAACAGGGTATGTTGGATGCTTTGCAGTTCAGTTTCAGAAGTGGTCAATGAATAGAAACCGCTTTCGTATCTGCAATGGTCAACATCAGATGCTTAGTTGATGCAGGGCCGGCCGCGGCCCTAATCATTTTGGATCTATCGGAGGCCTTCAACACCATCTTGCTTATAGCTTTTACAAGCATTGGGACTTAAAGATGTGGCTCTTAAATTGATCACTTCTTTTCTCACAGACTGATCCCAGATGGTGAATCAGTTTAAATCTGACCCATTGTCCTTGTCATGTTGGTTCCTACAGGGTTTGTCCCTCAGTCTCGCACAGTTTAACCTATATTTCTCTCCTCTTGCTATGCTTATATGCTCTTTTGGGATGCAGGCCATGTCACGTGCTGATGACACTGATGATAATTGTGTCTATTTTGAAAGACACGGATGCAATTGCAGCCTACTTCAACAACTGCATGACTGCTGTGGCAAGTTGGATAGGCATGAACTATTTGAAGCTCAGTGGTGATAAGACAGAGGTGCTGCTCTTTCAAAGCCAACCTACTCTTTGGAACAGGAACTGGTGACCAAATATGTTGGAAACTTTACCTATCTTAACAGACTCAGTGAAAAACCTATGTGTAATCCTGGATAGGGACTTGTCAATCAACCGCCAGCCAATTGTACTGTGCGAACTTGCTTCTGGATTATCATAATTCTAAGGAAAGTAGATCTGTATACCTCTCGCCCAGCTCATAAACATGTTGCTTTTGTCCTTGACTCCTCTAGAATTGACTACTGCAATGCATTATATGTTGAGACCAGCAATACAACTCAATCAAAGCTGAATATAGTGCAGAATGCAGCGGTTCAATTGACCTTGGATATCCCTAAACTTCACTCAGTCTCCAAAGGTTTACTTAAACTTCACTGGCTTCTGGTCAAAAAAGCACATCATGTTCGAGGCATTATGTATCGTTCCTGAAGCCCTATATAATTTGAGTCCTAATGGAGTTAAAACCATATTTCAATGGTACAAACCAATGAGAAATATCTGCTCGGAAAATCACCATTGGGTTGTTTTCCCCAGAGTTCAGAAAAAGAGATGTGGATGCAGTGTTTTCTCAGTCATGGTAGCGAACTTCTGGAACTCTCTTCCTCATCATCTTAAGTGTCTGATGATGTGAACTCCCTTCAGGTAGGCATTAAAGGCCTGGCTTTTCACCCTATAATGAGGCTTTAGCTCCCTTGGTGCAATCAGGTTCTAGCCTATGTCTGAGCTGTACAACAGAACTAACTTCTTAGTGCCCTGACACCTATGGGCATTTGTGCGCTCATACAAGTTTGCATCATATGATATATATCATATCACTGCACCGTCTTCTGAGCAATAGGAACAAACACACCACCACTTAGACAACCAACGACCTATGAATACATGAGGCAGGTGTATTCCCTTTTTACAAATGGTGATGCAATGAAAGTTTTAGTACTACAACTGTAAGTGAGAATTTAGCATAAAATAACAAAGACCCTCTTGCAGAAAACAATATATCTTTGGGTTGAAGAATTCTCTAACACCATTCCTGATTGGTCTTAAGTTAATAGAGTCAATTGATTAGAAAGAAAAATGAATTAACACAGTAAGCTAAATGTGCCATGTACATTTGAAATGTGCTCACTGACAGTAGGCAGTCATTGTTATTCATGTAGGCCATAGAAAGGCCATGAAACCAGCTTTACCAGCTAAAAGGGAACTCAATATCACTGAAATGTGAACATTGTGATTTAGACGCTTGACCCTAGAATGACATGCTTTAAGGTGTTGTCATAACAGCAGAATATTTTGGTTTAACAAAATGTATTAATTTATTGAGCAAAATTTTTATTCCTGAATGTCATTAACTTTCTTATGTGTCATACAAAGCTTGAATAGAATAATGTGTGCATTTAAACAATAATGACTGATTCATAGAGAAAAAGAATGAATTATCTAACATGGATTTTTCCTTTTTTATTAGTAATCCATTGTTCTTGCAGTGAAACAAATTTATATGTAGAAGGTCATTCTGTGTTTAAAGCCTATGGGAACTATGCCTGATGTTTCTAGAATCTCAACACGCAAGACTGTCTGTAGCTAACCATATGATAAAAAGTTTTATCTGCGTGTATTTCCATGGAAACGGAGGAGCTGAACCTGTTTGCCGAAGAGCTCTGGCTCATGATTACTACATGTCTTCTTGACTTTCATAATAGTGCGTGTTCCTAGGTAGTTGGTGAAGAAACGCTTTCCATTCTCTTGAGCGAACTTTTAACGGTTGTGGCTACTGCTGCTGCTGTTCCCTTAGACTCTCTTTGCTGTTTGATTTCCCAGTTTGCCACTGCAACTGTACGCTGATCTATTGGGATTTATCAAGACTCGGCTGAGTCTTGTGAACTACTCTTTATGGGGAGTTGTGTTACTCTAATTCGACGTTGAAGCTTTATGCTCCTTTAATTTCACTCTTTCCTGTTGAATTCAAAATTTTTATGGGTTCTTAAAATCCAAAGCTCTGAACCTGATTTACAGAATAGGAAACGTATTCCTTTATGGGACACGCTCAATGCAATCTTAGAATTAGGTGCTTTGTTCTAACCATTTCTTTTAATGAGATTTCTGTAAACATATTTGATTGATGGACTAAGTAAATGAAGACCAAAAATAAAGAAAGGATCTTTACTAATCTCTTAACGAGAATTAACATTTTGAAAACGACCATACAACTTTCATCATTGACTAAACGTAAACTGTTAATGAAGTTAAGTTTGATATGTCTAACTTGCTCTTTGACTCCTAATACACATTTCCAAGGTGAATCACTGAAAAGGAATTGGCATTGAACAGAGGGCTCAAGCTCTAGCAAATGTCAAGATGTTGTCCCAGTACTTGCTATCCAAGTCAAATTGGGGCACGAAAAGTGAAATCACACGAAAGCAAAGTGGTTGGGCTACCTAAAATAAGTGCAAAACAACTGCTAGCTTCATAAAGAGAACTATAGCAAAAGCCAAAATTGCACCTAAACCATCAGAACAGAAGGTATTACAAATTAATTACATCCTTGGAGTAGGCATGTTCAATTTATAAATCATTTCTAAAAAAAAAGTGTACCCTTTTTAAAATCTTAGAAAATCCACTTGAAGCTTCTTAAATCTTAAATACACTGTACCATATTTCCTAGACTTAAAAAATAGAGTTTGTGGCTTCTTTGTCAAACCCCTTGGAGACACCGCTTCACCAGCATCATCAGCGTGGGACATGTAGTAAAAATAAACCTGGCAGGGGTAAAGGTAGAACGTTTGAAAAGTGTACATATTTGCAAAATGAAATCTGACTTCTAAACATCAGTTCAGAGAAACCTTGCGAAAGATAAAGATCCTGGCTGAATGCGACCAGAACAAAAACAATTTAATTGTGTTCCTGAAAACGATGAGAAACTGGTACATTTAACACAAATTGTACCAGACATGGCCATTTAAAAACATGCTTCAATTCTTTCTTTGCAGTTTGAATACTGGAAACTGGAAAACATAGGTCTGTTTTCCCTCGCATTCCTTTTAATTGACATTTAACCTTGTAAATATTGTAAAAGATTAGGATCTGCCAAACAGCCCCAGGCTTGGGCAGCGTTTATTTTTAACTTTGAAAACAAATAAACATCTTCACTGCAAACTGTAATTAGAGGCCCTGGGCACAGGGACTTAATACCGGAGTAAAGCTATATCTATCGGTTTATTCTTTGCACAGAGAAGAGTTTGGGAGAAAGAAAGGAAATGGACAACCAGGGGCTAGAATTAACAATTATCAACCGCGTGAAGGTTTCCTTCTGATGTGCAGACGCCTGCAATGAACAAGTGAACAAGTGTGCATGGGCCTGAAGGTGCCCTTCAGATTGTGACCACGAGGAGGCGAAGCAAGGGAGCCAGCTGGTGTTCAACACTGCCCCTTTTAATCCCCTAGTGTCATGCTGTATTAAACAGTGGCGGCTTGCCGAGGGAGTGCTGCGGGGTGGTGGGGCGAGCGGGGATGGGCAGGGCAGGGCAGGGGGGTAGTGGAGTCGGACATACGACGGCATGGAGTAAGGTAAATAAATAAAACGATTTACCTTATGCTTGCTGCATCGCCAACTCGGCGGTGCAGTGAGCGCAAAGTAAATAGTTTTATTTATTTACTTGCTTTACTCCATGCCATTGCACGTCCGACTCCACTACAGGCCCACCCTGTCCCTCCCCCGCCCTGCCTCACCGCCCCGCAGCGCTCCCTTGGCGAGCCGCCACTGGTATTAAATGTCACTGGATTACAAGTGATCGGCAGACACGAGCCTGTCATAAAATATTGTATGTCGTGAATAATGTTTGCTACGCTACTTAAATGGCTGAAAAATACATTATGTAAGATTTCATGTAAAAATAGCCAACACTTACCTTCTCAAATACTGTCTGACAGATTAAATTAATAGTGATGCAGGATTTGCTGAACCTAAATTTGAAGCCAGACCAAACGAGCGGTGGTTCAGGATTATCAGACCGCTAAAATAGTCTCTACTTGAAATAATCCCCACTGGACACGGGTAGCAACTGAACAACGACAGACTTCGTTTCTTACGAGATCTGTTGCACTTTGAGTTACCTCACTGCTCACCGGCTGACAAGCTGACCTTCTCTGGTGGTTCTCAGCACACCTGCAGCCAGGACACCATTGGACTGGAGAAGATGTGTAGGAAAGAAGAAAGAAAAGCCGCCTCCATCTGTGTAGCCGGGATCTGGAGCGACATTTCTGTATTTATCAGGACTGCTAACACTTATTTAGGTTAGGGAAGTGGAGCTTCTAATTAAAGAATACTACACCCAATGCTAGGTTCAACTTCTGGTTGTATCTCCACATTAAAAGCTTAGCAGAGCTCCATTGCCTGTCAGCTAGCCTCGTGCTATACAACTACTACAGTCATACATATGCCACCAACCTCCACCTGGCATCAAAAATGCTGTTCTCAGACTCAGTACATGTATAAAATAAATGCATCTTTAAAGGCTCTTGCATGGTTCGTCTGTCGTAAAACTCCTAATTTTAAGTGCTCACGTCGTGAGGTACTTTCCTTCCCAGACTCTATGGTCCTCATAGTCTATTAGCCAGAAAGGTTTCTGCTTGGGAAAGGCAAGGATGTGGGCTGCTCTGTTTCTTTCTATTGTGGCACCACCAATATAAAACTTCTTTCTAACATCAATATAAAACTCCTTTAGAGCTAAACTTCACAAGGTAAATTTCTTCATTAGGTTTAAGTAAAACATAAAAGGCTTTGTTTCATAATTCCAATTGTTAGATATTGATAGATATCTTCAGTCTTTCTTCTATTCTACCCCCTAAGAAACCCAGTTAGTAATACAGCACATTGTAAAACCAATATGGCATAACAAATAAATATATCCACTGTGGTTTACATGTAGACAGTGTGGCGGATCTGCCCCATTTTTTTAAACTGGCGAGTCCCTTAAAAGATGGGGTCCAATTATAGGCAAGTCAGTGCACCGTGTGCCAAACCAAGCATCCTAGCGGAACTGTTCAGCATGCCCCTGTGCATGAGATAAAACTTCAGATTGTCTTGCCTAATTTAGTTAAGTTACATTCTAGACTCTCAGCTCGCGGATCAGATGCTCCACATTTGGACATGCTCACTCAAACTAGGGAGATTCAACAGTGCATCAAAAAGGTGATGTAAAAGTTTGAGATAATGCTCCTAAAATAATGAGCTAATTATGTCTTTATCAACATTGGCCAAGACATCCAGAGAGACAGTTTTCCAACCACTCAATCCTGGCAGTTCTGGTAGAAGATCACTAAAGGTTTAAAGTAGAAGGGTGGGTAAAATGTGAACCAGCACTGTTCTAGCATTGCCCATGAGAGCAAAGAGGGGCAATAGCATTCAGCATGTCCGATTTACATTTCTGCAACTTAAACGGTGTACAAATCTGAGAGTGTCAAAGGGAAAGCTGTCCATGATGGAAATAGAATCATAAAAAGGCCCTCAACTTAATCAGACTTTCCACAGAAACACTCGTGACAATGCTTGTTTTGTATTCTGGATTTTGCACAGCATTCTTCAGGAAGAGTTTAGAAAATCCTTTTGAAGTTGAGGAAAACACATTAAAGACAAGATTAAATATGTGAGGATACTGATTCACCAAACAAGTTGTTATAATTGAAAATCAAGTACCATGTCAGTCAGATGGGAATAGGTCATAAGATTAGGCAACAACTCACATGGTCTAAGTCAAGGAAAAAGGGTATCATCAACAAAAATGCAAACCGACAACACAGCACAGAGTTTTAACCAGTTGTGGAGCATCCATGCTCAGTCTCAACCGTTCTTTTAATAATGGATTTAAGATGGCTCTGCACCTTCATTCTTTTGGTAATAATGTAAGAGCGCAGTGGAAATTGTAACACAATCTTTATGCAGGAAAAAGATACCACTACAGAAGAAAACTTTGAGTGCGGAACCATAGGAACAGAAGTTCTACTGCGCACTCTGTTTAGAAATTCAATGTGGTGCTCTCATTTCACTCCTCCCCAGACTATTGTACTGAAACCCTAAGGAGCTGCAGTGACCTACTCCAATCTGTACAAAAAGTGATTAAATAAGAATATTATGTCAAGACAAATACACTGTGAACCCTTCGCCTTTGGGGCGTAACACATGGATGTTCCTTCATTATTGAGCCTATGTTGGCCTTTAAAGAAAGCGGAACATGTTATATGTAGATTTGATGTTTCACACATTAGACCCGCTAGGCCATGCTCCCTTTGCATAACATAATAGGAAACACTAGGAAACTTCAGATACATTTCAGCACCATTTGTCATTGTATGGCAAATCCATCATGATAGGAGAAAGCTCATCCACTTGATTTATGTTTATTTCTATAATGATAATTGTAAACAACAAATTTAATTCAAGTGACCCATAAGTTGTGCATAAAATATAGGGCATACCTTAAGGGTTTGGGATAGATAGGTCAGTTGCAGCCTAAAATTGTAAAGGTATGTAGCTTTATGCTGTATAAACATTATCATCTGAGTTCCAATGTCCTGATAGGCCTTCATATGTTTTAGCCTCAAGCAGTATGGTAAAATATTGTTAGCATGTCCAAACATGGTGTTGGACCTGTCAGTCTTAGGGTGGTCTTTCTCCCCAACATTTTGCTTACTTAAGTTCTCTTTTCGCTGAATCTTTTTGATGGCCTTTGGACTCTGAGCACTTTACTGCTAACCAGTGCTAAAGTGCATGTACTTTTCCTTTATGCCTGGTTACATTTGGTATATACACAATTGGGACATTAAATGTATCTGTATGTCCCTAGTAGAGTGCAATACCTGTGCCCAAGGCCTGTAAATAAAATGCTACCAGTGGGCCGGCAGCACTAGTTGTGCCACCCACACAAGTAGCCCTTTAAACATGTCTTAGGTCTGCCCCTGCACAGCCAGTGTGTTCAGTTTTACTGCCATTTCAACTTTGCATTTAAAACCCTATGCCAAGCCTTAAACGTCTCTATTATTACACATAAGTCACCCCAAAGATAGTCTCTAGGTAGCCCATAGGGCAGCAGTGTGTGTAAGTAAAAGGTGGTTAACCACAAAAAAGCTGCTCCTAAAGTGGTGACTTTATAAAGCGCTATGGCTCTCTACCCATTCCTACATCGGGTAGGAACGGGAGCAGTCGCCTAGGAACCACGCAGGAAACTTACCTTGAGGCAGTAAGGGTTTGAATGAAGACTGAATGAATGAAAGTATATAGGGGGCGTTTTACCACCCCAGGCACAAGTGTGGATGAATGTTTTGTGAGTTTTTACTTGTCAAAGACCACAATTTTCACGCCAGCTGTGATCTATGTTTTTTCCTACAGGGTCTGACAACAGGGGTTTGCCCTCCCCTCCTCCGATGGGGCAAGTAGCTTTGGTACTTAGGGTAAGAACAGTGCATGTATTGTGTTCAGTACTTCGCCACAACTACGGTTTGTTGTTATATATATATATTATTATATCTCTCCATATTTTCTTTTACATGCTTGAATTTAGAAGCCATCCAATTGTGGAGTGTGACAATGATCACGCCCACACAGTGGTATACTCTTGCCACCTTTTGGTAAGAACAGAGCCCCCATCTATATATTTAGGTCCTGATGAATGCCCTGGACCCTCCTGAGTCAAGACGGCAGAAACATGTCGACCTCTCACATAACGGTTAGGGGACACTAATTCCCCCACATATCGTCACCTGATTTTAATATCCTATAGTTACCTTTCACATTAAAAACACAACAAGGACAGCTATAATGATTTTTAATCACACTCACTTGTACACGGGCCCCCACTTAGTTTAGAAGTGCATCCCTGTCGTCAGGTGTATGCCCGCCCTCTATCAAACCAAGGTTTTAGAGGGCGAGTACTGGTCAATGATGAAGCATCACACCAGGTGGTGTGTGAGACCAGTCTGTTACTTTTTGTGAGATGTCTTCACTCACAATATAACCCAAACCTCACAGTGGTCACCACTTTAGGAGCAGCTTTTTTGTGGTTAATATTTATTGTTGGAGGCTGCTAGCTCCTAAAACCCTGCCCCACTTGTTCCCTCCTCCACACAGTGTGGAGCTCATGTGTTTTTTGTTTAAGTTAAAGGTGGGACATGTACTTTTAAGATTCACATGTCCTAATAGTGACAAACACCCAAATTCATTTTCATTACTGAGAGGCCTTCTCCTCTCCTAGGATAACATGGGGAAATCCTTATTACACTTTTAAACTGTACTTTTTTATTAGAAAGGCGTAGCGCTGACATTTTTTATATCTTTGGAATAGTAATGACAAATCCTCTCTACTGGTAAAGTTGGATTTGTCATTACTATTTTGGAAATGCCACTTTTAGAAAGTGGTAATTTCTCTGTTCTTAAAGCTCTGCGTGCCTGCTGCCTGTGTCCAATGCACGTCTGAGGTGGGTAGTAGTTTGACTTTGTGCATCCCCTCTAGACAGCCACACATAAAGGAAGGTTAGGAGTGTCTTCGTGCCCATCTTCATCCTGATGGCTCATCCGGGCAAGGGTGGAAGGGAGGAGCTGACACATCTGAATAGACAGTGCCCTGTCCCCACACAAATGGTTGATTTATCCCCTGTAGTGAGTCTAGAACCAGGACTCAAAAGAAAGGACCTCTGGGCACTTCGAAGACCCTGCTTTGAAGTCACCCCCACTTCAAAGTCACAACTGGGTATAAGTACTGGGTCTCAGCCCCTACAAATCAGACACTTCTGGATCTGTAAAGAACCTCTGTCAGAAGAACTGCTGTGCCGCTACAAGGACTGTCACTCTGCTGGACTGCTGCCTCAAATGAACTGCTTTTCTGTTGTGGTTTTGCCCTGCTGCCTGTTGCTCTCCGACCCTGTTGAGGGAGAGCTGGACTCTGCCTTGATCCTAGAGTGATCTCCAAGGGCTTGTTGGCCTACTTTAAAAATTCATCCCTCGACTTATACTCATTAGATTTTTGTCATTCCAGTCCTGTTTTATTTATAAAATTGATATCTGTTTGTCTAACCTGGTGTGGAATCATTTTGTGCTGTTTGACTTACTGTGTGTTGTATTTCACAAATACTTTACACATTGCCTCTTAAATTAAGCCTGACTACTCTGTGCCAAGCTACCAGAGGGTGAGCACAGGTTAACTTATGATGTGTATCTGACTTACTCTGACTAGGATTTGTGACACTTGAGTGGGTCTTATGTTTCCCCCGTGCCTTTTTGTTTTTAAATCCTAGCCCCTGGTCGCCAGAATAAAGATATGCAGTGAACCCTGTAGTTAGTTCTAATCACTTCATCCCTTATTGCAGTGCATCCCCGCTACCACTTCAGCTCTTTCACTGGGTAAACATCCCTGAGTTCCTCCCTCTCAGTGAGGGAGTTGTAATCCATATCCAGACTAGGTATCCTGATAAGGGGAGGTTCCACAATGATGAAGAACGCCACCTCTGGTAGGTGAGGGAAACCGTTCTTTCAAACGATGCCTTCTAGGTAGGTGCGTTTTTTTCACGAAATAGACCCAAGGGTTCATTTTGTGTTTGGTTATATGAATCAGGAGAGGAAACCCTTGCTGGTCTTTAGACCTCCTTTAGCCGTCCCTCCTTGTGAATCTTAGGATTGTGGTTTCTACTCGGACATTGTGCATACCTCTGCCAACTAGAGACCCAATTTCTAACACATGGCTTTCAGTTTAACATTCTATTGTTGGTTTGTAGTTTTAATTCAGTTGTAGGGCAGGGTTCTTGGGATGGAATTTACATTATTTGCCATAGGCCAAATTACATGTTTAAACAACAAATTTAAGTATGCTGAGTGCCCAATTATAAATGTTTATTACTTGACGTAATAGGCATGTATAGATATGGACGTATATTTGATAACTTTTATAATGTCGTGGACTTACTTATTCATATGTGCCACTTACTGGATTGTGCAACCGTGAACATGTCGTAAGTAAATCGGATTTTTTCTAACATGCTCTTGTGCTTCAGTTCGAGTTGCACCTTGCCGCCAACAATGGATGTAAACCAGTTTTCCAAATACAGTTCTATTGATTTTATCAACAGTGAGCACAAATCAAATGATTGTATATTGAAACTGATCAGGAACCCCCTCTGTGCTCGCTCCTGAAGCAAGATACCGCCCTGTAATTCCAGTGCCTGTGTGACATCCTTCATTCCTTCCTGGAAGCGGAGTCTGGTGGTGTGGGGTTCTGTGGTGAGGGAGAGCATGAGCTGGGTGTCGTCGGCATAGGATAGTATGCTGTGTCTTCGACCTGCTGCAGACCTTTCCGGTTGAGGCTGGAGAGTTTAGAAGCTCCTGGTGGTGCTGAAGAAGCTCTCAATGGTCTCTATGGACTTAAGTGGACCAACTGGAACAGAACAGTGCTTAAAATGTAAAAAATTAAGTCCCGGACCCAAAGCATTGTTCAGAAGCCTGTGGCCTGTGCTATGTAATGTATGAGTCCTGAATACCAAGGCTGCATAGTATGGATTCCATCTCATGCCTCTTTAATGTAGCTCCAGATGCACAATGCCTCCTTTCCTCTCTAGCAGGTCCATTCTCATCACTGCTTTCTCCCTTTGTCATGGTTTACCCATTTTTCTCCTCCCCCTTCCTTTCCTCTTGTTTTTTTCTCTTTTGCTTTGGTTCAAAGTCCTGTTGAGGAAAAATAAGATCTTGCCTATAACAACTAGCTCAAATTAAGCACTGAAACAGAATATTTCCTTGTGTACCTGAAAGGAGAGTTGGGCAAGCTTGGAAAGCTAATTTCCATCAGAAGAATCAGTCCTGATGATCTGACCACTTTTCTTCAAGGCAACATCGCTCATAGAACTTTTATAAATCTTTGGATAATCTGCAAAGCCTACAAACTTGGCAGCTTTATCTTGTTGGTTTTTCCCACACAGAGATTTTCATGTGACAAGTTCTAGTTTACATATGCACCACTTAACCAGTGTATCTGACCTCATGAAGCCATTGTTGGCAACAGCTTCCAGACTTGGCCCACTAAAGATTATTGATCTCCAGAAGAGTTTCGAAGTCCAAACGTAAAAAAGCTACAAACTCCTACCCATCCTTGTTTAGTCATTGGTGACTATCAGTCCTTGCCTAGTAGATGTGAGTCAAAGGCATAGAAGGTACTTATGTAGTATCTCTTTTTTGTGTGTTTGACTTACCTTTACATTGAATGTCATTTTCCAATTCGTTCTTTCTAACCCTACCTTTTAATCCTTACATCCTTTTGTCTTCACTTTTGTGTCATATTTCTTATCAAAGTTTTGTTGTCTTAACAAAAAGGCTTTGGATCTTTTATGTTCTCCATTTCATATCTGAATGAGTGTAGGACACATTGCATGGACCTTCTGGGAGCTCAGTAACTGCTGTCAGCAACTCTGTGGCCTCTCAACCTGTATCCTAACACTCTGATTGCTTACCAGCAGTCTAACATGCAAAGCAACATTCGAGCACACATGTTATACATGAATCATCTACTGAGTAATACTGGCTCGTGATCTACAGAGGCAGATCTTGCTCAATTACGCTCTGCAGTGCCTTATACTATATTGTAAAGCTGGATTACTGTTGATTACTGTGTACAGCTCAGTAAATGTATTCCAAAACCAACGACGAATGACATTAATGCCAGGTTTTCTAATCCTAAGTATTTTACTACAACAAAAGGTAAAATAATTCAATATCACTGTTTGGCAGTACTGTTTCGCATGTTGGCAGAACCCCCATACCAGATAAACAGTTAAATGATTCTCTCAACTAATTACTTTTTATGTGAATGTTTAGATGTGTGTAGGTGTTCAGTGTGCAAAAAATGCCTGGTCTTTCAAACATTGATGAATGAGGGCGCGACTGTCCAGAACCACATGCAAAAATAATGAGCTGCCAAAAAACCTGCTGGAACAAAGAGCGGGCGGATCGTGTTTTTTTATTTGTGCCAGGAGGGAGGGCTGTTGGCACAAGGCTATAAAAATGCAGATCACCTGTGACAAAGTCTCGGTCCAGTGCAGCCTTACTGGCCGAGATCATTGGTTAGTGAAAAGCCTTCTATGCTCTCTCCCTATGTTTCATTCATCGTAGGTTTTATCTAATGCACATCTTTACAAAGGATGACCCGAAGCACATTTAATTAAATTACAGTTTTTAACGGATTTAATTTTTAGCAGAGCGTTTTTGATTTAGTGTGACTATGTAGGATGTGTAGAATGAGGAAGGGGGAGATGGGAGTTAAGAAACAGAGATATTTTTCTTTTTTTTCGAGCATGTTTAGTCTACACCTTACAAAACGTAATCATTTCAGCTGCAGGTTGTCCGCGCACAGCATGCAGAGACGGTGAAGAGGATACAAAGGCCATCCTGGGAGGTCAAAACAAGTCAAAGAGAAATAAGGCGTCTGTGTAAAAGTAGTACATGAGCAAAGTCAATATTCGACTGTTAAAATGTGAGTCCGATTCACTCACTTGTAAGAGTGTAACAAGTACAAAGTAGAAAAGTACATCCACCTAGAAAAGTCCTTGAGTGATACTGGTGTGTACAAGAAAGTGTAGTTTAATTCTAAAAGCAAATACATCTTTTTGAGTTTAACACTTATTTTAGAGTTGTATGTGCAATCATGTATAGTTAGAAAAGCCTGGAACGATGACTGCTGGGAGTAATGGCCCAGGAGGAGCTCTTTGATGCACAGGATGTTGGACACATGAAGTCTACCTCTTCCATGGCCATTCATCTATATCCAAGCCATGGACAAAATGAATTTCTCATCAGGAGTCCAATAAGGCAATTTACCAACTTCCAGACTTCAATTTCACTGATCCCACCACTCACAACAGAGCAGGGTGAAGCACAGCAGATCTGGTCTTGTAGTCATGTTGGCAAAATGAGAAGACGAAACTGCGGCTTGTAGCGGAGTACGAGCAACTAGTCAGTGGCTAAACTGTAGGAGAATTCCCACTAACCTCAATCTCCTTCCTCTGGGTCCCTTTTCTAAACACACAAGATGATGGACGGAATGTTGCACATTGGCAAAACATTCACCCCCAGTCACAGATCTGGGTTTACTCCATCGTTATTTTGCTCACCACGCCACCCCAGTTCAGACATGGCCATATGCAAATCAGTCTTGACCCTGTGCCTCATGGGAACAGCCTAGCCCGAACTGCCAAGCCATATCTTCCCTGGACCGGAATCAAGCATCCTAGGACCGGTTTCGGGGTTTCACCCCTCCTCAGCCAGGATAGCTTGACTCCAGTGGCGTAGTGAGCACGGGACCCACGTCTGGGCATACCCTTCCCACATAGGGCGAACAGCAAAACACACAAGATGATGGACGGAATGTTGCACATTGGCAAAACATTCACCCCCAGTCACAGATCCGGCCCAGGGAAGACATGGCTTGGCAGTTCGAGCTGGACTGTTCCCGTGAGTCACAGGGTCAAGACTGATTTGCATATGGCCATGTCTGAACTGGGGTGGCGTGGTGAGCAAAATAACGAGGATTAAACCCAGATCTGTGAATGGGGGTGAATGTTTTGCCAATGTGCAACATTCCGTCCATCATCTTGTGTGTTTTGCTGTTCTCCCTTTTCTAAACACCTGCAGCCTTTCCAGATGGAAGATACATTATGATCAGCAGAAGGCTTCTATCTGGCCTACCATAACTCGCCTTGCGATTGGATAGGGTAGATAAAAATCCAAGGCCATTTTAAACCCCTACCTGCAATTTCAGGCCAGGCCTGTGCAAGGAAGAAAACAGTTCCTTAAGCAGCCGCTCCTGACTAGTGAATGGTGTCTGTTTCTGTATTCAGAGACAGTTTCCAGCCTAAGGCCCCTCTTCCAGTCCATTTCAATCCGCAGGGCTGCATTCCGTTCCATAATCTAAACAAACGTGTAACCCTTTCCTGGTCTACAAACTTTATTCGGTAATGTTGACACCAAGGTAGTTGTTAAAATAATAGCAACACTGCTCCTCATAAATGACATGAGAGACACGGTTAAAGATTATTTGATTTTGTCCGCTGAAGTTGCAGTGTTTCAGGCCAGGGGATGTCCGCAAAAACACAAAAAAATCTGGGCAAAATGGGCAGCGTATCGAGGCATAGACATGTCACTCCTATGGTCAGGGGCTCCCTCAGATCCAATCGATAGGCTGGTAGTGTGCAATGATACGAGGTGTTTTGTAGAGGTAAAAGTGGCAAAATTGCAATATGTTTGTAATGCACTAATGGGGTGTGGTGCGTAGTTGGGGAAGGGGGGGGTGTCGGGTATGCCGTTTTGCAGACTTTATTGGGGAAAATATGGTGCCTCGCTACTATACATTGTATACATGTTTGATGCTCACTGGGCTTGCCCATATGGTACCTTGAAAACCAATAAACTTTGTTGTTAAAAAAAAAAAAAAAAAAGATTATTTGAATGTTATAATGATCACCCGCTTCTGCTTTTAAAAGTTCGTCTGTTTCTCCTAATCAGGGAGTGGCATTTTTGTATAGTCTTTGAGGGCAGGAGGACATGTGATTAATATTGTCCAATGCCGCAACAGAATATGAGGTAAACACATTTCGAATGAACCCCAAAGTGAACTTCAAACGAAGAAAGTTAACACATGTTGTTACTGTTTTTGGGGTCTAATTTGTTGGAGGTGATTTTTTTTCGAGTTTTGGCCCCGTGATGTGCACCCTCCCATTCTGAATAGCTTAAAACCTAAACATGCTTCAAAATGGTCAATTGCTCAAGTAAATATTCTTAAAGTGCAAGTCTACTCTGATCAGTTGTGAGTGCAGTTAAAAAGCAAACAATCTGTTTCATTGAAGAATCAGCAATTTCAGATACACAATTACAAAAACTAGATGATTAAAATATATTTTTCTCACCGTTCCTGCTGTGAACTGCCCACGTGGAAAGCACTACATTTTGGATCCTGGAACAGGCAGCTAGGCTGTTGGTGCGAGGTGGCACTCCCACGAGAGGTCTGTTGGTGTGCATTCATTTCCAAGTCATTCCTTTACCGTACAAACAAGCATTTGGGGATTGATTAAAAGGAGATTTAGAACAAAATCGGAGGGATTAATGCCCCATTGGTTTACAATGAAGGTATATTGAAGCCAGTGGCGTAACGATAATTGAGGGGGCCCCCCTGCAAGGAACTTGGAGGGGCCCCCTCCGGGCTCTATCAGGAGCTCCCCAATCCAAGTGCAGTGCTGAGGGGGGCCCCTGGAGCTTGCCCCCCCCCCCACACTGCAGGGGGATACGGGGGCCTGTGTTATGCACTTGATTGAAGCCATCTTTGGGTTTAAAGATCTTGAGTCTCTGTCCGCAATCAGGAGTGTTGGTGTGCATGGTTTGTGGCATCAGGCACATTGGCTGTAGTATTGTGTTTATTGCTAAAAGCATATGAGATTTTATAAATGTGATTGCTCCAGGTCAGCCCAAATAGGTCCCGGTAACTGCAGAAATGTTGGCAGTCAGGATGCTCATGTGCCACTAACTCCTATGTCAATCATTGGACCCATCAGGGACTCTTTTGAAGTATGTCCATGTCTGGAGACCACTCGTTGAGAATCATAGAGGTGAGAAAGATGATACAAAAACATTGCATATCTTCAGCCGTATAAATGATCTGGCAAAGATCCAGTAGAACGTATCTAGGGCTTGTGTCCATATCAAAAGACTCAGAAAAAACATCAAGAGATATTCCTTAATGGTAAAGGGGGCCGGGCCACTCATCACATCTGTCGGTGAGATTCCATAAGAGAGAGAAGACCTGCAGAATTCATCAAGATTTTAGTCTTATAAAGCAATGCTTTCTTTTTGGAGAGGAAGTAAAAACTTCTTGGAGGAAGTTATATTTGACCATATTGGGATATAGACAAAGTAGATGAACTCAGTTTGTGTCTTTCATTGTTTGGTGTTTGTTTCATATTACGCCATCAGCCACTCCTGGAATTCAGTCCCACAATTAAGGAAGAGTGGCAAAACTTTGAAGTTTGTACACAGTCCGAGCAATTTGAGGATGCTGACAACAAGTCTGCCTCACGTAGATGGAGATGCTCCCCAGTCTCGAAAATAGACCATGCTACAGAGTACTACTTTGGCACCTACTGTGGTTATCCCTGCTCTGTCAAATCCTCACCCACGGCCGGCATGGCTTACGGGAGGGGGGACGGGCAAGTTGTCGGGGGGGGACGGGCAAGTTGTCGGGGGGGACGGGCGAGTGGTTGGGGGGACGGGCGAGTGGTTGGGGGGACGGGCGAGTGGTCGTGAGGGACGGGCGATTGTCATTAGGGAAGGGGGGTCAGGCTGGGGGGGGTTTAAATAATAAAAAAATAAACATAAAACTTACCTTTCCCGGGTCCTGTGTCTTCACCACTCGGTCTGATCCTGCTTTCCTGCCCCCACAGGAACAGGAAGCAGTCAGCTTCCCTCCCCTCCCCTAAGCCAATCACAATGCTGCAATGGCAGCGCTGTGATTGGTTGGGACGCCGACCACACAGGTATCTATGAGGAGGCCATTTTCCACATGTAGGCTATGCAGCCTACATGGAAAAAAGGGAGAATGTGCATGACTGGTTTGGTCGGCCCCAGAGGGCTGACCAAACAGTCGGGGCCCTCAGCATTGGGCAAGACCCGCCCACCCCCAACCAAACCCTTCTGCTTTCTCGCAGTGCGAGAAGAAGAAACGTAAAATGGTATTTATAATACCATTTTATGTTTCTGCTTCTCGCACCGCGAGAAAGCACTGGGGCGTTGCTCCTCCGCCCACATGGAACAGCCGCCCCCGCAAATCCTTCAAGCTCAACCAGGGTCAGGAAACTTGACAGATTTTGTATTGACAATCCATTGGTTGCATGCAGTTGCCCGGAAGACCTTATTTCCTGGTGGCCATTAGCAGTCCTGACCCATGAGAGAATTTAATACATTTGAATGCTAAAATAAGGGTCATTCAAGAATTACTGACACTATTCTAAAATATAGCAGACGGGCCGGCTTTAGTGCTGGTGATGCCTGGCGTAACAATGTCCAACCACCTTCTCCATGGATTCCCTCACTACCACCCTTTAACAGTGCCCCTCAAGTCTCCATAACCACGCCCTCTCACATGCATTTCTGCATGCAGCTGTTTGATGACAGGTAATAGCTCACTGTTCTATGTGTGGACTTTAACTTATAAACTGCAAGTAACAAAAGGATCTCTATGACAAAATCAATAGCCCAATGACCTATTTACGTTATACGCATGTTGTGATCTCCATGGTACATGTGCCTTGCAGCATAAACCCTCGGCGCTACCTTATGAGTTAAAACTTCCACTAGACAAAACTCCCTTTCTCACCAGCAGCTCCATTAATCATGAGTTATCCTAACATTTTTTATTGTTGCTGGAAAATTGGTGGAGGCAAGAAATGCTGCATCAGGTGCTTTTAAGTCCATAATATATATTAGAAAACAGCCCCTCTGTCCTCCCAAACTCCACACCCAGTGCTGTGGCACTGTTCGCACCTCCCTAGAGTCGGGCCTGTGTAGCCTTATGTTCGAGTGTTTATGTAGGGACGTGAAGGCAGGGAATCTTTAAAAAGGACTGATTTCCTTCTTGAATGTTGTTGAAATGTACATGGTCCCAAAAAGGATAAGTGATGAAAACACCACAGGGCCTGATTCACAAACATATTTTTGTACCTATGATTTACTTAAGTGAGCAAATATTGTAATGTACTATGGTACACTGTTTATTATCAACAAAGTGTAATTTTACATTTACAGTGCTATAATTGTTTAGGTGAGCAAATCTGCTCAGAAGGAAAAATTGTTGATGCCCCAGGGCGGTGATGTTGACGGCTGCCTTGGATGTGAGCCCTGCTTTGATGCCTCCAGGCAGTTGTTTAACTCATACCCTTATGCACACTGGGTTCAGCTATAAAGTGTCACTTCTAAGTTTGTTACTCTCTATGTATATACAGTTTTCAGAGTCACATGTTCGTTTATAACATAACACTGCTTATTAGTTTGTCTCTTTATAGTTGTATTCATGTAATCAAGAAGTTACCACTTTTTAATTTTAGAGTATATTCTCATGGCACGAGTATACTTTTTTCCTCACTGTTTGTCCGAAATAAAACTTTTTTAATGTAAACAAACTCCAAATTGGTAAGCAAAACCAAACTGTTCATTTGTGAAGAGCCCTCTTACCCATGGAGTCTTGTCTAGGTAAAACTGGTAATGAAAATATAAAATGAGTAAATAAGCAGGCAATACCAACTATCTTGAACGTTTGTAGGTATTAGTAAGTTTTTAACGGGCACATTCTATATCTGATCTAGTCTGAGTGTACTGCAATCAAGAAAATAAACAAGTCTCTATCCAATGTGGAATTGTGGGGGAAGAAGGTTGGGGAGTGTTAGTCCTATCATCCTTAGGGTGGTCTTTCTCTAAACTATTTGCCTTTTGCTTCCCATTTTTGCTGATTCTTTTTGTTGGACTAATGACTCTAAGCACTTTACCACTGCTAACCAGTGCTAAAATGCATGTGCTTCTCCACTAAAACATGATGACATTGGTGTATCCTGATTGGCATATTAGTTATACTGGTAAGTCCCTTGTAAAGTGTTATACTTCAAATGTTACTAGTAGGCTGCATCACGGATTGTGCCACCCACTGAAGCAGCCTTTCAAACCTGTCTCAGGCCTTCAACTGCAGTGCCTGTGTGTGTGGTTTACTGCCACTTTGACTTGACATTTACAACTACTGGCCAAGCCTTAAACTCTCCTTTTATTACATATAAGTCATCCCCAAGGTAGACCCTAAGTAACCCTAAGGGCAGTGCCATGTAGGTAAAAGGTAGGGCATGTACATTTGTTTTGCATGTCTTGGTAGTGACAAACAGCCTATTTTGTTTTTCACTACTGTGAGGCCTACCCCTCTCACAGGCCAACATTGGGAATTCCTTAATACACTTTTAAGCTGTAATTCCTGATCATAGAGGAGTAGAGTTTTCATGTTTGATATGGTAATGAGAAATCCTCCTTACTTGTGGAGTTGGATTTAACATTACTGTTTTAGAAAGTTCACTTTTAGAACGTGGACATTTCTCTACACTTACTGCTCTATGTGCTCGACAGTCTGTCTCCAATACACACCTGGGGTGGGTGACAGCTACACATTGGGCATTCCCTCTAGACCGCAACAAACACAGAAAGGTTAGTCGCATCTGCATTCTGAGAACTCATATGCATTCATGTGAATTTGGATAAGTCTTTCTGGGAACCGGATGCATTGGGATTGGCTGACACAATTCAATGGGTAATGTCCTGTCCACACGCAAAGCACTGATATACCCCCCACAGGTAGTCTGTCAGACAGGACTGGGTTGATTTGGATCCTTATGCACTTCAGAGAGCTGCTTTTAAGTCACCCCCGACTTCAAAGGCACTTTTGGGTATAAGTATTTGGTTTCTGATCTCTTAAAATCAGACACTTCTGGATCTTGAACTGAACCTCTGTCAGAAGGACTACTGTGCTGCTTAAGAACTCAGCTGGGACTGCTTTTCTGGAAGGACTGTTTTTCTGCTTGTTGCCCTGCTGCCTGCAGCTACCTGACTCTGCTGAAGGAGAGCTTTACTCTACCTTCCCTCCAAGTGATCTCCAAGGGCTTGCTGGCTTGCCTCCTGTTTTCTGAAGTCTCAGGGACACAAAAGACTTCCTGCTGGCACTGCTGGACTCGGTCTTCTCTGAGTCCTACCCTTGTCTGAGGTGTCCCTTTCCAAGTTCTGGGCCTCCGATATGGGTTCTGCAGCTGATTTGCTACAAATCTGACGGATCGTTAACTTTGTGCCAATCAAAACCAACGCATCGCCCTTCTATGCAGACATATAGGCTGTTCGAAAACAGCGGTTCTAGTGCCTGAGTGGCCCAACGATAATGCTCCGCACGGCTCAACGACTATGCATTTTCTTCACTTCAGCGAAGCTCGACGACGACGCAGCGATCTGACTGCATGGAAAAGATCGATGCATCGTGCCCTCAGCGTGGACACTTTGCTCCATCCAAGGTACTTTCTCAGCAGGCCCTGCGTGGGTCCTGTAGCTGGCCTCCATCGCGGTCAGCCTTAACTTTGGATTTGCACTGGTCCATCATGACCTCAAGTATCCTTTTGACTGCTAGTGACTTTGAAGCACTGTTTGTGCATTTAATCTTTTAAAATTCATATCTCCCCTTCTACTGATTGGATTTCTGTCATTTTTGGTCTTATTTGATCAGATAAATATTTTCTATTGTTCTGAACCTGTGTAGTCTTTTTGTGGTGTATTCATTGTGCTACTGTGTGTGCATTGCACAAATACTTAACACATTGCCTCTTTAGATAAGCCTGACTGCTCTGTGCCAAGCTACCAGAGGGTGAGCACAGGGTATCTTTTAGTGTATATCTAGCTTACCCTCACTAGAGTGGTGGTGCCTGCCTGGCCTGGGTGTATAACTCAGTCAACCAGGAATACCATTTCTAACAGGAGGGCACTCCCAAAGTTGTTTGTGGTGTAAGATAGAGATTTCTCTACAATGCAAATATTCTGATCTTGGGGAAAACAAAAATAAAATTACCAAAGGGGCTTGTGCATAATTATGCATGCACACTCGTGTACATGTTACATGTCTCTGTGTGTAAATATTTACAGATGCAAGAACTTTTGCAAGTCGCTTAACCCCAGGAGTAAATTTGGAGTTATTTGAAAATTTCAGAAGAGGCAGAAATTCAACATAATGTAAGCATACAGGAGTGTAATTCAAACTTTAATTTGTCAATTAGCCATAATGTCTATTTTTGCGACCTAGCCACTCATTACAGTAGACCTGTAAATTCTGATGGGCTGGTAAAGGGAGCTACCAGGCAGATCGGCAGTGCTTAATTTGAGCTGATTGATGCAGGAGGGGCCCACTATCACTCAATTTTAAGGACCAGCTCCTATTTTCCTCATCAGACTTTGACCGAAAGCAGGAGATAGGAAAACACATGAAAGGGAAAGAAGGAGGAAGAGAAAGAAAACTGTGACAAAAGGGAGAAAGCAGGACACTGCACGAGTGAGACAAGGGGGAAGGGAGTGTATGATGGTTGGTTAAAGAGGCATTAAGTGGTTGTGCAGCCTTAGTAGTTGATACACTGACATTCAGCAGCAGGGGTGAAATGACGACCCCTGCAGTCTCTGTGGTGCGGTGGGCCCCTAGATTTTCTTGTTTTGTGGGGGGAACCCTAACCCTTTAAACCATGCCACTGCATGCCTTCCAGAATGCGTGCAATGGCCTGGAATAAGAAATAGTTAAACGCTCTGGAAAGCCACACTGCTTTATCGAGCAGGCCCCTGAAGTATAGGGGGGGGGGGGGCAACCGTTCAGGGCCCCCCATTGAGTCCATTCTGCATGCGGACCCCTATCATTTTGCATTACGCCACTGTTCAGCAGCTCTGTCTACAGGCTTCTGAGCAAAACTTTGTGCCTCGGTACTTATTCTTTTACCAATTATGCACTGCACATCGGAATTGCAAGCTGGGTTTTTTTACACAGATATTTCAGGTAGTGGGGAAAATGAGCAGAAATCTGTGCTGAAACGCCGGTTCTCACATATTCCCCAAAACGTGTACTCCTGTTACTTCCCCACCCCTGGAGTTCACGGGAACCCTGATATCAGTACTTCCGGGGCAGGTAACCGAAAGGACTTCCTCCAGGCACCTCAGACTGTGGGCCCTAGTCTGAAATGTCTGCTGTGAAGGATGCTTGGGCTGCAAAGTCTTCAGCACCCGATACACAATAATGACCCCATAATACAAGTCACGCAGGCTGTCATCCAAATGCAGACATCTCAAAGAATGAAATCCCCTTTATGAAAGTTCTTTCCAAAGGTCGTCTGCAAATGAACAACAGTCTGAGGTTTTAGCTTTCAACGTCAGGTTAATTCTTTGGCAGGCATTTCCAGAATTTAAGGTTGCTGAATGTTAAAGTAATTGGTCTGCACGAAGCATAGATAAATGCATTAGGCCATGGCGTTCTTTCTTTGAGTACCACTGACTGATTAGTGAATCGCTGATCAGTCAAAAGTCGACATGTGCTTCAAACCTAGAACTAATAAAGCAGATGCCTCCATTGAGAGAACAAAGAGGGCGCGGTACACCGTTCTCTGGGCATTTTATATTAAAGTGAATTTTAGGCTCGGTAATAAATTCTGCTCCAGGTTGCAATGCAAGGTAAGACACCCCCTAGTAAACGGTGCTCTTGAGAACCTAGACTTTTTTTTAATATCTATGGATTTATTTGAGAACATTAATCTGTTACTTTTTCTAATTTTAAGCCTGAATAAGGCAGTTGCTTAGCACATGCCTTCAGCCAAATAGACCTTACATTTCTGAGGAAAGGGAGAGGTAGCAGGAAAAAGTGGGTTTCTGTACAAAAGCACTGGAATAGCATGAGCAAGTGTGAGAGACGGTAGTGATGGAGAGACCATTTGATCTTGCGATTGGCTGCAGCATTAATGCCGCGATCCCCTATACCAAGGCCCATCTCCTTCCTTTCCAATCTTGGCACACATTCTTCTTTACAAGTTCTGAAGGTTCCATTCTTTGAAGAGAAGCTCATACATATACCTTACATCATTTTTATGTCATTTTTATCGCACACGATCTGTCACTGATATGGCATTGCAGCACTTTCGGAACGTTGGGGGGGGGGGGGGGGAGAATTTATCAAAACTTCCAAAGATTCCATCATTGACTAGTGTCTAATTCATCAAGCAAAGAGTAGTATGACTGGCTATGTTACATGAATGTGCAACTTCAATGAGTTGTAGATTGAAGTTATTGGTGTTCGATAAGTGAATTGAGAGGGCTTTAAGAAATCCTTAAGTAGCTTAAAGGTTGGTAGGCCTACCTATTGCATGTAGATGTCCATTCTTTAGAGAGGCACACTTTAGCCACTGAGAATCTGTATATCCTCCTCTGGGGATGATTCACCTGACAGGACAGGCTAGACCCACAGCCCGCTCAGGCTCTACAATGCTTGAAGGAGAGCCTAAAACCATTCAACCATGTGTCTACATTGAAGCCCATGAAGAAATCCTCATGCTTTGGATTTGGGGACTGGTAAATAAAATAAGGGCTAAATCTACAATTTGTAGACCTTCTTTCTTGTTTGTGATTCACAATCATCTCCGGAATTTGCTCAGAAATCTATGAAACTCTTACCTTTTTGTCTGGACACTTGTTTTTCGTGTATATTCTCCTACTGATTGTCCGTATGTGGTCAGTTTTACTGACTTAGATTTTTATTTACTGGGCTAATTTCATTTGCATGTATTGATTTCCTGTTTTTCCCCACGTGGAAAACATTTTTCCATGATGAGCTATCCACCCCATGCACACCCTCAAAAAAGGAGGTGTTTGCGCCATTTTCATAACCATAATTTAAATATTCCAAACCATTTGTTGTGGTGTAATCTTTGACCTTAGTTGCGAGTACAGGTCAGAAAGGTGCAAAATTAATTGTACCCCCAAAATGTCAAACATCACCAATTGTGAGTTTTCCCTTACAAATGGGGCGTACAATTGGTGTTTGGCATGACATAATACTTTATTACTACTACTACTGCTACTAATAATTATTATAATCATAATAATATAGAAATAACAATGATGACGATGGTTACGTATCTTTTATTTATATTTACATGCCATCCAACATACAACAGTCTTTTTTGGCATGCATCTGATGGAGTTATTGCCCCATTCTCCTGTGCATTCACTTTAACATCTGAGTTGACCTTGCATGGATGTGAAACCTGCATGGATTGGAAATCTGGTGCCTAATGGTTACACATGTATGGGCACCATAGGTTCTTCACCCACTACATGTATGATCCTAATCTTCCAAATAGTTACCTGGAAGTCATGCTTATGCAGAAGCCTGAACCCACTCGAAGCCTGTTGGCGGTGTATTAAAAGTCAAACTATTTATTCATTTAATATTGTCAGTACGCTAAGAGTTTAGTTTAAATATAGATGTCCATGGAACAAAAGATAAGCGAACACATCCTTATTTGATGCAAAGTGTCACAAAAACAAGGCAAGAATTTTATTATCCTATTTGATCCTACTAGTTCCATGTGAAACAATGAGATTACATCTCAGGCAAAGATACCATCTATCCGAAAAGGGAAGGTACTGGTGCAAATTCACAACCATTTTATCAAATTTCAGAGAACTAGAAATCTGAAATTAGCACCAAAATGTTGCTTTGATTTTTTACTTTCAAAGGATTCATGCAATCCACAGGAAAGCCTTTGGAAAGCTATGCATGTTCTTCAGAATACTCCTAGTGTACTTACTGCCCGCCGCGGTTCCTCCAAAGGAGCGGAGGAGCATTGCCCCTCCCCCACACGGCTGAAAAGATGTGAAAAATAAAATGGTAAAAAATTATTTTATTACAATTTTATTCTTCACACTCTGACGAACCGAATGTGAGTGTGGGTCAAGGACAGTACGTAACTGCTGCTGATTGTCAGCAATGAGGAGTGGCCACTTCAGTTTGAAGTGCACATGTTGGTTTGGCCGGCTATCTTGCTAGCTGGGTTGGAGAGCAAGTGCACGCCTCCAGTGCCTTTCGGAGCACTGCAGCAGCCTGCTCCAGCCAATCCAGATGCTGCACTCATGCTGATTGCTATTATAAACAGTATGGTAGAAGCTCCTGGATTGGTTAGGTTGGGAATGGGGTTCTGCTCTGAGACACACAATCCGAGCCACAGTCTGACGTCCTCATACATTTTTAATTGCTTGTTTTCCCACGGAGTGCTTCTCAGCGCTACCCACTACCTACTTAGGCGCTTTACAGTCCAAGGACTGCTGGCAACGGGACAATGTCTCTGTCAACATCTGCACCAACTCACTTCTAGAGAAGCACAGGTAAATGTCCTTTTCTGAACTATGTGCATTGCTCCTTCAGCATAAACGGCTCGAGGCGATGCACTTTACTTAGAGGAGCTATGTACGGTTAATATTTCGCCCAATCGTTAATTCAGGTGTATGGGAAGAAGAAATGCTGTGGGTGCATCATGGGGTCTGTCTGCCTGCCTCTAAGGGTGAGTGCCGAAGGCGACCACATGTCCTCAGTATGCCAAGCATGCCTGGTGTGGCTAACATTAAAATGATGACCATCCATGGTCAACCAGTCCCCTCCCTTCAGCACCAGAGAGACCTTGTAAAAACATGAGCATGTGCAGTGCCTCCTTGTGCGAAGTGTGCGCTGTGAAGGACATTTATGGGGTCCCCGTGCTCTGGAACAGCAGTGACTTGTGAGTCAGGTTCCAGTGTTCCGCATCAGCAGTAGCGCCTGGCTCAGACACCACTGTTCTGAAGCTTGTTTGTGCATGGCCCCCGGGACAATCCTACTGCACAAGATGCACAAATGGTAAATGGCACTTTTTCAACATTTTTTTATATTTGATTGTAACTTGAAAATGTTCCGGTCATTGATTTAGTTCCTGTTTACATTGCATGTGTTAATCTTGCATAGTTGCATTCCCTAAAAGTGTTAGCTATTTTATTGATGTTGTTTCTGTATTTTTTCATGTATCAAATTACTCTTGTACAGTGCATACTGTGAACTGAGTCACACCACTTGAGAGATCTGAGGCTGAGTGCACTGCGAGTTTCTCACAGTGCCTGTCATTGAGTGAAAAAGGTGTTCAGAAATCTTGATGGTTTATAATCAAAAGAGAATGAACCACATATCTTGAAAAAGCCAGGGTCTACAAGTGTTGTACAAAGGGCCTCATTCACTCTAAGCCGTGGGCAGTGGTATATCTTGGTTCTACGCTTGAGAATGTTAGGTGATTGGTTTTATCATTGGGTCCTTTTCCACCTGAGTTTCCAGTTCTCCAGGTAGTCAACCATCCTCCACCTGGAGGGAGAACATCTGGTTCTTTGACGGTCATGATTTCGATAGTGTTAGCGGAAAAAAGTGATAAATTAAAAATAGCTCCTATGCTGTACTCTTGTTTTATTTGTTAGGATGGGGTAAGATTAAAAACAGTGTGTGGTGCTCTGGAGGATGTGTGAATGGTCCACCGCACCTATATAATGATGATTTCAGTTGTCGACATGTTTCAATCCATGGGTGTCTCTAAAGATCGGTGGACTTTCATTGGGACCTTAGTCATAGCGATAACGTGATAGACCGCTTTGACACATGGGTGGTCTTAATCTTTCCAATAGGCACCACTTACAATCTCCTAAACGAATACTTGTTGCAATTTTGTACAATCTGTCAAACTTAAAGAATTGTGATAGGACATGGTGAGCCACTATTACACAGGCCACTCTCTGGTCCTCCGAGCCCTCTGCAGTTGTTAGTGGAACATTTGATTGCACCCCATTTTTAAGAAAACCATCACACGGTGTGCAGTTAGAAGGCTGCAACCATTTAATACTATCCAAGAGTATTATTGGAGATTTAGTAATGACACCAGTAGTAGATCATAACTATATCTGGTGGGGCTCAGCCTCTGGCAAGCCATACATGTTATTAAGACCGTGAGGTGTCTAAACCAAGCTCTCCCAAGACATTTCTTATAATAAAGGTTCTTTTAAGAAGTTATTACCCCCCATTGTAGTGCCAATTATGTTTTTCCTTTTAATCAATATGTGAAATGGGCTATTGCAAAAGTGTTTCATGATATAGGATCTGTAGAAAAGAGTGTTCATGTCAGTCGCTTTTGCTCTTATGTGATTTTTAATGTGTACCTTTATCTATAATTCAATTTTTTACTTAAATTTGAATTTGATTAAGTATACACTCGTGTAGAATTGCTTTTATCTGTTGAGTTATGTCCTGTTTTTGTGTTCGATTCCCTGTATAGGGAAAATATTCATTTCTACATTTGATTATACAGAGTCACTATTAAGGGCTTTAGATCATTTATATTTTGAAATTGCTGTAGACTTAGATTTTAAAAAGAATTTATTGTAGGCATATTTACCTGATCTTTCTTGAATGCAGTCCTAAGTCCCTCCCGGGCATGGTGGTTGACTGTTTGATGTTTTACTGCTGTCTTTTGGCATGGTATGTTACAGGAAGTGCTCCATTAGTTCCTCTCTTTTGTGGTGACTCCTGGGTTACTGGGGTCATCTTGGGGGAATGTTATAAATGGGGTCTCTAGTTGGCAATAGTTTGCACCTTTGTGCAAGTAGGGACCCTTGTTTCTAGTAAGGGAATTACGCTCTAAGACCATCCCTGCTCAGCCCCTGGGTAGCTGGGCACGAGTCGTCAGTCTTCTCTCAGAGGCAATGTGTAAGGTATTTGTGCATACATTCAGTAACACAGTGAAAACACTACAAAGGGACACCACACCAGTTTAGAAAAAAAATAGGAAATCTTTATCTAAACCAAAACAAGACCAAATGATAAAAATCCACAGTACATATATCAAGATATGTCAAGAATAATAGGTTATTCACAGAAATAAAGCTTCACCTGGGGCTATTAAGATGTCATGACATATAAAAATACCAAAGCACGGCGCCGACCGCGTGGTTCGCTGGCCGGGAACGGAGTTACACAGACCCCCAAGAACAGTACCTTGGCAAATGATGAAAACAAAGATGGTGCTTGGTGTCAGGGAGGTGATGCATCATTGGCGCTGGGTGGCGTCAGTTCCTTACGACCACAGAGGAGGTGAGGCGAGGCATCGGTTCCTTACTGTGAGGCAGGGGAGGTAAGGCGTTGGCTCCTTACTGTTGCCGGGGAGGTGAGGCATCGGTTCCTTACTGTTGCGGAGGAGGTAATGCCACGTTGGCGGCGAGGAGATGGTTCCTAACGATGGATTTGGGAGGTCGCCCAAGTCCGGTTTTGGCTCCACGATGATGAAGCGTCGGTGAGGTCGGGGCTGAGGTGTGAATCTGGGTGGTGGGTTGTGAGCATCATGAGGGATACCCTCAGCTCCGGTGCAGGCAGCGGCCTCGTGACTGTGAGAGTCGATACAGTGCATTGTCGGGACTGCAGTAAAAGTCGGGGCGGTGCAGTGTGCACTTCACGAGCAGTGCCCACGACTTCATTGCAGAACTTCAGAACAGAAGGCAAGCTCTACAGCAAGCAATTGGAGATCTTGTTCAAGCAGGATACACAGCACAACTCAGTCTTTGTCCCTTTGACCTATCCTTGGCAGAAGCAGCCACTGCAGGTCAGCCCAAGAAAGACAGGGCACACCTCAACACCCCCCACCCCCAGTGGCTGTCTACAGTGAATGCACATTCCCAGCCCCACTCACTCTGAAACCAGACAGTCAATACACAACCTAGCAGAGACATATAGGATGGTTAAGCAAGATAATGGCCACTTTCTAAAAGTGGCATTTTCAAACGCATAATTTAAAAACCATATTTCTAGAAATAGGTGTTATTAAAACCGGAGTTCAGAGAGCCTAAACTCAATTTCTCTATCTTGTCCCAATAGGAAGTTTCACTTGTGAAATGTTACAAAGTAACTCCCATGTTAGCCTGTGGGGCAGATAGCCTTTCAATAGTGAAAAATGAACTACACAGTATTTCACTATTAGGACATGTCATTACACACCAGTACATATCCTACCTTTCACATACACTGCACCCTGCCCATGGGTTACCTTGGGCTATCTGAAGGTCGCCTTACATGCAAGAAAAGAGAATGTCCGGGCCTGGCAAGTGGGCACACTTGCCAGGTCAACATGGCAGTTAAAAACTGTGCAGACAATGCAGTGGCACATGTGAGATGCATTTTCAAGGCTACTCATGTGGTTAGCACATTCAGTGCTGCAGGCCTACTAGTTGCATTTGATTAACAGGCCCTGGCACACTCAGTGCATTTTAGTAGGGACTTACCAGTAAATCATATATGCCAATCATGGATAACCATAATCATAATTTATAAAGGGACCACTTGCACTTTGGCATTGATCAGCAGTGTCAAAGTGCCCAAAGCATCTAGACCAGCAAAACCAAAATTCAGCCCACAGCAAAAAGGCAGGAGGCAGAGGCAAAAAGACTGGGGAAACCACCCAAGGATGCCAGGTCTAACACTGAACCTTTTGGGTTTCAGCTAGGGAATTGGTTCTGCCAGAAAGGAGAAGTATCTCATGTGTAAGGACTGTATTCAGAAGATGAACGAGGAGGTAATGAAACATTCACTCCCACAGACCAGTGCAAAAACTATTTTTTTTTTTACCACAAACCGTTGGTGCAAAGAAAATGTTTTTACATGGCTCTCTCACTGCAAATCTCAATTCTGCTCTGGCCAGTCAGTGCGAATATCTTTGCAAAATGTCACAGCTCTTGTACAGTGTTATATAACCTCACCCTAAGGCGAGAAACTGCTGTAAAAGGCTTGATATATTTATATAGGTTATTGAAATTACCGTAGTGTATGTGTAACATCAAAAAGAAGGCCGTAGAGAGCTCCACAGCGGTCTTTGTCTTCACAAAAACACTTTGTCACAGTGCTGAGAGGGCGCAGTATTGATTTTTTTTTTAATCTGCTTTCTGCTCTGTCAGTCTTTAACGACAGTTGTCTCTGTAATACGATGGCAGAGATTTGAGCTGTGGGAAAGTATTCATGTCCTCAGGTGTCAGGGATGAATGTCTCCTCCTTAAGAGTGACTCTGCCATGTCTCAGATGAAATCCCACCGCTAAAAGAAACCGCGGTAAGGAGGGTCGGTTTCACCCATAAATTGTCATAAATGGTCTCCTCTCAGGTAAGCTCTTGTCACCTCATTCATTTTCATTTGGAATCCGGGGGCAGCGATCCTGTTCCAAGATTCATCTGTGATCGAAAAATCAAAACACTCGTCATTTTCTCCCTGCAGCTCCCCCAAGTGATTATAAATCTGCTCCGACGTACACCCATGCTATTCTATAAGAAGGAAACTGCATTTGAAAAGTGCATAGGAGATATCATGCGTTTAGGGTGTAATCCTGTTTGAAATGGTAATATTTAACCAAGTAGTATACATCATGGACTCGGATTAGACGTGTTCAAGTTTGCGTAGCGGACTGACTTGCAAATTAGTTGTTTTTTTTTAATCACGCAAGCTTGATAAAAAGAAGTATTTTACAAGTTTAAAAAAATTAAAAAGGTCGGTGGCGTTTTTTAGCCATAGTGGTTTGACGCTGCGCAAAGGACTGCACAGGGGAGGTGTGCGGTCACCAGGCCGGACTGGGAACTTCAAGCAGTCCCCATGGGAACAAGCATTTGCAATGCAATAGGTCTCGCATTATAAAAGTGTGAGCAGTTGGCATTGTTAATAATAATGCAACACTAGCTATTGGCATTGTAAATGATAATGCCATTTATTTATGTGTTTGTTTTATAAAATAGATTACAAAGGCATTGTCATGAACAATGTCAATAGCTGAAACTTTTGCAAAAGCGAGACCTATTGCATTGCAAATGCTGGTTTCAGTACAACAGGCTTTTTTAAAAGTTTTAGTCACTACTCAAAATGAAATCCATTTTATCAGCATTGCCAGTGCTCCTTTATGTTTAATGCCCTAAATGAAACACAATGTTCTAAGCAGATTGCAAAACAGCATCTCCAGCCCCGATCCCAATGTCTCACTTCAAGTTGGACAATGGGCACCCTGTTTTTATGCAGCGCCAAGACGGGGTGAACTAATGCACAGACTGAGGTCTGTCAGCCTCCGAAGCTCAAAGCAGTCCTTGCAACAGTCCGCTGTGTCAAGGTATTGCCATGTGTACAGCACACACTCTGCAACAACGAGGGGTTTCAAAGTTGGGGGTGACTTCACAAACTTTCCCAAGGTGTTCATCGTGTTTGGTGACAGCGTATTTATGCTGACAACCAGAAAACTGTTTGTGGTTGTGTGTGTGGCTGTGTGTGGGTGTGAGTGTTGTTGTGATTGTGTGTGTAGTTGTGTGTGTGTTGTTGTGGTTGTGTGTGTAGTTGTGGTTGTGTGTGTGGATGTGCGTTTCTGTTATTGTGTGTGCTTGTGTTTGGTTGTGTGTGTTAGGTTAGGTTAGGTCTGTTAGATGAAACTGGGGGGTTAATGGCTCACCTATCTGCAAAGTAATAGGGATGATCGATGTCTGGACGTCAAAATCCTTTTTGTTGTCCTTCGTAATGAAGTGCAAATCAAGGGTGGGGCTAAATGGTAGTTGGTTGAAAGTTGCCAAAGAAACCGCCCGAAATGTGGTTTCTGTTAAGGTGAGTTTGAAAAGAAAATAATAATAATAAACGGTTTGTCTGTCAAGCATGAATGCACATGAAAAATATCAAAATAATCTATGAAGTCGGAATGCAAGCAGTGTAACCAAAGGCAGATAGTCTAGGAACGTCGCGCTTGTAATTGAATCCAAGTTACTTAGAGCAATGCATGCTGTAAAGAAAGCATAAGCTTTAGCAAAGCTTGGTAACCGATTAATTAAGGAACATCGTCCTACTAAGCTCAAAGTTCTCTGAGAGGATTGTAACACTCCATATGGAAATAAAGTTTCAAAACCGTCATGTGACGCATCTGCGGGGTACATTTCGTCATAATAGATTTTACATTTTAAAGTCAGTATGTGGCATCAGATACTGAGATATTGGTTGCCGGTAAGGTGCTGTTAGGTGGTATCTCAAATGTATAGGAATAACCGGAAAAAAAACAGTATACTAATTGGCAAGAAATCGAGGTCAGACACATACCTCATGCACGGAATGCATAGAGTGGGGTCCTCCCAGGCAAAGAATCTGGCCTTAATGGGATTCTTAAGTAACTGACAACTCGCAATAGTGGAGGCGGTAAAAACCGGAATGTAATAGCTGGAAATAACGAAATGAAAAGGGTTTAGGAATCTTAAAATCAATTTACAATTAAAACCGCGTGATGCTAATAGGTTAGGGCGAGAGGTACGTCAATCTAGTAGTAGCGTAGCGACGAGGCGTCCTGTTCCAAAATGTCGGGTGATGTGGTGGAACCGAAGAGCTGGCTACAGCGTTTAAATAGGCCAATGGCCGCATTCGTCAGAACAAATTCAATTGAGTGATACGTCGGGGAATGGATGACGATTCGTAAGGGCGTGACTTTAAAATAAAGCTTTCCTAAAAGTAAAACGACTGTGTATTCAATGAAGCTGTTTTAATAAAGGTATCAAAATTCGAATGACATAGAGTTAGGTCACATCTTTAGGTGGGGACTGCCATCAATGAAACCCGAGCAGAGCTAAAAGAGAATTCACAATGAAAGGGTCATGATATTGTGTCGTTCACATGGAAACAATGTATCAAGAATTACCGTGCGTCTCAATTGTGTTGAAACATGAGTTCCTATATAAAAAACATTGAAAATCAAAATACATTAGCACTGAGTATAACTATAAATAGGGCAAATTTAAGTGACAGAGGGGTAGTATAAATAAATACAACAAGAACAAGCGGCCGCGAAACTGAAAGTGATCGCAATCGCGATCAAACATCAAAGCGGCCGTGCGGCCGCGAAACTGAAAGAAAACAAATGCTTTCAGGCTGCCAAATGGTGCGCGCGCCCGGAGCACATGCACTGTAGTTGGCGGCCTGAAATGCACTTGTTTCCACTTCCAAAAGTCGCTTACTATAAGTCTCGCCAGAGCAGCGCTAAAGCGCTGTCTCAGGCGAGACCTAAAAATACAAATTCAGCCCCCATCTACACCAAGGTAGTCATCGTCCCCCTCCCCCCCCCCCCGCCCCCCTCACAGAACTTTTCTAAATCCTGCAGTATCCAAATCCAAGCAGTCTGTTTATTACCTACAATTGGTCCCCCCAGAATAACCAACAAGCCATCAGGTGTACACATTGATGTTTTCCAGAGACTTATATAACTAGTTGCTTCAGTCCAAATTTTTACTTCGCATTCTGGGACTTGGAGTGTGGACGTTTTAACGGGTTAACGTGGCTGCAGATTCCGGAAGGGATTCGCGCAGTATGGAAATCTTGGCTCAGGTGAAGGAGCAGCGGCTAAAGACAAATTCTGCAACAGATGCAACCATTTGTCGTTTAAAGGCCGTCCTTCCGTGTCCAAGGACTCCCATTCTTCACGCCTGCTCTGGCCGTTCACACGCGCCGGTGAAGTAAACAGAGCGGCCTCTCTGCTCCTTAAAAGAGGCAGAGAAGGGAAAGACTCCGCTCAAAAGCTAAAGAGAACTACACTTCAGCCCAATATAAAACCTGCTGCTTCTGTCAGGAAAATAAATCTTATATACTGTGGGTCCTGCTCAAATGCCTACCTCACATGTCTGTAGCCAGGCTCATTGACATTAATAGCCTGCTCTGGGAGGGCGCGACTTGAGCAGTAGTATGTGCTTCACTGACGTCATTAATGATGTATCCTGCTCCCGCTCTGTTAAAGTGGGCAGGCGCCAAGGTATCTGTAATAGGTGCACACCTACAGACGTGCGTATGATGTGTGCATTCGCCATAGTTCCAGTTCCCAAAACAGTCAAACGGGCAACATCGCACGTTGCTTCAGGGCAGCATCAATGCACCACCACTTCCGGAGACAGAAACCGGCCTCCGGGGAGGGGGGGGGAGGGGGTCTTGTCCGGCGGGCCATCTTCACTCCGCACCAGTGCCCTATCTCTCGCTCTCCCACAACACCAACTACAGGCAGAGCTCTGTCATCTCACCATGCACTCTACCCTTCCTCTCTGCTTTCAAATCCCACTCCATTTCCTGCCCGCAACCACCACTAGAACTGACCCTGCCTGCGAGGTTTCGTTTGTCCGCACCACTTCGCACAGTCTCTTGAACCCTCCCCGCAACTCAGGGCACAAGTCCTAAAAAAAAGAAGTGGGGGGACGCTGTCACCGGAAGTGACGAGAAGTGGGGGGACGCTGTCACCGGAAGTGACGTCACAACAGGAATCTCATGGGCATTCATATGCCTTTAGATGAAAGGTGGTCTGCACCCTACCTCGCGGAGGCTGCGTTTAATCCTCCCGCAGTGAATGCAGGTAGACAGACGTTCTGAATAAGCTCTGATCTCGCTCCAGAGAGGCCAAAGAGTGAAGTCCAGCTTTTGGGCAGGGGGGACGGCATCCACCCGTTAAAACCTGGTAAAATAAGTGGGGGGACGCCGTCCACCCGCGTGGTACCCCGACTCGAGCCCTGCCGCAACTCTTACCAGCAACAGCTGCAATTGAAGCGGTTGTTATGCCCATTCCAGTTGCACGATATCCTGCACATGGAACACCCTGCCCCATACTCTGAAGCACCAGCGACTATGCAGATTTAACTATGCCTTCGCCAAAATCACTTTTAATGGGGTGAGGGGGGGGGGGCAAGGATATACAAAGCAAGAATGGGTGCACGCTCCTTCAGATATCTTGCAGCCAAAACATGGAACACGCTACCGATAGACCTAAGAACAGATCCTTGTGAAACTAGATTTCGCAAACATTTGAAAACATGGTTATTCTCAACAGCACACTAGAGTCAATGTCGGGGACCAGTGGCTGCTAAGTGAGAATTTTCTTCGATTCCTTTCAGAGTGTCTGTTTCTAATGCGGGGACACACCGGTGGTGTAACCATACGCTCTATAAATGGATAAATAAATAAATGACCTAAATAAATACATTTTATCCGCTTTGGTAAAGCAACGTTTTCTATCTATACTGGACTTCCCGGGCGCAGTTAAAATGACTGCCCGCCCACAGTCCTTATTTTTCACCTTAGAAAGAACTGAAGTACCTCTCTCTACGAGGAGGTACACTTGATGTAAAGAGAGCATGTTCTCTAGTTTTGAAAACTATACCTCGCAAGCAGCGGTAAGGCCTTGCAGTGCAGGCCCCCTCCACACACCCCCAACCCATAAGGGGGCCCTCACCTATCAGGGTCCTCCATTCAACACAAGGCTAGTGAAACATCTGTGAGATATGGGAGACTCAGTGACCCCCTCATCGCATTATGCATGGGACAGGGCATCATCTTGGATTACACCCCTGCTTCCTATTGGAGGCCCGAGTGTGGGCTACATAAAATGCCGGGGTGGTGCTTATTTCCACTGAGCTAATCCTGGGCTCCCTTTCACCTACTGTAAGTGTGTTCTAGTTTGTGGTTTTCATATTAGTAGCTCTAAGTGGTGTTCTTGAGCTGCAAAATCAATGTTTGTATTTTGTTTACATAGACACATTATATACATTGATTTTTGTGGCTGCAAAACAAACAGATCTTTGCAAGAGAATTATGGCAAAGTATTACTCGCACCCTGTGGCATAGAGCTATGTCTAGTCTTGTGTGTTCGGTGGTGTTAGTGATCATATCATGTAGAATGTATGGGTTCTGGTGATTTCACTAGTGTAGTTGAGAGAAGACTGGTTCTGGTGCTTACTAAAGACCAAACTGCTCATGGTGGGGCGCTGAACTACATGCGGCGACCAATCTCACCATCCAAGCTATTCTCAGCTTCCCAGTCTTACCTTCCATGTCCGTCAATTCTGGCCTTGTTTTGGCAGTTGACTTTGTGCATTCAGGTTAAAATGCTACAAAAAGCTATACATATTATTTTTGAATTAGTCTTGTATTTTCTGCAGCATTAGGGGAGTGGTCATCATATGATTCTACATGTAAAATACTAGATAAGTAAAATATGTAAATCAAACGTCATCTTGGAGATGAGACCGGGTTTTAATCGAAGCTCAACCATATGGCCAACATACTATGTGATTGAGCAAATCATTTTAATTTCATTTGACTCAATTTTTAAAAATAACGATATTTTATTTGTAAAAAGAAAGTATACGGTTTCTCTTTGGCCCAATTATAGCTCTGAAATGCTCCTGCTTTATAAGAACATTTCTCTGCTAATCACTTCACTGCTTTGTTCTACCAACTTCCAAGAAAATCTGCTCAAACATAGGTATTCAGGAAAAGGTTGTCTGACATACACATGGGGTAAATACTCCCAGTGGTATCTAATCAGGATACTGAAAGTCGCCACGGAATGCCGTGACCATATCAAGTGCTCCACAACCAGCAGATGCTACAGCATGATAGGAGCTTTGAAAGTCAAATGTTGACCTTTCTGTTAAAATGCACTGACCATTTTGGAGCCTTGCAGTTATAAACCATCCTCTTTGGTTGGAACCAGAAGTAGATGAGACCAAGACACGTAGGATGATTGTTCTGGAAGAGGGAGATGGACGTGTTTTAGCATCACTGGTAATTTTTTTTTTTAAGTGCCCTTGATCTTTGTTCCAAGGCAAAATATGTGTGACAGCTGTCGAGGTCCTTTGATCATCATGGGACCAGTGGTGCAAAGAAAGTGTGCGTGTGTGTGATACTCAGGGCCCTGAACCTCTCAACCACTGTTCTGGTAAAACCCAAACCACACTTCTCTGAGTTGGGCTTTCTCTTCCTCTGCCACCGCGTACACTGTTTACGTTTCAGCTGCTGGAGCCCTGACGAAGGGCAGTGTGACGTCTTTTAGGAAGTGAAACTGTCTGATTGGAGCTTTGGGTACTGACCTCAGTGTGCTCTCATCAAGCAGCGAGTCATGTTTTTGTAACAGAGTTGAGTGGTTTAGGTACTTGCTCACTTTGCCACTGGATTCAAGCAAGCCTGGCTGAAGACGGCTGAAATGCCAGAAACCGGTCTAGGAAGCTTGTTTCCGGTCCAGGGAAGGCATGGCTTGGCAGTTCGGGCTGGACTGTTCCCATGAGGCACAGGGTCAGACTGATTTGCACATGACCATGTCTGAACTGAGGTGGCAGAGTGGGCTAAAGAACGGTGATGGATCAAACCCAGATCTGTTGACTGGGTGTGAGTGTTTGATTGGTTCTGATGCTCCGTCCATCACCACTCCCTTTTGTACCGCTTTGTTCGCCATAAGTTGGCAGGGTATGCTCAGACGTGAGTCCCTTGCTCACTTTGCCACTGGATTCAAGCAAGCCTGGCTGAAGACGGCTGAAATGCCAGAAACCGGTCTAGGAAGCATGTTTCCGGTCCAGGGAAGGCATGGCTTGGCAGTTCGGGCTGGACTGTTCCCATGAGGCACAGGGTCAGACTGATTTGCATATGGCCATGTCTGAACTGGGGTGGCAGAGTGGGCTAAAGAACTGTGATGGTTCAAACCCAGATCTGTTGACTGGGTGTGAGTGTTTGATTGGTTCTGATGCTCCGTCCATCCCCACCCCCTTTTGTACCGCTAGGTACAGTGAGCAGCAGTGTTGTGTGACATCGCTTGTTAAGTATAGTTTCTGTGGCTGTATACAGGAAGGAGGATGAAGACTTGGCCTCCCCCTGGTGTGCTGGCTTAAGTATCTCCTGAGGTTCCATTTGCGCCTCTTGAGGACGTCGCAGGATGGCCCTCTCATGTCTCCTCTTCCTGTGCAAGCTAGGGCTCCACGACTAAGGGCGCCTCTCCTCTAGTTGTGGGGGGCGCCTGCTCATTCACTCCAATAGTTTGACAGAATTAGTGGAAGGTGCAGCAAAGTTTTTTCCTTCCTCTCAACTGTGGCTTCTGCTGTCTCTGGAAGAGGGTGACCACTAGAGCCACTAGAGGAGGGAGGAAGCCCCTCCCATGCCTAGGTTAATTTATGGTTTTATTTTTTAGGACCATAGAGTGAAAAATGTAAAATATGGTCCAAATAGAGAGATTCAGATGCTATGGATTGAGTCTTTCTGTCCTGCAAGTTATAAGTCAGTCACTCTGTATTAGGAGGTTTTCAATGATCACAGCATTTTAGCATCCCATCTAAGAAGCCAGATCTTCAGTTTCTCCATCTCTTGTTCATAATCATCAAGGACCTGTGTGTCTAGATGCATTTTCTAACTTGATTAATAATTATTTGTATAACTTGTTGTAAAATCCATTAATACAAATAAATACATTTGAAACTACCTTAGCTGGTATTTAGTTTTTTTAAAGTTAAACAATTACATTTAAATGCAACTTCCTCTGTCTCCATCACATTTAAAATCTAATACACTTTTTAGTAATTATAAATAGCCTTTCCTGTACCACCTGAGAAAAGTGTCCATTATATAAAAAAAATGTCTACTAGGTATGAGAAATTCAAATGTGCACTATTTTTTCTGCTTATATAATAAGAAATTGAACTAACATTTTTTTGCTCCTGATGTGGTCTAGGTTATTGTGTGATATCTTAGGACGCAAACACATCTTACAATATTTTCCTATGGCTTACAGTATCAAGGACGTAGCAAACTAATGTTCATTCATAGAGCAAGGGTTAAGTGAGTGTTATGATTTGTGGAATAATTGGTAGATGCGGGACACTGAATCACTTGCCCACATGGATAGCAAACTACACTATGCAGGGTGTGTGGTTGGAGTGTTTTTAGTCTACATAAAAAGTGTGTTCATGTAAGCCCAATCCTCACTGAGGTGCGATTATCATGTCATGTTATGGTATATAGAGACAGATGAGTAGGCTACATTTGTAAGAGGACTAAACATAAATGCAGGTATAAAGCATCAACCAGGACTTGGGGGAAGTGGGATGCTCAGAGTGTGTACACCAAAGCAGGGAGAAATCTGCGAAGGCCCAGTAAACCTTACAGTAGCAAGTGCCAGACATAAATGATGTTGAATGAGTAAAAGAGGCTAAAAGGGCAAGAATTGGAAAAGGTGACATGAGGCAGTAGTCATGCACTTTTTATAGGCAAGGATAATGCGTACTGCTGAACAAATACACCCCGTGAAAGAGGAAGGAAATGGAAGCGCAAGTAACACTGGCAACTAGACCACAAGCTGCATCATCTTTAAAAGACCCCAGATTCCACCTGCTCTTGCTGGGGGCAAAGGAAGCCAAAATGTTGAGCAGAGTTTATCCCTGCACTGCCTCCCAAGCTCTCAAAGGTTTGCAAAGATGTGCACGTTTTGTAAATCTTCGAATAACAGGTTGTCAAGTTGGTAGTAGGTAAAATGTTTATTCCAAAGACAGGAAACCTACAACCACCATCCAAGAGCTCCTCAGATCTCTTTTTCAGGGAACTCCACAGTCCACCCATATCCATTCTGAGCTAGAATGCCAGGCACATTCCACCATAAAAGCGAATCCAGAATCCATATATACAAGATTTCACACCGAATGCAAAGTGCTTCGTTGTTTGCTACCATGACAGCGTAAGAGCAGAGCGTCGAGCTTCATGTTACCTCTCTGCTCTCACAACTCCATGTGAGCAGATACTTTCCTAGATCCCAAATACACTTGCTCTTTTCAGTTTACAGAACGGGGCATCCCCCTGATCTTGTAGAATTTCATCCCAGCAAGTTCCATTTTCATGATTATTAGTGAATGACAATTCAGGGTAAAAAAGACAATGTGTTGGAAGTAGACTAAGGTGCCGATCACGATCCGGTAAAAACCGGGTACGAACCGTCGGACGGAGCATATTCTCCGTCCGACGCGTACCCGGTCGTCAAAATGTACAAACAAGGAATTACGATTCGCACGGAACACCATTTCCGTACGATTCGTAAAAAAGCCCGACCGAACAAAATAAACCTACCAATGCGATCCGGGAAAGGGCCGACCTGACGTCGGGACGCTCGCAGCCTGCCATTCACGAACCAGGAATCACGATTCGCACCGACGTCATCCCGCACGGTGAATATTTTCCGGCTGCCAAAAACTGCCGGGAAATCAGGACGACGCGAACAAGGACCACCAGTACGCGACGGACACACAGGACGCCGCGAACAAGGAGGACCAGTACGCGACAGGACGACGTGAACAAGGAGTACCAGTACGCGACGGACAGACAGCACGACGCGAACAAGGAGGACCAGTACGCGACAGGACGACGCGAACAAGGAGGACCCGTACGCGACGGACAGACATGGACCCGAATCTACGGGTCATCCCGGCCCTCATAGCAGTCCACCTCCTCCACAGGTTACGACGCAGACGCCGCAGAAGGTCAGAACAACTAAGGGAGGGGGGAACGGGGGGGGTGGGGGTGGCAGGACCAGGGCAGGCCACAAAACCCCCACCAAAGTCACACACCACACATGCCCAGGACATACCTGACACCCATGCCCTGGTCACTACGAGGGGGTGGGGGCGTGTCCAGCTAAGCCAGCGACCGCCACAACGGAAGTCCGTCACCACGCGAAACGGCAACACAACCAGACCGGTACGTCCCGTACCCACGCCTCAAGAGCGTGGGTACGAGACGTACCACGCCCACACCCACGTCACCCCAACAATGGCGGGACGGATCGTACCCACGTGGCAAAGGCCTGGGTACGGCCCGCACAAGCATCACATAGCGTGGGGATAGAGATGTACGGACCCTACCCCCACCCCCCCTATGCATGGAACGTACCCCCACCCCAACAGTGTAAGTACGACCCGTACCCTCACCCGCGTATGCATGGAGCGTACCCCCACCCCAACCGCGTATGTACGTACCGTACCCCCACCCCAACAGTGTAAGTACGACCCGTACCCTCACCCGCGTATGCATGGAGCGTACCCCCACCCCAACCGCGTATGTACGTACCGTACCCCCACCCCAACAGTGTAAGTACGACCCGTACCCTCACCCGCGTATGCATGGAGCGTACCCCCACCCCAACCGCGTATGTACGTACCGTACCCCCACCCCAACAGTGTAAGTACGACCCGTACCCTCACCCGCGTATGCATGGAGCGTACCCCCACCCGCGTATGTACGTACCGTACCCTCACCCGCGTATGCATGGAGCGTACCCCCACCCCAACCGCGTATGTACGTACCGTACCCCAACAGTGTAAGTACGACCCCTACCCTCACCCTCGTATGCATGGAGCGTACCCCCACCCCAACAGTGTAAGTACGACCCGTACCCTCACCCGCGTATGCATGGAACGTACCCCCACCCCAACAGTGTAAGTACGACCCGTACCCTCACCCGCGTATGCATGGAGCGTACCCCCACCCCAACAGTGTAAGTACGACCCGTACCCTCACCCTCGTATGCATGGAGCGTACCCCCACCCCAACAGTGTAAGTACGACCCGTACCCTCACCCTCGTATGCATGGAGCGTACCCCCACCCCAACAGTGTAAGTACGACCCGTACCCTCACCCGCGTATGCATGGAACGTACCCCCACCCCAACAGTGTAAGTACGACCCGTACCCTCACCCGCGTATGCATGGAGCGTACCCCCACCCCAACAGTGTAAGTACGACCCGTACCCTCACCCTCGTATGCATGGAGCGTATCCCCACCCCAACAGTGTAAGTACGACCCGTACCCTCACCCGCGTATGCATGGAGCGTACCCCCACCGTGTATGTTCCAAGCGTACATATCCAGAAATAGGAGGTGTGTGTGCAGAGTCCTCCCAGCAGTGCCCTGAGACAGGAGGGGTGGGTGCAGAGTCCTCCCAGCAGTGCCCTGAGACAGGAGGGGTGGGTGCCTAACACTCCCAGCAGTGCCCTGAGACAGGAGGGGTGGGTGCAGAGTCCTCCCAGCAGTGCCCAGACACAGGAGGGGTGGGTGCCTAACACTCCCAGCAGTGCCCTGAGACAGGAGGGGTGGGTGCAGAGTCCTCCCAGCAGTGCCCTGAGACAGGAGGGGTGGGTGCCTAACACTCCCAGCAGTGCCCTGAGACAGGAGGGGTGGGTGCAGAGTCCTCCCAGCAGTGCCCTGAGACAGGAGGGGTGGGCGCCTAACACTCCCAGCAGTGCCCTGAGACAGGAGGGGTGGGTGCAGAGTCCTCCCAGCAGTGCCCTGAGACAGGAGGGGTGGGTGCCTAACACTCCCAGCAGTGCCCTGAGACAGGAGGGGTGGGTGCAGAGTCCTCCCAGCAGTGCCCTGAGACAGGAGGGGTGGGTGCCTAACACTCCCAGCAGTGCCCTGAGACAGGAGGGGTGGGTGCAGAGTCCTTCCAGCAGTGCCCTGAGACAGGAGGGGTGGGTGCCTAACACTCCCAGCAGTGCCCTGAGACAGGAGGGGTGGGTGCAGAGTCCTCCCAGCAGTGCCCTGAGACAGGAGGGGTGGGTGCCTAACATTCCCAGCAGTGCCCTGAGACAGGAGGGGTGGGTGCAGAGTCCTCCCAGCAGTGCCCAGACACAGGAGGGGTGGGTGCCTAACACTCCCAGCAGTGCCCTGAGACAGGAGGGGTGGGTGCAGAGTCCTCCCAGCAGTGCCCAGACACAGGAGGGGTGGGTGCCTAACACTCCCAGCAGTGCCCTGAGACAGGAGGGGTGGGTGCTGAGTCCTCCCAGCATTGCCCTGAGACAGGAGGGGTGGGTGCCTAATGCTCCCAGCAGTGCCCTGAGACAGGAGGGGTGGGTGCAGAGTCCTCCCAGCAGTGCCCAGACACAGGAGGGGTGCAACACATGTGTGTGAGGCTGGAAGTACCCACATGCATACTGCCTACAAGGGAACATGTCCCCATGAACTCATGTCAACAGACTCCACACACAAGTACAGTGATCACCAAGGATGCCACGAATGTTGCAGGTGGAGACATGGCCCTGCATGCATGGCCAAAGTAGAAGGGCTCCGTCACACACACAGCTCATGTAGACACAGCTCTGCGCTAAACATTGGGAACACCCTGCAGGGAAGATATCAGGGTACACAGAGGGAGGAATACACCCTGGGACAATTGCACCATGCAGTAACTGCTGACATGAACAAAGAAAGTTAGCTAACACCTTGTGATGGCACACAGATCCCAGGGTCCCCCCAATGAGCAGCCCACTACTACATTTCCCACACACCCAACACATAAACACCACCCAAAACCATGTAGCAGCCCCACCAACACCAATACCAGCATAGCAGTAGTGTCAGAATGGAAAAAAATAAAGCTTTATTCAGCATGATCACAGTGTCCGTGGATTGCAGGCAGTTAAATATTCACAAAGCCCATAGGGCAGTCAATAAGTCTCAGCTGGATGGGGGACACAGTGGGATGCGTGTCCCCTAGCTTGCCTGCACAGTTACATGCCGTCGTCTTCCACAGGGGTGAGGCCATCAGGCGGGGGGGAAGCACCAGGCACCGCAGGGACATCAGGGCAAAGGGGAGGCGTTGTGGGTGCAGGGATGGAGGACTCCACCACAGGGGGTGGGGCAGGGCCAAAGGCGGGGGCCAGGATGGCACTACACACCTTTGCAAGGTCCTCCAGGGAGTCCCCTGCACCCGAAGGATCCACCGGCCCCAAGGAGGGGGGGGGGTCAGAGGGATGGGTCGCAGCGCCACCGGGGGAGGGCGTAGACAGGGGGGGACAATCAACCACCGTGACCGAGGACTTCCTTGACCGCTTGCGGGGTGGTGTCACTGTGGGGCTCAGGGACAGAGCGGCCAGGAGAGCTGAGGGGAGGGGATTTGGAGGGAGTGGACTGGGTGGAATGCGGACTCCCACTATGGCTGCGTGTCACACGTTTGCCCCCCGACCCAGTGGGTGTGCCTACCTCACCCTGTGTGTGCGTGTCAGGAGGAGTGCGGTGGACCTTCCCTGCTGGTGTGGTGCCTGTGTCTGTTGATGTGGGTGCATGCCGACGTCTGGGTGTACGTGGGACAGGCATGGGAGTGGGAAGTGTGGATGGGGTGGGGGTAGGTGGGGGGAGGTCGCGCTGCAGGAGACCCACTGCTGCAGTCAGTGTGGAGTCTATGGACCTCAGCAAGTTGCGTTGGTCAGCCTGCGATGAATGAATGCCCTCCAAGTATGCCTCGATGTTGTTGAGTGTCTGCCCGTGGGCATGGAGGACATTAAGGATCGCAGCCTGACCAACCTGCAGTTGCCGCTGGATGTCCACAGCATTGGCGGCAGCAGTGGAGACAGGGGCAGGGGGTGCGGTGCCTGGCATGAAGGAGACATGCGGTGACCGGGCACGCTGGGAAGGGACACGAGCAAGTGGGAGGCGGCTGATGGGAACTGAGGGGGCGGTGCGAGGTGTTGTTCCGCTGTCAGCTGCTGGTGCAGCCTCCGCCCACTCGGAGACATCCTCCTCGGACCTGTCAGCTTCGTATTCTGATGTGCCAGTCGACAGGTCCTCGGCCACACTCTCCTCCGCCTCTGTCCCACTCGATGTGCCAGCCCCGATGTCACGGCTGGCACTGGTGCTCGGTCCCTCCGCCTGGTCTGTGTCCATGTCTCCCTCTGTGTCCCCCGACGATGCTGTGGGCAGGGTGGAGAGACAGAAATTAATCAGACACCTGTACACATCTGTCACATGAGTCCAATCTACATAGGTAACATTGCATAGCCTGAAAAGGAAGATCCCTAACATCTACTAAACAAGGTACCGATGTAGGGCATGAAACACACAGTTGGTTGAGCCACCATGCCACTGAAATACCATGGAGAGCATGAGACAATAGCTAAAGACAGGAAACGGAGTCTGACATAGCACCCAGGCCCTGGGGACAATCCAGCACTGCATCTGCACCACACAGCGTTGGCGAAAATACCGATGACCAGGGACCATATCCATGAACTTGAGACACATGCTGCATAGGTAATGCAGAAAACATGCACAACATGACTCGGTCACTGCACCTTGCGTGTGTGTCCAGACAAACATCACACACTGCCCAGACCCAGCAAGTAGAAATCTGGATTTGACATATAGGCTTTGCCCGCCCCAACCACCCCCTACACGAGGCAAATAGTTGAGACACAGATGGCACCAACATCTCATAGTCTGGGTGATAAACACAGGGGCAGGCAAAATGCAAGATTGGACGCCAAACAGCCAAGGTGCGCCTGTACAAATAATGAGGCACCAGTGCCCATCCTCAGATGAGTATAACAAGACACACAGGCACTAGCAACTGTGAGTATGAAGAAGGACATTCAGGTCAGGCTGCACAGTGGACACCTGTACAAAATAGCACGTCTATATACATGGTGCCAGGGGACAATGGCACAGAGCACAACCTACGCTGTAGACACTGAGAGTGTCCACGTTTATGATGACACATACAACACCGATGAAAAGGTGCCCCAGGGGACAGTAGTGACCACGCAACTCCATGCTCCTGAATGGTAATGACTGCAACACACGCCACCATCCCTGCACTATGTGTATCGCACACTCATGCACATCATGTCACAGGCCACTACATAGGACATGCGCGCTGTAAGGCATGACACATGAGAGACCAACTCCCATGCCTGGAGTCAGCATCAGTGCCAACTGACATGGAACCCACATGCAGTGAACTTGACAGGGCACAGCCAAGGTCCCAAAACCTGTTACCCACCACCCCCACACATGATGCTACAGGCATAGTTCTCGTGGACAAAGCGCCAGCCTACATTACCTTGTGAAGGAGTGGCTACACACAGACCAGGGAACACATTGCAAGGAGGGGAAGGGTGGCAGGGGCGCAGCGCTATACTGGGGCAAAATGGATCTGCACAGCACCTTTAAACCCTGGCAATGAATTCATGCTACTGTGCCCTTACAAATGCCGGTGACACACAACACACACATGTACCTACCCCCTTCCGGCTGCTGCTTCGCCTGTAAGCGCCGATCCAAGTCTGGAAAGACCACCGGCAGCACACGCCTGTGGAGGTGGCTCAGACGGCGGCGCCCGCGGTTCTTGTGGCTCTCAGGTGAGTCCCCCAGCAGGACCCGTGCAATCCTCCGCGTCCAGCACCGGATATCCTGCCAGCGTTTCCTCACCTGGGACATGCTCCGCCTCCGACCATCCACACCCCTCATGGCACTGACGGCGGTCAGCCAGATCTGCTCCTTGGCAGTGGCGCCTACCTGTGAGGAAGTACAAGTGACACCACATCAATACACCAGCCACATGTCACAGAGAGACATTTGATAACAAATTAGCTGGTAACAACAAGGCATGTCATGCAGCCAACGCATTGCACCTTTGTCATAGGGACATGATCCTCTGGTGAGGGAAAAAGCAGTACGTGCCATAGTGGGTACACAGGTGGAATGATGGCAATGTCACAATCAATGATCAAGGCTCAGACTGTGCATCACACCCACCCCTCCTGTCTCAGGGCACTGCTGGGAGCACTCTGTACCCGCCCCTCCTGTCTCAGGGCACTGCTGGGAGCACTCTGTACCCACCCCTTCTGTCTCAGGGCACTGCTGGGAGTGATAGGCCCCCACCCCTCCTGTCTCAGGGCACTGCTGTTAGTGATAGGCACACACCCCTCCTGTCTCAGGGCACTGCTGGGAGCACTCTGTACCCACCCCTCCTGTCTCAGGGCACTGCTGGGAGCACTCTGTACCCACCCCTCCTGTCTCAGGGCACTGCTGTTAGTGATAGGCACACACCCCTCCTGTCTCAGGGCACTGCTGGGAGACATCAGGCATCCCCCCCCCCTGGGACCCCCCCAACAGTACATGGCATGTGTGTCACACCAGGACACAATGGCAGAAGTCACAGTCACAACATAGGGACAGTCTGTGCCACTGGCCTATGCACTCACCTGATACCCTGGTCGCCCATACAGCATGGGGTACTGTGGGAGGATCACATCCAGCAATGCCATGTTCTCCTCCAGGGTGAATGGCTGTGACCTCTCCACAGCCCTTGACATGGTTCCAGGGAATCAGTAGCAGCAGCTGGGTTGACGAATTCAAAGATGTGCGGGCAAGTACTCCCTCATGGGACCTGGCTGCCTTATATGTGCCTTTCTGCCCTGTCTCATGCACAGGAGTACAGAGTGATTGGTCACTCACATTTGCATCCTATGTTTCCACCAATCCCTTCAAACCTAGCAGTCTGTGTGTACTCCATCGGTTTCATTCTCCTGCATGATGTCAGCTCCACAAACACATTGCAACAAAGTATTTTTATTCCAACTGACTTCTGCTGTTCACCTTCCAGAAGAAATGCGAATTTTGAACTTGGTCTCCATGACAACCAGCATGCATGTAGGCCTCCATACTTGTCCCTCATGTGTCCCCTATGTAATTCTGAGCTCCACACACAGGTACGGTGCGTTCCAGGGCCCTAGGGCACCCCAAATGCATTGCAACGGCCCGTACACGCGTGACTACGTTCACTATCAGTATGTGTGGCCTCGCGTATGCGTACTCGTAGTGGTACGGGCCGTACACACGCCTGTACGCTCCCTATCAGTATGTGTGGTTCGCGTATGCGTACTCGTAGTGGTACGGGCCGTACACACGCCTGTACGCTCCCTATCAGTATGTGTGGTTCGCGTATGCGTACTCGTAGTGGTACGGGCCGTACACACGCCTGTACGCTCCCTATCACTACGAGTACGCATACGCGAGGCCACACATACTGATGGGAGCGTACAGGCGTGTGTACGGCCCGTACCACTACGAGTACGCATACGCGAGGCCACACATACTGATAGGGAGCGTGCGCACGCCTGTGTACGCTCCCTATCACTACGAGTACGCATACGCGAGGCCACACATACTGATGGGGAGCGTACAGGCGTGTGTACGGCCCGTACCACTACGAGTACGCATACGCGAGGCCACACATACTGATAGGGAGCGTACACAGGCGTGTGTACGCTCCCTATCACTACGAGTACGCATACGCGAGGCCACACATACTGATGGGGAGCGTACAGGCGTGTGTACGGCCCGTACCACTACGAGTACGCATACGCGAGGCCACACATACTGATAGGGAGCGTACACATGCCTGTGTACGCTCCCTATCACTACGAGTACGCATACGCGAGGCCACACATACTGATGGGAAGCGTACAGGCGTGTGTACGGCCCGTACCACTACGAGTACGCATACGCGAGGCCACACATACTGATAGGGAGCGTACACACGCCTGTGTACGCTCCCTATCACTACGAGTACGCATACGCGAGGCCACACATACTGATAGGGAGCGTACAGGCGTGTGTACGGCCCGTACCACTACGAGTACGCATACGCGAGGCCACACATACTGATAGGGAGCGTACACACGCCTGTGTACGCTCCCTATCAGTATGTGTGGCCTCGCGTATGCGTACTCGTAGTGGTACGGGCCGTACACACCTGTACGCTCCCTATCAGTATGTGTGGTTCGCGTATGCGTACTCGTAGTGGTACGGGCCGTACACATGCCTGTACGCTCGCCATCACGATGGGTACACATACGGCTGCACTCCCATAGTGATATGGGAACGTACACAGGCCCTCTTTGCAGCAGTACAGCGGGATTCACACATCACAGTGGTGACAGGCGGCACACAGGTAGGGATAGGGCGGACATACTTGTCCATGGATGGACATACTTGTCCATTAATTGACATTGAGGCATCGTCTGTGCATCACTACATGTGTGGGGCACAGGTGTGAAAGGCCTGTGATGTGGAACATTACTCCTGAGTCGAGAAGGCACCAGATGTAGGATGAGATGTGTACAGATGTACTGTGTGATGGTGCGATGTGTGCCAGGCATGCCCTTGACTCCTTTGACATGTGTGCATGTCGTACTGCGCACTTGGGGTGAGCGTCACTGGCATGGCACGGACACCAACACACGGAAGTGTCCCCTGATGCCCGGTACAGGGGTTATGACACCTGACTTGTCACTACCCACGGTGCACAATGTGACTATGTCATGTATGTGTGGGGGCTTCACATCAGGTTGATGTGGGAGCACCCTCAAAAGCTGCAGCTGTTGCAGCAACAAACATGTGTCTGTGTGTAGATTGTCATTGCACACTGTTCCGCACCCCATGCCACATGTGGTATCGGATGTGAGGTGCACATGTATGCATGGGACACGGAGTAGCGTGACAAGGACATGTCAGCATCCTCACAAGGTATGTGTGGTGAGTCATGACATGTGCACCTTCATGGCAAGGTGTGTGGGCTGGCCTAGTGTAATGTCATGTGACCTGTGGCTCCAGTGTTCCGCTACCAATCTCTGCAATCGGCATCCTACTGCTGCTGATGTGTGGGCGTATGTCACTCCTGTGTTGCGTCTGGCTGTTCACTTGCACTGGGACACAGCTATTCCCATGGCGTGGCATGGGGAGGTTCTCAATCTCCGTGTGTAGCTGGGTCTTTGAAGGAGTGTCACCTTGCATCCATACGTGTCCTGGCCATGTAGCACATACCTGACTCCCTATGTAGCATGTGTGTATTGCCAGATTAACATGTGCTCAGTACACATGAGTTGTTGTCGTAGTGCACTCACTCTTCCTTGTCACTTCCAAATTACTGCAGAGCGCCGCCTCTTGCCCGAAGAATTCCAGACTTGGCTGCCATGCAGGATAATGACAGCATCCGGCTCTACCGCTTCACCCAACCATTGATTCTGGAGTTGACGGCGAGACTGGCACCACACCTGCAACCGCAGCACAGGTATCCCACGGCACTGACACCCCAGCTGAAGGTAATGGCTGCCCTACATTTTCTTGCCACGGGTACCTTTCAAAATACCATAGCTCATGTTGGTGGCATGTCCCAGAGCACGTTCAGTGGTGTGCTGCATGATTTCTTAGAGGCCATGTTGATTCACCTGGATGACTTCATCAAGTTCCCAACCCCTGAACAGATGACTGAGGTCAAGCGTGGATTCTATGCCCTGGGAGGGATGCCCCATGTCATTGGGTCCATTGATGGGACACATGTAGGTTTGGTACCACCACACACACGGGAGGTGGCGTACCGCAATCGGAAGCACTACCACTCCATCAATGCCCTTGTGGTGTGTCTGTCCAACATGGTGATTTCACATGTCTGTGCTCGTTTTCCAGGATCAGCACACGATGCCTACATCATGAGGCGTAGCGGGATGCCTGATATGATGATGCAGCTGCGCAACGAACGGGCATGTGTTGTTGGTGGGTACAGTCTGTCTGTCCTGTATTCAGTATAGCCTACCAGCACGACCGCTTCACCACTTCTAACGATGACCATGTGCTTTCCATGTAGGGGACGCTGGCTATCCCAACATGCCTTGGCTGCTCACACCTCTCCGCAACCCCATCACGCCGGCCCAGCTCCGCTACAACACCGCCCATGGCCGGACAAGGCGAGTGATAGAGAGGACGTTTGGCATGCTGAAGAGCCGATTCAGGTGCCTCCACAAGACCGGCGGCGCACTCCCATATGCCCCGGCAAAGGTCTGCAAGATCTTCATGGTCTGCTGCATGCTGCACAACATGGCAGTTGAAAGAGCTGTGCCACTCATCCTGAATCAACATGACGAGGACCATCCACCCGTGGAGGACGAAGGGCTTGGCAATGGGGCTAGTGATGTGGAGGTTGTGGAGCCGCAAGAGGACATCCGGACTCGGCTCATACGCGACTTCTTTGCATAGTGGTGAGTACCAGTGTCTGAGTGTGCACGCATTGGTCCCCGTGTGGCATGCGTTGTGATGTGTGTCTCCACCTGCATGTATGGCACGTGAGTCAGAGGTGTGTGTGGGTGTGTCACTGGAGTGATGGTGCCAGTGATGGTTGTACTTCCGCAGTCATAATTGTGACCTAGCATGTTGTCATCCATACATGTGTCGAGTAAATGCCAATGCAAGTGGCTGTGCTTTTTGTGGCTGACTTCTTGTGTGTTTCTCTTCCCCAGGTACCTGCGCATGCCGTCTGCTGGTTGCATTGTTGTGGCACTGCTATTCCTCATGGACATGACATCGTGGGCTGACTCAGCGTTACAGGCACGGACACGTTTGGAAGTCTCCATGGGGTAAGGGATGCATCTGGGGTGTATTGGGTGTGGCAGTTGTTCACGATGTGTGCACACTGCCCCTGTCGGTGTTTGGTTCCTCTGCAGCCATGTCGCATCCCCATGGGACACGACATGCAGCTGTGTACACCTGAATAGATGGTCTGCCTGGTTGACAGTCATCAGTGATGGGATAGGGGATTGTGATGATGGCATCAATGTGTGTGACACTGCCCTCGGACACATTCGGTTAGCATTGGCTTGACATGGTGTGGGACTTCGACATCCGCGGATCTATGGTGTATGGCAGGCTCTCCGTGTGCAGCTGTGGGTATTTAGCTGTTAGCCGACGCTTGTGTGCCAGTTCCATGGCGAACACGCATGTGTGCTGCTGAAGGGGGGTGCCAGTGTTGGACCCACATGTTACTCCACATGATGTGTTCATGTGTACTTCGAGTTGCCTCTGCAATCCCGAATACATGACTAATAAAGGTGTCCCTATGCCTCCAAGGTGCCTCTTCTCAGTCAATGCTGGTGTGTTGCCATGGTGCATCCTGCTTGTCTGGCATGGTATTCCCTGATTGTGGCTATGTGTCAATGTGTCGAGTGGCAAGATGCAAGCTGTGTGTGTGGGCTGAGACTGTGTATTTGGCATGATGTCCATGACTGTGTGGGTATTGTGACATGTGCCATCCCCATGCATCCAACGTTGGCCAGGCCCCCATTCTCTGCATCCACCGGACTCAAGCTTGCAGGACATGTTTCTGCCACCTGTCTACACATACCTGGGTGCCCCCCAGGACACTGGACTGGATCCCTGACCTCTGCGCATGACTGTTGCTGTACTCAATGTGTCTGTCAGCACGGTTGTTCGGTAACCCCCTCAGCTGGTTGGGCCCATCACGGGTGTGTATGGTGCTCCATGTCTGTCTTGCCTAATACACTGTGACCCATGTGTCCTGTGCCAGACTCAGGCCCCAGGGTGTGGGTGGTTGAAGACAAAAGATGACTCAGGCATGTTTTGACTTTACATGACACATGTTAGGTAATAATGCTACCAGCAGCCATCTACTCTTCATAGTGTGATTTATTAGGGGGGGGGGGGGGGGGAAACAAAGTGAGTGTCTTTCCCGGTAGTTTGAATCCAAAGTTCAGTAGGGGAGTTGGTGTCCTTGCCATTGGATGTCCTCAGAGTCCATGCCACAGTCTTTGTCAACATTGGTCAGCCAGTGACCAGCAGGGCCATGTGGCAGAGAATGTCTCTTGATGCTGTGATGCTGTTGCTCCAGTGGGCCAGGTGCCAGGCCAGGTGTCCTGGGAGATGGTGATGTAGCGCCGACCCTCACGGTCCTTTCCGTGGACGACCCGGCCTCCTGCGGGGAACCTCACCAGCAGGCCGTGACGACATCTGGGATGCTCCGTCGGATGTTTCCTCCTCCTCCTCCTGATCCCTCCCTGTGGGTGGTGATGTTCTCCGCCTTCTGGCACAGGGAGGGTCGGCCATGTTGTCGGCCATCCGACGGAGTGTAGCGTGAATCCCCTGGAATGCCGTCACTTGCTCAGCCTGTCTGTCCTCCATCCTCCGTTGGTGTACCAGTAGACAGGCATGTAGCTCCGCATGTTGCTGGGCCTGCTGGGTCTTTATCTCATCGAGGCTCCCCTTGATCTCATTGAGGGTGGACACAACCTGGGCCATGCCCGTGGTGTCCTGCCGGTATGAGTCCAGGATGTTACGGACATGGGAAAATACCGGATCCCCAGCCAACTGGTCAGGCTCGTGCCTCCGCCGTCCTCCACTCCCACCACCCCTGCCCACTTGCGCCTGGCCTGCCCTTGCGGGCACATCGGGTCTCCGGGACCCCTGAGGGGTGGCATTGGCGTTGTCGCCTGCCTCCTCCTGGGTGCCCGGGACACCGTGTCCCTCCTGGCCAGCCTGGCTGCATTGTGGTGTTGGGGCAGGGATCCTGGGTGTCTCCTGGGATGTGGCAGGAGTGGGGGTGGTGGTTGGCACAGTTGTACCTGACGCAGGTGCTGCAGGCGGTTGGACACCAGAGGGGCCAGGTCGGTCGGGGTCGTCCACAGAGTGGTGAGAGTGGTCGCTGCCGGTGGGATCGGGCTCCTGCAGATCCGGGTCCTGTGAGTGTTCCCCCCCAGTGTTGGGGGGTGCACCACGACGTTGACCTGTGTGTAAGAGAGACAATGTTAATTTTGGTCCATGCAACATCCATGTTTCATTATTTCATAAGTTGGCACATTTCCTCTTGGAATTAGGATCTGTCTTGCATTCCACTCACAGTGCACTTGTGCATGGGTGTGTCCCTTGGGCACCACTTTGGCACCTTTAACTAAGTGTGGCACAGTCTTACTTGCTGCGTCAAGTGTGACTGCAGTCAGCAGTGGAGTGGGCCGGTGTTGCGAGCCATGCATTGGCGCCTTCCGTGTAGCACTGTACATGTGCACATGGATTTGTTCCACACACTTATGTGATGCAGGTAGCTGTCATTGTGCTCGTGCACAGGTTGTGACATGGCCCTGTGTTTTGCCATGGTGAAGAGGGGGGGTTCTGGCACGGGCCACCCTTGGCTACATGCACGCAGTCTACCTGCTGACGAGCAGACATTCCCACACACCACACGGCTGATTTGCTCTCCCTGTGTCTCGCTCCCTCTCTGTCCCCCTCTCCCTCCCTCTCTGTCCCCCTCTCCCTCCCTCCCTGTCACCCTCTCCCTCCCTCTGTGTGTCAGCCTCCTCCCTCTGTCCGTCTCCCTGTGTCTCCCTCCCTCTCTGTCCCCCTCTCCCTCCCTCTCTGTCCCCCTCTCCCTCCCTCTCTGTCCCCCTCTCCCTCCCTCTGTGTGTCAGCCTCCTCCCTCTGTCCGTCTCCCTGTGTCTCCCTCCCTCTCTGTCCCCCTCTCCCTCCCTCTCTGTCCCCCTCTCCCTCCCTCTCTGTCCCCCTCTCCCTCCCTCTGTGTGTCAGCCTCCTCCCTCTGTCCGTCTCCCTGTGTCTCCCTCCCTCTCTGTCCCCCTCTCCCTCCCTCTCTGTCCCCCTCTCCCTCCCTCTCTGTCCCCCTCTCCCTCCCTCTGTGTGTCAGCCTCCTCCCTCTGTCCGTCTCCCTGTGTCTCCCTCCCTCTCTCTCCCCCTCTCCCTCCCTCTCTGTCCCCCTCTCCCTCCCTCTCTGTCCCCCTCTCCCTCCCTCTCTGTCCCCCTCTCCCTCCCTCTGTGTGTCACCCTCTGTCACCTCAGCCCAGCTTCCTGGGCTCACACTGTTAGCAGATCTTTGAGTGGCCCTTGGCTTGTTGATGTGAGTTTGTTTCTGATCTCCAGGCACCCATTGGGTGTGATGTGTGTCTGTGCGCTGCTGCTGTGGTGGTGTGTGCTGCCACTCTTTCACAATGTTGGCTGTTCATTAGCTGCTCTCATGTGCAAAACAGTGCCTTCACCCCCATGTGTTGATGCAAGGCGTCCGCCATTTGCTGGCAAGTCATTCCTGTGTTGGGACACACTGTTTGTCTGGCTGTGACCTAGGCCATATGGGCAGAGTGCATAGTTGTCTGCTTCGGAGTCGCACTATGTGATTTTTGGGGTCCAGCCTCCCGCCATCCGGGTTACCGTGTCATGTGTTGTTGTCTTCTGTGACTTGCCATTGTCCAGCTGGGTGCATGGGGCATGGTGGCAGCAGTGGCATGTGCGTGCTCATGGAGTGTGGTTGAGTAATGCGATGGCTTGTGGTGGTTGCGTGCCTGTTTGTGATTTTGGTTGTGGATGCCGTTCCCCCCATGTGAGGTGCGTTGTTTGTGTACTCACCCGGGTCTCGGAGTCCTTCTAATCCTTCGACTGCCTCCACCGGCAGTATGGCCATCACCCTCTCCTCCCAGGGATGGTACTGTACGGGTCTGCGGGAGGGCCCTCCTCCGGTGGCGTTGGCCTGGTCGTGTTCCTCCTGCCTCTTGGCTCTGACCCTCCTCCGCAGATCGTACCACCTGTTCTGGCATTCCTGCCTGGTCCTCCTGGTGTCCGCAACAGCATTCACAGCATCGACGATGGTCTGCCACATGGCTGTTTTTGCTGCCTGGCTGGTGTTTCTGACCAATGTTCCAAAGATCTGTGGCTCGACTCTGAGGATTTGATCAACAAGGACCTCCAACTCTCGGTTACTGAACTTTGGATTCTTGGTAGTGGGCATGGTGAGGGGTGTGGGTGGGGATGGTGGGGGGGGTGTGTGGATGTTGGGGGGGGGTGTGGATGGTTGTGTGTGTGTGTGTGTGAATGTGATGAGGGGGTGTTTGTGAGGGTGGTTGTGTGAAGGTGTGCAAGTGTAAGGTGTGGTGTAGCTTGTTGTATGGTTCTGTGGTGTCTGGCAGCAGTGAGTCTGTTGCAAAGGCTCATGGTTTGTGTGTGTGGGCCCTTTTTATTGGTCCATGGGTGGGTGTGGCAGTGTTTGAAAATTGGGTGGGTGTGTTATAAGTAGTGGTGGTGTTTTGGCCCTCTGTTTGTCTTTGGCAGTTGCAGGTCAGTGAAGGTGTATTTGTAGTGTTTGTTGGCCATGTTTAGTGGCTTTGTGCCATTCGAATAGTGTCTTCTTGTGTTGTTTTGTTTTGTCCTGGTTGTGTACGTGCGTTTTGAGCGTGTCTACGGTGTGTAGATGGGCCATTTGGTTGTACGGTGCTGTCCTTGTGTGTGGGTTGGTACGACTCGTACATGCGGTTGTGCTGTTGGGGCCTGGGGTGCGCTCCGTACTTAGGAGGTTGTGTTGGGGGTAGGACCGGAACGTACTGGGGTGTACATAGACGGTGGTACGACACGTACTGGGGTGGGGGTACGACTGGAACGTACTGGGGTGTAGGTACACGGGGGGTATGACACGTACTGGGGTGGGGGTGGGGCTCGAACGTACTGGGGTGTACATAGACGGTGGTACGACACGTACTGGGGTGGGGGTACGACTGGAACGTACTGGGGTGTAGGTACACGGTGGTACGACACGTACTGGGGTGGGGGTACGACTGGAACGTACTGGGGTGTAGGTACACGGGGGTATGACACGTACTGGGGTGGGGGTGGGGCTCGAACGTACTGGGGTGTACATAGACGGTGGTATGACACGTACTGGGGTGGGGGTACGACTGGAACGTACTGGGGTGTAGGTACACGGTGGTACGACACGTACTGGGGTGGGGGTACGACTGGAACGTACTGGGGTGTAGGTACACGGGGGGGTATGACACGTACTGGGGTGGGGGTGGGGCTCGAACGTACTGGGGTGTACATAGACGGTGGTACGACACGTACTGGGGTGGGGGTACGACTGGAACGTACTGGGGTGTAGGTACATGGTGGTACGACACGTACTGGGGTGGGGGTACGACTGGAACGTACTGGGGTGTAGGTACACGGGGGTATGACACGTACTGGGGTGGGGGTACGACTGGAACGTACTGGGGTGTAGGTACATGGGGGTATGACACGTACTGAGGTGGGGGTGGGGCTCGAATGTACTGGGGTGTACATAGACGGTGGTACGACACGTACTGGGGTGGGGGTACGACTGGAACGTACTGGGGTGTAGGTACACGGGGGTATGACACGTACTGGGGTGGGGGTACGACTGGAACGTACTGGGGTGTAGGTACACGGGGGTATGACACGTACTGGGGTGGGGGTGGGGCTCGAACGTACTGGGGTGTACATAGACGGTGGTACGACACGTACTGGGGTGGGGGTACGACTGGAACGTACTGGGGTGTAGGTACACGGGGGGTATGACACGTACTGGGGTGGGGGTGGGGCTCGAACGTACTGGGGTGTACATAGATGGTGGTGCGACACGTACTGGGGTGGGGGTACGACTGGAACGTACTGGGGTGTAGGTACACGGGGGGTATGACACGTACTGGGGTGGGGCTCGAACGTACTGGGGTGTACATAGACGGTGGTACGACACATACTGGGGTGGGGGTACGACTGGAACGTACTGGGGTGTAGGTACACGGGGGTATGACACGTACTGGGGTGGGGGTACGACGAACGTACTGGGGTGTAGGTACACGGGGGTATGACACGTACTGGGGTGGGGCTCGAACGTACTGGGGTGTACATAGACGGTGGTACGACACGTACTGGGGTGGGGGTACGACTGGAACGTACTGGGGTGTAGGTACACGGGGGGTATGACACGTACGGGGGTGGGGCTCGAACGTACTGGGGTGTACATAGACGGTGGTACGACACGTACTGGGGTGGGGGTACGACTGGAACATACTGGGGTGTAGGTACACGGGAGGTATGACACGTACTGAGGTGGGGCTCGAACGTACTGGGGTGTACATAGACGGTGGTACGACACGTACTGGGGTGGGGGTACGACTGGAACGTACTGGGGTGTAGGTACACGGTGGTACGACACGTACTGGGGTGGGGGTACGACTGGAACGTACTGGGATGTAGGTACACGGGGGTATGACACGTACTGGGGTGGGGGTGGGGCTCGAACGTACTGGGGTGTACATAGACGGTGGTACGACACGTACTGGGGTGGGGGTACGACTGGAACGTACTGGGGTGTAGGTACACGGGGGGTATGACACGTACTGGGGTGGGGGTGGGGCTCGAACGTACTGGGGTGTACATAGACGGTGGTACGACACGTACTGGGGTGGGGGTACGACTGGAACGTACTGGGGTGTAGGTACACGGGGGTATGACACGTACTGGGGTGGGGGTACGACTGGAACGTACTGGGGTGTAGGTACACGGGGGTATGACACGTACTGGGGTGGGGGTACGACTGGAACGTACTGGGGTGTACCTAGACGGGTGGGGGTATACATACACGGGGGGTACGTGTCGGACGTACGGGGGCTGGGGGGAGTGTTGGGCGCGTATGCGGGCACATATCTCCATGGTTGCTATAGGAGTTCGGTGCGGACGGTGTTTTTTCCATACGGTTGTAAGCTCGGACGCACGGGATGGATCGTGATTCCTCGGTCGGACTTGGCTTTTCACGTTTGTAAGGTAAATCGTCCGAGGACGTGTCGGACACATTTTCCGACCCGAGGACGTGTGGGGAATGATTCCCAGTGCGGTTCGTATGGACTTTTTACCATGCGAATCGTGATTGCCAGTTCGTACGGCACTTGTACGATTCGTACGGTAAAAAGACCCGATACGAGTCGTACGGGGACATTTTTTACCGGATCGTGATCGGCACCTAAGTCTGCTTCTATGGCTTCAGCAAGGATGGCAGCATGGCACAAACCTGGTAGTTCATATTTTATTCAATCTTAGCCTAGCTCTTCTTTGACATGTGAGCCTTGCGGAAAACACCTATTATACATGTCTTAACAAGTTAACTTCCAGTGTTTGACCACTTCCCACTAACCTCTGTACCACACATTTACCCTACTCTCACCTCCATCCTAACATATTTCACCTAATAGATGACATGTACTGTCCTTGACAGAATAAAGGAAAGATGTTTGAAAATGTAGCTTAAGGAGAAGGAAGAAACGTAGGAAACAAATAAAATAAGGAAGGATGGAAAAGGAAAGTAGTAGGAGAGAAAGATACATAGATGAAAGAAGGATGAGTGATTAGGTGAATTAAAAAGTAAAGACATGAGGAGAGAAAGAAGTACAATGAGTGAAGAGAAAAAAAGAACACGGGACACAAGCCTTGTTCAAAAGGAGATTTTAAAAAGACCAGTCAAGAGGAAGGAGACAAGCGGGTCCAGAAGATCCCGAAACTTTCAAGGGCATTCTGGACAGCTCAAAATACATGTTCAAAGGGCTGGGGGGGGGCAGAAATAAATACAATGGCTGAAGATCCCTCCCCTGGGCTGAATATTCTTTCACTCAACTCTGGTGAGAGCCGCTATGGTTATACCAGTTCTTACTCCGGTGGCACCTGGATTACATTGTTAGCCCGTTACAGTGAAAGAGTTACTTTGATGTTGTAGAGTAATGATTTAAATATTCTTGGGAACTACCCCCAAAATATTCCCACTGTCCGCTACATAGCAAGCATTGCGGAGAAAGAAATGGGTATTACTGTGGTAGGTTGAAGATATGTAAAATAAGAATTTCACAATGAATGCTTCAATGTTCCTATCAGGACTTTTCATAAGTCTCTCCTAAATGGAACAAGAATTCTTGAATTATTAGAAACTAACACTTTTACCAAGGGCTTAAGTGCCTTGTTATGAGTCACGTTTTCGGGGAGTGAATAAAAATGCAGATTTAGAGATTTGTGTACGGATGGCACATATTTTGCAGTATTCTGAGCAATTTTCCCCGCTCATATTTCACCGGGTTTTTCCTGATGACACATTAACGAGGAAAATTACGTTTTTTTTTTTTACCCTACACAATTTGTAATCCCAAAAATTCCTGGTTTGAATTAAGTGCTGTTTGTAAAGGAATATGTAATGATGCCTTTATCCGTTTGTGTAACGTTCATTTCATTTTGTATTTAAATAAAAAAAATCTCACAAATTCTCATTACTGCTAAACTACTTACTCAGCTGTGTGTAGATATTATTCTAAGGTGTTGGTTTATTGACAAGCTTTCTTTTGTTGTCATAATCTATCGTAACCAAGTTGCCATAGATATTATTTTGGCAAGTTATGTCTACTGGTGGATTTGTAGAGGAGCAGTCCATTCTCCAATGTTAACAAAAATCATATTTCCAAACCCATATGTGGGGTGTAGTGTTGTGTGTTTTGAGGGCAGCATCTTGTTTTGAAATAGTTGCTCGTACCCTTTTATTTTAATTTTATTTTTTTATATCTTGTCAAGTTTATCACTTTTTCTGCTACCACAATTGATTTTGGGCCTTTTCATTTTGGGTTTCCACTTTGTATAGGTCGTACTTCATACCTTTTTCTATGATATTTTTTAATTAGTTGGTTTGAACTAATATCATAGAATTGGTGATGCGCAGTTCTCATTGCTTGCACACAAATTCTCAACATTGCTTTCAAAAATACCTATGAAGTTTTTGCAAGTAGTCCAAATCTATTGTGTGCATGGAGGGGTTGGGGGTAATCCATTTCTACAGAGTTGGAATATAGATTTTCAAGAACACATCAATGCGCTTTTCTACATGTATCAGTGCTCGGAAGTCTCTTGCATTCTCTTGTATTCTCCCTTAGACAGCTTGTCAATAGTCTCCCGCTCTCCTGCTGTGGCACCCGCCAGATCATTTTGAAATGCTGTTGTATAAAATAAGAACAATTCTTTCAAGTCTATTATTTCCCTCCAGATCCTCTTCACTCTCCTGCAGCTCCCTCTCTGTCCCCCTCTCCCTCCCTCTCTGTCCCCCTCTCCCTCCCTCTCTGTCCCCCTCTCCCTCCCTCTGTGTGTCAGCCTCCTCCCTCTGTCCGTCTCCCTGTGTCTCCCTCCCTCTCTGTCCCCCTCTCCCTCCCTCTCTGTCCCCCTCTCCCTCCCTCTCTGTCCCCCTCTCCCTCCCTCTGTGTGTCAGCCTCCTCCCTCTGTCCGTCTCCCTGTGTCTCCCTCCCTCTCTCTCCCCCTCTCCCTCCCTCTCTGTCCCCCTCTCCCTCCCTCTCTGTCCCCCTCTCCCTCCCTCTCTGTCCCCCTCTCCCTCCCTCTGTGTGTCACCCTCTGTCACCTCAGCCCAGCTTCCTGGGCTCACACTGTTAGCAGATCTTTGAGTGGCCCTTGGCTTGTTGATGTGAGTTTGTTTCTGATCTCCAGGCACCCATTGGGTGTGATGTGTGTCTGTGCGCTGCTGCTGTGGTGGTGTGTGCTGCCACTCTTTCACAATGTTGGCTGTTCATTAGCTGCTCTCATGTGCAAAACAGTGCCTTCACCCCCATGTGTTGATGCAAGGCGTCCGCCATTTGCTGGCAAGTCATTCCTGTGTTGGGACACACTGTTTGTCTGGCTGTGACCTAGGCCATATGGGCAGAGTGCATAGTTGTCTGCTTCGGAGTCGCACTATGTGATTTTTGGGGTCCAGCCTCCCGCCATCCGGGTTACCGTGTCATGTGTTGTTGTCTTCTGTGACTTGCCATTGTCCAGCTGGGTGCATGGGGCATGGTGGCAGCAGTGGCATGTGCGTGCTCATGGAGTGTGGTTGAGTAATGCGATGGCTTGTGGTGGTTGCGTGCCTGTTTGTGATTTTGGTTGTGGATGCCGTTCCCCCCATGTGAGGTGCGTTGTTTGTGTACTCACCCGGGTCTCGGAGTCCTTCTAATCCTTCGACTGCCTCCACCGGCAGTATGGCCATCACCCTCTCCTCCCAGGGATGGTACTGTACGGGTCTGCGGGAGGGCCCTCCTCCGGTGGCGTTGGCCTGGTCGTGTTCCTCCTGCCTCTTGGCTCTGACCCTCCTCCGCAGATCGTACCACCTGTTCTGGCATTCCTGCCTGGTCCTCCTGGTGTCCGCAACAGCATTCACAGCATCGACGATGGTCTGCCACATGGCTGTTTTTGCTGCCTGGCTGGTGTTTCTGACCAATGTTCCAAAGATCTGTGGCTCGACTCTGAGGATTTGATCAACAAGGACCTCCAACTCTCGGTTACTGAACTTTGGATTCTTGGTAGTGGGCATGGTGAGGGGTGTGGGTGGGGATGGTGGGGGGGGTGTGTGGATGTTGGGGGGGGGTGTGGATGGTTGTGTGTGTGTGTGTGTGAATGTGATGAGGGGGTGTTTGTGAGGGTGGTTGTGTGAAGGTGTGCAAGTGTAAGGTGTGGTGTAGCTTGTTGTATGGTTCTGTGGTGTCTGGCAGCAGTGAGTCTGTTGCAAAGGCTCATGGTTTGTGTGTGTGGGCCCTTTTTATTGGTCCATGGGTGGGTGTGGCAGTGTTTGAAAATTGGGTGGGTGTGTTATAAGTAGTGGTGGTGTTTTGGCCCTCTGTTTGTCTTTGGCAGTTGCAGGTCAGTGAAGGTGTATTTGTAGTGTTTGTTGGCCATGTTTAGTGGCTTTGTGCCATTCGAATAGTGTCTTCTTGTGTTGTTTTGTTTTGTCCTGGTTGTGTACGTGCGTTTTGAGCGTGTCTACGGTGTGTAGATGGGCCATTTGGTTGTACGGTGCTGTCCTTGTGTGTGGGTTGGTACGACTCGTACATGCGGTTGTGCTGTTGGGGCCTGGGGTGCGCTCCGTACTTAGGAGGTTGTGTTGGGGGTAGGACCGGAACGTACTGGGGTGTACATAGACGGTGGTACGACACGTACTGGGGTGGGGGTACGACTGGAACGTACTGGGGTGTAGGTACACGGGGGGTATGACACGTACTGGGGTGGGGGTGGGGCTCGAACGTACTGGGGTGTACATAGACGGTGGTACGACACGTACTGGGGTGGGGGTACGACTGGAACGTACTGGGGTGTAGGTACACGGTGGTACGACACGTACTGGGGTGGGGGTACGACTGGAACGTACTGGGGTGTAGGTACACGGGGGTATGACACGTACTGGGGTGGGGGTGGGGCTCGAACGTACTGGGGTGTACATAGACGGTGGTATGACACATACTGGGGTGGGGGTACGACTGGAACGTACTGGGGTGTAGGTACACGGTGGTACGACACGTACTGGGGTGGGGGTACGACTGGAACGTACTGGGGTGTAGGTACACGGGGGGGTATGACACGTACTGGGGTGGGGGTGGGGCTCGAACGTACTGGGGTGTACATAGACGGTGGTACGACACGTACTGGGGTGGGGGTACGACTGGAACGTACTGGGGTGTAGGTACATGGTGGTACGACACGTACTGGGGTGGGGGTACGACTGGAACGTACTGGGGTGTAGGTACACGGGGGTATGACACGTACTGGGGTGGGGGTACGACTGGAACGTACTGGGGTGTAGGTACATGGGGGTATGACACGTACTGAGGTGGGGGTGGGGCTCGAATGTACTGGGGTGTACATAGACGGTGGTACGACACGTACTGGGGTGGGGGTACGACTGGAACGTACTGGGGTGTAGGTACACGGGGGTATGACACGTACTGGGGTGGGGGTACGACTGGAACGTACTGGGGTGTAGGTACACGGGGGTATGACACGTACTGGGGTGGGGGTGGGGCTCGAACGTACTGGGGTGTACATAGACGGTGGTACGACACGTACTGGGGTGGGGGTACGACTGGAACGTACTGGGGTGTAGGTACACGGGGGGTATGACACGTACTGGGGTGGGGGTGGGGCTCGAACGTACTGGGGTGTACATAGATGGTGGTGCGACACGTACTGGGGTGGGGGTACGACTGGAACGTACTGGGGTGTAGGTACACGGGGGGTATGACACGTACTGGGGTGGGGCTCGAACGTACTGGGGTGTACATAGACGGTGGTACGACACATACTGGGGTGGGGGTACGACTGGAACGTACTGGGGTGTAGGTACACGGGGGTATGACACGTACTGGGGTGGGGGTACGACGAACGTACTGGGGTGTAGGTACACGGGGGTATGACACGTACTGGGGTGGGGCTCGAACGTACTGGGGTGTACATAGACGGTGGTACGACACGTACTGGGGTGGGGGTACGACTGGAACGTACTGGGGTGTAGGTACACGGGGGGTATGACACGTACGGGGGTGGGGCTCGAACGTACTGGGGTGTACATAGACGGTGGTACGACACGTACTGGGGTGGGGGTACGACTGGAACATACTGGGGTGTAGGTACACGGGAGGTATGACACGTACTGAGGTGGGGCTCGAACGTACTGGGGTGTACATAGACGGTGGTACGACACGTACTGGGGTGGGGGTACGACTGGAACGTACTGGGGTGTAGGTACACGGTGGTACGACACGTACTGGGGTGGGGGTACGACTGGAACGTACTGGGATGTAGGTACACGGGGGTATGACACGTACTGGGGTGGGGGTGGGGCTCGAACGTACTGGGGTGTACATAGACGGTGGTACGACACGTACTGGGGTGGGGGTACGACTGGAACGTACTGGGGTGTAGGTACACGGGGGGTATGACACGTACTGGGGTGGGGGTGGGGCTCGAACGTACTGGGGTGTACATAGACGGTGGTACGACACGTACTGGGGTGGGGGTACGACTGGAACGTACTGGGGTGTAGGTACACGGGGGTATGACACGTACTGGGGTGGGGGTACGACTGGAACGTACTGGGGTGTAGGTACACGGGGGTATGACACGTACTGGGGTGGGGGTACGACTGGAACGTACTGGGGTGTACCTAGACGGGTGGGGGTATACATACACGGGGGGTACGTGTCGGACGTACGGGGGCTGGGGGGAGTGTTGGGCGCGTATGCGGGCACATATCTCCATGGTTGCTATAGGAGTTCGGTGCGGACGGTGTTTTTTCCATACGGTTGTAAGCTCGGACGCACGGGATGGATCGTGATTCCTCGGTCGGACTTGGCTTTTCACGTTTGTAAGGTAAATCGTCCGAGGACGTGTCGGACACATTTTCCGACCCGAGGACGTGTGGGGAATGATTCCCAGTGCGGTTCGTATGGACTTTTTACCATGCGAATCGTGATTGCCAGTTCGTACGGCACTTGTACGATTCGTACGGTAAAAAGACCCGATACGAGTCGTACGGGGACATTTTTTACCGGATCGTGATCGGCACCTAAGTCTGCTTCTATGGCTTCAGCAAGGATGGCAGCATGGCACAAACCTGGTAGTTCATATTTTATTCAATCTTAGCCTAGCTCTTCTTTGACATGTGAGCCTTGCGGAAAACACCTATTATACATGTCTTAACAAGTTAACTTCCAGTGTTTGACCACTTCCCACTAACCTCTGTACCACACATTTACCCTACTCTCACCTCCATCCTAACATATTTCACCTAATAGATGACATGTACTGTCCTTGACAGAATAAAGGAAAGATGTTTGAAAATGTAGCTTAAGGAGAAGGAAGAAACGTAGGAAACAAATAAAATAAGGAAGGATGGAAAAGGAAAGTAGTAGGAGAGAAAGATACATAGATGAAAGAAGGATGAGTGATTAGGTGAATTAAAAAGTAAAGACATGAGGAGAGAAAGAAGTACAATGAGTGAAGAGAAAAAAAGAACACGGGACACAAGCCTTGTTCAAAAGGAGATTTTAAAAAGACCAGTCAAGAGGAAGGAGACAAGCGGGTCCAGAAGATCCCGAAACTTTCAAGGGCATTCTGGACAGCTCAAAATACATGTTCAAAGGGCTGGGGGGGGGCAGAAATAAATACAATGGCTGAAGATCCCTCCCCTGGGCTGAATATTCTTTCACTCAACTCTGGTGAGAGCCGCTATGGTTATACCAGTTCTTACTCCGGTGGCACCTGGATTACATTGTTAGCCCGTTACAGTGAAAGAGTTACTTTGATGTTGTAGAGTAATGATTTAAATATTCTTGGGAACTACCCCCAAAATATTCCCACTGTCCGCTACATAGCAAGCATTGCGGAGAAAGAAATGGGTATTACTGTGGTAGGTTGAAGATATGTAAAATAAGAATTTCACAATGAATGCTTCAATGTTCCTATCAGGACTTTTCATAAGTCTCTCCTAAATGGAACAAGAATTCTTGAATTATTAGAAACTAACACTTTTACCAAGGGCTTAAGTGCCTTGTTATGAGTCACGTTTTCGGGGAGTGAATAAAAATGCAGATTTAGAGATTTGTGTACGGATGGCACATATTTTGCAGTATTCTGAGCAATTTTCCCCGCTCATATTTCACCGGGTTTTTCCTGATGACACATTAACGAGGAAAATTACGTTTTTTTTTTTTACCCTACACAATTTGTAATCCCAAAAATTCCTGGTTTGAATTAAGTGCTGTTTGTAAAGGAATATGTAATGATGCCTTTATCCGTTTGTGTAACGTTCATTTCATTTTGTATTTAAATAAAAAAAATCTCACAAATTCTCATTACTGCTAAACTACTTACTCAGCTGTGTGTAGATATTATTCTAAGGTGTTGGTTTATTGACAAGCTTTCTTTTGTTGTCATAATCTATCGTAACCAAGTTGCCATAGATATTATTTTGGCAAGTTATGTCTACTGGTGGATTTGTAGAGGAGCAGTCCATTCTCCAATGTTAACAAAAATCATATTTCCAAACCCATATGTGGGGTGTAGTGTTGTGTGTTTTGAGGGCAGCATCTTGTTTTGAAATAGTTGCTCGTACCCTTTTATTTTAATTTTATTTTTTTATATCTTGTCAAGTTTATCACTTTTTCTGCTACCACAATTGATTTTGGGCCTTTTCATTTTGGGTTTCCACTTTGTATAGGTCGTACTTCATACCTTTTTCTATGATATTTTTTAATTAGTTGGTTTGAACTAATATCATAGAATTGGTGATGCGCAGTTCTCATTGCTTGCACACAAATTCTCAACATTGCTTTCAAAAATACCTATGAAGTTTTTGCAAGTAGTCCAAATCTATTGTGTGCATGGAGGGGTTGGGGGTAATCCATTTCTACAGAGTTGGAATATAGATTTTCAAGAACACATCAATGCGCTTTTCTACATGTATCAGTGCTCGGAAGTCTCTTGCATTCTCTTGTATTCTCCCTTAGACAGCTTGTCAATAGTCTCCCGCTCTCCTGCTGTGGCACCCGCCAGATCATTTTGAAATGCTGTTGTATAAAATAAGAACAATTCTTTCAAGTCTATTATTTCCCTCCAGATCCTCTTCACTCTCCTGCAGCTCAAGAAGATGAGGATCACTGTAACTTTTTTTACATTACAATATAATTTAAGCCATTAATTTTAATGAGCAGCAATTCCGAGTCTGACCCAAGCACAGTGTACCCCACAGGGTACGTTTTTATACGAAGATGAAAAGCAACAGACATTTTTCCCAAAGTGTGCTGTAATAGTAGACTACATTTTTGTGAGAAATCAATCACCAGGTCTTTGTTCCAGGAACATGTTGAACACGACAAGATAATTCTTGCCATATTTAAATAAAAAAGCAAAGAGAAAGTATGATTTAAAAAAAATAATATTTTCTTAGTGAGCACTCCAGACATTGCTGTTTACTTGAATAAAGTTCATAATTTGAGCATGTACATAATCAGAGTTTTATAGTTTGAGTATGCTTTTATTTTTCGATTAATACCTCAATATTTTATTGATGCAGGTTTTCTGATCCTATAAAGAGTGCTAAGAAATCACATAAACGCATGATGCACTTTACAAGAAACCATGGTTAGCAACCATAAGATGCGCATTTAGATTGAACAAAACAGGACAAAAACAGTATGTTTGAATCGTATCTACCTTAAGGTAGCAATAGGTGGAATTTATATAGAAAAAGAGAAAGCCTTGGGACAGGAGAAGTAACACCTAGCAGCAAGAGTCACTAAGGTATTTGAATAAGATGATTGTGTTTAGGTTGTTTTGAAAAACACCATGGTGAAGAAGTACACGTCTTTGGGTAAGATGTTCCAGGTATTGCTGATTTACTGGGAAATAATGTATCCAGTGATTGCTCATTTATTTAGCAGCATGTTGCAATCTACTTTACCAGTGTGTTGGTAAACTATGTCTGTAAGGAATGCCAGCTCAAGCTTGGAATGGAATGATCTCCATGGTAATGTTAGCGATCATCCATCCCATTGCAGGCAGGCAAGCTGACCAGTCGGTGGTTCTACTTGTGAATAAAAGATCTTCTAAACCACACTGTATTCTGGATTTAGTACAGCAGTTGGTATTTATTTCTCATTTTACACTTGGTGCTTTCCAGTGTTAGGGATGGTTTGCTTCTGAGTCCCCTGCATCCACCATGTACTGGAGGTAGACTGGCCAGGTAGAACCGGTCAGAGTCCACAGTACCTTGAAGTTGATACATACAGTTTGAGATTGATTCTGGCCAATTATGTTCTTGAGGATTAGAGTCGGGGCGCAACCAGACCCGAACTTCGGGGGGGGGGGCTAAAAGGGGAGGCTGCTATGGCTCGCGGGTGGGGTTGCAGGGGGAGGTCACGCGAGGGAAACAAACAACAAAACCGCCTGCATGGAGAAGGGGAGAGTGCACAAGACTGTTTGGGCAGCCCAAGAGGGCTGACCAAACAGTCACAGCGCACTTGGGAGTGAGCATACCACTCCTTCCCTGCTCCCTGAGCAGAGCAGCCCTGCCCACCCGCCCACCCTCAAAGGAAACCTAAAATGATAATAACTTGAAGTTATTATCCTTTTATATTTCCTTTCCACTGCTGGAAAGCAGTGGGGCGACGCTTCTCCGACATAGTGGAGGAGCCGCCACTGGGAGCTAACACTCCCAGACAGTACTGGCCCTAGCACTGGTCGCACTCAGTGCAACAGCCTGTTTTTTGGCGCCCCTCCCCCATTTCCTCCTTCTCCATAAACTCCCTCACTGCCACTGACCAACAATTCACCTCCTCTCTCTATAGCACCTTTCTGACAAACCTTTCTTTTTTTTTTATAGCGCTACTCATAGTTTACTCACACTCCTTTCTGTGATCTGCATGGTACACAGTCTTTGTAGCAGGCACATTAACCATCTGCGATGTGGCAGGAGTGCCCATGTGAGTGCACAGTGAGCGATGCAACAGTGTGAGAGTAGGGTAAGAGGAGTAACTGCAGGGTGAGTGAGGTGACCATATGAATTTGGGTGCTTATGTAAGTGCAGGGTGGGATGAATTCATGCATGGTTAGGGATGGGCTTGTTTGAGTGAGGTTGCAGATTGAACAGTGAAGGGGACAGGTGAGTGAAGTGTCACATGAGTGCAGGGTAAGTAGTGTACTCGTGTGACTGCAGGGTGAGGTACAGGGTGAACGACGCAAGTGCATTGGGAGTGCAGAGTGATCACTGTAAGTGCAGGGTGAGTGGGTAAATGGTGTGAATGCATGGTGATCAGTGTGAGTGCATTGTGATCGCCGTGAGTGCAGGGTGAGTGTAAAAGTGAAGGACGAGAATGAGGAAAGTACCCTGCATTGAGACAACACTTGAAGTAGTTCAGCATGTTATTGACGGCGGCATAGGGTTTAAGATACAAGTTAAACTATTGCTATTATGGCATTAATCAGGGATCAAGGATGAGGGAAATAAATAATGTGCTGATCCTGCAACAAACTTCCAGTCTTATGATTAGGGTTTCCAGCTCATTATTTTGATGTCCCAGACGGTACAAAAATAAACAGTCACCAGAAGCTGTATTTTCAAAACTTATCTGTGCATACTTCGAACAGCAGATGTAAATAAAAAGCACTTTCAATTGTGTTCTATGGCTACCTGAATGATCCATGACTGATAATTAAAGGGAACAAAGACAGAAAATTCACATTACAAATTAATACATACTTTTTTACTTTTTTATTTAAAACCCTATTTTGTCAAGAGGAGATCTTTGCAGGCTCTTCAAACAACACAAGGCTGGCATTTTTCTTTTGGCAACCCTACTTTATATTCCTTTTCATGAAATGCATTCTCACACTACAGCCAAGGAATAGGCAGAGTGGGGGCCCACGGGGTACTGGAACCAGAAAAAAAAAGCCTAGGTAACCCGTTTTCCAAGATATGTGAATATGCAAATGGTCTTTAAAGACCTTTGAAAATCTCGGGTGTGCCAGAGATAAGACTCCAGACACTGCTGAGCCGAGTCCCCAGCAGCTCGGGCTGAGACACACGATGTGGGGTGGGAGGGGGGGGGGCTGAGCCGTTTCAGCCCAATGGGCGTTGCACGCCTGATTGGAGTAACGTGGCCAAAAATATTATAGCCAGTGCTGAGTCAATCATCTAATTGAAGGATTGCTGTCAGGGGAATCTGGATAGTTTTTCGTTTGTTGCAAGGATGGCATTTCCAGAGTTGGTTAAAGTAAGGACTTCAGCTTGGATAGGAGTACAGAAGTCATATCGAAGCAGTTCTAATTTCTTCAACAGATGGCAATGGTAGCTTTCAGATTTCGGGACATGCTCGATATGCACATTTATGCTCATGTGAGAGTCTAAGATGAATTCAAAGTATTTTACAAGAGATGAACATGTTCATTAAAAGTTGTGTTTATTTCTGCTTTACATGATGGGACAAATTTGAGTTTGGGATTTGAGCTTTTGGTTGTTGTGTCTAAGAGTCTGATTATGATCTTGGCAGTATGGGCTACTCCGTCACAAATGTGACAGATATCCCGTCTGCTGTAATACAGGCTCCATCGGATAAAATGGAAATGTGACTGATATCCCGTCTGCTGTAATACAGGCTCCATCGGATATAATGGAATTATAATTTGGCTGATGAGATATCCGTCAAGTTTGTGATGGAGTAATTTTGTCCACCAAAATCGTAATCGGGCTCCAATTGTTCTGTTTTAGAGGATTGAACCTCTTAATAATTTAAGCTAATACTGCTGTGTGTCAATTAGGGGTCGAAATGGGAAAAACGCGGCTCAAATTACCCAAAGAGCTAAATGTTGGCTTCCAGTGGTGTTTGCTTCCCAACTGTAGAAGAATGGTACATTTGCTTGTGTTGTCTTTACAAAAGTTGATTCTGAGATTGAGATGTGATTTATCAGGAGTAGGACTGGGTGATTTTATTTTTTTATTACTTCTTATTCATAAATTGGATTGATAAAGCTTTTCACCACGTTGTGAATTAGAGTTTGTTCACTAGATTAAATTTGTTTAATCTTTTTCACAAATAAAATAGTTTGTGTAACAAATATGTTTGTTGTTTTCAAGTATCCCTGTATTTTTGCTAACAGCTGATTATTTCTTTTAAATATCAGTTTGCGTGTGCAAATAATGTTGTAATCAATTATATTTTGCCACTGTTTAAACAGTAGTCACCAGTGTGTCGGAGCATGGGCGAGGACTGGGGACGCATGGATGACGAGAGAAATAAAAAAAAAAAGCCACTTACCTGCCACATCGCACTACTCTCCATTGCAGGCACAGGCTCGCAGAGTTCACTGCGGCCAATCCTGATACTGCTTTAATGCTGCTGAAAGCAGTGACAGGATTGGCTTGAGGGCTCATAATTTGCACTCCCAGTTAGACTAAGAGTCGGTGCCTGCTCTGTCCAACTCAGCAACGCAGCTCGGGTTGGAGCGAGCTTCCATGCGCATGACGGTTTTGCCGTCTTGAGACGGCGGGCCAGACCGTCAAGCGCACTGAATAGCAGTGCAACCACTCCTCCGAGAGCAAAAATAAAAAAAATATTGAAAAAGGGTTTCTTAGCGTTTTATGTTTTTTGGGCTGCTGGCAGGTGGGGCGCCATAGAGGAGGCGCTGCTGCTGTGTTTAAACAGAAAATTGTAGGTGATTTGCAAACAGCGTGGGAGAGCATTTGGCACTAAAACCACACTATTCACTTTTAGGTGAACTAGTCTCGCCCACCTTTATTCATAACTTAACATAAGGATCAACACTGTGAGCAGCATTTTCAAACTGCTACGAGTACATTTGAGCTCCACCCCATGTGCACCAGAGAGGCATGTTACTAATCATCAATATAAGTTTCTGCAAGCATACAGTTTCTAGATTGTGCATGCATAGCTTCTGTGGCGATCAACTGAGTAGCGTTTATTGGTCTTTGGAAGCGAACTTTCCACTATGAAATACATTTTCGTGCAACTTCAAGGCTTACACCAGCTTTGAAGTGACGTGTGCAATATGAAAATGGCGCCACCTAGATTTCACATCATTTAATAAGAACACTCTTTTATAGGTTAACAGATGTCTTTCTGCTTCAACGTAATTTCCATCACAATAGCATTAGTTTTTGCAAAGTAAGAAAGGAAAATCTTGAAAAAATAGGTTGTTTGTTCGTATATTGTAGCATTTGTAAATTGCTTACTGGCCCTGTGTTGGGTGCTGAAGGGCCTATTTATATGTATAGCTAGCTATATCATGCAGGAAGTGGGTTGGAAGAGTGTTGTTTTTGTTTTGAGACTAGATGGGAAGTGTTTTCATGTCAAGTGTGATGACCACTGAGTTGTGGTTATCATGTTGTTAGACACAACACCTGGTGGTGTAATGGGTTAAGGTGTATGAGAGGTGGACGTGCAAATTACAATTACAATAAGGACTGAACATATAGGGACTCACACAACAACTACCTGGCCGTAAAGACAGCCAGATGTTCACTGTGTGTATAGAAAACAGGGAGTAATCTGAGAAGTCTCAGCAATCCCTATAGTAAAATGCACCTGCCAGAGATGTTGAATTAGTAAAATGATGCAAAAAGCGATAGGAATTGGAATTGGCGACATGACCTCTAGACATGCACCTTTTATAAAAGCAAGAGTCTGGTGGCTTAGTGGACTAATGCGTCCACAGTAGGGGCCTGTGTTTGACCTCATGGTCACAGGTTCAAATCTTGCCATTTATCCTTCCGAGGTCGATAAAATGAGTACCATTGAGTTGGGTAACAACAAAAATCTGTTATTCAGCACTTTGTAAATAAACATCTCCTGTTACTGGCTTATTTTTGTTACTGTGGTCAGTATTTTAAAAATAGAATGAAACACTCCATACAGTTTCAACATATGAGGTCCTATTTTTTCTTTTAAAACTAAGACGGAAATTCCGTACGCAGGTTGAAGCCAGGTACTAAAGTTCAACTACACTAGTCAGCAACAGAATTTCAAGCAAGCCAACTAATAAGGTCTGGAGGAAAATGTACAGTTTAGAATGGGTAAGCCTCAAATCTGTACTTGAGCAAACCCCTAAGTGTGGTGAAATTGTTTATTAAATTAACACATTTGTTTCTTAATTATCATTTATCAGTATAGGTAAGGATAAATAGAAAATTGTTTTCGTAGGGATAGTTCTTCCTTGGAATACAATTTTAGTCTTTTTGGAATTCTCAATGAATTAGTGGAGTACTCCTGGAAAACTACAACTGTTGTCTTTTTCTGGCAGTACTTGCTTTTAAAAATTACACATGCAGAATGTTCGAGCAGGTGGGAATGTTCTAACATTCAAATTTGATATAAACTGTCATTGGCACATATAACTTATTTCTGTTCTTAATGGGGAAAATACTCTCCCTTGTAAAGTAATTTTTAGATTAAATATGGGGATGCTCTCTTTATTTTCTTACGGGGGAAAGACACTTACTGCTGTATTTGAAAGAATTAAATTTGGAACATTTCTGTTGTGGGATTCGTGAATACTGTGAACGTGAGTGGGTGTTCCCAGTTTCTTTTTTATGGTGGACCTCCCTGGACTCTAATTTTCCGACTGTGGATATTTTTCACCCCAATGAAAATTCCATGGTTGCAAATCCCATTGGAGAGAGTAAAATTCTGCCTGACTTAATTCTATGTATCTGGATAGCTATTATACCTTAGTAAAAGCATATATTATTCACCTATGTTGAAATTAGATGTGCAAAGAACTTCTTAACTGGATGCTGTTTACTTAACATACAAACTGAGTCTTTCCACAACCACCTTTCCTTTTCGTGGGCAAATTCTCTTTTAGCAACAAGCAATGGTTCGTCAGTGTACACACAGCATTTGAAATGATCAGATTTGAAAATGACATTACCTGAGTTGTATTTCTTGCTCCATCTAATGCCATTCTTCTGGATAAGACCACAAATACCCTTCTCTGTCTGCAGTACTACTGCCCACAGTCCCTAGGGTGGCCATGCCTTGCAGCCTGAGGCTATGGTCTTTGGATGCTGCACACGTGATCCCATCTTCCCACAGTGCCTATTGGCCATTTCCTGTGGCCAAGGCTATGAGGTGCTCGACACAGGCGCCTCTACCGCCATGCCTTCAGCGCTGCCCCAGGGACCCAAATCCATGAACAAGAGAAGTCAGGTGAACAGAGCAGAAGTCAGCAGCTCGACTTTGAATTGGTTGGGTGCTGCAGATTTTGAGTTGCTTTCCGATGGCCCTGCGAAGGCCACCACTTCTAAAAAGTCCACGAGTAAGGCCACAACACGTTTATTCTGTGTCCAATCACTAATGACGTTGAATATAGTTCATGCCACATAAATGGAGTTTATTGCTTGGTTCATTCAAAGAAAGGATTTTCAGTGCTAGTAACTTGCTTGGTTCATTCAAAGAAAGGATTTTCAGTGCTAGTAACTTGCTTGGTTCATTCAAAGAAAAGATTTTCAGTGCTAGTAACTTGCTTGGTTCATTCAAAGAAAAGATTTTCAGTGCTAGTAACTTGCTTGGTTCATTCAAAGAAAAGATTTTCAGTACTAGTAACTTGCTTGGTTCATTCACAGAAAGGATTTTCAGTGCTAGTAACTTGCTTGGTTCATTCAAAGAAAAGATGTTCAGTACTAGTAACTTGCTTGGTTCATTCACAGAAAAGATTTTCAGTGCTAGTAACTTGCTTGGTTCATTCAAAGAAAGGATTTTCAGTGCTAGTAACTTGCTTGGTTCATTCAAAGAAAAGATTTTCAGTGCTAGTAACTTGCTTGGTTCATTCAAAGAAAAGATTTTCAGTGCTAGTAACTTGCTTGGTTCATTCAAAGAAAAGATTTTCAGTGCTAGTAACTTGCTTGGTTCATTCAAAGAAAAGATTTTCAGTACTAGTAACTTGCTTGGTTCATTCACAGAAAGGATTTTCAGTGCTAGTAACTTGCTTGGTTCATTCAAAGAAAGGATTTTCAGTGCTAGTAACTTGCTTGGTTCATTCAAAGAAAAGATTTTCAGTGCTAGTAACTTGCTTGGTTCATTCAAAGAAAAGATTTTCAGTGCTAGTAACTTGCTTGGTTCATTCAAAGAAAAGATTTTCAGTGCTAGTAACTTGCTTGGTTCATTCAAAGAAAAGATTTTCAGTGCTAGTAACTTGCTTGGTTCATTCAAAGAAAAGATTTTCAGTACTAGTAACTTGCTTGGTTCATTCACAGAAAGGATTTTCAGTGCTAGTAACTTGCTTGGTTCATTCAAAGAAAGGATTTTCAGTGCTAGTAACTTGCTTGGTTCATTCAAAGAAAAGATTTTCAGTGCTAGTAACTTGCTTGGTTCATTCAAAGAAAAGATTTTCAGTGCTAGTAACTTGCTTGGTTCATTCAAAGAAAAGATTTTCAGTACTAGTAACTTGCTTGGTTCATTCACAGAAAGGATTTTCAGTGCTAGTAACTTGCTTGGTTCATTCAAAGAAAAGATTTTCAGTACTAGTAACTTGCTTGGTTCATTCACAGAAAGGATTTTCAGTGCTAGTAACTTGGTGTATCTTCTGTTCAACTGTTTTAAATTGAACAGAAAATAAATTTTTTGTTTAGAAAACGAATGGCATTACAATGTCTTCCACCAGTCTCTTGTCCCTCTGTTCCTCTCACAGATCAGCAAAGCCATTGATAGGTACAGGAATCCCATAGATTGTTCAGCCGCAAGAAGATTGGCTTGGCTAAAGCGCCAAGTTAGAGAAGACCGGAGCGACTCTCCAAACGGGTTCAAGAAGGAGCATTCCCATAGAAAGAAAACTCTGGATACAACACCAAGCACGCACAGAAATAAACAGTGTAAAAAGTAGATGGTCCTAGTAACCTTTAATGTCCTTGTTTTAGAAGCAAAGTGGAGGATCCATGTGGGTGGAAAGCGAGAAACATTTCTGGTTGGCCAGGTTCTGTTCTCATTTAGTCGGGGGGAGGGGGGCTCTGTCCATGAGTAGTAAACCATTGGCTTAAACCATGCTGCTGAACCCCTATGGGTGTGTACAGATCGGAGCCTCCACTGTAATGGGCCAGTGCTGGCACAACACAGGACCAATGTGGCTGCTGATCCGCTCCGAGACATGTACAGGAAATAGACAATTAGAGGGAGAGGAAATGGATGACTGGGGACTTTGTTGTACGGATTAAAAAAGACCACGTATAGCTCATTTACTGTTGTCAGTAATGAATTAGACCTTAGTAGATGCTCCCTGGCACTCGTAAGGACCCTTTAGGGTGAGGAAATAGACGTGGACTATTGGAAAGTAACGATTATTAAATGGCAGAATATAGGCAAGGATAGTTGTGTATCCTTATAATGCTGCAAGAACAGAGAAACAAATAAGGATTAGATGGCCGTCACAGGGCAAGCCTTGGGCCTAAAATTATAAGGTTATCTGCAGATCAGCACAAGACAGCCCTCGTAGCACAAAAAACAAGAAGTATTCGACTTAGAAACAACATAGCACAGTTTAATTTCAATATGGGACATAAAGAGAAGCCAGGTTTTAGCTACTGTAAAGCAAATGTAAGTGAAAATACCTTTTTCAATTCTGTGACCTTGATAAATTGGTGTGCTCACCTCCCTGGTTGGTATTGTAGGAAGTGGTGAATACAATGTTCTATAAAAAATTTAAACACAGCATATTTGATTTAGATTTGATGGATATATTTGTCTTGTTGGCATACATGGTTTATTAATGTACCTTTTGAATATCGTCTCGTGTTTGTTTTTTGTTAATTGCTGCAGTTGTCTTCGAAAAGACCAAGTAAAAAGAGTGGGTGTTTGACCTGATCCCTCATTTCCACCTCAAATCGAAGAACGTTTCTATCAAGTAAAATCACCACCAAAATAAAGTGAGGGGTTTCGGTTCTCATTTTGATAGTGGTAAAATCCAACTATGTTGGCCAATTCCCTTATACCAATTACAAGAATTTAATGTGACATATGTTTGCAAATCCTTCTTTGTAACAATAAGGGAGCATAGAGTGAGTGAGGTGGCATGAATAACCCTTTTTTTTTTAAATTGGAGGAGAACAAATACATCCATCAATAAAAATCTCTATATTGGTTTCCAGGTAAGTCATTAATTCTTTCATAGGCCCTCTGCGGGATCCAACGTGGGCAATCATACAACCTACAATGCCAAAGGACAAAGTACCTTGTTGCTGGACCTTTAAAATTTGGCACCACATCATCACAGTTGGCAATTTCCACATGCTGCCAGGAAATAGCAATATCCCAGTAGCTGAGTTGTGTGGAAGTGCACAACTGGAACACACATTCTCAGTTTTACCACAAACTGAAAAATCCCAAAGATTCTAAAACACATCCAGGCCCCTGTTGCACGTTTACCAGCCACTGAAAAGGGCAGTACAGTTATCTGCCGGGCAGCAGTGGCATAAAGAAACTTAAGGGGCCCCCCCTGCAAAGTTTCTGGTGGGAGCCCCCATGCTCCAGATCCAGTCAGGGGCTCTCAGTGTCCTGCAGTAATGGAGGGGCCTCCCTGTAGTTCGGAGTCCCCCGCCCGCATGTTGGGGGCTGTAGGGTCTATTGTTACGCCACTGTGTTTCCACATCCACGTGTTGTGGGCAAGGATCCCAGTTCACTTCCTCTTTAAGGAGCCCATTCATTCCAGATTTTGGTGTCACCCCTTGGCCACATAGACGGGCCTTTCAAGTGCTCCAACGAGGGAGGGTTAAACATCTCTCCAGTTTCGAGCAAGGTTCTTCATTTGCAACCAAGAGACCAATCAGTAACAGTCTGAGTTTGTAATGGTTTCTATCTAGATCACCAGAAATTAGGGTGCTTGGGATGCGACCAGCCCAACATCTCTTCAAGCATCAGCATGAGCCCTTTCCAAAAAGCAGCAACCACCCCGCAACCCCAGACCCTATGTTTGAAATCCCCATGTCTGGCTATGCAGGGTATTCATCAGACCCATTGCACACAGTTTCTATTGGGTAAGTTATGTACAATGAAAGTATTTTAGTTGGATGATCCTAAAATGTGATGCAAAGACATATTCCCAGGGAAGCACGTGTCTCCCTCCAATCGCCTTCGAAGAGCGAACCTAGATCTCCCTCCCTCCCCTCATGGAGGTGGGGAAAAGTGTCAAGAAAGTGATTCACTGATGTTCAATAGATTTTCAAGAATGTATGTATCTGGAACTCTTCTGTCAGGGAGTTTATCTTCTAAAGAGTCAAAGTCATGGAGGTCCTCATGCCGCCCCTGATCATGGACGCCAATTCACCAACATGCTAGGGGTAGCGGAAGTGACATCACATGCCCCTTGGCCTTCACTTTCACTCACACACATGCTTACACATACACACACACACATTCATAAATAAACACACTGCTTACACGTACACATTCAATAATACACTCTCTCACATATACACACACTGACCCGTAAGCACGCACACAGTATACATTTAAAATAATGTTTTTTCTACTTAACTCAGCTGTCATATAACTGCTATTTGTACTCCATTTTCTATAGATAGAAAACAAGGAGAGTGGAGGAACAACCGACATCCATAAAGGCAAGCTGTCCCAGTGTTCCTGGCACTGATTTCGCAACCTCTGCGGTCTGGGGTGCACAAAGGCAGGGCCAGGGGTCGCAAGGGGGAAGCCAGTGGTCGGAGCAGCGACTCCTGACGATCCCTAAATCAAGTCCACGCTCCTAATCTAGAGCAATAGGGCATGTTACAAATGTAAATATTTGAAAAATTGGGAGCGATGTTCTTCAAATTCTTACTGTAGACTTGCAAAGGACTTTATTACTGTCCTGGCCATGGCATCACCAGTTTGGAGATCCCTGTGGTGTCCCATTGTCAGAACACCCAAAGTTCCACTATTGTTGGAGCAATATCTGGTCCATAAAGGTGCTTCTTTGGTAAGTTTATGTTTACACTACAGGGCTTTGGTTGTACTGTACCATGTCAGAAGACCACTCTAGTAGTGGGTGGAGGAGAAGGAGAAGAAATCCCTCCATATAGGAGATGCCGCAGCGGTGTTCCTGCCTGGCCCATTTTCTGATGCATAAGTCTGGTATCATACCATCACTTATTAATTATCATGAATTTTGCCACTGTGTAATGTGAGGTGAGATCAGGTGCTGTAATGCCTCGAGGCAGCTCTATTATAAAAGCACTATTGTTAAAGAATCCTTCTACATAGCACAATGATCCCTCTGAAGAGCAAGACTCAATGTGTCTGCGGAGGGGGAAGGGTTTGTAGGGTTTTGTAGCATCATTCTATCAGCATCAGTTGGTTATGATAAAAAAAAAACAGTAATGCCAAGCTTCTGAAAAGACCATTGGTTAACATTTTTGAATGTGAACTTCAAGTTTTTTAAAGAGGGGTAAGACTGCTTTACAAAAGTAGCACCCTTTAAGGTCACACACCGACCCGGAGAAAGGACATAGACTGGCAGTGCCTAACACCAGTCGTTACAGGTGATTCAGCCTGGAGGTGTGAACTGGGGATGAGAGAGTGTCTGAGAAGTTAGAGAGGAGTGCTTCTGTCACTAACTGAACCCCTAGTCGCCCTTTCCCTTTTTTTTCACCCACAAGTTACCATCATCTTGATGGCCGTGTAATGCACTAGAATGCTTTTCTCCTACAGTTGGGTCTTTTGTTCATTGGGAAAATATTCATATTGAGTCTGATGGCTAGTTTTCCGGTTTTCTGGACAAGATTCAGGTTCTACATCTCATGACAGGAAAAGGGCAGGCCAGGGACTTCAGTTGTCTCCTTCCATGCCAACATAATTTACAGGACCAATGTCTTCGCTGATTAGAAAAGCCTAGTGTAGCAAAAGTGCTACTAAGATTAGACATTTTTATTAAAAAATACCTAGCTTCACTGTACTCGTCGACATCAACTGCACAGATAACTAAAAAAATATCTACAGGATTGTTTTGAATCACTAATTTTGACTCACAAGTGGGCGAAGAACACCTCAACAGATTAGGAAGCGGAAAGTTTCATTTAAAGAGTGTACACATTTATCTACTTACTGGTAAGCCAGCTATCCTCTACTTCCTAACCTGTGATATCAGGGTAATGCTGGATTTTGTTATCCACACTGAAATTACAGTGTTACATAGCACTTTTTACACAAACAAAATCCTTAAGTAAAACACAACTAGCAATTGTAAAGATGTATATCTGAACCTGGTTGAGTTGCTACCAATCACCAGTGTCACAGAACTCCCCAAAATACCTGAAACTCGCCTTAGGGGAGCCTTACAAAACAATGAAGATAAAACTGTAATTATATGGCTTCACTGAAGTTTGTATTTCACTGCAAAAATGGCTCTTAACTGGTACTGCTTAGAGAATAGTAATTTAATAATAGTAACCCCATGAAACGACATGTGGTTAGTACAACAGCTAGCCGCTTAAGTGCAAATGTTCTAAAAATTAGGTGTTCCCCCATTAACAGCCATGTTGTATTGTGTGGACACATCATGACAAGTGTAGTGGGATTATTTATAGTGTTGTAAGAGCTAACAAGTTTACAAGAGCAGTGATTTGGATTGGAGAAGTGAGGGTGCCCAGAAGCCCCAGATTTGTGTGGTAAGAATACTAGGACGGGATTCAGAAAATATGTGGCCAAGATTACATACAACTGGAAATTGGGATCAGATATTATCCATGCTAAAATAAGCGAAGGTGATTTGCAACAAGATGATGCCTGATGTCTACATGTCTATTAAGGAAAGCGGAGTATGGACGAATTGCAGTGATTCCGGACAAATCCCTTAACCCCTTCAGTGCCACGCCCTTTCCCCCTCCTGTGCCAGGCGTTGCACTAGTGGGTGGGGTTCATGACGAGATAGTCTCGTCATGGGCACAGCGCAACCGTGCTCCATGACGAGACTATCTCGTCATGGGCACTGAAGAGGTTAAACCAGCATTCTCCCTATACCGCAGATCGGTTAGTTGGAAAAAAATGTTTTGAAAGCGCAAGCTGGCAGTAACAACCACAATATTTAAAATATATGATTCACATTTTATAGACAACATCAATAACACTATACATGTAAAATAGTAAAGGGTTGGTAGAATCAATGTCCGATATGGGGACTGGAAGCTTCTCACAAGCTTTTAAAATTGATATCCATATTTTTGTGTCAGATATATAAAGGGTTTTACTGGTTGAAAACCCTCTATTTCACTAAATCAGAGGGCTTGCGACTGGTAAAAAAAACATGTTTCTAATTTGCTAAACCCATTTAGCGGTTCAGAAATGTTTTTAGGACTGATTACAAATTTGTGATTTTGAAGGGGTGGGTCTGAGGCATCCATTTCTAACTGCGAATCAGTAAGTTTGGATCCTTCTCCCCTTTGCGATTCATGGTGGCAGTTTCAGGAGGTGTAGGAAGAGGTCCAGGCCCACTCGGGCTACTTTGAAAAAATAAATCCTTTATGAACTTCTTTCACAGGGATGGTGGTTAAAATTTGATATACGGGTGCAGTATCACATAATTTCAGTAATTTTATGTTATGCTTGTTACTCAGAATTCCCGAAATTATGCTATTACTCCATGGTAAGTAATTCTGTGCAGTTTGCGAGAAACAATTAGTGCGAGCACATGGGAACTGCGAGAGCAACAGGAATGTGAGTCAGTGCTGTTTGCAGCACTTGCATTTTTTGCACTATGTTTAGCACCAAATATGTCCTTTTGCCAAAAATGGAAAAGAAGACACATTTCATACTAAAATATAGCTCAAAGTGCCAGTTTTGCATTTTGTGTAATCTTCCCTAAATTTCTCGTAATTACACATATGCAAATGAAGTAAGTTTTGCACCCCTCTATGGGTCTGCTTTCCTACACAGGCCACCATCACTGTGAAGGTAGCCAAACCGAGGGAATCATAATTTGCAATCTGCCCAATGAATAATAATTAGGCGTGTCATTCTGTTACCCCCCTCTGATTCCTTATTTTGCAAATAGATATATTAGTACATAGGTCGGATCACAAACTAAGCATCACACCTAGGAGAAGGTTATTTGAAGGGGGGGAGGGTTTCCCTGCCTCTGTCTAGTAGTGATTCTGTACTGCTAACCAGAGGGGTTGATTTCCATGCCTTCGAAGCACCATGTCAGTCTGGACGTCTCCCATGCAGCAGTAATGGACTCCACTGACTGGATACCTAAAGTTGACCAGCAAACAGGTGATAAAAGTGACTGGCTTCAGGTAAAATAAATAAAACGCTATGCACACCCAGTGCTGCTTCGCAGTCCTTAACCACAGACGCGAGTAGAATGGATTAAATCCGTGCAGTGAGTCACATTTCAGCGCCTTGGCGATCTAAAACTGGCCCTGAAATAGGCTATTTTTCCTTCTAAACTGTGGCTGCCCAATTACGTAAGTCTACACAAGTAAGTCACCAAACATTGCACGATAAACAGTTTTTTTTACATGTTTGAAGTGACAGGGGTCTGTGGTTTCCCAGAAGTAAAACCGGGCCGCAGTACGGAGGCGCACGTGCCCCTGATCCAGCAACGCAGCCACATCTCCTCAAGTCCAAAAAGTCAAGTGTGCTCTGCAAAGACAAAACAGTCCTTCACATCGGCCTTTCTTTCTAGGCTGTAATTCAGGCCCAGCAAGGACAGGTCTGAATTTGTACATCCAGACATTTACTGGCTCCCTGCTCCACAGACACCAAATCCATTTTGCTTCCACATAGCTGCCAAGGTTTCAGATTGCTAATGTGTGACATTTTCATATTTTCAGTGTAATTATGAGTGACATTCAACGACTGAGTGACACTTTCTCGCAAGCAAAATCCAGCAGTGAAAAAGAGGGAAACATATAAATGTTACAAATTATGACTGCCTAAGCAGCGAGAAACTAAGATCATCTTAAAGCTACTGCAAAGCACCAGCAACAGGAATGCACTGGGACCCGGCTATACCAAACAGGATGCGAGAGACCATAGTGCCTGCAAATGAGTCTCATATTCCATAACGCACCCCCTCACCCCCCCAAAAAAAAACAGGATAGATCTTTCATGGGTGGACTTAAACAGAACTATGTGCCTCCCTCAGCATGAACTGATCATACTGTGCTGAGAAGCCCCTTCTCGAACCGAGGGAAACCACAAAAACAAATGTGGGCTGGAGCTCTTCTGTCTCACGCAGGTCTCAGACCCGGGATGCATTGCTTTTCACAAGCTTCCTCAATAAGTTTTTGAGGTGGGGGGTGGCGAAGCTTTGAGCACACCTTATCTCACAATAAGAGAGACTGCTCACACAGGGACTCAAAACGCTTACCTCGTGGAGCTGACATTGCCACCGTTGTCGCTGGGGTCCACACGCTGCCGGTTCTCCCCCGCTGCCTGCGTTTGGTTGAACTACGCGGCCGCCGAGGGGGGAGACTACAGCTCCCAGCTGCCCTGTGACTTCCTGCCTACGCCCACTTCCTCCTTGAGAGCGCCCGGAGGCGCATAAAGATCGCTTGTCCCTCGGTGGAGTGGGGGACTCAAAACGCTTACCTCGTGGAGCTGACATTGCCACCGTTGTCGCTGGGGTCCACACGCTGCCGGTTCTCCCCCGCTGCCTGCGTTTGGTTGAACTACGCGGCCGCCGAGGGGGGAGACTACAGCTCCCAGCTGCCCTGTGACTTCCTGCCTACGCCCACTTCCTCCTTGAGAGCGCCCGGAGGCGCATAAAGATCGCTTGTCCCTCCGTGTCGCGGACGCGCGCGGGCGGCGCCGGGCTAAGCCCGGGCAAAGCGCGGGCCGTCTGTGGCCGTCAGGGGCCAGAGGAGGCCGGGCCACCCCTCTTGTAAGAAATTGCAGGACTTTTGCAAGTGAGTAATGCTGGTAGTGACATAGGGTGTAAGGAGGCTAGACATCATTCACATATATCGAGACTCTACCACCTGACAAGACATTCATGAGGGGTTTGTCGTTTGTGTAAATTGTGATACAGGGCGGAGGGACTAAACACGCTTTCTTCCCACGTGGGGTGTAGTGGATGTGTGCCAGGGTGGGGGCGATTAAATATACCCAAGATATACATATAGGCATTGATTAGTAGTGGTGGGTAGTATGACAGGCAAAACAGTGACACGCTCATTAAGAGCAAAGCATAGTACCACCGAGGCTTCCCTGACACACAAAGATGATATTAGTTCAGTATACCCTGTCATCACGCAGCCTACAGCCATTGATCGCATGCTCAAAAGAGCGCTAGGGGTTGTATCGAGTGAAATAGAGCGCACAGAGAGGCGCTTGTCTTTAACCCCAGATCCTGAGCTCCTTTTAGCCACCCAGGACCAGGACCAGGAGGTTGTGTTAATCTCACCCCCTTGTCCCTCAGAGACCAGTGATGAGGATATTTCATGTGCCCAACTCATTACCACTAGGAATAAGGAGGACTCAGGCCCCATTAAACGTGCTATTCTACAAAAAAAAAAGAAAGGTGGCCAATAAAAGCGTAAAATCACAAGTAGCTCAACCACCTATTGTAATCCTCCGAGTAGAAATAATAGTGGGATAGAGCGAGCTATACAGACATCTTATCAAGCAGATCCCCCAATTTGGTTAACTAAAATCATGTCAGACCTACAGGCTCAAATAGAAACACTCATTATAACTCAGCTGAAGCCGGTGACAAGTAGGTTGGACACAATTTTAAGTGAACTAAAGAATAGGGAATTAAAAGGTAGCTCATCAGGGGCACCAAGCAATTCCATTTGTACTCCAGATATCACTTTAGTAACGCAAAGGGTGAATAACATCAGCGAGATAAGGAACGCACAAACAACAACTGCCCAGATTCATGACGCCCCGGCTCCCCATAGACAAGTGCTGAGGAATCATAACCCTAGCGAGAGTGGATCGCATTCTAATAGTGGCCGAGGCGTACAACAACTGGACAAACAACCCGAACCCCCTGTTGATCCCAAATTAAATGCAGTAAATCACGAAGATAGGTCAATTTCAACACACGAAATCAAGAAACTCCCTACCATTAATCTTCCCCCAGAATAGTGCCCGTTGGTTGCAGTTTTTGCTGGGGTTCCAGAATTAAAAGATGATCAGAAAGAATCACACCAGGAGCTAAAAAACAAACTCATCTATTGGCTGACTCAAAACAGACCAATATCTAATAATCAGGATGGGGAAATTCTCCTGGTTAGACGAGTGAACTGGATAGGGACTAGACCCAAAAACATTGAAGGAAACTGCATTATCGCTAATTTTAGGGACAGGGGGGTGGTTGATCACATTTTAAGACAGGGTCCACTTGGATGCACGAGTAGTATAAGGCCTTTGTCACTCAGCTACTTCTATTTGAGGCAGCAGGTTCCAAATGGGGGACAGCACAATATATGGAGACGCGTGGAGGGACGAAATCCGAGTCTAAAGGGGGCCCCAAATCGCATACCACAAGCACCAGGGATTTGGGGAGGAGGACATCCATGTTGGGCAAATAGGTTCACCCCACTAAGGTTGCTAGAGGAGATCGATTGACCATTCATCCCACATTCCTCTATAGTGCAGGTGGACTTGGACCAAACTAAACCCGACTTGTCTGATTTATTAGAAGGATCCTTACCTATACACTGTTTGACCAAAGAAGCGGGACAGTTGTCACCAGGGTTGGGAATGCGTAGGACCCAAGCAAGGTCCACAGAAGCTTTAGATCCCCTTGCGGGGGGCTGCTCACAAACACCCCTGGGGACAATAAACAGAACCCCAGTTCCAACACAGCAGGTTAGTGATCTGCAGAAATTATCGCCCAGGAATAAAGGAAGGGGGGCTACAACCATTCAAGGTACGACAGGGGCAGGGCCCGGCACTATTGAGAAAGCGGGCCTGAAAATTATATCTTGGAACATAGCAGGTTTTGCAGGGAAAATTGATAATAAGGACTGGCGCCATTATATGGCTCATTTCCACATAATCTGCCTACAAGAAACCTGGGCATTGGATAACACCCACCTCCATATGGCTGGTTATAAATACTTTTTTACACCTGCACAAAAAACCGCTTCAGGCAGGGCCAAGGGCGGTCTGATAACATATGTAGACCTAAACATAGAAGGTAAATGGTCTAACGTGGACTGGTTTGCATGGAACATTCAGGCCCTGAGGTTGAGGAATAAAGGGTTTGGGCTGGTTCTGTTCAACGTGTATAACACCGGTCTCTCCGATAATGACACCTCCTTTTTGAGGGAATTAGACGCTAAGTTGAAACAAGAACTTGCAACCGTCCATGGTGCCCCGGCCCCATCGACACTAGTAATGGGCGATTTGAACTGCCATTTATGCCCGCGTTTGTTCCCGATCAGTGTGAACTGGTCAAAATGCCCAATAGAAAAAGGCCCACATTTCACCCACTCTTCAAGCGGCATAGAACTGGGCAAGCTCATCCATTCTCATGACCTCGAACACACAGTCGACATGATCCCATTGGGACCGGATGGAATACTCCCCCCCACCTTTAAAGGGAAAGGGTGTGTGTCATATATAGATTATATTTTCGCCTCTAGAGGTTTAAAAAATCGAATCACTAAAGTAGGAATCGAGTGGAGCCCATTTAGCGACCATAACCCTTTGGTTATGGAGCTCTTGTACCATGCTAAACGAAAGAATAAACTAGTGGAGGGCACACTTGAAAGTGTGACGGCCCAAGGTAGAAGACTCAAGTGGGCAAAATTAGATGGGGATAGATTTTATCGGACCCTGATGGAGAGAGGAAAGTCACTCATTGATGAGTGTTTAGACCTCTCTGTGGCAGGGGTTCGTTTACTAAACGTGTTTGAACAAATAACTAGTTTGGTGGACGGCTTACTGTTGGCCAAGGCCCCTAAGAAAACTCACCCTAACTCGCCGAGATGGTTTGACGGGGGCTGCACACGTGCCCTGAAGGACTTAAAAATAGCCCTGAGCAGTACTCCTAGGGACCCAGTAAAAGTTAACATATGTAGGTCAATATATAGGATAGAGCTAAAAAGAAGGAAAGTAACACTGCAGGGGGAAGCATGGGCGGCCTTCAGGGAGGCCTCGGAAAAAAGGGATATTACAGAATTTTGGAGATTAATAAATTCCCCTTGTTTCCAAGATAATAATGCCCCTGAGGTTGCAACAAACATCCTCCCGGATCAGTGGATAGCTCATTTTGAGGGCCTGTATAACCATGGGGAGGAAGACAAGACGAAGGAGGGGGGGGCGAACATGCAGATTAAATCGTTGGTATTCTCCCTGGAAGAGATTAGAGTGGGCATCGAGGGACTCACCAAAAATAAAGCCCCGGGCCCAGATGGGATCCCCCTGGACTTGTTCCTGAGTCACGTGGACCTATGGGCCCCTATTATAACTAGAGTAATAAACGCGGCCACTATGGTCGGTCTGCCTCGGTCCTGGTCATCGGCCATTATTGTACCTATATTTAAAAAAGGCAACAGAGATAACCCTCAATGTTACCGCCCTATTTCTTTGATAGACGTTACAGCCAAAATCCTGGGAAGAGTAATTTTGAAGCGACTGACTGAGTGGGCCGAGGATAATAACATCATTTCGGACGCTCAGTACGGTTTTCGGACTGGCAGGTCCACCATCGACCAATGCCTGAACCTATACATGCTGGTTGCAAAGTACACCAAAACCAGCAAGGAAGCCATGTATTTGGGTTCATGGACTTGGCCGCTGCATTCGACCATGTCAACAGGAATAAGCTATGGGTAATGATGAACCAACTAGGAATTGACCCAGGGATAATCTGCACACTAAGGGAATTGCACCGAGAGACCTCCGCCAGGGTACGCTATAATAAGGAGGGGGGGTTGACTGATCCCTTCAGCTGCACTAGTGGCGTTAGGCAGGGATGTATTTTAGCCCCTTTTTTATTTTCGTTATATATTAATAATTTGGATCAATCTCTTAATATTTTAAAAACAGATTGTCCAAGGGCAGGGTCACGTAATATTCCGGTGCTGTTGTACGCAGATGATGCGGTACTTCTGGCACGGACTCCCAAAAGTCTGCAGATCCTAATTGATGGGTTCGCCAAATTTATGGAGGAGCTAGATTTGTCTGTCAACTTAAAAAAATCATATGTAATGACAGCTGGTCACAAACCACGGACTAGCTTTACTTACAGAATTGGCAGCCACAAATTAGAACGGGTGCAATAGTTTTTGTATTTAGGTGTGCTCTTTGATGAGTCACTAAAATTCACACCTCTTGCTCAAGAAAGGTGCGGTAAACTAGTGACATCATCTGGGGCCATCTCAGGTTATGGAAGGAGAGGTGGCCGCTGGTGTCCGGAACAAACAATGCACCTCTATGGCTCAATGTGTTTCCCAAAAACTATGTACGGCTCAGAAGTATGGGGATTTATAAACCTTGATGGTCTTCAAAGGGAAGAAAATAAAATATTCCGTTCTGTATTGAAAGTCCCTAATTGTACATCAGCTCTCATAGTTCACAAAGAATTGGGAAGACCCTACCTAGAGGATCTGATTAAGTTTAGACCAATCCTGGCCTGGCTCCAAATTTGGACGAACCCGGAAGCTGCACTGAGCAGGTTGATCATACAAGATTGCCTTTGTAGAGACAAACATTTGAATATCCCATGGCTTAATTATGTTAAGACTAGCCTGGAAAGTATGGGTTGCCAAGAGCTGTATCTAAACCCCTCAATGATCACGGCTCAGGATAAGCTTAACCTGAAGAGAATTTTTATGGATTCTAGAGTATCGGGTAGGATCACAATAGAAGGGAGAAAACCCTCAGTGAGCATTCATAGGGGGCTTGAAACCATACCTTTGTGTCTTGTATAATGCCCAAGAAAGGTTTTTAATGTCACGTTTTAGGCTCAATTTTTTACCTAATCTGTTAGCTGAACCAGCTGGTTTTAGTCATTCAATTGAGCAGAAGGGTGCCTGCGGCTGCGACAATAGGTCTCCGCAGGACACCCTTCATTTTGTACTTTTATGTCCAATATATGCAATTCCAAGACGCAGATTCTTAAAAGATATTTTAAAAAAGGAAAGGTTCACCCGAGCCAAAGAGGCACTGACATTCCTACAAAGGGCTAGTGACCCGTTAACATTGTGTGCGGTGATAAGTTTCTTGAAATTTGCACCGTCTTTGGCATCCTTGGACTATCTTGCAACATTGTTTCCAGCAGGATTCTTCTTTGTTGTTCCTCGCTCACGCCGAACCTTCGCTGTCGGCGCTAGCAGTTGCTGTTGGGAAGGGAGGAAGACTACATCACCCAGGCGCCCTCAGTTGTCTCCACCTGTGGCTAGGGCCGCCCACCCGATCCTCCCGCCCATTGCCTCTACAAGAAACCTCGCGGAACCCGCTGGCGCGGGTCCCGCATCGTCTTTGGCATCCTTGGACTATCTTGCAACATTGTTTCCAGCAGGATTCTTCTTTGTTGTTCCTCGCTCACGCCGAACCTTCGCTGTTGGCGCTAGCAGTTGCTGTTGGGAAGGGAGGAAGACTACATCACCCAGGCGCCCTCAGTTGTCTCCACCTGTGGCTAGGGCCGCCCACCCGATCCTCCCGCCCATTGCCTCTACAAGAAACCTCGCGGAACCCGCTGGCGCGGGTCCCGCATCGTCTTTGGCATCCTTGGACTATCTTGCAACATTGTTTCCAGCAGGATTCTTCTTTGTTGTTCCTCGCTCACGCCGAACCTTCGCTGTCGGCGCTAGCAGTTGCTGTTGGGAAGGGAGGAAGACTACATCACCCAGGCGCCCTCAGTTGTCTCCACCTGTGGCTAGGGCCGCCCACCCGATCCTCCCGCCCATTGCCTCTACAAGAAACCTCGCGGAACCCGCTGGTGCGGGTCCCGCATCGTCTTTGGCATTCTTGGACTATCTTGCAACATTGTTTCCAACAGGATTCTTCTTTGTTGTTCCTCGCTCACGCCGAACCTTCGCTGTCGGCGCTAGCAGTTGCTGTTGGGAAGGGAGGAAGACTACATCACCCAGGCGCCCTCAGTTGTCTCCACCTGTGGCTAGGGCCGCCCACCCGATCCTCCCGCCCACTGGTTGTATATCTATCCATCATCGCTTCCGCAGCGCGGAACGCGCGCGGGAACGAGGCCGGGCGAAGCCCGGGACAAGGGCGGGACCGTTTGTGGCCGTTAGTGGCCGGAGGAGGCTGGGCTGGGCCATTCCTCTGAGCCCTACTCTTTTGAGCACTTACAGTACGAAAGGTCTGTCTAACTACTTGTAAACTCTGGCTATTGGTGTAGTACCTGTAATTTGTGTTATAGCAAACTGCGATAGGGGAGTGGTAAATATTATATTGTAGTTCACTTATTGTGCATACTTATATGGTTGTCTAGCTGGTCCATAACCCTGTATAATACGCTTTAGGTTCATACCTCCTATTAGAACTCGTAAAATGGGAAAGCGCAATACCCATAAAACCTCACTTGTTCACAACCAAAATGCTATTACACCACAGCTTCCTAGTCTAACAGCGATAGACCGTATGTTACAAAAAACGATTGGCGTGGTGGCAAATGCCATTGAAAGTACGGAACGTCGCTTGTCATTGCCCACGGGTTGTCTCCCTCCCCTCCCAAATCCCGATCTGTCATTACTTACTACCAATTCTCAGGATTCCACTTTATTACCTTCCTTTGCATTGCTTCCAATGACTCGTCAGGTTCCTGACACCATAGTTGTGTCCTATATGGATAATAATGTGTCCCCTAATCTTCCCCCTTTGCCATCCCACTCAAGGCTATCCCAGTCGCCGATCATATCAGCATCCCCTTCAGGTGGTTCCCAATCACTTATCAATTGTTCGAGGCCACTTAATTTGTCTGGGATCTCAGAGGATGCTCAAAGCATAAGCTCGCCTCATGTAATCACCCGAGGTCAGTCTGCTAGGCTTAGATCTGAGCTACCTCACAGGGTAAATTCCTTCGACTTAAGATCTAGTGGGGGTAGGGGAACTGCAAAAAACAAAAAGCACCAAAAATCCAAGAAGCGCAAGATAACTCTTGAAAACTCTGATGTTATTCATTTATCTGACACCTCTGTTATCATATCGGAAACTGGTGGTGTTACTTTTGGAGACTCACCTTCACATAGGTTTGAAGCATTGGCAGGAAGACTCCCGGTACAATCCAATAACGAAACTACTAATACTGGTCCCATATTACTCCAGAGTGACACTTCAAACCGGAAACATCCCTTAAGCCGTGCTCGAGAGATTCCTTTAATTGACTGTATTGAACAAACTATGAAGTCCCTCTTACTTCCGGTCAATGAGAGGCTTAAAGCTTTATCAACTAGGCTGGATAGGCTTGAGCAAGATATCCTTGATAACTTTTTTTCCTTAAAATCTCTTATTAAGTTGCATGCAAAAAATAGTTCTATTTCAAAGGAGCAGAAGTCACAAGATCCATTGCCAACGCATACTGTTGCTATTTTAGAAAATAATAATGTTACCCCTGGGAATGTGGGTAGTGACAATTCTTATGCATTAAGCTCGCAAAAAGGAAATAAAACGAGCAAAAGCTTAGCAACAAAAACTAGTAAGGTGTCAAGAGCCGATCAAGCTTCCCAACCTAAGGCCACCCTTAACATCCCTAATAATGGAGCTACTGCGGGAAGTGAGAGAGTCAGTCCTGCCACATCTCCACAAAATTCTGGTCATCAATCCACCTCTAAGAATGTAATCGAAGTGGGGGCAAAATTGTCAAATGGTGTGGACAGGGGTGACAATGAACAGTCTAGTCCCCCCAAAATTGACCACCCTTCAGCCAGCATGCCTTATGTGGTAGTATTGGTAGGAGTCCCTCAGCTGCCATCTGGCAAGATTGAAGCATACTCGGAATTGAAAAATAAAACCATCTATCACTTGAATAAAACCTGTCCTCTCCCTAGACAGTTAGATGGGAAGGTTTTGTTTGTTAGAAGGGTTGGCTGGGTAGGCAATAGACGCAAGGAGGCCCTTGGTGACTGTATTATAGTTAATTTTCGTGATGCACAGGCCGTGAAGTTCATTTGTAACCACCAAAATGAGTCCCCTAGCAGCACAATCAGAGTAGTTGGTTTAGATTTCTTTTATCCCTGTCAAGTTCCCGAAATCCAATGGCTAGCTCAGAGCAATAGATTTTGGGGTAGGCATATGAATGAGTACCACCCTTGTGCTACTTCTACCTATGGCTACAAGGGGGAATTTTTTGACCATAATCTAGGGTTTTGACGTATCCATTATTCCCCCTTGTATTTACAAACCAACCCCACTGACCTTTTCTCTTTGGCGTCCCCTTCAGTGGATATAAGAAGCACTCTGGATTTGGAAACATATTTCCATTATACTTCCACTCTCAATCAAATCAATGTAGCGGTTAATTCTCCTAGAGATCAATCTGATCTAACATTGAGCTGTATTCGTCCTACTGTGGAACCACTTAAAATTATTAGTTGGAAGTTGGCTGGCATAAATAGGAAGTTGGGCCTGCCAGAATGGAATTCCCTGGTAGAAGATCATAAGATCTGTATTTTCCAGGAGACCTGGAGCCTGAAGCCCCTCCATAAAGTCGGGTATGTCACCTTCTTTGTGCCCGCAATACCCTCAAGTACAGGGAAGGGCCGCCCCTCCGGGGGTCTCCTTATATGGGTAAACATCACGCTAGGATGTAATATCACGCAAAAAAATACTAATTGCCCTGATATAATGAGAATTTTACTGAGAGGCCCTAATAGGGGGGGAGCCCTGGAAATAATTAATGTTTATGCCAGGGGTTCAAAAAATGGTTCCATTTCCTCTACAGTAACTTTACTCGAAAATGGGCTCAGAGCCTGCAGTGATGGGGCTCAGGTCTTGGTTGCGGGAGATTTTAATTGCTCATATGAGCCCCTCGCGACCGAAGACATTTTGGACCTGGTGGAAGATGATTTAAAAAGAGGCATACCACCATTAACTATTAAACCAATTAAAAAGTGGTCCCAAAGGGTGATACAGCTGAATGCATTGACTATGGAGTTTGGATTGAGAGCTGCAAATGGCCGCACTGTTTCAGACTCAATGGGTGCTGACACCTACAATAGGGTGAATTGCTCCTCACGGATCGACTATATCCTTCTTGATTTTTCACTTTGGAACTCGGTTCAGGATATGACGGTCCTACCTACTATTGAGAGTGATCATAACCCGCTGTCTCTAATCCTTAATGATCTATGGCCTAGTAAGATAAATGGATTAATTCATAAGCCTGCCCCTAAAGTTCTTCTATCCAATTGTGGGCGGCGTTTAAAGTGGAACAAAATAGCTCTAGATGAAATCAAACTCAATTTTATAGACCAAACCCTATTAACTTCTCAATCAGAGTTTGATGCTATCTTTCAAAGTCCCCTTGCAACAGGTAGGGTAACACTAATTTTTGAAGAAGCAATTAAAACTATAGGGGAAGTTTTCTTTGAACAAGTGCCCCGGGGTAAACCTATAACGAATCCACACCCGAAGGGCACTCACGATTGGTTTACTCCTGCATGTAGGCAGGCAAAAACAGCATTAATTAAAGCAATTAAGGGTAAAACACAATCCCTAATACAGTCTAACAGGATGAATTACAAACGGGTGATAGCTAGTGCTAAAAAGGATTGGGAGGATGAGTATTGGCATACCCTGAAAAAGGCTAGCTCTGCTAAGGATGCTAGACTTTTTGGGGATACTATCAGAGCTAGGAATAGACCTGATAGTAACCATATCACATGTAGTATTACCAGTCAAGCATGGTTTACCCATTTCTCCCAACTGTATACTTGCCCACAGGGGTCTAGCATCGGAGCATCATTTGATTACTCTGTTTTAGAGGGCGATATGATCGAGCCCGATTTCACAATTAAAGAAGTTGAGTCTGCTATCAATACTATCTTGCCCCAAAAAGCGGCTGGGCGTGATGGTATTCCTGGCGACTTGCTTCGCTATGATATCCCAAAGTGGGGGAAGTTTATACATTCTCTGCTTGTTGCCATCCATAAAGGTGCGGCAGTCCCCGAATCATGGAAGGGAGCAGAGGTCGTCCCTATTTTCAAAAAGGGTCTAAGGGACGACCCTTCTAACTACCGCCCTATAAGCCTATTGGATACAACCCAGAAGGTAGTTGGGAAGGTCTTATTGGGGAGGATCCAACAATGGATTGAAGATAATGATATCCTCTCCAATTACCAAGCGGGGTTCAGAACAGGCACGGGAACAATAGAGCAAGTATTTAGATTAATGCTGATCTATTGGAAGATTGTGGTTATAGGCAAAGGCAGTCTTTATCTCGCTTTCATTGACCTAAAGACTGCCTTTGACCTTGTGCCTAGGGAGATCTTATGGGAAGTCCTTCATAAAATGGGCCTCCCACGCTATATTCTTTCAATGTTGATGAGGCTTCACGAAGGTAATTTTGCCCAAATTAGATGGGGTACTGTTAGACCTGGCATCATTGGCATGAGTCTCTCCTCCATTTTTTTCTGTTTGCCTCCTCTGTTTACGATGCTTTTGCTGGGTTATTGCTTTGGGCACTGTGCCACTGCTGATCAGTGCCACAGTGCAAGTGCTCCCTATGTTAAATTGTTACATTGATTGGTGTTACCATGATTGGCTTGGTTGACTTACTGTTCAGACCCTAGTCTAGTGCACTGCGTGTGCCAAGGGCGTGTAAGTTAACTACTGCTGGTGGGCTTGCAGCACTGGTTGAGCCACCCACAGAAGCAGCGTGTAAAATGTGTCTCAGGCCTGCCACCGCAGCGCCTGCGTGCAGTCCCTGACTGCCATGTCGACTTGGTAAGGAAACCTACTTACCAGTCTCTAAACCTTCCCTTTTGCCACATTTCAGACACCTCTATGGTAGGCCCTAGGCCAGGTGCATTGTTGGTAAAAGGTAGGTCGTGCCCTGATGTGTGTGGCATGACCTAATAGTGAATTACAGCCATTTTCGTTTTTCACTATTGAAGGGCTACCTGCCTCCAATAGGCCAGACTGGGCGGACTGATTATTAACTCCATTATAATCTATCTGACTCAGGGAGCATGGTAGCAAGTCGAGTTTAGTATCCCTGAACTCAGAATTTAATAACACACCCTTTAGGATGGATGGTTTTTAAATTCTATGTTTGAAAATAGCACTTTTAGAAAGTGGCTATTTTCTTGTCCAACTATCTACCGGTCTCTGCTGGTTTGGTGTGTGTGTCAGGGGCTGGGTGGCTCCAGAGGTCTGAATGAGTCAGTGTGGGGTGAATGGGGCGTTTACACATAGAGTGAGGGAAGAGTAGCCTGCCCTGCCTGACACAATACTGGCTCCGCCTCCTGCTGGGCGACTGATAGCCCTGCTCCTGCCAGTGACAATACTGGCTCCGCCTCCTGCTGGGCGGCTGAGGACCCTGCCCTGCTCAGTGAATAGGCCAGGTGCCTCTGCCTGGCAACACCCACAACAACCCTGAGATGGTGGGAATTTCCCTGCTTGGACAAAGGGAACAAAGGAGAAATGGGGTATAAGAGAAGGACCCCTGAACCAAGAACTCAGATCACTTCTGACAAGGAAACCTGTACCAAGGACAAGAAGCCTGCTGATCTAAGGACTTGCCTCCCCTTTCTGCCAGAGTGCTGTTTTGCTGTGGAGGAACCTGAAAGCTGCTTCTTTATTTTTGCCAAGGAACAAGGAGAGAGGAACTTGGTGTGTACTCTCTGAACACTTGCTAGGAAATCTCCAAGGACTGGAAGAGTGCCAGTCTCCTGTTGAAGTCACAGGGCCAAAGGACTTCACCATCTACTGAATTGCTGAATTGCTGGAAAGTGTTGTTTCCAGTACACAAGGGAAAATCTGCAGTCTCGACGCCAGCAGCAACGCCAGTGAGCAGTGGGTATCGGCCCCGGCTCCAAGTGACCCCGTCTCGACGCCGGTATCAACGCCAGTGAGGAGTGAGTATCGGCTCCACCTCCAAGCGACCCCGTCCCGACGCCGCTGCTGATCGCATCGACTCGATGCCCTTCTCGACGCCGTGAGCGCTGCTCCGGCCCGACATCCCTCGACACCGCTGCGGATTGACCCGACTCCGAGGCACGATCGATGCCGACCTCGCCGCCGACATCTCGACGCCGTGGATCCTCGTTTTCTTCGGTTCTCAAGGTACTGTACTTGTGGGGTCTGTTGCGACTCCAGGCTCGACGTAGCGCTCCTCGCGGTCAACGCCGAACCTTGGGAATCTTGTAGACTCGACGTCGTGTGACTCCTGTGGGGGTTACATTGTTGCCAAAGAACTGTGCTCAGAAGAATACTTTGCTAAAGAACGATTTGCCAAGAAGAAACCTTACTTGAACTATTATTTTTTCCTTCCAAAGAGTATTTATTAAGACTGTGGTATATTTTTGTCGTTATTTGGTCTTGTGCTAAGCCTTATATAAAAATACTATTTTTATAATAACTTCTGTGTCGTGTCCATCTGTAGGGTATTCACTTTATTACTGTATGTGGTCATAAATGCTTAACACACTGCCTCTGAGATAAGCCTGTCTGCTCTGCCAAGCTACCCAGGGGGTAGCAGGGGTTATCTGAGTGTGTAATCCCCTTTCCCTGACTAGAGTTGGTTGGTCCCTATTTGTCAGAAGTGTATACCTCTGCCAACTAGAGACCGCCGGTTCTAACATTGGTGGTCAGCGGTGAGGATTTGAACTTTGCATTTATGACTCATGTGCAGTGATTAGTGTACGCTACATAGTGAAAGCAGACCATAACGCAGCCACAGTCTGTTTGGTAGGATATTCTATTTTTGTTCTCCGCTTTCCTGGAGCTTATTTTTTTTTAAACACTGCCAGTTTTGACCATGGAGAATGCCGGAGCTGCTACACCTGTGGAGAATGTTGTGGGGGAATTTGATAAGGAGAAGATAGATTCCTACACGCTAAAAGATCTAAAAGGATTTTGCAAGCAGTTTAAAGTTCCTACCACAGGTGTCTCAAAGAAAGAGGGCTTCCTCAAAGCGCTGAAGGCCTGGTTAGAGGCCAGAAATCCCTCTGATCCGGTGGTGGTACCGGAAGAGGAAGAAGAAGAGGAAGAGGAAGAGCCCACGGGTGGGCCAGTGTCATCTCCAGGCAGTAGTGCGTCCTCTAGGAGCCTTTCCCCCGAAGAATTAGAAGACAGGGAGAAGGAGAGGGGGTACAAGTTGGAAATGGCAAAACTTAAATTAGGAGGGCAGTTGGAATTAGAGAATGCAAGAAGCAAGAGAGAAGCTGAAATGGAGAGCAAAAGATTAGATTTTGAGAGAGAGAAATTAGCGTTTGAACGTGAGAAGATGGTGAGGGAGATGGAGCTTAAAACTAAGAGTTTAGAGTTGAATCCCTCTGGTGGCAGCACTCCATCTGTGCCTGCAGAAAGTAGGTTTTATTTTCCTAAAGATGTGATCAAAGATTACAGTAAGAATGAAGATATTAGCCAATGGTTTAAAGCATATGAGTTAGCATTATTGGCCCACCGGGTCCCTGAGAAGGATTGGGGAACGGGGTTGTGGAGCCGCTTTACAAACGAGGGGAGAGATACCTTGTTGAGCCTTCCTGCTGAGGATAGGAGGTCTTATACTCATATGAAAGATGCTTTAATGCTGAGATATGGCTTAACTCCAGAAAAGTACAGACAAACCTTTAGAGAATGTAAGAAGTTGCCTGGTACTACGTGGGTAGAATATGTGTCTTTTTTCTGCAGAACCATGGATGGTTGGATAAAGGGTAGCAAGGTTGATAGTTATGATGCTCTTTATGATTTGTTTGCTTGGGAGCACTTGTCTAATAACTGTTTTCCAGAGCTACGCCAGCACCTTGTTGATAGCAAGATATCTAACCCTAGAAAACTTGCTGAGGAGCGGACCGCTGGGTCAGTACCAGGGTCCACAAGGGTCCAGTGGGAGACTCAGCCAAAGGTGGGCAGGGTCCCCAGCAGAAGAGTGGGGGGGACAGGGGTAAACAGAGGGAGTTTCAGAAAGGGCCCCAAAGTAGTCCCCAAGGGAACCAAGGGAAGGGTTCCCAGCCTCCCCCTGTAAAGAAGCCAGAGGCCCCGACAGGTAAACCTGTTCACAGGGGCCCCATGACCTGCTATGCCTGTAAGCAGGTGGGACACCGTTATTATGATCCCCAGTGTCCCATGAAGGATTCAAATGCACCGCCGCGTGCACCCCCTCGTCAGGTAGCGAGTGTAGCCCTGGGAGGGGAGGAGATGGGTGCCCCCGGTGGGTGGGGTCCCGCAGAAATGTCCCTGGTCTCTTTAGGAGACGTGGAAATGGTCCCTCCAACCCCTCTGCCTAGTAACACTAAGAAATATAGGCAGTGGGTGACCATTAATGGCCATAGGGTGGAAGCTCTCAGAGACACCGGAGCGAGTGTGACAGCTGTCAAGTGTCACTTGGTGTCCAGAGAGCAGGTGGTCCCACATGCATTCTACCCCGTTGTAGCTGCCGACAACTCACAGAGTCAGTGTGAGGTAGCTCAAGTTCCCTTTGAGTGGGGGGGGGGTCTCAGGTACTCTTCAGGTTGCTGTGAGGCCCGCCATGCCTGTTGATTGTCTCCTGGGCAATGATTTGGAGGACTCCCCTTGGGCTAAGGTGGAGAGAAAATCGCATCTGGAAATGTTGGGTCTGCCTGAGTGGGTGTGTGCGACCACCCGGTCCATGTCAGTTAGTAAGGGTGTTGATGGGGGCCCGGAGCCTGAAAGTATGGCACAGGTCCCAACCGTGAAGAGAAGAGGCAGGGGGCGCGGGAAACCGTCCCCCATCGTTCCCGCGGTCCAGGAGGGAGCAGATCCTGAGGGGGATGCCCTGGAACCGACAGGAGAACAAGTGGCCGAACTGGGAGACCTGCCCGAGCTGACCCATTGGCAGCAGGATGGTGGTCCCTCCAGGGAGGAATTTTGTGCTGAACAGAAAGTGTGCCCTTCTCTCGTGGGTATGAGGCAGCAGGCCTCAGCCCAAACGACAGGTGATCAGTCAGGATCACATTGGGTCTACTGGGAGAACGACCTCCTGTATAGCGAGCCTAAGGCTGCTGAGCCTGGGTCAGCCCGTGTGCTGGTGGTACCCCAGCGCTTCAGAGCCTTCCTACTGGGGTTGGCTCATGACGTTCCGTTAGCTGGACATCTGGGGCAGGACAAGACCTATGACAGGCTTGTCATCCATTTTTATTGGCCCCAGATGAGAAGGGATTCAGATATCCATTGTAGGACCTGTCAAACTTGCCAGGCAAGTGGGAAAAGTGGGCGGAAGCAGAAGGCTCCCCTCCAACCTTTTCCCGTCGTCAGTACCCCCTTTGAGCGAGTGGGAATTGACATTGTGGGGCCACTGGACCCCAAGACAGCCATGGGCAACAGGTTTATCCTGGTCTTGGTGGACCATGCCACCCGGTACCCGGAAGCCATCCCTCTCCGCACAGTGACGGCCCCCGTGGTGGGACGGGCACTGATGGGTGTTTTCTCCCGCATGGGGTTCCCCAGAGAGGTGGTGTCAGACCGGGGCACCAACTTCATTTCGAATTATATGAAGTTTCTGTGGAAGGAGTGTGGGGTAACCTACAAGTTTACCACTCCTTACCACCCTCAAGGGAATGGGCTGGTTGAGAGATTCAACCGGACCCTAAAAGGCATGATCATGGGTCTTGAAGAACCAATGAGGCGTAAATGGGACGTCCTCTTGCCATGCCTGCTGTTTGCTTACCGTGAGGTGCCACAAAAGTCTCTAGGGTTCAGCCCCTTTGAGCTTTTGTATGGTCACCCGGTAAGAGGACCTTTGAGTCTGGTCAAAGAAGGCTGGGAGCAATCTCCCAGGAAACCTCCCCAGGATGTATATAGTTACATGCTGGCCTTTAGGAACCAGACTCGGCGCTTCAGAGATCTTGCTCAGGCAAATCTGGAGGCCAGCCAGGAAGAGATGAAGCGGTGGTACGATCAGAATGCCACTCTGGTTGAGCTTCAACCTGGTCAGAAAGTTTGGGTCATGGCCCCTGTGGAACCTTGTGCGCTCAAGGACAGGTGGACCGGACCATTTGAGGTTGTGGAGAAAAAGAGCGATGTCACCTACTTGGTGGACTTGAAGTCTCCCAGGAACCCCTTAAGGGTCCTGCATGTCAACCGGTTAAAGCCCCACTTAGAAAGGTCCGAAGTGGGCATGCTCCTTGCCACAGATGCTGGGATGGAGGAGGAGAGTGAGCCTCTTCCTGACCTCCTGTGTGCAAAAGAAAAAGATGGGTCAGTGGATGGTGTTGTCCTCTCTGACACACTGACCCCTGAGCAGCAGCAAGATTGTCGCCATCTGTTGGTACAATTCCCTGATCTGTTCTCCTTAATCCCTGGTGTCACTCAGTGGTGTGTCCATGATGTGGACACTGGGGACAGCACTCCTGTGAGGCACAAGGCCTACAGGGTGACTGAAAAGGTCAGAGCATATATCAAGGAGGAGGTCTCCAAGATGTTTGCCTTATGGGTGGTTGAGTCCTCTAGCAGTCCTTGGGCCAGCCCAGTGGTCTTGGTCCCAAAGGCTGCGGCGCCTGGTGCTTCACCAGAACTTCGGTTCTGTGTGGATTACCGAGGACTCAATTCGGTCACCAAGACTGACGCGCACCCCATCCCCAGAGCTGATGAGCTCATCGATCGGTTGGGGGCTGCCCGGTACCTTAGTACGTTTGATCTAACGTCTGGGTACTGGCAGATCGCCTTGACTGATGGGGCAAAAGAGAGGTCTGCATTCTCCACACCAGATGGGCACTACCAGTTCCGTGTGATGCCCTTTGGGATGAAGAATGCCCCTGCCACATTCCAGAGGTTGGTTAACCAGGTATTGGCCGGGCTGGAAGATTTCAGCGCCGCCTACCTGGACGACATAGCAGTGTTCAGCGCCAGCTGGGAGGAACACTTGCGCCACCTCCAGGAAGTGTTGTTGGCCCTGCGCAGAGCAGGCCTCACAATCAAGGCTAGTAAGTGCCAGATTGGGCAGGGTTCAGTGGTGTACTTGGGGCACCAAGTAGGGAGCGGCAAGGTGGCCCCCCTGCAACCCAAGATAGATACCATCCTGGCTTGGGAACCGCCCAAAACCCAGACTCAGGTGAGAGCCTTCTTGGGTCTCACGGGTTACTACAGGAGGTTTGTCAAGGGGTATGGCAACATTGTGCACCCCTTGACCTCGCTGACTTCCAGGAAGCAGCCGAGACTTGTGATCTGGACTGACGCCTGTCAGAACGCCTTTGACACCCTGAAAACTGCAATGTGTACAGCACCGGTCCTCCAGGCACCCGACTTTTCAAAAGAATTCATTGTCCAGACAGACGCTTCAGAGCATGGTGTGGGGGCTGTTCTAGCACAGATGAATGAGGAGGGCCGAGACTTACCTGTAGCCTTCATCAGCCGGAGGTTACTTCCCAGGGAACAAAGGTGGAGTGCGATAGAGCGTGAGGCATTTGCTGTGGTCTGGGCGCTGAAGAAGCTGAGACCCTACCTGTTTGGGACTCACTTCCGGGTTCAGACAGACCACAGGCCCCTCAGATGGTTAATGCAGATGAGGGGTGAGAACCCAAAGCTGTTGAGGTGGTCCATTTCCCTACAGGGGATGGACTTTACGGTGGAACACCGCCCTGGTACAGATCACGCCAATGCTGATGGTCTGTCCAGATTTTTCCGCCTTAGTGATGAGGACTCCCTGGGTGAAGGGTAGTTCTCCCCACATTTCAGCTGGAGGGGACACGTGTTAGACCTGGCATCATTGGCATGAGTCTCTCCTCCATTTTTTTCTGTTTGCCTCCTCTGTTTACGATGTTTTTGCTGGGTTATTGCTTTGGGCACTGTGCCACTGCTGATCAGTGCCACAGTGCAAGTGCTCCCTATGTTAAATTGTTACATTGATTGGTGTTACCATGATTGGCTTGGTTGACTTACTGTTCAGACCCTAGTCTAGTGCACTGCGTGTGCCAAGGGCGTGTAAGTTAACTACTGCTGGTGGGCTTGCAGCACTGGTTGTGCCACCCACAGAAGCAGCGTGTAAAATGTGTCTCAGGCCTGCCACCGCAGCGCCTGCGTGCAGTCCCTGACTGCCATGTCGACTTGGTAAGGAAACCTACTTACCAGTCTCTAAACCTTCCCTTTTGCCACATTTCAGACACCTCTATGGTAGGCCCTAGGGCAGGGTGCATTGTTGGTAAAAGGTAGGTCGTGCCCTGATGTGTGTGGCATGACCTAATAGTGAATTACAGCCATTTTCGTTTTTCACTATTGAAGGGCTACCTGCCTCCAATAGGCCAGACTGGGCGGACTGATTATTAACTCCATTATAATCTATCTGACTCAGGGAGCATGGTAGCAAGTCGAGTTTAGTATCCCTGAACTCAGAATTTAATAACACACCCTTTAGGATGGATGGTTTTTAAATTCTATGTTTGAAAATAGCACTTTTAGAAAGTGGCTATTTTCTTGTCCAACTATCTACCGGTCTCTGCTGGTTTGGTGTGTGTGTCAGGGGCTGGGTGGCTCCAGAGGTCTGAATGAGTCAGTGTGGGGTGAATGGGGCGTTTACACATAGAGTGAGGGAAGAGTAGCCTGCCCTGCCTGACACAATACTGGCTCCGCCTCCTGCTGGGCGACTGATAGCCCTGCTCCTGCCAGTGACAATACTGGCTCCGCCTCCTGCTGGGCGGCTGAGGACCCTGCCCTGCTCAGTGAATAGGCCAGGTGCCTCTGCCTGGCAACACCCACAACAACCCTGAGATGGTGGGAATTTCCCTGCTTGGACAAAGGGAACAAAGGAGAAATGGGGTATAAGAGAAGGACCCCTGAACCAAGAACTCAGATCACTTCTGACAAGGAAACCTGTACCAAGGACAAGAAGCCTGCTGATCTAAGGACTTGCCTCCCCTTTCTGCCAGAGTGCTGTTTTGCTGTGGAGGAACCTGAAAGCTGCTTCTTTATTTTTGCCAAGGAACAAGGAGAGAGGAACTTGGTGTGTACTCTCTGAACACTTGCTAGGAAATCTCCAAGGACTGGAAGAGTGCCAGTCTCCTGTTGAAGTCACAGGGCCAAAGGACTTCACCATCTACTGAATTGCTGAATTGCTGGAAAGTGTTGTTTCCAGTACACAAGGGAAAATCTGCAGTCTCGACGCCAGCAGCAACGCCAGTGAGCAGTGGGTATCGGCCCCGGCTCCAAGTGACCCCGTCTCGACGCCGGTATCAACGCCAGTGAGGAGTGAGTATCGGCTCCACCTCCAAGCGACCCCGTCCCGACGCCGCTGCTGATCGCATCGACTCGATGCCCTTCTCGACGCCGTGAGCGCTGCTCCGGCCCGACATCCCTCGACACCGCTGCGGATTGACCCGACTCCGAGGCACGATCGATGCCGACCTCGCCGCCGACATCTCGACGCCGTGGATCCTCGTTTTCTTCGGTTCTCAAGGTACTGTACTTGTGGGGTCTGTTGCGACTCCAGGCTCGACGTAGCGCTCCTCGCGGTCAACGCCGAACCTTGGGAATCTTGTAGACTCGACGTCGTGTGACTCCTGTGGGGGTTACATTGTTGCCAAAGAACTGTGCTCAGAAGAATACTTTGCTAAAGAACGATTTGCCAAGAAGAAACCTTACTTGAACTATTATTTTTTCCTTCCAAAGAGTATTTATTAAGACTGTGGTATATTTTTGTCGTTATTTGGTCTTGTGCTAAGCCTTATATAAAAATACTATTTTTATAATAACTTCTGTGTCGTGTCCATCTGTAGGGTATTCACTTTATTACTGTATGTGGTCATAAATGCTTAACACACTGCCTCTGAGATAAGCCTGTCTGCTCTGCCAAGCTACCCAGGGGGTAGCAGGGGTTATCTGAGTGTGTAATCCCCTTTCCCTGACTAGAGTTGGTTGGTCCCTATTTGTCAGAAGTGTATACCTCTGCCAACTAGAGACCGCCGGTTCTAACATTGGTGGTCAGCGGTGAGGATTTGAACTTTGCATTTATGACTCATGTGCAGTGATTAGTGTACGCTACATAGTGAAAGCAGACCATAACGCAGCCACAGTCTGTTTGGTAGGATATTCTATTTTTGTTCTCCGCTTTCCTGGAGCTTATTTTTTTTTAAACACTGCCAGTTTTGACCATGGAGAATGCCGGAGCTGCTACACCTGTGGAGAATGTTGTGGGGGAATTTGATAAGGAGAAGATAGATTCCTACACGCTAAAAGATCTAAAAGGATTTTGCAAGCAGTTTAAAGTTCCTACCACAGGTGTCTCAAAGAAAGAGGGCTTCCTCAAAGCGCTGAAGGCCTGGTTAGAGGCCAGAAATCCCTCTGATCCGGTGGTGGTACCGGAAGAGGAAGAAGAAGAGGAAGAGGAAGAGCCCACGGGTGGGCCAGTGTCATCTCCAGGCAGTAGTGCGTCCTCTAGGAGCCTTTCCCCCGAAGAATTAGAAGACAGGGAGAAGGAGAGGGGGTACAAGTTGGAAATGGCAAAACTTAAATTAGGAGGGCAGTTGGAATTAGAGAATGCAAGAAGCAAGAGAGAAGCTGAAATGGAGAGCAAAAGATTAGATTTTGAGAGAGAGAAATTAGCGTTTGAACGTGAGAAGATGGTGAGGGAGATGGAGCTTAAAACTAAGAGTTTAGAGTTGAATCCCTCTGGTGGCAGCACTCCATCTGTGCCTGCAGAAAGTAGGTTTTATTTTCCTAAAGATGTGATCAAAGATTACAGTAAGAATGAAGATATTAGCCAATGGTTTAAAGCATATGAGTTAGCATTATTGGCCCACCGGGTCCCTGAGAAGGATTGGGGAACGGGGTTGTGGAGCCGCTTTACAAACGAGGGGAGAGATACCTTGTTGAGCCTTCCTGCTGAGGATAGGATGTCTTATACTCATATGAAAGATGCTTTAATGCTGAGATATGGCTTAACTCCAGAAAAGTACAGACAAACCTTTAGAGAATGTAAGAAGTTGCCTGGTACTACGTGGGTAGAATATGTGTCTTTTTTCTGCAGAACCATGGATGGTTGGATAAAGGGTAGCAAGGTTGATAGTTATGATGCTCTTTATGATTTGTTTGCTTGGGAGCACTTGTCTAATAACTGTTTTCCAGAGCTACGCCAGCACCTTGTTGATAGCAAGATATCTAACCCTAGAAAACTTGCTGAGGAGCGGACCGCTGGGTCAGTACCAGGGTCCACAAGGGTCCAGTGGGAGACTCAGCCAAAGGTGGGCAGGGTCCCCAGCAGAAGAGTGGGGGGGACAGGGGTAAACAGAGGGAGTTTCAGAAAGGGCCCCAAAGTAGTCCCCAAGGGAACCAAGGGAAGGGTTCCCAGCCTCCCCCTGTAAAGAAGCCAGAGGCCCCGACAGGTAAACCTGTTCACAGGGGCCCCATGACCTGCTATGCCTGTAAGCAGGTGGGACACCGTTATTATGATCCCCAGTGTCCCATGAAGGATTCAAATGCACCGCCGCGTGCACCCCCTCGTCAGGTAGCGAGTGTAGCCCTGGGAGGGGAGGAGATGGGTGCCCCCGGTGGGTGGGGTCCCGCAGAAATGTCCCTGGTCTCTTTAGGAGACGTGGAAATGGTCCCTCCAACCCCTCTGCCTAGTAACACTAAGAAATATAGGCAGTGGGTGACCATTAATGGCCATAGGGTGGAAGCTCTCAGAGACACCGGAGCGAGTGTGACAGCTGTCAAGTGTCACTTGGTGTCCAGAGAGCAGGTGGTCCCACATGCATTCTACCCCGTTGTAGCTGCCGACAACTCACAGAGTCAGTGTGAGGTAGCTCAAGTTCCCTTTGAGTGGGGGGGGGGTCTCAGGTACTCTTCAGGTTGCTGTGAGGCCCGCCATGCCTGTTGATTGTCTCCTGGGCAATGATTTGGAGGACTCCCCTTGGGCTAAGGTGGAGAGAAAATCGCATCTGGAAATGTTGGGTCTGCCTGAGTGGGTGTGTGCGACCACCCGGTCCATGTCAGTTAGTAAGGGTGTTGATGGGGGCCCGGAGCCTGAAAGTATGGCACAGGTCCCAACCGTGAAGAGAAGAGGCAGGGGGCGCGGGAAACCGTCCCCCATCGTTCCCGCGGTCCAGGAGGGAGCAGATCCTGAGGGGGATGCCCTGGAACCGACAGGAGAACAAGTGGCCGAACTGGGAGACCTGCCCGAGCTGACCCATTGGCAGCAGGATGGTGGTCCCTCCAGGGAGGAATTTTGTGCTGAACAGAAAGTGTGCCCTTCTCTCGTGGGTATGAGGCAGCAGGCCTCAGCCCAAACGACAGGTGATCAGTCAGGATCACATTGGGTCTACTGGGAGAACGACCTCCTGTATAGCGAGCCTAAGGCTGCTGAGCCTGGGTCAGCCCGTGTGCTGGTGGTACCCCAGCGCTTCAGAGCCTTCCTACTGGGGTTGGCTCATGACGTTCCGTTAGCTGGACATCTGGGGCAGGACAAGACCTATGACAGGCTTGTCATCCATTTTTATTGGCCCCAGATGAGAAGGGATTCAGATATCCATTGTAGGACCTGTCAAACTTGCCAGGCAAGTGGGAAAAGTGGGCGGAAGCAGAAGGCTCCCCTCCAACCTTTTCCCGTCGTCAGTACCCCCTTTGAGCGAGTGGGAATTGACATTGTGGGGCCACTGGACCCCAAGACAGCCATGGGCAACAGGTTTATCCTGGTCTTGGTGGACCATGCCACCCGGTACCCGGAAGCCATCCCTCTCCGCACAGTGACGGCCCCCGTGGTGGGACGGGCACTGATGGGTGTTTTCTCCCGCATGGGGTTCCCCAGAGAGGTGGTGTCAGACCGGGGCACCAACTTCATTTCGAATTATATGAAGTTTCTGTGGAAGGAGTGTGGGGTAACCTACAAGTTTACCACTCCTTACCACCCTCAAGGGAATGGGCTGGTTGAGAGATTCAACCGGACCCTAAAAGGCATGATCATGGGTCTTGAAGAACCAATGAGGCGTAAATGGGACGTCCTCTTGCCATGCCTGCTGTTTGCTTACCGTGAGGTGCCACAAAAGTCTCTAGGGTTCAGCCCCTTTGAGCTTTTGTATGGTCACCCGGTAAGAGGACCTTTGAGTCTGGTCAAAGAAGGCTGGGAGCAATCTCCCAGGAAACCTCCCCAGGATGTATATAGTTACATGCTGGCCTTTAGGAACCAGACTCGGCGCTTCAGAGATCTTGCTCAGGCAAATCTGGAGGCCAGCCAGGAAGAGATGAAGCGGTGGTACGATCAGAATGCCACTCTGGTTGAGCTTCAACCTGGTCAGAAAGTTTGGGTCATGGCCCCTGTGGAACCTTGTGCGCTCAAGGACAGGTGGACCGGACCATTTGAGGTTGTGGAGAAAAAGAGCGATGTCACCTACTTGGTGGACTTGAAGTCTCCCAGGAACCCCTTAAGGGTCCTGCATGTCAACCGGTTAAAGCCCCACTTAGAAAGGTCCGAAGTGGGCATGCTCCTTGCCACAGATGCTGGGATGGAGGAGGAGAGTGAGCCTCTTCCTGACCTCCTGTGTGCAAAAGAAAAAGATGGGTCAGTGGATGGTGTTGTCCTCTCTGACACACTGACCCCTGAGCAGCAGCAAGATTGTCGCCATCTGTTGGTACAATTCCCTGATCTGTTCTCCTTAATCCCTGGTGTCACTCAGTGGTGTGTCCATGATGTGGACACTGGGGACAGCACTCCTGTGAGGCACAAGGCCTACAGGGTGACTGAAAAGGTCAGAGCATATATCAAGGAGGAGGTCTCCAAGATGTTTGCCTTATGGGTGGTTGAGTCCTCTAGCAGTCCTTGGGCCAGCCCAGTGGTCTTGGTCCCAAAGGCTGCGGCGCCTGGTGCTTCACCAGAACTTCGGTTCTGTGTGGATTACCGAGGACTCAATTCGGTCACCAAGACTGACGCGCACCCCATCCCCAGAGCTGATGAGCTCATCGATCGGTTGGGGGCTGCCCGGTACCTTAGTACGTTTGATCTAACGTCTGGGTACTGGCAGATCGCCTTGACTGATGGGGCAAAAGAGAGGTCTGCATTCTCCACACCAGATGGGCACTACCAGTTCCGTGTGATGCCCTTTGGGATGAAGAATGCCCCTGCCACATTCCAGAGGTTGGTTAACCAGGTATTGGCCGGGCTGGAAGATTTCAGCGCCGCCTACCTGGACGACATAGCAGTGTTCAGCGCCAGCTGGGAGGAACACTTGCGCCACCTCCAGGAAGTGTTGTTGGCCCTGCGCAGAGCAGGCCTCACAATCAAGGCTAGTAAGTGCCAGATTGGGCAGGGTTCAGTGGTGTACTTGGGGCACCAAGTAGGGAGCGGCAAGGTGGCCCCCCTGCAACCCAAGATAGATACCATCCTGGCTTGGGAACCGCCCAAAACCCAGACTCAGGTGAGAGCCTTCTTGGGTCTCACGGGTTACTACAGGAGGTTTGTCAAGGGGTATGGCAACATTGTGCACCCCTTGACCTCGCTGACTTCCAGGAAGCAGCCGAGACTTGTGATCTGGACTGACGCCTGTCAGAACGCCTTTGACACCCTGAAAACTGCAATGTGTACAGCACCGGTCCTCCAGGCACCCGACTTTTCAAAAGAATTCATTGTCCAGACAGACGCTTCAGAGCATGGTGTGGGGGCTGTTCTAGCACAGATGAATGAGGAGGGCCGAGACTTACCTGTAGCCTTCATCAGCCGGAGGTTACTTCCCAGGGAACAAAGGTGGAGTGCGATAGAGCGTGAGGCATTTGCTGTGGTCTGGGCGCTGAAGAAGCTGAGACCCTACCTGTTTGGGACTCACTTCCGGGTTCAGACAGACCACAGGCCCCTCAGATGGTTAATGCAGATGAGGGGTGAGAACCCAAAGCTGTTGAGGTGGTCCATTTCCCTACAGGGGATGGACTTTACGGTGGAACACCGCCCTGGTACAGATCACGCCAATGCTGATGGTCTGTCCAGATTTTTCCGCCTTAGTGATGAGGACTCCCTGGGTGAAGGGTAGTTCTCCCCACATTTCAGCTGGAGGGGACACGTGTTAGACCTGGCATCATTGGCATGAGTCTCTCCTCCATTTTTTTCTGTTTGCCTCCTCTGTTTACGATGTTTTTGCTGGGTTATTGCTTTGGGCACTGTGCCACTGCTGATCAGTGCCACAGTGCAAGTGCTCCCTATGTTAAATTGTTACATTGATTGGTGTTACCATGATTGGCTTGGTTGACTTACTGTTCAGACCCTAGTCTAGTGCACTGCGTGTGCCAAGGGCGTGTAAGTTAACTACTGCTGGTGGGCTTGCAGCACTGGTTGTGCCACCCACAGAAGCAGCGTGTAAAATGTGTCTCAGGCCTGCCACCGCAGCGCCTGCGTGCAGTCCCTGACTGCCATGTCGACTTGGTAAGGAAACCTACTTACCAGTCTCTAAACCTTCCCTTTTGCCACATTTCAGACACCTCTATGGTAGGCCCTAGGGCAGGGTGCATTGTTGGTAAAAGGTAGGTCGTGCCCTGATGTGTGTGGCATGACCTAATAGTGAATTACAGCCATTTTCGTTTTTCACTATTGAAGGGCTACCTGCCTCCAATAGGCCAGACTGGGCGGACTGATTATTAACTCCATTATAATCTATCTGACTCAGGGAGCATGGTAGCAAGTCGAGTTTAGTATCCCTGAACTCAGAATTTAATAACACACCCTTTAGGATGGATGGTTTTTAAATTCTATGTTTGAAAATAGCACTTTTAGAAAGTGGCTATTTTCTTGTCCAACTATCTACCGGTCTCTGCTGGTTTGGTGTGTGTGTCAGGGGCTGGGTGGCTCCAGAGGTCTGAATGAGTCAGTGTGGGGTGAATGGGGCGTTTACACATAGAGTGAGGGAAGAGTAGCCTGCCCTGCCTGACACAATACTGGCTCCGCCTCCTGCTGGGCGACTGATAGCCCTGCTCCTGCCAGTGACAATACTGGCTCCGCCTCCTGCTGGGCGGCTGAGGACCCTGCCCTGCTCAGTGAATAGGCCAGGTGCCTCTGCCTGGCAACACCCACAACAACCCTGAGATGGTGGGAATTTCCCTGCTTGGACAAAGGGAACAAAGGAGAAATGGGGTATAAGAGAAGGACCCCTGAACCAAGAACTCAGATCACTTCTGACAAGGAAACCTGTACCAAGGACAAGAAGCCTGCTGATCTAAGGACTTGCCTCCCCTTTCTGCCAGAGTGCTGTTTTGCTGTGGAGGAACCTGAAAGCTGCTTCTTTATTTTTGCCAAGGAACAAGGAGAGAGGAACTTGGTGTGTACTCTCTGAACACTTGCTAGGAAATCTCCAAGGACTGGAAGAGTGCCAGTCTCCTGTTGAAGTCACAGGGCCAAAGGACTTCACCATCTACTGAATTGCTGAATTGCTGGAAAGTGTTGTTTCCAGTACACAAGGGAAAATCTGCAGTCTCGACGCCAGCAGCAACGCCAGTGAGCAGTGGGTATCGGCCCCGGCTCCAAGTGACCCCGTCTCGACGCCGGTATCAACGCCAGTGAGGAGTGAGTATCGGCTCCACCTCCAAGCGACCCCGTCCCGACGCCGCTGCTGATCGCATCGACTCGACGCCCTTCTCGACGCCGTGAGCGCTGCTCCGGCCCGACATTCCTCGACACCGCTGCGGATTGACCCGACTCCGAGGCACGATCGACGCCGACCTCGCCGCCGACATCTCGACGCCGTGGATCCTCGTTTTCTTCGGTTCTCAAGGTACTGTACTTGTGGGGTCTGTTGCGACTCCAGGCTCGACGTAGCGCTCCTCGCGGTCAACGCCGAACCTTGGGAATCTTGTAGACTCGACGTCGTGTGACTCCTGTGGGGGTTACATTGTTGCCAAAGAACTGTGCTCAGAAGAATACTTTGCTAAAGAACGATTTGCCAAGAAGAAACCCTACTTGAACTATTATTTTTTCCTTCCAAAGAGTATTTATTAAGACTGTGGTATATTTTTGTCGTTATTTGGTCTTGTGCTAAGCCTTATATAAAAATACTATTTTTATAATAACTTCTGTGTCGTGTCCATCTGTAGGGTATTCACTTTATTACTGTATGTGGTCATAAATGCTTAACACACTGCCTCTGAGATAAGCCTGTCTGCTCTGCCAAGCTACCAAGGGGGTAGCAGGGGTTATCTGAGTGTGTAATCCCCTTTCCCTGACTAGAGTTGGTTGGTCCCTATTTGTCAGAAGTGTATACCTCTGCCAACTAGAGACCGCCGGTTCTAACAGGTACACAGGGTGAAAAAACAAACAAAATCCCGGTGGATAGAGGGGTCCGTCAGGGATGTGTTCTTGCTCCCACCCTCTTTTCTCTATATGTCAACGGTGTGGTCGAGCATCTGTTAAAAGATCCCTCAGATGAACCATCCCTGGCGGGCGAGCGTGTCCCCACTCTCCTTTTTGCGGATGACACGCTTTTGTTATCCAAATCCCCAATGGGCCTTCAGAAGCTCCTTAACAATTTTCAGACCTTTTGCTTGGAGCGGGGATTGGTCATTAATACTGAGAAAACCAAATACTTGGTGATGAATCCCCCCAAAAAACTTGCCCAACCCCCTGTCCTGAACTCAGTTCCCTTAGGCAGGGAGAGGGTATTTGATTATTTGGGAATACGCATCTCACAAACAATGCAATGGACCCCCCATTTAACCAAAATGCTCCTAAACCATAAGAGGGTGACAGGGGCCCTACTAAAGGAACAACGTCTCTGCACAATAAGACCGATAGCCCCGGTTGTAGACATAAGGCAAGAGGAGTTAGTTCTGCTCTTTATGGAGCAGAACTATGGGGTACCCACTATATATATGAACTTTCTAAGTCGGAAAACAAATTTTGCAGATCATTGATGTTGCTCCCCCAGGGCACGCCAACTCTACCGTTGATGCTTGATTTAGGCTGTCGTTCCATAGCTGATCTTGCAAAACTCCGGCCATTGCTTTTATGGGCCCGGTTGTGGCGAGTCCCAGAACTCGCCAAATACGCTAAAGGGTTGTCCGAAATAATGGCATCACCAGGATGGCATAAAATAAAGTGGTTGAGAGATGTAAAAGCTTTACTTATCACTCTTGGACTAAGTGAAGCATGGGATAATAGATCATCTCCACCAAAGGCAACTCTAAAGACTTTATATTGGAATTGGGTTATGTCCCGAACATATGCTGACCAGTCATTGGGAAAACTTACGGAGGACTTCTTGAAGTTCAAGGACTTACCCATTCGGGAACTCTATCTGGACATTATTGAGAAACCGTTCGATAGAGCTCTCTATTTCAAGTTTAGAGTTGGGACTCTCCCACTAAGAGCGTTCACAGCACGATGGAAATTTCCGGCACAGACAACTGCCTTTTGCCCTTTTTGTATAACTAGTACCGAGACCCCAGCGCATTTTTTGTTCCAATGCCCGGAGTATGTAAAACCTAGGAAAAAGTGGCTCAAAGCACTGTGTCGGCTCTTAGGCACTAGGTCACACATTGAGGCCTTGCGTATCTTAACGTCAGATTCACGCCCAACTTATGTCTGTGGTTTATCTAAATTTTTATCATGGGCCTGGTATCTACTTAGCAAAAGGCTTAAATTTAATGTTTAATTCTTTGTTATTGTCAAATTGTATTAATTGTTTTTAACCTGTGTAGAATGTATTTACTTCTTCGCTGAAAACTTATGAAATTTAGTGGTTGTTGTAAATGCTTTTTTAAAAAAAGGGAAAATGTATTTATATTCAGCTTTTATGATATGTTTTTATCGAAATAAAGCCTTTTTGACTTGACTTGACTTAGACTCAGGGTAACTAGAGGCCAGTATCAAATATGATCACTGTAGACTCCCCACTTTTTTTTTAGTTGGATGATGCTACTAAGAAGGATCCTTTGTGACTAATGAATTATTTGTATGTAGATTCTGTCAATGTTCTGTACATTTATTTAATACTGTTTTAATTGTATATATGTGTACTCTTTTATGATGGTTTTTAACCACCGAATAAAGAACTATTGAATTGAATTGACTGCTCACACATCATGCAAACATGGCATGAACATGAGGCCCAACCTCCTTCCTGTAAAGCTTATCTTAGACAGATCGATTTGTTAATGTTCTGGGAATGTGCCACATAAATTGTTGAAAAAGTCTTTCTAGCAGAAATGCCAATGTGCAAACGTTTGCAATTCTTGCGAAGATGTAAGGTTTTCAAGAGACCTACACAAAGGCTCTGAAAAATCCCTTTACAACTTGGCGCAAACCTGCTTGGAGCAATATTACCCCACATTACTGCCTGAAAGCGTGCCTGATTGAAACAGGGCAGCTGGTCATCATGCCCGTGCGCTACTAGCCTTAATTTTAAGGATTAGAGCACATAACTTCTGCCCCCACCACCCACACAGCCAATCTATTAATGGGCCTGAAGTCCGGCTCAAGCGCTAGTTAAACACACAAGACGCTCTGCAAAGTCCTCATGCAGAGGAAGTGCTTGTGTTCCATGTGGGACACAGAATTAAGTTCTAGAAAGACATCTTCGCGCCAACCTTGTTTCCATTTGGGTTGTTGAATTTATAGCTTTGTTCCTCTTAGTTCCAACCATTTCAGCCCAGCAGCAGTGTTCATTAGAAACAAGTGCGGGTGTCCCGTTTTTTTTCTCTACGTAGGAATCCAGTATTCCGGAAGGCTACGGTCAGCGAATTTAGGAGTTGTTATATTGCGCATATTAATTATTTTATCAAGACGACAAGCAATTTAAAGTGCCGCTTCCACTGGTACAGGGCCGCGTTCAACAAACTCAGACTGTAGACCCCCGAGGGCTGCGGCACAGGAACCACACAGACAGCGGCTCCGGCCCTCATGCTGTCGGATCTCTGTGCTCGTGCTTAAGTTGTCGGGTGGCACTGAAAGGCACTGTGCTGAGGGGGGCCCCCTGGAGCTGGCCCCCTCCCCCGCACCGCGGGGGGCTGCGGGGGCATATGTTACGCCCTTGCCGGGCCGTAATAACTAGGCAGAGAGGGATTCCTTAAAATAATCCCTTTGCACGCGGGTGAGGAAAAAGGGTGTCGCTGTCCAGTTGTCCTGCACATTAGGCCACTTGTACCAGAGGATTCGCTAGACTGCTGGGTAAACAATTCGTCAATTTCTTTGCTGTCTATGTGGAGTTCCCTATTGAGAAGAAGCCTTTTCACCTCCTCCCTATGGGTGGAGAGCACTTGGGGGAGTTTGCAATATAACGTAATCTTAAAATTACTTACACAAATTGTTTTACTTTAATGTTTACAAGCAATCATGTAAAACACCTTCGACTGGTTGATGTTTGAGCATATAATGCTGACCGCTTTCCTGGGGGTGTGCTGGCGTTACATTCCATGCCGTAGGGGATAACTGGATTGTGTGGAACATATGTTTTAAAGAGCTTGCAGTAGGTATGGTTTGAAGTACACAAGAGTCAAGAGATGGTGCGCCATATCGAAGCTACGCAGTGAGAGCAAGTGCACCCACTTTCAAATGGAAGAGCCTACAACATGAAAGGCAATTAATTTGTGATCTAGTTCGCGGCGGCTGGCATGAATCGGGTGTGGCAAAGCTGGGAGGGGGGAAATAAAAAATGAAATTCCACTTACCTCCTCGCCGTGTCTTCCTCATCACATCTCTCCTCATCATCCCTCCAGCCTCAACAGGAAGCACCTAGGCTCCACTGAGCCAATCAAAATGCTGCAATGTAGTGTTGTGATTGGTCTAAGCACCGTGGTAAAAATTTTTCCTCCTTTGTGTGTTTTCTCAGTAACTGACTGATAAGGAGAAATAGGCACTGGTCCACAAAAATGAGTGTCAGTGGGTCCCACAAGTAAGTACCAGCTCAAATTAAGCTCTGCAACCAATTAATTTTGATGTGAGGGGAGAAAGGCTAATATTTCTATTGTTCTCAATGAAGAAAAGAAAGTATGTTTATTAAAATATCCAAGAAAATAAAACAAGCAGCAGCCTCTATTTGATTTGTGATGTGAACTAAGTCTAGACTGAGGGAGATTGCCAAGGGTGAGCGTCTCACATTTTTCAGAATTTAATTTGCACTGGTGGACATCTAGTTGGTACCTTTAGCAGACAAGATTGAAGATTGATAGAGGCATTTCCCTGTTTACTGCTGAAACGTACAAGAAGCTATGTTTCTTTGGCTTTTGTGTAACAACAAAGTCCATGCGAATTGATGAGCGCTGCTAAAGGAGAGGCAAAGGGGTTAAAAATGTGGTGCGATGAGAGTGAATGGGGCAGAGTCGCTGCTGCAGCCTTAGCATACAGACGAGACGTTATCCAGCCCAGGACCCCAGCTCCTGGAGGCTATGCAGGAACTTAGATTTATTTTTATTTTTTATTTTTATTTTTATTTATTTTTATTTTTTATTTGTGGAGAAGTGTGGCTCACTGGTTAGAGAAGGCATACCCTGAAGCAGAGGTCAGACCCGGGACCAGGGTTCAATTCCCGACGCGTCAGGGTCGGAGCCCAAGTGTCCACGGACTCGATAATTCTCACTTCGGTGCCTACTCGAATCATGGGTTCACACTCTGCAACTCTGGGCAATAGCTTGCTTAATCTCCACTACGGCCCCCCCGCGGCGGGATGCCTGGCTTTCACCTTGGGGAAGCCCAGTACGGGTTATCTCACAGGGAAAAAGCCAGGACGGGTTCCCAATGCAAGCGCCGAGATGCCCAAGGGTAAGCCGAGCGCTATATAATTACACACACATACATACATACATTTATAAAGTGCGTCAATCATTCCCTACAGGATATCACGGCACTGAATGACTCGCAATGTTTCAGCTGAAAGTACCCCACACAAAAAAGATCAGTACAGGAGGAAACTAGACTGAAAACAGCCCTCTTTTCAACCTCTTTCTAAACTGAAAATGATCAACAGTGAGCTGGAGGTCCAAAGGGAGGCATTCCACTGGACTGCAGCCAGATATGGAAATGAGCGTCCGCCACTTCTGGCTTCCCTTATCCTGATGGTCTTGGCTAAAACTAAATTTCGGGATCTCAAATCACAGGAAGCTTTATAAAGTCCAACTCAGGCCCGTAAAATTTCTGTGTGGGTATTGTACAAGGCCTTGTGAGCATGGCATAGAACTTTGAAGCCTGCTTTTGTCTGCAGTTAGTGAATGCAAAGATGTTCAGCACGCCAAGGCAGAGCTAAACCTGTCCATATTACAGATTAATTTACAGCAGCATTTTGGATTACCTGTAATCTTGTAAAAAGGAAGCCTGCCATGCCCACAAAGAGGGCTTTGCCATAGTCCAAAAGACTGGTAATCAAATCCTGGACTATGGTCTTTCACCTGGCTATCGGGATCCATTTACACAGCCTTCTTGAAAGTTTTGGGATACCGAAACATTAGTCGCAAACTTGCATGAATATTTTCTTGCATTGAAAGAGAGTCATAGATGATGAAACCCAGATTTTTTGCAGATTCCTTAGGAGGAGGCATGTCGCCCAGAGAATCTGACCACCAAGAGGCATCCCACATCTGATGGGCCCCAAGGAATAACAGGATCTCAGTTTTGTCTATATTTAACTTTAGACAAGGGTTGATCATCCAGTCTGCCACTTCGGTGAGGCACTTATGAAGTTTGCCACGTGTTTCCTCTGGTTTCAAAGGTCATGAACTCTGAAAGCTCGAGGGGATGACAGAGTGCCACTGAAAACAATACTGATGTCAGTAAAGAGGACAATCTTGGCAACAAGGCAGGATGGAAACCTGAATAAGCCTGGACAAGAGCATCCAAGTCTTCAAAATACTGGAATAGCTGACTTTATACAAATATTTTATGCTTTTGTTTTGAAAGGGGAGAAACTAAACCAATCATTTTTTATTTTTTTTTTATAATTGAGAACAGTGGAGGTTTTCTTGAGTGGAGAAGTGCTGTGGCTTTTTAATGCAGGTAGACACTCAAGCCATGATTCAGAATGTAGACTTGTCACATTAGGTGATGTTTTTAGAGGCAGGGCTCTGATAGGACCAAATCCAAATCTGCCAACCTAATCTTCAGAGGCAGGACAAAAGCTTGGGGAAACGTGGTCAGTAGCAGGGCTCGAGTTGAGTGTAGATGTGGGTAGACGCCACCTGCCCACTATTTTCAGAGGGTAGACGCCGTCTATCCTGCTGCAAACTGGCCGCATTCAGCAGAGTGCCACGTTCCTTTCCTGCTTCTCCTGGATTTCCAGAAATATGCTTCACTTGTCCCAGTGTCATTTTCTGACACCAGGACACTTTCAGCAGCGCCTGCACATTGTCTGCTTTTGTTCCAAGCAACAACGTGCAGGGTTGAAGGAGCTTATCACATGCAAGATGGGCCCTGAACAAAGGCCAGAGTTAAGGAGCCATTAGGCCTCTTTTTGTTGGAGTATCCTGGCTGGGAGCTATCGGGTGTCTCACACCTTGAGACAATGGAGGGAAAACAAAGGCATCACTTCACAGGTAAATAAGAGAGAAATGCTTTTGTCGTTGTTCATTCCCTGTACATAAGAGTTATACACACATGCACTGTAAGAATGCCAGATGTGTTGGTCGCCCCAGTATTTACGCAAATAATTTAAATACCACGATTTTGTTTTATTTTTGTTGATGGCACTTTAGCACTACAGTAGTGCTAAAGAGCTATAAAAAGGAATAAAACAAAATAGTGGTATTTAAACTGTTATTTGTGTATGTGCGATGTAAAGTGCTCTGAAACCCTGCACTGGGATGAGTAGTGCCACCATTGGGATGAGTAGTGCCACTGCTCATCCTAATGCAGGGTGTTAGAGCGCCTTACATCACACGTACCTAATATATATTGACAATTGATCATATGAGTGTACAACAGTATAAAGGAAGTGTTACATAAGAAAGTGAAGGATACAAGGTGTAGGAGACACGTCCTTTATACCTCACTGTGCTATATTAGAAGGATTACAATTTATGAACTGCAAGTAACATACGGATCTCTGTCTTAAAAGCAACGACCCATTTACAAAAAATAAAAATCTGTCATCTGCGTGTTACATAATGTGCTTTGCAGGAGACATATTAACCTTTTATGATACTTTGATTCAAAACTAGGACTAGGCAAACCACAGATCTCTCCAGCAAAAAAGTTATCCTCCAACGTTATCTTACCACTAGTATTATTCCCTGAGATTTAGCCGACACACAAAGATCTTTGCAGCAGGTGCCTTAAGCCCATAAAATATTTTAAAATGCAGGCATTTCAACCAACTAAGCAGAAATGATTTACTGCCACATTCTCCTTGTAGCCAATTTCTTTGTGGCAGGGTTTAAAAAAACATAAATGTCCAGATTTTGTGTCTGGGTTGCGTCAATATTTAGGCACAACCCCAAGGCAAAATCAAATTTGTTAAATATTGTAATGCACTCAAATGTACTTATGATAGACATGCTAAATATGCATGAGTTCTTAAAATCTGATGTCACTTCCTGTGAGGTCATGGGTTGTGATGCCAATTCTGTGGTGTCACACGCTATGATGTCACTTCCTGTGATGTCGCATGCAGTGATATCACTTCCTGTGATGTCTCGCGCGGTGATGTCACACCCGTTATGTCTAACTTGGTGAGTCCCCACTACTACTTTTTTTAGGACTTAAGCATGGTCAGAATTAGTATGTTCAGCATGAGGTAAAGAACTGTGAATGGCTTGAGTCACAGTATACAAGAGAAGGGAAAGTTTGTCATAGAGATGCTAAGAGTGTTTTTGATGCGATTGTGGCACAACATATACACACTCTTTCCATTTGCAAAGTGTTTTCATAACTGCAAGATCTGGAGAGAACCAGGGGTCCACAGGCCAGAATTTGTGTTACTCTGTAGTTTGAATCATTGGCCGGCATAGCAAAGTAGAGAAGAAATGGGAAATACAATTTTTGACTGAGAGCCTCAGCCAATGAGAAAAATTGGAAGTGGGTGACACAGAGGGTGTAAGGATAGGGTAAATTGGGTGAACTTTGAGTGTGACAGTCAAGTGCTCTGTCCATGGGAGAGGGATAGTGTTGAAGATAGACACTAGCTAGTTTAGGTTAGAGAGTCCTAGATCGAGACGTTGTTTAAATTCTTGCTAAACTCTGAGAAGCTATACCCGGTAGACCATATAGACAAGGCCACTGGAATTATGCAATTTTGTGTCTGCTGCCTCTTCTTTCTGCACAATATGGTCAACCCTGATGCATAATTTTGTCCTTCATTGACTCATAATTCCAGTGACCTTGAATATACTTGAAGGGGCAGAATAGCTCTTTTAGTGCGAAGAGTGAAAAAGGCCTAGCTGCCACAAGAAATGAAGAACAATTTGCAGGGAAAAATTTGCATTCAATAGCCGTTGAAAGTGCTATGTTGGGTGGAGAGAAATCCCGTAACCAGTTATCGTAGTTTAAAAGGAGCAACTTGCAATCAATGATCACGGGGTGTGCTTAAAAAGGGATCTAATATCGAGAAGACGTTTGATTATTTTGGCATCCCTGTGGTGGTTTGAGGTACTGGCTGAGACAAATGGTGCCTGTGAAGGAGGGACCAAGGGTAGACTAGAGTTTGAGGTGCCAATTGGGTAGACTTTTCCTGCGACTGTACCATCCTGGTGCATTTACAAACCAGGGCCTTGATCGAAACACTTGCGTTAACTATTGCAAAAATAGGAGGTCCTGCATTAACAATTCTGGAAGCTACAATGTGGGCATGCATGGCGATTTGGGGGCACAACCAACCGATGCATATGCTGTCAGTCATGACCCCAAATCCGTGGCTACAAAAGACTTCAGTAAATTACTTTGACATTTCTGAAAAATCAAAGGCAGGTGTGCAACCATACTTTCACACCCTCTGTTCACTTATAAACATGTTTGTAATTCCCTGCAGAAGCAATACATGTGCGTAGTTACATTTCTAGAGTTTACCAGCGAGATTCGACATGGTATCCTTAGTCCTACTGGTCATAGGGGTTCAAAAATGCATTTCTTCATGTGCATTTGGAATATACGAATAACCTTGTCAGTATGTGTATATACATTTGCAGGAACCTGGGCACTCGAAACCATGAGGTGGTCCTTGGGATTTTGCAAACTAACCCAGCCCCCTCTGGTTTTTGCAGTTTCAAGATTTCTTATGAGGTCCTGGTTTTTAAGAAGGTGCAATATTCCTTCATAATTGGGGCTAGTTTTACAAGTGGTGCACGAGAGTATTAATAAATGATTCATTTTAATGATTTAAACTATACTATGCATGTTTTTAGCTGATTAATTTTAATTCTTGATTGTATGTTAAGTTATTTATGCATCTCTTTTATGGTATCTCGAAAACCGAAATAAAGAGTAAAATGATGATGATATATATCTCCTTTTTTATGATTCTGACACCTTTATCTTTGTTACACCCGCGCCACACGTCTTCTGTAAAGATGCTCTTATCCCCGGGTGGGGGAATAACTCAAGGTGCAAGCACACAGCAAGACATGGCGGCCTGCCCCCCAGCATCAGTTCACTGTGTCGCTGTGTCCTTCAGATTAATGGCCCCACTAGTCTAGTGACAGTCGTGTTCTCTCAGTCCTCCAGACGCAAAGAATGTACCCGTTGTTATCTCACGTGATGACAAAATGGAATAACAAATGGTAGTTGAAAGAGCCAAGACCCCTCGGTTTGAACCTCTGCCACGACCCGTCTGTCATCGCAGCTTTTCCAAGAGGGGCGCTTCGAGGCCTCAGCTGTGGCGACCGTGGGCTTGCACGGGCCTTTCAAGTGCACGGTACTCTTTACATCAGACAAGGCGGTTCCAAAAATACATTTCTTCTCGCGTTGCTGCCCATTGCGTCAACTCTAAAAAACATTTATTCTCAGCGGAAGAGAGGGCTTTTACCGATTTATAAATGGAATCACCAAAAGTGGTTATTTTACACGAACTAAAAACTTGGGGATTTTTTTTTTATTGACTAGAAATGTGGATAATTTCCAGAACAGACGTATTGGCAGTGTGCCATGTCCGGAACCATATGTGTGGGGGAACTCTTGGCATGTAAAATATGTCTGTCTCTAAAAACTCCCATCATAAGAGCCACCGCCGACTTGTTGCGAAAGACTGACAAGAAAGGGGCTCGCGCTTCCCCTGCGATGCATTGATTAGGTGCGCACCCCAGGGGACGTTTGGCCGTTCCTTCTCAGAGAAAAGCACATGGTACGTACCATTGTCGCGGCCCAGGAAGCCATGCTTATAGCATGCATTATAGATGAACTATGGGCAGCAAGTTGGAGTCGGTGAACTCGCGAGCGCGGCTTCCAGTCAGTTCAAGTGGGGTCACCACCGAGCTAGAAATGCGTACGAAAAATACATCTAAAATTAACCATCCGGTGCCTCCTCAGAGGAGTTCCACTGTGTGATTCTAACCACATCACAGACGAAGAGTGCATAACTCGTGCTCTACTTCCATGCCAACGTACCCGAACCAGGCGGGAAACCCCCGATTTAGAGCCCAAAATGACTTCTTTTGGCAGTCCGTTGGCTAAAATGTGCACCGTTTCAATGTCAGCCAATGGGAAAAAGGAAGTCCTTCTATGTTCTTTTCAGTATCTCCTTTCAAATTTCAAAATGCTGGCATTTGCTCTGTTCGGTTTGGCGCAAATATACCCTGGTAATTATGATTAATCATTCACATATTAAAATACATTTGTCTCTTTGCCTCACAAAAGTTTCTGGGGGGGGGGGGGAGCATTGGTAAAGACAATAGGTTTGGTTTTAGCAAGGTGGCCTGATTTTTTTTTTATTGTGAACACATTCCACAAATACATAAAGAGTAGAAAAAACACTGCCTTCTAGATGTGGATGTCACTGACCATTTCATGGGTGATGTAATATGTGACATCATCAGCAGTGCATTGCGGGTGCATGAGTTATAGTTAGCTAAGCTAACTATAATGGCTGATTTTCACAGGTTTTGTACAAGTGAAATGTCAGCCTAACTATAACTTACTTGTAACCTGTGTTTTTTTTCCTGTGAATTTCGAAGGTTTTTTAAAAGCTAATTTCCAACTATAACATCCCTGAAACTAGTAGCAGCTGGCGACTTTTGAAAGTGGTGGGGCTGGTGCAGTACGTAAAAGTGAAATAATTTTGGAAAGAAGGACATGCTGAAATTTGTAATGCAGAGGGGATCGGGGCACATTCTATTTATATGTATGTTTTACGTCTATAGAATGTGCACTGATCAACCCTGCAATACAAATTACATTTATCACCATATCGGTACTATTGGCACTCCACACACAATAACAGAAACCAGAACTAAAACCAGCACAGCGCTGAGGGTTTTAACACTGGCACACCCTGGATGAAACACACTGGCCTGGCTGCAGTCACACACTTATTTTCACAATCAGAAGCACATAAAGTACATGGATACATAAACTGACAAGCAGAAGAAGAGGACTGCTTGTATTAAATAAAGTAACATTCTTACCTGGATCCGGCTTGATGATCCGATGGAAGGCAGATGACGCGCTAGGCCTTTAAGGCAGCTTGACAAACGAGGCAATGCGCACTTGTACTCACTGTTTTCAGTTTGATCACAGGGTTTCTTTTGGACCGGGCTGAAGCTGGTTGAAGGAAGGAGGGAAATACGAACCCAGCGCAGGAAGCAGTACTTAAAATCCCGCCTCCTATTGTCATAGGGTGACAGTATCAAGGGTCAGCCAGTCAGAGGAGGAGGCGGGATCCTAGAAGAATGTTCAGAGCTACATCAGCGATCCGGGCGAGCTGAGTATTCGACCCAAGCCCTGGAAAAACAGCTGCTTTAGGTAGCGCCTGTTTGCCCTCCCCACTGCCTCACAGACACACTCTGCACATGCGTGATTTGGGCGATATTGAAGCCGGCCACCTCACATGCGCAGGGTGTGTTTATACACGGCCGTGCTGCACTGCTACCAGCCAGTATAAGTGCCACAGCCTCAGACCAGTCTTCTTTCAATCTCTTTCTCCTTCTTCTGAGACTGGTGGTGCTCCGCCCCATACGCCCTCATGCAGGAACCGCGCCTGCCTGAAACCGGTGTTTTTTGTCCTGTGAATATATATATATATATATATATATTCACTTAAAAAACCATAGGTTTTACACATGTTATAGTTAGCTGGACATTTCACTCGTAAAAAAACAATGAAGTTCCCCCGTTATAGTTAGTGCAGGCAACTATAACTCACGCGACCGCAATCCTCTGCTGATGACGTCAGATATTACATCACTGTATTTAGACACTTATTTACCCATGTCTTCTTCCATTAATCCTTAGCTATACATATATTACAAATATTTATTTTTCATAAAGACACATATGTCATCAGTGATGTAATATCTGACGTCATCAGCAGAGGATTGCAGTCGCGTGAGTTATAGTTGCCTGCACTAACTATAACGGGGGAATTTCATTGGTTTTTTACGAGTGAAATGTCCAGCTAACTATAACATGTGTGAAACCTATGGTTTTTTAAGTGAATTTGCAAGGTTTTTTAAATGCTAATTCGTAACTATAACGTGTGTGAAACCTATGGTTTTTTCAGTGAATTTGTACGGTTTTGTAAATGCTAAGATATGTTTTTATAAAAAAAAAAAATTTTTCAGGTTTTTCACGGTGCGCGCACCGTGCGCTTTGCGCACCATGCGTGCGCTGTGGGCACTCGGTGCGCGAAGCACACCGGGCACCCACAGTTCACAGTGCGTGCCGTGCGCGCGCGGTGCGCGCACCTCGCAACTTAAAAAAAAAAATTTTTTTTTTTGTTTTCTTGGGGGTCCTTCTGTGACCCCCTGACCAAGGGTAGGGGGTCAGGAACTGTCCACTCGGCCCCCTTTTCACGTTCTCCACCTTTTTTTTTTCTCCCCCTCAGACTGCGAGAGACAAAATGGCGGCCGACACTTCCTGGTTTCGACCGATTCGAATGTTTACCGACATCTAACAACCAATCAGAATTGCGCTCGCTCACGGCAGGGTGCGCGCACCGTGCGCGCACGGTGCGCACGTATAGATATTGATATGCTTTTAAATGCTATTTTCTCAGGAAATACTGAACAGATTTACACCAGACCTGCAAAAGGCACTTCCTTGACCTTATGGCTACCTCTCTGCCAAATTTCACGTAATTCTGTTCAGCCGTTCGGGCTGTAGCTGCGACTAAAGGTCCTATGGAAAAATGCATGGGGAAAACGCGTTTTGGGACCCCCCCTTTTTCTCGGCCCCCGCTTGACGAATCACCCCGAGATTTTCAGGGTAGGAGCTGAATGGAGCGCCCCATTAGTTTTGAAAATTTCGCGAGGATTCGTCAACCAGCGCCAAAGTTATTCAAAACATAATTTTGAGATTTCCTATGGAAACTAGGTTGTAACTATAACTATCTACTGGCGACCGCCAGTAGATAATATATATATATATATATATATATATATATATATATTTGTATGTATTCTTCTTAATTATTTTTTTTATTACATGCTTCTGGCGCAAAAGCTTAAACTTTCTCTAAGTTGGACTGAAAGTTTATTCAATTCTGACAGCCAGCTAACTGAATGGGGTCTATCAAAACACTGGGTCCTATCAAATTACTGAAATGATATTTTCTCTAAAGCCGTCAGTGCATAGCAAACTCTATCTTGCAATAAGTCCAACCACTGGCAATCATTCTGGTAGCGTTCCAAACTACTGCTCGTTTGCGCACCATGCCACCTCTGTTTGGAGCCATATGCAAATTTTAGTCTAGATCCTGCTCCACTAGGAACAGTCCTTTTCAAACTGCCAGGCCCGGTCTTCCTTGACCCAGAACACAAGCAACTGAAGACCGGTTTTGCTCCAGCTGAGTATTGGTTGATTCCAGTGGTACAGTGAGCATGGGACCAACTGCTGGGCATACTTTTGCCCCTTTGGGCGGTACATCAAACACACAAAGGTGTTGGGAGGAATGCAGATATTTTTCACTTAACATATAGGTTTAGTTAAAAAAAACAAAAAAAACATTTTCTTGGTCAGATCTCAAGCTTTGTCACTTGGCATTAATGAGGTAACCCTTTTGAATGGATTCTGCGTCAAGCATGCTGCACGACCGCATTTGAATATACTATTTCTATAGCCTTCATCATTGAAAATGCATTCTTTGGCGTCCTTCACATCAGCCATCTCTCCTGTCAATTTTGGCTACTTGGCCAGAAGAGCATTAATCTTTTACTGAATCAATGGTGTGTCTTATTCTCCATTTTGCTGAGTTTTCAAGTTTAGAAAGTAGATTAAATTAGGATCCCGACACACCTGGCTAAATGAGCACAAACAATCTTTGTAGTTAGTAAAGTCCGGAGACCGAAAGTGTTCTTCTGCCTATTAATTTCCGACAAGCTGTTTCTACACAGATTGGGAAATGTCTCGGAAGAAGTGGTTCTGTATTAATTTCTTTTTTAGGAAGATGACCCTTCTTTCAGGTGGCCTTTCCTGTTGCTATTTGCTCCTGGCCACCAACTGACAACTTTGTCAGAAAATCTTATATTTGTCATCAAAATGTTTGCTGACAGGTCAGTTTTATCAATACCGATGTGCCACTTTTAAACACCCTCCCTATAATATTGTTTACAATGGAAATTACCAAGACTTCTCGAGACTACAAAAACATGGATTTTTCAAGTGTAATGGTTTCTATATAGTATACCTTTTTCCACTTAGGAGCCAATTACGGTTTCATTAGGAAGGGCTCCAAATGGGATTTGGAAAAAGCAAATCCGATTCGGAGCATATGTTTCTGAACAAATCGTCCCCCTTTCCGAATGACCAAGTATGATGCAAAGAAGCCCTCCGCGCTGACCGAATCGATTCCGGTCCCGAACCAGTCAGTCCGACTCGTTCGGAGCCGAATCGTGCAGCTCAATGGGGATGGCTTCCGAACGAGCGACTAAGCTGCCTGATCCTGACAGCCGTACCAACTCTGTTTTGCCGAGATGAAATGGCTGTGGGAATTGGGCTGGGGGGGGGGGGAGTGTAGTAGGCCCCCTTCACCTTGGGCCCTCTGAATTGGTCGCAGGGGGGTACCCATGTGTCACCCCTTTCCATGCATGGACAGTGTGGCGGGCACAATGGGGTGCCCGCCACAGGGTGCACGCTTTCCCCACGCACCCCTTTTTTCAATGGAAGCCTGTGTTTACATTGGGTACACAGGCTCCCATTGCATTTAATGGGAGTCCGACCGAATCAAGTCCATACACATACGGACTCATCATGCTCGGTCGGTGGGACTCTCAGAGTGCGATTTGTACAGAAACATTCCTAACCCGAGTCAGTAAGAATGCTTTCCTAATGAGATCGTAATCGGCCCCTAAGTCAGCAGCCTGAATCCAGTTGGTTGTAATAGCTTTTTAATAATTTTAATTTTTAATTTTCAATACATAACATATATAACAGTGATTATTGCTCTGCTCACATGTTAAAATCACGTAATTTCAGCATATTTATTCATCCTTTGATCACAAGAAAGAAAGTCTTTAAGCCATGTTTCATGACTGGATGATGTGAAATAGCATGATTAGAAACATAAAAATTATTACCTTGTGCCCCATGCACTTCTTCCCTTGACAAACTCTGCTTGTTCTCAGCTTTCTCATTTGTAAACCTTTAATAAATTCTGCTACCGGTTGTTTCTTCCGCTCAAGACTCTGTACCCTCTTTCAACTTCAGGGTACATCAGCACCAAGAGACACTGGGCAATGATTGCTAAAAAAAAATGTCAGAAATTTTTCTATTTCCATACTTTATGCAATGTCCTCTACCTACAATAATTTAATAACATGTTTGCATTTCTGTGTCCAAGTTTGTATCTCTGTCGAGGCAGATCTTCCTGCCTTAGCACGGGAATGCTTTTGTAAAGGAGCCTTCGTGCCTGAATGTCTGCATGTCCATGGAGTTGTGACTGTCTGAGGAGTGTAGAGCAGCTTGGTACTGTCGTTGACGCTACAAGAAGCATAAGGCCATGTGTGCCCATCTAACAGGAAGGGGAGAATCTATTTTGCTGAAGATTCCTGCCAGAATTTTGGTAACCAAAACCTGCATAATGCAGATTTCCAGAAAGCACTGCTGAGTACTAAGGAAAACTCGCACAATCTTCAGTCCTCAGAGAACTGGCCTGGAATTGCCTACATTGATTCAGCTAAACGCTTTCTCCGATTTCACTAGCACCATGGACTGAGGGGCGATTTTTGATCCTTCTTTAACAATTTCACCTTGAGCTCCGACCATCACCATCTAGTCTATAATACTGAAAATAACAATACCTTGCATTTATAGATCATCAAATGCCACAGGCTTGAGACCAATTTCACTGGTGTGATTTTCACCCCAGAGAAAGAAAAAAGGATATGTCTGAGGGTAACTTCAATACCAGGCTGAACCTGCATTCCCTCTTGACTGAGTGCCCACATTTCAGCTACATTGGCCCATAGAAACCGCCAGGGCCTCACATAGTGTTTAACAACTTGAAAGCAGTGCCACACATCAGTGTGGATCCTAACACGCCAAACCTGCCGACTGATGCTGTGCATATAGAACCTCCACACAATCATTTGAGGCAGTGTGTTTGCCACAGGGCCTCCACCCTTAGACCATTGTTATGTGTTATGTAGATTTGTTGAGCACTCTTCTCACCCGTTAGGGTATCCAGGTGCTTGAGCAGGTGTGTAGGTGGAGCAAGAGTAGAAGTGGGTCACCCGAAAGGGCATCAGCTGGGTTAGTTGAAGAGCCAGGTCTTCAGCTTCTTGCGGCAGTTGAGTTGCGAAGAAGAGGTCATGATGTGTTGGGGGAGGTCACTGGGAAGTTCACCTTTTGAGGTCAGTCCTCTCAGTGCAGAGAACACTGCCCTCAGTACAGATGTTCCATGCCGAGGTCAGTCATTTAAGGTAAGGCATGGCTGATCCTGGCAGGGAAAATAAGCAATTGTCCCATATACAGTGAGTAAATGCATTTCATCCTGTGGCCATTTTTTTGTTTTACACAAACAAACTTTCATTTCTGATTTCTGATGTATGTGCTCTTATTGTGTTAGCAGAAGCAATTTAATAAAAAATGAACCTGTGGTTCATTCTAAGTTGGTCGGATGGTCTGCTGCAAATGGGCCTCCGCCACCTCCGTGACCATGGAAGACTGTCCTCTGATTTGAATATCTTCCCTAGGCCCTTTTTCCTATGCTTTAATTGTTTTTTTTAGTTACATTGAGTTAAGTGCCCATGTTAAAAGTTCCTCCCGTAACCATTAAATGGAATATTTAAATACATTAATGTCTACGTTCCCTATATTCTTTTCTTTTAAATGGTTTCATGGTAGTTGGGACTTGCATTTGTTTTGCTCATTAACTGTAGCACTTCCACCCTGCAGGGACAAATTCACAAACTGCATTTTGTAAAACATTTAGTAATACTATGGTATTAGTAAAGTTCAGAGGATAAGGGAGAAATAATGAGAGAGTTAGAGAAGGGTTTAGGTTGGGACATGCATTCACCCACACAGCCCATTCCTATTCACAAACTGCATTTCTAGAATTACTGTTGCCAAAAAGGACCGCAAAAAGTCGTAAATGTACCCCAGCTCAGAGCTGAAGTAAACAGCCGCGGCAGGCTCCGATAAGCGTGACGGGGCGCAGCGGGGGATGCCGACAGACGAAGGAATAGGTATTATTTGTTTATTTAATTGTACCTATTCCGTGGTCTGTTGACTTACACCCCTCCCACCCAGGCCCCGCCCACGGTTCACCGTGCTTACCTAAGTCAGCCGCCGCTGGAAGTAAGTCCCGCACCACACATGTTCAACCATTGGTAAATATTTAGTTTATTTTAACCTATTTTAATAAAAATGTTCAAATTTAAACATTATTGCAATCTTTTTATGAAATATAAATATATTACTTTTAATTAATGCTACTCATCACTTTTAAAAACTGATGCCCCATAAAACATATATTGTTCTACTTTAGGTGGGATTTTTTTTTAAATTTAAACTTAAAAACAAATATTATAGTTTAATATAATCAAATAATGACATTTTAAATTGTACTAAAAATATTAATGCTGTAAGATTTTTTTTTGTTCTACTTGAAAATTAAGTATATAAAATTAAATTACGTTAATGAAAAAAAAAAATATATAGGTGTTTTTTGAATTTATGCTTCAGAAAAATAATTTTATTTGAGTATAATTTACGACCAGAAACCTACTATAAATAGTTATATATTTTGATTGATAGTAAGGGGCCGATCCGCCCGCCACCCTAGAGGTGCTGGGACCCGACGCCAGTGGTGCGGCGGTCCTGCACCTGCAATTAGGATGCCACCGTGGTGGTGGCATCCTCCTTTCCCAGCATTGTGGTGGGCGGTGCTAACAGCACCGTCCGCCACAATGCTGGGAATGCACTGTGTGCATTGTCATGCACAAGGTGACAGGCACCGCAAGGTGCCTGCCACCATGTCCATGACAATGCAGGAGGGTACCATAGGTACCCCCCATGTGCACCCCCCACCACCCTGCAGACTCCGTATGGCTTTCCATGGCGGGGTCTCCGCCATGGAAAGCCATGCTCCGCTGCCCGTGCTAATATGGATGGCGGGGTCTAGCAGACACCGCCAACATATATAGCCCCATTTCCGCTCGGTCGACATACTAAGATGGCGGGGGAAACTGGGTGACGGGCGGAGAAGGGTGTAGGGCAGATTGCCACCGCCATGCGGGAAGTGGCGATCTGCCCTACATCCTAATCAACCCCTAAACGTGCTGTGTAACTGTTTTGTAAACAGCTGGTTGATTTGAAGCTAGATGGGCATTAGCCAAGGCAGCTGACAGCTGTGTCAGCATTAGCATCAAGACAAATAACTATTGTTGGAAACAGAAGAAAACCTAAGTTTCCCAGTAGTTCCTCCAGAATAGGAACTAAAGAATCATCTTCTCCTTAAAGCTCTAAAGAAGGAGATAGTACAAATACTTTTAAGGGGTAGAATGAGCATGCAAGGATGTGAAACTTATTTTGCAGAGGTCCAAGTGTGTGTGCTGAAACTATTGGGTTCTCAGTCGTAAAAGAGAGAAGTCCAGACATGTCAGGTTTTCACTCTGCAGGATCTAGTCGCAGCAATAAGCTCCACCTCCGGACCTTCCAAACACCCTGAAATATATAGTGGTACAGGGTATTTGAATGATACGGCGAGGGAAAAAAAACAAAAAAGGGAAAAAACCTCAGGAGGGGAAAGGAAGGGACAGCAGGGAAAGGAAGCTGCAAAACAAAACACACAGGTTAGTACATTGACTACATACTACCCTCTATAATGTCTTGCTAAAAAGTGATATGTCACCTGAGCTGACTCTGCTTAGTAGCTTCGAATCGACTGATCTCTCCTGGTATTTTCCTCTCCCTACATAACACAAGAAACCCCGTTAGCTGGCAAGGTTTATATCGCACTCCTGCTCAAAGGTATGAATTAGTACAGTGCGTAACATACCCTCCCTAACATGGAACTATGCCATCCAATGAATTCACTCGTATAGTTCAAGTCTTGACTAAGATCCTGTTCCTTGATTCACCCAAGGCACTACAAAGACATGAAAAGAAATCCCCCGGTGTATATTACGTCATATACACCGGTAGCAACCACAAACTCACTCCAGATCAAGAATCCTCCAAACACGGTAGGGCGTAGTGTTTAACCTACTGCCGTCCGCTTTGGCACTTGTAATCCACCAAGGAGACTTCACTTCGTGATGGTAGTGCAGATGATTCCCCCAACACTCCGCCACTTGCATCCACCAAACTATAACTCCGGAGGACAAGAAAACCAGTCAGTTCCCATGTGCAACAACACAAAAGGTCAGGACAGTAGCTTAGTTCCTCTGTCACTCGCCAGGCTCTGAAGCACTTACTAGAGCGTTCCGCTCCTTGAAATGCATCAAGCGCGAGGTGTCTTCAAACAAAAAACGATACCTGTGCATAACGCTGGGAACCTGCACACGCTCCTCGGATGCTGCAGCCACACAGAAACTCCAGAACCGAGAGCAGCTGCTCCCGTCGAGTTCCACAAAATCACGAACGCTTTCCCCACCGCCTTGCCTCTCTATATCCGGTCCTGCAGCAAAGGCTTCTGGGAACGGTAGTTCAAAACCCATTGTACATGGGAAATGTAGTTCAGGCAGGCGCCAAAGCTAAAACCTGACAAGACATGGTTGTATGTCAGAATTTCGAGGACAGAAAGGTTAACCTATAGAAACATTATAGCCTAAATATTAACAACCAAACTATAATGGAGGTAAGTATGTATACACAATTATAGATTTACTATTTACTATGTGGATTTAAGAATATTAAACCAATAATCACCTATACATTCTTAACTTCATGGTATTTTCCCCCCGAAATTTAAGGCAGAATATTTGTGAATGCCCATATATATAATACTTCATATCAACAACTTTTTTTGTTTTCAAGTTTCCTTCTGTATCCTTGGACATAGAATGTTATTTGTACATTTTGAGACCTGGCTGAATGATTTAGCCACTTACTGACATTTCCTATTTGCTGTAGTAAGCAGAACCAGGGAAGCTTTTAGATGTGGAATGAACAAAGCAGCAGGGGAGAGATTGGAGGTAACTATAGTTGCATTTAAAAGGCAAAATCAGAATTGTCCTCTGACAGTACTCCTAGCAGGGCTGGACTGGGAACCCAAAGCAGCCCTGGCAATTTTGACAGACCAGCCCCCACTTCTGGTGTAGTGTGATGTGGGGAAGGTGCAAGCGTGAAACACTGCTGCTTAACAAAACCCAATTCCAGCACTGCTGCTTTTGTTTAAGAGGGCCGATATTGCTGCAAAACCATCCCCCGGTAACAAAACCGACCCCCACCGCTCCACAACCGGCCCCCACCCTTCCATCTTCCTGGGCAAATGCCTGATGCCCGCTATGGCCCGTCCAACCCTGACCCCTAGTCTTGTCCAGGGCTACAGAAATGCAGCTGATTAACAAAAACTAAACATTGAATTAGTCGCTTATCTTTAAATTTATCGATGACCCTCGTGTGATTTCGAAAGTTGTCAAATTTCCTGGACATGTAAGGAAAAGGCTATCTGGAAAAAGTGCAGGTGAAAGCAGTGATAAAGCATTTTTATAACTTTCAACCCTTAAAAAATTTAACAACTTTAACTTAATTTATTTGATATTTTTGGAGCCTTTTCCATATTTTATTTAATAACTTCTAGAATTGTAATGGATATGCATTAATGGTTGAATTATGAAATGAGATTGAACTAGAAGGTATTTTTATTGTTATGTATACTTTTAATTAATCACTACAATAAAGCATTATTCATTAATTCATCCCTACCCCCTTAACCTTTCACCCGCATGTAACAGAATGCACATGATCAATATTTTCCTGCTGGGTATACTTACAGATCAGACCTATTCAGCAACACCAGGACTGCGATTACTCGCTCATTACTGTGCGAAAACGAGAGGAACGACCATCTGCTTGACGATGCGTTCAACACACCTGGGATCTGCAGAGGTGAGCAGGCCGGACCGTTCGTAACATCCACCTTTGGGGTCACACGGACACTGGACAACGCCAGCCGCGGTGACTCGGGGGCAAAGGCCTCAGGGATGCCAGTGAGAGAGCATCCCCGTGACGAGAGATGGTCATCAGCCGCCCTTCAGCAAAGGTCCCAGGAGGATGAAGACATCGCACGCGAAGACAGGAGCCAACAGCTACCCTCCAGGTCTGACTGCGGAATCTGAGGTGAGACTTGTCGTCTCCTCCGCACCCGCATTTATCGGCATGGGAGTAACATGATACAGGACACTCAACCCAGGACAGATCTGATGAAGAGGGCCTCAGGGATATCCCTTGGCAGGGGAACACCTGCGAGAGGGGCATCCTGGTGAGAGGGGTGTCTTGCAAACAATCCGTCTTGTGCCAAACAGAACACACGCTACTGATGAAGAAAAGGACAGGACTGAAAGATGAACCGCAAGAACTCCAACTGCGTTTGTCGCCATGAAAGTAAAGTGAAGAAAAAGACTGTGAGGACAATTTCGAGGCAGAGCCGTCAACAGACAGGATCCATCGAGCACCCATGGCTGGTGCCACAGTGAACTGTTGGTCTCCGCAGCAGGAAGGACGTCGTCTGTGACTCCAAGCAGCTGAGGCGTAAGAGACTCTGCAGAAGTTTGGTCACTGTATTACATCTGTGTATATCTTTCTTTCTCCCACAGGTTGAATTTTGACTTTGGGTTTTCGTCATTAAAAATTGGGAGGGATGTAGTGTCCGTGCATGGACACGTTCTAGTGTTCTAACCTGTATGTAATACACTATACACCCACCCACCACCGACGTCACTGGGTCAGGTGACGCGGTCAATAAAAGGGCCGAGCGCACGTGCTCGTGGCCAATTCCCACTACCCCAACTAAGTGTCAGTGTCAGTCATTCCACACAGCATGCGGGCCTAGTGCCCAACATTACAGACCTCCATAGACACCATTTAGGGGTCGCAAGAGTTAGCAGATGTGACTCCTAGCATACCCCTTGCTATCTCTGGCACTGCCTTCACAACCCCTAGACTCAGAGGTGGTAAAATCAGTGCATGGAACACAGGGATAACTTGTCGTAATGGAAGTCAGTTAAAGCTCCATTTTCCTGGTTTTCTGTCAATATTTTTATTGCACAAATGGGGAATAATATTGTTAACTATTGGTACAATACAACATGGAGTATAATTCACTGGAATATGATCCTACCTGTTTGCTAAGGTAAGTAAAAAATGCTTTTAAATGTACATTGTATGCATGCTTGGAGGGGTGTGGGTTTATCTGAGAGAGTGTGTGTGAATGCGTGGTATGTGTATGCTTGTGTGTGTGAGTCAAAGTATAGGTCAAATGGGGTGTTATGTCACTTTCGCTACTCCTGGAAGTTTGGTGAATTGATGCCTATGACGAGCCCATGGGGAATCTACAACCTGTAACTGCATCTTACACCTGGTTTGAATTTGTAAATTTTATTTGAACATTTTGCATATTTCTGTTTTTTGTATTCAAAACATTCCATCAGTCCTAGTGTTATTGGCACCCCCAGAGCAAAACAAATGGTTAATGCTGGTTTACATTTCAGCACATTACTTGCAAGGACCCTTTCTGCCCTGTAAGAACCCCGCCAGTTGCAGTAGCGGCTGGCAGGAAACGAGAGAGGAGGGGCGGGGGATACAAAATAAAAATATAAAAACACTTACCTCCTCGCTGTGTCTCTCCTCCATCGTCTTTCCTCCATAGTTCTTTGTCATCTCTCCACGTCCCAAACCAGGATGCACACAGGCTCCTTCACCAAAGCCAAACACAATGCTGCAATGCAGGGTTGTGATTGGTCTGTGCGCCGTGGTTTAGCACTCAGACGGGAAATGGGAGCCTGGGCATGTTCCTCACCAGGCTGTGTAATGCAGCCTGGTGGGAAACATGCACACTTGGAGTGTGCAAACCACTCCTCCCCCTGTGCCTAAGAGACCCACCCTAACCAGCCCTGAAAGACGTTATTATTTTATTTTTCCTGCTCTGAGGGCAGTGGGGTGACGCTCCTCCGCCTTAACAGAAGAGACGCCCGGCCAGTTGAACCATTACGATTTCCCGAATTACCTTGGTTCAGCCAAGGCTTTCATCACTTCATTTTCCTCCACAGTGCCAACTTTGTTCTGTGATCTATCACATGTCAAGGAATGCTTCATATTTAATATCTCACGGGAAGGAGAGGACGAGCACATTATCAATATCTGTAGGATGAGAAAATGTTATTTTTTTTATTGTGAATAATTTACATACTTTCTAAAGCACTTAAGAAAAACACACCACCATAATCCTATCCCAACGCTGTTAAAATGATTTTTAATAGAAAACGTATTAAACTGCAGTAGGCTGTTGGCAGCCCTCTGTTTACAAGTCTGCGGCATGCACAGCTGAGTGGGAGATGTGCTCAGCAGACCGAAAGAAGTCTGGCATCTGGTCTGTTTGGTGCAGTTGAAACTCAGATAACTTTTTATTATAACAAGTTCTGTAGTATTTTTTCAATTATCAAAATTAAGTTAATGCCACCCAGACTAACATAGGGGCTGCAGTTATTTGCTAAACACAAGAGTGGAATATTATCCACCACAATAACATGCCCATGGACGCAAAAGGGAGACCACGAAGGCTAACTGGAAGCTAAAGAAAAGCCAACACACCTCTTGTACACTTCCTATCAAGACTATTGACCAAGACAGCGAGGTCACTTCTTTCATGAAATCCTAGTTCCGCCCTCCATCAAATTAATACCTGCACTGCCCCAAATCTAGAAAGATGCAAGTGAAGTGAATTATTCATCTCACATTCACCTAACTTTGGGCCTGCTCTTCTGCCTCTGTGCTGCAACTGGGATACACAGTGTTTTAACGCTAAGAAAGATAAGAAACAAGCATTTGCAATGCAGTAGGTCTCGCATTTACGCAAGTTTGAGCTATTGACATTGCAAATTAAAATGCCTTTTGTTTTTGTTTTCGTTTTCAAAACATAAATAAAAGGCATTGTCATTTACAATGCCAATAGCTTAAACTCGCGTAAATGCGAGACCTATTGCATTGCAAATGTTTGTTATGTAAAACCACACATTGCACCAGCTGTCCCTGACACTGAAAGGAACTCCTTACTGTGCGGATCCGTGCATTGTGCACGAACAGAATGTCATCACTCACAGTTAAGCGGCCAATGGCAAGAGCGGTCTAAGCCTGTGCGCCAAGCTGTAAGCTTTGATGGGCAGATGTAAAATATGAATGCCACTACAGCAGATGAGAGAGCTAATGGAACTCCATTGTAAGTATGTCTAGCGCATATATTTATGTTAAAAAAAAATGTCTTGGTTAAAGCCAAACCGACAAAAACAGTACATAATAGCCACAACAATTATAACATGCCGAACCAGACGTCAGTCTGAGATGGTAACACAGAAGCAAGTTGACTGCGCTAGAAGGCTGTAGTACAGGCAGAATATGCTTTCCCTCTACCCCTCATCACCTTTGCCCCTCCGCCGTGAAAGCAGCATTATAAATCTTCCCTATGCCTGTACTTTTAAATAGTTGCGCTATTTGTCTGGTGAAATCACTGATGTTTTCTGGCCTTATTTTGTTTAATTTTTTTATGCAAATGCAACTTACACCATTCATTTGAATCCAGCCACTTATTTAACTTTACAATGCAGGCTTTTTGTTTTTTCGTCAATGAGTAGCTCCAAAAGAAATGTTGCGCACAAGTTACACCAAACAGAATAAAGGAATATATAATCAGCGACACTGAGCACAATAAAAAAAATACATAGGTGTGAGAGAGGTTGGTGAGTTAGAGGTTGAAATGAAACCAAAACACCTCCACCAAATTTCGAGAAAAAATATAGAATTGACTTTAATGTCAATGTCAAAACAGTCATTTACCGCCCTACCTTCATGTTGCCGCAATGATTTTGCCATTTACCTTTCTGAAGGTGCCTTATTGGTCTGGAGCCGTGATTCAATTTAGCTGCAACCAGTCATTTGTCTGAACCTGTGCCACATAATGACAAGGCCACACGCAAATAAGAAAAATAACAAATGCATGAAGCAAGGAAAAGGTGCAGTAACACATGCTGTTACTAGGTGTCCCTGTGGGTGCAATGCCCTATGTTGACAATAGAGCTTTGTTTATAACTCCACGGGACACCTAGTAACAGCCTGTGGTAATGCACCCTTTCCTTGATTTGTGGATGGGGGACACACAGCGCCAAAGCTGAAGGAGTTGTGTGCGTGGGAACATACATTTAGTAATAGCGAAAGATAATGCGCTTGAGAAAAGGAGAGCTAAGAGGAGAGCAGAGTACCGAGGCTCAGGCAGACGCAGTAAAGTGAAATATATTCTGAAGAAGCCACTCGCATGAAACAGCTAAGAGTGACTGTGAGCACAGAATGTAAACGTTTAATTTAAAAACACTGACCGCATGAAGTCGAAAATAAGGCGAGCAGCTCCTGGTGTTTGTGCTCGGCGCCGCATTTTAAAATAATACGGGGACAGCAGGCAGACCAGAGAGGCTGTGTGAAGGAGGGCAGCGAAAGTGGATGCCGCCTGGAACCCAGCGCTGCCATTAAAACACTCACTCACAATACAACGGAGTGTGTATAAAATTGCATCATGACGAGCACCGTGCTGATTATGTACAATTAACAGCGCGGCGTTTGTGAGAGCTCCGAGCTGATTATGTATTCAAATAAACATGCTGGGCTGCAAAAATTCTAAATAAAAAAAAGTTCCCTGTGAGAAGTTGGCCTGATATATGCTTTCCACTAATTATAGTGGGCACCTTGTATCAGTCCAAACAACCCCTTATGGTGAATAGGTTAAAGACAACCTTTATTGAAAGCTATCCTAGTGGTAGCTATGGAGAGCAGCCTTCAGACTAAGTCTTGAAGGAATGTAAAGCAGCTTGTTTTACCAGTCTATGATCTCTTGAATGACCAAATGAAAGGACAACCACACCAGGAATATATTTAAACTAAATGTATTTAAGATAAAACACACCCCTTCGAAGTACTTAGGTTACAAGTTAGTTATCAACAATCCACGTCTGGGCCCTAAGGGTGTACCATATACCAAAAAAGTGGTATAAGAACCACGACTGAACTAGACACAAGGCCTAGAGCCTGTAGAAGTGCTGGGAGCCCAAGGAACCACCCAAGGCAGTGACACAGGGGACCCACGGGACAGGGTGCAGTTTGCAAACACAACCGCGGGTTCCCGTTTGATTCTATGGGCAATGTCGCGGTTGGAAATTTAAAGATTAGGGACACTTAGAATCGAGTCAGGACCAAACCCTTTTTGACTTAGGAAGTTCTAGGGCTAGCACCCACGGGAGCACAGGAGTACTCGTGTTACCTCACCCAGGGAAGCCAGGTGCATAGGTGTCTTTTGGTGTCAGGTCGCGTCGTCGATTTCAATGGGAGCTGGCGAAGAAGTGCTGCTACCGTGAAGAGGAGAAGTGTCCGAAGTGATCCAAGCCTGGATCTAGGATAGAAGGAACCTGAAAGCAGAGGAGACCGAGTCTGGGTCACTTACCAGTGACCAAGGGCAGGATGGACCAATGCCCACAGATGTCGGGTGCTTCAGGTGAGTTGATGGGTGTCTTGACTCTTCAGCCACGAGGTCCAGGAGGCGCCGATGACAACCAGGAGCTGGATTCGAGCTGTCCCATGAAGTCTGTTGAGTGCTGCAGTTGCGGCGACCAGATTGGACCCAACAAGCCTTGGCAAGTCACTGGCAATCGGAGAAAGGACTGCGGTGCAGACCAGCAAGGTCTGGGGGACTCACCCAGCAAGGGTAAGTCAGGGCACGTCTGAAGCAACCAGAAAAGCCCAATTAGAAGAGGAGTTGTCTTTCTGAGGACCTACTAGCCAACAGGCTAGTGATCGCGAAGGAGCCTCAAGCGGTCACACTTGAAACTGGCCCACGGGTCACTCGTGAAGTGGAGGCCAGCAATCTTCGGTGCAGGAGGTGCTCAAGGCTGGGTTTACTCAAAGCCCAAAGCACAACTTTGAGAAAGACCAGGAAGATGCTGTTGCTGCAAAAGATCACAGTGTCCAGGGGTCATGTTTCCACATCACCCACGATAGCCACGGGCCTCAGCTTTGCTGTGAACTCAGGGTAGCCTTGGGGAAGTCTGGAAATCTACCTCTGGTGATGCAAAGACTTCAGCGTCCGGCAGGAGCTTCAGCGATGCAGACCGGTCAGTTGCTTCTTTGGGTGCCTGCCAAGCAGGGGAGTCGCTCCTTGACCTCAAGGGAAATTTCCTCAGTCTTCTAAGCAAAGTAGAACGTCGAAGGTCCAGGATATATGTTGCAAAGTTTAGTCCAGGGTAATCTAAAGTCTCAAGGACTGGGTCCCCATACTTATACAAAGTTTGGGGGTTGGACATACTCTAGGGACCCACCTATGGGAGGGTTTGGAAAGAGGGGTGGTTACACCCATTTCCTTTGTCCAGTTTTGCGCCAAGCAGGGGCAGGGAGCCCCTGCAACTGGTTTGAACTGGACTATGCACAGGGACACCAAGAGTGCCCCCAGTGCAGTACTTCAAAGAACCAGAGAATGCTCCTGCCCAGCCCCAATACACATCTGCCTGTCTGGGGAGGTGGTTACACCTCCCTGGGACAGGAAACCTGTTTTCCAGGCCTCCCCTGCCAGAGTTTCGGTCAGCAGCAGGAGGCCAGACCTGTGTCTGTGGCAGAGGCATCCATTTAGTGATGCCAGGGCTGTAGAAAGTCCTACCGGGTTAGACCAGTGTGAACATGTCTCTCCCTCTAGAAGGGTGGAATGCTACTCCCGCCGCTAGAACTGGCAGAGGTGGGGTAGTATTCCAAAGTGTTTGACACCAAACACGACATGTTTCCGTGCAGCCAGTCCAAAGTTAGCATTTACCGCGAGGTTATAATGCACTTGAGAGTATATGGTCAGGCTGCACCACAAACCGCATCAGAGGAGGTACTCCGAACGCTGCAGAGGGGCACCCTCTCACATAAAAACCAAGCACTCTGCCTTCAGGATTGTTAAGGCCTGCCATAGGAGTGACTTATAGGTTTTATATATGTGTGCAATGGTAGTGAGATAGGTAGCCTACACCACTGTAAGGGGTGCAAGCACCACCTTACTCAGGCTGCAGTAGCAGACCTGTGGTGTCATTTTGGAGTGCTTCCCACGGGTGGCATAATACATGCTTCAGCCCCTGGTAGGCCTCTGAGTTACCTATGCCCTAGGTACATAATATACCATATACTAGGGGATTATAAGGCACTCCAGGATCCAATTAGAAATGTACCTAATGTGCATGGAAACCATTTTAGAGAGGAAGCAGCTAGGCTGGGGTCCTGATTAGCAGGGCCACAGCCAGACTAAGGTCGAAAAACAGTGAAACACCAGCAAAAAGTGGGGGTACCCATGTGAAGCAGATCCTACTCTCCTACATTCCCCTCCGACACAATTGAAACACAAAAGCAGACAAAAACAGAAGTTAGGCGGTGCTGCGTTCCGGATTAAACGGAAGTGACTTATCACATCCACAGCCAACCATAAGCCTTCTAAGAAGAGCAATGCCACAGTTAACAAATGGCAAGCAGCAGGAGAAATTACCCGGGAGTTTCACCCCGATAAAGATTACTTGAAGTCTCAGAGACAGCGCATGTGTGCTGCCTAGGTGAGACCTAAAAACTGGAGCAAGTGGACTGGCATAGATCTGTTTTGATTTATGTACTGAAAAACCGTAGCTAGAACTTCTAAAGATGGAACTAATATTAGAATAAATCCTGAAATTCATTAAGAAAGAAGCATTTTATGGAATTTAGTTTGATGAAAATGACCATTGTTAAGAATACGATTGGACTTAAAGGACAAAGAAACATTTGAACCCACAGTTTGTACCCCATTATGAGTATCTCCCTGGTGGGTATTAATATTCCCAGATGGTAATTAATACTGCACTCCTCACCAGTATTGATTTACAGTTGCATTGGTAATTCTGGGTCCCAGTATTACCAGAAATCCGACATGATACCCAATGGGCCTCTATGAAATGGGGCATAACATGCAGAAATCTGTGCAACTGCCCATATTTCCACTCCTGAACTGGTAATTTCAGGCTCTTTACCAAGAACATAGTCCTAAAGGTATGGTCTGGATGATTTGTCCAGAGTAAACAAATGTGGGATTCACAGAAATGCCAGGTTACCTTAAAGCCAAACTGAACTCCTGATCGGAAACATGAGAATAGGAACTCAAAATGACCTCCGGAGACCCATGTATGTCTGGAGATTGAACTGGAATTGAGACATGACATAGATGCATTAATTTAATAGATAGTTCACTGATATTGGTACACATGTACCCACTTAACAGATTTTGGGTTAAGGAACCATTAGTATGTTGTTGGCTTTGAACGAAACACCCAGTGTGATCCCTGATGGAGTTCTGTGGATTAACTTTGTAGGAAAGAAACGTGTTGGTAGGAATTTGTTACTATTATGTGGAATAATGAAATACAGGAAAAGCAAAGACGAATTTGTTAACATTTAAGGATATTCTTTGGTAACTTCTATCCAGTGAGATGTTCAACATTTGACTTGTGGTCCTTACTTTTTTAATTTGGGTTTGCACTACATAAATTCTGATATATACTGTACATTTCTATTGATAAATACAAGTTACCTACCTGTCTGTTAATTTCTGCTGATGAAAGACCAAACCTCTAGCAAATCTTTATTGGCCTCAAACTACTAAAATTATTAATTTCTGTCAGCCTAATATGGACTAAAACCACATGGCCTTTGTGCAGACTTTGACAAATTGGACCACGCTGCCCTTGTAGATTCGCTGGGTAGTGGCAGTGGCTTCTGAACAAAGTTTGAAGTAATTTATTTCAATCTAGCTGGACCAGGAGAATTGTGTAATATCAGCGATGTGCTTCTGGATGGTCAATGATAGCCCATAGTTGCATGTGGGTCATTTACGTCACAATCTTTTCAACATCTAAGCGTTTGCCAGTGCAGTGATTTGGCACAGGCTTTTCTACCTGCGTTGATGATGCACTATAAATTTGAACTGACAGGGGACCCTTTTGTTGAATTGGCTGAATTTCAATCTGCCTAGAGAAATATTCACTAAAACAAGAAGGTACTGTTTCTGTAGGGAAAGAAACCCTGTTCCAGCCGAGCAGAGGAGGGGTAGGTCTCTGTCTCTCTAGGCGCAGGACCACTTCTTTAGCAGCAGTGCGCTACCCACTGTTCTTGACCTAAGGGGACTTGCAGATTGATCTAAACGGTTGGACAATCCGAGAACAAGGTATTTTCCTATAGGAGAGTACCTGGCACTATATGTCACATCCAAGGTGTGGGGTAGGGATCTTTTTTGGTCCTGAAGAAACGCTAGGGATCCGGTGGGACCAATAGGCATGAAACATGTCAACCTGACTTGGAGCCCTTTGATAGTCTTTTTCCTCGGTTTTAACTCTGTCAAGGGAACCATCACATTAAAAGCATTTTTGTATCCCTTAGAGAGTTGTAATTTATCTTTTATCCCATTTTTGGACCCACTTCTTCCTATACATTTCACGTCCTCACACATACATGCATCAATATAGTTCAAACTAAATAGATCTCACATTAAAGACCCCTCTTGCGGGCCCCATAGAGCATTGCAGTACCGGCCCTACGAGGAGCACACCCTGTGATGAAGCAGTATATCCATTTGGATGTGTGAAGGCACTATGAAATAATTAGGATCCCCTAGGATTCTCCAACCTTGTGTTTTCTCTTTTCTTCCCCTACAGGAATAGTACCTTCTTGTTTTACTGATCAAGCACTTTGGAGAGTCGGTCCTGGACCTTTATAACCTCCTTGTCCCCCCCCCTCCTCCTTTTTGTATATTGGGAAATATTCAGTCATGGAGGGAAGTAACCTGTCACATAACTTGCTAGATACATAAATGCAGGACTAATCGGTTAAATCTATAAAGCTCACTAATACTGATTGGTTCAGTTGCACTTTATAAATGAATACATCTCAAATACATTACCCTATCATGGTATGACAACTTAGGCCCTTGATTTTGAAGTCACACAATCATAGTCTTTTTTGTTATGTGAGACTTTGTCTCTCAGAATCAAAAATGCCCATCACATTTAGAACTGCTGTGGGGACCAAGTTGGATTACGGGCAAAAGCTAGGGCCTTCAGTATTTAGTAGGGTGACTGTTTGACTGTGGTGGTCCAGGTAGGTTTGATTTGCTCCAATCCTTATTATAAGTTTCCTTCTTGTTATGTGAGACCTTTTCTCTCAGAATCAAATGGCTCAATCACATTTAGAACTATTGTGGGGGGCCAAACTGGATTACTGCAATTTACTATATGCTTGCCAAACAGAAAAGCTGAGTTAGACATTGTAAGTGTAAAAATCAGCCACTCCGATCATCATGAATACAACTGGAAGTCTGCGCACACAACCAGTTTTCCATAGACTTCATGAGCTACTAGTCTGGGAAGTCTGATGTTTAATATTGGTGTGTTGACTCTTAATGCACTCTCTGGGGATAAACTCCAGGCTACCTCAAACAGATTGCATCTGTATGAACCAAGCAGCCTCTTCCACATCAGCAGAAAAATATTCTGGTAGTTTCCACTTTCAAGTACACATGTTATAATGCATTATAAAAGTCTCCGAAGGAGGTGAACACAATTGCTTTCCAACAGTTTTTTAGGAAACAGATTAAAATCCGGCTAGTCTGAATCTTGCATGAGCAACAATGTCATGACGCCATGATATTGCAAAAAAATACATAATTTACAAAAATACTGAGTTTACATGCTCTTATGACAACTCATAAAATCATGTCAAAAATATTGTGGAACACAATGTTATCAAATAAGGTAAGAATATCTAAATGTTTTATGGATAATATCATAAGTACTTTATTTAAAAATTGTAAACTGGAAAACTATTAATGTAATTAAGTAGTTTTAACAAGTAATGCAAATGAAATATAAAGATGTATGTGTGTGTGAGTGTGTGTATCTATAAATGTATGTTCTCTCTCTCTCTCTCTCTCTCTCTCTCTCTCTCTCTCTCTCGTACAAAACCATAGAAATTCAGCAGTTATAGATACTGGAGTTAACTATAATTTACGCCCCCACACTGCTTATGACCTCACATATTACATCAGTCATGACATGGTCAGTGACATCATTGATGTCAAAAATAGCATTTTGGTCCTGGGGAGGTAGTGGGCCGTGATGCATCCCCCCCCCCATTGCAAATAAATTATCCCCGGGGAGGTGGTGGTCACTGATGACATCTCAAATTACATCACTGATGACCTTACCGATGACATCATCCAGTGATTGTGAGTGTTTTCTAAACGTTTCTGAGAGTTAATGATATACACTAAGGTACTACAAAAGTTAAATGAGTATAGTTTGTGTACTGTTAATGAGTGATACTAATTGTAACACATATTATTTGAGTGGCTGTGTGACTGGGTTTATCCATGTGTGGATAGGTGTCTGAGTGGCTCTATGGGTGTGTGGCTGGTTGTATGGGTGAGTGAGTGTCTGTATTAGAGAGTCAGTGGGTGACTGTGTGTGTGGATGTGTGAGAGAGTGAGTGGGTGTGTCAGTGGTGTATGGGTGAGTAAAAGGGTATGTGAGAGGCTGTAAGAGTAAGTGACTGGGTGTATGAGTGGCTGTATCGGTGAGTGATTTGGTGCATAAGTGCTGTATGGGTGAGTGAGTGGGTGTGTGAGTGGCTGTATCAGTGAGTGAGTGACTGTGAGAAGATGTATGGGTGAGTGAGTACATATGTTAGTATCTGCATGAATAAGTGAGTGGGTGTGTGTGTCAATGACTGTATAGGTGAGTGAGTGCCTTTGTTAGTATCTGTGAGTAGGCAAGTGGCTGTTGAGTACTGTAACTCGATGAGTGAGTAGGTGTCTGAGTGGGTGTATGGGTGACTGACTCAGTGTGTGAGTGGCTGTATGGGTGGATCAATGGGTGTGTTAGTGTCTGTGTGTCTGTATGACTGGATGTGCGAGTGGCTGTTTTGGTGAGTTAGTGGGTGCCTGAGTGGCTGTATGGTGAGTTAGTGGTTGTTTGAGTGGTGACCACCAGTAGGTACTATATATATGCTTTAAAAAATATATGAAAACCATAATTAAACAATTTGTAAACTACAACAAGTTAAATATATAAACAATAACTTAAACGTAAAAATTAAGCAGCATATACAGAACCAAAACATGTCATCTAATTTACAAATTTTAATTATTGTAAAAAAAAATGTATGCTGTAGATTATATATTCTTTTAAAATTACTTTAATATTACAAGTAACTTAATATACTACCATATATTGCCAACACCATATCACTATTAAAACGACAAAAAGAATATTAAAATAACATTTAATTTTTTTACAAATAATGTCAATATCAAAGACCAAATAGATCATATTAAAAAATAATAATCAAAAATAACACTAGCAAAAGTGTTGGACTTTAAAGGAGTCAGATTAACTAATCTAACTGTGATTTAAGCAAATGTAGGTAATCTTTTGGATTTTGGAGGGTTTAGAGTTTCTTTTCCCATTCCAATGTAAGCAACAATAGGAAAAGTGTAGGAGTTTGGAGTGGGAATAGTAACTCTAACCCCTTCATTCTAAGCAAGAGTAGGGAAAATGCTAGACTTTGGAGAGATTGCATTTACTATTCTCACACCAATAAAAACAAAAACATGGAAAGTGTTGAATTTAAGATGGTTTACATATACCATTCCAAACCCTAATCAATTTTAAAGAAACATTTAAATATCTAACAACATACAATTATTTAAACATATTGAAAATAAAAAAAAGATCTATGCTATAAATACAATAGAATGTAAAAAAGCTATTAAAACAACAATAATGTAACAAATAAAATAAGTAAATTAAAAGATATACTTCCCTCCATACTACTCAAAGTGGACCATCCCCAAAAAATCATAATACATTCTAAATAACACAATAATAGCATTACATCCTTAATAAAAAAACAAATAAAATTCAAGCCAATAAGAAATATAACATTCATTTTTACAACCGTAATTATTCAATACAAAAATCAATTTACTTTAAATGAAAACAGCAAAAAGTTAATCAATTAACAAATAACATAATTTCAGTCAAATATTTATTAAAAACAAAAAAGTAATTGAAAAGCCATTAGAATTGAAATCACTTCATACCATATTCTTCAACAAATATCCAACAGATAACTAAAATATAAATTACTAATTTAACTATACAAAAACAAACTACAAAATACTTTAAAATATTTAATGAATACATTAATCCAGTTACATAATCCCCAATTAAATATTTGATTAGCATAAAACTGATTTAAAAATAATTTACAATTTCAAATACCTTCCCATCAATTCCACTGCAAACTTCAACACTAGTAACTGAATTCTAAATTACTAATTACATTTTCACTTCGCAGTGGCTATGAAGTTTGCAGAAACCTTTTCTTGGGTCCATCAGCCAGCACTGTGTATAGCAGTATACCACATGTAAAGGAGGTGCTAAACACACAAAACATAATCAAAGGTAGGGTAGTGAATTTAGTTGGATCCGCCCTGAAAGTTTACCGAAACAAGAACTCGATAGAAGGTGATTCCAAAAGCTGAATCGTTACACAGAGCCAACCGTTCAATGCTATAATTTATCTTGGTTGATTTAGTCACATCTAAGAGTCTGGAACAAAGTTTTCTCAAATAAGAGAATGTCTCATATGGCGTTCAGTGAGTTCCAGAGCCATGGATCAGCGTTCACAGTGAACAGAGAGGAGAACTGTGAACAAACAGAAAACACAAACAGGAGAGACATACACTTCAAAGACAAAAGCACTTCTGTAAAGTAACCCTCCCCTTTTGCCAATGATCTAAAATTCCTGCATTTCAGAGTCTAAGCTGATAACAAGCCTCTTTTGAAACACATCCCACTTCTCATGTGAGCCCTCCTCCCTTCTCTAATATTGCTACATCTCCGTCCACACATCTTAACTCTTGTCTCCAACTTGGGAACACTGTAAGAAATGCTTTACCCTATTCAAAAGGTAGATGGCAGTCTTTTTTATGATTTAGTTTATTGGTTATCAAATTATGCATGCAGGAACTTGTCCTGATAACTGTTGTGACTCCCAGTTGGTATTCTGTTAAGTAATGATCTGCTTTAGCAGAAATAAACAACTAACTTCTGTAGTACCCATTTTATAAACAAATATTCCTAAACCCGCTGACAAGAATACATCTTAGAGAGAATGTCCACTGTTGGAGGTCAAAGTAAGGCCCAGAACTTTGGAACTGAGCAGTGGTCACTCGCAGCCTTTCTCAGAGTTGAATGACAGCAGAGGATAAGTGACAACATTGCTCTTTCCTCAGTTGAGATGTATGTATTGCAGCTGTCTCATTTGCATACCTATACAGGGTTTCAGATTTAGAACTGCATGCTATCAAGGGACTTGGATCTGGTCAGCACTTGTCCTATCACCACCATCTTTGGTGTCAACCTGCAGCACCCAACGTGTTTTAGTCACAGTACATAGTGCCATTTGCTACATTCCTGGAAGTTTAGTGACTTGCAAGGACTGATGATGCTGTTCCAAGCCGGGTCTGGTGGCTCAGTGGACTAATGCATTCACTATAGGGGATTTGACCTCATGTTCACAGTTTCAAATCCAGGTGGGTCCACTCAGCCTCTCAACCTTCTGAGGTCAACTGAATGAGTACCATTGAGCTGGGTAACAATAAACATCTGTTATTCAGCACGTTCATACCCTTGGGTTATAAATACGCTTTAAAAATACACGTTATTTTTGTTATGTCTGAGAATGTAAGCCATTGAACCTTACACTCATCTTCACTAGCCCTATTACATATCCAAAATGTTGAAAGAATTACTATAAAGGGTAAATGCTTCTGAGATTTGGGACCAATTTCGGGAATGGGGCACATGTAGATCTAAGGCTAGAATCAAGCTTTCTACCATTTAGAATCAGTCTTATTCATTTTAGCCATGCTTTTATGGTGGTTGTGTATATGTGGGAAAAAATTAAGCATTAGGACATCAATTATGAGTTTGGCACCTTACAAATATGGTATAATAATAGAAAATAGCCCCGCTCAATACAAGGGGCTAAAAGAAGGGGCTATGTCTGTTAAACATATTTTCTCTCTCTGACAAAAGCGTATTCTCGACTCTTCTGTGATCAGAGGTGGTGACTCCTCAAGGGCAACCGTGTCTCAGGAAGGGCACTTGTTAGCCGGCCTGAATTGATTATGGAGTGTCCAAACGTTTAGACGGGAAAATGAATGAGCTCCTGGCAAAGGGAGAGCACAGCACCAAGTGTTTAGGTTGCGTATTCGAGACCTCTTGTGTAAACTTTGGTATATACTTATTATACTGTATGTACTTTGTGGGCTCTGGAGATCATCCCTAGGACTTGTCTGCTTCTGCTTAGGGACTTTTTTTTCTCTTCAACTGCCTCTATTTAACTGTCTTGATAGAAAACGACCAGCAGAGGTCAGTAAAATACCAGAATCATTTTAGCATTCTCTAGATCCTGTAGACAATAATATTTTTTTTAATTCTTGTACATTCAGTGATATGACCACCGAAGGCCCTGATTTTATATTAAAAACAGAGCTTTGGACTATGCCAGTTCCAGCTGAAAGACAATATTTATCTCCATGTGTTCCCATACCTGGCGTGTCATGAAGTTTGGTGCTTACTTTCCCTCCATTGTAAAGAACAGTAGATGTTTCAGCACCCAGGCTAATTTGCTGCATAGCTAAATACATGTAAGGTCAAAAGGCGAGACCGATTGCATTGCAAATGCTTGTTTCTCCTTCTTGTGAAGCGAGAGGCATGTCACTCGGTCCACTACGCAATACTCTACTGAGGCGAATCATCTATTACTACCAAGTAGGCACATCACCCACTGTTTCCCTGAAGCACACTGCCCCGGTGCTCATCAGAAGTGCAGCGCCCCTTGTTTCCCATGGGGCAATCACTTGGTTACCGTGATGTACATTCCCCATGTCTTTCCAGCAGTCCAACCCCCACAGACCTTCAGATGCATATTGCCTTGTACCACATGGCACACAAGAACTTCTGCTGCTGTTCCACATCATCCTCTGTGCTGCTGCTTATGGTTGTGTATGTTTGTTGGTTCGTGCGCGTGAGTGCATGTATGCTTGAAGGATTTTTTGTGAAAATATGGCTATAGATATCTTGGTCCAGGCGCATGCTTTATTTCAGCCTTTATGTTGTCAGTCACAGCATGCATGTGCTATACAAAAAGGCAAATGTTTTTGCTTTGTCATTGCTTACTTCTAATTGCATTACTTCATCAATACAATTCTGTGGCGATGAGTTTTGCATTATTTTAAGAAAAAATAGTGCACCATATTCGAATTGGCTCTCTAAGTCCACGTACGACTGTTATATGCACTCAAAGACGCACTAAAATGTTTCCTTTTAGAGAACTTATGATCCTTCTGCACCAAAATTACTTCATAACATCGATATGCTAATTACTTAAAATAGTTCTTTTTTTAATTAGATTCAGACTTCATAATATCGTAGCCATTGCTTGAGGGCACGCACCGCGGTGTTATAAAACCCGTCTCTGATGTGCGTTAATGATGTAGCGTTTCTGAGAAATATGCTTTTGGAGAGATCTGCAGAGCTGCAGCCTGGTCCTCTTCCAGCACATGCGGTAAAAGATAACTCTGGCCAGTAATTTTGATGACTGAAGACCCGTCCACTGTGGAAGCTGTGCAGAGCCTCTTCGACGTCGGCTTAGTTTTGGCTTCTCCCATCCTCCTTCTGCCTGACAGGACAAGCTTGTCAGGACTGTACATCCATGCACGGGGGTCGAACTGTATGCTCAGAAGCCAGTGGACTTTACGCTTAATTAATTCTGTTCATCTGGGGGTGAAAAGTTTAATAATATGGAGTGGCTCTCCCACCACCAGGATGTCTCTGTTTATGTGGGGGATTGAGGCAAGCCTGCAACAGTTTTTTCCGGTTTTAAAATCTTTTAACTGTATTCTGCCTCCGAGAGGCAATGTATACATGAATGTGGGCCCAATTGTGGCCCTGACACCACAAGGTAAGAAACCAGCACTTTCATGCACACAAATGTGTAAGAGACTCACTCCCACACATTCAGGAGTAGGTCACACTTATGTGAGGCGTAGGTCAGATTTACAGAAACAAATCTTTGGAATCCTGCCCTCTTTCTCTCATTTTGTTTCAGGACCACAGACATTCACATTGGCACACTAACACCTGTGTATACCCGAGCTCCCTAGTGTCATACCTCTTGTGTTCTGGCTGCCACTTACTTCAGAATATTGAACACATTGGCTTTCACACATCACGCCCATTAGCAGGACGCATCTCCCATCTCCAGAGCCTCGTGTAGAGTTTGGGAGCTGGCAAATGTACCCGTCTTTGCAGTGTGGGTTGCCAGTCTGCCAGTGGGTAATGTTCCTTTGTAAGTACTTTTCCAGGGTGATGAGGCTTTTCTCCAATGTAGCCGAGTTTGCAATTAGAGCAGCTGATAACTCCAGAAAAATGCAGCAGTACCTCTTCCTGGCGAAAGAATTTCTGCTGGTATATCTGGATGCTGAAACGTTTGTTGAAATGGAGGTACATTGTTAGTGCCTAGAAATATAAGCTATGTTATGCAGATTTGTAGAGTGCGCTTTAGGCTCATGTAGGACCTATTGGAACTACACGAAAAGCCAGGTCATCAGCTTCTTACGAAATGCAAGAAGTGAGGAGGAGGCTTTTATGTGTAGTGGCAGGCCATTCCATGATTTAGGAGCACTGTACGAAAAGGCTAGACCACCGGATCTGGTTTCCATACACGTCTGATTCGCGCAAATAGGAATCTGACCGAGCGAGCGTGCCTGGAAGGTTTGTGAAAGTAGATGAGATTGTTGCTGTATGCTGGGCCAGTGTAATGTAGTGCCTTGAAAGTGTGGGTGAGCAGTTTGAATTATGCTTGTTTGTGAATGGGGAGTCAGTGGAGCACCTTCAGGTATGGTGTGATGCAAGAGTGGTGTGAGAGTTTGAGTGATGCTGGTTGCTGGGTTCTGAATGGCCTGTAGCCTTCTGGTCAGTTTTATCTTGATCCTGGCATCGAGGGTGTTCCCATAGTCCCGCTTGCTTGTGACCAGGGCATGCATGACAGTTTTCCGGGTGCTGATCCGGAGCCATTTGAAAATCTTCCTCCGCATTTTCAGGGTATGGAAACATGAAGCTGTGACGGCATTGACTTGGGTGGTCATGTCAAATTTGCAGTCGATGGTGATCATGAGGTTCTTAGTGTGGTGGTTGGGTGTCAGTCCTAGCTGTGTTGGCCACCAGTTGGAGTTCTACAGGTGTGTTCTTCCCGAAGATCACAATTTCAGTCTTGTTGGTGTTCAGCTTTAAACAGTTGGTCTTCATTCAGCGGGCAATTTCAGCCATGCAGGCATTGAACTTGATCCAGGTACTGGACGACTTGTCTGTAAAGGAGAGAATGAGTTGCATGTCTTCGGCTAGGAGCTGATATTGTGAGAGTAGATGATGCTGGATAGATGGCTCATGTATGTGTTAAGGGTCGGGCTCAGGGAGGATCCTTGCAGATCTCCGCAGATGAGGCCGTAGGCATAAGAGAAGGATGGTGCCAGGCTGAATGACTGGGTCTTTCCATTCAGAAAGGAGGAAACGCATTGTAGTGCATGTCCTTGAATTTGAATGTTATGTAGACGTTGGATGAGGATGGGATGGGAGATGGTGTCAAATGCTGTGAAGATATCCAGGAGGATGGGGGCCGCCATGTATCCTCTGCCCAGAAGCATGTGGATGCCATCTGTGGCAGCAATGAGGGCAGTTTCCACGGTATGTTTGGATCTGAAACCAGACTGAGTGATGTCGAGGATTTGGTGTTTGTTGAGGCATTCAGTGAGGTGTCAGTTGATGATTTTCTCTAAGACCTTGGCTGGAAATGGTAACAGAGAGATTGGTCTATAGTTGGTGAGTGTAGAAGGGTACACATAGGGTTTATTCAGAAATGGTAGGGCAGTTGCGTATTTTCAAGCATCTGGAAAGGCTGCAGAAGATGTCGCATTTTGAATGGGTGTGAGCAGGATGCTGATGGGTTACAGTACTCTGGGGTGGCATGGTGGGGTCAGAAGTCCAATGAGGCCCCTGAGCAGATGGACTTCATGATGGCTGTGTTTTCTTCTGGGTTAATGACAGGCTATGTGGTTAGCATTGGTTCTTTAAATAACATTGGGAGGTGTTTGGGGAGGTATGTCTGGCCCGGATGCAGGCTGAGATTGCTGTTGATGGCAGGGATTTTGATGCTGTAGAAACAAAAGAGATTGTTGCAGAAGTCCTGTGAGGGAGTAATTGAGTTGGATGCCGCCGATGGTGATGGGAAATCTTTCACAATGGCGAAGATGTTTATGCTTCTTTGGGTGCTGGCAAAGATACATTCCAGCAGAGCAGCATGTTTGGTGGTCTGGATAATTTGTTGGTAGCAATTTGAACATGCTCCTGTCCGTATTGTCCTGGCTCATTCTCTATGTGCACTCCAGTTGTTTGCTCTGGCGATTCATCAGTCTGAGTTCCTCCATGTACCAACTGGCATGGGGGTCTGGATCTTGTTGTATTGTTGTGTTTGAGGGGGCAAGAGTTGGCGCAGGAGGTGAATCAATTGTTGACATTCTTGATGGCTTTGGGGAGGCTGTTGCTGAGTTTGGGTTGGTGAGTGCTGAGAGGGGTGTTTCATTCCTTGTCAGTGATGCTGTTCCAGTTTTGGTGGGCTGGGCTAGCGATGGTGTGTGTGTGCTAGACCGAGATGAGGATACTGAACTTGATGAGGGCGTGGTCTGTCCAGGGAACTGGTGTGGTCTTATCGACTTAGATGTTGTTGAAGTTCGAGAACATAGGGTCCAGGAGGTGTCTAGGGCTGTGGGCAGGTCCCTCTACTCATTGGGTGTGGCACTGGCTTCCAAAGTCTTCAATGGATGCTCTTGAGTTGGGGGTCAGTGTGGTCTTCCAGGTGGAAGTTCAGGTCTCTGAGTAGGATGTCATTTCTAACTTCGAGGGTGAGTGGTGCAACAAAATCTGTGATGGTGTCTGAAATTGGTGTGCTGTCCCATCAAATCTAGTATCACTAACATGCTGTGACCTTTTGAAGACACATAATACCATTTTGCTAAGGTTCACCACCATTTCCATGGCAGAGATCTTCTTTGAAGGTGGCTATGCAAGACACATTGATGGATCAGCCACTCTAGACAAGACACGAAGTTGGGTCCACACCTAGTGGAAACAGATGTCAGAACCCTAATAGATAATGCTCATTAGCTATTCATCTTTTACCTACCTCCTAATTAAAGGGCGTAGAGCAGGGTTCTCCGATGAGTAGCTTGTGAGCTACTAGTAGCTCTCTAGTTAGCTGTAAGTAACTCTCCTGTGTGCAGCCCAGCTTAATAAATCAGAAGCTTTTGCTTGGTCGAATGAATATATGCCTCCCAAAATTGAACCGTGTGTATTTGAGTAAAAAATATGTGTATTTTTACAACTCATAAGCTGATGTTTTAAAAAAGGGTTAAATTCCCAAAATATATTTAAAGCTGATATTTGAGTGATAATTCAAAAGGCATTGTGGAGACTTATTACCATGATTATTAACTTGGTGCCAGAGGCATTGCCGTAATGGCAGCCAAGTATGTACATTGTTGAGGCATTTCAAATTAATAAAGCCTTTTTCACAATAATGCTTGCGACCCTGCCTGGTGAACTGATGTGATGGGCCCGATTCACAAAGGTAAAGTTAGATCAAAAGTCTAACATAGAACAAAAGTCTAACTTTACGCGTAGTAACTTACCTTTATGAATACCGAAAAGTAGTAAAGCTAGACTTTTGATCTGAGTCAGACGTTTGGTCTATCTTTACCTTTGTCAATCAGGAACATTGCCTGTAGTCTAGCATGAGGTGGCCATCTTCTCTGTTGTGGTCACAGTCACACTAGTAATATTAGTAGCTCATTATGATTTCCATTGACCAGAAGTAGCTCCTGTAGCAGAAGAGGTTGGAGACATCTGATATAAAGACATCTTTTGGTTGATTTACAATTACCTTCCTCTACTAAATCTGGTCACAGCTCCCTTTCTAAGCATTGCAATGTACACAAGTAAGGTGTTTTGCTATGTTGCTTTTGAATAAAACCACAGTCGCTCTATGCTAGCCTAATGCTGAGATTATCAGAATTAAACCTGGGATGTGATCTGCAGCGCGCTGTTTAATTTAAACCGCGCAGCACATCAAATTTAATATGTCATTGTATTGTTGTACAAGTAACCTGAGCGCGCTTAACGGAGATGGCTGATGTAGCAATAGAATGATAGTGACAGATTTATACTAAATTTGACAGTAAAGATTCTTCTTCATTTTCAGCTTTTCTCAGGTCATTGCTATTGATTGTTGTTTCTTCGATGTGTTTTTGTAGTTCGCTTACTCTTGTTATTTAATACTGTGTTGTCCGCAGTCATTTCCTTGCGCACCGCAGAGTGGGCCTATTGCAACAAAGTGCCACATAGTTTGGTTGCACAAGCAGCCTTCTCTTAAGCTCAGTGTCGAACACATTAACCCACTGATGTGCACCGGGCCCTTGCACAGTGGGCCCTCCATGGTCTGCATTAAGGTCCATGAAGAGGGCAGTGGCTGTTGGCTCACTCTGGATAGGAGAGAGTGGACAGCCTTTTGTAATTCGCCTGCCATGATCCTGAGTAGCATGCTAAGAAATCTCGAATTGCGTGCAAAACTATGTAAGATCCCTAGTGAGTATCCAATAAATGGAGACATTATTAACCCATCATTCTGAGTTCTGCACATTGGAATGGGGAACAACACTATGATACTGCGTGCCCATTCACAAATGCGTTTATTCATGCATGACGTAGCTCTACAGTAAATAATTGGCATCACATCGTCTAACTCTCTATTAGTAAAAGTAAATATAGGGCACAGTCCTTTTCTGTTTGTACTATGTGTACAGGAAGACTCCCTGAATGTTCCCATTTTACTTGTTCTGAGGTCAATTCTCAAAGCCATTTCGGAGTACGTGGAGTGGTTCTACGTCACAGACTCATACATGCCTTGTGACTTGGCCTCCTTGGGTTTTCCCCTGCTCCACCTGCAGAACTCAGAATCTTGAAGTTATGCCTGTGTGAAATCCACTAGATTTTACCTTGCAGGAATCTTTATTCCTGCAAGGTAAAACCTAGTGCATTTCGACAATCCTTGGAATATTGTATTCCACATGTCTTAAAGCTCGTGCACAAATCAGGAATTCTTTGGGCATCAAACTGAGGCCCATATTGTCTTCAAGCACAACAGAATGGATTTATGTCTGTAGGAAACCAGCAGCCCTTCTTTTGACTTTTTTGAACAGGTGCAAAGATAAAGAACCGTTGCACTCTATCTGTTTTGTACACTAATGTGTCTTTGTTTTTACTCCTGTAATTGCCTCCCCTATGCTCAGAATATTTTCATGATCCCTGGTTTAATTATATCACTTCCCCTAAAATAGGCACCTCCTGTTCGGGGTTCGTACCAGCCTCTTGAACATGCTGTTTATTTATAGACAGTGGAGGTCATGACCTTCAAATGCATCAAAATGGGAACTCATCCAAGAACATCTTCCTTTTGATAACATTTCACTTAGAGCATTGAGCAAGACAGAGGGATTTTTCAAAGCATATCTGCTCATGTGCCCCTGGCATTTATCTTCATGAGAGAGGAGAGCAGCTAACTCACTTTTGCCCGTGATTGGTTTTTATTTATCGATCCTTTCACTCCTGGAGAGTAATGCGTTCTCGTGCTCTACAGCAAAATGCATTATGTTTTTCATGATATGGATGAGCAATGCTTTCAAGAAATATCCCTATGCATAAACTTTTTTTTTTCATTTTTACAATGCATGTTTAGAACATTGAGAAGGAACCTGCAAGTGTTATAAGTTTGGTATCTTTTAAAAACATATTAAATATGCGGTTTGTAACATTAATGGACAATGGGTGAAATTTAAATGCTGGCTATGATGCATCAATAGAAATTAAAACTGGTAGATTAAAGTTTAATCAGGTCTAGTCACAAGTCAAGCAGAGGGAATAAAGAATATATTTGCTTTATAAAAGCTAAAGGGAGCTAGACACATTTTAGGGTTTTTGAAACCGATTTGAACATTCCATTGATGTGAATTTTCTTTTCAAATAATTCCGTACTTGTCTTCACCAGTTTTAGTCATCGGTGAAGCAGGGAAGTGGTTAAGTCAGTTTCACAAGTCACTTCTGACTTGAAATGTGTGGCATCTGTGCATTTTCAACCCTACAGAGGTGTGTTAGCCTGTGCTCCAGCCCAAATAGGAGGGGTCTGCAAAAGTTCTGTTTCTGGGTGGAGCATTGTTGGTTTTCCAGGGTGAAGCAATGGTTGGAAGATGACGTGAAAAGAATGGGCACAAGTGTTTAAGGAAGCAAGATGTAGAAAACAAGAGACGCAGATGTGATTTGTAGGGGCACTAGCAATTAGATCTGTTTCTTTGACTCAACATGATGGTGTCAGGCAGACTTGGGTGCTGGTTATGTTGGAGTCAGGCACCTCATTGAAAATAATTGGTGTATATTTTGAGATTTATTTTTGCAGAGTTTTATATAGCGCAAACTTGACACGAATCGGGTATCAGAGTGCTTAACATAGCACCAGTTACGTTACATGAGGACACACATTCATTTTTGGTAGGCACGGGAGATGTGTTTGATAATGTTCAGAGTCCGTTCACACCAGTGAGTCAGACTCTCTTTATTTATTTCGTCCATAAATAAAGTTGTCTTGGATTCTTAAGATACCAGTCAGAGGATATGCTCTTGGTCCTAAAATTGGGCTAAATGGGGCAACAATCTGAGAAAAAAACTAATCGCACAAGAGGTGAAAAGGAAGGTGAAAAAAGTGATTTTGTTGACAAGAAAGCCCTAAAAGCCTCTTTGCCATTACTTTATATTCGAGATTCTGGTAAAAATTGAATCTTTAAAAATTAAAGGTGATGAGGTAAATTAAAGTATTTTGAGATGGAAATTTTATACAAATAGTTGAACAAGGTGAAAGAATTGCAAGTCTTGTGGTTAGCGTTGATTAGAAAGTAAATGTATTCTTGAAGAAAAATGTATCTAAAATGTAACCACTGGATAAGGTGGAACCATGAGTTATCTTCGAGGCTACTGATCCGTGCAAAGGGAGACACTCCAGCACAGGTTGTTGCCACGTGGATCACAGACCGTCTGAAACCAAACATGGAAGAATCCCTCCCCACCTACATTCACAAGTGCAACCAGCAAAAAATGATAATAAAAAGTAGCACAGGGTCCAACAATAATATCTGGATGGATGTCTGAGCTGGGTCAAGGGGTCTTGCAGTAGGTAAAAAGAAAATGAAGCTTGAGGGAAACCAAGTACAACATTTCATGGATGAGGCCCCTTAAATATTGACACAGAATGAGATCCCATGGCGATTTATGGTGAAGGGCACCAGGGCCGGGCTACGATTCTTTCTTATAGAACTCAGATAAGGTTGAGTCTGTGCTAGAGTGCATCGGGGTGGAGAAAGAGGTAAAAAAAGGAAACCTGAACAAGACAGGTGATCTTGAGAGCTGCCACATGATTAAGTGGATTCAATACTGTGGATGAAACCATTCTAAATGAAGTGAGAGCTATTGTCTGTTAGGCAATACAAATAAAAGTTGATGTCGCCTATATAGATGGTTCTAGCTTAAAATTTCAAGCACCTCCCCAGTAAAAAGATAAAGTTTGCTCTGAAGAGTGGATCAGATAAATTGGTTGACGAGAGTTAATAAATGTTTAAATGGCTTCTCTGTACTTTACAATATTCATGTATTTTCCTAATTACAATACAACTAGATGAAGTAGAATCAGAGCTTTATGTGGGATGAAAACGTGTTTAGCATGGGGGGTGGTCGCTACAAGGAGCATGGCCTATGTAATTAAGGGCGTGACTTAAACCTTTAAACTTAATTTCTGTGATTCCCATAGTGTGCCACCCAACTGGTCTATTATTGCATCCAGCTATATAAAACACAACAACTGACAAACACCGAAAAACCAGAAAAGTCTATTGGCGTTATCATTGACTGTTAGCAATAAAAGTTACAGCACTATACAAAAGTAGTATGCTACATGGAAAAAATTCAAAAAGAACCCTGGAAATAGCCGACACTCTTAGGGAATGCAAGATTAATTGAGAATTGTGACATATCAACTGGAACTAAATAATTGACGTGTATTACCTTAACATTTTTTACATTCACTGTTCAGAAATCGATCTGTTTTTTTACCAGTAAAGATCAGGACAATGATATAGGTCCTAATTTGGGCCCATTTCAATGTCTGTTTTTAATTACTACAGGGCCTGAGACCCGGATGGACCCAGCCCATTTAAAGTCTTGTGTTGAACACTTATTTATGAGACTGAGTAAAGGGTTATGTCCTGTCTCTACTTCTTGAGATGAGTAATACAATGTAGCTACAGATACATCCAAGGGCACAGGGTCTTGAGAGGAGCCTCTTGGGGGTCAGGAATTAATTGAAAATGTTATGTTATGAGGGGTTCCAGGTCCAGTTCTTCCTCTCCAAATGAAGGGGCAGCAGGCAGCTGGTTAGCACAGCAAGACAGCATTTCCTTGAGAGTGACAGTCCAGCAGAGTGACAGTCCTTTCGGCAGCACAGCAGTCCTTTTTCCTGGCAGAGTATCCACAGGTGTACTGAAGTGGTGATGTCAGAGGTTCAGTACTTGTATCCAGGTGTGCCTTTGAAATGGGAGGGATTTCAAAGACAGGTCTTTGAAGTGCACAGAAGCCCTGCCCTTACTGCCCTGGCTCCGAACTCGCTACAGGGGCGAGGCATCCCTTTGTGTCTGGACAAAACGCAGCCTATTCATGTGTAAGTGAGGCTGTGGACAGCTCCTTCCTCCCATCCTGCCAGGATGGCCCAGCAGATCCCACCTAAGCTTCCATTGTGTGTGGTTATCTAGGGAGAATACACAAAGCCCAGCTATCACCCACCCCATACTGATCAGAGACAACAGGCACCAAACGGCAAATGAATAAAATGGCAACTTTCTAAAAGTGGTATATTCAGAATTACAATTTAAAATCCGAACTCACCATAAGTTGTGATTTTAAATTGTGATTTCAGACACAAAAGACTTGGAGATCTTATCTCTTCCCAATTGGAAATTATACTTCTAAAAAGTAATAAATTAATCCCAATGTTATCCTTTGGGAGAGATCGGCCTTGCAGTAGTGAAAAACGAATTTGGGAGTTTTTCACTACTATGACATGTAAAACTTAAAAGTACATGTCCAACTTTTCGAATACACTGTACCATGCCCTTGGGCTGTCCAGTGTCTACCTGAGGGGTCACTTATATGTATTAATGAAGGTAAAAAGTGCTAAGGGAAAAGGGATGGTCACAGAAGAATGCCTTGAGCCAGACTGGAATGCACTGCCTTAATTCCAACTGGGAACACTTATGAAACACAAACATATGTAATAATCCATACTGGTGTTAGGTCATCTTGAGAAGAATGAGGAAGGATCGTCCGATCATCTGCTGCTTCTTCCTTCATTCCCATGGTAAACATTCGAAGTCAGCAAGGTGCTATCTACAAGTGTCAACTTAGTTGCTCCACTCTGAGTTCCTACGAGAACCCTGCAGTCTAAACAATTAGCTATTCAGTATTCCACTGTGTAACAACGAACTATTCTAAAGGTAGAAACATTGTAGTTGTAACATACAAGATTAAGTCATGAGATTCACGTTTACATGTAGGCATTACTGTTTTAATATACTATTTGAGATTCAAATCTTAATGTAATATTGTTTTAATATACAATTCAACATTCAGCATTGTGAATATGTGGGAGCTAGAAATCTAAACATGATGAGAACATGTAGCTTAGGAAAAGAAGAAATACATTTTTAAAGTCGGCACATTCTGCAGAGATGACACATTTAAGCAAGTCAAGTATGAATCATTTATCAAAAAATACTGCATAGTCCAGCATCTCATAAAAAAAGTCTTTATTTATTAAAAAAGAATATTAGCTGAAAGAGGCCTAGTCTGGCCTATTAGTGTAATCACGATAGAAATGAGTGCTTACTGTGAAAATCATACTACAGGTTAATTTTGCACGTTTAGGAAAAGGCAATCTATTAAGCATTTTCGTGTTAATGACTAGTGTAAATTATGGCATTTATTTAACCTAAATTCTTCTACTCCATCAATCCCCCCCATCTGATGGCTATCTTAACCATCACATAAGTTTATTTCCCATGTGCATTTGTTTCAGAGTGCACATTCATCATCCGTTGAACCTTGGCTCTTCCTTTCCTGTCCTCTAAATTTCAGTGACTTAATGTAATTATTATTCATGATTCCCCTCAAACCTAAATCCGTTTCATATAACTTTCTGTGCATTTTTTCTTGTCTTTTGCGTAAAATACATCTACAGCTCACAAACAAAACATAAAGAAATATTAGACAAAGCCCTATAATTATTATTTCTATTAGAATAGCTTTCAAAATACCCTTTCCTGTCATTGAAAACCAATTTCTAATTGTGTAAACCTCTTTCTCAAAGCTTCCAAAAATACTTGGTGTTTCCAATTCATGTAATTCAGTTTCTAAACCTGAAATATTCTGTGCAGAGCCTTCTTTTTCCTTACTTCCACCACGTATGTATGAACAGTAGTGAGTTAATTTATGCATTTTGCAGACTCCGTCTTTCTCTGAGAGTAAAATATCTAGTGCAATTTGGTTTTGAAGTACCATAGACATTATAGCAATTAATTCAGTGTTAATTATAAGCAAAGCTCCAGATGTGTTCGATACCAACTTGTCAACAACTGTAGCCAGTTTTCTAATCTTTTCATCATTTAAAATGACACCTATAGGTGGAATGATTGCTCCAAATATATCTCTTACCAAGCCTGCTCCAGTTACTGCATTTCGTTTCTGTCTGTGTGATGATATCATTGTTAATGCGTCTAATCTTTGCACATGATAAATCCTGGGGTTAGTAGGCCTAAATAACAAATACCCTCCCAATCAGCTGACAACGAGAAATAAGCATTTAGTCCACAGAATAAACTCCAGGAATTGTATTCTCTTCGCAAAATTTGCCAAGTTTGCCTGTCAATTCAAAGGTGTGTTCACAACTTTTAATTCCGACATGTTTGTTTCGTTTGGGTGTCCTTCTTCTGTAAACACACATTTTCTCTTTGTGTTGGCTTTCTAGTCTTAATTTAGGGTAAACCATTCTCTTTCTGAATTCGTTCTCTTCCTCTTTCCAAACATTTTTATAAAACATCACTATTTTATCACCAGTTCATGTTATCTTAGTGTACCTTTCCTCTAAAGCTATTATGTATATTTTCTCCATTGGTGACATTAAGCATATTAGATTATTTTTATAAGCTTTGAAACTATCTTTAGGTCTATGTGGAAAGAAATAATGCCAGCCTGTATCCATTCAATTTGCTTACAGGTGTAAATCCATATTTTCTACCAAAGGAACCCTAGGAAGTATTAGATCATCGTTAGGATAAAAATATTCGAAATGTCCTCGTCTATAATCTAATGAAAGTAAGATGCTGCATGGAATTGCATAAAATAAAGGCATGTGGTAGTATGTTACTTTTTCTGAAACAGACGATGGTAAGTATGTGCAGACATAAGTCCTTTGCATCCATAGCATTAGTCTATTCTTGTACTAAGCTAGAGTATATATTAGAAGAAAAAAAATCTTTCTTATAGCTCACAAAATAATATTTAAATAGATCTTCTCTAAGGTACGTACGTGGTTAGAATTCTTTGCTTTGGGTTCTGTCTCTGTTGTTAAGTAAAGTCCTATTAGTACTATAGAAATCACATTGCTGTTATTACGAAAACTGAACACATTATATATTTTCACTTATTTCTAGTGCAACACATTTCTCTTTGAGTCAGTTCCAGTTCTTCTTGAATTTAGCAGTTCTGTTTTTTTCAGGGTATTTTTGACAATGTTAGTCTTCAGACGTTCAATTACTAGTTAGACAATCCTTAACCCTACTCTGTGTTCTTCTGAAATGTTGTCCCTACTCTTCTAATGCTCACTCGGGCCTAGGTTGATCTTCTGTAAAATAAGACTAAAATAACAAAGGTCTCTTAGTACAACTTGTTTTATCGATGAGCTCTTTTGGTGTTAGTCCTTTTTGTTCTTTCAAATCTTTTCCCATCACATTTTCAGATTGCTCTCAATAGGAGTCTAGTAGTTTAGGGTTCACTTTGCACAATTCTTCCAAAGTGACATTCAATGCTGTGTTTACATAGCATGACCAATCAGGTGCTGAGAATCTGTGACAAGGTACCCTCACTCTTTTGGATCTTCTCAGAGTTTGTTGATTTGTTTCTATACCACTTTAATCACTGGACTCCGTCTCATCAAGTGCAATTTTAGGTATTCGAGCTATTGATAAGCTTCTTCTCAGGTTCAGTGTTCAAAGCTTTGTGGCCATTGAGTTTGTCAATTTACTCTTTTTGATCCAGTACCCGTTCCTTCACCTGGATCTTCTGTTTGTGCAGGCACAATTTTAGTAGCACTTCCATTCTGAGGACCAGTCTCTGCTTCTTTTTCAGTAGAGACTTCAATTCCACTCTGTGCAACTTCAGGCACTTTAATTCCTTGCCCAGCTTATTGATCTTTACCCCTCTGTTTCTCTTGCTGTTGTGTAGGCAGCCGTTCTGGTGGTCTTGCGGGTGGTGCAGTTACCAATGTTCTTCATTCAGGATCATAGACCACTATTGCTTTCTCTAGATTTCTCACTTTCTTGTTGTGTGAGGCATGAATCCAGTTTGGAATTCCGGCACACTTAACAGCATTATTTGTCGTCAAAATGGCCTAGAAGGGGCCTTTCCATCTGGGCTCTACACAAGTCTTCCAAACTTTCTTCTTGATCACAACCCAGTCACCAAGACTGATGTCGTGGCACTGTTCATGGTGTGGATCTTGTGTTGTCACCAAAACCTGATGAGAAATAGAACGCACCCCATCAACTAATCCTTTGCAGTAATCCAAAATAATATCATCAGCCATATTCAAGAGAGCATTTGTGGGAACAGCTGATAATCTCATGGTCCTGCCCATGAGAATGTTGTGTGGCGACAAACTTGTCTTCCTGTCTGGAGTACTTCAAATGCTCATTACTCAAAGGGTAGAGCATCTGGCCATTTCAGAGAAGTTGAAGCACAAACTTTGTCCAATCAAACTTGATAGTCCCGTTTACCTGTTCGACTATACCAGCAGTTTCAGGTCTGTAACTGCAGTGCAATCCTTGCTCAGTCTGTAATGCTGTGCATATCATTTTCATAACCTCAATATTAAAATGAGTGCCTCTATCTGATTCACGAGAAAATGGCATTCCGGTCCTGGGTATCAACTCAAGCAGTCACAGTTTTGCTATAGTGAGGTTATCATTTCTCCGGGTTGGGTAGGCTTCCATCCATCTCGAGAAAATTGCATACAGTGGCCAGGACATATCTCAGCCCATTGAAAACTGGCACTTTGATAAAGTCCATTGGCATCCTGTGGGAGGGACCACCTGATCTCCCTGTGTGTGTCAGTGTAACATGTGTTCTCTTTCCTGCATTCATTTGTTGATAAATGAAACATCTGTGGCAAATTTCTTCAGCCAACATTCCAAATCTTGAATTGCTGCCAAAAAACTCTCACCATGTAATCCCTACCTAAATATGTGTATCCATGATAATAGCGTGTGATGGGAAACAACAAGGTATCGGGCAACACGGGTCTCCCATCAGCAGGCATTAAAATGTCATTTGCATTTTTCTCACAACCTGTTTTTATCGAACTGCTCTGCCTCGGAAACATTTTCCTGCACTCTTTAATTAATCCCAAGTATCCGTGACTTTCATCAACATTGTGAATGAACTCTCTTTTCAGACTCACATGTGAAATTTCCATTAAATGTGCAGGCCACCAAAGCACAATACTGTGCTACTGACTCCACATATGTGTTACCCATGGGAACACAATCATTACCACTTAGATGAGCTGCAATATGCCCTGGGCAACTGCTAAGCCTCTGACAGATTCTTGACATTCCGGATCGGTGTACCCGAAGAAGTCAAAGAAACTTGTTGTGACCACAACTGCCCAAAGTCATGGCCAACACCAAACCCAAGCTGGCCATCTGTAAAAATGGTGACTCATTTGTGAAGTTAAACGGCATGCTCTTGTAAGGGCAATCAATTCAATAACTTGTGCTGAGGTAACTTTTTGAAGCCAGGAAGCTTTGATAACATCATGTATTGTGCAAACTGCATATGTTGCTCTTAGTGTGGCATTGTTGCCTCTTAAATATGAGCAGTCTACAAAAAGTACATGATCGAGCTCCATTAGGGGCCATCTTTAATATCTGGACTTCGTTTGGTGCAAATTTCCATGACATCTAGGCAATCGTGTTCTATTTAATCACAATCAGCATCGTTTACAGGCAGCAAAGTTGAAGGGTTAAGCACTTGACATCTCTTGAGAACTACATTGTCACAGGACAAAATAGTCTGCTCATATTTTGTCAAACCATTATGGGTTGGGTTTTGAGTTTTTGTTTTTGTCAATAATAGCTCCAGTGTGTGGGACCATACCAGTTAAGGTATAACCCATCACTATGTTCTCGTTCTTTGCCCTACTAGTATTAGACCGTGGCAACTGCTTTTAGGCAACCAGGAAGACCTGCAGCTATGGGATCAAGTGTAGCAGAGAAGTATGCCATAGGCTTTTGGGCATCTCTGTGCATCTCTGTTAGCACTGAGAGAGCACACTCATCTCTCATTGCAAAATAGTGTGAATTATTTTGACTAATCAGGCATTCCCAGTACCGGGGCATGACACAATTTGTCTTCCAACTCTAGGAACGCTTTTGAGCAGTTGCTATCCCATGAAATCAGATCCAACATGTCACTGTGTGTCATTCCGTAGTAAAGGTTTTGCCATTAAGGAACTGTCTACACTAGCCAACCACTCCCAAAAACATTCTGCTTCCTTTTGAGTTTGTGGTGGATTTATCTGCAAGATTGCTCTGGTGACACTTTTCTAGCTCCTTTAACAATGATGTGGTCCAGATATTGAACTTCTTTCTAACTTTATTGCAGCTTTCCTGGAGACATTTTGTGTCCATTCCCAACTAGGTGAAACAATAAGGCAAGGGTCTCTTGTGTTCAAGCTTCTCGTGTTTCTGATGCCACAAGCAAGCCATCAATATATTACACAAGGGTGGATTTGCTCGACATTTGTAAAGTCTCCAGATTTATTTTCAGAATATGGTTGAAAATGGATGGCCTCTGTATACCCTTGTGCGTCAAGACACCATGCTAATACTTTCTGTTAGAACACAAAGGAAAATATTTATTGACTTACTTTGTGCAATAGCACTGAGAAGAAAGCCTGACATAAACCAATGACTGTAAACCACTGTGCCATACATGGGATCTGAAACAATATTGTGGCTTGATTTGGTACCGCGGTACAACAGGGGACAATGATTTCATTAATTTTCCTCAGGTCTTGCACTGTTCTGTACTTTCCATTGGGCTTCTGCAAACTCATAATTGGAGACTCTCATGGACTTCAAATCAATTCCCTCAAAATTCCTTTCTGTAACATGTCGTCTATGACTGATGTTATTCCTGCAATAGCCTCTGGCGTCAAATGATATGGGGGTGTACTAGGAAACACTGTGCTTGTCCTTACAGCAATTTGAACACCTTTAATAAGTTTGATATCTTTCTCTGTGGGATCCCAAAATTCAGCATTCACGGTCTCTTCCAAATCATCAGGTAATTCTTCAATCTTAAACAAAAGGAACACTCCTGTCTTGTTTTTCCATCTAATCATTTTAAAATCTAGATCCTCATCATAGGTCTGAAAAGCAACATCATCCGATGTGCAGCAAATGATGCAATTTAACTTGCATAGCAAATCTCTCCCGAGTAGATTTACAGGGCTAGAGTTAGACAACAAACTGGTGTTTTTCTTCAAATGAACCTATCTTTATAGTGACCTTTTCTAAAAAAAAAAAAGGATTCATGAACACTTTATTTGTAACTCCTACAACTCCTGCAACTTGGATAGTTTTCCCTGAGAGAGCTAGATCTGGAACTTACACTGTTCTAAGTGTGGATCTGGTTGCGCCTGTATCAATAAAAAATGACACTGGTGCCCAGTACTTTAGCTTCTACATATGGACCAAACTGGTTTATCTCTAAGACTGTCCAAATACACAATCTTTCTCCTTTCTCAGGCACCTCAATTGGGAATTATCAGAACTTAAACTATTGATTTCTGAGGAAATAAATTACAATTGTGGCATGGAATTTTGGAAAGAGTTTGTATTCATTTGTGGCATCTGATTTAAATCTAACCGAGGGTTTCCCACATTTTGGGAGAACATTTGAACCTGTGGGGCAGGCATCATTGGATCCTGACCTTGCACATACGTTTGCATCTGCTTTGTATACACATTTTGCATTTGCATTTTTTTTCGGCATCTGCAAGTTTCCACCAATATCATTAGCATTACATCTACATTCCCTTTTACAGTGTCCAATTTTGTGACCGATGTGACGGGGAGTAATCTTTTTCATAGCAGCAATATCTAGTCCTGAACCTGTACCCACAGGAACACCTGTACCTCACCTTTGAAACATGTTAAATCCTCTTTGATTTCCCAGAATAGCAACTTGTGGCACTGCAACCCTTTGCATATTCCCTTGAGGCCCTGCAAAAGAAGGATTCTGAAAACTTTTCTGAGCCAACCTTGCCAACATAAACTTCTCTTTAATCTTCTGTTTCATGTCTAAGAACTTTCTACAGTATTTAGCATATCTCAAGATTTCATAGAGCGACTTATTCTGCCATCAGATCACACTTTGAGTTTTGTGTGTACAGACCTCTGGTTTCAGTCTTTAAACAAACTGTGACACAAAAACCCCCATATCCTTTTTTTCAGGGTACTCTCATCCACTGTGCAGCTGAAACACCTGCAACAATCGTTAATTAATTCCAAATCTCTCAGTGGCTCTCTGCCTTTCAGGAAAGTAATCACTGCCTCATATTTCTCTATCAGTATAGGAGAATGGTACATTTGCCCTAGTCTCCCCCACAGGTTCCTCTTTTGGCCATTGTACCACAGTCTTGCATTCAGCTCATAAATCAGCAGGTAATGTAATGTCAAAATATTTATTCAAATCTGTCCACAACAACTTTGAAATCTTTATGAATCGTTCCACTTGTGCATACCATTACACCGGTTTGTCTCACAATTTCAGAAAATTATTCATAAATGCAGACAAATAACCTCTACTCCAAAGAACATGTACATACATTCCTCCTGCTATTTCTCTGAGTGGGTAAGCTATAATTCCTTCCTTGTTTCCCTTATCTTGCTTCCCTGCTATAGCTTCTTCTCTCTTTCTTTTCATGTATCTTTGCCTATTTGATTTCTAGTTTCTCAGTCCCACTCCATTTACAAATTCATATGACTAATTCATTGATGTGTAAAAGCATTCCTGAAGCTTTCATGCTTTCTAATGCTGGGTCATCTAATTTGACCCTATAGCTTTTTGCAAATTAAAATGTTTAGTGAGAACAATCCTGTACTTCAGAGCCAATTCTGTCAATTTGCCATGCAGTAAAGATGCTCTTCGAGTAATCTCCTTACATAGGCAGATTAGCCCTTTTAAGTTGTATTGCTCAATATGTTCAAATTCTAAGCATGCCCTTAACTTTTCTTTTAATTCCACCTTCAACTGAGTAACATTTAAAGGTGTTTCCCTTTCCATGCCTGGCCTCTCCTGTACCTCTGTGCCTTTTATCTTTTTCATTTCCACTGCTACTTCTAGCCAAGCTGGCATATAACCCTCTTCAGTAGCATTTAAGTCACTATGAGTAAAAGGGGTTTTGAAGACTAATGTCCCTCCATCAATTAGTGCTTGTACTGTCTGGGGGGGGTCTCCACACAACAATCTGTGAATTTGGAACAAACCCTGAGGTAGATACATCTCCAGCAGGTTGATGAACTTCTGGCCTCAAATCCACATTTGGAAGCATTTGCAATGACTCTGGGGGATATCGGGGCATTTAAAGGCTTTATTTGGGCTGTGGTATGCACTCCGGTCACATTAGTTACAAGGGGAACTGCAACCTGTAGTCAAGCCACAACTGGTGAGACATTTTGGAGTATCTGTACGGGTCTTTCAATCTGTGCTACATCTGGATCTACATGAGCAGTTGCATCTGTGGCCCTTGTAACAGCACTTGATTCCCTGTGATCAGTAGGGCAGAGGTCTTGAAACTAGCATCCGCTCTAGAATCTCATCCCCTGAACTAGTATGCAACTCATCCCCATCTTTCTTTTGGTGTTCATTCTCACTTCCCTTCTTAGCCACTTCTGTAGTAATAGCTGGATATAATCCTGTTCCCTCTATGATAGCCTTTTGCCACCTATGATGTTCTTCATCCTATCGAACATCCGCATAATTCTGCACCACTCTTTTTTATCCTTTTCTGGTCTTTTTCCCTTTCCTTCTCCCTTGCAACCTTTTCCCATATACCCAGAGCTTCATATTGAGTGGTTCTGAGGGTGGCTTCATCTCGTACAACTTTCCTTTCAAATTATCAAGAATTCTGGTATTACATGTCCTGTATCTAGGAAAACTCCATGCACCTTCTTTCTGAGTGATTCTGCTCCATTAGCGAAGCCAAGAACGTAATCCATACTTAGTTGTCATAAAATGTGCAGGCGTGTTTTTGGGAGGTGCCTCTTCACCTTTCCATACTGGAATAGTAACCTCCCTCTTACTAAACTCTTAAATTCTTTAAAACATTTCACTTTTGCGTTGCAACGAGAGATAAGCAAATTTCAAACAAATGGTATTGTTTTGTGCCGTATATGTCAAATTTCAATAAACCAATCTGCTTAAGACTTCTTTTTCAATTTTTGTTCTAAAATCCAAATAAGTTATTCACTTTCTTGTAACTCATTCCCAGCGCGACACCCAGACGTAACCAACCAATCCCAGCACGAAAGCGCACCAACCGACCAATCTCAGTTCGAAACAATATGACTTATGGTCTCACTCCTTGCAGCAGTTCACCCTCCTTTACAATTTCTCTCTCATTCACACAACTTCAACAATAAAGCTTAAAACTCCTTCTTGTTTGCTCTACTGAAGAAATAACAGTATCACAATCACTTGAGTATTTTCCACAGGTAAAATCTTGACCGGCGTGAAATCACCCAAATCAATGCAGCTTCACCCATTTGCACAATTAAGTTCCACTAACACCGATCATTGTTAATAAATCACAATAATGCTTAGTATCTCTATGCCAATGATGGTACCTCACACACTACACCTTATCCTGCAAACAAGTCTTCTATTCAATTTTATGCATGTATCTATGTATATCCCGGGATGTTTCGACTACAGCTAGTCTGAATTCTTAAATCTCCTTTCTTCCAGAGCTTCTTAATACTACTTTTCGTTAACTCACTCATTCGTACTCACCACACTACTGTGTAAACCAAAACACAACTATCATAAACAACCCATTACCCTATTAATACTCACACCTTCAAACCGCTATCGCCTTCTTTTACCGCCTCGCCAGATGTTTATGTTCTTGACATTGAATTCAGGAAACGGGAATGTTACGGTTTATTCGGGTTTACTGTAATGCTGGTGTGGAAATGTTTTTCTTTAATAATTTCAGTTCAACCCATAACTCACAATAGGGATCTCCAACTCTGCACCAAAATCTTCTCTGCAATGGATCTTTGCCACCATTTTAGAATGGAGCATCTTTCAAATTCATTTCAATAATCATAATCAGTTTAGTCATTTAGTTCAGCCAGTAATGAGAGTTTTGGGTCAGTTCGGAAAACTTCATTTTTTACCATATTGTTTTGGTTTCTTTATTCAAATTAGAAAATCAAATAAATATGTTTACATAAATATCAAGAAAATCATGGATAGAGTCAAACGATAACATTTACAGAGCATTCCATAAAGGAATTTAATCCCTACTCTACTCTGAGCGGATGCTAACCTACCAGAACCCATAAAAAGTCCTATCGGAAAAGAGCAAAATTTAAAGGAACATTGAAATGGGAGCAGATTGAAGACAAACTGTTCATGAAGAGTCGTTCCAGAAACTCGTCCGAGTCTCTACTCCAAAATTGGCATCAGCAAACAGTCGCAGTAACAACTGTTCAAAGTAAAGCTAAGAAAAGTCACAGCAGTAGCGATAAACGTCAAAGAAATAGACACTCACAAAGTTGTATGCAACAGAAATCAAATCAGCAGTAGCTGACAGCGCATGGGTTAAACAATGCTAAGGGAAAAGAGATGGTTGCCGAAGAATGGCCTGAGCCAGACTGGACTGCACTGCCTTAATTATAACTAGGAACATGTGTATAAACAAACACAAAACATATGTAACAATCCATACTGATGTTAGGTCATCTTGAGACAATGAGGAAAGATCGGCAGATTGTCTGCTTCTTCTTCTTTCATTTCCACGATAAACATGCGAAGTCGGCAAGCTGCTATCTACAAGTGTCAACTTAGTTGCTAAACTCTCATGTGGGTTAGCTTCACTCTGAGTTCCCATGAGAACTCTGCAGTCTAAACAATTAGATATTCAGTATTCCACCGTGAAACAATTAACTGTTCCAAAGGCAGAAACATTCTAGTTGTAACCTACGAGATTAAGTCATGAGATTCACGTCTTCATGTAAGCATTACTATTTTAATATACAATTTGAGATTCACGTCTTCATGTAAGCATTATTGTTTTAATATACTATTCAGCATGGTGAAGAAGTGGCAGCTAAAAAAAACAATTAAATACAATGAGAACATGTAGTTTGGGAAAAGAAGAACTATATTTTTAAAGTCAGCACATTCTACGGAGATGACACATTGAAGCAAGTCAAGTGTGAATCATTTATCAAATCATATTGCATAGTTCAACATTTCATAAAAGCATTTGTTTATTTATTAAAGAAGAATATTCACTGAGAGAAAGAAAAACGGAAGAGGCGTATGTTGTGTTGGCTTCTAGCTTGCTGCTCAGCCAGTGTATGGTGTGGAATGTTAGCATGAGTGTATGATGTCATAGAGTGTTGTATGCGTGCATGAATGTCAGTTGAGAGTAGGGCTGAGCAGCAAGCAGGCTGCTCCTGTTGGGGTTTTCTTACTTACCTTGTTCTTTCGTTATTTGTACCTTACTTCATTTATTAATTACTTAATAAACTACATGAACATACCAACCGGAATACGGACCATTTATTCCGTTATGACACTGGCGACGAGGATGGGATGGCGACGATTGAAGAACCTACATCTGTTTTCCTTAAGGACTTTTGAACTTTAAAAAATGAAGCAACCACAAGGTATGATCTTGCAACTATTTATGAATCGTTAAGGCATTATGGAAACCTTCGTACTTTTAAGCTTACTGGCACCATTTTACGAACCCCAACAGTGACCTCCCACCGGTCGCCCTCAACACCTTCGTGCCAGTCCCTGCTGTATTTGCCAATGTCCCTCTAACCTAATTGGATCTGTAAATGAGTCTTCATTTTTCCTCTTTGTTAACGTTTTTAAGGACCTTTATGTATTGTTTTGGAGCCATTAACTAATCTGATTGCGGGAGTGTAAGTGGGAAATCGCTGCCACCTAAGTCGAAGAAATTGCGACCCCATTTGGCACTTCGCAAAAATGAACTGTCCCTGATTCCTGCTTCCGTCTACCTTGTTACCTACTTGCCCCATTGCCGGCTCGTGCGCCCTGTTGAAACAAGTTTCTGTCTGCCTGCTCCTTCTGCTCACAACCTGTCATTAACGGGACTAAGAGGAAAAGAACCGGGGTATCTGGTCTGGATACGTTTACAGAGTAGAGGACAGGGTCCAGATCTGGGAAGCGGATTTGGGCGTGTGACCCTTGGCTGTGGACAAGAGTTGTTTTCTACTGTCTCCTTGACAGATCCTGGGTGCCCTAGGTGGCCTGCGCTGCTCTGAATGAATCGTGACAGTGGTAAAAATTACGGTGGCAGTGTTTTAATGGAGACATTTTTATTTGGTTTTTGGCTTACTCGAGGACCCGATCCACGCATCTGTTCCCAACCGTCATTTTAAATTCAAAATACTGCTCGAGCGCACAAACAGCCTCTCGCGCTCTCACCGTCATTTCTGCTGCCTCTGTTTTCTCGTGACATCTACTGGATTCGAATCGGAGCTGCATTCCTTCCTCTATGTTCCTGCATGCATCGACGTGCCTGGAGCCACCCGGCGCGCCGTCGTGCTGCGTGCCTCCATTTTGCACCACCGGAGCTCCTTTGTGCTGCCAACCATTGCCAATCACGTTTTTTTAATTTTTTTTTCTTCTTCAAGCAATTGGCAAACTCGTCACTCGTTTTCACCTCCACATCAAGCACTACCCATTCCGTGCTGGATGACAAGGATGAGGTGTTTCCAGCTTGCAATCGGCATTTTGATGTACTTTCTTTCCAGTGGGGTGGTCCCAAAGAGAAAAAGAAGAAATGGAAGGAAAACATTTTTTTTTTTTTCTCATCGTCATGGCATCGTGAATACAGCATTACAGTTTCATTGGCCACGTAGCAGTGCCTTCTAGCGGTCATTTAGCACCACTGCACCTTTTTAGAAAATGAAAAGTCCACGTTTTAGCATGTTCTGCAGGGAACTTCATGTGTGGTGCATTTCCTTCCAAATCCATGGTTCATTTCACGACGCAAGGTACTGTTCCATTCCGTATAATGCAGCAGCTCCAGCTCTACAATGACTACGGTGACCACTTTATTTGTTTTATCTCATTATTTTATGGAACGTGGTTTAAGTTAAAAGGTTTAGCTTTTCTTTATGAACCATTTTGCCAATATGCATTTCCTAGTGTTCTCGCATGTTACGCTGACATTTTGGTTAACTATTGTTACTACGTGTATGTAATTGTATTGTAACAGCTTTTGTTTGTATTATGGTATCTTATCTTCATATTCTTGTTCTTGGTATCTGAGACACTTTGTTTTTCCGCCTTCCATGGTACCTGTTGGTGGATTTTCATTGTATCGCTTTACTATATTACTATTACTATTTCAGGTGTATTCTCTAATTCCAAATGAGTTTACTTACGCAGCGCTATTCAGTTGTGAGTGTTTTTCTTGTCTCTGACTGGCACTGTCTGTTTTCTGTTGCTGTTTCTTCTTGCCATCTTCATTCTGGTATGGCCAACTAGCATGTTTGGTGGTGATTTGGAGCATCAATTCCTTTGTTATGTGTGTTTCGTCTCCATCTACTCTAGTGTTGTCCTTAGGAACTTTGTTAGTATCTCCTTAGCTGTTGATATTTCCTACTTTTCCTTTTCTGTTGCTCTTCCTACACATGTTTCTTTGCCGTTCTATTAAAGGGGGAAGATGGGTGTGTGTTATTTGGATTATATCTGTTATTCCTTTTCGCGGTTTGCATTTCCCATTTTCTTTCTTATTTTAGTGTTTATCCTCTCTTCGTTAGTCTGCATATTAATTCTATTGTTTTATTGCAGAATCCTCTATCATAATAATTGCAATATGTTTTCATTTAGTTGTTTTTGTTTATTGACATTCAGACTGCTTGCTTCTTCCCTGTAATGTCGTTATTATGCTTATTCTTGGCATTTCAATTTTTGGTGTTTTATTAAAGGGGGGAGAAGTGTTGTGTTGGCTTCTAGCTTGCTGCTCAGCCAGTGTATGGTGTGGAATGTTAGCATGAGTGTATGATGTCATAGAGTGTTGTATGCGTACATGAATGTCAGTTGAGAGTAGGGCTGAGCAGCAAGCAGGCTGCTCCTGTTGGGGGTTTCTTACTTACCTTGTTCTTTCGTTATTTGTACCTTACTTCATTTATTAATTACTTAATAAACTACATGAACATACCAACCGGAATACGGACCATTTATTCCGTTACGACAGCGTAGTAGAGTAATTTCAATAGAAATGAGTGCTTACTGCGAAAATCATGCAACATGTTCATTTTGGAAGTTTAAGAAAAGGCACCTTTTCCTAGATTTCAATCTATTGAGCATTTTTGTGTTCATGTCTAGTGTAAATTATGTCATTCATTTAAGCAAACTTTTTCTACTCTATTAATCATAAGGACACATAAGCTTTTTTATGGCAAGCAGTAGGTCAATCTTTCTGAGTGCTAGTCAGCTACATATAAATTACTCTGCATATGCAACATGATGAGTAATATTGGTTTCCTTTTGGAATTTAATTTATAACAGTTTTCTTCAACTACAGAAGCCAAAAAGCTACATGAAGCCTGTGCTGCAGCAGCTGCGGAAGGGAGTTGCCCTGCTTTTATTTCTGTATGCTCTCCCTAGTTGAAACTCTATCTCATATTCTTGTTATGTGGCCTGTGACGTTCTTGGTTACACCCTTATTTTCTGCATCTTCCAAATTAGGATCCTATGAAAAGCACATTCATGCTGCCTATAAATGGACTCATGGAAGTAACGTAACAATATGTTTACTAATGGCTGTAAAGTATCCTGCCACATTCTGAGAAATAGCACACATTCATTGTCTGACCATTATTAGCCGACACTGCTCGAGCTGAGCAAACACGTCTGCTAGTGTTCAGCATTGTTTATTGAACAGCATTTGTTTCACTTTTGTATTCCTAAACCATGCTGATAATAATATGGGTTTAGCCCTCTTTTATAAAACAAAAAAAGAAAAACCAAAAGCCCAATTTTATTAGCATGACATGTAATCAATCAGCATGAGGCACTGCGTACAAAACAACTTTGGATTAGATTTACTTAAGGTTGACGGGAGGTGATTAGTGCTTATAGAACACCACCTCGAGTATGTATTTGTATAAGTTAAGTTACCTTTTTCAAGTTACGGCAGGATTTGCGGATCTGCCGAGGATCCACACAGAGATCGGTTAGGCGCCACTGCGGATCCTCACAAGTAAAAAATTTTAAAAAAAATGTAAAAAACATTTAAGGCAATTTCTTCACATTAAGTGTCCCATTGTAACCCCTGTTACACACCCATGGGGTTAGGGTACATCTACCCTAACCTTAACAATCCATTTACACATTAAATTATAACCCCTGCGACCATGCTTTGGTTTATAAATCTTGGCAGTTCGGACTGGACTGTTCCCATGAGGCACAGGGTCAAGACTGATTTGCATATAGGTGGGTCTGAACTGAGGTGGGGAAGTGAGCTAAAGAACGATGATGGATTCAACCCAGATCTGTGACTGGGGGAGAGTGTCTGAAGAGTTTCAGCGCTCCGTCTATCATCTCCTTTTGTTTTCTTTGTTCGCCCTAAGTTGGCAGGGTATGCCCAGATGTGGGTCCCTTGCTCACTTTGCTACTGGAATCAAGCAAGCCTGGCTGATGAGGGGTGTTACCCCAAAACCAGTCCCAGGATGCTTATTTCCAGTTCAGGGAAGATCTGGCTTGGCAGTGCAGGCTGGACTGTTCTCATGAGGCACAGGGTCAAGACTGATTTGCATATAGCTGTGTCTGAACTGAGGTGGCGAAGTGAGCTAAAGAAAGATGATGGATATGACCCAGATCTGTGACTGGGGGAGAGTGTCTGAAACGTTTCAGTGCTCCGTCCATCATCTCCTTGTGTTTGCTCTGATGTATAAAACGGCGGCTGCAACTTTCCAGTCAAGTTGCAGCCAGCTGATCACCAGATTGCTATTGGCATGTGGATTTGCAAATTGTCCTCCGTGGATCTGCGGCGACTCCTCAGTGGAACCGCAAAGGATCTTCGTCCCTAGGTATCTATATTTCTTTCTCTTTCAAAAACTCCAAAACTACTGAATGGATTTACATCAAATCACAAAAAGGGCTCTTTGTGGACCATGAGCTACCTTTCTGCTAAATTTGGTATAATTCCATTCTACAGTTCAGGCTGTAGATTTGTCCCTATGAGGAAATTGCATGGGAAACGCAAATTTTTTGACCACCTCTTTTTCTCTGCCCCCCTGTTGACGGATCACCTGAAAACTTTCAATGGAGTACTAGACAAAGCAGTACACTTTTGGGGAAAAGTTCATGAAGATTTGCCAAAGTTATTAGGAGACTAAAAAAACCACACTAGAACTACCTGCTGGTGACTGCCAGTGATAGATAGATAGATAGATAGATAGATAGATAGATAGATAGATAGATAGATAGATAGATAGATAGATAGATAGATAGATAGATAGATAGATAGATCCCCCCAAGTGGCAGTCACCACTGGGTGGTTACAGTTAGGTCATTGTTTCCATAGCAAGAGCCTTTTTGCTTTGCTAATATCCTTGGCGCCATTTGACGAATCTTCACAAAATTGCCCAAAAGGATTCTTTTATTTGACTAGTTTCTTCATAGAATGTTTGGCAGTGATCCAGGGGAGTCCCAAAACCACAAAACCCTCATTCATTTTCATGGAATTTTTTAAGAAGCACTACTGCACAATTGGCTGAAAGGATTTGCACTAAGTTTGATAGGAAGCTAGAGCTTGGTTCAGGAAGCGTGCATGCTGTGATTAGGTGTAATCCGATTAGGTGTTCCTTGAACCCATTTTTCTTTTGAATAGAGCATTCTGATTGGCCGAGGGAGCTTTTATCCCTTGGGCCAATTTGCTACATGGGAGTCAGGCTCCTGTGAGAGTTTGCGCTCTGCTTGGCTCCTTGCAGCAGTGCTCAATTTGAGCCAGGGCTTTCTGGTGCTAAGCACCGGCACTAAATTGGTTTCTGGTGCTCTGCACCGGCACCTAATTGTCAACACTATACATAGAACAGTCTATCACATGGTGGCGCTGCTCATTCCATTTAGGGATAAGCAGAACAACGGTTGTTTAGGAATATAATATACATTAAAATTGCTAATACCTGCCTCCCCAGCCATTCCTTTAGCTTTAGGGACCTGGAATAATCTGAACTGTCGCATTTACATGTGAGAGAGATGGTTAGCGGTTGTTTTGGCAGCAATGACGAGCGATGGGTGGTGCAAGCTGCAGTGGCCTCCTTGTCAGAGCCCTGGCACTTAATATTTTACAAATTAAGCACTGCTGCAGCATGACAAAAAATATTGCAGGCAGCCATTCCAGGACTCGGAGAATTAGTGCCCTGTCCTGAGTGTATTAATGAAAAAATATAAAGGGCAGGGTAGGGGTACCCTGCTACCCAGCCCTTGTAGGGGTTCCCAGAGGTTAGTCCCAAAGGCAAAAATTAAATTAAAATGAAAAGAAACAATCTTGCGGGACAGGATAACACCAAAAACAAAATACACCCGCTGGCGTATTAACTTTGACATGTGACCCCTGGGGTGGGCTAAGGCCCGGGGGTTTTCAATATAAAATGTATGGGAAGGGGAGCAGGAGTATGGCCCCCCTCCCTGAGCCACATCCCCTGGGGTCAAATGCACAGTGAAGGGGAGGGAGGCATAGGGCCCCCCTATAGCCATGAAGGAGCTTTGTGGACCCCATCTCAGGGGGCCGAATACTATATAAAGGCAAGGGGACATGTGACTCCCCTCCTGAAGCAACTAATGGACCCCAGTCCCAAAAATAAAGCAGAGGGAGGCCACATGGTGGTATCCGTCCCGCGGCCCCGAACCCCCAGGGCGTGATACTACACAGTGTCCCGGGGAGCCTACCTTAGGGACACTGCGGTTCCCTGTTCGAGAGAGTACGGGCACTCCACTATGATCAGCTGGAGCAGTAGAAAAATTCTACTCCTGCCCGGGCATGAGCAAAGGAAAGGTTCCGATTCCCGATAACACCGAGTATGGTGCGGACTGCGGAGCTAGTTTAGGCTGTTGGGGGCCTGAGGCTCCCCTTGCAGTCTCTAACATACTGTTTGGTGGGTGCCTTGAGTGGGCAGTAGGGCACCAACCAGAGGCCCCAGGGAGTGGTGACCTTGGGGCTGTAAAGGCTTGGGGAGGGAAGCCATGCACCTATCCCTTCATTTTTTTTAAAAAGACCCGATGGATAGGGTCCCCAATTCCATTATTTGCCCTTATTGGCTCAGGGACAGGCCACCGCCCCTCTCCTTTATTATTTGACTCAAGAAAGGATGCCATGCACCATCCATCCTTAAATTAAAAAATAAGATATGATGGTATGGGGTCCAGGGTGAGCACCAGGATACCCAACATAAAGTATAAAGAAAATAAGTAAATAACAAGTGAATGCCAGAGCTAGCAACATTAGGAAAAAATAAGACATTTTAAGTGAGCAGATTCAAAGTGTTAGTGGTGTTGTAGGGTGGCTCATATAAAGGAGCCAATCCCCAACTAAACTTGGCAACTTCCTAGAGTAAGTTGCTTCCTTTTTTGCATAATTTATGTGGAAGCCTGAAAAGGTATTCTTTTGGTGTATTTATAAATCACCCTGTGCTTAACCATCTGGTAGCTTGGCAGAAACGATGTCAGGCTTAACTTAGACACAATGTGTAAAGCATTTATGAGGTACTCAAACAGTAATAAAGGGAAAACACAATCCAAGAAAAAACCCACACCAACTATTTGCCACCAAAATAACAAAAGTCCAATCAGTGAAACAGGAGATATGCAATTTCAAAGACTATTTGGTCTTGCAAGACCTGGTCAAATTCAAAGGTTCAGGCCGACAGTGATTAGGTGCGGACCATATACAGGGACTAGGTTAGTCCTGCTGAAAAAGTTTCCTTCTAAAGCTCATAAAGTTCAGCACAAAATGTTCCGTTTGTGATGGAAGAGGCTTCAGGGAGAGCGTCTGTAGAGCGAAGAGCAAGCCAGGGCTGTTCGGCGTCATGGATGGTCATTGCTGGATGTAGGAAAGTGCCTCTTTTTGCATGGTTAGCCCGCACTTTTTGCCTGATGTTATTTTGAACTGTAAGTGCACTGTGTCCCTGCTAACCAGGTTCCCAGTACCAGATCTCTTTCCCAAAACACTGTACCATGATTTGCACAACTTCAGCTACCCCTATAAGTCCCTCGTAAGTGGTACCCCTGGTACCTAGAGCATGAGTACTGAAGTGGGCCACCCCAGGGCCCCTTCACCAAGGCTATGCACTCTGTCATTGCTGGCTGTGTGTCCTGGTGCAGGAAAATCTAGAGTCAGCATGGCACACAGTCCTGTATGCATGCCAGCCATACCCTGCATAATATAAAGGTGAGTCACCCTTACAGCAGGCCTTTAGCCCTAATGCAAGGTGCACTATAACATATGTGTGGGCATATCAGCATGAGCAAATATGCCCCCAAAATGTCCAGTCCATCCTGTGATGTTGTAAGTGAACAGGGAAGCCATAAAGAGTACATGGGCTTTGTGTTTGTGTCTTAGGTCCAGGATGGCTTCACTGATTTCTAAGATGTTTGGTACTAAACATCTTGTTTTAATAAATCCTCACTGATGCCATTGTTGGATTTATTAATAAATCCACACAGGAGACCCTTATAGACGGTCCTCTGAAATCTAACCAAACACTAGTGGGGTCTTTGGCCGTTTTCACCAGCCTGCACAATCCGAGATGTTTCTGACCTCATGGGGTGAGAGCCAGCACTCTCCAAGGCCAGAAGAATACCTGCTCTGGGCGGGGGTGGTTCACACCTTCTCCAGGACAGGATGGCCTTCTTGGGCGGAAAGCTTCAAAGGCAATGCCACCTGTGAAATCCCACCCAGGAACCCCAAGACAGTGGGGGAGGCCAAGCTCTCTTTCCTGCTCCAGTTTCAGCGAGAGAAAAGGTGGGAAAATTAGTTAAATGAGGTGGAGAGTCCCCCCTCAGCCTGCACCATCCCTAGGATGGGGCATGCAAGGTAAACTCCTCTCCTGAAATTCCAACATCTAGAAATGGTGGGACAACCTCCAATGAGGGCTAGGATAGTCCCTCTTCCCACAGGAAGTGGTTACTGAAGTGTGTAGACACTCTAAAGGTAGATAGCCGATTGGCTATTACCTGTCTCCCCTTGTAACACCCCTAAATTCAGTATTAGGTGGCTCCCTGAGACCTAAACCTCTGATTCATCGGACCAAAGAAGACCAGGACAAAGATGACCCGCAGCATGAGAACTGAAGCCCTGCTACAGAAAGCAAAAGCGCCAAACCCTGCCAGCTGGAAGGAGGGCTCAACAATCACTGCCGCTGTGCCATTCAGAAACCTACAAGGACTCCAAGAACCTCAAGCACCTCTAGCCTTTGAGAAATTGCTTAGAAGCTCCCATGGACTGAAGGTATCACTCTCCTGCACACCACAGGCACCAATCCCGTGAAGTCAGGTTTGTCGGCTTGCTGCTCCCCAACTACCTCAACGCAGCTCCCAAGCAAGAAGATGTACAACAGCTCCAAATAGTCAGATCTGCCTGTCCACCTAGCTTGGAGGTACCAAGACCTACTGGAGCCGCGGCATACAAATACCCGGGTGCCTAACCCCCAACGGTTAAAACTAGAAAGAGACCACACTGGACTCCCAAAGTGCCAGAGGCAAGCACCCATCAAGAGACATCAAGACACCTGAAGCCCACTTCCTGAGTTGTCCAGCTGTCCCGAGATTGCCCCTCCAAGTTGCCTGATCCTGACCATAAGGACAAGGAAGACGCACAACACCCGGTTGGCCTGTTCACTCTGCACCGGTCCCAGCACCAGCCAACCAGCTCTTTGCCAATGGTCCCCAGGCCCTTGCGGCTTCCTCCCTCTAAGGGGACCCACTGGACTTACCTGTAAGTCCATCTGTGCAGTGCATTTCCAAGTGGCCCCCCCTTTGTCTTGCACACCAGATTCCAAGACCCCCAGCACTCTGCTCCTGCCCAATTCTGGATGCTCCTGCACTTCTCCTGCTAGAACTTTGGACATGGCCCGACATAGAACTGAAACTAGAAGGTGACCTTCATGAAAACATTGCCTGATTTTATATACAATTTTCTTCACATTCATTCCTATTGTGCGTTATTGCACACAAATGTAATACATATTATGAAATATTTTTAAAACAGTAGCTCAAAAAGTACTTACCTTAGAAATGTGTTCTTGGTCTCTAATCATACATAAAAATAGTCTTTATTTACAAATTGGTCATGGATTTGTTCTTGAGTGTGTCTCATTTATTGCCTCTGTGTGTGACAACAAATACTTAGCACCACACTCTAATAAGCCTGACTGCTCGCCCACAGTACCCCAAAAGAGCATAAGAATGATATACTTTTACCTCTGCATACCTAGTGGGGAATCCATGTAGTCTCTGCACAGTGTACTTAATTTTAGTGCACTATATGGATAGCAAGCTTCCTACACTGGAGCTTCACATTGGTGCCGATGCTGTAGGGTGAAGTGCAGATCTTGTGTTTTCGGTTGTCGCTGGAGGTCGCAGTAACATGAGGAGTATGATTCACTGGAGCTTCATGTTGGTGGTCTTGGGCAGCAAGATCTGGACATGAACGGTCTGTTTGCGGTTGAGAAGAGCTCAAAACTTCAAGATTTCTCCTTTTCTTTAAGGAGGTGCTCCACTGATGCCACACCAAGTGACCAGGACCAGTGGAGGCAGACCTTGAGGATCAGGATCTCACTCCAGCAGAGGTCAGCAGGGATCAGGCAGGTCTGGTTGCATGCCCAGGCAAGTCTAGCACAGCAGGTCAGCTGGGCAGTTGCATGAAGGCCTCTGGAGCTTGGTGTGTTTCTTTAGCACAGAACAGGGTGTCCGTAAGCTGACACTTGGAGTCACTTCAGCCTGGGATGAAGGGTGCATGTGCAGTCTTCCTTCTAAGACACCAGGTAGTCCTCTGTCATCAGGGTAGCCTTCTTATGTAGAATCCACAGGTCCAGTACTGTGCTTAAGAGTGGGTCTGAGGGTCTCCTTTTTCTACCTAGTGCCCACTTTGAAGTGGAAGAAACTTCTGAAGTCTTCCCCCTTCAGAAGCAGCTGGAATTTCCTGCCTTTCGTCCTAGTCCCAGTCTGTCCACAGGCACAATAGCCTAGTGTGGTGTCCTTTGTGAGTGAGCTAGGCAGTGTCGCTGAAGTGCAACTGTGCCAAGTGAAAGCTCCACCCCCTCATCAAGTCAGGGTGGTCCATCCTGCTAAGACACAGACCCTCCATTGTGTGGCTGTCTGGGAGGAATACACAAAGACCAACTGCCAACTACACCTAGTCATGTTACCCAGGGACAGGCTTCAGGCACCAAATGGTTAGGGCAAGAAAATGACAGCATTCTAAAATTGCTTCAGAATTGTGACTTAAATAGACCTCACAATTCAAGAGGGTTTTAAATTACAATTTCGTAGACACCAAATATGATATTCTTACCGGCTCCCAAACAAAAGTTATCACTTGTTTAATGTAATAATGTAGCCCTATATTATCCGTTGGGTGAGGGAGGCTTGCAATAGAGAATAATAAATGTGAGTTTTTTTACTACCTGGACATGTAAAACTTAAAAGTACACATCCAGTTTCTTAAATACAGCGCACCCTGCCCTATGGGCTGTTTAGGGCCTACCTTTGAGGCAACTTATATTTATTAAAAAGAAAGCTAATGGCAGGCTTAAGACAGGTTTGTTTTAAAGGGCTACTAATGTAGGTGGCACAATATGTGCTGCAGGTCTTACAGGCTCTGGGCACATGGTATACCATTTTACTAAGGACTTACTGGTAAAGTAAATATGCCAGTTGGGTATAAGCCAATTTGACCATGTTTACAGTAACGAGCAGGAGCACTTTAACACTAGTTAGCTGTGGTAAAGTGTGAACCTTCTCCTCCTCTTTCTCATGCTGCTATTGTCTAAAGGTCCCAGGCAGAGAGGAAAATCATAATGAGTCTATTTCCTTGAAATTAGGGCCCCACACAGTATGACTTACAATGAGAGGGCAGGACGACTCTGAAGTACATAGGCCAATCACCATGCGTCATTCTGCTTAAACATTCAGTATACTCCATAGAGTCTGGCCAATGTATTGTAGGTGAATGACTAACTCCCAGTAACTGTTCACTTGTATGTGTTTTGCAAATACACTGATAACTTTGTACATGCATGGTTGCTCATTAGTCATGATAGGAAAACGGTTTCAGAGGAAGACATGCAATACATTTTCTGTTCTTGGTGATCAGATGGGAAAGGATGTGCTGTAGGCCTGTTGTCTTCATTATCAAGACTGCGACCTACAGGAGGATGTGACCCAACATAGCACTGAATCCGCTCTGCTATCTGTGACAGATGACCTTCACATGTATCAGGATCAAGGGTATTCTGCGATCTTGGTACTGCTGGATTTATCGGCGGCGTTCGATACAATATCTCACAACATCTTAATCGAACGTCTGACCGCAATTGGAATTGAGAGCACAGCGCTAACCTGGCTAAAGAGTTTTCTGTCTGACCGTACCCAAACTGTTAGCATGGGCTCATTCCAGTCAACAGAAACTCATATCACCAAGGGGGTGCCACAGGGCTCTTGTCTTAGCCCTACCCTTTTTAACATCTATGTGGCACCCCTGGCCAGCATATTGAGAGACTTTGGGTTTGTCCCTGTCTCCTATGCTGATGATACGCAGCTCCTATTCCCTTTTAAACATCTGACCGACGAAGTGAGGGTGGCCTTCTCAGATGGCATGAAAGCTGTAGCAAATTGGATGAAGTCTAACTACCTCCAATGCAACGTAAATAAGACCGAAGTAATGCTTTTTGGGGAGGTTAGAAATCTGTGGACTTCAGAGTGGTGGCCATGTGAGCTTGGTCAAGTACCTGAACCCAAACTGGTCATAAAAAACCTAGGGGTTCGTCTTGATCGCGAGCTCACCTTTAAACAACATGGCACTGGGTGACCGGCCAATGCTTTCATGTTATTGGACTCTTACGCAAAGTGTTACCACTATTACCTGATTCCACTAGAAAAACCTTGGTACAGGCACTAGTGTTGAGTCGCCTGGATTACTGCAATGGACTCCTGTTGTCAGCTAATCAGGGAGTCCTAGCAAAACTCCAGGTGATACAAAACACTGCGGCACGACTTGTGCTGAATGCCCCCCCAAGAACACCTTCCAAACCACTCCTTGACAAATTACATTGGCTCCCAGTTTGTAAAAGGATTACTTTTAAGACATGCTGTCTTATTCATAAAACCATACATGGTTCTGGACCCTCTTATTGGAAAGACAAATTTACTCCCTACAATCCCACTCGGCTTCTTAGGTCCAGTAGCCAACTTCAACTTAAAGTACCTGCCATTAAGAAGAACAGACAAGGTGGGAAAGCCTTGTCTGTGGTAGGCCCGACACTATGGAATAAACTCCCTCTTGAGCTTAGGCAATGCTCAGAATTTTTGTTTTTTAGGAAAAAACTCAAAACGTTCTTATTTTAGTAATTCATCTACCGTTTTAGTATTTATGTTGGATTGTGCTGAGCTGTTCCTTTCGTCTCCTGTAGCTGCCAATTTTTCACTCTCTTCTCCTCTTTATCTGTGCGCAGAGATACTCTTGTGCAAGAGTCGATTCTAGCGCGATATAAATCCATAAATAAATAAATAAATAAATAATACTGGTCCCCAAAAATGAGTACTTGTGGTGACCACTGGCAAAAATTAACCACTGAAAAACACATTTATCACTCCACAAACTCGATGACTTAATCATGGACTGTGTAACACACTCAGCGGCACACTCACTTAGTCTGTCAGTGCATTATGCTTACCGTCTGTCACTAATGATGACCTGGCTGGTAGGTAAGATTAATTTACTGCCTTAACATATGCATTTCCTCCCTTTTGAGGTTTTCTTCAATAGACATAAAACCTTTCCTGTGAATTGTGTTGTGTTTGTTTACTTCAAATACTAGTTCCAATAATTTCAATGGAATCTGACCTTAACAAGGACAACATTCCCCCATAACAATGAGTCATAATAACCCTATTTATTAATATGCATTAACAGCCCTGGGCCATAATGACCATTAACAACACTTCACTCCGAGTATTAATGGGTACAGTCAGTAAGGACATTATTGGCCCCTGGCATCTATAAACCTTTAGTCATTGAATACAACCCATTACAGCCTTGGACTATTAAGCCTCAATACATTCATGAGACAGAATAATCTCAGGATGTAGTCACATAATAGCATAAAAGTTCTATCTGTAAAGCGCATGTTCACCCCTAAGGAGGTGTCTTGATGCGGTCGACAAAATACAGAGCATTTTTTTTCTTTTTTCTTCTGTTTTCATTATTAAATGCTGCTGTCCACCTAAATTGTGGCCTTAGGGTGCTCTATGAGTGAGATCAAAATGAGTAAGTAAGAAAGCCATGGTAAGTAGGAGCGAGAGATGGTAGTGTGACCTACTCAGTCTCTCCTGTACAATAGACGATGTAAAACACGGAATGCTGTAATTCAGTTCAAGGCTGTCAAGCCTAAAGCTTGGAGAAGTCCGGAGCTTGGTTATAAAGGTTGGGACGGTCTTAGGCATCTGACTGGAAGATTAGTAGTGTTGGCCAACTCTATAGTACTCATTTTATCATCCCTGGAAGGATGAAAGGTTGAGAGGCAGTGCCTGGATATCCGCATGGTGATCAGCGCGCTTTACAAATAGTGATGGATTGAATGAGAGGGCCCACAAGATTCAAACCTGTGACAATGAGGTGAGATACAGATCCCTGGAAGGGGTGCATTAAACACCTAAGCCACCAGACTGGCTAATGAGCATCTGTAGCCCTTTTCATTCATATCCAACAGCGGCTTTAGACAATGTCCGCAGCAAGTCGCGAGCATTACGGTCTCTTGGCAGCAATAGGCCTCAATAAGCCTCAACATCCTATGTGCACTTTACAAATGGTGTGGAGTTCTCCATGGCACTAGGATAGTCATGGTAACATGATGAGGTATTGTCAAGTGCCCCTGAGTGTTTTGGAAATGTGTTACCTGAAGTGCACGAAGCAATAATATTAATTGTCTTGGGGTTCAGGTGACGTTTATAAACCACTCATCCTTCAGTGCAAAAAGCTGCTGATCCCCTGACACTATGTAGTATTATGAACTTTATTAGAGTTGCGGTGCGATTAAGGGCAACTACAGAGATATCCTGATTGTAATTATCTCATTGAAATGTTTTAATCATGGAGTAACAGTCAGGATTCTGATAGTGATTTAATTGTATTTTTAACTGTTTGTATATATGTACTTTCATGATGTTTTTTAACCATCGAATAAAGATTGACTGACTGACACTCATCCTTCAGTCTCATGGTTTGTAAATGTCATCAGAACACCTCAGTCTCAGCACAGGCCCATGTTACGAGGCTATGTGTTTTGTATGCGCTCTTTCTCTCTCTGAGTGCAATAAGCTATTTATTACCATTGTTGAGTTTGGGGAGGGGTCGTGACTCATGGGAGGCGAAGCCTCCATTTAGTCATGGTGCCCTCTCCTCTCCCTCAACAATGATAATACATAGCATATAACATTTTGTGTATCTGCATATCTGGCTTATATTATGATTTTTTATGAATATTTGTCTTAACTAAATATGTTTAGCCAATCACAGGATGCACGGGGTTACATTTGATCTGCAAGGCAAAATCGAATTGAAAAGATCTGTGATTAATAGGAAAGTCATTTTCCTGTGTAAAGTAATTCTTAGATGCAATCTGTTTAGCAGTTATACAGTTATACATGATTTTCCCATGTCAATTTGGATGTACTGTGTAAAAAATTTGAGATCGTCTTCCACTGAGTAATAAATGGGGGAATATGAGTTTAGTTCACTTGCTCTAAATAATGTTTTTGGGACACATTTATTTTCACTGCCATGACAAATATATTGTCTGATGCCAGGTGCTTTCCTGGCTTTGGGTGGGGGAGGCGCGCGACAGCCACTGGTGATGGGGTGGGTGGCAGGTATAACGTGAGACAAGGACAGAGGCAGATGAGGTCATGTTCTGTATGGCTCCCACGTGACTCCTCTTCCCCTATACAGATGTTGAAAGCAGGGGCAGGAGATCAGAGAGCAAGCGTCCAGAACATAAAATTATAGAACTGTAACAGTGAGGAACGGGAATGTTTATCACCACAGGATTCTGAGTGACATCATAGATAGCTCGAGCTCCACTCTTGTCTATTTGTTGTCACTATATTACCCAGAACCCACTGGGGCAAAACAGTTATTCACTGGAACTCCTGTATTGTTCCTTCACTCCTGGTGTGACCATGCTTCACATGGCCACTGGACAGAGAATGCTGGCAAGCAACAGATTTTAGTGGCTGCATTCTAAGTAGGGTGACCAACCGTCCGTAAATTTCATGGACTGTCCGTAATTTGGACCTCACGTCCGTTGTCCGTGAGGATCCCTTTTACCTTTTGTCCGTAATTATGGCCATTACAGGGAGCACACTGCCCCCCTGCCAGAGGCCTCGGCTCCCTGATGGGGCCACCTGCACTCCTCCCAGAGCACAAGAGCAGCCCCACCCCGCCCATTGCCATTCTGTATGGGGCTGATTTCCACATACAGAATGACAAGGGGGCAGTCCTGGCTGTTAAGGCATGTGGTGGCCTCCTCCTGCCTCAGTGTACATCAGGGCGTTCATTATGTTAGAGGGATAAAAGTTAAAATGCCCAAGATGCAACGTGAGAAAACAGTTTATATAAAGAAGCATGTGAAACAAGTTAAAAAGAACGGCTTGTAGTTCTTTCACTGTCTCATCATCTTAGAACTGACGCATTTTCAATATTATATTCAACAAAGCCATGGTTGCTGCTTTTTTATTTTAAGCAACTAACAACCATTGACAAAGCCAATAGTCCTGGCTTGTTGTTGGTGTAATGATACTTGCTGTATTATAAATCTGGATGCAATGACAGAAACAACATAATAATAGTCGGGCGGAATACTATGCTCAGCACAGATTTTTTGCCTAGGTGTTTTAAGCCACGCCCTTAATTACATCGAACAACCCCTTTGAAGAGACCCCCCAGTTTTGTTTACCCCACTTAAAACCTTGGAAACAACACCATGTCGCAGTCACCTCACGTTCTGGCACTCTGCATCATGCATGACTCATGACTTCTAAGTTTTCAGATTGCCTATGTGCAGGGGCATAGTGAACCCTCCCCCCGCCCCACTCCTTGCTTTAGGAACTACAGCGAGGTGAAGTTCTTGATGGGCCTTTTCTGTCTGCAACTTAGCAGACAGGCTCAGCTCATAATGTGAAAAGGTGGGTGAGTAAATAAGTGAACGAATGTGTGAATGGCTGGATGGATTAGTGAAAGGATGAATGAAAGGGTGAATGGATAGATAATGAAAGAAAGGATGGATGGATGAGTGAGTTAGTGGAAGGATGGATGAGAGAAAAGGTAAATAGATGGATGGATGGGTGGAAGGGTAGATGGATGGGTAAAAGGGTGGATGGGTGAGTGGATGGACGAGTAAAAGGGTAGATGATGGGCGAGTGGATGGATGTGTGAAAGGATGGATTGATGAATTGATATGTGAAAGGGTGAATAGATGGATGGATAACTGAAAGGGTGGATGTATGGATTGATGAGTGAGCGAAAAGGGGGTAGATGGACAAAAGGATGGATAGATGAGTGAAGAAGTGAAAAGGTGGATGGATGAGAGAACGGACGGATGGATGGATGAGTGAAAGGATGGATGAGTAATGGGGTCAATGGATGGATTCATGAATGGATGAGTTTGTGGGTGGATGGATGGATGGGTGGTTGGAGAGAGAAACTGAGGATGAATGACTGAAAGGGTGAATGAGTGGAAGGATAAGTGACTGGGTGGATGGATGAGTAAGTGAAAGGATGGCTGGTTGTGTGAAAGTGTAAATGGCTGGACGGATGAGTGAATAGCTGGATGGGTGGAAGAGTGGATGGATGAGTGTACGGATGGATGGGGGATGGATGAGTGAAATGATGGATGGAAGGATACATGGTGATAGGTTTGCAAATGGTTGAATATGTTTGGAGATAGATGGGCACACAGATGGAAGAGCAGAATGAATAGTGAAAAACTGAATGATAGATAAAAGAATGATTACACCTCGAAGCACCCATTATCTTAAGTAACATTTCCTATACATTGACTTTCACGTTTTTACGAGTGATTGTCTCTATATATGTGTGTGTGTGAGATGTAACGCACTCTAACACCCTGCCTTACATACCTGGGATGAGTAACACTATAAAAGAAATTATATACATATGAAGGCAGTCTATGTGAAGATGAGGGGCACCATTGGAGGGTGGTAGCAAGGCCGGACCGGGCATTGGGTGTTTCCCTTGGAGGCTGGAAAGGAGGCACGGTTTTGTTACTGGAGGCTGGCACCGCAAAGTTCCTTGTATATCCAGTATTTTTCAATCGACAATAAAAGCAGCCCTACTTATATTCAGGTGTGGTTCACTATTGTCTGGTGACTAATGTACCTGCTGGAGCGAGATGCCAGTTTTGAATCGTCTAAGGTGGCAAGCTGCGGGGATACTGAAAAACTGTGAAGTGCATGATTCTCAACCTAATATAAACTTATTTTGACATGTACTTAAGTGGTTGTCTATTTATTACTTATATACTATTGCACGATCTACCCTGACGTGTCTGTAAAACTTACCTTTTGTCCCCAAGTTTTGTCCTGAATTTTGATCTCCTGTCCTGATTTTTTGGCCCGAATTTTGACCCTTTGTCCTGAATTTTTACACTCGCCGTCCTGAATTTGCACCCACGCCAGTTGGTCACCCTAATTCTAAGCATTGGTATTGGCTGAGACAACATTAGATTTTCATACAGAGAGCCAATACTTAAATTGTTCCATAATAGAATCAGGTTAAATTTTTGTCGTCGATGTGAGTACAAAATTACTTTTTATAACCAAGCCTGCCTTATTGGCAGAACAGAGCGATTCTTTCAGGTGACCTAAAATGACAGCCAGAGCACTGCTGTCTTTTAAGAGACACCTCTGTGTGGCTTACAGCAGTATCACAACACACTCGCAAATGGCCCTGGCATCTCTTAATTAAAGAAAGCAAACTCCCATCTTTGGTGGGGGAACTGTCAGTAGATGTCCCGCGCCTTGGAAATGATGGTTTGCAGGAGGGTTTTTCAGGAAGTCAAGTGCTCTTAGTAGTGTTAGTCTGTAGCTGCTAGTACCTATTTTTTGTTTGAAGTGCTTACCTGCATCATATTGTTTGACCCTCCCTCCCCCCTCCCCTCCATACTTTACTTGCAAAAATCTACGCAGGGAGAGATCTAAACGGCAGCAAAAAATTAACAAAAGTTTTACCTCTGTAACAATCGCATTGCCTTTTCATTTCCATATAGATCGGTGCGCATAAATACATTTTCTAATGCAACTATTCATATGCTGCCAAACTTCATATACAAAATGATTACACTGCGAATGAATGACAGAATGTTTGCTATGTCTGTAAATACACATTACCTAAAACTTAGGGCCATATGTATCAAAATCCTCTTTTGCGATTTTCAAATAGCGATTTTTTGCGAATCACTATTTGAGAATCGCAAAATGCTATGTATGTAGGATTTGCAATAAATTTTGCGAATCCTACATATTCCTTAATTGCGAATCTCAAATTGCAATTCACAATTAAGGAATACCTCCCCATTAATTCCTATTGGCCTAGAGGCCCATAGGAATGAATGGGAAGACATTCTCAATTTGCGATTAGCAATTAGAGAATCACAAACTGAGAATGCAATTTCAAGGGTGCAAGGGTGTCAAAAGGACACCCTGTTGCACCCCTGAAATAAGCATGGGTGCTCATGTGGCGCACATACATGCCCTAAGGGCATGTATGTGCTTCACATTGCACTTTGAAAAATGCAAAAAAGTGAATTTTACAAAGAAATCACAAATTACCACCAACTTGAAGTTGGTGGTAATTTGCGATTCCTTATGGCCAAATTGCACTTTTTTGGTGCTTCTTACATTGCATTTAAGGAATCGCAAAATGTGTGATTCCTTAAATGCAATTGCAAAATAAGGAATCGCAAATTTTGCGATTCCTTATTTTGCACGCAGATTTGCCTTCATACATACCACTTAGCAAAGTTGCGATCGCAAACGCAGAAATTCTGCGAATTTCGGCGTTTGTGATCGCAATTTTGATTGATACATATGTCCCTTAGTTCTTAAACAGTTGGATAAATGACCCATTAATTAAACAATTAGGTTCCACTCAGAGTGAAAATTGCCCACACTGCTATAATCAGATCAAGGCCATTAATTAATCTGCAGAGGTTTATGGGTGGTCCATTCCTTTATCATTAATGGATTACAGATATGTAGATTGGTAGGCAAGCTCGCGCTATAGTGACTGCAGGGAAGAAAGTGAAAGCAGCGGTTCCTTACCTACTTAAGCACTAACGTCCCAAATCAACATAGTATGCTAGCTTAACCCTACTTTAAACACACTAATTATTATACCACAAACTTGCTCATTAAGAAAAAGAAGACTATTAATATATAAGGAGTTTATAAAAAAAAAAAAGAGCTCTACTCAGGAATTGCCTGCATTTTTTTTTTTAAACCTCATACATCAATTACATACAAACCCATTTTTTAATGTATTATTAGGGGCACCCCATGTTTCTATAGTGATTGCGTTTCACATACAGATTTGAATTTTGGGAGAGTGCCTGCTCACTCACTACTTAGGGTTTTGTCAACCACACCAAGTGGAATGTGCTTTATATTTGTTTATCATTTACTCTTATATGCCAGGCTTTTGTGCCACCAATGAGAGTGGGCTATTTTGGGAATGCTTGTTGGTCTGTTCATACCCCCTCATTACAAGGGGACCAGAAAAGTTGGCCTATATTACCCTGCCCCAAGAGTTACCCAGGCAGCAGGTATCGGAAACTGATACTACGGGTAAACCCCAGGAGTGGGTCATGTCCAGCCCACCATGAGCGGGAGCCTGATGGTCCACTAAGAAATGAGGTGTTGCCTGAGGAACTGGTTATTCCGGGTACCATTTTGCCTGATAAATTGTCATTTTCCCCTGGATTTTCACACACAGATTTCATTAGTGTGTAGCATTTGAGATCTGGCATGTATACATGTCCCAATAAATGCCGCACAGCACGGCTTATTATTGCCTTTGGAGAAAAGTGGTGAACATCAAAAACTTTCTTTTTCCATGTATCATCAAAGCACAAATCAGAATAGTTAATTACCAGACAAAATTGGTAGAACACTTACAGAACATAAAACAATCTTCATTGGGTATGGTATTTTGAAACTCATAGAATGTGGGTTAACTAATAACATGCTGCCTTGAAACATTTACATTATCTTTGCAAGGAGGAAAATTGCAAGCAGCTGTTTACAAAATGAAAAATAAAGCGGGATGTTTCAAGTTTAAGTGGGGGGTAATTTTAAATGAAATGCACCTTCAAATGTTAGTTTCTGGCTGTGTGTTACATTTATAGAGTAGCAAATTATTCGGAGCCAAACAAGGAAAAGACAGAAGAAAACACCATTGCAGGTAAGGTATTGTCACTAAATGGACTCATGGAGTGGAAAAATGTCACCCATAACTTATAGAGGAGCCCCTGGCAAGTAGCTCTGGCGCTGATATTTCAGTCGCAACCCTACAGCTCGCAAACTTAGGTTGCAACAAAAATTATGCAGAACAAAGAGCATTTGATTTTTCACAATTTATGTAAAATTAGATTAAAATAAAACTCCTAAATTGTAAATTACTCCTAGAAGAGCTGTATTCTGGCTGCATTTTAGGCACGTGAACTGGTAGATATCGTCCGTGTTCATTGCTGGCCAGACATAATTAAGAGACATTTGAAAATCTGTGTTATTGTGTTTGCTGGAAATGTGTTTCATTTAAAATAGGGGGCATTCTGATTTTTATTCTGTTTTGTACACGTGGCACGAATGCAGGGTCTTAACCAGTCCACTAATCCTCAAATTGTGATATGTGATGAAGCAAGTAATAAATCTGGGGTGTTTTTTTCATTAATTGTGTGCTCAGGATATGAGGAGAAGGAGAGCTGAACACCCAAGGGTGGCAGGGAGTAGAAATGCACATGACGGAAATTAGTGCAAGGTACATTTAGGCAAGAGAGATTAAAAGAATTGTGGCCAGGACACAAATCAGGAGTACACGTGACTAGGCGGTGTCCACCCACTCATTTTACTGGGTGGACGCTGTTTCCCCTGCCGAGAAGCTGGTCCACTGTGAAATATGCTGGCCCACTGTGAAATATGCTGAAGTTGCCCTGGTGTCATTTTCTGACACCAGTGCACATTCAGCAACCCCTGCACATTTCCTGCTTTCTGTTCCGAGCAGAAATGTGCAGGCAGCGAGGCTTAGTTTCAAGCTGGGTGGCTGGCTGGACCAACACAAAAAGCCAAAGTTAAGGGGCCATCAGCCCCCTTTAGTTCTAGTTTGAGCCTGACTGTGACCTATTTAGAGCCTCACACCTAGATGCCATTTCAATGGAGGGAAACAAAGGTGCACAGCTTGTTATCATTTCATCAGTGCTCAGTGGCAGCCTGTAGTTTCAGCAGGGAAGGAAGCAAACTGGACGCACACGCACATATACACACTCACACCCCTGTATTCACACACACATGCGCGCTCAGTCACTCATCCATTCACAACACTAACTCCCAGATATTCAGAAGTTCATGCACACACGCACAAACATTCAAACAAATCACACTTACCTGTGCAGCTCTGCCTTGGAGGTCCCAGGAGGGTTCGGAATGTTGCCTTTCCTCATTGGCAGTCCCTACCTCGTCTCAGAGTGGGAAGAGGTCAAGAGTTGCTGACCCCACTACACTCTGTGACAAGCTGTCACTGGTTGGCACTCAACCTTGAGCACTTAAGGGCTCAAAACGGAAGCCCAGAGGTCCGAGGATCGGTGCTGCTCCCGCTCATCACGAGGGGGAGGGCCTCAAGGTTCTTTGGAGGCTGGAGAGGTTCTGCCCACAGGAGCTGTGACCTCTTCAGCCTGGCAAAGATCATCTCAGGCAGTCAGGAGCCTGCCATTCAGCGCATGCCCAGCTCCTGGCTGCCAGACCTGAAAACAAAGTGTCAGGTTGACATTTTCTCAGTCTGACAAACACTCTTCTTTTTGGGCAAAGGGTGATGGGGTGTGCCCCCTCCACCCATTACAGTAAGAGAAAGAGACCTCATTGTAATCAGATTGTTTTTTTTACTTATCCAGATGTGCATATCAGTTGGTCAATCCTGTCTCAATGTGTCAGTATAGATACCCTTTGCCTGGGAACACATTCCTCCCTACCCCTTACTGCCACACAGACATTGTCCTCATCTCCAGGTTCTGTGTCAAAGATGGACAGCTTTGAGGCCCATTCAATGAAGGCCTTTTCTTCCCTCCACTACAGTCAGATCAGTCCACAAAGGATGTTCCCTACCGGTCCTCTCCTGGGGTCAGCTCTTACTGCTCCTGGCACATCAGGTTGTTCTTGCCTCAGCAGTGACCCTGTCCAGAAGCAGTGGCGTCAGAACCTATGGTGACGCCCAATCAGGTTACGCATTACGCAACAGCAACCCGGGTGTCACGCTGCCTGTCTCATCTTCGGCATGAAAAGATGCAAGCATATTACTCCTTTCTTACAAATCATTGAACTGGGACACAATCAAGCAACAGACCATACCCTCTGTCTAGGGCGCAAATTACTTCACCAGCCTGACCCGGGCACCTAGTAAGGCAGTCGGATGCCTAATGCCAGCTTGCCATAACACCAGGGCTCGAGTCGGGGTACCACGCGGGTGGACGGCGTCCCCCCACTTATTTTACCAGGTTTTTCCGGGTGGACGCCGTCCCCCCTGCCCAAAAGCTGGACAGCATTGTGTGAGCAGAGAGCCCGGGTGGGAGGGAAGTTTCCCGTAAATTACCAAAGATATGCTAATATTTGTAATTGGAGACTTTAAGAGGCACCGGTGGTGTGTGCAGGCTGGAGTGATTGGGAGGCGGAGCGAGCAGGCGTTGGCAGTTAACGCTTGGAATGTGTGTCCTTCTGTATCTTGTGCACTTTTGAGCACTTCGTTGTGCAACTGGGGCACCCCCTGGGGGAGTGGGGGGGAGGGGGGGTTGCAAAGGACATCGAGTAACAGACCAGGGGTAGCAGTGCTGTGAAATGCCCCGTCATCTAAAGGCATATGAATACTCATGAGATTCCTGTTGTGACGTCACTTCCGGTGACAGCGTCCCCCCACTTCTTTTCATGAGATTCCTGTTGTGACGTCACTTCCGGTGACAGCGTCCCCCCACTTCTTTTTTTAGGACTTGTGCCCTGCATAACACACATGTCCTCGAAATGATAAATGCAAGGATTGTGCTGTAGAATCCTTATGTATACGAAACTCCACTCTCCGCAGCCTTCTCACTCTGACCGTCAGCCTCAAATGTGACTTCCTCATCTACAGAATAAAAGTGAAACCCAGGGACGCATTAGGAGCCGAAGGCAGACGCTGGACACTGGATATGTGAACACGCGATTCTGTACATATCTCAGAAAAGAACATCTCTTAACCAGTGCCACAGGCCATCGGGCACGCGAGCTGCAGACCCCCCTCGCTCTGGGTGCACTGGGCGGGGCTTCCTCTTCTCTGTGCCGGTTCCGGTCTCATCCTCAGCACTCTTCTTATGCTCCAGTTACAGAGGGAAGGCTACAGAATCGACAGTTTGCAAAAAAGTGCATATTAAAAATGAGTTCCTTGGATAAAATTAAACCGACAAATCCCAATTAATGCATGTCAATAACTAGGGTAATAAAAAAAATACCAACATGCCTATGTCAGATGGTCGGCTGTGTTAAGCAGCAGCCGGTCACACAAGGGGCTGTGGGCAATAGTGCACACTATAGCAAAAGAAAGAATTATAAAGTCGGTAGTAGTGCAGTAGCATTTCTATAGCGCTTCCTCCTGAAGCCCTTGGTGGACAGGCAGCACACTGGTGGAAGTGTATGCTGGTTGTCCGATGAGGGTAGCCTATTAAAGTTTGTTGTGAGGTCAGTGTGTTTGCTTCATCCTCCTGCTGATGTCGCGCGTGGTTTGTAGAAAGTCTGCACAGGATCTTGATAGAATCATTCGTTCAACGTGTGGTTTATTGACGGCAATTTGACAAAACGTGGCTGAAATTGGATTGGCGCGGACTGCGCGTGCCATGTAACTTGACGCGGGAGCCTGCTGCTCTGCTGTTTAACGGTCAGGTTACACTTCTCCTGCAGTGGTGTTGCTGCAAGTAAACAAGGAGTCGGGTTCCAGAAACAATGCCATCTCGGAGGCAGGCCTGATGCACGTGACCGGGCCGCTCGCTTCCTGTTAAATGACCCGTGCAGCCCGATGAAAGAGAGTCACAAACGAGGAGGCTCGCGCAAGGCTTTTCGGTCACCGGGTACACTCTCCAAGACTTCCAGAACCTTACCGCAGCCCTTGGGGGTTACCAGGCACGGAGGCGAATCCAGGACAGGACTGTGAAGAATTCAAGATAAAGGGTCAAAATTCAGGGCAATGGGTCAACATTTAGGACACAAAGTGATTTTTTTGGACACATCCAAGTAGAGGCCACCCCCCACTACTTTATTAGTGCCTTGTTTTACTGTTTTTTACACAGCACTTTTTATTTACTATGGTCTTTATGTGATTGCCTTTGGGTATGCTACAATCAAGTGGCACATCATGCCCTTGTTCAATAGAAAATGAATACCCCTGAGCACTGTGGCAAGGACGTCCACCCCTAGCCAAATCTATCCAGAGAAAGGATGCATGGATTTTCAATAAAGGGATTCAGAGGTGATAAAGAGGTTGAGAGGCCACACGACTCTTGCACCCTGTCTCACACCCCGAGGGTGGTCCTCAGGACCAGAGATACCCTCCGGCAGACTTCCCTCCGGCAGACAGGTAACAGATACCTCCATTGGCAAGGAGCCAACTGCAAAAGAATTGAAGAGATCTTTTTGACGAAAAGGGAGTAATGTAATTTACCCGCCTTGCGTCGGATTTTGGAGTCCCCAAAAACACATACTGGCAATATCTTGCTGTGCGCCACTGGGTGACCCAGGCACAAGTGTACCCTCACGCTAGCCACCCCTTACTAAGTTTGAGTTGTGGTATATAACCCGGACCTCTGATAAGCGCTGCTATTGGATATATACACCTTTCTGAATACACCTAGACAGAGCATTAAATCCTGTGCGCAGCGCCGATGGGATTCTGAACTCGAACGCGAATTCTCCCCTGGCACAATATCATCCATAGAGCTAGAGCCTCCTCTTGCAGCACGGTGGGGAAGGGAACGTTCCTAAAAATAGCGCACTACTGGTATTACACCCCTGCTAGGGTTGCACGGTGGAAACTAGGAGGGGATGGTCTATGTTGGCGTAGATGTGGAATGCCTGGCACCTTCTCACATATTCTTTGGCATTGCCCGAAGATAAAAGCATACTGGAACTCGGTCCTACAAGACATAGATAACATTTACAGTACGGACATACCTAGATTCCTCATCTACACACTGCTAGGACTCCCCAATGCCCTTACATATCCTCTTAAATCCTGTCGATGGAGAGTGATTACCTTAGCACTGGGCACTGCTAAGCAGGTGATGTTGTCCAGATGGGGAACTGAGGATGTTACAACCCAATTAGACTGGCTACACAAGGTGTGGGAGACGTTAGGTACAGAAAAGATCACGGCGAGCCTCACACAGACAGTCCCCAAATTCGACAATACCTGTGGCACCACAATAGAATTTTTATCCACAGAGATAACAGAGCTTACATGCCTGAGATACCTCCGGGTCCTCCGACTCACTAAAGCACTTCCCTCCAAGGCTGACTAAACACACACATGACAGAACCCCCTCCTGTGGCTACAGTAGACATTGCTGAGACACAGCCCACTCCCAATGCACGTAGGCCTATCTCCCTTCTTCTTTTCTGTCCTTTCATCTTGCTTGAGTTTAATCTTTCTTATCGTTCCCCACACGGCTAGTGGATGTAGGTGGTGGCTATTGTTATCTCTGCACTCCTAAATAAATAAAAAGATTTAGACCATAACAATGTGGGGATACAGGTCCAATTCTTATACCGCAAGATCCTGCCTTGCTTTGCCTTGGCTCCAGACACACTACAGGGAGGTGGAGACAGCATTGTGAGACAGCAGGCACAGCCCTATTCAGGTGTCAGTGTAACCAGAGACCCATAGAAAGGAATTATGGTTGGTACAGTGGAAAATAGTTACTTATTTTAGTGCTATGAAGCACTATCAATGTTACTCATTTTTAATTTGCATTACACACAGTAGAACATAGCTTGCCACAAAATGTGAAAAAAAGATGCAATGCAAATATTTTTAATAACTTTCCCTTAAAAGCATGTTTCACAGCTCAGCTGGTAACGCCCTTTCAACATTTCTCAACTTGAATAAATCTTTGTCACAGTGAAGCTTTAAATGACACCCTCAATTAAAGCCAGTACTACTGGCAAGCAGCCTTTACATTTGCAGGTTAACCGATTGCACACATGTACGTTTCTTTCAGGCAGCAGGCAATCTGTCAAGAGGGCTTGTTTCTAGTTTAGCTGTCTGTCCCTCCTTTCACTTCACTGCACTGGAGACTCCCTCCTTTCCACTAAAGCCGAGTCATCTCAACTGTCAGACTTAACTGTCCCTGGGAAAGTTGTCTTTTAACCAAAAATAGGTGAAATGTTTTCTTAAATTAAAAAAGTATTGTCATGTTCTTTGTGCTCCTGCTCATAAATGATTCTGGTTTCCCACCTGACATAGTGTGTGAAAGAAATGATTCACTGGTTCGCCTTGCATTCAGTCTTGCAGTGTGACAAAACTGTGCTTAATTTGTGCTGGTGGTTACAAATAGTGGGCACCAGCACTAGTGTTTGAGGACCTGGTTTTATTTTACATCATCAGACTTTCACCCAGACCAAGTGAGACAAAAGGCAGAAAAGAGAGATGGAATGAGGAAGAGAAAGAAAGGAAAGCTGTGACAAAGGGTGAATGCGGGGATGAAAAAGGATTTACAAGAATGAGACAGAGACCAGGAGATTAGGGATCTGAAAGAAAGAGGCTTGATGTGGAGTTGAGGTCTTTGGGGTTCAGCAGCCCTGAGATTTATTTGACTGTGTTGACAGAAGGCTCCCCCAAAAAGTTGCACTTTTTCACAAATTAAGCTCCTATATCCATTATGTCTCATGTTCTGGGTCCCCACCCACCCTCCGTCTGATTCACATATGCATAGAAGTGGATGAGCCAGCAGAGCTGAGCCGAGCCAAGGGTCTGGCTTGGCACTAAAAGCCCGTACACGAGCTGAGAACTGAAAATGTATTCGTCTGAAAATTATGCAACAGCCATCATGTAAAAATAAGATATAGAATCAACCAACATTTTAAAAATGTACTTCTTTAACATACAGAAACATTTTACCTCAGTACAACGTTTTTTCCCTACCTCGATATTTATTTATTAGAAGTGATCATTTTTAAACATGAGCTTAGTAGCAGTCATTCAATCAATCAGGGGTTTATAGAGTGCTCTACTCACCCGTGTGGGTGTCAAGGTGCTGGGGGGAGGGGCAGCGGCTCCGGGTCAGTCGAAGAGCCAGGTCTTGAGGTCTCTCCTTAACGTGTGCAGGGTCGGGGAGTGTCTGATGTTCACCGGGAGCTCGTTCCAGGTTCTCGCTGCGATGTTGGAGAAAGCTCTCCCGCCGGTTCTGTTTCTGCGGATGCGGGGGACCTCGGCCAGGGTGATGTTGGCGGAGCGGAGGTTTCTCTTGGGTACGTGGAAGGATAATCTCTTGTTTGGGTATTTGGTCTGACGCTGTTGAGTGATTTGTAGGCGTGGGTGAGGAGTTTGAAGGTGATCTTCTTTTTGACGGGGAGCCAGGGGAGGCCTAGTAGGTGTAGGGTCATATGCTCGTGGCATGGTGTGCCGAGGGCGAGTCTGGCTGTGGTGTTCTGGATGGTTTGGAGTTTGTGTAGAAGAGTTTTTTGTTGATTTCGGCGTAGAGGGAGTCTCCGTAGTCCAGTCTGCTGGTTATGAGTGCGTGGGTGACGTTTCTTCTGCAGTCGGGGGCGATTCATTTGAAGGTCTTACGGAGGATGCGAAGGCAGTTGAAGCTAGTGGAGGCGACGGCATTGATCTCGCGGTTCATGGAGAGGGTGGAGTCCAGGTTGATGCTGAGGTTACGAGCATGGTCCGTAGGGGTGGGTGGGTTCCCGAGGGTGGAGGGCCACCAGGTGTTGTCCCAGGCAGAGGAGAAGGGTCTGAGGATGAGGACCTCGGTTTTCTCTGAGTTAAGCTTCAGGCAGCTGTCCTTCATCCAGGCTGCCACGTTCTTCATTCCTTCCTGAAAGCAGAGTCTGGTGTCTTCGGGATTCTTCATGAGCGAGAGGATGAGGTGGGTGTCGTAGGCGTAGGATACGAAGCGGAGCCCATGCTGTCTGACGATGGCGGCGAGGGGGGCCATGTATATGTTGAAGATCGTGGGGCTGAGTGATGATCCCTGGGGCACTCTGCAGCTGATTTCCGTGGGTTTGGAGAGGAAGGGAGGGAGTTGAATCCTCTGGGTTCTGCCGGAGAGGAAGGATTGGATCCAGTCGAGGGTGGCTCCTTGGATTCCTGCGTTGTGAAGTCGGGCTGCGAGCGTGCGATGTGAGACAGTGTCGAAGGCTGCGAAAAGGTCTAGGAGGATGAGGGCCGCGATGTGTCCCTGGTCCAGTAGCATGCGGATGTCGTCGGTGGCGGTGAGGCAGGCGGTCTCGGTGCTTTGGTTGCTGCGAGATCCAGACTGGGAGGTGTCTAGGATGGAGTTCTCTTCTATGAAGGCGGTCAGCTGGGTGTTTACGAGTCTCTCGGTGACTTTGGCCGCAAAGGGGAGGAGATAGATGGGCCGGTCGTTTTTCAGGTCCGTAGGGTCGGCTGTTGGTTTCTTGAGGAGGGGTTTAACCAACGCCCGTTTCCAGTCATCTGGGCAGATGCCTGATCTTAGGGAGGCGATGATGATGCGTCCTAGTTCGGGTGCGATGACCGTGGTGGCCCTGTTGAATATATGCAGTGGGCAGGGGTCCGTTGGGGCTCCTGAGTCGGTTTTCTTCATGGTTGCAGTGATGAGTTAGATGGTAGAGGGATCCCAGGACGTGACGGTAGGCTTATCGGCGGTCCTGCCCCTGACGGCAATGCCATTAGTAAACTAAGAGGCAAGACAGTTTTTCTCTGCACCTTATATGTGGCCTACATTTTTATCAACATTATAGTCAATTAAATCTCAAACAAGAGATTCTTATAAAGCTCGTAAACTGAACTCGTACATTTGAAGGTACTCACATATGTGATAACGAAAAGGAGGCTCAATGAAATAGGATCACGCAATTTGATCAAGTGGAGAAGCCAGGTTGGAACATGGTTTTCAGTTTGTTTTTATATTATTGATGCATGAGGGCAGAGAGTGGGGGGCAACTCTAAGCCACATGAAAGCTCGGCTAGTTTTGGGCTCAAGGTTCCTAGAGGACAGCGAGCTGGCCGAGCCAGGCTTCTGGCTCGAGCCTGTATAGAGCCATCAGTGGCTCGCCCACCTCTAAGCGGTTGTGTGATAGAACCAGGTATGCGTTTACCACGCATGCTGGTTCAACACAGTTGCAACAGCGCAAGTCTTAACCATGAAGATGCCTTTACCACGCAAGCCTTTACAATGAATTATGCGTTGTTAAGGCATGTATGGTAAAGACATATCCCTGATCAGGACTTGACAGGTAAGTCTTAACCCCACCGACCCCTGCCCCACCCTGACTCCTAAAACAACCCCCTCCCACCTGAAAACCACCCTCCTCCCCGAGCCCTAAAAGCGTCCCTCCCTCCCATTCCAAAAAACTACCCCGCCCTCCCCAAAGCCCTAAAAACTACCCAACCCTAAAATCTACCCTGCCCCCAAGCCATGAAACGTATGACGATCCCGGTCTCCCTCCCTGACATGTAAAACTACAACCCTTCCTCCTAAAACAAGCATTGGCATAGACAATAGGTCTCGCTTTTGGCACCGTATAAGTGTTTAGTTATGCAGCACAATATCTTTTGTGCAACAACATCAATTGTTGCATGGCTAAACACTTATAAGGTCCCAAAAGCGAGACCTATTGGCTATGCCAATGGTTGTTAAACTAGTGAAGCGGTTACATACAAGAAACTTAAAAGCACACTATTTCATTTCAGGAAATACAACAGTGCGACAGGAAATAAAGATTAACATATGTACAGACTAGAAAATCAGTTAGGCTTTCGCTATCTCCGTGTTTCAGTTTGTTAAGGATCCGCAGAGGAGTTCCTTAACGGAGCCTTTTGGGCAAGGATGGCTGCTAAAAATTCTCCAGCAGGACTAGCCTGTTATGTCACTCTCACACAAGATTGAGGTCAAGCCAAACGACGCTTAGGGGTAGAAATAGGCTAAGCCGTACTTCCTAAGCCACACTTGCGCACACCCGAGTACGGCTCCTTCAGACAGACACGTCAGAGGGGAATGTGCTGAGGCTATGGGCTACGTGCCAATAAAATAGGACTTTGACGTATACAAACAGTCCATAATCTGGATGTTCGCAACAGGGATCTGGTAAACTGTACGTGATCATGCTTCCCATTCCACAGCTACATTAGACTAATGTTAAAGTTCCAATGTGCGTCCACTCTACATTTAGCAACATGGACTTCCAGTGACCAGAACACGACATGCTGCACCCCACCTGTGATGGTTACACAAACATATGCCCGTTCCTTTTACTGTAATAAAGAGGTGAATTGATTCAGTTTATATTATGCAACACAAGGGCAGATGGGGGAATCCCTTAGGTTGGCATAGCACATAAAATTGCAATCATGCCATCTGCGTATAGGATAAACGCAACAAGATTCCAAAGAATTCTAAGCCAGTCTATCAAACGCCTATTGGCTAGACCGACTTTATCAGACTTTGCATGGGGTCGAGATAAGATATGTGCTTCCTGAATAACCCTTGAACAGCTCACGTGAAGATACTCCACCCCTTCATAATTAAGTTAATAAAACAATGAAAAGTTACATGCATTTGTTTGCTGCAGGCAATGTTTGTGGTAATTTCAGGTAAACCAACCTTAACAAGACGGCAAAAGTGAAAGGAGGGGTGTGCGCGCCCCTTGCGACGGCAAACACGCGAGCGGCAAAAGGGAAAGTAATCAGGGTCCAGATGGTGCCTTGAAAGCTGGCTGCTACGCGCGCTTTTGCGTGTAACAGCAAGCTGGTGGCCGGCTGCCTCTGGGTAGCACTTTCAAAACCCGCTTACTAAATGTCTCACTTGAGGCAGCGCATGCGCTGGCTCAGGCGAGACCTAAAAACAACCCTCTACCCCAGCACTGATAACTACACCCAGTCCTGAAAACTAACCCGACCTCCCCTCTCCCCCAAAACCTAACAAACTCCAAAACCCGGCCCCAGCCCCTCTTACCTCACTGCGTCGAGTCCTCTCATGATGCTTCCTGCAGTGCGCCAGCTAGCAACTAGACCGCCTACTGCCTTAACCACGCATATGCATGGTTAAGGCAAGCGCTGTAGTGCTTGCGAAGGTGGATCACGCGTGCCTCTGCCCGCATTGTTCCAGCTGTTTCCCCTCTAGGTGTGCATTAGGCCAGACCCTACGTCCATGCTGCCCTTTTTCAATCTAAGGATACAAAGTTAGAAATACAACTAGAATTCCCAAAATGTAGAGTGCTGTACAACAAGTTCGAGCAGGCTGAAGGGGACACACACATAACTTGGAAGCTGTGTGTGAAGGAATTAAAGCATGCAATGCTCCTCAGGAGGAAGCTTGGGGTGTCCTCACTAAGCCTCTGTGGGTTATTGGTGCGTGTGACCTCTCCGTGCTGGCTTCCGAACGCAGTGTAAGCTGACGCCGTAGTTTACACTGGTGACGCGCAGATAAACTTGAGCATAAAATACTTTGAAAGCTGTTTCCGTTGGAGACCACACGAGCAGCGGGGAAACAGTGAAGTCTGGATGCTTTACACCGTGCTGACTGGGCGGGTTTCGGATGGTACTTGCAGACATATTTTCCCACACATTCGGCGCTCTTCCCTGAGCTGTGCTTTACAAATCAACTGCACCGAGCGCCCACCGCAGATGATGAACGAGGAAAGAGTCGGCCTGCCTTTCATGGAGCGCTTGTTTGGAAGGACGGTGCACAGCCCTACATGGGCAGACAGGAGCGCTCGCGAGTGACCGAGGAGTCCCAGTGACGTAGCAAATGCCCCAGCGGTACCGCCCCCCGGACCGTGTCAAAAGTGTTGGGGGTGGGGTGGGGGCTCCGCTCCTGAACGTTCTTTGCAGGGGTCCCACTCACGTTTCGTTACGTCACTGCCGAGGACTGGCCTCAAATTTTTGGCTTTGGGCCCATCGATAGGAAAAACCAGCTGGCGACCCACTAGCTGAATGTTTAATCTGTTACTTTAGGGTTTGGAACGATAACACGGTCTGTCCTTCATGTTAATGATGCTTATTGGGGTCACTAGATGGCCCGAGGCGACCACGGACTCGCGTTCTAGACTGTGGCTAAACTTTCAAAAACCACGCAGTCTTTTACTTCTGTGTTCTGTCCACTTTGTCAGTTGAAGGGCAGCGGGACTACAAGCCCCAGAATGCAACACATTGTGAACTGATAACCTAAGACTGGAGCATGGAGTCCCATTGACTTGGAGTCATCTGCTTACGCCATGGCATAGTGCTACTAATGACAGTCGCCAAGAAACGCAGCTCAGTTTGTCCTTTGTCATTTTTCTGATGAAGAGAAACATTCTTCTTATCAGCCTTTTCTTATTAGGAAGGGGCCTGGCATGTACAGCTGCCCATTGGCGCCAATGACGTGTGTGCCATCTTGAGGCAGTCTTGGAATATGTTAGCAGCAAAACTACAAGTCCCATAGTGCAAAGTGCCGTTGGCTAAAAAAAGGGCTTGCTGAAAGTACTCTTGAAATAGGGCTGTTTAGCCCTTGTGTGACTGCAGTGTCGTGTATTTAGGGTGAAAACAGAGTTTTGACCGATTTGAACATTGGTTAACACTGCTCAGCTTTCCGCTTCCTGAACTGAATATGAGAACTACAGCATTTCGAGCTCCCTGGCCTATCTGGAGGGCAGTTGGCGCTTTTTTAGGTCGAGCCTAGGCAGTGCATGCGCTGCTCTGCAAGGGATTTGAAGTTCTGCTCACTCTCCACCCACATTTTGCATTGGCTTGTGTCATTGTCCACTGTAAACTGTGGCTGTTCATTGGTTAAAAGGCTTAGTAGTCCCCCCTTAGTACCGCCTTGTCTCATTTTGTAACCTCCCATGGCGACACCCACTGTTACGTGTGTCTTCGCTCGGTAGGCGTTAATTACAGCCTCCGAGCACTGTTTTCTTAAATAGCGTTGTCCTGCCTGCTGTTTCAGGCAAAACACGCTCTCTCCTAACGCTTTTTATATTTTTATAGCCCGCATTTGCAATGCAATAGGTCTCGCATTTGCGAGAGTTTAGTCTATTGGGCATTGTAAATGACAATGTCTTTCATTTATCTGTTTTAAAAACAACACATAAATAAAAGGAATGAACATTTACAATGCCAATAGCTCAACTCTCATAAATACGAGACCTATTGCATTGCAAATGCTTGTCTTTCACTGCTGCCTGAGGTTTTTTGCTGTCTGGTGATGTACAAGTGATTTACAAGTTGAAAACAAACTGCTGCAGTTTGATAACCTATAGATTTAGTGAAATCCCCCTCATAAGTCAGAAAAGTATGTAGTTGCTGGAGTACAAAAGAAACACTAGAGGGAAGGAAAGTTGCCGCATAAAAGTTAAAACGCTGCAGCAGAAAATATTCTAACATCTGTTTCCTGCAAAAAAAGCACCCATTCCACGTTTTTTAATATTACATTAACTGCATACGTCCCCTCTTTGGAAGGGCTAACGCCCAAGACCGCTAACAATATTCCAAATTCTGGTGTTCCATAATAAAAATACTTCAGAATAGTAATTGCCAACATCTTCATTAATAGTGGTGTTTTAATCCCTTTATGGAACCTAAGTACAATTTCTCGAAGTTTAAAAACTGAAACGAAACCATTCTAAACCTCTCTAAATGTATGTGTATTTCTATCAATTGTACGAAAGAGCATTATAAGAGACTATATCTAGGTTTTCCGGCATTCGTCGAGGTTGCCAAATTTTCAGGATAAATGCTGACAATTAACTATTTAAATTATTTATATGTTATTTTATCCTAGCTAGATAAACTAAAATTTCATATTGATCCAACTCTGCCCCCGACTACCACCACCAGGGACCTATGTTGGACAGGCTTGTGCTGCATTGTTTTAAGTAAATAAATAATTGTTTAGAAATCACAGTTTATGTGATAGAATATATGTGAACAACACTGTGTTCTTTTATAGAATGCATCATGCCCTTTCAACATGACATTTTAGCCTTTTCGATCATTTTTCTGCGAATTAACTAAACATTTTGAGAAAGTGGCCCGAACCCTTGCCCACTTTTAGGGGGAATAAACCTCACTCGAACTAAAGAGGGCTCGGTCATGAGCCATGTTCAGTGTTAGCGGGGTGACCCCTTCTTCAGCATCAAACGAATGGGGCACACCCAGAAAAACACAAAAGGCCGCAATGGGATAGGATCGCGTTCATCTCGTTAGCCAGAGTCTTATTGGGCCACGAACATCCAGTAATAATACATTTCAGATGGAACCAATGAGTTTTCAGTTTTCCATAGTCTTGTGTCTGGCAATGACTGGCAGAGGATGTCTTAGCTGTATGCCCTGACATTGGGCCAAGACTGCCCCATCACACGCTTATTTCTAATATTTTTGGGACACCAATTAATATTTAAAATGTGTGTGTACGTATTTATCACCAGCAGCTATACTAAGGTGGACCTCGCTTCGTGTAACCATAGTGCATATGTTGAACTGTCCTCTAAAACTGCCCGCTGTTGATGAAATGTTTCAGAGCCCTGCGCTGGCTTCCCTGTCCCAGTAAAATCCATCTTCCCTTGACGTGTTCTGTTCTTTCCTTTGCTTTATTGACCCCAACTACCCTTCCCTCAATCATCACCACGCTCTTCTTCACATTTTTATAACACTTTGAAAACTTGATCCCCCTCTCGCTTCTCATTAATACTTCTGGTGCCCAATTAATTGCAGTTTGAGTTTTGAATGACTGATTCTGCAGAAGTAGAATTTATTTACACACTGACGCTCTCTCTCGTACTCGCCAGCTCAAGCATGTGTCTTTTCATTATTATTCAAGATATTCCTTGAGTCACAAGATAGTCAAACACTCTTTACTTCTAAACAGTTGTCCCTTGGCTTGTTTAATTCCCCTCTATTCTGGATTTACTCTTTATTTGCCTGTATTCCCTATGTACTTCCCCTCTTGACATCATTTTTGACTATTTTAAATTGTTACTTTTGGTTAGCCTTCCAGTTTTGTTAGACTCTGAATTATTTTATACTTTTCTGCAATGCTTTTTCATCTGATGTCACTTTAGGACTCTTCACCTGCCAAATTCTCATGCACTTGAGTTTTCAATCAATCAATCATACCCTTCAAATATCATGATTATATTGTCTCTATTACATTCCTTGCATCTATTTTCTGTTGCATGCCTTCTCTTCCACTCATGTGCATGTAATCTTGATGCGATCTTTGAATCGTGTCTTTAATTTGCTTCATCTTTGCATTCCAGCCAGATCAAGATAAAAATCTCTACCATTCGGATTATTACTTATTTACCTTTACGTTCTTGATCATTCCCTTATTGAGGCAAACCTGGGGTACGGCAAATCCTCTGTCTTAGATCTTGCATTTTCAGACTCCTTTAAACTCTGTAGCATTCTTTATCTTCCAACCTGGCACACTCAGTGCTTAATTTGAGCAGGTGGCTTCCGGTGCTCGGCACTAAATTTTCAGCACCGGGGCCTGTGACAGTCTGCCACAAGGTGGCTCTGTCTGGCTAATTTAGATGACCACAACAACAGTTAATTATTTACTCAATATACATTAAAAATGAATATTACTTGCAATCCAGGCCATTCTAATAGCTTTTGGGGCCTGAAATAGTTGGCACTGTCACACTTGTAAGAGTGTCAATATTAGTACTTGTGTTGTTACTATGATTGGCAACACTGACAGGGGCAATGTGTGGTAGGTTCAAAGTGCTGTGGCCTCCTGACGAGCGCCCTGGCAATTCTTTTTTTGCAAAGTAAGTACTGGGCATGCTTGTTATTGCATGTTTCTTCGATAACCAATTTCCTCATGTGTTTGTATATGTATGGCCGTAGACTCTTAATCTAGCCATGACCTCATTTTTCTCACCATTAATAAACTCTGGTTGCACACATCAAACACTGAGTCAGTTCTTCTTCGGTTGTGCCCATAGATTCTGAAATGTATTCCTTCATGATTTACAACCAATCTTATGCCTCATCATCTTCTGGAAAGTGTGCAAACTCCTCCTTTTTGATAGACTACTTGTTTCTGAGGTTTAACTTGGATAAACTATATCCGGGGCCAGATTTAAGGTGGTGCGACAACACTGGGCACTCAACTGAAGGGGGGGGGGGCACTCACCTGAAGGGGGGGAACTAACCTTAGCATAACTTACATTTAAAAGCGCCTGAGGCAGAATTCTTGTGCGTCCAGATTTCAGGCAGCAACAAAAATGTTGAGATAATTCTTTTGATTAATGTTCCTGCTAGAGAGAGAGATCAGGGTTTTGTCTAGCAGCGTTTTTACTTGCCATAAAATAGTGCGGAGTGTTAATATACCTGCTGCAAAGCGCAGATCTGTATTTTATGTGGATAGCTGAGTAGATTAGTAAAGCCAGCCTTTACCGGCACTTTAAACCAAATGAAATATATGTGAGAGAGGGACTATGGAGAGATGAGGGGCACTTTTGCCAGGTTGTGAGGGAATCCGAGGAGGAGGTAAAGGGGGGCTGGAGAAGGCGCCAAAAAAGATTGTCGTAGCCGGTGCCATCAGTGCTGAAGCCGGCCCCTACTATATCCAGGCATTTTTACTTGGTACTCATTTTCTACTGACACCCAACTCTTGTATCGCGTTTCAAATGTGCATACCCCAGCAGCCACCACTGCTTGATCCACATTGGTGCTAAACCTTTTGATAAAGATGGTCTATGTTGCCAAAGAAGCTCACTAGAGTTTTTTTCCCACACTTTTCTCACAGCACATGTGAGGTTCACCCATTGCTTCTAATGAACAGGTGCATAATGCATTGTTCATATGTATCTTTGGAAGTTTCCACACCAAGCAAAACTGTTAAACTGCCCCAAACTTCCAGAACTAGAGACAGAGAATTACCTTATCATCTTGACAGATGGTCAGTTGCCTTGACTCAACTAGTATGCCATTGAATACTAATAACTTGGAGAACTGCTTGTGATTCTGTTTTATTTCCCCCCCGTAGGCCCTCTCTTAGGTCATCCTCCCGAACACCCAGTTTAGCATCCCACAATCTGACCTTTATTAAGCTGCAAACTAAACGCATACATAAATAAATCATTATTTTCTTTAGCACTCCCTACTAGGTAAGCTCCTTCAAAATCATTGACTCCCTTGTCTTTATGGCTCTGCCATTGTTTCTCAAAATGTTATAAAAACTATGCAAAATACATTTTGACAGTGTCTTTGGTGACAATTGCACAAACAAAGAGTCAATCCTCGCATACTAAAGTAAAGTGTGATGTCAGTATGAGGCTAGTTGAATCAGAAACCGCCTCCCGTGCAGTTTTACCATTCCCATGGGACATTCCACTGTGCAAGCCAGCCTCCAGCAGGGTGCAAATTACATGAAGTCGCATAATGAGAAATTTCACACACCCTTCCGCCTTTCATCTGCTAAATTAAAAATATGCACAGTCTAATTTATATCTCCTCCTCTTTATTTTTTTCTGCCGTCGTCTTCATCAGTGCTCACTCTCAGTTTTTGTTCTTCCCATATTTTGTCCCTCTTCCTTTGTTCTATTGATTCTCACTGTATGTAACGACTGTGTATTGTGTTGACTGTTAAATGCCATTTACATTGCGTAAAGGACGGATGTCCATTATGTGTTGCCGGAGGTGGCTGGTGCTGTCTCTGGAGGGCCCTTGGATACCACAGGATCTGCTGGTCCTACTCCTGGCTCTGGGTGTCATGAGAGCAGTAACATGGCCAGACAGTCAGCATGGCTGTAACAGCCCCATTCACTGTCCATAGTTCCAAATCCTTGTCCTTCCACAGGTCTATTTAAAGGGCAGGAGATGTGGTCCGTCGGCTGCGCTGCCGACTTTGGTTTAGGAAACCAGGGTTCGAGCCTCGAGGTCACGTCCACATCCTGTGATTCTGGGCAAATCACTTAATCTCCACTGTAAATACGGTGCTCAAGTACAGCGCTCCAATACCTTCTGGTCGAGTTCGCGCTATGTAAATGTGCAAACCCCCCCCCAAAAAAAACTCGGAGGCTCTTGAAGTGGTAAGAGAAGGAAGTCGGATGCACCATGTGATGTTATTGGTGATCAAAGGGCGAGTGATGTAACTTCATTCACCCCTTATTTTTTGATGAATTGATTTCTGATATAAAAATAAATATTGTAACAGTATGCTGCAGCCGTCAGCGCCACTACTGTTACCAGGGGGTAGCATGGCCAGTGAGATTGGTGGGTGTGAGCTTCAGATTTCCTAACAATTACGCTGGCATTTAGGGTCTATTTACCAAATTCTCATGCAGTGTAGCAGCCAAAAGTGCTGCCCGACATGAGAAGGAGAGAGCAGGAGAGCGCCATATTTGCCGTGATCTGGCATGCTCCTCCCCTCTCCTTAGCGCCAGAGCACAATCGGGTAGCCGTGCGCCACACACATACCTTTGCACCATAGTGCAAGTGTGTCATATGAGAAGTGGCGGCCCGTGCAGGTGTGGCAGTGCATGAGCGGGATCTGGGTTGGGGGAAAGTGACAAACGACTCAGCGATGCGGCAAGGTAAGGGCTTTTATTTATTTATTTTACATTTCCTATCCTGTCGTCTGTCACTTTCCCCCCCACCTCACCGTGCTTACCAGCAAGGGCCACTACTGTGTGTATCTAGGTTACCCGTTCAATACAAAATTCAATGATCAGACTAACTTTTAAACTTTTCCAACTTTGTATGTGTGCTGTTCAGTGCAGCTCACATGCAAACCTGGAAAAGAAAGGAGAAATAAAAGCAGTTTTCCTTGTTAGTGCCTATTTGAAATGTGCATTATTTTTTTACCTAAAACTCTGTCTTCTTCTTTTTTTTTTTTTTTTTAGTTAATAGGGTTTTGCATTAAAAAACATGGGTGGTTGCTTGGGAACAGCCATGCACCACTTATGTAATGCCCGTTTGCCACTAAGTAATGCAAAGCCGCTGTCTGCGCTGCTTTGCATTGCTTCTAAGTGAATTTCCAGTGCAAAAAAGGTTTTGTGCTGGAAAGTAAATTGGGGAAAAAAAAGATTTTGCATCACTTTTGTGATGTAAATACAGCACAAAATTTGGTAAATACACCCCATAACTATAAAATACATTATAAGACAAACAGGGGCACGGAATTAGCTTAATGGGCAGTGGAAAGGGAGAGTAATTTGGAATGGTAGGGTTATTAAGTGAGAAAACACATTATATTGTGAAACAACCAACATTTCTTCCATTCTCTTTACAAACAGAGAATGGGAGTGTATGTGTGTGCATTTTCTATCTGTGGGTGTGTAAACAATTAATGGTGAAATCCAACAGACACCTCACCATACCCGACTGAAAGCACCTGTACCCAACTGTTTATCACAAAATACATTTATTAGGGTCTGTATAACACCCCTCCCCACAAGCTACGCCCCGGACTGTAAGTACACGGTGCGCTCTGTTGGGGCCTCTTGTTCTGATATGATAGACGCCCTACTTCTCATTATTCCTGGCTTCTCTCCTCCCAGAACTGATAGCTGTCTTTTCTGCTCACTGTGCAACAAAAGAACACTTACTGCTTCTATAGACGATTCAATGGCTTTGATTGCATTTGGAGAAGTAACCCTATCATTTAAGGGTAGTTGGAAATTATAGTATTTAACTGTGCTGTCTGCTGGTGGCTTATTCCCACAGCACACTGCATGCAAGGCAATCACCATGAGCTGTTGTTTGTGCCCTTGGTTAATTAGAGAAAATCCTGAAATTGATACAGTGAGAAGCCTGATCTCTGGAAAGGCAAGTAGCTTTGTAGAAACATGTTTTCTGATGTGAGCGTGTTAATGTGATTTGTTAAAGCACGCTAGCTTAGAAATGTGAGGTTTTAAATCCGACGTCTTACATTTAGACATGAAAATACTCTGTCTGACTTGTTTCCCTTGATTTTTTGAGTGTTTGTATTTTTAATTTGGCCCCTCTAGGAGAGTGTGGGTTATGCTTGGTTGTGATTGTATTCATAACACAGTGGCATTTTCTTTTTGCAGGATTTTGTTTCAAACAAATTATATTTGTTTTGTTATTTGTCAGAAGGCAACTTGAGATTACTGGGATTTATGATGTTTGGTATCAAACTTTTATCTGCTACCTCACGCTACCTCTAACTGAATATACTAACATTCCCTCCAACTGAACCGCTATCTAGGTCTCTCACTGACTAACAAGTAAATATGCCGCATATGCCTGTGATAGAGCGCTTTCAGCACTCTATTTTGTATGGATGCACTATACCCATGGTTGATACGCACCTCCACATATTCCTATTATTTGCTGTGTTTAATGATCATTAACGTGTATCCAGTAGACTCATTCAACATTCATTGTAATGAAATGTTATATTATGATTATGTATGTATCGTCATATCTGCATATACAGAGAGCAGGACACTGTTATAACCAAACAATGTAATGGTGTCTAGTTTAAGTTGCCCGAGTTTCTAGGCCAAGACTGTAATTGTTTTTGCACCTCCTTGGCTTCTTGAGAAATAAAGAATTAAATGCATGTTGTTTACAAGAAATAGCAGTGTTCTCATCCTACTGCAGGTATCGGAATGCCAACTCGTTATTTTCAGATTGGAAAAGATACAAGGAATGCTTTGAAGACAGTTGGAAGTGAGAAGGGAGGATGTCTCTCGTGTCTGGCTGGTCTGGGATCCAAGGTCGACTTGGTGAACAAAGAACTTAATTAACATTGCATGAACCTCCCCACATAGAAAAAGTTGCAATGGAAATTTTACCAGGATGAAGCAGAAAATCGAATTCATTATTGTATGATGCGCAGGGACAGAGACCCCAGACTTCTGCTAGCTTTCGGAGAGAAAGGAGCATCTCAGAACTAGCTCCTAACCTTAAGCACTTTAACCCATTTGACGCGAGTACTTCTCAGGAAGTCGACATGTGCGGACACCTTTGGGAATAGATGGAAGGGTAGTTAGGTAGCATCTCTTTTTAGTATAGTGCAGGGACAGATTTGTTTGATTTCTAATGAAAAGAGATTTAGACTCTGCTTCCATCCTGAGTTGTATCTTGATCTTTGAATTTACACAATTGTATTCTTGTTATGCTGAATTACTTATATTCGTAGAATCGGCTCTGTATTGATTTTTCTATATCTATATTTGCTACTTTTATGATGTGTATACATTCTATTATTCTTGGCCTTATAATAAATTGACAAACCCAAAGTCGGAGTCTGTGGTACTTTCAGGTATGATATTGACATCTTGTTATGAAGTGTTTCTTCCCCTCCTCCACTTTTAGTAAGTAAATAAAAGATCATCTGCGCTAAATGTTAGGAAGAAGACAGGGGTGCAATTTAGCGTAATCACCTGCGATCGTCTACTACCTTTTTTGTCAATGTATATGTATTCCAGCTTGGAGAGTTCCAAGCACACCTGTGTACTGCTCCCCAATTCTAACAACTTGGGTCTTTCTCCAGTGGTGTCCTCAGTTCTCCATACTGTGGACTTCCCTCCCACAAGCAGCTAAACAAGGATCACATTTTGGGACTTGACTCTAAGAGTCCATTGGCAGAGAAGCCCAAGGCTTACTCATGGGAGGTGCTGAATTCAGGAAACCAACAAACCGCTCTAAATAATTTGCTTTCCAGCCAGTGATTTTCTTATATATAAAATAAAATACTTTATTACACACTACGAAATACCACACACTAATTAACAAATACATACAGAAATGGTATGTGGGAATACATTTAATGACACTCTCCAAAACCAACAGAGAGGGTTGCACACTAATAAAAGGCCCCAAGGGTCAGGTAACCCATAAAGGTACCCTGGACTTTCGTGGCTGAAGGCATCTTGAACAGTCTGTCCAGCAGCAAATTGTGAACCCTAAAATCACAATACACCTCATGGGCCTAACGCAACATGAATAGTGCAGGCAATAAAAGGCAGGCCTACTGGCTTTATCAGGGTGTCAGCATAATGATCAAAGGGAAAATAGCTCTCCAACATTGCAAATCAATTTTGAAACATTTTAGGGTAGGGGCAACTTCCAATGACATTGAACAATATACACAATGATTTTACTGCTAATAATGTGCAATGAAGCTTTCAATGTTCAACATAATGTAGAGTCTTCGTCTTTATTCTACCCTCAACCTGGCTACAAAGCACCACAAGATCTAGCAACAAAGGTATGTGCACCACAGAGGCTTAAACCAAAGGGTTTAGCTCTATCAGTGCTGGATTAGAGCTGAAATCTCTACTGTGGTTATGTATTCCCTGACCCAGGAGATGTAGGGAGCCAAAGATAAATTGAGTGGGGGCTCCTGTGGGGGCCTGACGCTTTCCTGGCAGCCGCTAGAGCTGTTACAGATGGTTGGTAGTGCTACTGCTGTTCTTACTCCGTCCCTTCCTGGGACACCACATTTGCTAATTTGCATATTTTTTTCAGTCCTTGCAAGGGCATATGGATGGATCTTTCAGCTTAGGGCTAGGCCCATTGACCCATGTGCTGGAGGCCAATTAAACTGTACATTTTTTCTGCCCCCCCCAAGTGCTTGATGACAATCTCCTTTTGCCTTTTACCAAAATAGGTGCTTCTGTGAAGTCCAAGTTGACAAAAACAATTGTGATAGTCTACTTTCAATAAAACCGAATGCAACGCAACTGGTGCTGACTAAAAATGGAAATCCTGGTGATGAGTCAAGTCATGGCAGTTACTTTCTTTTTTAACCGACCCAGCCCTGTGAATCCTGCCCATGTCTTCTCATAGGATTTGCAATTTAGGTGCTCTGTTTGACTGCAACCTCTCCTTTGTACTTCATGTAAACGTAGCCACCAAGTGTGGTTTTCACCACTTATGCATGCTGCGTGAAAGCCAACACTCATTTCCACTATGCCAAAAACTGCTTTGGTCCTTGCAGTCATTGTTTCCAACCTCCAGAGAGCATTAAACCATTCACCACACTCACTCCTGCCATACTTCACACTGATCTCTTCACAGTCGCGATGATGGCCCTGCACTGGCGGCCAAGCAAAACTTCTTGTTTAGTTCCCAAATCTCTGCATGGTCACCCTCTTTGCTGCATCTCAAACATCTTTGAAGTTTACCCAGCAACTTCAAGCCTATGATTTGACATCCTTGATCTCCTATTCACTTGCAAGACTACGTATATGAAAACGGCATGAGATCTGTACTTGTTCAAGTGTCAACCGTAAGGAGCTCTTAGCTGCAACATATATAGATAGAACAATCTTTCTAAAATTCTGCAAGGTTTTGCAACACGCCTGGTTTGAGCTTTGGGCGTGGTCTGGCCTAATTGAATCAACCAATATTTTCTTCCTACGCATAGATTAAACTAGACCTTTCATACGTGGCTCAGACAACGAAGACCAGCTCTCTTACCATCGGCAGATAATCAAGCTATGGTTATTGGTGAATTATACACGCCTTCCTTTCTAATACTTTGACAACTTTGAACTCCTGGCTTTCCTTTGAAACAATGCTAACATGTTGACTATTAGTCTTCCGACTAGTACTGTACCCTTTAGTTAGTCCCATCGTACAGCTTGTTATGGTCTCCTCCATACCTTAATTATCAGTTTTCTTCTTTAGCTGTTTAAGGTGACTAGAAAGTGTAGAGATTTTAAAAGTCTAAATGAATACAAATTTATCTAAAATTTAGAAAGTGCTTCAGAGGGAGAGTTAATGTAATGCCTAATTGTCTCTATTCATGACTTGGATTATCTGAGCTTTTCTTTCTAAAACTCCTCTCAACACTTGTCTATAGAGACCGCTTTACATTCTACTGGGTGCTGTCCAAGTATAGCCACTGCCATGTTTCCAAGCATGTACTAGCAGGTTTAGAGTTCCCAGATGTGTATGGTTGCACGTAGGAAGCTAATTTATGGAGCTCTGCTCCTAACAAAAGATGGGAAACATTAAGCTTGAACCCCTCAGGCTCCAAATTATAATTTGATTCACAGCATTGTGTGAATCCGAAAGAAGCTTGAAATTGTTATGAACAAATTCAGTTTTGTCCATGGTGGATTCCTAGACGCAGGGCATCAGCATTCAGGCCCACTGCCCACGCATCAGTCTTCTCATAAGCACCCGCAGTGCCAGCTGCATGGCACACCGGAAGCTGCAAGGCAGCCGCACTTGAAATGATGTGCAAATCAGATGCCCTGTCTGAGGGAGACTGTGGGCAGCATTTGCATTATTTTATTATGTCAGCCAAATAAATCCTGCATCCTGTTTGAGTAACGGAGAGAAAATGCAGCAGAGATTTAACTAACAGTATGTTGGTACCCTAGGAGATTCGGAGTACTTCCCAAGGAGATGTTTGTAGTTGTCTCTGGCACTCCGTATTCATTTAAAGCCTTTACACACTTCCGCACCGGGCGCACAGTGCTTGTTCTCAAGATGTAATTGAATCGTTTGGCCAAGGAATGCACCTTAAGCTGAGCACATTAACTTGCTGCAGATTATGCATCATTCTTCCTTCGTCCTGGTTTATTAGTTTGAGGTGTTTTTTTAATAGTGTGCCTTTGCGAAGCGCTCATAAGGTTAATACTAAGGCTGCAAACAAAACACATTGCTTAGAAACGCACATTCTTCGTTTAAAACCTCTCTGTAAAATTAAGTTGAAACCTCATAAGAATAAATGCACGATCACACGCGTGGTCAGAAGGGTCTGACCGTGAGTTACAGTGAGAGGGAGCCACATACCTCTGTGCCAGGAGAGGGGGTACTCAGCCAGAGCCTGCAGAACTAAGAGGTCAACCCGTGAGTGTGTCTGAGCATTAGAACAACTTGACTCGTTGTCTCTGCTCTGGGCCCCAGAATCAGGGGCATCATGCCCCAGGCAGTGTGCATGGATAGAAACAAGAACACAAATAAAACTAGCATTTGGTAAGATCTATGCATCCCTCCACCAGCAGCTGGGAGCCTAAAAAGGTAGAGCTAACAAACGTTCCAGTGTTAACGAAACTTGAGGGGGCCTTCTTGCAAGGTACATGGAGGGCCCCCCGCTCCAGATTTAATCAGGAGCTCTCGGACCAGAGTACTGTGCTCAGGGGGCCCGCAGCATGGGCCCCCCTGCACCCTGGGGGCTGCGGGGCCTGTGTTACACCACTGAAAGATTCTACAATGTAATCTGAAATACCCATCTCCCCGGGGGGCTCGGATGTTCCAAGGCTGAGCACATGATATTCTGGAATATGTAGGTGGCAGGCCTACACTAAAGAACTTGGTTGTCAGTGATGGTTCTTGCCCTATTGAATTTCTGTCGGCTTCTCTTGAAGGGAAGGCACAGTTGGCACTGGTTCTTGCCCTATTGAATTTCTGTCGGCTTCTCTTGAAGGGAAGGCACAGTTGGCACTGGTTCTTGCGCCATTACATTTCTGTCTGCTTCTCTTGAAGAGAAGGCACAGTTGGCACTGGTTCTTGCGCCATTGCATTTCTGTCGGCTTCTCTTGAAGAGAAGGCACAGTTGGCACTGGTTCTTGCGCCATTGCATTTCTGTCGGCTTCTCTTGAAGAGAAGGCACAGTTGGCACTGGTTCTTGCGCCATTGCATTTCTGTCGGCTTCTCTTGAAGAGAAGGCACAGTTGGCACTGGTTCTTGCGCTATTGCATTTCTGTCGGCGTGTATTGAAGAGAAGGCACAGGTAGCACTGGTACGAGTCCGCATTGGAGAGCTACGCATGAGGATGATGTTGAGCAACCCTATTAAATGATTTTAAATGTATTGAATTGATAATTTAGTTGTGGGTCTGTGTATGCTTATAGTTTTTAATAACTAATAAACGAAAAATGTATTACTGAGCAACCCTTGTGAGCTCAGTTGGTACATGCTGCCAGCAGTTGGGGACTTTGTGGCACTGTCCATAAAGAGAAACATAATTTGGTGGAAATATGACCATCTGATCATTCAACCTATATATGATTCTCTCATACTTTGCCATGCAGAAGAGTTCAGAGTGCCATTGTTCTCAGGGCAGAACAATAGGTGACCTCTGGTGGTGCAGCATCCAAACCTTTGTCACTGCCAACATGATGGAATCCATCAACTCCAGTGGGGGGAGCTCTTGGTATGCCTGATACGTCATCTAGTATTGCTAGCTTCGTAGAGCTTCATAAATCAAAGCCACTCGTCTTGGATATAAACTCCCAGACTGCAGACCGACCAGTAGAGTTCGAGGTTTCAACAGGGTCCCACAGAGAGGACGAGGGAATAGGCATTGTGATGGCATCTCCAACAAGATGTGTCTTGTCTGAGAACCGCCTTTGAAAGTTTGGTGGGGGTCAGGGTCCAGCTCTGGAAAATTTTGAATAAGCGCGATTTTAGTCTGGCTTCTCTCAGGCTTTTATCATGATTAGTTAAGAGTTAGGATTCTTCTTCAAATAGTCATATGACACATTCTGCTGCCAGAGTAGACCTAGAGTGGCCTACAATGGAATTGAAAAAGAAAACAAAAATGGTTGTGCACAGACACAAGGTCACTCCTTTCTGCTGGACAACCGTGTTAGTATAGGTGAGTATCGGGGAAGTTTCAATATCTATATGTTTGAACAGCAACAGTGACCAATATCTCCAATGCTAGTTCACTTACCGATCATAAGCCAAGCATAATGACTGAAACTACCTAATGCTCCCCCCAACACCGTGGCTTCCAGTTTGGTAATGTCTGCTGCAAACCATTTTATCCATCTGATGTTGCGACCTCCAATCTGTAACCAAGCATTATTCCATAAACGCACAGTCATAAGGCAAGGCATCAACCTTCAATTTCTATTGCATTGACCTCCAAGCTATGAGAGCAGCATAAACGATCTGGCTGATGGACAGGTATATCTGTTGATCATGCAGTAAAACCTTTCCATCCTAGTAGAAACAGTTGTCTTCTGATATCTTGACATGTATCTTTTTATGCATCATTGTAAATCTGCCATTGAGAGTTGCAGGGAATTTTCACCTTGAACACTAAAATGATTAATCAAAAATATGCGCTTTCATGTTATGGCAGATCAAATTTGCTAAGATTTAAAAGCTGTTGCATATCCCAATTTTATAGCCCACTAGCTTTTAATCTCTTCCCCATGCTGAGAATGATTTCACAGTTTGTTCCTTACACTAACAGCAGGCAAGTGTGATTGATACTGAAATTGCAGAAGATAATTGGAAAACACATTTTAGTGGTAATGTATCATCTGTAAGGAGCCGGTCTGTGGGCAAATTAAGATTCCTTTGAAATATATCACTGTTGGTCCATCCCTGCTTGCAACTTTTGCATTACTTTAGTTTTAGAATAAAACTCTTCTTCGTGTCGTGAGCCGTAGGTGAGGTAACAAGCTCCCTCCTTAGATGGATTAGTGTGTGTAAGATGTTTGCTGCTATCTCTTGATTACGGGTTCTAATCCCAGGGAGGCAAATTTCAGGATCCATCCTTCTCAGCTGAATGGATGGATGTGTACATGAGTTTGAGTCAGTGAGTGTTCAGTTCAGTTCAAAACAAAGTTTATTTGGACTATACAGTCCTTAAACATAAAAACCGTCATAAGGTACAATGCCTAAAAATCCCAGATTACATAATAAAATGATAAAACCACACCGTAATTATCAAGTTAAAATTGTTCGTACTTGACTTCCAACCATAAAACATATCCTAACACGCATCATAGGTTAAGGCAAGAATTCATTATTGGGCGCATTTCTAATTTCTTTAGCTTGTTAAATACTCTCCCCTAGGGCACGAACTTTAAATGCATCACCATACGATTCGAAGGTAAAATCATGAATCCTTTTTTCGACCGTACTTCCTACACATATCCTGCAGACAGGAGGACTTTAGGATGCTAATCACGTTTCAAAAATTCTTTTACTTTTTGAATAAACCTTCCCATAGCACAGGCTATATCCAAAGCCCTCATTTCTAGTAAAAGTTCTGCTCCTTGTGTCCTGTTTTTTATGCTATACTTTTTAAAAATTGGGCGTAATATTTCTTTCAGTATATCTAAAACCAATTGGCAATCCAATAAAATGTGTACGATATCACATGTTGTCCCCATAGAACGGTTACATTTCCCCTTACTATCGATCATTATTCTTTTTACTCCATTGTTGGAGTAGCAGGGGTTAACACCAATTCTCAGCTTTAAAACTTCTCTTCTCAGTCTTCGGCCGGGTAATCTATCGATGTAGGGGAAATTAAATTCCTTTTGCGATGAAGTAGCCATAAATCCTACCGATTCTTTTCCCCTTAGGTACTCCTGATCCTTAACTCGTGGGGTTTCTTTTCCCAGAGACCTAAGTTCCGCCTCTCAGCCTCAATTTGTAGGGACAGGGGGCTAAACTTAAGCCTCATCATTGTACAAACTTTTATCAGGGTTTTTCTTACCCCTTTTGCCTATGTTGGATTGCTCCTCAATATCTTGTTTCTGCACCACTGTGAGACTTTATTATCCTCACCTAGTCCCTGGCACTGCAGAATCTTGCTAGGCCCATGCAGACAATTATATTCCACTAGGTAATACCTGTTTCTAGCCTCACCGCTTGCACCATTGAGGATTTGGGCAAGGATAATACGTTTTTCAGGGCCTTTCCCTCTTCGCCGTCCCATCCAGTTTTCCCACTCAAGTATAGTAGTTTGGCTCCATATAGGAACTGCGGTGGAACCATAGCTGTATATGCTTTTAAAACTGGTCTGTCCAACTTTTTTCCCGTATACTCCATTGAATTTCTTTAAACCCCCAACCGAAGCTGATGTCCTTACTTTCAACACTTCGAGGTGGGTAGACCAGTTAATATTTTTTCGGAACCACATACCCAAGGACCTGTATTCATCTACTAGTTCCAACTTTGTGGAACCCAAGTACCAACTGAAACTTTTCGTATAAAAACACTGGTTATTTTCTAGTTTTAGTAGTCACATAATCATGGGCTATGATATTCCCCTATTTGTACTCCAGATTCCCTCACGGCGCAGTCGTTCCGGACATGGCACAGATAGGGACAGACGATTTCCTACTACAAGGCTTGGACATTTTAATATAATTGTTTGGCTGCCTATGTAAACATTGATCAAAGCCTTGAAAAAGTTTCTTAGAAACAAAACACGTGTCGGCTGCCGGTTCAACGCTTGAAAGGAGGATTGTCACATCAAGCTGTTTAATCCTGACTGTATTGTTACTGCTTTTTAACTTTGTAACTTAAGACTTTGTTATATTTTCATATTAAATTGATTCAGCAAGAATTACATTGATGTCCTGCTGGCATTTGGTTTGACTTGTTTAAACAACTTTATGAATTAATAGAAAACTGAACAAGAGTGCCGAGGTTTATATCTCGGTTTTCACTGGGTCCAATTGGGCTCCGGTGTTCTGGCACCTTAGGTAGTGGGGTGCAGTCATCTTAATCTCGAGGGGCACCAATACTTTAATGTTCATATTAAATGCACAAAGAGAATAGATGTGCTACCAATTAAACCACCACTGCCATCTGTAAATATTGACACCTTGGTGTATATCTTAAAGACTCATAGACCTTTTAGAAAAACTCAGTCTCTGGATGATGTCATGAGTGATGTCATTTGAGATGTCCTCAGTGATGTCATTTGTGATGTCACTAGCCTTGTCATGAGTGATGTAGTATGTGAGATCATAAGCAGTGCATGTGGGGCGCGAGTTATAGTGTAGCTCAGCTAACTTTAACTGCTGAATTTCTCCTGTTTTGTACGAGTGGAATATCAGCCTAACTATATTGTCCCTGAACCTTTGTTTTTTTTCACTGAATTTTTAAGGTTTCTTAGATTCTATTTTCTAACTATAACGCCCCTGTAACCTTTGTTTTTTTCTGTGAATTTCTAAGGTTTTTTAATTGCTAAATCCTCACTATAATGTCCCTGTAACCTTTGATTTTTTTCAGTGAATTTCTAAGGTTTTTCAAATTCTATTTCCCAACTATAACGTCCATGTAACCTATGATTTTTTTTAAATTAAATTTCTAAGGTTTTTACATTGTATTTTCTATCTAAAATTGCTCTTTATAAGCATGTATTTTCTTCAGTGGATTATTAAGCGTTGTTTTTTTTTCTTTACATTATTATATCCCTGCAGAAACGTCGCGAAAAGGGAAAACAAAAGCAGACATTTAATGATCACCAAACGCATCAAAAACTATGTAAAAAAATCCATTCTGAACATTACCCTACACATATTACTATATGCATACTTCTTTCAAAGCATGTTTATAATCAAATTTTTGTACTAAGTTTCTTTGAAAAACCATCTTTAAACCTATTTTCCATTCTTGCGGTTATTCGGGATGTTGCGATGACATTGTTAACCGCGACGATTGCGCCTTTTCTATAAAGTCTAAAATACATATGTACACACATACTACAGTATTTTACACACTAGGGGTTTCTTACAGTATTCTCTAAACTCATGTTTTTCTAGAGAGCTTCTATAAAAACCATCTCTAAAACATGTTTTATATGTTTGCGGTGACTCCGGAGAACGCAATTACGTTGGTGATCGTGATTCCCCGAGACACGCCGCGAAAATAGAAAACAAAAGCAGGAATTCAATAGCCACCACAACATCAAAAATGTTTAACTATATAATCAATTCGAACCATCACAGTAGATAATTCACTATCTAAATAACTCTATAAAAATATTTCTCAGAATCTCAGTTTCTCTATAACATTGTGTAGTCATTATTCTCTGATATATTTTTTTTATATTTCCACCAATATTTGTGTAGGAGTTGATAGTCACGATGTTCCCACGATAGTACACCGGAGGCCTCGCTGGCGGCCGCGGCATTGCCTCAAATAGTGCCTACGTGAAATAAATCAATTCTGGACACACAACTTGTGTCACTAACACCCCCATCTCTCAACCATGGGGTCGGAGTATCTCCACCCTGACTCCTTATGTGGGCTTTCACATGTAAAGTCATGCATGGTAAAGGCATATGCGTTGTAATGAATGCGTGGTAATGACCGCGTTGTAAATGATGTTACCCGGATAAACTATTAGGTGTCTCGATGTTAAGTATAGGTAACCGAAGAAAAGGTGGTGAAGTAGAAGAAAGTAATGGTAGTATGATTGGATAAATACAAACCTAAAAGTGTCTCAATATGGCTTGCTATATTCCAGCTATAAACTAGAAGATGGATTCATCCAGGGTCTTTTTTACCCTAATTGTGCAAATTAGTTGACATGGTTTTCATTCGTGATGACAGTGCCAGGGTATATAAATGTTTGGGGAAGAAAGTAGTGTATATAATATTTCTGGAATTAATTGTTATAGTAATTATGCTGCAGGAGTCTTCTTCCTGAAGAGAGGTAAAATAATTCAAAACTTGTTTCTAGCCATGGGATTTGTCTCAGCTTAAAGAAGAGTTGCAAGATGGCTCTCGGACTGAGTGTTGATTCAAAATGGAGGTCAGTGGCTGAGAGGGACTTTGATAATGGGTGGAAAGGGGAAAGAGTTTTGTGACCAGTGTACTCTGTAAGGAATTTATTTCCATTTGAGTGACTGTACATTTCAACCACAAAGACTAAAATGATATGTCAAAGAGAAAGTATCAAAACTTCTCTGTTTACTGAAGCATTTGCTGGTTTATGTTTATAAGCGGTACATGCCCAATGTATCATCAAAGGGATCATTTTGATCATGCTGGTCAGCATGAACAGTTGTGTGCTGATGAATGTGTCCTGTATTTCACATACTGTCCTATGTCCTTCTCCCCGTCAACGACAGCTCTGCTAATATCCACTTATTATTTTACACAGAGCTTCTTTTGCCATGTCCATGACTTATCCAGTGCACCCTGTGACCTGTATCTCTTTCACCTGCTGTTGGACTTTTCTCTGTGATCCTCCATGTGCCATGTACAGAGTGGAAGGCAGAATCACCTAGCGCTAGATCTTCCTGCTGGTGAACAACCGTCACCATGAAACTGTCAACCCGCATGTTGATATAACGCGGTTGTTAACACAACCGCGTTGTAACAACGTGTACCTTTACCCCGCAAGTCGTAACAACGACTTGCGGAGGGGGGAAGAAGGTGTTGGATTTAAAATCCAACACCTTCTCCACTGTCCTCACAGACTGTATACTATACTTATACTATTCCAACATCCAGCGCCCCCTCCGCAAGTCGTTGTTACAACTCGCGGGGTAATGGTATGCGTTGTTACAACGCGGTCGTGGTAACAACCGTGTTGTAACAACATGCGTGGTGAAAAGCTGCGGGAAAAAAAGGCATATTCGCCTTGTCATGTTGAGGTTGTGGGCAGGTCCATAGCTCATCTTGAAATTTGGAGAGTATTCTTGTGTACATCATGGTTATCAAAGGATACAGACAGCATGAATGAACAAAGGTTATGGATATGTGGGTGGTAACTAAAATGAACTTATTTCATTTAGCAGTTCAAATGTTTATTTTATTAATCTTGCACTGTAGACTTTAAAACCTCCTTTTTGTATATTACTGTGTCACTGAAAAAAAAGTAACATGGCAACACTTTCTGTAATGTTCCTGGGGTTTGCAGTTATGTGTCGTCACTTCTTGCAATATTATAAATGTCAAATGTCGTAAGTATCACTTCTGCAACCTGTGAAATTTGGTGAATAGATGTTCATGGCCAGAACCCAGTTACATCGTTACTTTTTTTTTCTTAAAGGGCCAACATTCTGTCCAATATTATGTGCTAAGAACTAACTTACTGTCCGTCTTATATAGACTGCCAAGTTTCCTTTTCAGTTCATACATCAATCCTCTCCATTATAAGGAACTTTGGATTTTGAGTCTAGTTGTGAGTTTTTGCACCATCAGGAAATATGCCAAACCAACGTCCGTGGCCCCATTTCTCTTTTCGCCACTTTAAAATGCTGCCCTACTCCCCAGGGAATGGGGCATCAGGGTGTCAAGGTGTGGACTCTCCATCATGCCAGGTGCGAACAGGATGGAGCATCCATCTCCAAAAGGGAGATAGGCATCTCTACAAGACTAGTTTAGCTTACAAACAATAGCCAAAATGGCTTGAGCTAATTTTTACAAGAAGCCTTGTTGGCGAAGAATTTGCTGCATACAGTGCAGGCCTCAAAGGCCATTAAATTTTGGAATTGAAGGACTCCGGCATGAGAGTAATCCAAGAAATCACTAGGAACAACTGGAGTCTAGTCATAGGGTAACCTCATCTGATCTAATGCTGAGGTTATTGTGGCACCAACATAGGTTTTCTGCCCTATAAAAAAATGAAGTGTTATTGAAGCTGTTCAGTAGACCAGTAGTGCTTTCAACTAGTACAAGTTTGCTATCTACAAAGATTTTTTTTAATGCATAAGGTTGTATTACACATTTTGTAGTTTACAGTACTAGCCTCTAGAGTGAAGTGGTGGAGCATCATTCCTTCACTGCGGATTGTAAAATTAAGACAAAATGTATGCAGTTCATACAAGGCTCAAACTTCTATCCCAGGATAAACCAATCATTTATACACTATCTTATCTGTAAAGATTATTATCAATATTAATTTTGTTTTGCAATTGCCTCAGACACAAGCCTCAATTTGGTCCTGTAACCGAAACCCATTCTTTGCTCAAGTCCTGTGGCTCGCTCATCAAACGCAGCTGGCTCTAAGAGACGAGCTCAGAACTGGTTTGACTTCTAAAGATGATAGGACACACATTTAAGTAAGCTCATTTAAATTTCACAGGATATAGCAGTGGTGCTGGTGGTGAGGGTTATTATAGGCACAAATAAAACTTTTATCGAAGGTCTAATACAGTGAAATGGTCGCTTCAATCCAACTGGGGCATTTTTCAACTAGGGCGTCTCAGAGATGGATAATGGATACTTTCCAATTTTTCTCTTGTAAGCATCTTTTATATAACTTTTTTTCTATTATACTAAAACAGCGCACTTTATATCAGGTAAAAATGGATTGGGATTAATTAATTGACCGCTGCCTGTTATGTCCCCATAACCGGTACATTAAATGCCACCTTACCAATGTCATACATTTTTGTAATGAAATACATGTGTGTGTAGTACCACTGAGCTCCAAGATGCTAAAGCTTTATTTTGACTTGAGATTTCAAGAAATGCAGGAAGTACCTGCAGACCCTGGGGCTCAGTTGTTGTTTAATGCTTAGGACTTTCCCAGACAGTTCCTTTCCGTCAACTTGGTGTTTTCAGTTTAAGGAAACTTGAGATTTTTGTAAGAACTGAAGTCCATCAGTCTATGAAGTTAGCCAAAACATTATGCCCTTAGCAGATGTACTATACTATCTTTAATAACAAAGATGTCATTCAAGAAGGATGAATAGTACTCAAAATAGGTTCAGAAAATACAGTGGTGTCTGTGAGAAATGGACACCAGAAACATCCAATGAAATGCCTCAAGATCGCGTCTCCATCATGACAACAGCTACAAATGCTACAAAGATTCTTCAGGTACATAGGAAGCTTGAGGACTCTGGCTGTCTCACCAATCATGGGACAGAAATATCACCCAATAGAATTGCTTTAGTAAGGTTACATACTGAGAATGTTCATCAGGCAACTTTGCATTCTGTAACCTTAAGGGTGAAAAGTGCACATTCATGGGGCAGGTGGGTGAATCACATAGATAACAGATAGGGATGTAGATTGTGCCAGAAAAAAATGTAGCAAATCCTATTCCTGCATGTCAAGCAGTGTCCAGAGTGATACTGCACAGGGTTGGGGTTATTGGTAGTTTATCCACACCATGCAATGGCTAGTAATTGGAATGAAGTGAGTTTGGGAGGTCTATTTGTCCACAAAAAAGAGCTAAGAGGAAGAGGACATCATGGACTGTACACCTAAGAATAAATTAAAGGCATAAAAAGACAACGCACATTTTGCTATTGATCAACAAATGGATCAGCTCAAGTGTAGTATTAGCAATTGATGGAATTTCAGTGTGTTTTGGGGTCCGCCAGCGTTCACAGGAAAATGTAAAGCTTAGTGGGATATTTCTTTGGTTCAAATCAAGTGACTTCTCAAAAAAGTAACAGTGAAGTTAGAAGGGTCTACAAATTGAGTTTACACTCCATGTGGAAATACTGTGGACCCGTGAATTCAATTAAGCTAAGCCCACAAAACCCGTAGAGGTGAGGCCGGAGAGTAGATGGAAGGATTGTAGATAGGCACAGTACAAAGGTGAGGACGTGAAATATTCAGGCAATGCAGGTCAACAAATGGAGTTGGCGGCTATGACATTGAGAGCTGGCTCTACATACTTTAGGAGGAAGCTATGCAGTGACTGGGTGTCTAGCCGTGCATGGAATATGGATGGTTTTGAGCACTGCAGTAGAGAGATGAAGATTTCAGGACAATCAACTCGCTAATCAAGAACCAGAAATTAAAAAGAAGGGCAGACCATAAGAATGAGCTGGAATGAATATGCCTGTTTTTCTCGCAGCCTTTCACCCCTACAACGCATTTGTTACCTCGACCGCGTTGTAACCATGCATACCATTACCCTGCAAGTCGTAACAACGACTTGTGGAGGTGGGCGCTGGAAGTTGGAATAGTATAATTTACTTTTCCATCTCCAGTCTGTGCGGACAGAAGGGAAGGTGTTGGATTATAAATCCAACACCTTTTCCCCCCTCCGCAAGTCGTTGTTACGACTTGCAGGGTAATGGTATGCATTGTTACAACCCGACCGCGTTGTATCAACTTTCGGGGTGACAGTTTTATGGTGAAGGTTGTTCACCTGACTAGGCTTATCCATGTACACTCAGTGCAGCGTATAAGGTTCAAGTATAGCCTCATGTGTACATTGGAGTCCTTGTAACTACTCAGCTGGCTAGCACCACCAGGACCTGCCTGAACCCTGCTGCTGCCCTCTGCGAGAGTAAGTCCTGATCTCCTAGTGGTGCCCCTCAGGTCTGGGGCCCTTGGCTGGCATCAGAATGTACTCCTCCTGTTTTGGATCTTCAAACATCTGCACTCCAGGTGAAAATCCAGAAGCCTGGGGCTCTTCGTGACCACGAGCGGGCTCCTTGCATCAGCAACAGTCATCGCTCCCCTTGCCAACGCAAAGTTTTGACAGTGACCATCTCCTCAAACCAAAAAGCTACTGCTTGCGTCCCTTACCAATATATAACTCTAGTGTTAGCTGCTCCTTGCACTGACAACTATCTCCTCACAGCATGAGCCAATGTCAACCTCTGGCTGAGGCTCCTTGCGTGGACTTAGACTTTGAGAAGGTAAACTCTTCACCAGGATAAACCTAGTCCCTGTATCTGACCCACTATCCATCGCAGACTGAAATTGTGACTTTGACCCGATCCAGCATGACCAGATACCTGCGAGTGGCGCTTTGTCATTTTTTGTTACTATTTTCACCTAAAACTTAAAACAAAAAATCATAAGTCAATTTCGACTTATTGGATGTTTGTCTTTTTGGCTTCATATTATTCATTGCATATTACTCAATTTTTTTTAATTGGTCTAAGATGTCTTGTGTTATGTTTTCACTTTCTTACTGTTTGAGTGCTGTATAAATACTTAAGTTTCTTCCAAGTTACGCCTAACTTCTTTTGTGCCAAGCTACCAGAAGTTTAAGCACAGAATTATTTACTGACTTTTGTCATTCACACTGAAAAGGATTGTGTTTATTACTTCAGTGGGGAACAAACTCCTCCCACCTAACAACCCAGCTTCTTGCAGGAGTTTAGCCATAACATTAATTTCACTGCTGCCTCTCACAATGTATTATTAAAGTATTTTTTCACCTCTATGTAATGAATACTCTTTCAATTGGGTAATGGTAACACCCAGGGCTTTAAGTGGGCCGGGTCTCACCGGTACTGAGCACCAGCAGTTTTTTAAAGTAGGCCTCGAAACGGGTCCTATTGGGCTCAGTTTTGTGCCCTGGCACAGACAGTCCGTTTTTTTCCAGACTGCAGTGACAGCAGGCACATCGAAGTGCGCGCTCACACTGCTCCCTTCTCACTAGTAGAGAAGTTACGGCATGACTTCATGCCAGGTGAGCGCTATAGGGTAAGGGAAATCCTTTAAAGAGAGTCATTTTCTCTCTGGATTTCCTTTCTCTTTTTGAAACTCTGGAGAAGCAACATTGTTGTGGTGTCACCAGGACTTAAAGGGGAAGCTTTTTAAATATTATATACAAGCCATAGTTGCTGCTTATTTATCTTGTGCAACTAACAACCATTGACAAAGCCAATAGTCCTGACTTGTTGTAGGTATGATGTTACTTGTTGTATTATACATCTTGATGCAATGGCAGAAACCGCAAAATACAAGTTGGGCGTAAGCACAGATTTTTAGCTTACGTATGTTTAAGCCATGCCCTTAATTATATTGGCCAAGCCCCTTTGAGAGAACCCCCCAGTTTTTTCATCCCACTTAAAGCCTGGTAACACCTATTATTTGCAGCACTCCAAGAAGACATTACTGTGGTCCGAAACGCACTGCAACTCACATGTTATTGTTTTATTATTCATTATAATTTACCATTTGCTCTCATTGTATTATTGGTGATCCATAACTTTGCATATCACTTTAATAAATGGTCTTGGTTGTAATTTAATGAGCCAGAAAATTAAACTTCAAGCTAACAAGGACTGCAGTGTATTAGCATATATTGCTTTTTTGATTATGCATTCTTTACAGAGGTGCTGTTTGTGGGGCACAAACATGCCTGTATTCATTGTACAATGGATTAGGAATGTTTTCTATTTAGAGAAATGGTTTGTAGAATCTATTGATTTTCATTAAATACACATGTCTGGGCATCTGATTGAACTGTCCCTCGAAGCTGTATTATTTGTGGCAGGATCTCAGGCCTCTTCCTACTGCCAACAAGTTAAATGTGCTTTTTGTGGGATGGAGTTGAAAACAGCGAACTCGGTGCTCTCCTATATGAGATACACATGTGATAAAAGTGATCATCTTGTATATCATTGTAACAAGACTAGCGTAGTGTTTGCTTATGTATTTTGTTTTTATTATTTCTAGCTCTCGCGGGCTCATCACTAGTTGGAGTCCTGATAATCCTGTAAAGTAAGAAGGGATCTGCAGGAAATTTGGTTATTAGTTGTGCGGCCTGCACAAGAAATAGGCCGACAATTCTCCCTACTGAGAACCAAGCACCTTGTTGTAGTTTTTACCTCTCTCAGGGTAGCAAGGCAGAGCAGTCCAAGGTCTACTCGAGGGATGTGGTTGGGCTAGTAATCACCGTTGACTGGCATGTAACATTCGATTGTCCAGTCAGTAATTTTTATTTTAGAAAAAGGAGAAGTCCATTTATTATACACACACTAACTGACATTGCAGAATCACCTTTAGCCCACTAAAAGGGGTCATACAAACATATAAGTAAGTCTACTGGCTTGGTCAAAGGGCCAAGATCAACAACCCACTTATTAAAGACAATATTTCATATGCAAATGCAATCATCAATTAAACTAATCATGTGTAAATGCACTTATTTTGTCAATAACATATATACACTTTGAACATTAATCATTGTCAACATTTTTATCTCAAAGCTTTAAAAATGAGCAAAACACATCTGTGTATTTTTTATAGGCTTGCCAACCATAAAAATGCAATCATAAAAGCAGCCCCTAGAGGATTTCACATTTCAACTAAATTAGCATGCAACCTTAGACTGAGCCCCTAGAGAGATCTTCAGTACATATTTCATCTTATACACTTTCAGGCCACAATAAATGTAACCATAAAGTGAGCCCCTAGAGTCCGCTGCACTCCCAGGTGTATAGCAAAAGTTACAGCCTGGGGAATACTTTGGAAAACATTGATAAAATCCTGGAAGGTCCTGGATGCCTGACCCCCACAAACATAGGGTCAGTTTATGAACATTACTTCTGGGGGTGCTGTAACTGCTACAGCCCCTCACAACACTTTCTGAAATAGTGGATGCTGCCCCCTGTCATTCTGGTCCACCACAAGGCAAGATAAATATTTAAATAAGGAAGCCTTGCAGGGCATTATGGGGTGCTCCAGCCAGGAGCGGTAAATATCATAACAGTGGGAGCCTGCATGTCTTTTCTTTTTTGTTTATCCTGGGCTAATAAGGAGGCCAGCCTCTCTGGCCCTTGGGGAGACCCACTGATCCTTGAGTCAACAGCGCAGAGTCCTTAGTCCTTTCTGGGCATCAGGAGGTTCCTCCTTCTAGTTCTCCATGGTGATCCCAGGGTCAACAGCGAAGTGCTGAAACATCATCAGTCAAGAGAGAGTCTCCCCCTTGTGCAGGATTTTTTAAAGGGGAGAGGATGGTTCCAGAGGCCATGCCCCCCCTGGCCAATCATAGGGCGCCACGTCACCTCGCCACCCATGTGCCAACAGGAGGGTTGCCAACAGGAGCACAGCATGCTAGGACAATTCAAAGTGACGTCATCCAGGAGTCAATAGTCAAATCTTCTCTGGGGGCTTCAGCTCTGCCCTCGCTGATATCACTGTCATGATCTTCCCCACTAGATTTTCAAAGGGGAGCCCCTTCCTGTGTTGGCTCCCTCCTTTCTTCAGTGGGCTTGAGCAGGCACATCCCTGGTTCAGTGTGAAAAGTGTGACAGCTGATTGATCGATGCAGACCCTTACACCTCATCCCTTTCCTCTTCAGAAGCTGGGTGAAGCACTGTTAAATGCTCCCTTTGTGTGGGGAGGCCTTGTTCCTGCTACTGGGGAGAAATGTAATTATCTTCAAACAATAGTATGGGAGGACCTGTGAAGGGGATATGCCTAGCAGGATGGATGGTAGACCTTTTTTAGATAAAGGAAGACCGGCATATGTTATCCCAGAACGTGACTACAAAATAAATGAGGGTATCCCTCTTCCTAATCAAAACTAGAGTGCACCTCACAAGTATACACCACCTTTGTGAGCAAAGAAAAAAGGAGTACTTTTTATATACAACCCTCACCCACTCTAGTAGTGGCATGCTTAATCATCGGGTTCATGCTGGCCCCTAAAAGCCAGGATGAGCTTGATGGTATTCCAGGGAGCTCTTTGAACATTATGGTGACCGGGGGAAGCTAAGTATAATTAAAGAGTTTCATTTTCTTTGTTCTCAAAGGTGGTGTATATCCATGAGGTGCAATCTACTTTTGTTTAAGCAGAGGGATACCCTCATTTATTTTGGAGAAATGTAATTAACCTGGCACAGCAGTGTGACAAAAGGCCTGGGCTCTGATCCTGAGCTCAGCTGGAGATTCATTACATGGATGACCCAGAAGTTGTACAAATATTGTTTTGGAACTCGCAGGTTTGATTTTCTTGCACAGGTTACACCCCATTTTGATACTTAACTGGTCTCTGCAGGCCACAGGGAAGCAAAACTGCACTCTAAATCAGTCTCCTTGCCATCTGTGCAAAAAAGTGTCACTACAGACAAAACAGTAAATCACACTGACTTTCCCTTTTAGTGTACACAAAAATTGTAAGGTCTACACAAGATTAATATCTATTCTTGAAGAGTCCCCTATCCGCTAGGCTACCTGAAAGTAGTTATCAGGCTGTAAACAACAGCAGTCTCCCTTGCACAGCCCTCGCGTGTGTGCACACCTGTTCCGGTGTAACCAGCCAAGTGCCAATTACCCTCGCTGCGTCGCAGCGGCCTTATCTTAAAAGTTGGACACTGGCGCTAAATACACACAGTCGATTCACCATGTGATTTCCATGGGTGTGACACATGTAGTGAGACTTACCCATAGTAAAAAGTGAAAAATCAGGATGTCCAAGAAGCAAAATATCTAGGCGTACTGAATGGGCAGAACCCAATTGCAACGGGATGGAAATGTTATTGACTTTGCCACAGAGCTGTTGCACTCTTGTGATTTGATTTGACGGGCTGCACTGTTCTTGTTACTTTGATACACAAGATTATCACATGAATCACACATAAGGGAACGCCCAGCATGTTGTTTGACACTGGCACTGACTGCACCATTTTTGGATTTATTATTTATTCGTTTGATTAAAAATGTCATTTGACTTTAAAGACTATTGTATTTCTTAGCTAGCTACCATTATTCCTTGAACTTTTCTTCAGCCTAGGTCCATAGTGACTCTTGGGTTGGAAAGCTACCTGTCATGGGATGGAAGCAGATCTGGGATTTTAACCTTACTTTGCTTTCCTACATTTTATTTTGTCGTTTAATCTATTTTAAAATGTTTCATGCAAAGCAAGGAAAACAAAAACAAGAGAAAGCAACAAATAGGTGGGTCCGTATTTGAAGTATGGTTTTAATGAGCGCTGCAAGTTATATAAGGGAAAGGTTGCAGCATCTAGAAGTCTAAAATGTTTGTGCATTGATTAAAGCAATGACCTTGGAATTAATGTGCAACCGTTGTTGAGTCATATATGGGCCTGTTGGCTGGATGCCCTTATCCGTCTGCACAGACAGCATCCCTGGCACCTCGGACATCTAGGTAGTAATCTATCCTAAATTATGCCTGTAAAAGTTAGGTGTTAGATATGTTCTGTGTTCCCCCTCCCATGTGGGCAATAGAATACTTTTATCTTTTTTTCACTGGCTCTTCACTGAAAGGGTAGAGCAGCATAATTTACACTCCATGCTTTACAGATGCTGTATTCACATGTTATGATATATAATCCATATAATCAAAGTGTGCTCTAACTCACTAACTTGTGTGTTGCCCTTTTATGCATTATTGTAGATAACATTACTGTGCACATTTAGCAATTAAATGTAATATAGTGGAGTGAATAAATTACCAATCTATTTACATTTATTTAAAACACACATTATAATGATGATAGCTCACTTCCCTGTGGCTAATAATGATATATTGTGCCTCTATTTTGATTTTCGAGCTAACCTAGCTTGAGATTAGGCCTTAGCCGAGTGTTGCACATTTTGAACGGTCAGTCTGCTGCTTATTCCTTTATTTTCAGGTGCGTTATCAAGTCCCTCATTAGCTAGAGAAAGGCTCATTATTTTGTATTAGACTAATACTAAGTCAAGAAGATGAGAAGTTGGCAGCAGAGGATGCAAAGTGATGATTAAAGGAGTCTTCTGTACCCAGTGTACTGCAAAGATGCTCTCAAGTACCAGCAGATGTGTACCAAATGTGCTGGAACTGGAATTTAGGGGGTTGCCGGCTCCCCGCAAATACTGCCATGGGATTGGGTCTGGACTGTAGGAGTGAGATATGGCTGTTCTGGGACTTTCGAGTGTGCATTTAATTGGTGTTTTATAGTAGTTGGACCAGAGGCCCTTTATTGACTTGGAAGAGATCAGAACTCTTTAGCTCTCTAATTTCTCTTGAGTGTTAAACTTCATGCCAAACCCGGTCTCCATTTCCTCTAAACTTCTACTGAAGTTCACATAATGCAGACACCATCTCCATTTCCTCTTTAGAAGTCCCATTTGCAGTATCATTGTTTAATTTAGTTAAGATTATTTTCTTTATGGAACACTCTGTTTATATAATTTGCATTCTTTGCATATTGATAATTTGCGTTTTGTACTTCATAATACTCATATTGAGAGCTACGGGCGCAGAAATATTTTTTTCCTTTATGAATACCTTCATTAATCTTTGCCACTTTTGCTGACTGTTATGAAATTACTAATCTAGAAATAAACGAAACGTTTATGGTTTCCTATCATCCTCTTTGTCATTATTATGGAATTGCATTGGTTTCATTGAATGTAAATGACCTCTGAATGCCAACTCTCTCTCAATTCTTCAAGTCAGCAACCAAAGGTCCATACGACCAGTGGGCGATTCTTTTATTTTTATGACTATACCAGGAGATTGAGGTTCAAATACTCCTGCTCCATCAAGTGTAAGACCGATTCTCATCAGTTAACAAAGCAGGTCTGAAGTGAAAGTTATCGAGCTGCCCGACACTGGCACGGCTATGGGGCTTTTCAATTTTATTTGGTGTCTTCCAGCAAACCAATTTATTACCTTCATGCATTTACTTATTAGAGGAACTGGTTGGCAGTTGTGAATACAGTGGTCAAAATTGCAGCCACCTCCTTTAGTCTAGTTAGGTCTGACATTGAGACACCATTAGCATTTTCGCCAGTCTCCTGCATTAAAAAATGATAAATATGTTTGTAAATTAATACTTAAGGGGGACTTGGGTCTATCCTCTTAATCCATTGGTCTGATAAACTGTTATTCACAATTAGCTTTCATCCAAAACAACACACCTTGAGGTATGGGTCAGCCCACTTCAGCTATTGGCTGTCTTGCACTGTGAGTGTTGTCATTTTTTAAAAATGTATTTATTTATTTATTATTATTATTATTTATTTATTTATTTGAGTTTTATATAGCGCTGGCTAGACCCGGAGGTATAAGAGCGCTTTACATGAGGAACATTGAGTTATATAATACAAATGACATCCGTTACAAGAGCATAGTAAAAACACAGACAAAAAACAATGTTACAGTAGTAAGGACACACAGCGGGGAGATGAGGAGAACCGTGCCCAATGACCGGCTGGGTAGGTGATGGCCGAGAGGGAAAACCAGGGCCAATCTCCTCTATAGCTGTCTAGCAGCTCCACCGGGCATCAGCCATGTTGCTCAGGTCTCCGAGGTCAGGGATAACAAGAATAACAGTTTTGCATAGTTACATTTAGTTTAAGTTGCATAGACAAACATATAAGGACACGGCCCCAATGGAGGATGGATGGAAATGGGGAGGGGAGTAGAAACAGGGGGATGGGAAGCAGATCAGTTCTGGCAGACCAGCAGTGGAAGACAAGTACCTCATGGGAGCCCAAAAAAGATTGGCGTAAGCAGGCCCAAACCCAGGTGGGGTCACGATAGTTACTAAGTCCAGTGCCAAATTCAATTACCCTTATAACCTTTGCACATTCACCTAAAATTTAGTACAAAGGCTGGTGGGCCAATACATTATTTTGTCTACTTTTTTTCTTTTTATTTAGTATCCTACTTTAGTCATCCTTGGGTGTTCAAACTATGCCTTCAGGTTACAGTAATTGAAAGATGATGGTACCTTTCTTTGTGCCAATGCAACTCTTTTCCTTGGATGTACCCTCAAACTGAAAAAAGGTTCCTCTACCTGTTTTGAGTACACCCGCCTGCATTGTATTCAAATAATATGCAAAGGTTTTTTTTATAACTAACCCTATTTATTATTTTATACAACTTCTTAACAACACAATGTTGGGAACGTTGCCCCAGGGTCCCCGGCTGGTTACTAGACACATAAACTTCACTCTATGGTTGAAGGGTAACAATTTCCACTAGTGCGAGGACCAACACTACCAGTGATGACCTGTGTAAAATACCAGGTCCTAAGATTACGATGGAATCAAGGGTAGATGCCTGCATCATACAAGGGGTTGCAACTACGAAAATGGGTTCAGAAACAAAGGCGTTATGAGGGCTTCTAAAAACATATGTACAATGTATTTTTACTTTCAAATTTATATTTATTTAGGTGACCTATGCTTTTAAATACAAAATATGATTGTGGACTCCTGATCTTTTAAGAACATAACAGGGAGCCCCCTTTGCCGAGGAGTCTATTTAGAGCATGTGGAAAAAGAAAATAAGTTATTTATGGATAAAGGTTGAAAGCCAGCTGTTACGATGATTTATTTTTAGGCAATCAGACTACTTGCCTTTTAAATTGAAGCATTCCTTGAGGTTTTGATAGCTATTCTGTACCAGCGTTTGAGCCTGTAATTAATCGGTTTAATAAAATGTTGTATTCTCATATTTTCTATGAAGAGGTCTCACTGGGGCCAGGACTACATGATATCCCTTGCTCTTCTGCTCTCTGTGCAAAGCACTGGTGAAATGGCTTCTGCTAATACCTAGGTTTACAGTGAAATGATGCTTTTGAAAGATGTGAAATAAGTCCTAAATGTTTCTATATAGTTTTCCGATGATCATCAGACAACTATGTATTGTATTATCTCGATAATAAGGACTATATAATAGTGCAACGGGTTCGTGCCAGTGCGCTTTAAGAACCTGGTTTGAATATTTCCTGGAAATGTAGGTGCTTCTCAGAGAATAAGATAAGGTTAGATGGAGGGTCACTTAAAAAAGCAGGGGCAGATTTGAAAAATCTTAATATGTGAAGGTGGTTGTCTGTGGTGGTCAACGACACTCACTTTTGAGGACTGAGACTTAGGGGTCGATTAGGATGTAGGGCGGATCGCCACCGCCCGCATGGTGGTGGCGATCCGCCCTACAACACGCCCCGCCTTCCACCTATTTCCCTCCTGCCATATTAGTATGGCGGGGGAACCTGGCAGACGGAAAGACCGTCCGCCGGTTTTCCGCTGGTCACACAGTTGACCGGTCGGAAAAGGGGCCTGATATGGTGGTGGTGTCTGCTAGACCCCGCCATCCATATTAGGAAGGCAGCGGGAAGCAGCCTTTCCGTGGCACCACGGAAAGGCATGTAGATTGTACTTTCGGGGGCCCGTTGCGGGCCCCCAGGGTATTGGAGGGGGTGGGAGGTGCAATTGGTGCCTGTCACCTTGTGCATGACCATGCACACAGTGCATTCCCAGCATTGTGGCGGGCGGTGCTGTGAGCACCGTCCACCACAATGCTGGGAATGGAGGATGCCACCGATACAGTGGCGGTGGCATCCTAATTGCAGGTGCGGGACCGCCGCACCACTGGTGGCTGGTCCCAGCACCGCTAGGGTGGCGGGCAGACTAGAGTTCCCCCACCATCCTAATCGGCCCCTAATTTCCATCAGGCTTTGACCATGAGCAAAAGAGAGAATGGAAGAAAACGGAGAAAGAAGGAAGAAAAGAAAAATAGGGAAATAGTGACATAGGAAGAAAGTAGTGGTAAAACCCCCTGCATAATGTGATTATGAGACAAGAAGTGTAGGATGTTGGGAGAAATGAGGTGCTGTAAAACTAGACATCCTGGGTATTTGACAGCCTTGGCATTCAGGTAGTGCTGACAGGAGGCTCCTGCGCAAGGCTTTAGGTACACTATATTAATTTATTTTTACACATTAAACACTAGCTGAGGGCCATGGCCAAGGAGGCACAACCGTCTACTCTGGTTATTAATTCCCTATGCATATAGCCTCCCAGATTGTTACAGGAGTTGGTAAAGCACAGTGTCTCTGTGCTCACCGCCCCTGACATTCACAGCTGGTGAGATAAAGAGACAGCGGTGCAGAGTGCGCGCCTCCCTGCTCTGTGGAGGAGCAGTTATTAGGTGTTTGGCACATACGCTGGGAGCTCGGAAGTAGAGGAAATGTCCTGTACCTGCTTCTCTAGATTAACCAACGATCAGGGTCAGAGCTTTTAAAAGGAGAAGCACCAGACGTCACTAACAAGTCTGACTGTTCTATTAATGTTGAGCCTCGGTGCAGCAAGTCTGGGATGTGACCCACATGCATCCCAATTTAGTGGTTAAAAACCACCGTTAACAAATTACAAACTGACCCTGCACCCGAGAAATGTAATTCTATTCTGTAACTGGCATGGTACAACTTATTACAATAGAAATGTAACAAGGTAACACATTCATTCGGCTTCCCACAGCACATGTACCTTTCAATGACGTGAGTCTTGATTGTAGTTTTTTAGTTTATCCTTCATTGTGAATCAATTATCCTCTTTTTATTAAAATCACCATACGATTGCTTTGCCAACGCATTTCATCCCTCTTGGGACTTCTTCAGGGCTTATTAACGTGCTGTCTCTGTTGTTGATCACAAGTATGGCTCCAGGCCAATCTTAAGAGCAACGCGGGTAAAACACTGTATATTAGTAAAATGGAACGTGGTTAGTTTTTAAATTTCTCCGTGCGGCCAGTGAATACTCTAAGTATGGGCTTCGCTCTGTCCAAAAGGATTCAGTTTTCTCTCGAATATCAATAATGCAATGCTGCCTTCTCTGTATACGTGCCGCACAACCGTTTAACCGCAGTATAGCACATATGCTGGGAGCTCGGAAGTAGAGGAGATGTCATGTACCTGCTTCTCTAGCCCTGTTGCTGGCACGATTATGTATATATTTTACTTTCAAAGTACTACTTAGTTTTATGGGGAGTTGGCAGCTGCAGAGCTTTTGACACATGGTAGTAAGAGATGTGTCTGTGTTGTTGCAGGAAACCTTCCTACGCGGTTAAAGGTGCTTGATAATATATTGCTTAACATTGTATATGTTTTAAATGATTTTGAACAACAATATTTACAGAAACAGAACGGTGTCTGCCCTAACAGGGCATTATTTACCTGTAACACACTCCCCATTAGAACATTTTGTTAACACGCCTTTTTTATGCAACACGTCCCATGATGTTTTCAACGCTGCCTTTTTAAAAATAAACAGTGATGTGTGTCTGTATTATGATTAGCAAAAACCCTAATGTCCCCTCTGTGACTTCAGTTTTGATATTTTGGAGAATATGGGGAGAATGCTGCTAACCAGAATTTGTAAATCCACCTCTATAGTTGTAACGCTATAGAAATGCATAGTTCAGATGTGGTGGAATTTCCTAAAGCCCCAACCCCATTGTTTTACCAGTGAAATATGACGGTAGGAAAAGAGCTTTCATATTTTCGACGTTGAAGCTAGTGATTTAGCCAGACTATTGTCTTTGCCAATGCTTCTTTTCTTTGCAAAGGTCACCTTTCCGGCAAGAGAATCACGTCTCTGTACTTTACAGCAACCTGTAAAGCCACATCCTGCACAGTTCAGAAATATAAACATTCTTCATATAATTGTTAATTCCACTAATATGTTTGCCATCTTATAAGGTTAATAGATTGCCCCGGAAGTGCTGGTGTCTGTGTCCTTCATCCTTTCCCATGCCTGCGAGCTCAAGTGTTACAGCCAGCAGAAACATAATGATTTATTGTACATAGATGGCGCAGGAAGTCAATGGCCTTTCGCTGCTGTCAGGGAGCCTGGGGTTTCTTCAATCTTAAATCTCATCTTAGTTTTTTGTTTTTCTATTCTATGGTTATTTATTGGCCCATACCAAACAGATTTGACTTTTTGCTGGAGAGTAGATAGTGGTTAATCGAATAACCCCGTTACTACTGGAAAAATGGTGCCACCTCATTATTCCAATGCTATTGCCTCTGCAAGTTATTATGTACGTTTTTCTAAGATATTTTTCTTATCTGCATCACCTTTGGGCGAATGTGGAGCCTCTTAGATTGATTAGTTGGTTGATTTATAAAACAGTGTAGCATATATATGTGGCCAAGAAATGACACAAGTAAAATAATTTCCAATGTACTGATGTTGGCTTCATTGTGAAACTCAAAACTAACCAGTCGATATTAGCACACTGTATGGGCAACTCACATGTTGTTCTGAATATTTGTAATAAAAACAGTAGTTTTCATTATGTTAAAAAAAAAAAGTTACGTGTGACAGTACATTGTTGTCTGAGTAAGTGAATTATTGACCTGTGTAACTTCAGAAAATTGGATAAAGTTTGGGAAGATCATACCAAAGTGTAGACTGATATCTGAAGTACTCCACTCTAACTGCACAGGATGGATATAGAAAGGTAGTTCTGCGCCTCATGTTTACAAAGGTGTGAAAGTAAATCTGGTTGTAGTGGAAATTCAAATCCAGATTACTGGAATCAGGATTACGTGGATTTCACAATTAGAACTTGGATTGTTCAAAGAAGAAAACACTAATCCTACGTAGGCAAATACAGAATTATGTGTGTTTGTAGACATCCCAATGATTTCCTACCTGTAGAATTAGGGGGATACCCAAATCCTCATAAGTTTGTGGGTGTTGTTCACATGCTGCAAATCAGTTAGTTTTAAATCCTTGGAATAGTAGAACAAACACTCCCAAATTAAACAGGCATTGGCATAGCCAATAGGCCTCGCTTTTGGGACCTTATAAGTATTTAGTTATGCCGCACAATATCCTTGGTGCAACAACATCAACCGCTGCATGGCTAAACACTTATAAGGTCCCAAAGGCGAGACCTATTGGCTATGCCAATGCTAGACTCCAAATGTGCCCTTGCCGATCATTCCAACTACATAACTTCTAGCCCTTCCTACAGATTGGGATGCTAGTCTGAGTGGGTTAGTTTTCCTTTGATCAGTCACATCAAGGAAGACATCTATTAAGATGAATGTATTGTCTGTGTGGTGGGAAGGGGGAGGGGCAAGAAATACTGTTAGTCAACTGTTTGACAGCTCTTTTCCTTTAGGGGAGGGACAGGGGGTGAAAAGTGGAAAGTAACAGTAGAATTAAATCGGAAAACACCTCTGTGTATATTGAAACGTTTATAAAGGGACATGGCGAGTGTGTTTGAAGCCCTTCAAACATCTGTTGATAGTGCCAAACATCACCTTATTTTACTGTTGTAGAGCAGAGCTGTGAACAGGTAATGTGAGCAGGCGAACACTCTCTACCTTTCAGTTTAAGAAACGGCTTTAAATGTTTCCATGTTCACTTGTCCACATTCTTACCTTGGAACCTGCTGCTCTGGTCTTTATTCCCCCATGCCCCCCCCCCCAACACACACGCCTACACAAAATCCTGTTCTACGTATAGCAAAATCCTGTTCTAAAAGTGAGAAACTCCTGCTTGCATTAAAATGTGAACTGTAAATCACCCTGCTGCTCCTGGAAATTAGCTTCATGCTACTATCAACTATGTAATATAAAGCCAAATAACATTTAGGAGACAGAAATACAGGCAAGTCCACTTACGCACCCATGTATGAATCTACATGTTTTCTTTACTCTGAAGGAAAACTTTTTTTTAGGCAGTAACTTCCGCTACACCCTCCTGAGCCTTGAGGGTGTACTGTTGACCCCACCACCCACAAAGAGGGTTAACCCTAGCCCTGTGCTCGAGCGACTCCGACTTCCTCAAGGGTGGTAAAGGGTCTGAGAGGAGTCAGTCCCTGAATGTTCACAAACACACAAGTTTGCGGCCGCTCATAAATGTACACGGTAATCCGGCCTTGAGACGCCCACAGCACAGCTCACCCTTACCGGGGGTTACTCGTGAACATTGTATGCCATTGTGGGGTGCATTGCAGGGCTCCCAGAGGTTTCCAAGCCCACGTGTGAGTATCTCATCCAGTACAGGTTTTATGTTTTGCATTCTGTGTCTTGTTAATTCAAGTATAAATTCAGGATACGAGCCAGAAACCGCAAAGCTAATGGCGTGCAGTGGATGACTTGCTCACACACACCTCTCAACTCACCTACCCTGGGGCCTTGCACCCACCAGCATCCCCTCTGTATCCGCCTTGCTGATGGGCGCCATTGACTCCAATACCTTGTCCTGTACATAGTATGTCACATGAAGTAAAACAGATGTATTGCGACTTTAGGAAGGGTGTGGGAATGCTTTCCAAAATGTCATGTCATTTAGCCACTCCTGAATCCTGCAGTTTCACAGCTGGGAGCAAAGAGTAGCAGAAAGAGACAGGTCACAATTAACAGCACTATTCTTCTGTTGACATAGCTGTGCTTAATTTGAGGCGGTGGCTGCAGGTGGGGCCCCACTGCCACTTCTCTATGGAGACCGGGACATAGTTTTCCTCATCAGACTTTGACACCAAGGAAGAGAGACGCAAACACAAGGAACGAGGAAGAGAAAAACACAAAATCAGCTGCAAAGGGGAACTCATGAGCCTGCAAGAGTGAGCTATAGGGCAGGGAGCGGCTGGTGCTAGGTCAAAGTGCACGAGGTGGAATCCTCACTAAACCACCTTTGAGTTTGATTGACACCCTGACATTCAGTAGCGCTGGCCGTGGGCTGCAGAGCAGAGCTTTGGCCCGGCACGTCTGCGTTTACAAATTAGACACTCGACAGGCCTGGGTAACCCTTGTATAGCCACTGAGGTTCTAATCAGAGGGTGAAAAGAGAGGGCCGACAGGTAAAAGAGGGTCATACTTTGTTAAAAATAGTTTGGGGAGATATCCTTAAGAGCCTCACCCACCAAGCTGCCACACAAAAAAGGTCAAGTTATGTGGTTGCTCGTGAACTTGTGTAATTGGAGAGTGCTGCAATTATAGGGGAGTAAATGCTGTCACTTCCGGCACGAGACATCCTTTGTAGATATCAAGTAGCAGTAAATCCAGCCATTTAGGCTGCGAAAAGGCTTGTAAATCGGTCCCTTTGTGTTTGTGTAGCTCCAGAGAATTATTTCATTGTTTTAGAAAGGGATCTGGCATCCTGCTGAAGACGCGGCGAGGAAAGAGTGATGTTAAATTAAAGAAAACAAGTATTGACAGCGCGGCCGCCAAAGTGACGTGGCCATGAAAGTGAAAGTACGAGCGATCGCGCGCTGTGAGCGATGCGCTTAATGAGCATGACGAGGAAAGCCAGATGGCGCCTCTGCTCGTAAGCGCGAGCGCTCGCGCGCGCAACCACAAGCTTGAGGCCAGCAAAAGCGTGTGGTAGGACTTTGAAAAGCCCACTAACTAAATGTCTCGTCAGAGCAGCGCATGTGCTGGCTCAGGCGAGACCTAATAAAGGTATAGTAGAAGGGATTACTCCAGAAGGGAACATATTCCCCTCATAAAATAAAACACGTAAAATGTATCAAATTTCCATATAGGAGTTTTGCATTGGTTAGAAAGTAATCAAGCATACATTAGAAAAATTTGAGGAGCTGAAGAATATTCCAGTGATTATTTTTGTGTGTGAATCCCATAAAAGGCATAAATGAGCTCCAAATATAGAAGTTTTTATTGTATTTTGAGTATATGAATGCACCATCTTTTTGCATATCCTGGCAGTATTAAATCCTCATTTTCTGCATCTTCGTCTCAGATTTGTCACATTTTTATGGATCCTATATTTGCTGGACTCACTGCACATTACCCCTGCTAAACAGGAGTAAAGTGCCTGTGCTTCCCCTTTTAACATGTTTATAGTGACTTATCCCTAACTGGCATATTTAACTTGCATATAAGTCTAGAGAACAAAGTGCACCCACATCCTGAAACCTAAATGTCACCTGTAGACTGCAGCATCTATTGTCACATAGACAGGATGACATGTAAAATATTACTTCAGTCTTACCATGTGTAGCCTGACTACAGCAGCCTAAAAACCTGGTGTCAAACCTGTCAAAAGTAGTCTTTGTGACAGGCAGGAAACCCTGCTATTAAATATTAAGTCAAAGTTGAGTACACTTTGTCACCCATAAGGTAGATTGTCTGATATTTAAACTTGGAACATGCGCAAAATTAAAGTTGGCGTGTTCCTCCAGTGACTAGACTGGCAGGGCTATTGCTTGATCCCAGAAAATGTCAAAGTACAGATTGTGAAATTTAATCTGTAACTTTAGACAGAAAACCTCAAATATAGTCATTCAAAGACTAGTCTTAATATTCATTAAAATTCCAGTTCATTGGTGAAGTTACATTTTTTAACATATATTTAGGGAATGTAACCTTTAGAATGTTACCTTTTCCCTGCATGGAGCTCCAGGAGGCTAATTTGCATTAGCCTGCCTGCAACTGCCCAGTCCTTGCTTGACCTCATTGAGGTATGACAACTGTTTCCATGGCAAAACAATCAAGATAACCTGGTGACTGGATGCACTGGGGGTTGAGGAGTGTGGTACATATCAGCTCAGGAAATTCATCTGAGATGTTTCCAGGAACTGAATTAACTTGAAAGGGACAGGGCTTAAATCTGCCCATTCATACTTTATTGTAAGGGAAGATTTAAGGAAAGGATAGCCTTTGTTCTTTATCCAGTTGGGCACCAGTCCAGTGGGATGTGAGCTGGGTCCAGAACCAGTTTTTGGTAACTCTTAAGAAGGGTACTGCTCATTTCCCTAAACACACCTCTGCTGATCAGTACCTAAACTCCCTCCACGTCCAAAGGCTCAAGGCGTGTGTCATCTTATATTTTCCTTAGAATGGTGCAATCTGGGATAGTTTGCAGTAAGGCAAAAAGGATATTCTGCAAAAGTGGGGAGGGTTGCCCCAAGAATGTTTTACCCATTGGCGAGGAAGTATCGAGGAGTCGTGACATCCACTGACTAGTGGAAACCATAAATGTGGCACTCCAAGGAGCACTCCTCAAAACACTTTCCGGATCTGCAGAAGACCAGAAGAGGACTGGACCTGCTGTGTGTGACCTGAAAGGAGCCCTGAAGCACAGGACCTGCTCCGTCTTCTAACCACAAAAAAGAAGCGGACTCCAAGGACCAGTGGGCTGACCTTTTCTGTGGCTACAGAGAAACAATTAGCTGCAAGAGGCCTATTTCCGAAAGTGACCCTTTGACCAATACTAACTGGACCTGGTCAGGACTTTGCTGGTAGCCTCTGCTGGAGTGCGTTCTGGCCCCTAAGTGCTGTCCCTGAGGTGGTGGTAGTTTTGAAAGTGATGCAGAGGAGCTTCTCTAGAAACCTAAGACCTCCGGAGCTGTCAACGGGATCTGTCGGCAAAGGTATTAAATTTCGATGCAAATTCCTCAAATTCAGCTTCAGGCTTGCCCCACTGGGGTATTTTTGAGCTCCATAAAAAAGATTAAGTCTTTTGCCGGGACACACCTACTTTGTGTATACAGCACATGCTCCCTTGTGGTTGACCTGAAATGGTTCTTTGGTACTGGTCTATCGCTTCATAGACTATCATTGGTGCTTAGTGCTTTTTGGCTCTATTTTTACTTAAAACTTTAAAAATTCATGACTCGAGATTTAGTTACACTTTGTTAATTAAATTTTACTCTGTTTCTAGTTAAGGATTTTTATTGTTTGGTATTTTTACTTTATTACTGTTTGAGTATTGAATAAATACTGTACACATTGCCCAAAGTTACGATTGTCTTCTCCATGTCACACCTGCCATGGTGTTGAGCTTAGGTTAATTGTGGACTTTGGGGGTTCACCCTGACAATGTTGTTATTCCATGAGGTGGCTGAACCAGCCACGCCAAATAATAATCCACTTTCTTACTATGAAATTGTTGAACTCTATTTGGGGCTTGTTTCTCTGGAGTTTTATTTCTGTTTAACATATATGTATTTGTAAAGCAAATGTTCACTCATAAGAATATCCTGGCGCTGAATAACAGATGTTTGTTACCAAACTCAATGGTGCTCATTTTATCGACCTCAGAAGAATGAAAGTTTGAGTGCACCTCCTGTGGTTTGAGCCTATGACCAGGAGGTCAAACACAGGCCCCTGCATTGGAGGCATTAGTGCACTAAGCCACCAGACCCGGCTGATCTGCATTTATTCTCATATTCCTAATGAGGGTGAGCGAAATAGTTTTCTCTTTGTTGATGTTCCTTTTGCTAGAATTGCAAATGATTGTTTATTATTCCGCAATCTCCCGTTTTGATATTTCTAAGCTAGCCACTGCAAAATACTCAGAGCCCGTTCTGTTTGTGAAAGTATTGTGCTGAAAGGCAGTACGATTACTGCAGACCTCATTCAGATTCGTAGGGGCCTCCACCACCGACATAAATTGATGCAAGTCCTGCCCTTACCAAGCGTGTGGCCCACTGGCCTCCATAGAGGTGGAGAACAGCTGGGATTCTGACATCGGATCTCAACTGGCTTTTGCACCACTGGGTCACTGTGTGGTGGTTGCCTTGCACTATTTAAGGTGGGCAACTGTTAGTGTTTTTTCCTTCCTGAACTCACCATCTTGTGCATAGTGATCCTGGAAAGGAAAATGCGAAATATCATAATGCGTTATGAGAAAAATCCCTCCATGTCAGGGACATTTGTGGGGTTTTTTCCAGCAACAAACCCCAGCTTTGGGTGGGTTGTTGCTGAAAAGCAAAAAAGAATGTCGAGAAGGCCAACGAAATATGGCTGTCTGCTCATTCTTCAAATGTGATGGAAGGGCATTAGCATGTCCTTTCACAACAGATATCTCCATCGTGGATCAAGGATCACTAAATATGGAGGCAGGGGGAGTGGAGATTAGGGTCTCCATTCACCTGATGGACTCGTTGACCAGTCATCATATTATAATGTATCCCCAAAGACTCAAGGTTCTGGTCACCCCTGTTCAAGTTCATCTTTTTTCAAACTATTTTGATTTCAAAATGACTCGCCATGTGGCATAGATTTAGACTGTGCTGCTCAGATCTCTCATTAGTCTAAGTGAAGCCCTAAATACAACCAAATGCAAATTGAGCAACACAGATGTCCTTTAACAATTACCAAGTTGTGTATTCTCAGAGTATAAACTCCGTGTTAAAAGCAGTCTTCCTATATTACAGAAAGTAATTTATACTTTAAGGCGAATTGTAAAACCAATAACAAATTTAACTCGCTTTAATAGGAACAACTTGGCTTCAAACAAAATGCATTTGAAAAATACAGCAAAAATTCACTGAAAAACATAAGAGGGCAATTTTGGTCGCTTCGCCTCATTAGCATGTTGAAGGCAGGAGTAGTTTATTAGCGAGCTCTGGCTGCAGCGGGCAGCTTGCCAGTATGACTACATGATCTGGGGAATACAGCTCACTGACTTCTACCTTGAATATGCAAGAATCTAGACTTTTCCCGCTATTTTACACGAGTTCCTAATCTTTCTTTCCACTGAACAAAATAATAAAGTTTCCATTTTATAGGGAAAACAAGGACTTCACCTTCTACAAACTTTCTAGAATTAGCTTTTCCAACAATTATATTTTCATAATACAAAAGTACTGTGCCCCTCAGTAGCTTTGAGACTGAGGTCCGATGCTTTATAAACACACAAGGCCCACCAGGGAGTGAAGTATGTTTGCACTTTTTACAGAAACACGAATTATACCTATTTTCCAAATACCAACCACTCCCTTTTAGGCAGTGGCGTAGATAGGCCAACTGCCACCGGGGCGGACCCTAAGTTTGCCGTCCGCCGCAGGTAAAGGGGGGGTTGCGGCCAATGCACTACTTGTTCTGTTGGGACGGGGTTAGCAGTCGTTGGGCAACTTGTTCGCGGGGGGCTGAGGGGGATATGGCATGGTGGTAGTCGACAGACACATCTTGCTCACCTCCCCCTCCCTCAAAAACAATTCCGCCCGTGCAGACAGCCCCCCCCAGCTACTCCACTGCATTTAGGTGCAATGTCATCAGTATATGATGTTATTATACTGTCATAAATGCATGTTATTCTAAATACTTAAACTTGCAACTGACCGAAACAAATAATATTTGTGTGCCATCACATGCAAGGAAGATGAGTTTCTTCCCAGGATATTTCACCTCTGCAAATGGGATTTTCAGGGTTTTCAGTTAATGATTTAAATATTTAAATAGGTATGATATGTTCTCACACTCTCTTTGTGTTACTTCTAGTGTCCAGGAGTTATAAAAATACAAAAAAGAAACTGTATGTTTCATTTGATAGACGTCACGTCAGCCAAACTCACCATCCGTGACATAGCAGGGTGCAAAGGGCTTCAATAGAAACAACGGAAAGTCCCCCTCAGCTCAGGTTTGGTAGTAAAATACAACCGTAATTGAGGTTCGGGGGCTCCCTCCTAGCCATGGGCCTCGAAACCACTGCACCTGCTGCACTATTGATAGCTACCCTTGTGCTCCTAATTTCCTGTATGATTTGACAAGAGTTGAGATAAAGCAAGCTCCTCTGTGAACATTCTGGGAAACCTCTTGCTGCCAAACATTTTCTGGGAAAATTAGTTATGCGGGCTTTCACAGAAACATATTTTATGAACTGAATAAGACTATGAATAACAATGAATGCAATTAATTTTAAATAATAGCCTTCTCAATTCAAAATATGTGACTAAGCATTCACCATGCATGATGTTATTACTTATTCATAAAGTGGTTGCAGCTACCAAGGTGTATTAATCACCGAACATAAATGCTTTTCATATCTCTGTCACAGAGTTGTTGTAACTCTGTTGAAATGTAAGTGCCCAACACCCCCTTCACCCTGTCAAGGTCCCTTTTATTAATGCTGATATTTAATTGGAAACAAAGGAGAGGTTGTGAAGATCTTGAGAATCTGCACATCCTGACATCCTTCTAAGAGGTCAGATCTGGAATTCAGAGTTTGCTATTGTTTCCAAAACAAATATCAGAAAAATGCAACTAGACACAGATCAACACATAATCGAGGTTTTGAGTTTTAGCCATAATTTTAGGAAACACCCTTCAGTAAATGCACTCTTCAATAATTGACTTTCAGTAAGACTGAGGTAGCAGTTGCAGATTGTGCATTGAAAGGAACAGAAGAGATTTTGTCATAGTTTCCACTACTTTCTTGGATCAAAACAAAGCTGTGTGGAGACCAATATTAATCTCTTTATAGAGGAAACCTGACACCATAATGAGCTGCAATCTAGGTCATGGCAGCTGTGATACTGTAATTTGTTGATGATGCCCTGTTGCTTTCTTGGCAAGGGTCTCTTCTGTCTCTTTATACTCATGGGTCTTACACACTGGATTATTCCTGCATGAGAATATTGGGCTGAATACTACAGTTATCAACTGGTTGTTATACCTTGAAAACTGACCAGCATTGGCAAAGCCAATAGGTCTCGCATCGTGGACCTTTTGGCTTTGCCAATGATCCTAGCAATAAACTACTGTATACCCATTGCGTATTTGACGTAAATAAAGACTTTAAAATTTGTAAACTTTCTTTGCTCTAGTGCAATTTTGCACTGGAATTGACTTTACTGAATATTGGTAAAGCTAAGTGGTCTTGGTTCTAAAATGCTGAGCTATTGGGTTTTACAATAAAATGATGGCACATATGAGGCAAGTGGCATTTAAATGTCTGCATGACTGTTGGTTGTGAGAGAACTTTCATAATGGAGAATGATTGAGAGCTCTGGAGCTGAGGCAGAAGGCAGTGTGAGTCTGTAGGCCATAACAGCGTTCAGATTACATGCTCATCCAATCCCTGGCCTATCTTCAGTTGTAATTACCAATTCTGATTTTTTTTACAATAAAATCAGTGTTTTACTCATTTATATCAAACTGCTAACAGGCACTCAAAAACCCAATAGGTTTGGCTGTTTTAGGCAAATGTTGGTTGTTGTGTGATATGTCTGGATGCAATACCAGAAAACTCACAAAAAGGCCCCTAGATGCTGGTCAGGAAGCGTGCTGTGTAAAGCACGGGTTTGCAGTCCACATGTTTTAAGCCACACACTTATTAAGAGAGTTTCCATGACCCCACCTTTTTCATTACACTTAAAGCGCCGTGGTTCACAATAGGCTTTTTCCTCCAGACAGATAAAAACTGTCTCATAGGGGAGAACTAAAAATTGTGATGTTGTAAAACTGTGGAATAGAACAAAGAGCAACTGTTTTTCTCCTCTGCATCACTCACTCTGCAATATCTCTGGGAGGGCAGGAGCTTACTTATGCTTCAGAGGGAGGAGTCCTAAAATTCAATCAAAGAAAACTGATGGACTGTCCTCCTCCACTGTGCCACCACTGATGGTGATTGTAGGTCAAGGGAATCTTTGGGTCACTGCACCCCCTTCAGTATTTGTTCCCTGATGAAGCATATCCAAATGTCCTCAGCTTCTCTAGTGGCTAGGAGCAAAGGGAGAAAAATGGGTGAAAAACAGCTAAGTTGAGTGTAGTGGGCAGAAGCAATACAGATTGGAATCACAGACAAAGGGGTGGGGGGGCAACACAGAGGGGGCGGAAACAACATGGGGTCATTGGTGGGGTGGGAAATAACATTGAGGGTGCCGCAATGAGGGAAGCAAACTAATGGATAGAGAGCAGGGTGAAGAAGAGGAGGAGAAGTAAATATGTGAATGAGCAAGAGGAGCTGGCCGAGGAGAAGCACACAGGTTGTACAACTGGGTATAGATCCCCAGAATATTTTGGTTCAAGAACATAGAGGACAGAATATCAAGGAATGAAATATCAAAGCGTAAGTGCATATAGGGAAGTATACATTTACTATTCCTAATTCTACATCAATGTAACTTTGAGATATAAATATATCTCCAAGATACACATATGTGAAGTTAAGTGTATAAAATCTAGAGTTCCTTATCTGTCGATATTTTATTTTTGATATTGTGTCCTCAGTATTGTGTGCCTTCTCTATTCTGGTGTCAATATTCAGGATGCACACTGCACAGGGGCAAGAGTGAAATCGCAACACAGAGCGTGGAGTGGGGAAGAGAAGCACATAGAGACTGATAAAAAACACTTGCACTCTTGTGGTGTGCTTAAGCAAAAAGAAAAAAAGTCCCACTTAGAAAATTAGCAGAGGAAGGACACAAGTATTGTGTCTACGCTCCGGAGGAGGGACAAACACAAGATGGGGAAGAAATACCAAAAAATTTAATGAATAAGAAGCAAGCAAATGGGAGTACCAATAAATCCAAACAGTTGTAAGCAATGGGCAGACTGTAAGCTCATAATATGTCTCGCAACAGACCATGCATGCACAGTCTAGTGGAAAATTGCCAACTCGCAGTTCAACCTTGCTTGTCTCAACAAGGGCTCCCAAATGTTAAATTCCTTCCTATACCATATTCAGCCTAAACATGGAACCTCTTTCCTCTATTTTTAATCACTCTAATGTCTCCTACCACTTCTATGGTGATGTCACTCAGGTCTCTTAGAAAATATTTTGGGAAATTTCTCACCTGAAGACCTAGAATTGATGGCTCAAATTATTGATAATAGCCAAACTTCAATGGTGATTCACCATTCGATTTCTACCCAAGCTTAATGTTGAGTGGGATTCATGTTTTGGCTTTATTTTAGACAAGAACTTCAATTTGCAAGCACACATAAACTCACATTCAAGGTTCAACATTTCAATGAAAACTTCTAAGTAGAATCAAATCTTTCATCAAAGACCAGGTTTTCAGACACTTAGCTAGATCCCTTGTGGCCTTGAGATTATGGAAATTCCTTCTAGTTTTTCTCAATGTAGCCCTTCATTCAGTTGGCAGGCTGGTTAAGGGCTGGACGCAGGTTTGCCCTCATCTCACGCACTTTGAGCTCTCTGTAGTGGCTTCTTATCGAAGCTAGGATTCTGGTCAAACTAGCATGCACCACACATAAAGCACTGCACTCTGGTACTCTGAACTATGTCTTCCAGAAACTGGTCACGTCTGGATGTCAATGTTACCTCCAGAGTTCTGACACAAATTTCCTTGAAATTTCAGCTTTTAAGCATAAAGAAACATTAAAGTTATCCTGCTGTGGAAGTGCGCCAGGGAGTGAGATTCTAGCCCACTGCTATTAGAACACAGACATCAAAGGAACCGATGAAAAAGACAAGTGAGTTGCCAGTTCATTCAGCATCAGTGTGACCTATACATGGTCCATAATAGGACCAGGTCACTGTCCTGGTCCAGATTCCACACCAGGGTTTTAACAGCTAGTATTTCTTTAAAGATTGCCTTCTCTCAACGATTTGATTAATGTTTCAGCGGTAGTGTGACTATGCCACATTTGAAAATGTTGGCGGTTAACTCTTGCTCTAGAAAGGAGTCGATGATGCGTGTTATCTCTGGGACAGTTCATTCTAATATGTGTTCATACACATGCTTCTTAGATCCTTGTTCACTGCTGAAGTCAATGGTGAGCTGCAGCTCTCAAGTTTATTTCTTTACGAGACCAACTCAGATTTCCATCTTTCAATAGTAGGTAAATGGAGTATCATTAATAGGGCTCCCGGTTTTATGGTATTTATTTTTTTGACATTTCGGTCTGTATTTATCCATATTTATTTTTTTCTAATTTTATCTGTATTTATCCATATTTATTTTAGGTTTTGTGAAGAAAAATTAAGCTTAAACTGGGATATTTCCACAATTATTTAACAGATAAATAAGCACTCATGCTTGAATGCCTTCGGGGTTTAAAATTTTTGGTTTTTTGCAGAGTTTTATATAGCGCGAACTTGACCCGAATCCAATCAGGTATCAGAGCGCTTTACATAGCACCAGTTACGTTACATGAGGACACGCGTTCATTTTTTCTTAGGCACAGGGAGATTAAGTGATTTGCCCAGTTATATCTCGGCACAGCCTAATGCTATTGGCTGTTGGTGTGTATCCTTTTGCTTCTTCTCATTGAGCTGCATGAAGGACTACTTTGTAACTATAGCCCCCTCTGTCTGCTTCTGTTGGTTCCCTCCAATGTGTATCACTCTAATGTGCAAACACTGAATGTGTTGTACATTAAACTAAGGCGCATTGGTTTTGCCAGTGCTTGCTCTTTCATGACGTTAGTATCTGTTTATAAAACAGTTGGTCTACAATGCTGACATCAGCATGTTTCATCATTATAAAGGCACATTAAGTCCATTTCTTTATATGAGAAATGTGTACGGTGATTAAGCTGTTGTTGAACACGTGAGTACTAAAGAGAATACGTTGGCTGCCATTGTTAATGTGTGAAACTACAAATAGTTATTCTATTTTCCCCCTGTAGCTAGCCAGGAGCCGGTGCTATTTCAAAACCTCAGTGACTACATGCAAGTTAGCGCCCCCACCTTTACACTCAATTTGTATCGGAAAGTGCGTTGACTGGTTTCAGGGTCTGCCTTTTTCTGTTGAATTGCTTACCAAAAAGTTTAATTTTCAAAAAAATTCAGAATTGTGTTGTATTATGTTACTTCCTCAGAAACTCTATAGCAAATGGAGGCTTTCGTGTGGTCTTGTTGCAATTTGGGCCACTCAAAGTTCCTGCACTATCATGATTGGTGACTGGAGTATCTGTAGTCCGACTGAATTAGGTGACCAACATCTGGAATTCGATGGAACATCATAAGGATTGAATCTTGTGGTCAGCGTCTCGATTTTAACTACATACAGAGGCCTGTATTCATCTGGAAATGGTAAAATAACTGAGAATATAGGAAAATGAAGATTTTTTGACTTGGAAATGGGATTATCTGTTTGATTTATCCGTTTTCACAGGTGGCCTGGATAATAGCAAGAATATATTGAAACAACTGCAAAACAATGTTTCATCTTGTAATACTTTACTCCATCAATGTCTATGGAATCAGCAGGTTTGTACATTCTGATTACTCTTCAGATTGGACAAAAAAATGGTTGTCACAGTGTACTGCCACCTGCGTCCCCTACGTCCTACAAAACAAATGGGCATTGCAGTTGTTTGTCTAAATGCCTTATTTGACTGGGCGTTGTCTGTAACTAATTTTGATTTACCTACCAAAGAAAGAGTTCTATATCTCAATGGTGGCTAAGATTGTGAATTTATGCCTGGGTCAAATATGTTACTTTAAATTACAAATATGAACAGATTTCCATATAATTATCGAACACTTTACAGAACATATATTTCTTTACATTTATTTACCTTTACATAGAGAGGGTTCTGGGATCCTATGTTTGTGTCTGTGGGTTACCTGAGGGATCTGCCATTTTTAGCATTCAAATCTTCATTCTCCGACTTGGAAAATGGCTGACCATGTTCTGCTCTGTCATGCGTACTGCAGTATGGCGAGCTGGCTGCTACTCTGCCTGCAAGGGAAAACACACAGCTTCCCGTTCCCCATAAGGGTTCATTTAGATGTTGGGAACCCCAGCCTTTCTGACTATCTAGCAACTGTTCGGAATAGCCAAACACCAAGGATCATTTCTGATTAGTTGCGACTCAATTATTCAAGATGTCATCTATTGGTTGCCTTTTAGGCAATCAGAATGGTCTTCTGTGTTTATAGGCTGCCTATCAGTTAATCAGTATACCTTCTTAGACTGTGCCAGTGCTGTTGTGCTTTTAATTGAGTCAAATGGTCAGGAATTAGTGTGCAGAAATGCATGATATGTAATGTTATGTATTGTTTGTATTGATGTTGAGTTTACTACCCATGATGAGGCCTCGAAGTGCTTTTCAGCATGTAGCACGCTACTTTTGAAACCCAAAGAGGTTTAGTGGTGGATTAGTATAGGGAAATAAGAGTTAATTTTGAGTGGTGGACTTCAGAGTCTGTTAGTTGGATTGAATGGGATAAAAAAATAAGCATCTGCAATGCAAGAGGTCTCGTATTTACGCGAGTATGAACTATTGGCATTTTAAATGACAATGCCTTTTATTTATGTTTTGGTGTTTAAAACATACATAAAAGGCATTGTCATTTACAATACCAATAGCTTAAACTCCCGCAAAACTGAGATCTATTGCATTCCAAATTCTTGAAGGCATCTCTGATATGCCCCCTTCTGACTCCCATGCCCCCTGAAGAGGTCCCCGTTTGCAATGAGTTAAATAAAGAAGCTGGTGGTCACAACTGCTCAGAGAGACCCAACTCCCCTCCTGCAGTAGCAGCAACTCATCAAAGAAAATAGTGCTCACAGACTAAAAAAGGCGTTCCGTGTAACAACCGAAGTAAAAGGGTCAGTCCTCATGGAAGGTTACAAATGAAGACAAGGCAGTAATAAGGAGGGACTAACAACCCTAATAACAAATCAGATACCAGCATTTAAGAAGGACAAGGACACAAGCCAATGACAAATATGGGAGGAGAGTGGGTGGGGCTTCAAGTACATACTCCTATACAGCATGGCTCGCAGAGCAGTGCATGCGCTGCCCACGCTCGACCTGAAAAAATGGTGGGAAGAGAGAGGGGGGCAAAAAACAGCAAAGACAATAAATTACAGCTGATACAACAAATAACAAAGGAATTGGGTAAAGGAAGCACAAAATGACACAAAATAAGAGCAATACAGCGCTCAGAGAAAGGGCTGAGAGTAAAAAACAGCGGCAAAAAAACAAATGACAGCAAAAACAACAAATAAATTAATTAGGCAAACAGGATGTGATAAAACCAAGCAAATACGAGAAAGAGACAGGCAAACCAACAGCAGTATCAGAGAAGCAAAACCAGGCAGGCAACAGGGGGGCAGACACCAGGACCTGCTCAGAGAGCAATGCAAAATCTAAAAAATCACCAAATTCAGGGCGATAGAATAACTGTGCAAATGATGGTACTGCTGCACCCAGTATTGCGCCTGTGTAAGAATAACTTAAAAAAACCAAAATGGCTTTGCACCTCGGAAAGGGTCAGAAAGGTCTGCATCTCACCAGCCCCAGGAAAATATAGCTAACCTGACAACCAATGAATTGAGCACAGAAAAAGTTATATCGCCAAATCAATTGTAAAGCGTGTGTGGCAAAAAATAAAAAATGAAGAATTTCTAATCTACATTTTAATACAATGAGGTGGCAGTAAATAAGAACTTTACGCTCCAAGATGGTATCGGGGAGAGGCCTGTCAGCCATTTCTGGCCCTACGAGAGCCTGTAATTCTTAATGCATACAATAACTCTGCCCTTCACTCCAGCAGGGTAGAAGGAGCAAAAATTGTCACCTCACTCATCATTTAAAAAATAAAAATGCCAGTACAATACCTGCTCCACCAAGCTCTGTCCTTGCTAGTATTGTTGGATGGGTTTTTTACCCATTAGCCAAAGGCAGTGGGAACATCAATGGGATTTCCAGGGATAACTCCGAGTTCGCCCTACTGCAAATTAACGGAGCCTCACCTGACAGGCAGCTGCACGCTTGCCGAAAGGGCACGATCGCGACCAGTTATTTTATGTTCATTTTCTAATGCGCTAATCACCCATGAGGATATCCAGGTACACTGTAGTAGGTGTTTCAAGCCAGGCCTCTGTGTCTTACTTAAAGAGCCAGGTCCTCATCTACTTGAGAAACTCAAAAACAAAGAAGGGTGTTTCGATTTGTTGTGGGAGGTCATTCCAGATTTTAGGGGCCAGGTATGAGAAGGCTTGACCCCTGCTCTGCTTTTATGTATTCATGGGGTGTGTGCTAGCAAGAGACCGACAGAGCAGAGGTGTCTGGAAGGTTGGTGGAAATTAATGTGGCTGTTCTAGTAGGCAGGGCCCATGTAGTGAAGTGCTTTGTAGGAATGGGTGAGGAGCTTGAAATGAGTGTGCTTGTTTATAAGGCGCCTGTGGAGTTCCCTACGGTGTGTGTGATGTAGGCTGGCTTGGGAGGTTGAGAAGTAGTCATTTCATCTTGGATGGTCTTCAGTGAACTGGTTGGTTATCCCTGCATACAGGGTGGTCCCATAGTTCAGTCTGCTGATGATGTGGGGTTAGGTGATTGTATTCCTTGTGTTGTCTGGTAGCCACTTGGAGATTTTCTTCAGCATTTTTAGGGTGTTGAAGCAGGCTGAGACTACTGTGTTGACTTGGGTGGTCATACCCAATTTGTTCCTAGATTTCTTGCTTTCAAGCAGGGCATGGGGTGTGTCCAAGGTCAGTGGGCCACCAGGTGCAGTCCCATGGTGAGGCATTTTTCCAAAAGACTACCCCTTTGGTCTTGTCCAAATTCAATTTGAGGCAATTGGGCTTCATCCAGGGGGCTACTTCTTTCATGCATGTGGTGAACTTGTTTCAAGTATTGGGGTTTTTGTCCGACAGGAACTTTCACTGGTGAAATGAAAAAAAGATGTTGATTTTATTATCCAGTACAGCCAGGGCCGGACTGGGAACCAAAACTGGCCCTGGCAAAGTGCTGGGCTGGCTCCCTAGGGGGTTAGAGGTGTGGCAGAGCTGTTTGCTAGGGCCGGTTTTGGCCGATTTTGTTACAGGGGCCGATATTGCAGCTATTCTGCAAAAACAGCACTGTAAGAAAAACAGCTCCCCATGGGCCCAAAACCGGCGCCCACCCAGGCAGCCCACTGAGGAAATGCCCGGTGCTCTCTACGGCCAGTTCGGCCCCGAGTACAATTCACACAAAATCAGCTTTACATCTGTCTTGCCATTCATCCTAAATGAATACTCCAATAGGACACAGTGTAGACAAAGTGGAAATGCTGTTTTAATATGAGCAGGCATGTTTAATCAAATTCCAAATGTAGCTTACTTTCATTTCCTTGCTCACCAGAATCTTCCTGCCAGGAAACGTACTGTGAGGAACCCTGCAAAAATCTTGAATTTCTGAAAGGTTTCATTCCTGCAGATACTAGGCGAGGGTATGAAAATGTTATATAATCATTGACATGAGTAATGTGATTGGGGTAGTCCATAGTTAAGGAACTGTCAGAGAGGGGATAGAAGACGTAGTGGTTTGGAGCTTTTAAAAGTGGTCTTTACAAAAAGCATTGGTATGAGTTAGCCATACCCCTGACTTCCAACGGCCTCTCTCCACAGTTTTCAAGAGCAAACCACACCTACTCGCTGAAAAAAAGATGAGTGAGCCAGATCCATTTTGGAGAAACATCATGTACACAAGTAGATATGGCAAATTTCCTCTTGGGCGAAAACTAAGTATTTGGATGGTCAATGGGCTTATTTTATATGAGTGTACCTTTTCTTTCAAAAAATTGTATTCAGAATGTCAGTCCATCTCCCCAAATTTTCTAGAGGATATTTGCCTATTTCCATTTTGACCAAAAATTCACCTGACCCACTTCAATTCAGAATGAGCTTTATTTATAATTTTTAAAAAATTACAAAAAAAAGCTCATGGTGCACATATATAATGTCCTCCCAGGAAGAGACAGACACTTTTGACCGTTAATGGGTTATCTCTCCATATATATTGTGTCTTACAACCCTCTCCAAATTATTTCTATTCTAAATCCAAGCATGAATCATATATCTATTTTGGCATTATCAATGTCATATAAATCAGGCAGTGGATTAAGTTGTAGTGGCTGTAATCAGTCAAAAGGACATGCAATCATTTATTTTAATGGTGTTGGTTCAGTAGAGAGTTCTAATCAATTGAGGATTAGTTTTCGTAAACCCTTATTATCTTGGAAGCTTCTATTCTCCTTCTCATTGCTATTAACTTTTAATGAATCTTATTTCCTGTATCACAAATGGGGGTAAAATATATTTAAAAAAATGTATACAACAAATCCATCAACCTTCCTTGGATGTTTGTGTAAAATAAATGTTTAGGTAGAAAACTCGAAACACACAAACGTACACTAATGTTCTTCATTGCTGAACTGAACATATTCTGGCAAAATATTTTGAACCAACTAGTATTTTTGAATAATGGTTCTGTGACTAAGACCTATATGTATGAAATTCCGATTTTGCGATTACCAAATATCAAATCCGTAGAAATCATTGTTAGGTAATCACAAAACGGAACGTATATAACCTGAGATTTCCTAATAACGATTCCTACAGATTTGCATTTGCTATTAGGAAATCGCAATTTAGGAAATTGCTAAATTGCAATTTACTAATACAAAATCTTAATTTAGGAAATAAAACATTCTGCAAGCGGAATGATGATGTCACCGAGATGACTGACACCAAACTTGTAGCACTGCCTTTTCACAGAGACTCGTTTGCATGTAAATGATGACCCAAGTCTTTCTTGCAGACCAAAGTTATGAAATATCATTTCCAAAGGCTCTCCAAGCAGTTGCTGTTGCAAGGGCCTGTTACCATTACACCAATAAGCTTAACGCGGTGGTTTTCTGTCAGCATGTATGGTTCTTATATGCATACATTTTTGCACCTAGAAGATTTATAACAACCAGTGATTGCTTTGATGGAATACACTGTGAATCTGTGATGTCATGTCCAACATGTGAATCTTTGCAGGCCCTTATTTGCGTTGGGTTCTTTATTCATTTTTTTTTTCTTTATTTTATTTATAAAGTTTTATATAGAGTGAACATGACCCAAGAGTGCATTGGAGCACTTTACATATGGTCAGGGAGAAGAAACTAGTGAACCAACAGTAAATACCACTTCAAGTAGGAAGCTGGATGTCACACAGTCAAGGAGAAGGGAGAGAGACTCATTGAAGGGCAAAGAAGATATGTAAATAAACAGGAGCATACATAGGAAGTAGTAAACAAGAGTGAAGAGAATGTCCCATAACATGTTCCACGGGGTAGAGTTTGGGGATTCTAGTTCAGAAAAGTATTCATCTGAAAGGCTTTAACTTTTTTGAAAACTGCAGTTGAGGGATTCAGTCTGGTTTCAGAGGTCAGGGATTTCCAAATTCTAAGGGCAATGCCTGAGAAGGCACGTTGTATGTTTTCTTTTTTATGAAATTTCTGTGGTTTAAGCAATAAAGTGCTGGTGGTTCTAGAGGACCTGAAGCTACCAGATAACTCCAATTTCTGTGCAAGATATAGTGGGGTGTTGAAGTGTAGGGCTTTGTGAGTTATGTAGGCAATTTTTCGCTGAATCCTAGCCTCATATGGTAGCCAGTTTCGAGACTTCAAATTCTGTGAGATGTGGTTGTTTCTTTTGGATCCTAGGATGAGCCTTGCAGCAGAGTTAAGAGAGGTCCTTCTGGGAGCCAACTTGTATCTAGACAAACCACAAAGGGTTGCACTTCCATAATCCAACCTGGAGATTTCTAGGGCCTGAGCAGCAGACTTTGTCACCGGGGGGAAGAAGAGTTTTATTTTCCCTAAGATGCTCATTTGGAAGTTCGCTCCTCTGGTGGCAGTGCTGATGTGCTCCTGAATATTCAGAGTCTTATCTAGTGTTATTCCCAGTAATCCTATGGAATCTATGATGTGTCGTACATAGTTGAAAGGAGTTGGTAGTTTCAAATATTCTTCAATAATGGGAGCCTGCTTGAGTGGGATGATTAGGAGAAATTCTGTTTTGCAAGTGTTTAGTTTGTGGTGGTTGGAGGTCAGCCAGTTTTGTGTTTCATGAAGAGATGTGTTGATATCCTCAGGGGAAGAAGTTTTCAAGTACAGTTTGGTGTCATCGGCATACATGTGATAGTGGATGTTGGATGATTCCAAAATTTCAGTCAAAGGCTCCATGAACAGGTTGAAGAGAGTGGGTGAGAGCGTGGACCCCTGTGATACCACTAGTGTGACCTGTGTGTAATTGAACTGGGATTGATTGACCAGGATTCTTTACATTCTATATTGGAGAAATGATGCGAACCAGTTTAAAACAGACCCAGATAGACCTATCCTGCATTCTAAAAGTCTAGAAGGATTGAAAGGCAAGATTCATTCTGATCCAGTATTTTCATCAACCATTTCTATAAGGGTTGTTTCAGTGTTGTGACCCTGTCGGAAGCCAGACTGGAATTGGTCAAGGATATGGAATTGATCTATGTGGTAACAAAGTTGGACATGAACACATTTCTTGAAGAGCTTTGCCAGAGTTGGAATGTTGTGATTGGGTGGAAGTTGTTGAGGTCTTTGTGGTCCACCGTGGGTTTCTTTGAAATGGGAGTTACTTACCGACTTTAAGCAATCTGGGATCATGCCTTGAAGTAGTGAGGCATTTACTATCTTGTTCCAAATCGTACGTAAAGAATTCTTCATCTCATTGAAGAAATTCGCAGGGAGAGGGTAATTGAAGTGGTTTGAGGGTTGAAGTGTTGTAAGAATATTGAGGGCGGAGACTTCGTCAAGAGTTTTTAATTTTTTCCAAGATGCATTATTTTTGGGGTGGGGTCCCTGGGGGCTGGAGGGACTCAGGGGTCAATCTTTTTTTTCTTTTCAAGGAAGAAGGAGGCAAGTTCCTCGCAGTTTGGCAAGCAACTAGACCCTATTTTGGGTTGACTATTGGATTGTAGTTTAACTTACTCAAACAGGTTTTTTTAGGCAATTTCTAGCTTTATCAAATTGATTTCTAAAGGAATTCTCTTTAGAAATTCTGATCCATTTGTTGTAGATTTTCCTCAACGATCTCAGGTGCTTAAGGTGTTTGAGGTACAATGAGCATCTCCATGAGCATTCTGTTAATCTAAGATTGCCTCTATCTGTATTTAGGCTGTCATTAAATTATGCTTTGGAGTATTTGGTGGAAATTTGTTTTAGTTGTAGTGGGGCAATCACATCAAGAATGTTTAGCATGGAATTGTTATAATGGGCTGACAGGTCATGCACATCAGGCATATCAACCGGAGGAGGAAAGGTATTATTGCTGAGGGAGAGCATTTCATTTAGGTTTGTGTTTCGTATGTCCCTTTTCCAGTGTCTGGGTTTCTTTTGTTCAGTCAATTTTGTAATCCGAGATTCTGAAATGTGAAAAGGGATGCGTGGTGTTCAGTCCAGTCACACGGGCCGATCAAAACAAGTTGGATGGAAATGTCTTAGCAATGATTAGGTCCAAGCTTGCACCCAAGATGTGGGTTGGACTATCGCAGATTAGGATGAGGTTGAGATCTACTAGGAAAGATTTAAGGCTAGACACTACCAGGTCATTCCTGTGGAGGTTTAAGTCTACGAGGTAGACCTGGGAACAATGTTGTCCCACGTTGGATGAGATGATTTCCATAATTTGTTTGATAAATGAGGGGTTGTTACCAGGTGGATGGTAAATAGCGTGCAGTTTGCATAAGGGCCTGCTGTTGCTTATAATATCTAAGCATAGGTAATAACATGAGGAAAGAACCACGGTTTGTGCCTGTCTCACTAGGAGACTGTTCTGGTGTATGCAGCAAATACAGCCCCCTGGTCTACTACCTCTGTCCAATCAAATGATGTTGCGATTAGGTGGCACTAGGGTTTTCAGGATTGTCATGTTTTGGAAGGTCAATTTTCTGTGCGAGGATAAAGTCAGCAATGTCTGCTGCATGTTTCACAGCCAATCTGCAGTTGAGAAACCTGCATTTCAGGTGTTGATTGGTGTCAGCAGAGGTAGTCTGTGTGATGGGAACTGCTTAAGGTTGAACCTGTTTATAGCATTGGAGTTGAGCCAGGATCTTGATGAAGATTTAGAGGAATTGTATGTATTTGGCCGTGATTGTCTGGGTTGGCATAGTGTGTGGAGTCATTTAAGAGGAGGCAAGAGTGAGTGTCCTTGTCAGGAGTGTATCTTTCAGTCTAGTGGGTCTAATGGAGGCATTCGGGTAGGGTATTGTTCTCCAACTCAGATGGGGAGATGCCGAGATGGAGGAGATCTCAGTAGATGAGGGAGGTGACAGCAGCCTTATGTGGTAGGTAGTAAATTGTGCGTGGTTGTGTCTGATATTACCAGGGGACCTGTATGACCACCAATCATTCACCAGATCTGAGGTGATATTTATTAGCTTTTTTAAGTCTGCTTTAGGTTGTTGTAAACCCAGAGTAATCTAATCTGGATTCATGTGAAGTGTGGGGGCAAGTAGTCAAGGTTTGGGTCAAGGGGCCGGAGGAGATGAGACATTCAGGACAAAAGCATTGGGGAACTCCTGTCCACAGAAGATCAGTGGAGGGGGTTGAGGTGGAGATGTAGTTAAGCTTGCATGGAGGAGGTGGAAAACTCGTGGACAGACTGAGTAGAGGTGCTGGGGTTGTATGGGCTATGATGTGGTTTGGGATAGTGAGTTTGGGCTTCAGGTATATCATCATTTGGTCCATGGGGATAGAGGTAGGCATGAGGGTGCATTTAAAGATTGCGGGCAGAATTGGGGTGATTGTGTGACCAGCATTGCTATGCGTCTCGGGGGCCACGTCACTTGAGATATTGAAAGGTCTCTGTCTAGTTTGTTGGTTAGCAGTGGGGAACTTTGAACCCTTGGGAAGTGGAGTAGAATTGATATTGCGTATGCTGGTCTACATGGAAGAGTGAGGGGTAAAGGTGTGGAGTACATGAAAAGGAGAGGATGCGTGTTGACATTACTTGGGGTTTCTGTGGGTTGGTTGAAGGGTTAAGATAGCCTTGAGAGGGGGAAGAGTCATTGATGGAGACATTTTGATGATGGAGATAATGTCATCAAAAACTTCTAGGCTGCAGTGTGATATCTAGATGATGATAGTCCCGTTGTTATACACAGAGGTGATTGCATTTGCTCTGCAGGTGGGTGAGGGGGCTAACGAGAGTCTATGACAATGTGGGATTTTTTTTTTTTTTACTGAAAGTGCTTTCCTTCATTGAGCTCTTCTTTTAGTGTAGAAGATGAGGTCACTTATTATACTTCCTTTTTTTGGAGCAGAAGTAAGGGTCAGAGTTTAGGGTTTCTTGGTGAGATTTGAGCTGTGTTATAAACTCTTTGATGCGTTTTTTAATAGATAAGAAGGGTACTTAATTACATAAGCATTGCAGCCAGCCAACTCAAGATTGGTCTTGGGTGTCCTTGGGGGATTAGTATCCATGTCTGCACGGAAGGCTGGAACCAAGATAAATGGATGAGGAGGAGAGGAGAGGGAGAAGGCTGATGAGGGGAGAAGGAGGAAAGGAGGGAGGGTTAAGATGGCCGCCTCCAGAACAATGGCTATCACAGGAGGTGTGATTTCCTACCAGCAAGCTAAGCCTAATATCCTCTCAAAACACATTTTCATACATCACCAAAATGAATCACTATTCCTGGAGAAGGTAAAACCCAGTCATATGTGGATTAACTACTATCCAGGCTTTCAGACGGAGCCTATTTAACAAACATCTATGTTTAATTATTAAATACATGGCAACGTGCGCAGTCAATTTCTCTGGCAACATTTTGGGTGACTTTCTAATGTTTGCACCTGTTACCATCAGATCCTATTCAATGGTAATTGCATTTCCGAAACACAGAATTTGCAACTAGTTGCAATGAGGAAATGCTATGTACATGGGGTTACAAAATCTCAAATAGGAAATACCTATTTTCGATTTCCTATTTTACGACTTCACCACAACGGATGCATTTCATACATAGGAAAATGGCATTTTTGCATTTCTTAATGGCCCAAATAGCAATTCGGATCATTAGGAAATGCAAAGTCCATTTGTACAGCCGATATGTGCAATATATGAATTATCAGTTGATTTTCAGAAAGTGTTCTGAATGCCTGCTATAAAACCCATCTGAAGAAAAGTGTGTTTTTAAAAAAAAAAATGAGGATGGCTGCTTTAAGGTTTACATTGACACAAAGAATAAAAAGCACAAAGTGTCTTAGATGCACAGCGGTGATTTTGCAGGTTAGTTAAGGAATGTGTATACCCCTCGCATTAACTTGCCTGAAAGGATTTTGTTGTGACAATCGCTAAAAGTGGTGTGATACAACATTGTCTGGGCCATTTTCAAAATGTGACGAGGGCTCCTGAAATGTTCACCACCTGCACTATTCACCACCTGCGCTCACTTTTCCCAAGCGACAGGTATAGAAAGGCATTTGACAGAGGGAGAAACTCAGAGTACTTGGATGTGCAACCATTGTCGGCCTATTAGAGTGTTAGAGAAATGGTGGATTGTATTCAGTCCATTGCTGAAGCATGCAGCACTTTGGGGAGTGGGGTCAGAGTGGAATGACTGAACAGTGGTCTTGCCTACTCCTCTGACGTGAGGCCAGCTTGTTTATTCCAATAAGGGAAGGTGCAGCCCCATAGAGGGACCCCAGAAGCCCTCACTATCAGTTTCTTAGTGCATAGAAGAGATGTGTGGTTCTAGCTGCACTGTATGGCACTAAACCACAGAAGCTGAATCTCGGTTTAAAAGATTAGCTGGAGAGAAAAGTTTGTGACTTCGAACCAACTTTGTAGTGATCGAGAGAATCATTGGGATCTTCTATGTGCTGTGTCAAAGTTCACCTCAACAGTGTGCAAAATAGCAGTCGCCTTATTGGTGGGTGTAAGAAATTGGGTTATTAGTTGTACATGGTATAAGGCCTGCGAAAATAATAGGTCCACAATTTCCCCTTATTAGAAACCAAACACCCTATTGTAGCACTTGACTCTCTCAGGGTAGCGAATCAGAGTAGTCCAAGCTCTACTCAGGAGAGGTGGTGTGGGCTAGTAATCACCATTTACTGGCACGCAATAATAACACTCAATAAATGATTGTCTAGTCAGTGTGTTTTCTTTAGAAAAGGAGAAGTACATTTATTACACACACACTACTAAATTCCACTGACTAATTTACAAATATATATGCCATGCAGATTGAAAATACGTGAGATTGTATTATAAAATCACATTTGACCTCTAATGGGTCATGCCCCCAAAACCACAGTACACCCCCATCTACACTAGGAGCACCTCATAATATGGGTGGTATCACTTTAAATAAAGCAGGCCTATAGTCGTTGTCAGGGGGTCATCACAACAACATATAATGCAAGGCTATTGGCTTTGTCAAAGGTGCACCATTTTAAAAGACAAAAATCCACATGGTAAAAACCACAATTATTTCACTGTAATCCATAACCATGCATTCATTAATGTCAATGTTGGAAAAAAACACTGTTAACATTATACTATCAATAAAGCATTTGAAATTAACATAACATATGTCTGTGTCTTCTTTTAGACACCTTCAGGCCACATCGAATGCAGCCATAGAGTCGACCCCAACGCTGCACTGGTAGCTGAAAAGCAAAAGCTCCAGCCATGGGAGTGCTGGTAAAACCATACTGAAAAGCCTGGGGTTCATGAATTCCAACACCCCTGAAACTTAGGGTCAGTTTGCCAATCCATTTGGGGGGCTGCTGCACTCTCTGCAACCTTCCCCAATACTCAAAGTTCTGGTGCCCCTGCCCTCCTGGGGCCATCAATGGCAGGGAAAATGTAGGCAAACAAGCATTACTGGGGCCATACTTCAAGAAGCAGTGAAGATTTTAACGGGGATCTCCTGCCTGTTCAGGAGCCCACAGTCTTTTTCTTTTTCTTTTAATCTTTTCTTTTTATTCCTGGGTGTCTGTGCTCACCTGAATCTCAGGTGTTACTGGTGTTGGAGACATCCCAGGGAGCCCACTCCTGGCTGGCTCCTTGCTCTGCCAGCACTCTTTGTTGCCGACACAGTAGCTGCCGGCTGTGTTCTCCCTGCCCACTCCATGCGGAAACAGTGTGACTTAATGGTGGCCGCCCTGCTCCACCCCCCCCCCCAGACACAGGCACATGGAGAGGGGGTAAGAGCCCACAATCACCAAGGGATGGGACATTGCTCTCCCTTCCTCATTTGCTTTTGAGGCTGGGGACGGGGTCCCGGGCCCATTACAGTGTATATGATCCGGGGGATGGAGTCTCCGGGCCAAATATGAGTCTGGTGAGTGGCCTCCATGCACACCCTCCCTGGAAAAATAAACAAATAAATCTTGTGCCAGGCCCTGGCTCACACCTGGGGTAATTTTTGGAAAACATAAACAGAACACCATGCACTCAGTTTCTTGAAGGTGTGAAAGGTCACAGAGCTTCACAAAGACTTAACTCAGGTCAGTTGGGCTGATATGTGCAATCCTGTTGGTGAGTTCTAGACACCAGGATCAGTTTCAGCAGGCCTCAAAAGTAGTGTCCTTAGTAGGGAGCTGATCGCAAAGAGACCCATTGATTCTGGTGCTAGCTGTAGGCACAGTCCTGAGCTTATCAGAGGGCTTGTCCTTCCAGCTCTCCATGGTGTTGCTGCGGTTGCAGTCCAGGTCCAGAGTCCAACTCCAACAACTATTCTCCCTTGTGCAAGAGTTTTTAAATAGGGGTGGTAGGTTCTGGAAGCCAGACACCCCTGGCCAGTAGTAGGGTGCTTCATCGCCACTGTCCCAACCCTCCTGCAGAGCATCCTGGGTCAATTCATGATGGCGCTGGCACACATTCACTGCTCACATCTCCTCTGGGGGCCTCAGCTCCGCCCCTAGCTGACATCACTGCCAGGGACTTTCCCACCATAACTTTTAAGGGGAGCTCCCTCCTGTGTTGGCTCTATGGGTCTGGACTTCCTCCTTTGATAAGTGGGCCCGGGCTGTCCCAGCCCCGGTATAATGTGATGGATAATTAACAGATGCCTATTTTCTTTCCCACCTATTCCTCCTCAGAGGCTTAGAGAAGCCCTGCTGACTGTTCCTTTTGTGTTGGGAGGCCTTAGTTACCTGTTCTGGGGAGCAGAGTAATTAACTTGGCCCAGCAGAGTGACAAAATACCTGGACTCTTATCCTAAGCTGACCCGCAGAAATATGAAAATTATGGACAACCCTTAAGGTGAACATGTATGATCTCGGGACCTGCTTAGTCAAACTGAGCACACATTTCACTCTGTAGACCTAAGGGAAGCAAAACTGTATTCAGTGTCACTGCAGACAAAACAGTGAACCATAATTACTTTACCTATGAGTGCCCATTTATATTATAAGGCCTGTCCCAGGTCAACACCAACCCTACAGAGTCCCCCTGCACCATTGTTATATGTTATGTTACAGGGGTGTTTGTAGAGCGCACGGCTACTCCAGGGAGTGTCCCGGCGCGGACTTAACCCTGTTGACAGAACAGTTGGAGCCCACCATCTGATGACTCGCCTATTGCTGAAAGAGCCAAGTTTTTAGCCTTTGCCTAAAGTTCAGCGGATCCTGCGCCTGTCTCAGGGAAGGCGGCAGGTTGTTCCGTAGCCTAGAGGCAGTCACCTGGCACGAACATCCGCCCATGCGCGAGCGGGTGAACTTTGGCACGATCGACAACCTCTGAGTTGAGGATCGTAAGGTTCTGGTTGGAGCGTAGGGCTGGATTCTGTTCCTGATGTACGGAGCCCCTATGTTGTGCAAGGTCTTAAATGTCAGCACCGGGGCCTATTCACAACATATATGCAGTTAGCGGGCTGGGCATGATGGTTGTCATGCCCAGCCTGCACATGTGTAACTAGCCAAGTAACCCTTACACTAGCTTCGTTGCAGCAGCCTTATCATAAAAGCAGGACACTGGCGGTAAACACACGCAATCCATTTACCATTTGATGACAGTGGGTAAGACGCAAGCAGTGAGACTCAACCAAAGTAAAAAGTCCAAAACCGGGTTATTTAAAAAAAAAAAAACACACACAAAAAGTCCAGTTCACTGCTGCAGACTCCAATCTGCAGTCTCAATAGGAGCATTATGCTAGGACACACGTTAACGAACGTTTGCATTTTAGATGTCGCTGTGTTCGGTGACAAGAGTCTGTACTGCTAGATCTCTTTTTACTCTCATGCTGGGGGACAGTTTTGCAGGTGATATGGCTTCATTTAGATGTTTTATTGTAATGCTTATGTGCCTCTAATGCTAATACCACCTATGCATTTTTTCCTCTGTAATGTGTATGACTATGCTTCAAAATATTGCTATACTGGAACCACTTGCTGGAAATGGTTGTTTGCAGAAAAAACCAATTAATAAAAATAAAAATAAAAAAAAGTCCAGTCCTACTAAAAGAGCAGAGCAAAATTGCAACAGTGGTGAACATTCTGCACTTCAACAGGGAGCGTGTGCACTGCCATGCAAGTGCACTGCCATGCAAGTGCTGTATTATCAACAAGTATTGTACATTTGCTTACTTTATTTGAGTGTGTCCTTTTTCAAGTTAGGGATCACGTGCACTTGAAAATGTTCTAAATCGTTCTCCTTTGTAATACCGTCCTCAAGCAGTCGTAACAAACAGTACTGAGCGCCTTTTTAAAAGTCCACGAATCTTGTGTCATAAGGCTCTTGCCTCTTGTTTCACCCTGCTGGTTCTGTTTCCCCCCAAGATTTTGAAACTAAGTTGGGCTTCGGTTTGCATAACCAGCACTTTCTGAAAGTTAACTCTCACTCGGTATTAATGAAAATGTATATTCATAAAGTGCATTTACGAAAGCAATTATATGTATTAGAGTGGTGGAATTGTTACAGCCCCAAGTTTAGGGGTAGTGGCATGATCGTCGGCTTTTCTGTATCCTACAAAATTAATTGAGCACCCACAAACGTGTACAATGGGGGGTTTTGCCAGACATCTGGACCGTAGGGCACCACTGTGGAAACTTTGTCTCCTGTCGAACGCAAGAGTAAATGCCGTAATAGACTGGGGCTGGGGAGGGCACACACACACTTTTAATATGAGTTTAGAGGAAATAGTACCACTGTCCTGGAACGGCAGAAAACCAACGTGCCTCAATCCATATTTTCGAATTATTATGCATGCAGATTTGCATGCCTTTGCAGTGTCTACACCACAATAGATATTGCTAATGCAAGGGAATTATCAGCGCCTGATTGTTGTGCTAATGAAATGTTAAGCACTTGACTATCAATGCTTCTCATATCATTAAACTATGATTTGATAATTGCTTAATACTGCCATTAAAAGCAAAACACACTCATATATTGTTACAGTGCCACATGGATTGTCGGAGTGAGAACAAAGAAGGCGTTTTTTTTATAATAGAAAATGACACAGGTATTCCTTTGCTGTCATTTCTGCTGACAAAAAAATGATTTATGGCCCTGCTGCTTATGCTACCAAAGCTGTCGTTTTTAGATAGAGAACATTTGATTGACTAGAATGCCTGCTGCTGGCTGGCATAGATTGTTTTAACTTTTACATGTACAACTGGTTGTGCCTCTCGGCACATGTACGTTTTGTTTTTCATTAAAGCTGTATTTTGTAATAATATATGTAAAGGCGAAGCATTAAAATAAGAATGGCGAAAAATCCGCCCGTAAACAACATGAGAATTTAGTTTTATTGCGTGAATCAAATCGAAATTCGGTAGTATCAGTGGCAGCTGGAATTTGAAGGCGGTGGTGAGGCGGGTCAGAAGAGGGATTTTTTTTTTTTTTTTAAATGCACACTTACCTGTCTGCTGGTGCCGCCCGCCTTCCCCGCCTCCTCTGGGTCCTCTTCCCCGCTTCCAGGGCAGAAAGGAGGATTCACCCGGCTCCCAGCCTCCTGATAGCCAATCACAACGCTGCACTTGGAGTTTTTTTCATTTTATTTTTATTCAGCTGATACTGCTTAAAAGCAGTGGGGTGACGCTCCACAGCCTTAGTGGAAGAGCCGCCACTGGGTGGTATTAAAAACGCTTCTCTCACTGAGTACTTAAGCATAGCGCTGTAGGTCAGGAATTAGACTAAAGAGACGAACCACTTCCAGTTGTTTCAAAAGCCATTGTGCAAGAAAATATGCTTTGCATTGTCCAGCTACAACACAACCTCTCCTTTAAGATCAGAGATCCGTTCCCTGTAATTAATTTTGCTAGAATATATTAAAGGTTGCAAAAATCTTGAAAAATGATCTAATTGAAGCCAGTGGAGGCTGATTATTATCTATTTTTTTTTTTTTAAGCATGAATACACAAATGAGTTATTGTTGGAGTTGAAGTCCATGAAATATGGCCAGAAGGCTAACAGGATGAGTTCAGCAGTCACTGCTAGAACAAAGCAGTGATCTTCAGGTAATGAGTGTGCATCTCGACAAGGCCCACTCAGCAGCTTCCATCCTCTTGATGTTTGGTAAATATATTAGTAACATCTGTTATTTGCGATACTTGGAGATGGCAGGAATTCGGTATGAAGCACTATTTATAAAGCTAGTTATTTATAAATCAAATACTTTTACCGAGCTCATGATACCTAAGACATGAATTTTCCTCCTGCTGTTGAATATTGACAATACGCAGCTAAACAGATGGTAATTTCAATTGTAAGACAAGCTGTTGGGCAGAATTTCAGTAAAATTAAGGTCTTGAGACAAACTCAAAGTAATAACTAACAATAGATTACGGTTTTTTCACTTCTCTTGTTTTAAACATGTTTCCTGAAATGAAAGTGAGGTACGAGTGCTTCGGTAGACTGATGGAGAAATTACTTTGTAAAATATCTCGTCTGATGGGATGAAACGTGCGCTCACAATAAAACCCACAATGTTGCTGTGAAAAATAGAATTATTGGTTTAGGGGGGTGAAAACCCAACTCAGGCAAAAACCTCAGTCCTTGCCAGGGTGAACCACAAAAGTCAACCTCTGATGAACCCTTTCGGTAGCTTGGCACAAAAGCAGTCAGGCTTAACTTAGAGGCAAACTGAAAATCATTTTGCAGCACATAACTACTAATAAAGTTAAAATACAACACAAGAAATATCCCAAACCAATTTAGAAAAATAGAGTACATTTTAATAAAGAAAATGAAACTAGAACAACAACAATCCAATCATTAGAAAAGGGGATATGCAATTAGAAAGTTTTTGGTAAATATAATGCCTGACAGCATGAGGCACAACTCGCAGTCATCTGGTCATGCTAGACTGGGGGAAAGTCACAAGCTCAGGTCAGCTATATTGGAGTGCAGGCTGGATACAGGGACCAGGTTAGTCTTGATGGAAAAATTACCTTCTTAATGTATTGGTGCAAAGAATTCTGTTTGCGGTGGAGGGAGAGAGTTGCAGATGATCATCTCTGTAGCGCAAAGGGCAGGCCAGGCGTCGCAGATGGTTGTCGCTGTACTGTAAAGATCCACTCAAACTTTGCAGCCCGTCATTTCACTTTGGCAGTCACCACAGGCTGACATGGCTGTAGCGTGAAGGGCAGATCTCGCATTTCTGGTCGTTGCTGGCAGTTGCTGTAGCGTGAAGATTCAAGTTCACTGGAGCATTCCATTGGCGGTTGTCACGGCCGGCAGAGTCTCTGTGTGAACAGGCCAGTGTACGGTCATGAAGAGTCCAAACCTTCAGGATTGCACCTTTTCTTGTACAAGAGTGCACTCTAATGCCAGACAATGGTCCAGGATCTGGGGAGGCACTTTTCGAGGATCATGAATTTATATTAGCGGAGGCCAGCAGGGCTCAAACAGGTCCTTTTTCAGTTCTATTTGCAGCAGGTCAGCTAGGCAGTTGCAGGGAGGCCTCTGGAACTTGTTGTGTCCCTGTACCTCAGAACAGAAGGTCAGCCAATTGAACCTTGGAGTCACTCAGGTTAGCATGGGTTGAAGGGAGTTGGTCCAATCTTCCTTCTCAGAGAACAGTACAGGCCTCAAGCAGCAACACAGCCCTCAGTGGGTCAAGGCAAACCTCAAGCAGTAGGGCAGCCCTCTGGAGAACAAGCAGGCCTCAAGCTGCAGGGCTCTTTTTAGACCTGTCAGCCTTTGGGTGGTCTTCCCTTAATCTTTTTGCCTCCATATTTTGCTGAATCTTTCTGTTAGCCTTAGGACTCTGAGCACTTTGCCACTGCTAATCAGTGCTAAGTGCATGTGCTTCTTCTCTAAACATGTGTGTAATTGGTGGATGCCTGGTTGACATATGTAATTTACTTGTAAGTCTCTTGTAAGGTGGTACCCTATATACCCAAGGTTTGAAAGTTAAATGCTACTAGTGAGCGGCAGCACTGATTGTGCCACTCATAGAAGTAGCCTTTCAAACCTGTCTCAGGCCTGCCACTGCAGTGCCTGTGTGTGCAGTTCACTGCTACTTCGACTTGCCATTTAAAACTAATTTCAAAGCCTAAAACTCCCATTTTATCACATATAGGTCTCCCCAAAGGTAGGCCCTAGGTAGCTCATAGGGCAGGGTGCTGTGTCAGTGAAAGGTAGGACATGTACGTGTATGTTTTGTGTGTCCTGGTAGTGACGAATAGCCTATTTTGTTTTTCACCTCTGTGAGGCCTACTCCTTCCATAGGTTATCATTGGAAATTCCTTAATGCACTTTTAAGCTGTAATTCCTGATCAGAGGGGAGTTGATTTTTCAGGTTTCATATACTTGGAATGGTATTGAATCCTACTTACCCGTGAAGTTAGATTTAATATTAATATTTTAGAAATGCCACTTTCACAAAGTGGACATTTCTCTGCGCTTACTGTCCCATGTGCCTGACAGCCTTACTTCAATGCACTTCTGGGGTGGGTGACAACTACACTTTGTGCATTCCCTCTAGACAGCCACAACACAGGAAGGAAAGGTGAGTCTGCGTACCCATCTACATACATCTGCCTTCTGATGGCCTTGCCTGGGCAGGATGGAAGGGAGGGGCTAACACTTCACTTGAATAGGTAGTGTCCACAGAGGGCTGATTTACCCCCATAGATAGCCTGGCAGACAGGATTGTGTTGAAAGGGGAACCTGTGCATGTCAGAAACCTGCTTTGAAGTAACCCCCAAACATCAAAGGCAATTGTGAGTGTAAGTACTGGGTCTCTGACCCCTTAAATATGACACTTCTGAATCTTGAACTAAACCTCTGCCAGAACGACTGCTTTGCTGCTTATAGGGCTCATCTTTGGACTGCAGACTTGGAAGGCCTATTTTTCTCTTGTATTACCCTGCTGCCTGTTGCTCTCTGACTCTGCTGAAGGGAAGCTGGACTCTACCTTCCCTCTAAGTGATCTCCAAGGGCTTGTTGGCATGCCTCCTGTTGCTTCAGACTCTGGGAGATCAAAGTCTCAACCAGTGCTTTGCCTTCAGAGAGTGATGCATTGAACAGCGTATCGCAGCCGCTGCAGCTTGGTGAATCAACGCTTCCCCTCGACTGAGTGGTAGAACCCAGAGCATCACTCAACGCCTCTCAACTCCGGCACCAGTCTTCAGATCTGATGCTTCGTCTTCACTGCGTGGAGAAGATTGATGCATCTCTGTTTGCGACCCGGAAAGGTACTTTGTTCACCAGACCCTAGGACGTTGGCCCAAAGTTTGCCCTGGTCCAGCGCGACCTAAAGTAACCTTTTTTGCTCTGCTTGCATCTAAGTTCTTTACTGCATTTATCCTTTTAAAATTCAATATCTCAACTTCTATACAATGCATTTTGTTGTTTTTGTCTTGTTTTGTTTATAATACAATCTATTTTTATAAACCTGTATAGAGTCTTTTTAAGCCTGACTGATGTGTGCCAAGCTACCAGACAGTGAGCACAGGTTATTTTTAAGTGTGTTGCTAGCCTACCCTGACTAGGATTGTGGCTTCTGCTTGGACAGTGTGAATACCTTTGCCAACCAGAAACCCTATTTCTAACAGCAATGCTCTGGGGACCAATGAAGGTATTAATCAGCAGGGAAGTCCTCTGGCAGGCCTCAAGCAGAATAGAATCCTCTGGGGAAAAGGCAATCCTTCTTCTGTAATGTGCACAGAACTAGGAGTGTACTGAAAGTGGCTCTAGAAGTCCAATATTTATACCTGGTGCCAGCCTTTGAAGTGGGGGGATCCACTATACTACCCTCACATCTGGTTCTGGAAATGTCTTCCCTTCTCTGGTCAAGGCTCCAAGAAGCTTGGGATGACAAGACTAGTATTGGGTTCCTTTGTATATGCAGGAGGCAAAGCCATTTGAAATGTAAGTGGGGCTGTGTACAGCTCAACCCGCAATCCTCCAGGCAAGATGGCCCATCCTGTCCACACCTAATTCCCTTTTGTGTCACTGTCTGGAAGGAATACACAAACCCCCCAACTGCAGAGTCATTGCAGCCATGTGACTCAAGATAATGGCAGATGGCAGAAATGTTTAGGACACAAAATGCCAACTTTCTAAAAGCAAAAATACAGCATATGAGAATGCACTCCTTCCCTTTTAATATAAACGTTTCTTGTAAATTTTCACTTGTAGTGCGTGCGAGCAGCTGCCGAGACATCCCTAATCTCAGCCTTTGTCGAAGACTAACACACGTAGAGCGCTAACCTAGCGCTCTCAACTGTCGCACTGCTGTGTGGGGACTGACCCCTTCACGTAAACAACTTTCTCCATATTTCACCATGTTTAACATCTTTATCACAATTTTTCATCGTTTAGTGATCTTCTCGCTTATGTAAATCACCACGGAGACAGGATGGTTGTGCCTGAATATCTTTTATTCGCCAGTTTCAAATGCAAACTGCTGCCCATCCAGGCTTTTGACAGTCGCACGTGAGGTCAACCATATATCAAAGTAGGCTCATAACAATTATGCCCAATGCATTTCGAGTCCATTGACTCTTCATCAGGGGCCTCTGAAATAGATCTGAAACAAATCAACTTGATGTATGATACAAACTTACTCATGTACAATGAAAACTTACTCATATACAATACATTATTACATCCCCCATTAACTCTCCCCTATAGTGTGCTTCATGGCTATCCTAATTACACTGCAAATAAAAAAAGCATTTTCTACCCAGTGTGTGTCCCTTCAAATAAAACCATCACATCATAAATATGGTAATACTTCAAAATCAACTCATTTAAATCCCGGATTAAGTGCCGACCTCTCTGCCAGATAACTGATCTGCACATCTCCCTCCCGTCAACTTTCAATCCCGAAAAAAGCTCTGCAGCATTTTACCTCTTAAGTGCCTAGAACGGCGATTTTCCACAATGCGTCCGTTTCTCTCTCTCTCTCTCTACGGATCTCCTAACGTTCTCCCTTGTTTGTGACCAGTTATCATAGAAAAGTTTCCCTCCCCAATCTCACCTGTTTGGCTAATTCAAAAATAATGAACATGTGATGAAACCCTCCTATCCCAGTGAATGTGCATTACGAAATGTGCTCAAACCAACTCAATATCCCATAATACATTTCACTTACTCATTAAGAACCAAACAAACCCACGTAACTCCCTCAAAATGATTATCTCGTATCAGTGTTGTAAAGTGAAGTGTTGTCTACGAAAATCATAAAAGTTCAATTGTCAAATATGTCATAATCAATCTAAAAGTGGAAAAAACGAAAACAACGTACATTTCAATTTATGCAAAAAAAATCAATCAAACACGAGCATTTCAAAGTTAAAAATGTTCCATTTTAACAGTCCACTTAAGTTGTCACATGTACCATGCCTCCATAGTGATAGACATCATGTCTGATGAGTATAAGCAGTCCAACTTTTATCCATGTGGGGTGCAAACTCAAGTAGGGACGATGGTTGCGAAGCAAAAATACAGCATATGAGAATGCACTCCTTCCCTTTTAATATAAACGTTTCTTGTAAATCTTCACTTGTAGTGCGTGCGAGCAGCTGCCGAGACATCCCTAATCTCAGCCTTTGTCGAAGACTAACACACGTAGAGCGCTAACCTAGCGCTCTCAACTGTCGCACTGCTGTGTGGGGACTGACCCCTTCACGTAAACAACTTTCTCCATATTTCACCATGTTTAACATCTTTATCACAATTTGACAATTGAACTTTTATGATTTTCGTAGACAACACTTCACTTTACAACACCGATACGAGATAATCATTTTGAGGGAGTTACGTGGGTTTGTTTGGTTCTTAATGAGTAAGTGAAATGTATTATGGGATATTGAGTTGGTTTGAGCACATTTCGTAATGCACATTCACTGGGATAGGAGGGTTTCATCACATGTTCATTATTTTTGAATTAGCCAAACAGGTGAGATTGGGGAGGGAAACTTTTCTGTGATAACTGGTCACAAACAAGGGAGAACGTTAGGAGCTCCGTAGAGAGAGAGAGAAACGAACGCATTGTGGAAAATCGCCGTTCTAGGCACTTAAGAGGTAAAATGCTGCAGAGCTTTTTTCGGGATTGAAAGTTGACGGGAGGGAGATGTGCAGATCAGTTATCTGGCAGAGAGGTCGGCACTTAATCCGGGATTTAAATGAGTTGATTTTGAAGTATTACCATATTTATGATGTGATGGTTTTATTTGAAGGGACACACACTGGGTAGAAAATGCTTTTTTTATTTGCAGTGTAATTAGGATAGCCATGAAGCACACTATAGGGGAGAGTTAATGGGGGATGTAATAATGTATTGTATATGAGTAAGTTTTCATTGTACATGAGTAAGTTTGTATCATACATCAAGTTGATTTGTTTCAGATCTATTTCAGAGGCCCCTGATGAAGAGTCAATGGACTCGAAATGCATTGGGCATAATTGTTATGAGCCTACTTTGATATATGGTTGACCTCACGTGCGACTGTCAAAAGCCTGGATGGGCAGCAGTTTGCATTTGAAACTGGCGAATAAAAGATATTCAGGCACAACCATCCTGTCTCCGTGGTGATTTACATAAGCGAGAAGATCACTAAACGATGAAAAATTGTGATAAAGATGTTAAACATGGTGAAATATGGAGAAAGTTGTTTACGTGAAGGGGTCAGTCCCCACACAGCAGTGCGACAGTTGAGAGCGCTAGGTTAGCGCTCTACGTGTGTTAACTTTCTAAAAGCGGCATTTTCAGAATTATAACTTAAAATTAGGCCTGGTGGAACTCCGCTCCGTTCGTGGAGTTTTCTGCACTCCACGATCTGCAGAGCTCGCGCAGTGCAGAAAACTCAGCTCCGCATAGTGCAGAGGAGTTTTATTCCCTGCTCACGAACGGTAAGTTGACGAGCGCGAACTGCTGCTCGGGTAGAATTTCAACCCGAACGGCAGGAAGATCTGTGCGAATGGCAGTTCGCACTGCACTCTGCCACTTGTGTAACTCCACTCAGTTTTTTTGTCACTTCGCGGACTTCTGCGTAACGAAAGTCTACCCAGGCCTGCATAAAATCAGACTTTACAGTAAAAAGGATTTTAAAATACAGTTCATTTGACTCTAAACAGCATGTCTCTATCTGCTCCCAATCAAAAGGTATTACTTATTAAAGGTCATAAAGTAAACCACTGTTGGTCAATGGGAGAGAGAAGCCTTGCACTGGTGAAAAACGATTTTAGGAGTTTTCACTACCTATACATGTTAAACTTAAACCCAAATGTCCCACATTTTAAATGCAAGACACCCTTCCCAATGAGTATTCAGGGCCTACTCTAGGGGTGACTTAAATGTATTTAAAAGGATGGTTTAGGTCTGGGCCTGACAGAATGTTTATATTGCCGGGTCAAAATTCCAGCTTAAAACTGCACTATAGGCTGGAGTGGCAGGCCTGAGACACATTTAAAAGGCTCTTTAGTTTGTGGCACAATGAGTGTTGAAGACCCACTAGTAGCATTTAATTTACATGCCCTTGGTACATGTAGTACATTTTACTAGGGACTTCCAACTAGTTCGTAGGTTAAAGTGCACAGAGTCCTGATGCCAACAAAATTGGGTTCAGCAACAGAAGGCAAATCTGGGGAACAGCCTGCAAAATGGGCCAAGTCTTACTGTTGCCCTATCGGGCAATGTATCCTTTAGGCATGAGACTGTGCCAGCACGAACAATAGGAATAGGAGCTCACAAATGCAACCTGTTTTTCTTGACACTGACTTACTGAAACTGTTAATCCAGATACTGAGTCTGTAAGTTTTATTTCAAAGGGAACTGAGGCACTACGACAGTGAGGCACAGATCCACTTTTCATGTTGGAGTCAGGCTGGTGGTTGGTGTGGTAGCATGGTATAGTTGGGTAGGGAGTCAGCCACACTCAGGGAGTTAGTCCTCCAAGAGGGAGGAGGATGCTAAGAGTGTCATAGCCAACATATCTTAAGGAGAAGGGATGGAGAATCGGTTTTATATGGTGAAGAGCCAACAAATATACAAAAATTACAACAGCGGGAAGGAATCGCTGGAAGTCTCCACCCCTTTAACAATCCCTAAGAGATTGCTAGTCCAGGCATGGTGGTTGGAATGGCAGGACTCACCCTGACAGAAGCTCTTTCTCTCTTCTTTGTACAGGGGTTGAACCATTAACCAAGGTTTCCCTAAAAGGATGCTGATTATGTTGATCCACCTCTCTCTTACCCTGAAACTAAGACATAGGAAGGTCCGGTGGAATCCCCTCAGCTGGACTGTCTTGTCATGTACTATCATAAGAAATTCTCAAGATATAACGTATTACGGTAAACGTGTATGTGATTTAAGACTTTAAACGTATTAGAAAGCATCCAAACTGGTCTCTTAAAGTATTATGCAATGGTTATTTATTTTCTATATATTACGAGTGCAGGGTCGCCGCATTTAGGTGGGAGCACATTTCCTTTTTTCTTTCTTTTTAAATTTGCGGCAAAAATTTAAAAATAGCCATAACACCAGTTTTTCAAAGCCACAAATACTGACTTTGCCACTGCTTGTTGTTTTATTAAAGCTACACAAATAATGCATAAGTCTTTGAGTGGAAACCTTAACTGGTCATTTGTGCTGGTGAAAATGCAGAGCCAGTATGAAGTGATACTTAAGCATGGCAAAACAATGCAGAATACCCTTTTATTGTATATTAATCGAGCAATGGTGTCTTTTAAAATCTTACATTCTTGCCTCAAATGTCATTCCGACCCCATATTTGTCAGAATAACCCTTCTCCTCAGCCGTTGTCTAAGATGGGTATTTATTTTGATTATGTAATTACTCTCTTGGAGGTTTAAGACAAATATACTAGTGCTAATTGATTATTTTAGTTAAAATAGGTATGTTTTACCTTTTTCCGTTTTATATGTACCTTTGCGGACATCTTTAAATGTGGTCTTCTTGATTTTATTGCAAGTTTTATTATTTTGCACTTAAATGAACTGTTCTTTTTGTAAAGGTTTTTATTAGACACATACTAGCCAAATACTAAATTCTTCTGTCTGTGCCTTGCTCGTTCTTTAATTGAGACAGCTATGTTAGAGCAATACCATGTATGGGTAGAAACCAGCACTGAATGCATCTGAAAATACAAACTAGAGCAAGCCCAAATTTAAATGAAAACATTTCATCAAAATGCTTATGATACTATGATGGTCATTAGACTGGCGGGCAGACTTTGTCCGCCCACCATCCTGTCGTGGAATGGGACCGCCCGCCGTTGGTGCGGGGGTCCCGTTGGTGAAATTAGGAAGGATGCGCCCGTCACACTGGCAGGCGCATCCTGCATTCCTGACATTGCGGCGGGCGGTGCTCTCAGCACCGCCCGCTGCAATGCCAAGAAGGCATGTCGTGCACCTCCATGCACAACGTGGCAGGCACCGCTCTGTGCCTGCCATGTTGTGCATAGAGGTGCAGTGCATCCTCCACTCTCAGAATCCCTGGGGGCCCGCTACGGGCCCCCAATGGCAAAAACCGCCTGCATAGTAATATGGATGGCGGTGTCTGCCAGACACCGCCACCATATGAACTGCTTTTCCGCCCAGTAGGCAATCGGGTGGATTGCCTACCGGCGGAAAACCGGCGGACAGTCTTCCTGTACGCCGGGGTCCCCCCCGCCATGGTAATGTGGCGGGGGGAAATTTGCAGCGGCGGAGGTTTTTGGTAGGCGGATCACCACCGCCATATGGGTCCGGTTCAACTCCGACATACCTTCTTAATTTAGGGCTACATTCAGCAGCTCAGATTTGGATATTTTAACTTTGAATCCTGCTGCTCCCCTTAAGAACTCCCGCTCCTCCTGGAAGCGGGTAAGAGAGTGAATTCTTAACTTCATATCAAATATGCTAAGTTATGCTCCTCCCCTCCAGACTGTAGTCTTCAAATTTTTTTGTTCTTGCTTTTTGCAAGGTGTCAATGGAAAATGGAAAAAAGGGCAGTGATAGGATCGTAAGGTATACCCCTTGGTGCCCCTCTGCAAGTTTATTTTATCTGAGAAGCTGCGTTCATCAGCAATATAGAGTTTTCTGCAGTTTACTAGTATTATGTTTCTATATTTTTCCCACATCTGTTCATCTAACAGCCTGATGCATGAACTGTTAGTCTGCCCGGATGAATGCTTTTCCAGTGCCAAGAGAAATTGAGAGCCATGCAACGTGTATTCTTGAACATTTGGTTCTTTTTGATGAAACCTTTTTGTTTAGGATGTATAATCTCACAATCCAACCCCTGAAGTCTGTTCGCAAAGATGTTAATAAGCCAACTTGGTGGTAATATGGTGCTAAGGGTCTGCAGGATCAAAATTCAAAGAAAGAGATTGTAAAATTATTTAATAGTTTTGTGAAGTTTGTTCTGAGGATAAGTTTCAAAGTGTTATTAAAAACACGTGTGAAACCACCATGGTCTGCTGGTTTATTTGGTTCCATTGATCCAAACGATAGGTACTCTTATTCCACAGTGATGGCAGTTGCTGCATGTTATCTCTGTAGATCAATGTTCTTTGTAAGACTTAATATATTTAGATAAGGCTATTTGTGATCTGAATAAGGGTGATCTAAAATGACAATTATACTTTTACTTCCCGATTCTTGATTATGTCACTTTCCTTATTTTGGATTATTTTCATGTACCTGTGTTACCTTCAAGCCTGTGGGTCCAGTGATAAATGATATGAGAGAAGCCAAGTTAAATTTAAGAAACTAAAAAAGGACATGCACGCAGTATCTCATTTTTTTTTTTTTAAACTTATTTTTATTGCCATTTTCATATTTTACACATTGTACATCATACAAAACTTTCAAATAGTTATGTCAGATTGTACATCCAATAGTGGTACACATCAACTGTATATACCGGTGATTCGCATGCAGTATCTCATTTATGCCGATGGTTGCCAGTGGGCACCACCGGCACTTAATTCTGGTGAGCGGAACACTTTGCCGTATTTCACTCTACCCCTGTCCTGGTCTGCTGATGCCTTAATTTGCTGAACACCAGCAGAGAGCAGAGCAATCCTTTTTTATTGTCAGAGACAAATAGACAAGGGCAGCCCATAGTTATCTGTTACCATTTCTTCTATTTCCACAAACCACAATGGAAGTAAAGGAAGATCTGTGGTTCTCCTTCATAGACGGCTTGCATGCAGCTTTCTGGGCAGGCCTATTGCACAGTTGTACACAGAGTAAGGTAACGTAAGGCTCTCCCAACCCGGACCTCTCCTTACTCAGTTTCTGGAGCCCTGATCAATATTTGGGACCAGGACCTATCTTATTACAAATTGAGCACTGCATGAAGGGATGCATAAAAAGATCAAGACACAGACAAAACTACATTACAAAGAAAGAAGCCTCCAAAACTAGTGGCAACACCACCACAAAAGTCGACATCTGAATGTGATGAATATAAAAGCGACCAGGAACAAAGAACAACATGAACATGAATAGGGATGGAAATCAGTTCAGATCAAGATTTGGTGGTGAAAACAATATGGATTTAACAAATAGAAAATAAATCATAAACATAAGCAGGTCTGGGAAGAGCAGGCAGTGCTCTGCACAACATGCACATGCTATGAGAAGTGGTCACAGTCTCAGTAGGGATTGCGAGGATTATACACAGAGGTAGACGTTTGTGTTTCGTCCCCTCCTCCTTCCTGGTTACGTGAGAAGGAATTAGGATAAAGTTAGTCTGTACCCAATGCGTGATGATGCTCACCTCATATGGCATGCTTGACCACTCATGCACCTTTGTATTTACTATGGCGAAACATTTATTTTGTCGCAATCCATATTTATCCTTTGATGAGGGTGGAAAAAATATGAAAAATAAATATGCACATAAATAAAATTAAGTCCTACCTGTGCACTTTCTGCAAAGTTCTGCAAGCTTCTTAAAAGGTTCGACATCAGCCTTCACAAAGCTGCAGAATTGAATCCCATACTGTCAATCGCATTCTACATAAATGGACTCTATATTAGAGGGAAAAAAGATTGTTGTTTTCCTTGAAATCCATGTGCTTCGGTTGCCCACAGCCATCTGTGAAATCCAATAACGTGTTATTGGAAAGTTTAGCTAGACACAAACGCACCTTTGCCGCCAGCAAAATTCGTTCAGGCACTCTGGTATTGGAGGAGCCGAAAAAACAAATTTCTTCCCCCTCAAAAATAATGAAACTCCCAAACCCATTCAGTTGGGAAGCTTTCTAAACCGCATCAGAATAGGGCCCACGGAGTATCTACCAATCATAGGAGAAACGAGACAACGTATCTCGCCTTATTAGTTCCTTAAAGTGCCCCAGGCACACACTGCCTTGTGCCTAACATCCGAGCTTGAGCACTCTTAGTACTGTGCGTCCACATTTCTGGTTTCTAGCCAACACTGAAATGACTCCTGCCTCACTTCCATCCTGGAAGTATGACAGAGCTTGGCTGTCCATGGTGTGGGAGCCCAGACACTCGCCTAGATCTGTGTGGCAAACCCAAGATTGCAGTGCCTCTGAAAGAAAATGCTTTTCCAGGCTCCCATGATCATCATGTGACACTGAAACTACAAATGCAGTAGGTACAAGGTACAAGCACACAGGTCAGAAGGACTGTGGAGTAAAGAGGTGGCACCTGCTGTGCACAAAGGAACCATCCAAGGGAAGTGGCTGCACAGCAATATACCCAAGCCCAGTGTGGCACAGATGCCATGGAACCCACAAAGCAGGGTCCTCAAAGAAAAATGGCAGAGAAGCAACACAATAACACAATATACCCTCTGAAAAGGGTGTCCATAGTCATGGGTTTCCACCCCGGGCCCTGCCTCATCATGATGGAAGGGAAACGCTTCTCTCCTTGTTTGAGACTGCCCTGATGTGTATACCATCCCTGGATTGGAGAAGCTAAATAAAAACAGGAAACAAGGGGACTGTCTCTGAGGTTAGATCAAACTTGCGAGTAGGGATGATGAGGATAAAGAGGGTTGAGGGGGCCCTAAGCTATGCCCCGCTCAGTCCTTGGTGTCCAGTTGTACGGTTAGACATTTATGAACTTTTAAGTAACATTATAAAAGGTACGTCTTCACTTTTCTCTACTCTTCTTCCTTTATACAATTTATTCAGTTATCACCCGAGTTCCGCCTGGTCAAAAACAATCCTATGGCTCCATTAAAGGAAGCACCAAGGTGTCCAATTGGGCACAGCACCAGGTATTAAAAAAACAGTAAACTTGTCGCAAGGCTGCCTTGTTTTTATATATAATTAAAAAGTTGTTGTTTCCTTTATTAGGACAGCGGGTAGCCACTAATTAAATATTCGAGTCTTGGTCACAGAGCATCCTAAAAGCCCCTGCAAGGACTCATTAATTTACATATTGGTTCTTGTGGTGCTCCAAGAAGGGCATAGGCATCATCAACAAATTAGAGTGTGGGGTCTGCCAGGGGCACAGCAGCCCTCAAGGAGAGTTTTTCCTCAAACGTAATCTAAGTTTTCCGGAAGGATATATGGGAGTTTTTGGGAAAACTTGCTTGGTTTATGGAGTACTTCTGAAACTTGTGCTTTCAGTGGGTGAAAAAGCCCCTGTTCCTTGGATTGTTCTAAAAATGCAATGGTAGCCGGGTAAAGGTAGAAATAAGACTCTGGGACACATGTTAATCAATCTACTGCTTTATTAACAATGTTAACAGTTGACAATGAAAGGTTTTATATTTCAGAAAATAGTTTTGAATGGTGGGACTATCCCTACTGATTTCATTTTTTTTTTTTTTTTTTTAATTCGTCATTGCAAAAGAAAATCAATTCATACGTTTCATTAGGCAGATTCCATTTAGCCAGTTATACAATAAAAAAAACAGCAGAGAGAGTGGAATGGCAAATACAAAAATAAACGGGGTTGAAGCATAGTCAAATCTCTATATAGATTATTTCAGTCGTTTTCAAGTCTATTTCTCCACTCGGAAATTGGTGTCCATATCCGTTTCCCCATCTGTTGTGTCTTCCATCCTTTTTTGTCATACAAAGCTTTTTCTAATACATATATTGCTAATAGTCGTGCCATCCATTGTTGAAATGTTGGCGGGTTAGGGTCTTTCCACATAGCTGCCACACATAGTCTACATAGGATCATGGCTATATAGATGAACTCATGATGAGATGATTTTATGCCATCCCTGGTTACTCCCAGAATCATAACTTCATTGGTTATACTTATTTTAATCCCGAGAGCATGATTCAAGAATTGCTCTATTGTGTTCTTGAATAGATCCAAGGCGGGACAAGCGGAAAACATATGAATGGTATCCGCCTGTGCGTCTCGGCATCTAGGACAAACCACTCCCGTTGTTCCCCCCCACTGAGCAATTCTATGCGGTGTATAATATAGCTCATACAAGGTCTTATATTGCTGAGTTTGCAGAGTAGCAGCTCTTAACACAGAGTTTGATAATTTAATTGCTTTTTCAACCTCATTGCCAGTTAGATTCAACTTATTATTCCATTTATCAATCACTTTTCGACAATCATCCTCCTTATATCTCGTCAATTCTTCATAAACCTGTGAGATTGAACAGCCTTTATTAGCCCTTAGGATTTCAATAATTTCTACCCTTTTATAATTAGTATCCCCTCCCTGTTTCTTTGCCAGGACCGATCTTATTTGTAGATATTTAAAAAAATCCCTACGGTCTAAGTTATATAGTTGGCATGCTTGTTCGAATGTTATTAGTCCCATGGTTCCCACCAAGTCTCCTATGGTTTTTATCCCCTTCATATCCCAGCACTTCATAACCGGATCATGGAATACCATTGGTAACGACTGATTATTAAATAACGGAGTATAATAGTTCGTCCTCCCAATTTGTGTTCTCTTCCTTACGATTGACCATACTGCCATTGCTGCACCCACAGTCTTGAACTTGACTTTCTTATAGTAACTTCCTTCGTTGAATGTAAGGAGCCATTTGTCAGAGTCCTTGATCAATAGCTCATATATATCAGGGATGCTCTCCCCCACTCTCCATCGATCCTCTGTGTTTCCCCCCACTAGCCCCTTGATGTATTGTAGGACGGTTGCCCAATAGTAAGTCCTGTAGTCCGGTGCCGCTAGGCCCCCTCGCTCTCTTGGTAATGACAGAAATTTCAGTGCTCGCCGTGTTTTACCTTTAGCCCATATAAAGTGATTTGTAAGCCCCTCTATTTCGCGGAACCAGTTATTGTTAAATTTAAGCGGAATCGTACGGAACAAATATAATATTTTAGGCAAGAAAATCATTTTTATTAGATTACATCGACCTATTGTTGTTAAATATAGGTTGTTTAATCTATCTCGATCCCGCTTAGCCTTTTTAATTACCGGTCCCAAGTTCATTTCCACTATCTTTGAAAGGTCGGCGGTTATCGTTATCCCTAAATAGGTTGCTGATTCTGTTATTCTTTTATCTACCAGCCTTACCTTTTTATTGACTACTATTTGAGTTTTACTCTCATTTAATTTATACCCTGAGAGCGCCCCATAGGCTGTAGCTTCTTGTTCTATCTCTAATAGAGCTGTCGCCGGATCCACAGATATTACCGCTAAGTCATCTGCGTACCCTAAGATTTTCGTTTCATGTCCATTCAGGACAACCGGCATAATATTTCTATTTGCCTCTATCTTTCTTATAAACCCATCTATGTAAAATGCGAAGAGTAGTGGAGAACATGGGCATCCTTGTCTGGTACCCCGTCCGACTTTTGTAGCCCCGCTCTGCTCCCCCATAATCCGCAATCTTATCGTTGGGTTCAGATATAGAGCTCTCAGTGCCTCGATACAGACATCCCCTATATTTACTTTTCCTAGAGCCGCCCAGAGGAAGCCCCACGAGACCCTATCAAATGCTTTTTCTGCGTCTAATAAGATTAAAGCCATAGGGTCTCGTGAAGCTGCCGTCCCATCAAACAGAGTGCAGACTCTGCGGATATGGTCCGCTGTGCCCCTCCCGGGGATGAACCCATGCTGGCGAGGGGAGATGATCTTGCCAATAAAAGCACTTAGACGGTTAGCCAGCATCTTAGAATATATCTTAGTGTCGCTATTCATCAAGCTTATGGGCCTGTATGACCCAGGATCGGTTGGGTTTTTGTTCTTTTTGAGAAATACAACCATGGTTGCATCTCTCCAGGACTCAGGAGGAATCCCCCCTCCTTGCGTCTCGACCATCAATCGATAAAGATCCTCTTCAATATTGGTTAAAATTTTTTTATAGAATTCGAGAGGTATAGAATCAGGACCCACCGCTTTCCCGGCTGGCAGATCGTTGATTGCCCCTCTTAGTTCTTCTAATGAAAAGTTGGAGTCCGTCATCGCTCTGTCCGCATTTGTTAGTTTCTCTGTTTGCACAGTCTCTAGGTAGCTCTCAATTTCACCGTCTGCGGCGCCATTTTCTGAGTTATACAGATTTTGATAGAATTCTTGAAAGATAGCGCAGATCTCTTTTGGCGTTGTGGCAACAGCTCCCATTGCAGAGTTTATCTGTGAGATATCCCCTTTTGTGACTGCCTGTCGAGTCCTGATGGCTAAAATACGCCCTATCTGTTCGCTATATTCATATTGGTCCTGTTTCCATGCCATATATTTCCCTGCCGCTTTATTTGCTAGTAACTCAACCACACCTACTGATTTCAATGGTGGATTATAACATGTTTCTGCTGTTACTAATATGGTTACACCCTGACAAATTCAGAAGGCCTGCATTACTAATAATGACACGCTTTATATTGTGATATGGTGTCTATTCATAGTTGGGGCACTGTGATTTTATTGTAACGGCTTGCTGGGATGCCAACTACTCTCTGGATATCACCAAAGGTTTTTTTCAGTTGCCTGTTGGTAGATATTTGTAAATTAATACATAATATTAAGTAGTGTGTTCTTAATAAAGTACTTTTCCTTTTTATAAGAGAAGGCACTGATTGGACAATTCATTGAGTATTGTTGCATACCAGAGAGCCAGGGGTATTAGCCCACACCACCGCCTCATCTTGGGCTGCCCTGCTTCCATTTCCTTAGAGAGTCAAGTGCTACAATGGGATATGTGGTTCCCGTTAAAGGTAAAGTTGTGGAATTGTTACATATGAAGGACTCGCATCCTTCGCAACTGATATACCAATTTCTTACATTACGCATACTACAAAACACAACCTTTGTCCTTTTTGAGTTCTCAGTTGAAACTACAGAATCTCTGTCCATCTGTAGGAGTTGCTGTTGATGGTTTTCATTAATATTTGTGTGTTTTTTTCACAAAGGTGACTCTAACTTTTGTAGCCTTTCACAAAGTATCTAGTTAGTTCCATTTATTGTATGACCTAGCTCCCAAAAGCCTTTTAATTATTATTGTAAATCATTTGCCTCTACAGGCAGGTATTGGGTTCCAAATAATACAAAGCAGTGGATAGAGGGTCTAAGGGAAAAGTTTAAAGACCTGCGTGGATAGATTCCCTACAAACAACAATAAATCAAACCAAGAATCTGCGGGTCTGCCAAGCTTAGAAAAGCTCAAAAGCACAACCAGTACAAGCATACGGCTCCTAAATAAAAATAGGAGGAGTCCCTTTAAGGGGACGGAATCCCATCACCCACTGAGGTGGCATGTTTCATCATCTATTGAGGTCCTGAGGAAGGCCACAATCAGATATTGATCACTCTGGCTGAAACATGTAGACCTGCTTTTTGCACCAGTGCAGCCAATATTTCTTAAAACTGCACTTGCACTGTGTTTTAACCTTGACACCAAGAGTTAACTAATAAACTCTCTTTTTTCTCTTGGTAGCCAATTTTAGCACCGCTCTTCACATCACCATTCTTTGCACTGCAAACATCACCCAATATATGTTTTACTCTTCGCATCAAATGGATTTTAGGAGATCTGACCAATTGATCATTAAAACATCCCTGAGCTCCTCTCTCACATTGAGAGGGTTGTAGCCCTTGGTTGCACTAGGGATTGCAATGAGGAGGAGATCCCAGATGATAAAGCATGCCACCTCAGTGGGTGACGGGATTCCGTCCCCTTAAAAGGACTCCTATGTTAATTTAGGAGCCGTATGCTTGTACTGGTTGTGCTTTAGAGCTGTTCTAAGCTCGGCAGACCCGCGGATTCTTGGTTTGAATTATTGGGTTCCTTCAGTATTTAAATGCATTGGTCTCGATTGCTCACTGCTTTTTGTTAGGGGTAGGTGTAACTTGTGTAATACCGTGTATCATAATCGCACATAAATATCCAAGAATTCCGCAAGATTATGCTTGAATTACGCAAGAAGAGGAATTCTGCATTTAGAGCTATTTCTTAACACACAAATACTTCCTCACATCCAAAATGGATGCAAGTATGCACTTTGCGCTACAAAATAGTGCTAAATTCAACAGAACACAATAGCGAGCAACCGCTCGTGCTCACTGAATGTGATCATGATGTAGAATTTTCCCCCAACTTACTTACAACATGTAGTGCTATATTCTTAGTGCAAAATGAACCCTCACGTCCAAAATAGTCACAAAAATGCATTTTGCACTAAGAAACAACGCTTAATGCAGCAGAAGATGAATAGTGAGCACGAGTGACTAAATGTGCTCTCTCAGGAGGATCTGTGTCCCCCAAATTAATCTTAACTACGCAAACATGGCTAATCGTGTAATTATCGGCAATTCTGCATCAGAGTAATGGGGAATTACCAAAATTGCTCAAATTACTCCAGCGTAATCGAAATTCTGCCCAAGTCTACTTTTTGAGCGGACACAGTACTCTGGTTTTCACAAGTTCACCGTCACTAAAATGCTATATTTCATTGGTGTAACATGGCAGCTGAATCGATAGCTGTTCAGGAAGCCCCTGCACTGTATAATTCGCCCAGGCAGCGTATGCACAGTTTGCTTGGCTGCAATGCTGCTGCAGAGCCTGGTTAGCTTCCTTGTCGAAGAACTCTACAGGCAGGTCCATCCCATTTAATATCTCCGGATAGATTTTTTTTTTTTTTAAATGCGAAGACGCTTAGCGGCTGATGAAACTGAGACAATCACTTGATTGTGTGTTCCTCGCGCCGTGCGCTCCGCCGGGATTCACCTGTCTGCGTGGATGTTTCCGTTTTTAGCCTGCGCACCCCCCCCTTTCCTCCCTGTAGTACAGCCTTCCCCTTTCAGCTTGCTGTTGCAGAAACGTGTGAACTCGTTTGCTGAATGAGCTTGGCCTCGTCGCCAGAGCCAGCCTTACGGGAGGCATGTGAAAGATTTGCTGGCGTGTCCTATCCGGGTGGAGTGTCACAGCAGCACGGTAAGACGGTCCTCTCTACAATGGAACACCCATGTCATGCTGGAGGGAGCTGTCCCTTGCTGAACGTCCTGTCACCCGCACGTGCGCTTCCCTTTCATCACACTGCGGTGCCGCTGCATGGTGGGCTTCACACGTTTCATCCTACACGGGGGAACGTGCCATTTGACCTATAACCCCGCACGAGGCTACTCTACGGACTGCCCCGCGGGACGCTCGAGCCGGCGCCGGAAGTTTATTAGCCTAGTTAAAGCTACCCACTGCGTTCAGTCGTGTTCGTCAGACGTGCATGGTGTGTTTCTGTTTAATGAGAAATAGTGGCCGCGCAGTGTGTGTTCACTGAGGTGGTGAATGCCCTCTGGGGCGCATGAATGAAGGACGTGACAGGCCACTTTGTGCACGTGCGAAAACCAATACGTCGAACATTGCAGAACCGGAATGGAGTCGAGGCTTTTATCCCCGACCAGGGACTTTGCATAATTTAGCACAACAGCACCCGTGGCATCGTATTAACAGGCGACCATGGCGTACAGTGCTTAGAGTGAGTGAGGCTCGGGTAAGTGAAGTGGGTGGAAAGCAGCGCTCGTAGCGTAAATGAGTTTGGGCTATAAATGATGTCGTTGAAGGATGTGTCCCGCGTGTTGTTTTATGTTTCGGACTTCGGGAAGGCGATTTCAGCACGTTTTATAGTATGAAGGTGTGGCAAGCTCGCAGTTTTACAAATTGCACGTTTGGTCTTGAGAGCAGCAAATATGAAAGTAGACGGTCGGGATGGTGCAGCTACATATTTTATTAATACATTGTATCATATTTTCGAGAGGCATTCGTGACTGACTATTGGTATGTTTCTTAAATGCACATTGGCAAAATATACAGGTAGAAAACACAATTATGTAACGCCTTCCTGTGATATTGTGACTTGTCCTGTCTCACTGTACATTTCACGTAAATACTTATTCATATTGTTACATAACATTCTATACCTACAGCAATGATTAATTGTGAGTGCAAATTTTAATTTTTTACATGCTAAAATCTATTCATTTAAATTGTCTGTAGAAGACAGACCCAAACCAAGGCATACGCATGACCTCCTGACATACACACACCAAAGAGGTGCACAAAGGCAAACAGTTGTGGTCCATTCAGAAAATCCTCTTTGCAAGCCGGCTGTAGCAGGGTATCCGTGAACCCGTGATTTGTGAGATAGTGCAGCGCAGCGTGAATATGGAAGCTGTCGTTTTTACGTGACCAGAAATACATTATTCCCATCAACACAGTTTTCTCCCTGGTGGAGGCAGAATTGAATACAGGCATTCTATGAGGTACCAAGACTTATGAATGTAAAGGCTCCAAATACGTTTGCATTATTTGATTCCGTTCTGGAAACGAGGCTATCCGACTGCTCTGTTGAATGTACTTTTTTTTTTATTTTTGCATATTTACATAGCGTGAACTCGACCCGAAGGTATTGGAGCGCTTTACATGAGCACCGTATTTACAGTACACATTCAGGCACGGGGAGATAAAGTGAATTGCCCAGAATCACAGGATGTGGACGCGACCCCGAGGCTCGAACCCTGGTTTACTTTTGTATCTGCAGACATCACACAGCACAATTTGATCTATCCCCAACCCGTGTCTGAGGCGAATGCAGATCTGCTCACTGACCGATGTGAATAGTCATAAGAGAAGTTTGGAATGTTCATGAAGTTGAAATTTCCATGTTAGGAGGCTGCGATATGTATTTGCGCTGCTTATGGTTGAGCTCATAAGTGTGGACTCAATGGCATTTGCATTTTATATTTTGTTCTGTGACATGTACACAATTTCAGAGTTACTCAGGACCAGTGGTCCACTCAGTGGTGTAGCTGCCACTGGTGTCAGCAGGTGCAGTGGCACCTGGGCCCAGAGGGGAAGCCTGACAATTACTATATTTTTCAACCCAAATGACAGGCAAAGGGGCAATTTCCTGGCTTGCGCCCGGGTTCATGTCATCCTTGTTGTGCTACTGTCACTGGCAATAGAAGTGTTCATTGAGAAGTGTTAAAGGAAGAGAGTTCCAGTGTTCGAAACATATTGATGAAAGGTCGAAAGTGCTGAACAGTCACAGCTCTCTGGCGCAGACTGGCATCTTGCATATCCCTGTCTTGGTAGAATGAAGTGTATACTGAGGTTCATGAGCAATGTTACTTTGAAACCTGTTTCATGGAAGCGCAGGCCATTGGGATGCATATATTACAACGCAGGCATTACAGCGTAGTGCCTTTACAATGCAGTCAGTACCACGACTGCCACGTTACCACGAGTTCCATTACAACGCAAGTCATTACAACGACTTGCTTTAGGGAATCTGGTGTTGGACTGGTATTGGATTTTAAGTCCAACACCTTCCCTACTGATGCACCGACTGGAGTTGAAATAGCAATTTAAACTGCTCCAAAGCCCAGCGCTTCACTAAAGCAAGTCGTTGTAATGGCTTGCATTGTAATGGAACTCGTGGTAATGACACAGTCGTGGCATTGACTGCGTTAAGCCATGCGTAGTTTTGGCACGCATAGTAACAGATGCTATTCCAGGCCATTGAGCAGGCGTGGTCAAAGTGAACAAGCATTATGTTGATGCTAACCAGTGCTAAATTTGTACAAAAATAAATAAATGCCAAGTCCCTCATCAGGCCACTTCCGCTTTTACCACTACCTAATGCCCCCTACTAGGCCTGCCAGTGGCAGTACCAATACAACTACCAAGCATCACATTCCTCTAAGTGTGACAATTAAGACTATTTTAGGTTCTCAAAGCTATAATAATGGCTCAGACAGCAGGTACTCGTCATTTTTAATGTGTATTGATTTAATAAAGAACTGTTGTGCACTGCAAACAAAACCACCATGTGACTGACTGTCATAAGTGCCGGTGTTGACAATTAAGTGACCGTGCTGAGCACTGGAAACCACTTGTTCAAATTAAGCACTGATGCTAACTCTAAGTGTACACATTAGCAAAACCTTAAACAAGGCCTCTTTATGAAAAGCTAACAACTGTCTAAGTTTGCTAGGAACAGTTTTTGTCTCAGAATTACTTATAACATTGCATTGCAGCTATGGAATGACGTTGGTGTCTTTTCCATCGTAAATTAGAAAGTCACCCCAAACTAGCATTTATAGAAAATAGCAAAACTAGCAAAACGATCGATTGATGATCGAAATTGATTAATTTATGCTTTGTTAATTTAGTTTGATTGAGTTACTACTGGAACATTACAATGTTGGATGAAGATGAATTGAATCAGGGCCAATAACGGCCGGTATAAGCCTTTTGCTCCAACACTCTAATGCTTTTATAACTGTTTCACTATTTTTAATTTACAAAATTCTACACTCATTGGGAGGCATGTTGTAATAGCCTTATGGCACGTCTGCCTCGGGCTATACCGTTTGCTAAAGGTCCTCTCCCTCATCATAGGCCCATAACTTGGGTTGAGGGACTTAAAAAACTAGTATAGACCTCCGCATCAAGAATACACAAATCCAGAGCTGGAGGCAGGGCCTTTTCCCCTCTAGCACCCAAATTATAGAACTCAATTCCATATTATTTTAGAAATAAACAACTGGAAACCATGTTTAGAACGCAGCTAAAAACTCACCTTTTATAAAGAACTGTAGTTGCTCCCTCTGGCCCTTTCTTTCTCATTCTAATTAGTCTTTCTGCCTACTGTTTGACTGCAACTAGCGCTGGGTTGCTCCTACTGGAGCAGCTGCCGTCCTCTTCAAAACTTAATTCATTCATTCATTCAAGGAACTGATTGAAGCAAATACATGCTTCTCATAGTTTAAATTTTCTCTATCCTGCTTTTAAAAAAAACGTTTTAGTTCTTGATTAGATTGATGCATTGCCCTTAATAAAAATAAATTCCTCCATTTCGGATGTTATTTGCGATTCTATGTAAGAAAGAGAAATACAGGAGAAGAAGTAATAGAACTCTGGAATGTTAAGAGCTCCCCTGAAGGCAGTGAATTGGATCAGGGCGAATAGTGGCTGGTACAGACTTTTTGTTACAAAATTCCCATTTTTTTTGTTCCACCTTTGTTGAGAACACTATACGCGCGGGGACGCGCTCTTTGAACCTACCACTGCCACAACTTTGAACCAGGCTCGCCGTGAGGGGAACGGCTTCTTCAACGGGGCCAAAAGGAACTTTGCTCGATCTGGGACACCGCCGGGAGGCGGCGGAACTACATTTCCCAGCACCCTCAGCTCCGGGCGCCTGCCGCTGATGTCATCAGGCAGCGCCCGGGCTGTATAAATTACACACAGGCCCCACGCAGCGCGGGACGCACTCTTTGAACCTACCACTGCCACAACTTTGAACCAGGCTCGCCGTGAGGGGAACGGCTTCTTCAACGGGGCCAAAAGGAACTTTGCTCGATCTGGGACACCGCCGGGAGGCGGCGGAACTACATTTCCCAGCACCCTCAGCTCCGGGCGCCTGCCGCTGATGTCATCAGGCAGCGCCCGGGCTGTATAAATTACACACAGGCCCCACGCAGCGCGGGACGCACTCTTTGAACCTACCACTGCCACAACTTTGAACCAGGCTCGCCGTGAGGGGAACGGCTTCTTCAACGGGGCCAAAAGGAACTTTGCTCGATCTGGGACACCGCCGGGAGGCGGCGGAACTACATTTCCCAGCACCCTCAGCTCCGGGCGCCTGCCGCTGATGTCATCAGGCAGCGCCCGGGCTGTATAAATTACACACAGGCCCCACGCAGCGCGGGACGCGCGCGGGCAGCGCCCGGGCGAAGCCCGGGCCAAGGGCGGGCCCGTTTTAGCCCGTGAGAGACTGGACTGGGCCACCCCTCTTTCCCCCAACCTCAAATTTACCTGTGGTAAGACGATATATATATTTTTATTTTTTTTTGAAAGTGAAATTGCCTTATTACAGTTACTATCAGGGTAGATCTGTACAGGATTTGCCAGATTATAATGTCGAGACAAAAAACACCTGCCACCCTGGCAAATACAATGGATAATTATTTGGTCCAGGTGGTGGCAAAGATCAATAATGATCGGAGATCTTCCCTGGGACTTATGGATTCCCCACCTTGTGCCCAAATTAACCAATCAGGGATATTTCAGTCTGCTAGAGATGAAATTGTCACCAATGACTCGATTGAGGTCCCCTATGACTCCTCTATAACAAATGTATCCACGCCTTCTACTGTTCAACAACTCGATCCTATTGTTGATTTACTTATCTTAGAAGAGCCAAACCAATCCGACACAATTGTGGAGCTAGATCCTGAGAGCAATACTCCTCCCACTCCTGTCCCTGCACCAAGAGTTAAAAAAGGGATTACTAAGGAACCTCCTAGAAGAGGTGGCCTACGTTCCTGTAAAACTAAATCTGTAACCCCACCAAGAAGAGTAAAGAAAAGGGTGGAAGAAGGGATAAGGGAAGAAGAGAACGAAAGTGTAGATTGGGAGGATACCTTTTTAAATAAGCTCATGGGAGCACTGGAGTCTAAGTTATCAGGGCTAATGAAACCTCTTATATCAAAAGTAGACCAATTAGCTAATAAAGTTAATAAACTAGAGACCCTCCTAAGAAAAACCAATGAGGGGATGGGGGAAATATCAAACCTAATAATATCCAAATTTGAACACATAGATGCTGCAGGGAAATCACTTGGGGGTACTATAAATACAGGCCTACAAATTCCATCTGACCATATTCATCAAGCCTCCTCTGGACATGGTGAGACTCCTAATACTGCCCCAACATTAGAAACAGCACAATCAGTAGGCAATACTATCACTGAGACTCTTAATCCAGAAACTGGCCCAGTTGAATTAATTGTTGAAGCCTCCCCCATGATCCTAGTACTCGCAAACACACCAACGTTGAAAACAGGGCAGATCGAGTCCTCGGACTCCCTACGAAATAAGGCTTTGCAGTGGCTTAGCAATAATATGCACATATCCCCTTGGGGTAAGGTAAAACTATCTGATGATCTGCTCACAGCAAGAAAGGTTAAGTGGATAGGCACTAAGGCAAAGAAATTTCAAGGGGATTGTGTGGTTTTGAGTTTTAAGGGTCCTGAAGCTCTACCTGATGTCCTACGGAACATCTTCCCTCCACAACTTAGAACAGCAGAAATAATACCACTGACACTGGATTTCTTCTATAGTAGAAGAGGACTAATAGCTAAACCTAGCACATTAAGAACAAAGTGGACAGTTGTGGGAAATAGAAGGGCCAGGATTGACCCTTCAAGTGAGTGGGGGTTGAGGTTGGATAATCACTACTCCGTGCTATCTGACCTAAACGAGTGTGATTGACTCGCATGTGTTCTTCCTGTCGCCCCTGAACTCCAGCTGCACCAGGGACATGATAGGTCACTGATTTTTATTGAGTCTGTACTAGATGAATTGACCCCGGCCTCTAAGACATCTCCCACTCCCTCCCAAGAGGATCTAAGTGGAGTCTGGATGGGACAAAAAAGAACACTAGAGGCAATTGAGAATCCACTAATATTGAATAGTGACCTAGTGCCAGGTATAGAACCTGAAGATCGTATATACACTTCTGCCATTGACCAGATCCAGCACCAACTGGACATATTGCCATTATCTATTATTTCTTGGAATATAGCTGGCATTGCTAACAAGCTAAATATCCCAGATTGGGTCGATTTTATCGACCTGTACGATATAATATTGTTGCAAGAAACTTGGGCGCTCACCCCAATTTTCCGACAAGGATATCTGAACTTTTATGTCCCAGCCATAAGTAACCGAGTGGGTCGACACTCTGGGGGCCTGTTAATTTGGGTACGACAAACATTGAATTGCTCAGTTAAACAAAGGTCCATACCCTCTAATGATATCCTAGCTCTTGACATTAGCTGGCAAAATGGTCAACAACTAGCCCTGTTCAATCTTTACTCCAGGGGAGTTGGTAGGGGTAAACCATCAGAGACCCTGACGACCCTTGAGCATTATATTGAAATGCTACCAGTGCTTCCCCATGTAATAATAGGCGGGGATTTTTACACCACCTTCGAACCTCTGGGCGAAGAGGATAGGACACTGGCCGAAGATGAGGATACCAAGTGGAGAATTCCCCAACTGGATATCCCAGTTATTAGAAAATGGAGCACAGTAGCAATCCAACTGAAGAGTCTTTGTCTATCAAGAGGCCTTAGAGCAGTAAATGGACGGGCATCCTCTGACTTAATGGGGAAAAACACATTCGACAATGGTCGAGCAGCCAGCAGAATAGATTATATACTACTGGATGTAAGGGCTTGGGATAAATTGGTGGATATGGAAGTGAAAGATAAAATAGAAAGTGATCACAATCCACTGTGCCTGACACTCCATCCCTACCATGAAATGTCCGATCTCCCAAGAGGGAACCAAATGGTGACGCAAGATCTTGTAAGCTCAAACAATCTTCGCCACCTGAAGTGGAGTATGCTCTTGGAAGATGTTGACAACTTAGAGACTCTAAAGGAATTAGTGGCGACTGAGGTATCTAAGATAAAGTGCCATTATGGGAGGACTGATTTTACAGACTACATGATGGCTGCTCACGAGAAACTATTTTCAAAAATCCAAAGTTTCTTTGTTAAAACAGTAGCCCCAAATAAAAAGAAAAAAGTCCAAGAGAGTAAAGGATGGTATGACAGGAGTTGCAGGATATCACGAGACAACCTTAGCGTGGAACTGAGAACAGGAAATGCAGCAGCAGTAAGGTTGGCAAGAAACCAGTATAGACAGGCCCAAAAATTGGCAAGGAAGCGTTGGGATGAGGTTTATTGGCGCGAACTCAAGGAGGCGTGTGCCTCTAAGGATTCTAAGCGCTTTTGGTCCACAGTAAAATGGGATAAGGGTGGCACAGCACCCCATCCTATGAACCATGTTCCGAAAAGCAATTGGGTGGAATACTTCCAACCACAGTATGCCTGTAATCCCATATTTTCCATTGGTTGTCCGCCTCCACACGTCTTTTACAAATCTCCAATATTTGATGAAAAGGATGTGAGCATTGTACTGGATTGTGTGGCCGGGGGCAAAGCTCCAGGCATGGACGGAATTCCGGCTGATATATTTTTATCGGATCGTAATTCCTGGTGTACATACCTTGCATTGCTGGCTAATGCGGTGGCAATGGGAGGGAAAGTGCCTGCCTCTTGGAAGGGAGCCGAAATCATTCCCATATTTAAAAAAGGTGATAGAACCCTGGCCAAAAATTATAGACCCATTAGTTTGATTGATACAGCACAAAAACTAATGGGCCGATTAGTCCAAAATAAACTGCAGCAATGGATCAACGAAAACAATATTTTGTCATCTTACCAAGCTGGATTTCGTCCTCTAACTAGCAGCGTTGATCAAGTCCTCCACTTCTTAACCATCTACTGGAGAAATGTTACCCTAAAGAAGGGGACATTGTATGCAGTTTTTGTGGACCTAAAAGCCGCTTTCGACTTGGTCCCCAGAGAGAAACTTTGGCAGACCTTGGCGGACGTGGGCTTAAGCCAGGAATTGCTCACACTCCTTGTTCGTCTCCACGAAAATAATTTTGCAAGAATAAGGTGGGGCAAGCAAGGAGAAGTAACTGATCCCTTTCCGGTAGAACGTGGGGTGAGGCAAGGGTGTGTCCTAGCACCGACTCTCTTCTCAATTTATATAAACGGCATTGTTGAGCATCTAGAGAAGATTGCTAGTGACGCCCCAGTAATCGCAGGCTCTCGTGTACCTATCCTCATGTTCGCAGATGACACGCTCCTACTTTCCCGCACTCCCAGTGGGCTCCAAAAAGTGGTTGATGCATTTGGTATATTTTGCGACGAGAGGGGCCTTGAACTGAACACCTCCAAAACAAAATTCATGTGCCTCAACCAGCAGTCCACCTTTAAATGTGTAATAAAATATAAAGGTACACCCCTAGAAAGGGTGGACTCTTTCTCTTACCTAGGCATCACTCTCCAAGGAAAAATGAGTTGGAAGCCACACATAACCACAACTTTACTAAAGTTTAGGCAGCTAGCAGGCGCAATTACCCTAAAACATCGCTCCTCGCTGACAAAGCCAGTAAATTGTGTGTTGGAAATATATTCTATGAAAGTACTAGGGGCTTGTTTATATGGTTCTGAACTATGGGGGTTTTCTAATTTGAGAGAACTGGGCCGAGCAGAAAATAGGTTTTTACGAGGTATTGTGATGGTCCCCCAAAGCACACCCATAATCCCACTAAAATTGGATATGGGAAGAAAAGGAATAGAGGACATAGCGAGGCTACGCCCTCTTCTATATTGGAGACGGATTATGGTGACCCCAGAATTGAGCCATTATGCTGCGGCACTGACGGACGTTATTAAATTCGACCGTTTCCATACTATCCCATGGTTAAGGGAGCTCCGGGGACTCCTTATAAAAATGAATTTGAATTATCTATGGGATACCAAAGACGTAACCTGCTTTCCTACGAAGGCAAAGCTGAAAGACCTATATTGGGAAATGGTATATTTTACAATGTTTAGTGACGTCACAAGTACAAGCCTAACATCTCGCTTCTTGGACATAAAAATGTACCCTTCTTGCGAAATTTTTTGGGATATCATTGAAAAACCCTTTGATAGAAAACTTTATTTTCAATTCCGCATAGGTACACTCCCGGTGAATGCGTTTAAGAAGCACTGGTCCCCAGTATGGGATGAACATTGCCACCACTGTAAAGAACAAATTGAGCACATTTCCCATCTTTTGTTCTGTTGCCCATTGTATTCGTCCCCCAGACGCAAATGGTTAAAACCTGTGTGCTCTAGTTTGGGAACCCGTAGCCAATCCGCAGCCCTAAGGATACTTGAAACAGATTGTTCCATATTGCTTGTGGTTGGGGTAGCAAAATTTTTGGCCTGGTCATGGTCAATTCGTACTCGTTCACTTATGGCAATCGTATCGTAATGAAATTATGTATATTCTCAATCTTGCACTCTCCCATATTAATTATTGTATTTTATTTATAGAAAAATCTATATTTTAAGAAATTTGACAAATTGAAGTACTTGTATTTTTATTATGTATTTACTCGACATTTCATGTTTAATATGTATTTTTATATATAGTATTTATTGTATTAGGGATAGGGGAATGCTTTTATGACAAATGTCGAATAAAGCTTAAAAAAAAAAAAAAAAAAAAAAAAAAAAAAGAACACTATACCCAGTGGGTGAAATATTCTAATAGATTTATAGCTCTCCGCCTCAGGCAAAATGGTTGTTAGAAGCCATCACTGTCGTTATAGGCTCTGTCCTGCAACTCGGATGTATAACGTAGGTTTGAGGTCTTTGAAACCATCTTTGCCCTCAGGGGCAGGCTATAATGCTTAATTCAACATACATTAACATGGTTGTACCTATATATAGATAGGCTAATAAAAGACTTGATTTTAAATGTTGCCTATATCCAGGAGAAAGTCGAGCACAGTTTAAGCTTTGCTAGGCCACACATTCTACCCTAAATATTTTCTGTAAGTAATCAGATGTTAACATTGCTTTCGATTCGCCACATTTCTCCATCGTCAATCCTTTTAGCCCACCTTAATTTTAACGTCCTATTTAGTTCTCTTAATATTGTTCCCAAACATTCTCCAGAACTGGCTTAGCAAGTTTGCAACCACAGATACGATGTATACAATGTGAGCTTTCGAAATTGAGCTTTTATTACCCTTTTCTTCACAATGCAGACACTTATTTAGTCTTTGCAGTTTATTTCCTTCTAGCTATAATGTCACCAAAGCTGCAGACTGGTAACTCTGCCTGCAAGTCATGAGTTTTGATCTTTATCTGTTGATTGACTTAAAATTAGAAGCCTATGGCATCCTCAGCGCACTGGGAGACCCTTAGAGCTCTCACAATCACCACAAAGGCATCTTTCTAGAACAAGACTGGCATTTGTACCACCTTGTTATATTTGTTGATGCTTGAATCTAAAATTAGGAATGCATTTTCTACACTTTGGGTATTTCAACAGTTACGTCTTCATGACCACGGGGCTTGAAAGGATATTTCCTAGGCTCAAGGACTCCAATCCAGAGGGTGTTGAGAGGGAAAAGAGCAACATTTGTTCATATGGATTGGGTTTGCATTGGAGCTGAGCTACAGCGAAGTACATTTCTCAAACCATTACTTTTGCAGGACAATATTTATTCTGTTAATAAAGCCTTATCATTTGTCTCATTGGGTAGAGCCACAAAACATGATTTGCTAAAATCACATTGATTTTAGAAGTGAGACAGAATAATGTAGCAACGTATTTTACCTGAAGCAAATTATGTGGTACGATATGTTGATGAAAGTGGGAGGGCTCTGATTCAGATGTGGTGGCTTTTCCAACATATCACTTCTTTTTATGAGCATGGTCAACCATCTGGCTATTATGGTTTTTATTAAAATCAAATATTTTCACGTAATATGTCCTAGATGTGTGACATGAGCAGGTGTAATCTTAATTATATTTTGATAAGCATCATTATGTTAACTGAATTTAGCGCAAACCAAACTGTTATGACTTACGGGATAGGACATGGATGTGAAATATAATACATTTATGCTGTGTGACCAGGTTTGAACAATAGTTTGCATTTTTCTTTAAGATTTGTAGCATGGTAATTGGTGAAAATTATATATCTAGGGCACATAGTATGTCATTAAATTAAATACTGAGTGCATATTAAGCAATAGAATGATTAGAAGTTGGAAAGTTTTTGGGTGTATTTGAAAGTAAAAAAAAAAAAGCTTTATAAAATTTTGATTTTTGTAGACCTTTGTGTGATTGTTATGGTTTTGACATGCAATAAAGCCTTAGTTGACTCGACCTATACATTTCTTCTTGATCCAGGTCACCATGCAAAGTGTTGGTGTCTGAGCCTGAAAGTGTTGCAGCTACTGAGAACTATTCTTTTCTATTTCGATTGATGATTGTAATGTTGGGTATATACATAAGGCCAGTGTGTGTATAAGGCGTCCGATGAAAACCAATTTTTCAGCAGGCACTTCCCCTCAATGGGTTGAATGCCTGGGAAAGTGCTATAATGAGATTTTAAGGGGCCCTTGATATATATGTGCAAAATGATGAATGCTAAGGTGCAAAACAGTGAAATTAATTAGCACAGTTACAAAATTTGACCAGCATCTGGGAAAGCCATTTGTTAGGCCAATTATTGAAAGTAGTCCAGTGGATTAGGAAGGCACCAATCACTGAAAACGTCAAAGCATTGCGGCAAAGCTCCATGGAGCATTGGGCCATTGGTGTTTATCACATATTCATTTGCTTTCTTAGGGCTGCTACAGAAAAAGTGTTATGGTCTTATTGATGGGATTTTCCTTTTGTAAATATGAAGGACCTTATTATGACTTTGGTGGTCCTACTGTTAAAGCCTTAGTCTGGCTGGCGGTCCTGCGGCGGTCTGACGGCGGGGGTCTGCTAGGCTCATAGAAGAGCCTATCATGCAGACTGCCACAGTCAGAGTGCCGACTGCACCTTCCTGTATGGTGTGGCATATATGATACACTGTGCAGGAAGGAGGGGTACAAATCCAATGGAGCGATATACCCCCAGGCCCAAATCTGTCAGGGGGCCTGTTGCCATTTTGCCACCCTTTTCATGGTGGGATTACCGTCATGAAAATGGTGGTGAAATGACAACTCGGAATATGCTTGGAGGTGCCGGCTGCAACACCCCCAGCATATTCCTGCCAGCTGGATCTTTGATTCTGGTTGTGCCGGTGGTCTCGTGGCGGTCCCACAGTGTGGAGGTCGTCAGACCGCCACCACTGGTATGGCAGGCCTATGGACAGCTGTAGTCGTAATAAGGGCCTTAATACTTTGATTAGGAATACAAATGCAGTAATTCCGCATTTAATTTTGAAACCATGTGGGACAAAATATTCACAAACTGCATGTAACTAACTAAATAATTTCCAATATGCAAGCATTACCTGAAAAATATAGACTCTAACATAACACCCAGTGACAACATAACCTCAACATAGTAACTTTTAGTGTGATACGCAATCTAGAAAACTCTGAATACCTCCAGCCAAGTAACCCTACAACCATTTATTGAACTATTTAGGTAGTGCTTAGGTTGTTTATTGGGAGTATTTATAATGAACGTTTATCATTTTATTGTACATTTTGAAGTCTGACATGAGAGCATATCAAAACACACACTTTCTCAATTATATTAACTCTATTGTCTGTGTCGAAAATGGCATAAGAGTGGCACATCCTAGGCTCAAGACAGAAGATTCAAAATGTATGTGATGCATAACGTCATACCCATGGGTACAGAACAGACACAGGATTCAAGCTACCTATATGGGTCATGTTACAAACAATCACATCCCCTTGAATATTGCAAATCATGTCTAAAAAGGGTTAATCCGAATAATCTATATCTTTAGGTCAACTGTTTTCGTTAGTTGCCACCTCAATCTTATCTGTGTATTATCAATTACATTCTCAATGCCACAGAAAGCATTTGACCCTTTATGTATGGTAAAGCTAAGTTACACTTTGTGTGCATAAAGCCAGATGGGCTTTGAGGCATGTTATGTTATGTGGGTTTGCATAGAACACAACTCACCCGGAAGAGTATCCTGGGGCTGAAGTAGGAGCTGTAGAGTCCGAGCCACGGCTGGGGCTTGTTGAAGAGCAGATACTTCAGTTTCTTGTGGGATTCAAGAACTGAGGATGGGCTCTGATGTAGAGTGGCAGATCATTCCAAGCTTTAGGAGTGAGGTAGAAGAAGTCATGACCGCCGGATCTGGTCCTGCATATGCGGGATGTATGTGCGAGTAAGAATATGGCAGAGCTGACATGTCCAGTAAGTCTGTGGACATTTATGTGGTTGTTGAGGTATGTGGGGCCACAGATGTGTAAGGCTTTTTATGTGTGCATAAGGAGTTTGACAAGTGGTCGTTTGTGGATTTGGAGCCAGTGGAGATCTTCGAGGTGAAGGGTGATGCGATTGGGGGGTGGGAGGTTAAGGGTGAGCCTGGCTGCAGAGGTTTGCATGGTCAAAATGTGACTGCATGCATGTTACTTGGAATCTACAGCACTCAGTCAGTGAGGCAGGGATCTTCATTGGTTTCCCATTACCCAAAGGATAGAATTTAGGTCACTGTGTAGCGCCTACCGAGCTTTGCAGGGTCAAGGTCAGCCTATCCTATGCCAGTTTGATACCCCCATATCCCTAATAGATCACTTCAATACTCCATTTGGCCACTGTCCCTCTTATTAAAAAGACCAGAAGAGGCAGTCAGTCCTTTAGCTTCAATGTAATAAAGCTCTGAAACTCTCTTTCTTTGGCCATCCGAATCATAGAAAATGAGCTATGCTTTCAAAAAGCACTTAAAACCTGGCTTTTTAAGTAAGTTTTAGTCTTTAGGTATCCTCCTAGTCTTGTACGGTGCTGCTTCTTATTTAACACTGGGATGCCTCCGGGTCGCCATCCGCTTTACAAATCTGATAGTATAGAAGTATAGTCTGGATCTTCTGTTCAATTGAGCATTGATTCTGTCATAGAGTGTGTTGCCATGGTGCAGATTGCTGGTAATAAGTGCGTGTGTGATGTTTCTGCAAGTGTTTGTGGGGATCCATTTAATGATCATCTTGAGTGTGTGGAAGCATGAGACGGAGACTGCGTTCACTTGGCTGGTCAAGGTGAGTTGGTTCTGGATTTCAGTTCCAAGGTTCTCTTCATGGGTTGCTGGGAGGGGTGTAAATCGAGTTTGGCAGGCAACCAAATGGTTAACAAGAGTGAGGTGTCTTTACTGAAGATTACTACTTCCCTCTTGTCTCTGTTGTGCTTGAGGCAAATAGCTTTCCTTCATCTGGTGACTTTAGTCATGCAGGCTGAGACATTAGTACGGGTGTTTGGTGGCATGTCAGAAAGGGAGAGTATGAGCTGGGTGTCATCACCTGAGAACATGTTGTTGAATCCGTGAGTGTGGATGATACTAGTGAGTGGGTGCATGTAGGCATTGAACAGGGTGGGGCTAAGTGAGGATCCTTGTGGAACTCATCAGATGAGGTTGACGGTGTGGTGAAGGGTTCCAGGCAGACTTATTTGATGTGACCTGTCAAGAAGGAGCAAGTCCAGTAAAGTGCAGATCCTTGGATACCAGCTTTGTGTAGTCATTTGACAAGAATGGGGTGGGAGAAGGTGTTAAAGGCTTTGAAAAGGTCCAGTAGGACGAGTGCTGATGTGTCACCTCTGTCCATGATCAGCTGGATGTCTTCTGTGACAGGGATGAGGATGTTCTTTGTACTTGGTTGTGTGAATCAGGATTGAATGGTGACGAGGAGGTGATTGCCATTAAGGTAGGTGGCTACACATTGGTTTATCATCTTTTCCATAACTTTTGCCAGTAATTTAGCAGGGAATAGTTGACTAGTGTCTTCGGAACTGCAGAGAGTTTCTTGATAAGGGAGAGTACTGTGACATGTTTAAGGTATCCAGGAAGGTGGCTGTAATGATAGTTGTTCAGGATCAGGGTGAGGACTGCGCTGATGGGGTCCTATCCTTTGATGAAGACTTGGTGAGGGCAGGGGTTTAAGGGTGCTCTGGAGTGTTTGGACTGCATGGTCGCTGCTGTTTTTTGAGTGATGATGGAGAACCAGGAGATGAGGTTTGTCCTCTTGGTGTTGGGTGAGATGAGCTTCAAGGGTGGAAGGCTCCAGTTGAAGCTCGAAGTTGTTGTGGATTCTGGTGATCTTGTTGCTGAAGAAAAGGAACGGCTGGGTGCAGAGGTCCAGAGAGGGGGTTACTCTGATGAAGCTTACTGGCAGTGAGGCCAAGTCTTTGGTGCTGTTGGTGCTGCTTTCGATGTGGTCTGTGAGTGCAGAGCATCTGGTGACTCTGATTTGTTGATGGTACAGTCTGAGGGCAGATTTATAGGTGTTCTTGATGGTATTATCCTGACTTTGTCTCCATCCATGTTCAAGTTGATTGCAGTGGAGCTTGGTGAGCCTGAGCTCTTCTGTGTACCAGCTTTATTGCGGTCTACTTATTTGGGCTTTATTGCCTTTGGGAGGAGCCAGGTGTCTGCACAGGCAGTTAACCAGGTGATGAATTTGGAGATAGATTTGGGTAGGTTGTTGTGTCTGGGCCAGTGGTGTAATATATTCGGAAAAGCCAAGATGCTTCTGAGATCTTTTTCCAGTCCTACCATGAAGATTTGGCGGTGGTGTTCCTGCTGTGGTGTGGAATGGATATGCTGAAGTTGACAACAACCTAGTCTGAGCAGATGATGAGTGTGGGCTTGTCTACTGTGATGTTGTGGAAGCTGGGGTCCGGTTGGTATCTGGTGGCATCCCACTCACTTGGTGAGTCCAATTTTGCAGAGGTTCTTGAGTAGGTTGGACATGTTAGGATCAGTGAGTTGCTCCAGGTGGTGGTTGAGGTCGGCGAGGAGGATGAAGACATTGGAATCGAGCAGGAAAGTGACAAAGTCTGCGATGTTGCTGCCAAAGCTGGCAGGTGGTCTGGTGGGGTGGTAGACAAGGGTGCCCCTCATGGTGTAGTTGTCAGTGATGTGGAGTTTGAAAGTCAAGTGTTCCTTGGTGGTGGGTCAGTGGTTGAATTCTTTGAAGATGATAGTGGTTACACCTCTGGGTCTGTTTGTCATGTCTTGTCTTCTGATGTTGTATCTGGACAGGATTGCTGTAGCAATGACAGGGGCTGATGAGGAAGCCAACCAGGTTCCAGTCGTGAAGAGTAGGTCCAATGAGCAGTCGTGTAGCAGATCCCACATTCTGGTTGCTTGTATATAGTGAGGGAGCGAATGTTGAAGTATGCAGGACAGGGAGGGAAGAGGCCCAACATACAAGTCATGCTTCTTTTAACTTGATTCATTCTTATTTCAGAAAAATGAATTAAACATGTCCAAAAGTCTCCCTTACTTCAAATATCTAGGGGCCTTGGATGTTTGTGATAGTCAGGTTTGGCTGCAGGTGGGCATTGCTTCATTCTGACTTGAAGTATTGGAAAAGGGAGTTAAGGCGCATCCACAGTCACTGAAAACAACTTAAAAATGTCACCAAGGTTTCTGTGAGCATCTGACTGTCTCCAACCTCTTAAAAATCTAGAAGTTGAATGTAGTTATCATAAAGGTTAGCTATCATAGCACTTTTCAGTAGTTTATTTCTTAAAGAAACCGTCACCAGAAAGCACTTGAGGAATATGAAGATCTATGTAACATTGCACGCCTCGAAAAATGTGGCAAACCTGATAAAATCAGCTTGTGCTAGTGAAGGAGAAAGGATAATTAGATTGAGTGTGTTCCGGGTGCCATAAATCACAAAGCCTTAGCATGTACAGCTAATTTATTTTGTAATGGTTGTTCTTGCTTTGGCAATTTCCTACTCCATAGACCTGTATTATTCATGTACTAAAGTGTCTTGAAGAAATTAATAGAAGTCATGTAGCTGGGTGTCGCCTTGCATTAGACACAAAACAAATACTTTAAAATTACTGACCATGTACAAAAAAGAAACGACGCTGACATGTAGAGCTCAGCATGGTAAGCTTTGCAAACCAAATTCTCATCCACAGTTGCTCCTACTGACAGCAGTTAATTTTAATTAAAGTGAACCTGTTCAGGGAATAAGAACAAGTTGAACACTTAACACAAGTTTTTTTTTGCCAGAGGCCCTGTTCCTCGTGCTTGGAGTGTCAGTTTAACATATGCAATATGTTGCCGTAATCGCTTTCAAGTACTGAATATACATTATGTGATTACAAAGCTTTCTTCTTTTGTAATTTTACTTTTCTATGGAAAAGCGAGTCAATGTGTCCGTTCATTACTATTGTCTATTTGGGATAAAGGTATTTTACTCAATTGATTAAGGTGTCCAAATAGTAAATACGTACCATAAAACAAAGAACTCTAAGATGTCGCCAAAACTAATGTAAACACTAAAGTACAAACGAAATATCACAAGTTTTCCTTCAAGCCTGACAACTATTTACCATGTATATTAAGGTGCTGGCAAAATATATTGAGTATTGATACCAAGAGTCTGTGGGAAAACTCGAGGATTTAGCCAATTATGGTTTCAAAACTGAACACCTAACTTATAGATTTCATCCTTGCTAAATCCTGATGGCTTTGAACAAGGTCAATTTACCATTGTCACCATGGTTTAATGGAGCTAAAATAAAATATGAATTTAGGCATATATCATCGACAATTCGTTTTTAAAATATACAGTAAAGAGAGATTTGAATAGGTTACAACACCTTTATTTATCTTTAAAGTTAGTTTTGTTTTGTCATTTTTATTTAGATTAATTGGTTACAGAAATCGATAAAGAAATTGATTAGTGAAAGCATAGAATCAAAACGCAGTATTCCATAAAGTATATGTAACTAAACTAACTGGGGGACCTATCCTACCTTACATGGAATCCATAATCCTTTTCGGAAAAGAGCAAAGTCAGAATAAGATAAAACTTCCCATGTATAAATGTTGTAGACTTGTAAAGCGCACAGCTGCCCCAGCAACGGGGCGTCCCGGCGCTGTAGACCGCTGGGGAACCCGTCCTGGCTATCCCTGTGAGATGGTCCCTTTCTGGGTATCTCCAAGGTGAAACCAGGCATCCCCGGCGTCTGTGGGGGGCCGTTGTAGAGATGAGGCAAGCTTAATGCCCAGAGTTGCCGAGTGTGTTCCTGGTTAGAGTAGGTACCGAGGCGAGAATTATCGAGTCCGTTTTGACCCTGGTCCACGACCCTGCCGCGTCGGGAATTGAACCCTGGTCCCTGGCCGATTCTCTGCTTACGGGTCTGCCACCTCTAACCAGTGAGCCACACCTCTCCACATGTAGGGTCATTCTGGAAGCTCAGCTGAGTTCCCCACAGTTGCAGTAGCAACCAACAATGATGGAATGATCTCTGCAGTAGCATTGATCTGAAGAAAAATATAGGTTAATAAATGAGTCACCTTTAGCAGTAGCTGTCAGTAACAAAAGAAATACAACTCTCCTGGCGAAGAGTCGAAGAGTCGCAGGGCAAGGAATGTGGATTTATTAGTATCGCATTAAGCTCCTCGTCATGTCACCTGCTTCTGTTGCGTCTGGTGTGTCTGCTTCTCCTGCTTTCTGCTGCCGAGCTAGGAACACTCATTAATATAAACTGAGAACTATTGTAGCAAACATTATTAGGTGGTTGATCCTTCTTATCCAATAAGATTCTCCCATCTGATGGTTTTGTCAAGCTTCCAGTGTGTCTTTCTTCGATTCTCGTGGTAGACATTCAGGCTGGCATATTATTATAACACTGTTGCAAACAACTGTTACATGGGGGAGAGTTCCCACAATAACCTTCTTAACTAAGCTAAAGGATGCTTCATGTGTCTCAGTACAAAGACAAAGGCCTGTTCAGGAATATGGAGGCACACTAGCAATATGTTCTGTTGAACCATACATGGCCTGTCTAAATCATCATTTATTGCAAAAAACACAGTGAGTCTCATTGTATTAAGGTAAATGGTCTTATATGGGGTGAGGAAGGAAAGTAAATCACATGATAGGAGTCCGCAAATTCGTAGGCAAGATGCTAGTGCTAGGCAAAGGTTCTAAATGAACGTCTATTAAACTATGAATAAAAGTAGAGCATTTCATGAGGCCTAAACTAAATGTGCACCTTTATGAATTATAGTCTGGTACAAAAATGTCTACGCCTATTTTCATATTCTGCCCACTAAAGTACATTTTCCCTACATCATTTAATTATTAAGAACTATTGCGTGTATTAATTATATATAAGAAGGATTCTCTTCGCATTTCAATGTGGGTACATTTTTCTGCATGGCGTTTCTAAATGAAAACATTTCTGCAGAAGCTTTTAAAGGCATTCTAAAGGTGAAATTCTAACATGGTTTATAAATCGATTATCAAATTTTCGGCAATTTCTCTCAAGTCTATTATATTTAACAAGGCCACTGTAACGCTGTTCCAGTTGGATGAATCCAGCTGTCGCAGGGTGATATGCTGGATATCGAGCGATGGTACCCTGTTGAGTGTGGGATGAAGTTTAATATTCTTAATCTGTCCTTCTGATTTTCTACAGGAACAGTCCTTGATTTCTGATGGATTATGCTGTCCACTGTCACTCACAACAATTGGTAAAGGCAGTCGGTCTTTGTTTGCTAATGCTGATTATTGCTGGTATTAAAATTTATAATGGCAGCAACGGAGAAATGGGTGGAGCGCAGCGTGGCGAAGGTCCTCATGCGAAAATGAAGGGAGGTAGAGTTTGGAAGGTACAGAGAAAGAGAGAGAGAGTGGCAGCATTGCTCACAGTCCACAGAGGGAGGGAGAGAGAAAAATACATGTTGGCAGAGTATTTGGGGAGGTTATTGAGGGTGAATAGGGAGAGAGAAATGGAGAGAGAGAGGCAAAGGAGCCAGACATGCACTCCCGTTGAGTGCTACAGCTCAACCGATAGAGAAAAAGCATGTGGGCACTGGAATGATCTACATTACCAATCATCATCATAATCGAAAACTTTATTTTGGTCATACAACCATAAAAGTGCAAGTCCAATGCAGCTGATGTAAATAGAATACATTCTAAAAATAGACATGGGTAGTATAAAAACATCAGTCGAGCATAATCCACAGTACAGTAAATATATGGGTTAGCCACTTAGTGCACAGGAGAAGAGCTAGACAACATAAACCTCTGCCTATTCCAAAGAGAGCAGCATGGTCCACTATGCTGCCTACATTCTAAAGGTGCACTTCACTCAAGACTTTTAGATGCTATCATTACAATCTGAGCAAACCATAATATTAAAACAGATTACATTAAAAAAAAAACCAGATAGGAGGGTTAGGAGCTACCTCACGTTTCCAGCAATTTTCCTCCAAGTTGCCCACATATAACCCAGACATTTTGCTACTGAGCAAGTAATCTCCGGTCTAGGGTCTTATATGAGGATACAGAAAAGCTTCACCATAAATGTATGTTCCCATCAGCTTGCAAATTGGTTTAAGCTATCTGCCTCTCTGTAAAGAGTACACCGGGCAAGCTAAAAATACATGTGGAGTTGTCTCTACTGTAAAAATGCAGCTGGGACAAAACTGAGAAATAGGGGAAGAGTGGTGCCAAGAACCTGTGAGGAAGTTCAAGGGAAGAGAGCCAAATCTAAACTGGATATGAAGTTTCCTATCGAGGGGTGACTCGATGATATCTAGATATTGCTCTAAAGAACTGATAAATTTAAAATCCATAAACTCCACAGTTAAACATCCCCACAATGGATTAGTGAGTGAAGCCTGTGCTACCCAGTCCTGCTTTTTAACTGAGTCTTTGTTAGAGAGCAGTGCCAGATCCTTAACATCCCATTGGCCCTATAGACCAATTGAGGCTAGTAAAGATTTTATATTCCGTATCCAACCTATCTTATTAAAATAACCTAGTGCACTGACTTCCATAAGGGCATTGGCATACGGGAGCAGCTCAGGAGTGGACCTTATACGCAACCAGAACAGTAGAGGGCGTAGCTTGGCCTGATCTATTATAGGAACTCTACCCAAATCCAGCCTTAACGGGTGGAGAGGTGTACTCTAGGGAAACGAGACCAGGCACCTCAAGAACTTGTTCTCAGATTTAGAGAGGCCATCCATCCTTTCAGAGCCCCACAGATCAGCTCCATAAAGAGCTGAGCTTACTGCTTTGGAATCCTAGATCTGGAGGGGGGCTGCCACGTGTTTAGTGAATGAGGTGCTATGTTCTTTGATCATGGCCCCTACTATTTGCCTGTGCTTCAGGGACGACTTAGTCAAGTGAGGCCTCCAAGACCTATTTCTGAAAGTGTAATGCCTAGATAGTCAAAGGTGCTAACCCTTTCCAATGGAACACCTCCCAAGAATAATTTATCTCCATCGGATTTGAGGGTTAAGCAATAAGAGCTTCATCTTTGAAGTAATAAACTCTAATCCGCGGGATTCACTGAAGTCCTTAAAATGATTTAAGAGCAACTGGAGCCCTCCTGGGGTTTAAGATACTAACAGCATATCGTCAGCAAGCAGTAGCGTCACAACTTTTCCCCTCCCCATAGTAGGGGCATCTGCTGGAGTCTGACAAAGATACTGGACAACACCGTTCACAAAAAGGGAAAAAAGTGTGGGTGCCAGTATGCAGCCCTGACGTTCTCCCCTGCTAACATTAATTGGGTCAGAAAGCTGGCCTTGGCCACCCCAGCGTACCCTAGCAAATTTTGCCTCGTGGAGGCGGATGACAAGAAGTAACATCTCCCAGGGGAAGCTCCATGTCTTTTAAGACTTGTCGTAGTTTATTCCTTGGGACTAGAATGAAAGCAGTCTTTAAGTCAATGAAAGCTTCACAGAGGCTCGACAGCCAATAAGCACGGTCTTCCAAGACAGAATAAAAACGAATTGAAACACCTTATCAATGGTGCCCGTCTTTTATCTGAAGCCAGCTTGAAAGGGGGTCAAGATGTTGTTTTCACTAATCATTCCTGTATCTACGCAAGGAGTGCTCGGGCAAACACCTTTTGAACACAGTCTATAAGACTGATGGGTCTGTAATTGCAGGGTGAAGATCTATCGCCTTTCTTATATATAGGAAATACATCTGCTCCCATCCAGAAATTAGGTATTTGGGCCCCCTCCGCTATCCCATTTGCTAGAGGCAAAATATAACTTGTCCAGTTCTCAGTATCATAAAGGAATACTTTGCCAAGGATGCTGTCGGGTCCAGGAGCTTTTGCAATAGCAATTGAATAGATGCAGGTCCTGATTTCACTTTTAGAGAAGAAATCCTTAACGGTAACATAAGCAGGATCTAGTGGAGCTACTTGTATAACTGACGTACATGACCCTGAATACAAAAGGTTAAATTGGTCATACCATGTGGAAATAGAAATATTATTGGCCGGTGGTGGTATTAATGTTCCCCCTGGTAACTAAGAGCCCACACATCTGCAAGTCTTTACTGGTGCAGGCCTCCCTAATTAACTTCCACTTATTGTCATCCCACTCCCTTTTAGCTCTCACCTGAGCTGACTTATAAGACCTTCTTAATTCTCTAACTAAGACCAAGTTCTTAGATCTAAGCGCCAAGGCTAGTTGCCGTTTAAAGGACCTACACTCATTATTATACCATTCAAACTTAGATCTAGGTTTCAACCTAAATTTAGAGTAGTGTGAGGGGACAATAAAGTGTGCAGCTAACTGCTCGAAAAGACGAGTGTGGCAAGCCGGGATCTCTTCCAGTCCTCCGGTATGGTTAATTAAGCATGCGATCTCTGCTGTACAAGCCAGTAGATCTTGTTTAGTTAATTCAAGCTTACCTTCATCAAGAATCATCTGGGGCCACTTGTGGCACCGTTTATCATTTGTTAGAAGTCGCTCCTTGATGGTAGGTCAGTTCTAGGGCAACTAGGTGAGTCCCATCAAGGCGACACCAAAGTGAGACTAAGGGGGTTATGATTGCTGTCGGTAGTATAGCCGACAGACATGTCAATCACCCTAGGTCTACCAGAAAATAGTTGAAACAGCTTGTACTTTTAGTCCTATTAAATAGATATGCTCCCAATTTATCCGAGCTAGTCCGGCCATTAGCTGCCCTCAATTCATCCTCCTCCCTCGTTCCACAGACATCCCCCTTCTCCAAAGGTTCAAACGTAACTTTAAAATCACCAGCTACATCCAAGTGGCATGATGCGACCCTATTATCCAAAAATGGCCAAGATCATGTATTGTGGCAGACCTCCTTCCCACCCTAGTTCCTCTGGCGTAAACATTATAAATGTCGAGGAAGATGCCATTCTGGCCTTTCAGTAGAATACCTTAGATGTCAGGGCTGTTGGACGGCGCTCGCAACTTGTACAATGGAGCGCAATTCGAACCCAGGTTAACAAACCCACCACACGGTGACCAGGATTATTAGAACATGTTGGGCGATGGAACGTTACATAGCCTGGAACGTGAACGTGGGATGTGCTCCAGTTTTCTTGGAGTATACAGATTTGAATCCAATGTAAAAGGGCAATTTTCAACCTCACCCCGGCCACAATCCACGACACTACCTGGAGCAGACTAGAAAATTCCTGCATGTTTATAGAAATAGAACTTGGCCCATCAAGAGGGTTTTTTACCTGGGTATAGGGCTGTACTAGACTAGCAGATGGTGCTCCTCTAAGCAACATTCCTTTGGAGTCAGATAATTCCCCTTCATGCAAGGCTCCATTGGACAAGGAGGTTGTAATATAGCCCTTGATGGATTGACTGCTAGTTGTCATGGTAGACAGGGCATTTGAAAGATGGACCGATAGAGGCAGGGTGAAACGTAAGTGCTTCATGCGCGAGATAAAAACAAGGAAATTTAGGAAAGCCATCAAATCGGGAGCAGATTATTGAAATAGACAAAAGAGGCAGACCTAATAGCCACGCTAAGTAGGTGTTAATTACAATGATGTCTGTGACAGGCTGCTGAAGTGAGATTGCAGGAGAGGAATCTTAGATCAGCTGATTGTGGTCTTCTACAGTTTACAACATTTAAGAATGTCGCATTTGAAGATGTTTTGAAAGTTAACAGCATTTTTAGCTAAGCCTTGGAATGTCAACACTGCTGCCTTCAGAAAAAAATAATAACTTGTTTCCTGGTGATCATCAACAGTAATTTTAACACCAAGCTGCTAGTGTTATCATGCTGTGTTAGACTAAATAGCATAAGTAGAAAGCTATGATGCACATTAATAGCTGGGAAAGAGAACTAGGGTGGGTGAAAAATTCCGCTCCACCGATGGAGTTGACTGAGTTTTAGCCACTCAGCACGGAGTTCAGGCTAAATTCCGCCAAACCCCATATGGCAGATTTTCTTTTCATGTGCTGCTTGCCAACTGTAAGTTTGCAAGTGCAAGCAAGATTTGGCATCCCCTAGTGCAATTTTTGGTCGCTAGCTGGGCACTGGGCAAGATTGCCTCAACATGGGCGGTCCTGACCATTACTGGTCAGAAAGCTGCCACTCCAAGTAAAAAAATCAACTCAAGCGGCATTAAAATCAGCTCGAGAGGCAGCGCTCTCCGGCACACTGCGTGGTGATGTTTGCGCTGATTTTTCAGTGCGGACCGAGCTCCCTGCACGCAAAGTCAGGCGAGCGGCATGACGTGCCTAATTCCATTTGCGGAACTCCACGGAGTCTCTCTGCCTTTTTATGTAACTCCACGGAATTCCGCAGAGTGAAACTATGCGAGTTCTGTCCTCCTCTAAAGACAACATTAAAGAAGCTGCACGTTATGAGTGAGATATTGTGTGTGCGTGTTTCTTTTGTGTATCCAAACATATTTATGCAGCTTTTTTGTGTGCTTCAAGTCACAATATCTTTGTTAAATACAAACGGTCAAATAAGCCTACCAGATTTCCTAGGGTACTCTACCAGCATTAAAGAAGGGTGATATTATTGCATGTGGAGCTTCAAGATTTTTTTTAAAAATGCTACTTGATAGTCAGAAGACAGATGCACCTTATCTGGGGATGGAATCCAACTTGGAAATTAAAGAGAACGTTTTGTGTATCCCTAAGACAGCACTGATTTGTGGGTTTACACTTTGATTTTCATTATATCATCCTTGAAAGATGAATGACACCAAATGTACCGAGCAACAGATGTTTTTGTAAGCTAAAGAACACGAGGTGACAAATCTGTTTGTTCATTTGTTTTTGAGGAAAGTTTACAATTTTCATGTATAAAGAAGCAACCCCGGGATTTCACTGTTGCTTTTTTCAACTCCGCTATTGTTTGCGACCTGTATTTTTTCTGAAATTATATATCCTGCACTTTGGTATTTGGAAGGAATTTGGAAGTATCCTTTGGTACATAAGCTCAGGTAACATTAGACAAATGTTTTGAACATAACATGGGGGATCTATCTATATGTTTTGAAGAAACAAACCTGCAAGCATACGTAACAAAATGCTCTTACGTGAATGCAATATGGAGAACCAATTTCCTGACGCCTAAAAATATTAAGATTATTGAGCTGATTACTTATGTGTCACATGAAAAAGTAAAAAATATCCATCATCAGAATATAAAATAAGTGCTTCATATGCCTATTGGCATTTTATGAACAGTGCATAATCAAAAAGGCGTATCATAGTAAAAGTTGAGTTATCTAACCGGGTTGAAAGTGGTTACATGAAAAATATAAAGCGGTACCGGAGAAAGCAATATTTCAGTTGTCACCCCCAAATGCATCAATCAGTTCCTAAAGTGCTAGTAATCCCACCGGAGAATTGTTACTGTTGATTTAAATCAAAAACATAGAATAACACAGAAAAGCGACAGACCAGTCGTACCCTTGAAGAAGCAGGAAGCCTGTTTGGTGTTGCTTCAAATACAAATCCTAAAGGGTCTCATGGTTTCTCAACTAAAATCGAAGAAGTCAATTATAGGTTGGTGATGGCCCTGTTAGATGTGAGAACGTTTATTGACTTTACTAATAAATGACTGGTGATTTTTAAATGTTCGACAAGCTAGGCATGAATCATTAGGTACTTAAGTTATGTGTAGTATAGAGCTCCATTTAATGGGATGATCATCATTTGCCAAGAATGCACTTTGGGAAACATGTCATCTATCATTAGTCTGATATGTTATACAGACTCTCCCAAGTCAGCCAAAAAATAGAAAAACATTTATTTTCATTTCAGACAGACATCTGTAAACCGGCAGCTGCTTCACGAGAGAATAAAGCTATTTTTCCCTACCTATCTTTGAGGTAAGAGACAGCCCTTCCTCCTGTAGTGCTTTCAGGGGGCACAACACTCTGGTGTGACTTTGGTGGCTGATAGCAAAGAATGCTTCCTTCGCATGCCTGTAACAACAGCTGTAGTCAACAACAGGAGCATTCTGACCTGATGACCAGTTCCCAGCATTCCACCCTGGAAGTTGATCACTTATGAATCCTTGTGTTAATTACGTAATTAGTAATGATCTTTTGCATTTTCGTTTATTTTAAAACTCTTTTTCTTGTAAATATCACTAACAAAAGTAGAATAAGAAGGAGCAATGTTAAAATGTGTTTGCTGTGATGCCGAGAATGTCTGAAAGCTAAAACACATTAAGACGTAGCATGCTATGGCTGAGAAAAATTCAACTTGTTAAGTGAACTACAAGATATAACATATGGAGACATGTGGCAAAGACTGCAAGTAAAGGGTCATAACTCCGGCCTCATTCAGGAAAAAATACTAAATTCATTTTTACAAGACCGCAAGTTAGAGAAATTAAAATTGATGGACGCGGCAGTTGCAGCAGCCAAACCACAAGTCACGTCTTCCGGTTCTGCATCTGTCATTTGCTAGATTTTCACTCACAATCCCATTGCCCAGATCCTCAAATACTCTGAGGACCCTCGAATTGTACATTGGACAAAGGGAAGAAATGCTCCCCTTTTCAGTTGGATTGTTTGTTTTTCAAACTAATCTGTGAGTATTCATGGATGTAGGGTTACACATAATCTAGAAATTAACAGACAAGATGTACAAATGCCCCTACTGATTAAATTATTCACATCGAATTAAAGAGTGGCACTAACTTCAGTGAAGTAGTAGTTCCATGATAAGGTTGGTGTACTTTAGTTTAATGTTTTGGCTTTACTGGAGAGCACATTTTTCTGTGTGAATCAAAATAGGAAACCCCACATTTTTGTAACCCCCCGCCCCCAAATATTTCCCTTGGACAGATCTGCACAAAGGTTGACATGCTGAAGCATTTACAATATTTTATTGGAAAGGTTTGTGCAGATTTGTGAAAAGGCATCAGAGTTATATGTGAACCAAAATATGACTCTCCAGTGCCTTTCCCTAAAATCACAATGCTTTGTCTCGTGACTTACACTTCAGATCTCTCTAGCTTTTCGCCAAGATTTTCAAAATGAGTGTGACAAAAGGAGCACAGTTAAGTCTAGTTAAAGAGAATGTTAGCTTTTGCTGGCAGTGTAATGCATGTATCACAGCAAGGGGCTCTTTGCTGTCTATATGCAAATTGCTACAATAGGGAGTTCTTCTTGAGTTGTGACGGTTGTTCTTTCTTGACTTGCACAAATCATGGCATTCATAAGACCGATAGAACACTATTAAAACATTTTCATGAATCATTCACTGATATGTGCCTTCTTTTTCTTTTCATGCCACGGTGGGTCCTAAGTGAGTATTCCCAAAGAAAATGCTCCACCTGCTACCTCTAACTCTACCTTTACCCTTGATATCACCAAACCTTCCCCAGTTCCATCATCTAGCCATCCACATTCACACTTGCATGTTCATTCATCTATTCATGTTCACACTCGTTCTTGAATGCATCCACACTTGCTCTCATTCACCCCTAATCTTCACACTTCCATTCATCGATTGATCTCGCACTCTAATCCATCTTCAGATTTTTTGTTTCATCCATCAATCCATCCATTGCCATACTCTCATTCTTTCCTCTATCTCCTCAATCATTCTGTGTCTTCATTAGCCATCCATACGTCTCACTTTCATGTACCCTCTCATGGATTCATTAACCCTCACATTGTAATTCATTTAGCCATCATTATGATCTATTCATTCTTTTTTGCATCCTACAAGTCTAAAAACAACCGATTCTTCTATCTAAACATCATCGGAAACTCATCCAGCCACCCCACCACACACACGATCTCTAGCTCAACTATAATTTCACACTAATTTATACAAAATCAAACCTGTAGGCTTTTTCAATGATTGCTGCAATATTTCTTGCATCTACTTTACTGTATAGCACTTGTAACTTTAATTTAACAGCTGGTATTTGGAGAATTAGAAATTAATGTTATTCTTGGCATGACAGTATCAACAATGTTGTCTCTTTCACATAGCTTTATATGACTATTTGTACTGATCGATTTTCTCAATTGAGCATAGGCATACTGCGCCCTAACAGGCACTGCACAGCAGATCGCAGTGATAGGGACACATCATACCTGCTCAAAACCATTATTACTCCTGGGATCCCAGTGTCAACGCTTTGCTAGAAATGCTCAAAGCAAGACATTGCAACATTTCCTAAATGGAGATTAGGGATGCAAGCAAACAGATTTAGGCGTTGAGACTATGTACCGCTGTGTAAAAAGTCCTCACTGTACCATACTCAAACTATAAAAAGTGACAACATGTGCTATCCCTAACACGGAGAGTGATCTGGGCTTCATTGAACTGAGGCCACCTGCATTAAGAATAGGAGGTTCGAGGGAATAACTTAATATTTAAACTTCTATTGCACGGGTGCAAGCAGACCTTAACAAGAGTGCTCAGTGTTGGTGGTACTTATGTGCATAGCATATATGGTAAGAACATCTTGTGATGCGGATTAATAGAGCAGTTGTAGTACAGCTTCATTAGATGAGTATTTCTGCTATTAATAGCATCCAATAATCATAGATGACCTTTCAAGAAGTTACTTCTCATACTAGAGGAGGCCTTCATTGGGAACTGCCAAAACTGATGAAGCAATACGTTTGAGAGAAAAGACACTTATTGGATCAGGCAATTCTTAGAATTCTCATTTAGTTGTAAAACAGAAATAAAAAAGACAGTGATATCCTAGAGTAGTAAATACTTCGGTGTTTGAAAACTACATAAAGTGAGGAAAAACGCTGTCTTAATAATCAATTCAACACAAGCAGAATTCACCATAAAATCCATCTAATCCAATGTCCATGCTCCTACAGCAATAATAGGTGCGGTGGTAAATATAACTTTTTATTAAATAAAACAGAAAAAAGACAATAAACCACGAAATTTCTATTTTTCCTTTTTTATTCTTCCAGATAAATATGTTCTCCATATTTTTAGATGTGGGGCTTAAGACAGCTTAAGCTCAAACTAATGTTTGATCAGAAAGACATTTCTAAAATATGCGCATTGAATAAGCAGAAAAAATTGTAATTCCGGTTTTGATTGTATCCAGCACAGAATGGGACAGTGGGACAGCCCTCTCCAGCTATTGGCTTCCCCGTCACTGTGCGTGGCATCATTTTGTTTGTCCACGATACGCACATGAGCCACAAAGGTATCCTCTTCAGTGCTGGGGGCTGGTGGCCAAAACATACATTATTTGTTGCTTGGAAAACTTGTATTTAACCTTTTTTTCAGTTTTATGAGGGCCTGGCTGCATCCTACACACTGAACCACTGGCTCCCTTATACAGTGCACATCATCGCGCATGTGCACTGCTTTGGGGGCCAAATTTGGATCTTGTTTTCACTCTTCATCATTTTTAACTGCTCGAAAATTGCAAATGTGCTCTTTTCAACATGTTGACCATCTTGGAATGATAAAGAACGACAGAACAATGAAGAAAACGAATTTAGAGCTGACCGCCGAGGCATATGCATGCTTTTTGATGATTCTTCTCTGCATCTTTATCATTCTTTGCTGTTTCAACATGGCAAATATGCTGCTTCGAACTGATAACATTTGCTGTACTTGATAAATATTTGACACTTCGAAGATGGCTGACTTGTTTAAGAAATCTATCTGCCATTGTCAAAGGTAGTGATAAAAATTACCTAAAGATACATGGACTGTCAAAGCCAATGGCTGTGAAACTCAAGATTAAATGCAAGACCAATTGGCTTTGTCAATACTTATTTGATTTGTAAGGCCACTCCATTGCTGAATCAATGCCTCCTTAGTTTCTCAAGATTAATGGTGGACCAGTTGCATACAGTTCTTTCATTTATTACCGCTTAAGTCTTTGTAGGACAAGGCCCAATATGGGATCTTGTGTGGCTGGGTGGGGCTCATGCCCACACCACTCCCTGACCACACAACAGCGACATTGTAATATTATGCTGACATCATGTATCAATGGACATTTGCAATTGTCTTTTTTAGTCTAGACTTTTCTCTTCCCCTTTAAGAATAAAAAATATTGCTATGGTCCAGTTTATCTTCATTATAAATTCTGTATTCACAAACAGACATGTATGTTTTGAGAAGTCAGCACAAGTGCTGTAATGCTAGGTTGTCATTGCACGCATCCATATGCAGTGTACCAAACAATGCCTTGGTACCTAATAATAGCTTGGCGATCATGTTCCCCCAAATGCTGTCATTAACACTTTTATGCAGTCTTTGGGATTCGAACAGCATCGAAAGATCAAGTCACAAGGACATAAAATTATATACTAACCCAACCTCCACCTTAAAAATTTGGCTCCTGTCTGTTAACATATTTTGTTGAAATTGTTTTCCTTACCTGAGATGAATGTTAATATTCAGGTCAGAGTCCTCATCACAATTGTTGATCTCTCCTTTCAGTGAATCAGTTCCACCTTAAATGTGGTAGAACCATGTCTCCAGGCCGAGTCAACTCCATGGAGCAAATTTTCACTGACTCTTTTTTGTATCTTGACATGCACCACTTCCTTTTTTGTATGTTTTTTATGCCAGTCATCAATAATATCAAACATATTAAATGTGCAATGGCAAACAACTTTTGGAAGCCTCACCAATTAACCAAATAAATAAGGTTTGGGGAAGATTAGGCTTTTCCCGAATTTTAACTTAATCCCAACCTTGCCAATAGTTCTCAGATATATTAATTGGGGAATCATGGGCATTCTTAAATCTTGACACCTCTTTATGTGGGAAAATGCAGAGATGCAGTATTTTCTTTTACTGATGGTGATGGAGGGAAAACCTGGATAAGGGTGTTTTTTTTTTCTTTTCATTTTTAAACCAATGGCATTCCCCAAAGTGGGAGTGAAAATGGGACGAGAGGCCCACTTTACTCTCCATCAGCAAAGTTTCCACTAATAACTTGGTAGAAAATAGCTCACTCAGCAGAGGGGTGCTGTGTGGATCCTTCAAGCCCTATCATGGAGGATACCAAGTAGATTAGACGTTCTTACCCAATAGAAAGCCACCACAAACTAGGTCACCAAAAGACCGGTCTATTTATCTATGTTTTCTTGGTACTTGCCACTCTGATTAACTAGTTCATAATTTAGTCAGTGGTCAGAACCATGCTTGTATGGGACAAAGGTAGATGGCATTGCATATGTGGAGAGGTGTGGCTCACTGGTTAGAGGAAGCAGACCCAGAAGCAGAGAACGGCCTGGGACCAGGGTTCAATCCCCGACGCGGCAGGGTCGTGGACCAGGGCCAGCAGACTCGATAATTCTCGCTTCGGTGCCTACTCTAACCAGGGATCACACTCGGCGACTCTGGGCATTAGCTTGCCTCATCTCCACAACGGCCCCCCACATTCGCTGGGGATGCCTGGTTTCACCTTGGAGATACCCTGGAGGGACCATCTCACAGGGATAGCCAGGACGGGTTCCCCAGCGGTCCACAGCGCCAGGACGCCTCAGGGCAGCAGTGCGCTTTACAAGACACATACATTTACATTTACATTTATGTCCAAAATACCTTTTCTACTAGGTAAAGTGTGCTTATTCTGATTATTTCAGTAACATTGCTGTGGATTGTTGAATGTAGGGTTAATGCAACGAATTGGGTTTTAATACTCGGGCACTCTTGTTAAGTTCTCTGTCTGCACGTTTGCCATAGTCCGTATTGCTTGTGCACCTGGTGTGGTACGGGAATGGGCATGGGAAGCTTAGCGTTGTACTTTATAGCGAATATTCAATTAGTTGTTGGCATGAATCATTGGGCACAAAGGACACAGAGCCTCTGCCCTCAAGCGACCTCACAGCCAGAGATGGATGACAGTAGCTTTCATCCCAGTCTGAGGGAGGTGCTGCTGAATAGTGAGATCATGCACCACCGTAAAGTAGTTTGGAATTGTGAATGAAGAGTCACATACTTTTGTATGCAAGGGTGGTTCTGGAGGTTTCCTCTAGCGTGAGGGTTTATCTTTATTCCTACAGCAGCCCATCTGGGCAAGGCACATGGAGTTATGACCCTGTACAAGCCTGTCCAAGAGGCAAGGCACTCCCACCTGCCTGTAACTGTCAGAACGCCCTACTTGAGGATCTGATATACATGAAGGAATCCCGACCTTGAACTGTATTCATTTCAGACATCACTCATGATACAGCAGTGCTTGGACACTGCTTGTATTTGATTTTAGTGCTGCTGTTTGATTGTCAAAGCTTTCCTTGACTTTTGCAGCAGAAGTGGACATGTGATTCTGTGTTAAGTAGCTCCTTTTTGGAGTTCTACATGAACTCATTTAACTATATACTCCTGTTAGTAAATAAGGTTATAGTACCTCTGAATTTTTTATCAGGGGTTTTAGTCATATATGAACAGTACACATTATCGGCTCTTTTTAGTGCAAATTATGAGTATAACATCACCATATTAGTAGTTCTCATCCCATTCGCTATCCACTCTGTATCTGCAGCTACTGGCAAAGGGTGCCTAGATTCTACCAGTGGTAATGAGGGCTATGGAAACACTGCTTCCTACTTAAACTGAGTGAGATTATTGCAATTGATACTATGGTAGTGTAGACAAAGTTGTGATACGAGGTAGATACCATGATGGTACTCTCTTGATGCCTTACTACAAGTGCCCTGGATATGCGCCTGGTGATTCTGAACCCCACCGAGATTCTGGTACCAGGGGTACTGCTAACTGTGGGAATGTGAATTTAGGACGACCCTTAGGTTCCACTGAGAAAATAGGAATTATTAGTGCACACTGACTGCATCCTGCAGCAGCCAAGTTTTCTTGCTCTTGCTTACACTGCCAAAAAGATGTGCCCAACTCTGAGGCTAAGATGCATCACAGCTTGGCATCCGAGACATGAAATGTGCAAAGCATCTTGCTCAGCCGAAACTGTTTACATGTTTGGTACTTGTAAATCCATCTATTATTTCTCAGAAGCTCAAATAGACACCAGGGTGTTCTTGGTGAAAATGTAACCATGTGATTTGTGGTAAATATTCTTTTTACCGAAACTGAATTTCATACGGAATCTTTAAAATAAAGTAAAATAGCTCAGAATAACAAGAGGCAGAATCCGTGGTATAAGAGGTTTTCTAAATGGGCTTTATTCCATCCAAAATGGCCGACTCGAGTCGCGGCCTTCAGGTTCCGTCACCACGAGGGTTCAGGAAGTGAAGTACAATACTTTATTGACAAGAAGTAACTTTTATAGGTCATACATTTACAATGAAACAAGTGCAAAAAGGCGTAACAATTGATAAGATAAATTAACATAGTGATACGTAATTGAAACTAGGCGTAATAAGGAGCAAAAAGAAACATGATTGGCTCTCATTATCTTACATAGGTGGATCTATACGATAATACTTAACATGGATGCGTGCGCAGCAGCATGACGTGTGATTGACGTGCAACTAGGGGGTGAAGGGGACTTGACATTTAGCTCTACATGTGGAGACGAGAAGTCTAGGGGGTCATGTCAACCTAATCCCAAATCATATCTAACATCCTATGTTTAGAGAACTATGTTATCCACAAGGAAGGACTCTCGGACAGAATCTATTCTATACTAACTGTATGTGCGTGTACAAGCGTCTAAGTGTCTATATGAGAAGCGAGGGGCAGAAAACTTTCCATGGCAACAGGGCTATGAATCACTTGCAGGAGGACGGAAAGGCTGAGTCCTTTGCCTGTGAGCTAAAGGAAATGTTTACCTAAATCACTGGACAGGAATGCATCGGCTGAAGAGCAAAATAGATAATTCGAAGGTGAAATACAGCTTCTTGGCAGGCAGGCGAAAACTGGCCGAGGCAGGCACCGTTAGCTGCACAGGGAGTAGGACAAAGTTCATGGATACAGATGCGAGCTCAAGCTGAAACTGTCAGAGACAGAGAGCAGGGAAAGGCTTTGAGGAAAGAATCGGGCCTACTTGCCTGAACTGTAAAAATGGAGTACCTTAGCCATATAAAGTCGGTGGCTTTTCATACTTAGGAATTGAATATCCAGCCCATTGATGGCGGATCTGACAGAGAACATGTCGACGGTAGACACACATATGTTTGCGTCTTGGAAACTGGAACTGGAGGGAACATACATGTACTTGTGACATGCACATAGAATCGTTGGGGTCCAAGATAGGGGACATAACTGATCAGGAAAATCCACATTTCCACATTCCCTCCTTGTCCCCTACTTGCCCTTCAAGAGATATCAATCTTCATTATTCCATCGATTTGCTCATGGAGCATCATTTCTTCTTCCGTCTTTTTCCGGCATTTTGAACGAGAACTTTGATATGGAATGCATGATGTGGCACACAGACCACAAATCGCTGGTCCACATTGCAGGCATAAACAACAACTGAAGAGCATAAGAAGGCCAATACCTAGGAAGGATAGAACTCTCCATCCCCAGGCTGATATCACACTCCAAAACCACCCGGACCACGTCCAAGTGCCTGGATTCTCGTGTATCTGGCTTACAATCTTATGAAGGCGTGTTATAGCTTTATATACAGATGGCGAATTTTCTGGTATGAATATGCAGCAGCTGGATCCGATGACCCTGCAAGCTCCGCCCCTATCGGCCAGGATGACGTCAAGGACAAGACGATTCTGGAGAACAACAATTCTCATCACTGATTGTTCCTCTGTCAGATTGCCTAGGGCGGCTATAGTCTCGTTTACTACAGCTTCAAGAGTCTTGGTGAGTCTGCGTATCAGCTTACTATTTGATATTGTACCTATATAGGGAAAGATACCTTTATTGAAATCTACATACTTGTCCCATGCCGTCTCAGTATAATCGACAACTGGGAGATCTCTACGCTCTCTTTTGTGTACTAAATGAACATTTCGATAATAATCAGGGGGAGCTAGGAAAACAGGTGGCAAAAGGAATGCTATGTAACAGGTACCATCCCAATCTAGAGGCAGACGCATATATGCCGTCTGACCACATATAAAGTAAGAATGGCGAGAAGCTCTAAATGAAGATTTCCCTTGATCACTATAGTCTACTGTAGTAACGCATTTGCTATGGCCCATGTGTATGGAACCAACTTTTCTCACACATAATTCACCCTTAACTGGAAATACTGACATAGTGGGCAGAATTAATTCAACTTCGGATTTGACGTTCAAAATCATGAGGTTAGGCGTAAAATTACCTAATTTATACACTTCATTTTCTAAATCAGTTCCTGTTCTACTGGGGTGACCCTCCTTATTAGGGTGACAGACTTTGAATAAAACTAGATTCAGATTTCCCCATATCCAATGTTGTTGATAAACTGCTGTGTCTGGGTCTATGGAATTTAGTAAACTAAACCATGCTCCACAGGAGCCATTGTGTGTGAACGGATGTGGAAAGAAAGGCAGAACTCCTTTGTTATTCTGATAGGGAGGGAGTCGGCCACACACCCAACAATTGGTGGCATTACTAGTCTGATGGGAATGATGTAACATACTAATGAAGGTGTTATTGCGCAGCGCAAGTCTATAAGATAATTCATGTGGCGGTAGGTCACTAAAAGAATGTTCAGCAGTAATATTATAAACATGTCTAGAAATAGGATGATATATGTGCAAAATCAAACTCGTAATGATTATTAAAACACTCAATAAAAACAGAATTAATAATGTCCTCACACAGTAGCTACGCAGTGATTTACAATACGCCTGTCGTTTCAACATTTCTCTGGTATTTTCTCTACTCAGGTCCAAGGGATACATGTCAGAGACAATTCAACCGCTTCACCTTGGAGAGGACTTAAACAATCAAATTGCTCGACTGTTTGGGCCTAAGTTTTAATTTATAGTTCTGAGAGTCATTTCTTTCAACAAAGGGAAGTTTTGAATCAGTCTGTGAGGGAGTGCAGGGCACAGTGTCTATATCCGAGGATAGTCCATGAAATTTCTTAACGTGACTGGAATGTATCCATCCTTTGCGGCCCTCCACTTTCACGGCTGTTCTTGTGGTCAGCAGGACTAGCTTCGGTGTTTTCCACCTGGGCTCCAATTGGGTTTTCCGATCGAAATTCCTCACAAACACCAGATCCCCCGGAGCAACGTCATGGGGTTTCACCTCAGTGTTGTCAGGAAAAGCTGCAGCTACCTGTGAACGACAAGATTGTAGTGCAGACATCAAGGAAGCCAGGTAATCTGTCAGCATATTACAATTAACATCAGTTATTTTACGTGGTACAGGCGTCCCCCACATATTTGGTGGCCTTCCGAAGATCACCTCATACGGGGATAGCCCTGTTCGAGAGTGTGCTACCATTCTTATGTAAAATAGTGCAACTGGTAAGGCTACTATCCAGTCAACACCTTTCTCCTTACATATTTTAGACAATCTGATTTTCAAAATTTGATTATGTCGTTCCACGAGACCTGCTGCCTCGGGGTGTCGGACACAGTGGAACTTCCACTGATATCCCAACAAAAGTGAGACATGTTTCATTAATTCGGATGAGAAAGGCTGGCCGTTATCTGAATATACAACACGTGGTAGCCCGTACCGTGGGAAGAATTCTCGAACTAACTGTTTGGCAGTAGTCGGGGCCGTGTAATCTGATACTGGGTACGCCTCAGTCCATCGGGAGAGAGCGCAGACAACTACAAGAACATATTTGAATCCTTGACATCGTTCCATCTGGATATAATCCATTTGGAGCACTTCAAAAGGATGATCAGGAGTCTGGAATCCACCCTGTTCTACGGGAACACTTTTTCCCGGGTTGAACTGACAACATATCATACAGGTACGGACCTTTTGTTTAGCTGCTGCTCGTAAATGTTTATTGAACCAAATGTGTTGAATGCTATCTAGCATAGCTTTTTCTCCTAAATGCGCCGGGCTGTGAATTGTAGCTATAATGGCTTGGACCATAGAGTCAGGAAGAAACCATACAGATTTCTCCTTCGTCATCCATCCCTGATCTGTCTGGATCCCTCCTAGTTCAGTCCATTTCTTTAATTCTTCTGCAGTAGCATGTGTCTGTATGTCAATTACGTCAAGTGCGGGATCCTTAATTGTCATACACTGTGTTGGTGTCTGAACTATTGGCTTTGTCATGTCTAATGTGCGATTCTGAGCAGTCTGTTTAGCTGTTCTGTCAGCTAAATCATTGCCTTGAGAAATGATATCAGTAACCTTCGTGTGTGCTTTACATTTCATAATCGATATAGCAGTGGGTAGATGTATTGCGTCTAACAAGGCATGAATGAGGGGTCCGTGCTGAATGTGGGCACCATGGGAGGTTAAATAACCTCTCTCTCGCCACAGTACGCCGAAGTCGTGTACAACTCCGAATGCATAACGTGAGTCAGTGTATACATTAACTTTCTTATTTGTGGCTTGAATACAGGCTTGTGTTAGAGCAATAAGTTCTGCTGCTTGGGCTGACAAAGTATCTATACAATTTGTCTCAATAACTTCAGTGTCTGTTGTGACTGCATACGCGGCCACTAAATCTCCTGTACTTGTTCTCATGCACGATCCGTCTACATACAACGTCAGGTCTGGATCTAACAATGGAACGTCTGTCAAGTCTTGTCTAGGTTTCGTCTTTATTTCAATGATTTCAACACAATCATGAGCTAGTGGGTCTGTTCCAATTACAGGTAATAGTGTAGCAGGATTCAATGTATTACACCGTCGGATCTCTATGTGTGGTTGAAACAATGTCAGTTCATAACCGGTAAGTCTTGCTATGGTCAAGTGTTGTGTTTGTGTTCGGTTCACAAGAACCTCTACTGCATGTGGTACTTGTACTGTCAATGGATGTCCTAATACTATGGCATCGCTTTGTCTGATTGCTAAAGCTGTCGCCGCCACTGATTTCAGGCATGCAGGCAAAGCCTGAGCTACGGGATCTAATGTACTGGAAAAAATAAGCACATGGCTTGCGTGATCCTGCTTGATCCTGAGTGAGTACTGACAAGGCAGCACCTTCACGTTCTGTAACAAAGAGTGTAAAATGTTTGCTATAACATGGTGTTGCTAAAACAGGTGCTTGACATAAAGCTTCCTTTAGGCTTTCAAAAGCTTGTGTATGTTCCTGAGTCCAAGGGAGAACAGTCGATGTGGCTGCCTCCTGTGTGGTTAACTGAATGAGTGGTTTTGCTAGAAATGCGTACTGAGGGATCCACTGCCTACAATATGAAGTGAGGCCTATAAAAGCCCGCACTTCCTTTTGTGTCTGGGGTATTGACATGTTAGCAATTAACTGAATGCGGTCGGGTGTAAGCTGCCTTCCCTCCTTGGACAGCGAGTGACCAAGATAAATAACTCGCTGGACACAGAATTGCAGCTTAGAAGGAGACACCTTGTGCCCCTTGTCGGCTAGAAAATGTAAAACTGTCAGAGAAGCCTTTTCACATTCAGGTTCGCTTCTCGCGGTGATCAGCAGATCATCGACATATTGAAGCAGTGCAGTATTGACTGGCATGTGGATACTGTCAAGTTCTCGTTTCAGTGCTTGGCTGTAGATGCTGGGGCTTTCTGTGAATCCTTGGGGAGCGCGTGAGAATTTAAAGCTGCGCCCATTTAAACTGAATCCGAACAAATATTGGCTTTCCGGATCTATTGGGACGCTGAAAAAGGCATTCTTGAGATCAATTACAGTAAAGAATGTTGCTTCGGAATCAATTGCTGTCAATAATGATGATATATCAGGGACCACAGGAAATTGTGGTACAATGCACTTGTTTAGTTCACGCAAATCAATAACCAATCGGTATACTGGTGGGGCAGTAGGATCAGTTCGTTTAAGAATCGGAATTATCGGTGAATTACATACATTGGAGTCTGTTTCTACAACTACTCCCTGGGCAATTAGCTCATCAATGATTTTCAGCAAAGCCACTACAGCATCATGTGGTAACTTGTATTGTCGCATTCGTGGTAGTACCACTCCTGCTTTCAATGTGACTCGGTATGGTGTAATGTTCATGCAGCCAACATCCGTAGGGCCTTGTGCCCATAGATGTACTGGTAAAGTCTGTAGTCGGGGATCCATGTCCCTAGACACATAGTGACCTTTAAAATCACGTAGAAACAACCTTACTCCTTCCGGAGAACAACATATTATGGCTCCTAGTGCTTTCAGAGTTTTAATTCCTAACAGATTTTCTGGGCATGATTTAGTAAGCAATAAATCTGTAGTTCGTGTCAAAGGTCCTATCGTAAGTGGGAGAGGCTGTGATACTTCATTAACAATAGGTTTTCCTGAAAAACCAAGGGAAACATTTTGAGAGCCTGAGAGGGGTGCCCCTGGAACTTCACTACGTTTTATAGTTGTTCGACTTGCCCCTGTATCGAGTAAGAATTTTCTATCTTGACCTAACAATTCACTATGTACATACGGTCCTTCTTGATCTACAGGAATCTCGATGAGCGGTAAGTCAACTTCCCTCTCTAGGCTTGTTCATGCGTAACGCTGATACTCAGGATATTCATATTGTGCAGTCTGATACATTTGTCGTGTTGTGGTTTGTGTGGCAGTAGCAGGCAACGGTGGTGCAGCTGGCACAAACTGTATGGGCTGCTGTGAGGCTGGCATGGACTGTTGCTGAACTGGCATGGACTGTTGCTGAACTGGCATGGACTGTCCATGCTGCATAGCTCCTTGTTCATTCTGATCTTGTCTAACTAATCGTGGTCTCTCTTTTGCAATACCTGTAGCTATATTACGTTTCAGGACTGGACAATCGTGTACATAATGGCCTAGCTGCTTACAGTAATTGCAGGTTCCTTTTACAGGAGCTGCAGAATCACCAGAATGTGTCACACCCTTTTTGTGACCCTCTGCTGGTACTGTCTGAGAAACTAGCATTTTCATTTTTGTATCCTTCATGCGTCTATGCTCGTGTTCTTGTTCATCCCTAATTCTATTGTGATGATACTGTAACATTTGTAGCATCTGTGACGGAGTGTTACTTTGCCAGGTACTCTCGAATTTCAATATTCTATTCTTCACTGGAGGCAATGCATTTTCCACTAATTTTGTCACAAATAAATGTGGATATGAGTCACTACTTGCTTTTATACCACTGTTTATACCAAAACATTTTTCAAATCGAGCATAATAATCGCTTGTGTCTTCATCTTGCTTTTGTTTGCAGGCTGTGATTGCACCCCAATCTTCCTTTTTTGTAGTTAATAGACGTGGCAGTACCTGTACTAGTAAACCTGGTAACAGTTTAACTTTATCCCCGAGCCCTGAACCTGCAGTTCGGGCCCTTTCTTCCTCTGCTAATGCTGTCCAGTCTATCTTTTGGTCTCCCACTTCCCACTCTTTTTCTTTCAGTTTTTCATAGATGCCAGCAGGCAAAAGCACCTTTAATATCGTCATAATATCAGGAAAGGTGTACTCTCCCATTAGTAACATGTCTTTAATTTCTCGGTGGAAACCCGCTGGGTCTTTGTCATGACTAGGTACTACTTTCTTCATTTCTAATAATTCCGTTTTTGATATGGGTGTGTAAACAAATACACGGTGAAACTCATTGTCTTCGCCTTTTATTGGGTGCACTTCTCGTAAAGGATTTTGTCTATCCATATAGTACGGCGTTCTTTCTCTGTGGGGCAGCGAGAGAGAATCCGCATTTACAAAAAGGACATACTGTTTACGTGACACTAATATCTCTTTAATTAGCTTGTTACTAGAACCTCTCCATCTGTTCGTGAGTAGTTCCGTTAATATATCAGGTAAAGGACCAGGGTCAGCATGTTGGCTCTTATATAATATAAGGAGTTGCTGAATCATATAGATTCCAGCTAAACGTTGTTCATCTGCACTGAGATTAAAAAACGTGTGTGCTACGGTCTCATCACCGTATTTTTCAGGACTGTCAATCCAGTGAACAGCTGATCTGGCTAATTCTTGCTCATCCATGGAATCGAGGAGGTGGTAACCCCTTCGTTCTCGTAGTATTTTATCTGCGGCTTGAAACAAATGTTCAGGAGACTTCAGATTTATTACAGGCGTCGGATACGTTCTGCTATTATTTGGGCATACAGAGTGTATGGGATCAGAAAAACATCTAGCATTATCACAGGATCTTCCTCTGCCTACATAGGCTATGGTCTCTGACTGTCTTGCGGAATTCCCTGATTCGGACACTTCATCTTGCTCGAACTCGTCTGTTCCCAATCTTTCTTCATGAATACGCTCTATTTCTCTACGGATTTTTCGGCACATGGCTATTATACAATTTTGCTTATCGTGTCTCCCTTCTGATATATTCTGGCTCCATCTTGTAAGAATAAGCCTTGAATTCGGGTCTACCCCCGGACGGTCTTGATTTCTGATCACACAGTTTATGAGGAAACGTAACAGTTCCCCCTGTATCTCTACTTTCTGGAATTCCATAGCTCTGTTAATACATCCTGGATCTCGTCCTGTTTGAACAAAATGGTATATGTTATCTAGATGCGTAGTCATTCCTGGTAACCTTGCTAAATACTCTGCGGCTCGCCTGATGCGTAATGATGCCAGGACCATTTCGTCCTCTTTACCAACCACCGGGTCATATCTACAATTTACAAGGAGTTCCTTAAGCGTACGTTCACTTACGAATTTAGGTGTACGTGAATGCGCTGATTCTTGAAAGACAAGTTTATTTATTCTGGGTGGTGTAAAGGTATTGCTAGCACCTCCCGTGGCCCCATCTGGGGCATCGGGTGTGAATGGGTTCGTTGAACGTGACACAGCAACTATGGGTGTCGATACCACTGTAGAATCGACTGCGGGGACAGATGTGCTTGCCGAAGCTTGTATCGGGACTTGCTGTTGCACGGGGTCGGATACCTGATCCTGACGTTGAACCCCTCCGCCAGACGGTCTATGTGGTGTGGCGTTAGCATACTCGGGAGCTGTGTCGTCTAGATATGAGGAAAGAAAAACATCTTCTGCGGTTCTGGGATGCCCTTTTTGATGTACCTTAATTGGAAATAACGGGGGTGGCAAGTCTTTTGGCATCCCTGGAACAGCCTTTGGTAGTCCTTCGGCTAGAAGGGGATACATACCATTCATAAGAGCATTTCTTTGTCTATTTACTTGTTCTGACTTCACTCGGATACCTTCCTCAATTAATAGATTTTCTTGAACTTTATTTGAACTTTCTTTACTCCTCTCTTCTTGTCTACGTGCTTTTTCTGTACGTCTATGAGATTCTTTACGCCATAACTCAACAGCGTCTTTCTGTGACTGTCTGACCTTTCTTTTCCATAACTCTTCCTCCACTTTCATGATGCACTCTGCATCCCAGGTTCCCGCTGCGGGCCACCTTTGACTTTCCGGCAATCCCTTGGTATAATCTACCCATAGATCAAGAAACAATATGGCATCTAAGCCATGCTTGTGGTACATAAAATGCCCTGGAGTGTCCCTAGGAGGAATAGGAACTGCTTCTTCAAGCACCCCTTTTCTGGTAGTAATCTGTCTTAACTTCGAGAAGAGCGGCATATTGACAACTGATCTGATACTTACTCTTGAATTCACTTAATACGAAAAACACAATAATGAACAGTGAACAAAGAACAATCATTCATACCACAATATGCAAGACATTTGAACACTTTAAACATTGAACATTAATCATTTTAACAATAACCGACAATGATGACAGTCTGCCTAACTAATCACCACGCTGAATTCTTGACAATAACTGAATACTTCGGAATACTTGATATACTGCTAAACAGTACATATACACTGCTAAACAGTGCAGACCGGATTTGTGTACCCAAATCCGTCTTGACCGGCACAACCTATGTGCGCGTCAACACGCCTCCTCGGCGATGGTACTCACCGAGTAGCTCCTTGAAACGGAAGGCCTCAGAGAATGGACAGGACTCGATGACTGCGGACAGCGGACCCTCTGGACATCGGGATTTCGAAAAACCTGGTGGGCTTCTGTATACCTCGGATCTTGCTCTCTCAGCTAGGCTCTGGTCGGGATACTTCGCACTTCTCACCGCCTCGTCTGGGTTGATCGCAGCCTCAGTCGCCCCCGCTTGACCGGAGGGAGCTTACAGGAAATCCTGCTGGTACGCGTTTATGGTCCGTCCAGCTGTGGCAGGAGACCGGGCCTGCAACGCACCGCCGGCGCGTGAGATGAGAAAGTGTCCCTGTTCGGGCGCCATTATGTGGTAAATATTCTTTTTACCGAAACTGAATTTCATACGGAATCTTTAAAATAAAGTAAAATAGCTCAGAATAACAAGAGGCAGAATCCGTGGTATAAGAGGTTTTCTAAATGGGCTTTATTCCATCCAAAATGGCCGACTCGAGTCGCGGCCTTCAGGTTCCGTCACCACGAGGGTTCAGGAAGTGAAGTACAATACTTTATTGACAAGAAGTAACTTTTATAGGTCATACATTTACAATGAAACAAGTGCAAAAAGGCGTAACAATTGATAAGATAAATTAACATAGTGATACGTAATTGAAACTAGGCGTAATAAGGAGCAAAAAGAAACATGATTGGCTCTCATTATCTTACATAGGTGGATCTATACGATAATACTTAACATGGATGCGTGCGCAGCAGCATGACGTGTGATTGACGTGCAACTAGGGGGTGAAGGGGACTTGACATTTAGCTCTACATGTGGAGACGAGAAGTCTAGGGGGTCATGTCAACCTAATCCCAAATCATATCTAACATCCTATGTTTAGAGAACTATGTTATCCACAAGGAAGGACTCTCGGACAGAATCTATTCTATACTAACTGTATGTGCGTGTACAAGCGTCTAAGTGTCTATATGAGAAGCGAGGGGCAGAAAACTTTCCATGGCAACAGGGCTATGAATCACTTGCAGGAGGACGGAAAGGCTGAGTCCTTTGCCTGTGAGCTAAAGGAAATGTTTACCTAAATCACTGGACAGGAATGCATCGGCTGAAGAGCAAAATAGATAATTCGAAGGTGAAATACAGCTTCTTGGCAGGCAGGCGAAAACTGGCCGAGGCAGGCACCGTTAGCTGCACAGGGAGTAGGACAAAGTTCATGGATACAGATGCGAGCTCAAGCTGAAACTGTCAGAGACAGAGAGCAGGGAAAGGCTTTGAGGAAAGAATCGGGCCTACTTGCCTGAACTGTAAAAATGGAGTACCTTAGCCATATAAAGTCGGTGGCTTTTCATACTTAGGAATTGAATATCCAGCCCATTGATGGCGGATCTGACAGAGAACATGTCGACGGTAGACACACATATGTTTGCGTCTTGGAAACTGGAACTGGAGGGAACATACATGTACTTGTGACATGCACATAGAATCGTTGGGGTCCAAGATAGGGGACATAACTGATCAGGAAAATCCACATTTCCACAGATTGATAACAGAAACTGTGGTCAGTATGGTATATATTTCACTCTTACCTACACTCTGGGAGTTTGTCTCCATTGCTGATTTTAGGATGTCCGTGTTGAAATGTTATGTTATTCACAGACTGTTCAATTTTGTTTTGCTATGTACACTTACCACACACAACTGAAAATTCTGATGGAGTTTTTTCTTTTTTTCTTTTTTAGCACAACCTACCTTTGAGACAAACATTAGTTGACTGATGAATATAGTTAATTATTTCAGTTCTTGTGTTGGTGGTAGTACTTAAAATACAAGATACTTTAAGCCTTATAGACATCTACTGAGGGCAGTAACTGTTATTAAAGGCCACAAACCCAAGTTATATGCCAGAGATGCAGGCAAGGACCTATAATGAGGGTAAAGGCCTTTAGCAACCATTGTAGCTCAAGGCAGGAGGGCTACAAGGCTATAACAACATTCCACACAATGGGGATGTAATGTTATGAATTAAGAGAGAAACAGAAGGACTAACATTGGAATGTTGAAAGATAAGGTCTGTACCAGCTATTATAGGCTCTGAGCAACTTCATTGTCTTCAATAGAGCTTTCACCATTGCAGTGTTTTAATATAGCCTCGGGCTATACTTCCCATTTAAGGCCCGTTCCAGCGTTAAAGGCCCGAGCCAAAGGTGAGGGCCTTTAACAAGGGAGCGGGACTTTATTGCCGGTATAGCTCAACTACATAGGGCTCAAAAGGCTATTTGAAAATTCTGCCACTAGAGGGCAGAATGTACCAATAAATAAAACAAAGGCCTCATGGAGCCTGAGGGGATTAAAATCCCCTAGGTCTCCTTGAGTCCTTTATTCACAGCAACAGCTGTGAAGAGCAACATTAGAATGTTGGTGCTCCGGGTTTCTACCTTCCAGTAGAAGCCTGGAGCACTCCATTGTCTTCGATAGAGCTCTAAACATTCCTTAGTTCTAATAAAAATAATAAACTGTGTGTGCCATTGATCCATCGCCTAAAACAAGAGGACTGCTCCTTCCATCGACCAGTTACTGAGTCACAAGGAGACATCCTTTGGAAGTTCCTGAAGGAAGTGGAGGTATTTACTAATGATAGCACTATTTGTGTATTTATGAAGCTTGCCAGTGTAAATTACCGAGGTTACTTTTACTTGGACTCATTTTATGTCGACATTTAAAGTCAGAAAGGCTTATTCAGCTTTATCAGGATTCAAACCTGTGACCTAAAAGCTGCGGACACATCTCAGCAGAGAGCGCGTATATCAATAAGCTCAACACCACATAGTCTGGGAATCTGATTTAATCCTAAATATAGTTATTGAATAAAAATGCTACAATAGAAAGCACTCTGTGTTCTTGTTCGCAGGAACATTAATGCACTTCGGAATATGTCCTTGGCAGTGGCTGAAACATAAGTTGGCAGCAATGCGCCTCATTATTATTTATGCATTAAATACATCTCTGGCTGCAGTGCATTCTGGATTCCAGGAGGAGACCTGTAGAACATTTCCAATCAAAAACATAAAACTAGTAGTGTCTATAGTGGTGTAAAAGTATGTAGTATCTGTAGTACACACACTCACACCAAAGATAAAACTAAAGCAGAAATGTATTTAACAAGTTGAGCCCGAGGCGTCAAGAGACTTAAGGTGGTCTGTGATGGAAGGGACGAACAGAGATGCGCTGCTCTGTTTTTTAAGTGCTTAAGTGTTCAAAAGGCCCTTAGTAGGTGGTAGAGCAACCAGTATTGGAGCATAAGTTGATCATATGACTCATAGTTATTCTGTCTGCCACCATCTGATAAATCAGGCGTAAAACCTTATAATGTACTCTGACAGTTTTTGAAAGACAGTAGGCTTTCATATAACGAAGAAGACGAATCCTTTTGCTGCACCGCCCTGAAGATCCGTGAGTTTTTCTTAAATACATTTTCAGGAATTCTTGTGAGCGATAGAATTGCAATTCGTAGTTCATGAAGATTTTTGCATGGGGTTTAAATGTTAGAAACAGAACCTTCATGGACCTCATAAGGTATTGTGAGAGAAAAGAAATAACCAACATCCATCCAGTTCCAGGGTTGAGATGAAAGTGGTTTTGAAGTTGAGAGCAAAAGGGCACATTGATTCTTAGTGCCAGCTAGCACTCGCGAACAATTGGAAACAGCTGATGGAAACACTGTGCCAGGGCCCAGGGTAGATGGAGTGAATGCTGGAACCCTGCAAACCAAGTTTAGGCCAGTAACCAGGAGGGTTAGCTCATGTGAGGCTTGCTCGCTTATTTAAACTTTGCACACCCACTCTAAGAGGAAATGTATAATGGTACATGCAATGGTAGTCCGCACCTATGATGCCTCCTTCTGCCATTGTTTTTTCATCTCCCTCTGCAGAGAAAGGAACATCGACACAGGCAATTAATCTTTCTTTTATGGAAATATTTTTTGAGTGCTAAGCATAAAGATTTGTTGTTTGTACAACTTTATTAGATTGTAGTTCTGAAAGGGACACTAATACTTATGGGTAGGTTCATCAGAGTGGTGGAGATAGAATTAACATAGAACACAAAGGAAGTCACTCTTGGTATGTAAGGAATTGAGTTACTGGTTGAGGGGGGTGAACCCCTACTCAAGCAGCAACCACAATCTTTGTCAGGGTGAAGTTACAAGGAAACCCTAAACTAACTTGTGCTCAGCCCTCGGGTAGCTTGGCACAGAACAGTCCGGCTTAACTTACAGGCAATGTGTAAAGTATTTGTGAAACACTTCCAACAGTTATAACGTGAAAACACAACACAAGAAGACTCAGAGGTGTGATCAGGTAAATGAGCATCTCTGCTTCAGTTCTGGACAGTAGCCCCTTTACCACTGCAATTGGTGTTTATCTGAATGGAGGAAACAAAGAAGGGCCGTGCTCAGGTGTCGGGTAACAATAGCCTGTGAAGTTAATGTAGTTCATGGTTACAGCCCAGATGGTCATCCTGTCAGAGGAACAGAAGCACCTTCTCACACCCAAGACCTTTTTCCTTCTCCGGGAGCAGTTTTTACACTTAACAATGGGGTTATTCAGCTGCCAGTTGATAGATGGAGCTCATGAAAATGGGCTTCCACAGGCTTAAAGCTTGGAAGAGGCAACTTTCTAAAACTACTGTTTCCTTAAGAGATATTGGAAATTAGATTTTCCCATTACATTGGATTTTGGATAATTATTAAAAAGTCATTTAATTACATTTCTAGCTGCTTCCTAACCAAAAATTACCAGTATTAAATATAATAATGTAATCAATTGTTTCCCTATGGAAAAAACAGCCTTGCTACAGTCAGATACCCTTTGGGGCTTTTTCCCTGTAAGAACTTGTTTAACATAAAATTGTCCTACTTTTAAATACATCTACAAGGGTGCTGCTGAGGTTGCTTTATTAGGAAGTTCTTTTAGATTCATATAAAATGTCTTGTGAGATGAATGTAGTATTATGCAGAAAATGAGGGTTCAGAGGCGTCTGATTATATTCAAAGGTTATTTCAGGTGTACCCATGGAATGTCGTCATCCAAGCTTACTCGAATAATCTGAAGTTTATAAATCCATCTTTCTTCTTTTGCTAAAATAATTTTCGACAGTTTTTCAAGGAAGACACAACCGACTATTTTGCCGACCGTTACAGAGAACATGCCATTTTTAATATGTTGCACCTCAATGAAGTGGTTTTTGATGCATGTGGTGCTCTTCTTGCATCTTATGGTACTGCAGAGTTCAGGTATTTCTGTCCTTATTTTGTGACTGGTCATTCCTACTATCATAAGTAGCAAGGACATGCAATCAAACATATCAGATGTCGAGTTGCAATTTGTTCTTGTTTTTCAGGATCCATTCATGATAAAGACACATACCGCTTTTGGTGAAGGAACATGCTATAAAATAATCGGCATTTAAATAATAAAATTCCTGTGTTTTCCTTGAAATCAACGTGTTAAAGATTTAAAGATTGCCGGTGAACCCGCATATGTGTAATTGCTGGCAATTGGGGCGACGAGGCCCATCATTTGTGGGCAACATGCATTGCATGGACTATAATTTTGGGAGCTTAATGTTGAGAAAGTGTGTTATTAAAATGCTGCCTGTTTTGCAGCTATAGCGATAAACACGCAAATTCAAGGGTCCTGGTGAAGCAGTATTATTGAAATGCATTTTGGTATTAGTAAATTTAAAGGGCTGCTGACAAGCTTTTAGTGATTTAGTTGCTAACAGGTAACATACCAGGTGCAATAGTCCTGCATGCCATGGCAATACTGAACAGCTTTAAGAGTTAATTTGTTTGTCCGCAGATGTGTACTTTCAGATGAACTTTTCACATTGACAGCATTATGATGCATGGTTGGATTCAGAAAACCACTTTGGTTTGAATAGCACACATAGGGTTTGATTCCACTGTACCTTAGTGAAACTGCATGTAATGCAAAATATTTTTTTTGTTTAACACAACTTTGTGAATATTGCTATTCCTTATGCTGAAAAGTAAAGTTTGATTGCTGCGACGTTATGGGCATATTTTAAACTGTTAAAGAGAAAGTATTTCTTCTGTGTTCATGATATTTGTATATATAAAGAGATGGCAAGATGGCGTTTTTTAGATTGAAAAAGGCTGTTGCACAGCCGAAATGCGTCTCTCTGAGCTGCCGGGTCATGAGGGGCCCACCTCATTAAACAGGTTTTTATTCCTCCAGCCTCTGAGTTCGGGCCCCATCTTTAAGGGAGTTGGGAGGCAGCTTGGATGTCTAAAGCGCCAGCGGTGATGCCTTTACACACACTACCAGCAGTCAGGTGCATGCCGGAGAAACCGCATGCAGATCCGTCAAACGGGAGCCAAATCAAAGGGAATAAAAATAGTGACAGTTCCCAATTTTTTTACTCCCATATGAATCAGTGGCCACTACTACTGAAAAAACGAACAGAAAGGATTTACGTCAAACTTGGCTTGAAAGTAGATGTTTACTTAGGAAGTGCCATTGTCGTGGCTTGTCCTCAAAGTTATGTGAGTTGTCAATCAAGTTAGAGATACATGGGCCATTAATTTTCAAATAGTCCACACATCAAGTTTGCTGACAATTTGTTGGCCCAAATGTGATTGGACACAAGCCCTGTTATTCTGTTGGCTGTGTCGGGATGGGGACCAAAAACCAGATTCACAATCCCAGAACAATCTAAGTGGCTGGTCACAATTTGAGGAAAAATGTTGTGTCCACCATTACAGGATGCTGTGATGTGGTTTTCATATCATGAAAATGGGAAATGAAGAAGCCGTAATGGAGCTCAGTGAGCTCCCACAGACCCCTAGACTCAAGTGGGGGTACCAGGGTCCAAAGAACACCCCCTGTTTGTGTATTAAAATTGGCAATTTTGGTATAGAATTTGTTCACCCTGAGACTGTGTTTGTGGTCCATAGTGCAGCCTCTGAGGTCCAGGGTCCGCAAACCCATGCCAAGGAATCATGGACTCGTGTTAGACCTTCTGTAGGTTTCATGGACTCAGGACCTGGTCTGTGATTCTAATGAGAGGTCGAAAAGGATCTACTAGTCTTCAAGGGTGGACGAAGCCAATGGCAGATTCCACAAACCCTTAAAAAAAGAGTGATAACAAAACGGGGCCTTAGCAGAGCTCAGGCCCAGTGGACAATTCATTAGGGTATACTTCCATAAAGTTGGATATATTATATCATTAAAACATTACACATTTTTTTAAAATAACAAGGTTTGGTTTATAATTATGGTTTGGTTATAGCGCCATAACTTATGTTTAAATTCTCTTAAGAAATCTGTTTAAAAAACTGTTGAAGTACAGTTGTGTTTGCGAATTATAGCTCAAAATCTCTGGAATTCACAAGTTATGTTTAATTATGCAATCCATAACTTTCAGCCATCAAAACCAAAACTCGCTCACCAAATGCATTGCTGAGAGCTTTACTTTAAATGTGTTTTTTAGTGTGTGTGTGTATGTGTGTGTTGTATATGTTCATCAGTGGTTCTACAAACTTAATTTTGCCCGGGCACAAAAACTGTTGTTTAATGTGAAAATGTGTTTGCTCAATTCCGATGTATAGAAATCAAGATAGTACAAAACTGTTTTTCATTGATATATGCACCACTGCAAAGTTTCCAGTATTACTTAGGACAATAATAAGTAGCAAAAACAACGGGAAGTTCATTTGATATTTTAAGCTGTGAAAGCTTTCTTCACATACCTTGATTTACAAGCACAAATATGTATCTTGTATTCAGAAATAGTTGCATAATCTAATTTCTTAATTTTGCCCTAGTGTAAAAACTTTAATGTAATATGAATTGGTCAACATTTGCACTACTGTATATTAGAGAAGTGGGAGAGTGTGATAAATCGTGGTGCATTAGTATTTGCACCAAATGCTCTAAATTGACCACTGGACCCACAGATATCCCCACCAGAGACGACAGTAATCATAACTTCCTTTCATATAGCTCTTAGTACCACACTGCTACCATTTTGCAAGCGTCTAAGGAAACAAAGGAATTTACAGGGCTGCCTTCTGTACTCAAGCTTTTGACTTAGAAATGATTTGTTGTGTTGGTCCCATAAGCTAAAGCACTGCAGGCTACACCGTGGAAGCTTTAAAATATCCATGTTAATAATAATATAAAAAAGGAAGATGTCCAAGGAAAGGAATGAGGAAATATAAGCCAAAATATACAAAGTGCTTGCCGGCCCACACAACAAGACCCTGCTCAGCATGATATAAACAAAGTGAAGGTTACTGAGAGAGGAATGTTGCCATCATAACATCATAGAGATTTTGTTATTCTTAACATGCTTGTACAAAAACATGCTTTCATTCATTTCGTAGAAGGTTAGAAAAGGTTTGGCCTTCAGCAGGAAGTTACTGCAGATCTATCTCAAATCAGTTCTTGTTCCCAGAACAAATTAAATATAAAAAATGAAAGCAGACACATGCATTGCTCATTCCAGACCTTGTTATGTTAGCATTTTCTAGATTATTTTGTAATATTATTTAGAAAGTTTCGACTTTTTCCCTTCTGTTGAGTTATCTGTTTCAGAACCATCTACATTTATCCTTTTATTTAACTGCAACCCCTTTTGAAGTGCATTTATTCACAATTGAAGCAGTAAAAACATTAAACTTAATTTTGACATTATGGCCTGTATCAATTTCACCTGGAAGGATAACAACCAAAGACTAAAGGCCTTATTAGCCAATGCCTAGCTTTCATAATCAGAAATGTGTCCTTATATTCGCAGCAGAATTCTGCCTTTCCTTGGTGTTAGACCTGACACCCTTGGGTGATAATCCCCAAAAGTTTTTGCCTTCACCTTCCTGATTTTCTGAAATTGCTGTAGAACACTGTGCACTTTACCACTGTTAACAAGTCCTAAAGTGCTTGTGCTCTCTCCCTTAAACGTGGTAAAAGTGGCTTGCACCCAATTGCCACATTGAATTCATTTGCAAGTCCCTATTAAAGCAGTACTACAGGTACAGAGGACCTGTAAATCAATGCTACTAGTGGGCCTGCAGCAATTATGTGCCCCCCCCCCACATGTCTAAGGTCTGCCTTTGCGGCCTGTATGCAGTTTGAAACTGCCATTTCAACCTGGCAAAACAAACCTTTTGCCAGGCCTAAACCTTCCTTTTTAATACACTTGACACACTCAGAGTAGGCCCTAAATTGCCCATAAGGCAGGGTGCCGTGTATTTAAAATGCTGGGCATGTAGATTTACATTTTAGACTTCTTGGTAATGAAAACCTCTTAAATTCGTGTTTCTCTACTGCGAGGCCACCTCTTAAATTAAACTGGATTATATTGGGTTACCTCTTTACGTATAATAAGTGATAACTTTTGATTGGGAACACATAGAAATGTCATGTTTACACCCAAATGAATTGTAATTTACAACCCTCTTTAATGGTTGAATTGGATTTCAAGTCACAATTCTGGAAATTCCACTTTTAGAAAGTGGGGATTTTCCGGTCTTTTGGTGACTTCAGCATCTATCCCTGGTCACATTACTAGCTGTAGTTGGAATTGGCCTTTGTTTATTCCTCCCAGACAGCCACACAATAGGGGGACTGGGTGTTGGCAGGATGGCCATCCAGGCCTGATGGAAGGGGCTAAGCTGTCCCCTACCACACTTGCACTTTCAAGGGGCTGCTTCAGCACACTCCCAAAGGACTTCACACTAGTCTCTTGTCACCCCATACCCCTCGGAACCAGGTCAGGGGAAGGAAGGACATTCCCCAACCAGGTGTGGTGGGGAAGTCTAAACATTTCTCCCTCTTCAAAGTGGACATGAGGTATAAATATTGGACCCTCACACCAACTCTTCAGATCACTTATGGTCCTGTGGAAGACTTAGGAGAAGGGTTGCCCTGCTGCTGGAAGGGCTGCCGTGTTGGAAGAAGGACTGCCATGATGCCCGTCTGCCTGAGGAAGGAAGACTGGAACTGCTTCTTGAAGCCAGAACCACCAGAGGGACTACAAGGGCTAGCTGACTGGCCTCCTGTTCTGAGCTACAGGGACATAACAATCTCCAGAGACCTGCCCTGCATCTGTCCAGACTCAACAAATCCTGCCTTTACCCTGGTGTTGGCCTTCCTGGAGTGAGACCTGATCCCCTCCCCAAGAGGTGCCTCCCAGGTCCTAGACCCTTGTCTGGCATCAAAAATTTACTCATCATGGCACAACTGAGAGTTTCCTCTGAACCGACACCGCATGATGCAGCTTGATACAACTTGACGCAGGACCTTCCATTGCAGCCCTCAGAACTCCTCATCGGAATTGGTGCAGCACGACGTACTGAACGCTCTGCATCAGACATAAGGTACACTTCTCATTGAGACTGTCCTGGTCTCTGTATCCGACCCACACCCCATCGCAGCTGGCCTGAACTTATGACTTTATCTAGGTCCAGTGTGACCAGATTACCAAAGTTGATGCGTTGTGCTTTTTAGTGCTACTTATAAGCTTGGACTTTGAAATTGCATATCTCCAGTTATACTGATTGGACGTTTGTCATTCTGATATATTTTTATTTATGACAAAAACTCTATTTTTCTAGTTTGGTATAGGCGTTTTTTGTGGTGTTTTCCCCTTATTACTAATTAAGTGCTGTTTAAAGACTTTACACATTGTCTGTAAATTAAGCAGTTTTTGTGCCAAGATACCAGAGTTAAGCACTGATTAATTTAGTGACTGTTGTGGTTCACCCTGAAAAGGATTGTGGCTGTCGCGTGAAGGGCTCACGCCTTTCCCAACCAACAACCCAATTTCTCACACTTGTTTTAAAAAGAATCCTAAGAAATCCATCATAGTAATAGATATCTAGGTGTACTCAAATGCAAAATGTACTTGTGTCCATTTTCCCTTCCATGTAAAAATCCACATGCCAAAATATGATGAAATGGTGCATTTTCACATTTAACTACTTTTCTTGGTTTCTCATAGCCAAAATAGGTATGTTCCTTCTGTTCCCTTGCTGGTAATGTCCTTACTCCTGCTCCTAACAGTAGTGAATTTGCATCTATTTGCAGGATAGAAATTCATGTGGAAGAGGTAAATGAATGCACACAAACTTAACAGTTTGTGAACGTTCACATTCTTTTGTTTTGCTAAGGTCACTCACAAATGCTCAGCATCCTGCTCCCAACCCTAAATAAGAGAAACCAAAAATGACACCATATTTGCAGAATTTATGCTTTCATAGAGGTGCTTTGTAAGAGTTAATTCCCACCAGTTCTGCTATAAAAAGGGGGACTTTACCCTTGCAAATGAATGTTTTTGTGCACCTAGGTTGATCTTGGGTGTGACAGGGGGGTTGTGTTGCTCAGTGAGTGGGGGTGTATGTTACGCGGGGTTGTGCGGGAGTGGTGGGGTGTTGCGCAGGTAGTGGGGAGGTGTCGCGCAGGGAGTGGGGTGTGTCGCATGGGAAGTGGGGTGTGTGGGTGTGCGTGTGTGTGTGCGTGTGTGTGCGCGCGCATCGCATAAGGAGTGGGGGGGTGCATTGCACAGGGAGGAAGGGTGTTGCGCGGGGAGCGGAGGTAGGGATGTTGCACGGGGAGTCAAGGGGGGTGTTGCAAGGAGTGGGGTGTGTCACACAAGGGTGTGGGGGGGGTCATGTGGGGCGAAGGGAATCACAATTAAAACTTTTTTGTAACCTACCTTTCCGCAGGGTCTTCACTGCTCCTGCTCTCTTGCTTTCCTGCCTCCAACATGAACAGGAAGCAGGCAGCCAGGCTCCCTCGCCATAGCCAATCACATTGGTCGGGATGGCGCCCAGCCAGGGGCTAATGGGGTGGCCATGTTCTCCATGCAGGCTGCAATGCAGCCTGCATGGAGAAGGGCAGAGGGCGCATGACTGGTTTGGGCGGCCCAGGAGACTCGACCAAACAGTCTTTGCACACTCAGGAGTGGGAAAACCACTCCTCCCCTGCCCTGCTCAAAGAGCATCATTTGTTGATGGATGGAAAGATGAATGATTCAAACATTCTCCCACAGTCAAGAGATCTAGGTTAAATCCATTGTTCTTTGCCCACTATGATACCCCAGTTTGGATGCAGCCATACGCAAATCAGTCTTGACCCTGTGCCTCATGGGAACAGTCCAGACCAAACTGCCAAACCAGGTCCTCCCTGGACTGGAAACAAGCATCCTGGGACAGGTTTCATGGTATGTCACCCTTCATCAACCGGGCTATCTTGAATCCAGGGGCACAGTGAGCAAGGGACCCACGTCTGGGCATACACGTCCCACTTAGGGCGGAAAGTGTAACTGCAACAAATGATGGACGGAAACCTGAATGATTCAAACGTTCTCCCACAGTCAAGAGATCCGGGTTAAATCCATTGTTCTTTTGCCCACTACGCCACCCCAGTTTGGACCCAACCATATGCAAATCAGTCATGACCCTGTGCCCCATGGGAACAATTCAGACCAAACTGCCAAGCCAGGTTCTCCCTGGACCGGAAACAAGCATCCAGGGACCGGGTTCAGGGTATGTCACCCTTGATATGCCAGGCTAGCTTGAATCCAGTGGCGCAGTGAGCAAGGGACCCACATCTGGGCATACCCGTCCCACTTAGGGAGCAAAGTGTAAGTGCAACAAATGATGGACAGAAAAGAGCAGAGCAGCCCCGCCCACACACCTGCCCGCAATGCAAAGCAAACATAAAATGGTAATAACTACAAGTTATTACAATTTTATGTTCTGGCTTTCTCACACTGAGAGACGGCGCTCGTCCGCCCTAGTTGAGGAGACGCCCCTGCTTTTTTTGTTTTTTGATATTGAGTCTCCCTCTGGAGCTGCTTTTGATCAAGTGCATGAAATTAGATTTGTGCTTCCTTGAAGGAAAAATCTATTGAAGATCAGTTCCCCAAATGTATTGTAATACAATAGCAAAAATCAAAAAAGTTACAAGGAAAGCTGACAACAGACAGTCTGAAATTGGAAATGCAGATAGGAGAAAAACAGTCCACAATCACTAATAAAGCCCAAAAAATGAAAATTACATTGATCCAGAAGAAACAATTAAACAGTTTGGGTCAAGAACCATGCCGGCAGAAAAGATATAAATTCTTAATCCAGTTACAGTGCACAAGCCGTGATAGAGCCTTTTAGTATTAATCGTGGCCCCCACCCTATGTTGATTGTATGTTAATCGGGGAGGGGGGGGGGGGGTGAACTACCTAAACAAGGACAGGTGTGATTTCCCAAAGTTGGATGGCCAGAGAGTGCCAGCCCTCTTCTTTGCAGATGACACCCTGCTGCTTTCCAAGTCTCCCCAGGGCCTCCGACAGTTTTTAAACCGTTTTAACAGGTTTTCTATGGAGAGGAGATTGGAACAGAATAGCTCCAAAACAAAGTATTTGGTTTTCACTACGGCCCGGCACAAATGTTCAAAGAGGAAGATGACCGCGGGTAGCAATGCAATTAATTAGGTGCCCCATTTTCATTACCTAGGTGTCAGGGTTACGCCAAATCTCAACTGGGTTTTGCAACTCCAGAAATCACACTCAATTCTAATACACCACACAGCCTCTATTGCCAAAATCAATGGGAAAACTATCTGCCAGGAGTGTTGCACCGGCTTTTGAAATCTATAATATTACGGCTCCAGGTGCAGCCCTGTATGGTTGCGAAATCTATTTTGATTTGCCAATATCCATATCTTCACCATAGTCGAAAATAGCTTTATAAGATCACTTTTAGGATTGCCAACAAGTACACCGAAGACCCAGCTGTATTATAATTTGGCCCAAAGACTCATTATTCAGAAAGCTAAGTTTACAATGCTTGTATATCGGCATCAATTGTGATCGACAGCAGCGCTAAGCTCTTACTTGCGTGGGTCTGAAAGACTTTATGTCCCCTACATGTGTGTGAAAAATTCCATGAGTGAACTCTATTAGATTGCTTTTGTAGAAATAGGGGCTGGAAATGTTTTGGGGTTTCCCCCTAGGAGTTGAGTGTAATTACGGAAGCTAGATTTTTTTTTTTCTTCAACTACTGAGAATTTGCAGTTACCTAAACAACTTTAACCATTAGTGGTTCCCTGGCAAGGGACATTTTAGATGTTAAGCCATTTCCATGTTATGAGCCATCCATAGACGAAATTACTGCCCCCTTGGTTCGCAAACTTTATATTCAGTTTAGGTACAGGCCGCTCATGAACGAATAAATTAATAATTTTTTATTTGCATAATAACTTAAAATCATTGCAAAGTTGCAGTGCATTATCAAAATTATGCTAAAATACGTGTCTCACACCATTATAATACAAATGTCTGATCGTATATCAAAAATTAAGTGTCATTTAAACAGCGGTGACACACAATTTCTAAAATGTGGGTTACATTCTACAACTCATTGGTTTAAAAATTGCGTATTAGAAAAAGTCTCTGTTTCTTATCTGTTCTTGAGACAGAGTCACTTGGTTTGTTGGGGGTCTTGTGAGGGCTGTGCAATCTTTTCCTGGTGGGTGCTCTTCACTGTTTGTCTCCTTCTGTTACTCTTGGAGACATGACAATTGTAGCCGCACGATTTTCCTCTGTGTTGTTTTCAATTGGGAACCTTCGTGTCATATTCATGAATTTGCCAAATTTGGCCAGGTCCGAGGCCTCCGTTCTGAATTGGAGCAGGGCCACTGCATCAGCACATTTTTTGATCCAATGCCTTAACTATCTACATCGGTGTTGCAGTAATGCCGGGCAGCAACATAGTAGGTGTACCAACGATTCTGCTCTATAGTTGCACAGCCTGCATCCGACTATGTTGCTCAACGATTTCCAGCCCGGGTCCAGTTCTTCTATTGGCAAGGGGACTAGGCGTGCCCATTGAATTTCTTTCAAGCACTTTTTTCCTGGGGCGTTGTTCATGTATGGCTGAATTTTGTGCGTCTCATATGTTTTAGTTAGGCTGTTCAACCCTCTGATGGCCTTCTGTCTTGCTATATCTTAATTTCTTGATATCTGGATGGTATGATTATTTAGCGCCCTCTTTATTGCAGGATCATTTAGTTCTTCTTGGGACCAGGACGCTGTAGATAAGCCCAGCTCCGCCCCTGTCTCCAGACAGTACTTCTGCCATGGATTCGGTCCCCCCTCAAATATAGTTCTCAATACCTCCTTAAGGGATCCTTTCTGGGCTTTTACTGTCTTGAACCAGAATTTAACCAGTGAGCTCCTACATTTATATTTTTGTTGTACCAGGCCAAAATCAAGCCGAATCAGTGTGTTTTGTGTATACTTGGGGAGCCTAAAATGCCTTTTGTAGCACTGGCACTGGGCTTTTTCCATCATCTAATCCATCTTTCCTGGAAATTCATGTGATGCGTACCCAACGACCACGAGGAGTTTTAGATTTTGTTACTCTCATGATAGTTTCATGGTAGGGCTGTGTAGTTTACCTTGAAGTTTGCACAGAGCGTAGCTGGTGGCTTGTATTTTGGCTTGCGTCTTGGCCTGGTGCAAGGTTGCCATGCCTTTGTCGTTCAGCCACACTCCTAGGTAGTGGTATGCTCTTTCTGTGGATATGTTGTTACTGCCCAGTCTCCACTTTAAGCATGTTTTCTTCAGATATTTACCAAACACCACAACTTTCATTTTACTGGGGTTGGCCACAAGCTTGTTCTCCTGGTTTTAGTTGTTTAATGCATTCAAACCTCTTTGCAAACCTACTCAGGTGTGATTGAGAATCACCAGGTCGTCTGCATACTGGAGTATGTTTAGCCGTTGCTGTCTGATTTTCGGGATTGCCAATCTTGCTCTTTCTATAGCTTTCCCCAAGTCTGCTGTGTAAAGGTTAAAGAGTGTAGGTGCTAAAATACAGCCCTGCTTTAGGCCTCGGTCAGTTGGCAGCTTGTGTGTGACCCTATCCCTGCCAGTTTGATACTCACCCAAGTGTAAGTGTACAGTGACATAATTGCCTTCAGTAATGTGCCGGGGATCTTCCAGCAGGACAGTTTGTTCCATAGCTTGCTTCGATTTACCCTGTTGAAGGCTGCCGAATAGTCTACAAAGCATGCAAATACTTGCAGGTTTTTACTGGTGTTTACCTGTAGTGCCAGGAACTAGAGAGCCATAATGTTATCTATAGTGAAACAGCTTTTTCGGAAACCAGTCTGGTAAAAAGGTAATATTTCATTGTCCTCGATCCAGGCTGTTAGTTCCTGTAGCAAAGTACTGGCATATGCTTTACCTTCGATGTCGAACAAGGCAATGAGTCTATAGTTTTTTTAGTTGTTTTTTGCTCCCTTATAGTGTACTGGCTGCAATAGCGAGCCACGCCAGGCATCTGGCATGTCTCCCAAGGCTCTGGATTCCATGTACAGAGGTGATAGCAACACCGCCCAACTCTTGGGGTCCTGCTTGAACAATCCGCCCGGTAGGCCATTTGGACCATGGGCTCCGTCCCCTTTTTTCCTTTTTATGACCTTTAAAATTTATTTCGGGCCTGGGCTTGGCCCACCTCGTCTTTCCGGGCTTCTTCCTCCACTTTGACCCCTTCTAATCTAGGGAACCTGCTGACATTTTGGCCTCCTGGTTTCATTGTGTATATTTCTGCCGTATGGTCCAGCCAGGCTTTGGCTGAGACTGCATTCCCCCTGTCTGTGCTTTTGTTTTCCATCTTGGCTATATACTCCCAGAATTGCTTCTGTTTGTTTGGTTTGCATAAATCAAATAATGTTATCCATTCCTTCTCCATCGTCTGGTATTTTTATTTTCATGCTAAATGTGTGTGGTTCCGCTGGGGTTCTTCATAAACTCTCTCTGCCCCTGCGGAGCCCCTTGTTAGATATGCCCGTCTGGCCTGTCTGAGGATGCGGGTGCTGTTCTTCAACCTTTTGTTGTATTTTCTGGTTTGTTCTTGGTGCCTTACTGATTTTGGGCTGTGTTCCGCGCCCCTTTCAGTAGGGTTGCCCACAGTTTATCGATCCAGGTGGCCCAGCTCCAGATGGCTGGGGAGGGAAGCTTCTTATGTCCCTTATGTGCTCATCATACCTTCCAAGCTTCCCAATTCGAGAGTGTGAAGTGGTTCCATCTGATCCTCTTCACTAATTTGTGCTCCTCCCACCCACAAGTATTGCTTATGGGCACCAATTCTTTACGACAGTCGCACTGGTGATTAAACTCTGCAATAAGCATTGCGTGGTCACTTGTGTCATGTTGGTGTATCTGAAAGTCCGATATTCTGTTCCACATGCCTTTCCTGATGAAGGTATAATAAATTATGCTTTGATTATTGAAGGGCAAAAAGTTTGAAACCTTGGGGCTGTGTTGCTCAGTCCAGGCCTGAGCTGAGATTAAACCATGCGACCTTAGAAAGTTATTAAATTATCTTCCCGCCGGTGAAGCTTGACCATTGTCTGGACTCGGGTGGTGAAGATTGAAGTTCCCAGTAATAATCAAGTCCAAATGGGTGTATTCACTAGAGTTGCGATAATCCATTTGGTATTTGCCAATTTTGTAGCTTCTTTATGGTTAAGATATACATTGATGATTATGAGTTCTTGTGGTCGTGGGTGGGTGGCGGGCTGGAATGACAGACGAGGAGGCCAGATGTAGTGGGCAATAGTGATTTTCTTTAATGAACACAAGTTCCGATTACACTGGATAGAGGGGTAGGGGTAACTGGGGAATGGTCTCCAGCCGAGGTCGTCTGGGTCGGTGCTTCTCGGGCGTCTCCACTCAGGGTTGTAGCCGGGGATTGTAGACCGGGCGGGTGCTCCTCGGAGGACCGGAAGAGAAAGAAAGAGGAGCCGTTAGTCCTACTGGGACTCCGAGGCAGGTACCGTACCCGAGACCAAAAGGTGGTGAAGTGGAAATAGACCGTGCGGAAAAAGGGGAAAGAAGGGGAAGGGCGAGGCTTGGTAAAGGAAAGGGTGCTCGGAAAGGATCGTGAGAGAAACGGAACTCACACAGTGCAAGGTGCTGTATATTATTTACAGGGTGGCTGGACGTGACTTCAAAAGAGAGGGAATCTATATACAGGAGGGGGGGTTACTTCTTTATACAGAGCACCTAACGTGCTTAGGATATGGTGGAAGGTACTTGCGCGCCCCGCCGTAACTCTCCTCCGAGTTACGGCCGCTCTTCAGCTTCCGTCTTCTCTTTCCTCCGTATCGCCAGTCGAGAGTTCTTGCCACGATCTTCCGACGCTCTCGGTCCCTTCAGTTCCGCCTTTTCTGTTGTCGTCCGTCCACAGAAGGGAGGGACTTCCGGGGCACCGGTTGAGTCCTTCCGGTCCGTCGTCACTCCTGATTGGACCCTGTAAGAGAGAGAAGGGCGGGGTCTCCGTTGTCACGGACGCTTTGGTGATCGTTCTGTTTTGGGTGTCCTGGAAGGGAGAACGCCGTAGAGGCGATAATCCGGGCGGTATGCGTGAGGGTTTGGGGACCGGGGAAAAGGGTCCATCACATCCCCTTCCCCTAGCTGTCTTTCGTGTACCGGGTGAGGACATGGGATAACGAGACAGGTAGTCCGCGTTACCCTGGTCCACCCCTTTCCGGTGTATCGTGGTGAAACGGTATGGCTGTAGTGCCAGGAACCAGCGGAGGACCCGGTCATTATGTCCTTTGTTCCGAGCCATCCATTCCAGGGGGGCGTGGTCGGTGTAAATGGTGAATTCCCGACCTTCTAAGTAGTAGCGGAGACTTTCCACCGCCCATTTAATAGCCAGGGCTTCTTTTTCTACCACAGAATAATTTCTTTCTCGGGGAAATAACTTCCTGCTGAGGTAGAGAATGGGTTTCTCATTTCCAAACGGGTCTTTTTGTGATAACACCGCCCACAGCCCCTGTTCCGAGGCGTCTGTCTGCAGAAGGAAGGTTCGTGAGTAATCAGGACTCACTAGCACGGGATCCGAGGTCAAAGCATGTTTAAGATCGGAAAAGGCCTGCCATAACAAGGGCGTTGGGTTTCGGAGCAATGTCTCAGTGTCTGTGTACTTTTTCAATAAGTCTGTGAGTGGTGCTGCCCTTTGAGAAAAATTGGGTACAAACCTCCGATAATACCCTAGGAGGCCTAGGAATGCACGTAGGTCTTTTTTTGTCTTAGGGAAGGGGAGGGAATGGATGGCTTCGGTTTTGGTTTGTTGGGGTCGAATGAGGCCCTCCCCTAGAAGGTATCCCAGATATTGAACTGTTTGAGCAGCTAGGGTGGTTTTAGCGGGATTGATCGTAAAGCCATATGCCCCGAGGGAGGTGATAACCTTGTGAAGGTTGTCCAGGTGTTGCCTCCAGCTATCACTATAGATGACTATATCGTCTAGATATGCCCCCGCATACTGGGTATGGGGTCTTAGTATGTGGTTCATGGCTCGTTGAAATGTGGCGGGGGCGCCGTGAAGGCCGAACGGGAGAACAAGGAATTGGTACAACCCCTCAGGGGTGGAAAATGCTGTTTTCTTCCTGTCCTCTTTCCTGAGGGGTATCTGCCAATATCCCTTACAGAGGTCTAGCGTGGAGATGAACTGCGCCTTCCCTATGCGTTCGATCATCTCGTCGACGCGCGGCAGTGGATAAGTGTCAAAAGAGGATATTTTGTTGACTTCCCGGAAATCAATGCAAAATCTGACGGATCCGTCGAGTTTGGGAACGAGGACAATTGGAGAGTTCCAATCGCTCACTGAGGGTTCTATTATGCCCATCTTCAGCATTTGTTCCGTTTCTTTTTTTATGATTGCCCGACGGGCTTCAGGGACTCGATACGGCCTTTGTCTGACCACCTTCCCGGGTACCGTTTGTATAGTATGTTCGGTGATGGTCGTATGACCTGGTACCGAGGAAAATACCTGACGTAAGGGATATAGGCGGTTCTTGAGTTCGTGACTTTGCTGGGGTGGTAACCCCGAATCTATGCAGGTGGCAAAGGAAAGGAGTTCCTGCTCTACGGAGTTAGAGAGAACGGGACGTGGGCCTTCCCACTTTTTTAACAGATTTACATGGAAGATCTGCTTGGTGGCTCGTGTAGGGTCCAGTTCTAACTCATAAGTGACAGCGGTTACTTGTCGAAGAACGGCATACGGGCCCTGCCATTGACCTAGGAGTTTGTGGTCGGAGGACGGCATCATCAATAGAACCAAATCCCCCACGGAGAAGTTCCGGGATTTTGCACCCTTGTCATATTGTACTTTTTGTTTGTTTTGAGCGTTTTCCAGGTTTTGGTGTACAATGTCCTGTATCATCGCCAAGTGTGTTTTCAGGTTGGCTATATATTCAGGGAGGGGACGAGTACAGTCGGGTTCGGCTTCCCAGGCTTCCTGGGCCATGTCTAACAGGGTACGTGGGGGTCGGCCATACAGTAGCTCGTAGGGCGAATAGCCGGTGCTGCTCTGGGTTTTGCAACGAATAGCGAACAATGCCAGGGGCAGCATATCTTCCCACCTTTTTGCTTCCAACCCCAATAACTTCTTAAGTGTTTGTTTCAATGTGGCGTTATACCGCTCCACCAACCCGTCGGTTTGTGGATGGTATGCTGAGGTCCGGATCTGTTTGATCCCCAATTGTGAGCAGACCTGTCTCATTAGGGCTGATACAAAAGGGGTGCGCTGATCGGTTAGGATCTCCCGGGGAAATCCTACCCGAGAGAACACGGAGATGAGGGCTTTAGCGATGTTCTGGGTGGTCGGCTGCCGCAGCGGCAGAGCCTCTGGGAAGCGTGTGGCGTAGTCCACGAGGACTAGGGCGTAGCGACAGCCGCTGCGAGAGGGTAACAAGGGGCCTATAATGTCCATCCCTACTCTGCTGAACGGGACGTCAATAATAGGGAGTGGTTGTAGGGGTACCCGAGGGGGGCGGTATCTGCTGGTTTTTTGACACACCGGGCACTCCCTGCAGTATGTTTTCACTTGTTGGTGGACCCCGGGCCAGTAGAATCTCTCCAGAATGGTTTGGCTGGTTTTTTCATCGCCAAAATGTCCGCCTAGGAGGTGGCTATGGGCGAGAAACAGGACCCTATCTCAGAAAGGGCCGGGGATCAGTAGTTGGGCCTTTTGTTGTGCCCCTCCCTTACGGTATAACAACCCCTGTTTTTTGTAGAAGTGAGGACCTACGGTAAGGGGATCTTCGTGCTCTAACGCCTTAGCCCACGCTTCCTGCAGGATGGGGTCTTCTTGTTGAGCTGCTCTGAATTCTCGGTCGATCTGCCAGGGGTGGTCATCCGGGACCACCGGGAAGGCACCGGCATACTCTCTTTTCTCCTTCTTCTTCTGTGCTTTGGTTTTCGGGTGCTTGGGTTGGGTTGCGGGAGAGGACAGCCCCTGAGGAAATGGGGCTTCTTCCCACCATTTGGTTAGGGAATCAGTTGTGTCCTGGAGAAGTCCGGGTAGACCGGAATAGTCACTCCCCAATATGGCTTCTTCCGGAAGTGAGGGAACGAGACCTACGGTGAGGGTGGTTCCTGGATCCTTGGGATGTTGGACCTGGACTTGGGTGGTTGGATATCTCTTCGTGTCGCCGTGAACACATTGAATGGCGACCATACCTGATGGGGGGTCAACAGGGTTCTGCATGATCTGGGGCCGGAGAACGCTCTGTCGACACCCAGAGTCTGCCAGAGCTGTTAGGGTTTGTCTGTTTATGGACGATGGAACGAGGGTGGCCCAATACCGGGAATCGAACACACATAGTTTCGGGCAAGGCCAATCTCCATGGGCTCTTCTTTGTGGGGGCATAGTCGAGCGATGTGTCCAAAACCCCCACAACCGTAGCATTGGGGTCCGGGGTTGGTAGGTCGCGTGGGCATTGGTGTAGGAAACAGAGGGGTCAACACGGGTCTTCTGGGTAGAGGTGGGCGGAGAGGTCTGAGGCCTGTGGAGGGAGGGGGTTTCTGTGGATGTTCCTCCTTGCCTCGGGGCATCTCTTGTGCTCGACTGTAGGCGCTTGCTATTTCCACTGCAGTTTCCAAGGATAAGCGGGCATGCTGACGTACCCACCGTTGCGTACCGGGATGTAAAGAGGACAGAAATTGTTCTAAGTGTATCTTTTCTAGAATCTCCTCCTTAGTGGATGTTTCTGGTTTCAGCCACCGAGAGGTCAGGTCCTTGATTCTGAATGACAGGGCTCTGGGAGTTTCTTGTGGTCCTTCTTTGACCTGACGTAGTTTCACCCGGTAGGCCTCAGCATCGATGCCCAACCGTTCCAAGATGCATGTCTTGATGTCCGCATAAGGAGTGATGCCTTGGACGTTTGCTTGTTGGTATGCGGCCTGTAATTCGCCAGTCAGTAAGGGCCCCAGGTAATGGCCCCAACGGTCGATAGGCCATGAGGCAGCCTGGGCTAACCTTTCAAAATTCGTGAAGAAGAAATCCGGGTCTTCTCCCGGTACAAACTTCTGGAGGACCACTGAGGGTAGGGAGGCTGTTGGTCTCTGTTGCTCCAAAACCGTGGTCAGTTTTCCCATAGCTTGTTCGTGGGTGTCTCCCTGGCCTTTAAGTACGTCGTGGAGCTGCCCGCGGTCGTCTTCGGCGGTTTTCAGGAAGCGCTCCATCAATTTCCCTAATTGTTCTTGGGAGGCGGCCATCCTCTGCATTACGGCCTCCATGTCTCCAGGAAATCCCACTTCTGATACCACCTGTGGTCGTGGGTGGGTGGTGGGCTGGAATGACAGACGAGGAGGCCAGATGTAGTGGGCAATAGTGATTTTCTTTAATGAACACAAGTTCCGATTACACTGGATAGAGGGGTAGGGGTAACTGGGGAATGGTCTCCAGCCGAGGTCGTCTGGGTCGGTGCTTCTCGGGCGTCTCCACTCGGGGTTGTAGCCGGGGATTGTAGACCGGGCGGGGGCTCCTCGGAGGACCGGAAGAGAAAGAAAGAGGAGCCGTTAGTCCTGTTGGGACTCCGAGGCAGGTACGGTACCCGAGACCAAAAGGTGGTGAAGTGGAAATAGACCGTGCGGAAAAAGGGGAAAGAAGGGGAAGGGCGAGGCTTGGTAAAGGAAAGGGTTCTCGGAAAGGATCGTGAGAGAAACGGAACTCACACAGTGCAAGGTGCTGTATATTATTTACAGGGTGGCTGGACGTGACTTCAAAAGAGAGGGAATCTATATACAGGAGGGGGGGGTTACTTCTTTATACAGAGCACCTAACGTGCTTAGGATATGGTGGAAGGTACTCACGCGCCCTGCCGTAACTCTCCTCCGAGTTACGGCCGCTCTTCAGCAACCTCCGGGGGATTCCACCAGTCTTCGGACCACTCCTCGAGTTCTCCGCTTCCGTCTTCTCTTTCCTCCGTATCGCCAGTCGAGAGTTCCTGCCACGATCTTCCGACGCTCTCGGTCCCTTCAGTTCTGCCTTTTCTGTTGTCGTCCGTCCGCAGAAGGGAGGGACTTCTGGGGCACCGGTTGAGTCCTTCCGGTCCGTCGTCACTCCTGATTGGACCCTGTAAGAGAGAGAAGGGCGGGGTCTCCGTTGTCACGGACGCTTTGGTGATCGTTCTGTTTTGGGTGTCCTGGAAGGGAGAACGCCGTAGAGGCGATAATCCGGGCGGTGTGCGGAGGGTTTGGGGACCGGGGAAAAGGGTCCATCACAGTTCTTTTCTGGATTTACCATCCCATAGACCGTTTATCACAATACACTGTGCCATGTCCGTTGGACTCCCAGTCTCTTCAATTGAGACCTCTACTGTGTGTTTGACGTAAATTGCGAGACCTCCCGAGGGCCTACCATGTGCATGGAGTTTCCTGTATGGCATGTGGATTCCGGCAAAGCCATGTAAGTGGATGTCCTCTGTGGCCCATGTTTCCTGCAGGCAGAAAAGTTCCCACTATTTGTTGTGCTTAAGATTCCTGCTACGTTCCATGTTAGGAGCCTCAGGCTTATATTGTGTTCTCTATTTGCCGATCCCTCAAAACAAAAATTGTAATGGAATTGTGACGTTTGCCTTATTTTGCACTTTAGGGCTAGGAGAACCGCTTGATGTGACCTTTGTGCAGTGTAGTGGCTTTGCAGGGTGCCATTTTTGTCAGGGGTCTATGCCAGCCTATGTCTGCTGTGTTCCTTTCAAGTACTTTCCTCTTACTGTGACCCTTTTGTTCACTAATTTCAATTGTTAAGTTGTGAAAGCTTGATGGCGTGTCTACGGGGTGAGTCCCTTTTAGGAAGCTTTGTGTCTTTGAACCGTTTCTATGTTGTTAGGTCAAACCACCCTCTTGTGTGACTAGCACATATGGGTATTTTTCATTTTCTAATTCCTGGACCATTATGTCCCATTTTTCAAAACTGGTCTTTTCTCTTAAAACCATGTCAGCTTGGGTAGATGACTTGCATGTTGTTAGTGTGTTTTCAATGGTGGGTTGCTGCTTATTCACCTCAAATTGTATACTGAGGAGGTGTTTGCTCGTTATTTGTGTTAACGAGGGGATCTGATGAAGCAACTTCAATATATTTCCCCTATTGAGGGTGTCTGTTCTTCCGCGTGACATGTACTAGGGGCAGAACATGACTTTTTATGAAGTCAATGTATGAGCTATGGGATTTTCTTGAGTATTTGTCTGTGCTCCTGAGGCTCTGTTCTCTGTTAAACGAACTAGGGTTTGCTCAGTTGGTGTTACATTTCTGTCAGACCCTGCCCCCTCAAGGGTCATTTCCTTTTGTACTGTCAGCTATTCCTGCGGCGCCTGACAGGCAGCGTCTTGTTTGTCTCGGGCTTCCTCTGCTCATTGGCTGGCATGGACGTGTGATCGGGTTTTGAACTACTCCTGGTTGCATCTTGAATTGGCCCTGGCGCTGTGCCATTGTGGGTTTGGATCAGAGTTGGATTTCTACATACTTCGTCATCCTCAGATGGTGTTGGAACATGGATTTGTGTGTTTTTTGTCGAGTGCCTTCTCTGTTTTAAAAAATTGGAAAGAGCTTCCTGCTGGGAGGTGTTTAGTTGATGGCGGTTGTCCTCCCAATCATGGGTGGGTGCTCCCAGATCCTCTGTTCTTGAGTTTGCCTATTCGTTTTTTGTCTTTTCTTTAATCTTTTTTTTCTCGCGTCTGGACAGGGGATTTGCTATTCTTTGCTGGTGGAGCACCTGGTCCTGAGGAACACTTCTGATATAACCACCCATTGACTCTGGCTGTTAGTACTCTGTTTTCGTAAGTTGTGGGCATTCTTGGGATTCAAGTTGGCAATGCAGGAGGTGTTAGGACTCCTAATTCTGTTTGCCCTGTTCGTTATTGCTGTGCATGGACTCTGTTGGGGGTTGGCTTTTGCTAGGACCACCTCTAGGCTGGCTTCTTTCCTTGAAGTTATTGAGCTGGATTGTGTTGCGTGAACCTCTGTGCTTTCCACCGTGGCCATAGTTTCAGCCTTTGTTTCTGAGTTGACGTTGCATCCATTGTTTAAGGTGAGTTTTTTTCAGGTCCGTGATCAGCGCTGTCAAGACTTCCGAGAGCGTTGAAAGTTTTTCCACTATGACTCTGCAGTGGCAGTCCTCACTGTTTGCACGTTTTTCTAGCATTTCAATCTTTAAGCTTATGTTTGTAATGGCCAAGGCTATAGTTTGCATTATGTCCATTTGGACCTATAATTTGTGTGACTGCCAGTGAGGGCATTCATGGCTGCTATAAGTGTATTGTTGATTGAAACCAACCAGTTGCTTTGTTCGTTAAAGTCAACCTCGCTGGTCTCTGTGCCTTCCTCCTGCTTGATTTCGGGTGTCCTGTCGGTTGGGACCCTCCTGGCCGAAGACCAGGTAGCGTGCTGCTGCTTCTCCTCTGAGGTCTGTGCCTTAACACTGTCTCTCCTGGCGTCTTCCCACCCTCTTGAGTTCTGGATACTGGTTTGGGGAGGATCCAATTCTATTGTGTCACCACCAGCTGCCGCGACTTTGTCTCGCTGACCTTGTTTTTCTGTCCCCGGGGCCCTGTCCATTGTCATGTAGAACGGGCTGGGACTCAAAGTCTTTGAGAGTGACTCCCTAGATAAGTCCTACTCCATACAGGGCATAGTTGTCAGCTCAGAGGAGAGTTCAATCACATTGTTCTCTTCCCCGCTTGTCAGTAGGCAAATAATGCAGATTGGCCCGTTGGTGGTAGTGTCCGTATTGTGTGTACTATGTGTACCCCACACTGTGCCATTGTAGGCACCATGTCCGGCCTCTGGAGCGGTCATTGGGGATGTATCCTCACTGTCCCCACTGTCCAGGGGTGTCTGTTGTTGTGCGTTTCACTCTGGTTGGCCGTCCTTTTCACTGTTGTTGTTTCTGGGCGTGGCTTTGAGGCTTTCATCCGGGGTTGTCTATACTACTGTAGTTGTTGTCCAAGGTTTTTAGCCTCTTTTGGGCACTCTCTAGGGCACCTCTCCTTCCTCCTGGTTGACGGCTTTTGCCCCCTTTTACCATGATCACCGCCCTGTTCTGCAGGAATACTCGGGGGGAAGTTTTCCAGCCAATTTTCCAGGCAGCTGTTGGAATGCCTGAAGCCTTGTATTTGGGTCTTGTGGGTCTTGGGCGGGTGCCTCCCAAGTTCCCTCTCCCTAGGCCTGTTGGACTCTGTGGACTCCGTGGGGGGCGTTCCAGGTGGTCATCCAAGTTGTTTATTGGGCTCAGGTGAAATGCTTGCGTGTGGACCGTGGGTTGGTTCTCCAGCTGAGCGGCGTCCTGGGCGCTCTTTTCACCTCCGGTACAGCTGTGCTGCTGTACCGACTGTTAGCCTAGCTGATCACTGGGTGTGGGAGCACACCTTGGCTACAAGCTGCACCCACACCTGGACGGGCCGCCTCTGCAGCTCAGGGGTTCGACCGTCGCCGTCTCAGCGGGGGGCGCCTTGGCCCTCTCCCCCTCTGTACTTACTGCGGCAGTGGCTTTCGGTATCTAGTGTGGGGGATTGCTAGGCTGGCTGGAGATCTGTGAGGCCAATGAGCACCACGGGAGCCAGTGGAGTGTGCAGCGTGCATGCGTGTATATGGCAGAAATCGGTGTGTGGCAGGTGGAGGGCAGATGACAAGCAGTGGAAAACCATGACCATGAAGCTTTGTAATAATTGGCCCAGAGCTGTACCTGGGGATGACTCGAGTCCAGTCTGTGGAGAGGCTCCAGAATCACTAACACATATATTGTTCTTTTGCCCTGGGTATCGACTCCAAAGAAGTTAGTGGGTAGCCCCGCTCGGTAGAAATTTGTGCACGGACCGATATATGGAGGCATATAAAACTCTCTGCACTGACACAAGTAGACTGATGGTCTTTTCACTCTCTAGTTATTTACTGTCAGTTTTGATTTGACATAGCAAGCTTAGACAAGCAGTCTAGGAAATTATAGAGCTTTTCGATTCCTACAATAGAGAGCATTTTGCTGAAAGGGAGACAAACCATTCATGGTTCAATTATTTTGATCATTTTGTAACTAATGATCTAGAAGAATGTATTCTGCATCCTGGAGGTTTGTTTTAGCACTCTATTGTACATTTACATACCCCGCTACAGGGGGATATTCTCTTGTAGGCACAAGCTAGCCACAACCCTAGAATGCCACTACACTACTCTTTGGACTGACATGTCTGGCCCTTGGGTTTGCAATCTTGTCTCTTGGTACAATTCCCCTCCCCTCATTCAATTTTAACCTTCTGTGTATATTTGAATGCATCCAATGAGCACTTGCACTTTCAGTGGTTTACAATTGCATTTTAAATTTGTACCAAAATACAAAGTTATCATGTTTTTAATCTTAGTGTTATGTACATTTGGACGGTGACTTGTTGACAATGTTTTCTACTACTGCACAAATCTTTTTGATCCACAACGAAACATACTATGCTTTACTAGGATGTTTTTATGTGTATATGCAAGGTCCAAACCCTCCCTTTCACTACATGTAAGGCACCCCTAAGGTAGGCCTAAGGTAGCCCCATGGGTAGGATGCAGTGTATTTAAAAGGTAGGACATGTACAGATGTGTTTTACATGTCCTGATAGTGAAACCGGTCCCAGGAGGCTTGTTGACAGTCCAGGGAGGACCTGGCTTGGCAGTTCAGTTTCCATAAGGAACAGGGTCCATCATTTGTTCATTTTCTTGATTTGCCATTCCGTACCTCTGCCTCCCTGTGGAATCCACGTTTGAGGGAGGGTGACAGTTGGGCTGTTTGTGCATTCACTTTAGACAGTCACACAAAGGGAGCTGAGGTGTGCCCTTCATATCCTCAAGACCCATCACAAGGTGTGAGCTAGAGTGGTGGGAGGACTTGTCACTGACACCTGCACAGGGCTGAGCCTGAAATAGCACAAACCTGTCTTCACCCCCATGTAGTGTGTCTGGAGCCCAGTCAGGGAAATGCAGGGTCTAGTGCACTACAGAGACTTTCCTTTAAAATGTGCCTACTCCAAAGGCAGAAACTGGAATAATTATTGTAGCTGTGACACCCTAACTTTAGAACATTTGTGGACTAAGAGGAAATTCTGCCTGGAAAAAGAGCTGGATGCTGTAGGAGGAGACTGACACTCGGCCTGTTGCTTTGTGTGTTGGCCTGCTGCTTGCTGCTTCTGTCCTGGGAGTGAAAGGACTCAACTTTGGTTTTTACATTCTGCTTTTGAAGGTTCTCAAAGGGCTTGTGTGTGCTTGACTCCTATTAAGTCTCAGGGCCATCAAAGACTTTCTCTGCAGCCCCTGAACTCCTCTGCTGGGAGTTCAGACCTGCAAGTGGTGCTAATTCCAGTGCTGGGCCCCTGGAGGTGGCTTGGCTGCTAAGAACCAAGAAAATCCATGCATTGACTTACAGCACCCGTTTTTGCTGATGCAGCACTGCCGTGCGGTTGAAATACAAATGCATTGCAACTAAGTGGCTGAAAGATCAGGGCAACCCAAGTCTTGAGCACCACATCACCAATGTCTGTGGCGCACACACCGACTCCGGCACAGGCCCTGCTGTGCAGCTGAAGCAATCGATGCATCACCTGCTTCGCAGTTTGGAAATTGATGCAGTACCTGTTCCATCTCTGCCGGATTGACCCAGCACGTCTAGATATTTGATGCATCATTCTGGTGCGCCATGTTCTTCATCAACGTGATCCAGTAGTAAGGAACCAAAGCTGCGTGTCCGGAGATAGACGCATCACCATCCCTCACAGTAAGGAACGGATGAATCACCTCTCCTGACAGTAAGAAACTGATGCTTCACCTCCCCTGGGAGTAATGAACTGACACATGGCTTTGTTTTTCTGGTGCCTCACCTTCCCTGGGGCTGTTTTCGTTTTTGATTTTGGTGCATCCCAGGTACTTTGTGCTAAAAGTGACACATCCATTCTTTATTATGGACTAAACTAATTTGAACCTTTTTAAAGGATTTGTGTCGTTATGGTCTTGCTTTATTCTGATAAAAATTGGTTATTTTTCTAAACTAATGTGGTGTCCATTAGTAGTGTTTTCACTGTTACTGTGTGTGGGTGTATAAATACTTTACACATTGCCTCTGAGATAAAGCTGACTGCTCATGCCAAGCTACATGAGCAGGGTTTATCTTAGCTGTTTAATCCCCTTACCATAACTAGAATAGAATAGATCCCTACTTAGATAGAGTGCAAACCTCTGCCAACTAGCGACCCCCATTTCTAACAATAATGATAACAAGCACAAATGTAAATAAGCTGATAGTACCAAACCAGTGACGAAATCTCAATGAATGTGTAAATCCGGGAAAGTTTATGTAGGGAGTTCAGGATATCAGTTATGAGCCAGAGCAGTAGCCAACAGGAAGTAGCCTTTTATAGAGCAAAATATGCTATAAAAGCATGGGTCTAGTTTTAGGGCTCAAGGCAGAGGGTGGGTATTTTGAACAAGGACTGTGGGCCGGGTGGGTCACGCCGGGGTCTAGTTTTAGGGCTCAGGGCAGAGGTTGGGTATCTTTTACAAGGGCTGGGGGCCGAGGCTGTGGCACTGGGGGGGTAGTTTTAGGTCTCAGGGCAGTGGTCGGGTATTTTTAAAAAGGGGTGGGGATGACTGGAACTGATTTGAGGGCAAAGGGTTGGGGTCATGGAAAGCTTTTACCACGCATATGCCCTTAACATGCATGCCTTTATAACGAAATTCTTTGTAAAGGCATAGTCGTTGTAGAAAAATGTGTGGTTAAAGTTATATGTTGTAAGGCATTCACATTGAAAAGCATTTGTGGTAAAGGCGTGCGCTGCAACGGGATGCGTTGTTCCGTCATACATCCCACCTCATCAGCTAAGCGATGATGTGCAGCAGGTTGTGGTCCACATGCACAACAGACATTCAATGTGTGCCCCTTTTATGAAACACTTATCATACCAGCAGATGAGATCTCGGTTAGGGCTTCCTCATTTTGCCAGAGTACTATATAAGGAAAGGTTGTTTTTTATATAAAGAACTACCTTGGTCTGAGGCAGGTGTGTAGATGCTTCTGCAGGTAAGCTTTGAGTGTAGATCAATAGCGAGAAGCAGTTTACATATTGCAGTTAAATGTATTATTGCAATGGGGCTTCAAGAGCAGGAAGTTTTTTCTGAATCTGGTACAGCTTCTCTTCGGCTATCCAAGAATCTGGATCATTCAGAAGTTGACAAAATATATGTCTAGTACTCACAAATTAGATTCATCATCATTAAAGTGCACCCTACATGTGGGGAGATTATTTTGGTGACTGTTGTACTCCAACAACCTGCTCTTAAGAGAGATTGCTTATAACTGGAGTTCTGAGCTAGCCTCGATAGCTTAATATCGATGCCTATGGCATTTCAATAATAAGAAACCATTTGAAGTAGCCTTAGTGGCTGTAGTTTATCATTAGATTTATTGAGATTTTTGTTCAGATGATATTAGCATAATTAGAACGCTGCAAACATTCTAAATTTGGTACGTGCATTACCTACTGAAATTGCACATCTTTCAGTGAATGTAGTACCGAAGAAAGTATTGGGAACTAGTTCTGGCATTTGCTGTTTCCAGTACTTGTTTTTAAGTAATGAAAGCTCTAGCTGCTCAAGGGTTGCTCAAGGTTAGCCAGGTTTCATCTCATGTTCCTGTGAAGGGACTAATGAGTTAAGAGTCTGCCAGTAGGGGGTCCTAAAAAGGGGTCTGACTTGACTTGCCACTCGAGCATTTTCCTGGTGGGCTGCAGGTTAGGGAACTGCTTTCAGAGCAAGAGGGACTGCAATGACGCAACCATGCCCCATGTTGTCCCATTCTAATAACAGCCTTCTGCATTGTGCTTTTTTTTTTTTTTTTTTTTTTTTTTAACCTTGCCTCACTTTAGTTGCCCTGGTCCTTAATAATGCCTTCCCGCTATGTGATTGTTGTGAATTAGCACTTGTATAGCGCGCAATTAGCAAAAAAGCAGGACAACTAGAGCGTATGCAAATACAAAAACAGCTAAAGAGCTTTGTGCAAGTAGATTCCACAGTGAGAGGAGATGACTTCACTCGCTGAACTGAAACAGAGCGAAAAAGCAATTTGCACTTAAGGCACAGTAATAAGTTGTTTAAAATATTCTGTCTGCCGGCTACCCTTGGGGAGAAAGTGAAGTAACTGCAAAGAAAACCAGCACTGGCAAAGCCAAAACATCTCGCCTATGGAAGAGCAATTGGCTTTGGTAATGTGTTTTAGCCATGTTGTATACCAGCATATCTGCTGGTCAGCATGCCTAAAAGTTAGTGGCAAAGAGGAGAGGGGCGTGGAGCATCGTTGAGTGGACTGGCGATCAGTGGAGTAGAGGGCCTAAGATTGTCCTGTATCGAAGTGGCACAGAGTGGAGTCATGTAGCAAAGCATACAGTGAACTGGCGCTGAGTAGATAGACCTGGTGTAGAGTGCATTGGGTAGAGTGTTGAATAGTATAGTGGTGTAGAATGCAGTGACATAGAATTTAGAGGAGTTCAATGCAGCATCACAGAATGCAGTGAATTTGATTAGAGTGTTGCATACTACGGTGGCGTAAAGTGCAGTGGCATAGAGTGCAGTCGTGCAAAGTGTAGTGATGTAGAGTTGAGAGGGGCAGAGTGCAGTAGTGTAGAGTAGGGTAGAGGGGCAGAAAGGGCAGTATAGTAGAGTGGCATAGAGTGGTGCAGTATAGTGTTGAAGAGTGGAGTGCTGCAGAGTGGAGTGATGTAAAGTAGAGTGGCATAGAGTGCAGTGTTGCAGAGTAGTTTGGCGTAGAGACCAGTGGCGTAGAGTGGTGTTGAGTAGAGTGGCTTAGAGTGCAATGGTGTTTCAGTACAGTGGTGCAGAGCAGAGTGCAGGGGCATCGAGTAGAGTGGTGCAGAGTAGAGTTCAGTGCTGTGGAGTGGCTTACAGTGGACTGGCGTAGAGTACACTGGTGTAGAATTCAGCAGCATACAATCCAGTGTCGAAGAATGCAGTGGCATAGATTAGAGTGGTGCATAGTCGAGTGCAGTGGCGTAGAGTGCAGTGGAGTGGCATAGAGTGCAGTGACATTGAGCAGAGGGGTGTAGAGTGTAGTGGCATAGAGTAGACTGCTGTAGAGTGAAATGGCATTGAGTGGGGTAGTGCAGTTCAGAGCGCAGTGGAGTAGAGTAGAATGACATAGAGTAAAGTGGTGTGGAGTGCAGGGGTGCAGAGTGCAGTGGTGTAGAGTGGTGTAAAATGGAGGGGTGTGGAGTGGAATGCAGTGGATTGGTGCAGAGTGGAGTGGAGTATGCATGGTGTGGTAGCACATTGCCATTACAGGCAACACATTTCCAATTGAAATGCTGTTACATTTGTGCAGACACAGTTTTACTAATAAAGCAATACAGTGCATTATAGAATGGTAATGTGCAGAAATGGCATCACATATTGTACTGATTTGTTCTGCTCATATTAAAGTATCTGTTTCCAACACACTTCATGATTAACAAAACATGTGGTTAATTTGTGCTTTTGTAATTCAGATACATTCTGAAATACTTGTACAGTTCATTTAAATGTTGTTGTGTGCCAGGGAAAACACCCTTTCCTACTCCCACTATCCAGCAAGATTGTCACAAAAATCATCTCACTTTGAAGTCAGAGAAAGAAAAGTAAACATTAAGCTCTCCCAGAGACAGCACTTGGCATTTGACTTCTGCCTATGAATGGACAGCACATGTGACAAGCAGCTGTGCTGTCTGGTAGGCTCCAACCTAAAGAGAGTGAGGACACTCATGCTCTTAAATCCTAGCCTGTGTATGGTCATATGTAGGAAAGTAGGTTCTGCTTCCATGGTTACCACCACTTTTTGCTGGTGTCGTGTTTTTCTGACTAGTCTGACTGGGATCCTGCTAATCAGGACCCCAGTCTCTGTGCGTCCTCCCTAAATTGAAGCATGGTGAGTACTTAGGTACCCCCCACCCCAGATTGGCTACCTGTGTACCCTTGTAAGTCCCTAGTATATGGTAGTAAGGTACCCAGGACACAGGTACACCAGGGCAGACCACACAAACTGTGAATACAGGCTTGCCATTGCAGCCTGTGTAAGCTGGTGCTAGCACCTTTTACAACAGATATAGTTTCTTATATCTGAGGTCACTACACTTAAAACCTACAAGTCACCCCTAAGGCAGGCCTTTCAATCCTGAAAGCAGGGTGCTTGGTTATAAGTGTGAGGGTGCCCCTGGATGAGCAGGACTCCCCAACAATTGCCGGAGTCCATTCTCAAGGCGTTGTAATTGCATCAGTCATCACAATACATAGGGTGGCCATGTGTCCTTACGCAATGGCTAACTCTAAACTGGCCGCAATAAACCCTGGCATGTTTGGTATCAAACATGCTGGAATCATACCTCAACACAGTAAACAGTGTTGAAGGTATGATTCCATGCACTCTAGGGCTCCTCTGGGAAGTACCAGTCTTCCAGACCCGGACAGCAAACTATGGCTGCTGCCAACCATAGACACAAATCTGCCCTCCTGCTGCTGAGCCAAGCTCAAGCAGGGGAAGGTAGGACAATAGGTTTCCTGTCACAGGGAGGTGTGACCACCTCCCAGACAGTACTTAGTGTATTGGGCCAGGGGGAAGGCGATTGCCAGCGCCACTAGACTGCTTTGAAGGGCACATTTGGTGCCCTCCTTGCATACTCCAGTTGGAACCAGTTCAGAGAGCCGTTGGCTTCGGTGCAAAACTGGACAAAGAACATCTGAGTATCCCTCCCACTGTTCAGCCCCTCCTCTGGGAGGGACCCCTGAATCATCTCCAACCCTTTCTTTAGGGTACTCAAGGGCTAACGTGTGGGTGATTCTTTAGATTCATCGTGGGACAAGGTTCAGATCTGAAACCACTTCAACTTCAACCATCCGGGCACTTTGGGCTTCGTTGGACTTCACTTTGGGAACAGAGACTGAATCAGGAAGACTCCTGCTGCTCCTTATCCCGTTTTCCTGCCAGTCTTCGGCGTTATCCGTGCCTGTGCTCCATACAGGTTCTTCTCCAGGCCTCAGGGCATCCAAGACACCCAAAGGAATCTCCCTTGGAGTAAAGGAGTCACTCCCCTACATGTGCAGACACCACAGCTAAGCTAACTGGTCTGCTGCTCCTGATGTCCTACGGAATCCGAAAGGATAAGCAGTACAGGTGATAGTTCTGCAACTCCCTCGAGGCCTGCACTTTCTTCCCAGCAAGTTTAAAGCCAGTATCCCTCACCTGAACTGCTGGAGCAGCACCCCTGTGCAGTGCATCGACGTGTCATTGCCAAGGCTTGTTGACTCTCTTCACCAGAGATATTCAGGCTCCAAGAAGATCCAGCGTTCAGCATCTCTTGTCACCAAGCTCTTTGTCCACCTTACATCCTCTGCACCATGGGCTTGCATCATTGGTGAGTTGCTCAGGGTCCCCTTGCGGCTCCTGTGCCAATGGCCTGTGGGTCCTCCTGAGGGTTACTTTGGGCTCCAGTCATCTCTCCTATTTGCTCAGGGCCTACTCTGACATACCTGCTCTTGGTGAGTCCCTTGCTGGTCCTGACACTGCACCTTTTTCGTTTGCCACATTTGTTGCCGCTGCCAAGGCTTGTTGGTGCTCCCGCCGCACACCGACCACCTGGCACTTGACATCCGACATTGGAAAGCTTGTAAACGGCTCCTGGTCTTCCACAGCATCATCTAGTCCGCACAGTTACAGTGCTAAGGTCTCTGTCAACTCTCCTGCATCTTATGACATCGGTGAGCATTCGTCTTCCATGCCTCCTGGTCACTCCTGAGTCGATTGGACTCTGTCCCCTCTGCTTGCAGGTACTTCTCTTCCTGAATCCACCCTTGGGTTCCAGCTGACTCTTCCACCTTTTTCGCCAGAGGCATCCTTACCGGAGTCCTCCATTGTGGTCTACGGCGGTTTCCGACGTCACTTCACACCTATGCACCCGGCTTCCCTGATGCAGGAATCCTGATTCCCAAGGTATCCACGGGTGGGGTGACTCTCCAACCTTTTATCTTCCACAGGGTTCTTCTTGAAAACTGCAACCGCAACTTCCCCATTGACTTTTATTGAGCACTCTGCCATGTATCCACTCTGAACACCGCCTCTGTGGGGTTCCTGGGTACTTACTGTGGGTGGTACCTCAGGTCCCCAGCTCTGGCTCAAGGTCGTGGTTCGCATTCAACCTTATTAGTATATGGTTTGGTCTCCCCCTGGGGAACACTGTGTATGTGTGCTATTATTGAAGTATTGTGAATATATCTCCGGGTAGGAGATATTGCAATGTGTTAGTGAGTGTTTAGAATAATTACATATTTTTTATAACCACACTGTGTGGTTCTTTTTCACTTAAACTACACCATATGATTAATACCGGTAAAACAAGCTGCTTTAAACTCCTTCTGGACAAGTCTGAAGGCTGCTCTCCACAGCTACCACGTAGAGAGCTTTCTAAGGTTGTCTAAGACCCCTAAAATCACCCTAAGAGATGTCTGGATTAGTGCAGGGTCCTTCACTTGAATAAATGTGCACCATATACTAAGCCAGCCTCCTACATCATACATTTTAAATCGTCATATCGTCTCGCAAACTAATCTAAAGAACTTTCCCATTGTCAGGACTACTATGATTATGCAGCACGGAGGTCCGATTTAAGAATCAAGGTTATTTAAATTTGGCAGTAAAACTAGAAATCATGCAGTACATTTTTAGGAAACTGCAAAATATGTGGAAAATTATTACATAGATTTAATAAATCCATTATTTGGTAAATGCTACTGCCACAGAACCATAGAAATACACTGGTCTTTCCCACTGTCTATTGTTTTATCAACATTTTTTCTTGGGTAGTAAACAGAACCTAAACCTTCTACTATCAGTCAGAGTCCATTGTTATCTGCACTTTGAAAAGAGCCTTATATCAGATAAATGCCACTGTATTACACAATTGGCTGGAAATACTGCCACATCTGTCTCTGTGCCAATTGGCAGCACTTGCATGTATGTTTTGGTATTTCCAAAGCAAACTTAACTGGCTAACACCAGAGAACTATAAAGGGCAAACAAACCTCAGTGAGGATACTTAGGGGGCAGAGGGAGGGGGTGGAGTTATGGATAAGCTTGAGAAGTCAGTCTATCTGAGGAAGTGTTCCCTGGAGTGGTGAGTTTTCCACTTCTTTCTTAATTTTAGGGGTTTTGATGTCAGAGGAGAAGTTATTCCAATCCTGAGAGGCATAAGCAGATAAGACTTGTTTTCTTCTTTTCTGCTTCCTGCTGTTTGTTTTCTTATCTGTCAATATCAGAATTCCTCATCTGGCATTGACTTACAGATATTGTTTGTCCAGACCAACCCGAACACCACCCACCACGGCACTCTAATCTACAGAACCCATGGACCCTTCCACCCTTCAGCGACTCCGTCATAGAATTTATCACACCCACTCTCTCGCCTCCACGGGACTACATCAGTGACCTCAACTTTCACCTGGGCAACTCCAAACACAAAAACACCTCATTCCTTCTGTTACACCTCACCACCGACGGACAACTGGTCACATCCCCAACCCACTCAGGAGGACACATGCTTGACTCCATCTTCTCCAGCGACAACATCACCGTCAGCCACACCTCCGAGCTCCAGTGGACTGAACACCACTGCATCCACTTCTCCTTCACCAAACCCACTGTACACCATTACGCCCACCGCTACCCTTGCAGAAGTTGAAACAAGGTCACCGAATAGCAGCTCACCACCTCCCTCAGCAAAACCCCTCCACTAACATCCATGGACACTAATACCTCAGAACACAGCCTCCACGATGGATCTCCAACTGCGCCAATACTCTGGTTCCCCTGAAGAAAGCCCCAGGTGAGTGACACTGCAAGAAAGACAGCTGCTTCTCTCCTGCCCTTTATGAGTCCAGACACTCCTGTATATGGCTCGAGAAGAGATGAAGAAACAGCAAGACCCCGGAAGACCACTCAGCCTTCAAGCCCGCAGTCACTGCATACCCACACCTCATTAGAACAAACAAGAAAGTGGCTCTACAAGAAAGGATCATGTCAATGCACTCAATACTAAAGAACTTTTCACCCTGATCAAAGAATTTGCCAGACCCAGCATAGAGACCGCATACATTCCACTCTTCCCAAGACCTCTACAACAGCCTCAGCACCTTCTTTTACTGAAAGATTAAGGAGATATACAACAGCTTTGATAGCCTCAAAACCCAAGACCCTCCCCTCCCACCCCACCCACAACCAATGCATCCAATGGCACTGGACCCCAGCAGATCCTACTCAGCTGGAATCTCCTTACCGCTGACAATACCCTCAAGATCAGGAAGAGCATCCCCTCCGGATCACCCTCGGACCCCTTCTTGCACCACATCTTCAACAGAGCCGACACCTCCATCGCCCCCAAACTATGCTCCACTATCAACTGTTCCATCAACTTCGCCCCCTTCCTGGAAGACTGGAAACATGCAGTGATCAACCCCTTGGTGAAGAATCCCTCTGCCGACCCGATGGACCTCAAGAACTTTAGACCCATCTCTCTCCTCCCCTTCCCAGCCGAGGTCCTCAAGAAGGCCATCCACACCCAACTTTCCAAGTTCATCAAAGCGAACCAATGCAGCTACAGCACAGAGACCGCACTCCTCACCGCCACAGATGATGTCCACACCCTCCTCAACAGAGGCAAAACTGGAGCCCTCATCTTCCTGGACCTCTCAGCCACCTTCGATACCATCTCTCACTGCACTCTATGCACAAGACTCCACGACCCCGGCATCCACGACAAAACTCTGTAATGGATATGTTTCTTTCTTCACTGGCTGAACACAGAGTCAGACTACCACTGTTACACTCTTAACCTACAAAGATCAGCTGCAGAGTGCTTCAGCGCTCCTCCCTGAGCCCCACTCTCTTCAACATCTACATGGCCCCGCTCACAGCCATCGTTTCGAACCACGGACTGAGCATTGCCTCCTACAAAGACGACACCCAGCTGATTCTCTCCATCACCAACAAGCCCAGAGTTGCCAAGAACAACTTCCAAGTTGGGATGAAGGCTGTCACATGCTTCAAGATCAACTCGGAGAAGACCGAAGTCCTCATCATGGGATCCACCCCTCTGCCTGGGACGACTCCTAGTTACCCGCATCACTTGGAATACCCCCACCCCCACAGACCACACACAGAACCTTGGCATCATCCTAGAACTCTCTCTCACCATGAGACGCCAGATGAATGCCATCTCATCATCCTGCTTCCACACGCTACCCCTGCGCTGAAAGATCTTCAAGTGGATCCCATTGAGTCCAGAAAGATGGTCACCCATGCACTCACCAGCAGCAGAATCTACTACAGCAACGCACTCTACATCCGCATCATCCAGAAACTGCTAAAAAACTGCAGAACATTCATAACGCCCCCACGAGACTCATCCTCAACATCCCCCGCCACAGTCGCATCACCCACCACCTGAGAAGCCTCCACTGGCTCCCAGTCAACAGAAGAATCACCTTCAAGCTCCTCACACATGCCTACAAGACCCTACACAATGCAGGATCTGCGCAACTTAACCACCGCCTCGCATTCCACGCACCCACCAGAGACCTCTGCTTCTCCCAACTGGCCACTGTCCCACGTATCCACAAGACCACGGCCGGAGGAAGATCCTTCTCCTACCTCGCAGCAAAGACATGGAACACCCTGACTCTTCACCTCAGGCAATCACCATCACTACCTCAATTCAGGAAGAACCTCAAAACCTGGCCCTTTGACTGAACCACAGCGCCTATGGCTGACCAACAGTCCATTCCCAACCCCCCCCCCCCCCCCCATCCCCCTCAGAGCCTTGAGACCCTTACGGTGAGTAGTCCCGCTTTACAAGTCACTTGATTGATTGATTGATTGAGAGTCAAGGGTAAATCTGAGCCATTCGCTCTATTCTGTCACTTGGGAAGTGAAAACCACTAAGTTTAACTCAGAGGGCCACGAATGAATCAGAGTATGTTTGGTACTGTTGGCAAATAGGAGAAATGTGATCTTTGCGAGGTTTAACATCGGAGCGTTTGGTGGCATCCAGGAATGGGTGTGCTCAAGGCAGTCTTTGCGTCTCTTTATGTCTTTGCTTGAGGAGATTTTGAGATAGTGTTGGGTGACGTGCCAGAAAAAATAACCCATTATGATTTATGGTACATGCTGCTTTTATAATATGAGAGGCGGTTCTTAAAAACATATAAAAGCACTGCTCAAGTATTCAATTATGTGGCATCCTTTATTAAGCACCTTTATAACAAAGCAAATGTATGCTCAAGTATAAAAGATTATCAGGAGTAATCACTGAAGATCAAATAGGCCAGTGCAGTTCATTGTGCTTGGGAGTCTGCTTGCAGCAATTATCTGTTCACAGTGCTAAGTGTATTACTCTCATTGATGAGTACTCTCCGATTACTGGTCTTAAAGAATTAGTCCTCATGCCATAGAACTATTCATAGGCAGTCATTTTTACAATGTCATTTTCCTCGTTGCTCCATTTCCATGATCGCGGCGGTAGTATGTAAAGCACATAACATACCAGTTTTCACAGTCCTTAAGTAGATAAAGCTCCTTAGTGTGATTTATAGCATTACTGTTCCCTTGATTCTCTCTATTTGACACCTCTCTGTTTTGCCTTTGTGTACTTTATATCTTTACCTTTCTCTCTATTGTTGTATCTCATGTCTCTACCTCACCAGTCACTCATTATGCCCTTTATCTCTAAGGCACTTCTGTGTCTGCGTCTATTTCTGACTATCTATGTCAAATCTCTATATCACCTCTCTTTCTCTTCCTCATCTTCCTTTCTTTATCAAGTCTTTATACATACTTCACCTCTTCTTCCTCACTCCTTTCCTCTCTCATTCTCTCGTTCTCTTTCTCCCCCTCTCCATCTCAATGTACATACTCTATCTCTAACTGAACTCTAATTTGCTTATTTCCATGCCTTACACTTCTCTTTACCTGACACATCCTTTTGTACCTCACTTCTCATTATGCCATACTCCTTACATCAGCACCCTCTACTGTTCCTATGTATTTCTCAATATTGCATGTCTGTCTTTTCTCTCTCTGTACCTCATCCCTTTACCTGCCCCTCCTCCTATATTCCTTTCTCCCTATCAACTGCTCTCTCTACCTGACTCTATACCCTTACCTACTTCTCTACTTCACTTTCACTCCTTATGCTGGTTTCCTCACCTTTATGCCCTTTCCATATATCTCTCCCTACCTCTCCTTCTTCCATATGTCTCTCCCTACCTCACCTATCTATTTACCTCATTTCTATCTTTACTTCCTTTCTCTCTACTTTCTCTTTCTTGCTGAACCATCCTCTTTACTTCTATGTTCGCCCCTATCATTCATTCTCTTACTGAGCAGAAAAAGTGATCACTAGTGTCTAACTAAAGAGGTGTGCGAGTAAAAGACAATAGGAAGAAGTAGGCAAATGAAGTTAATAAAACAGGTTTCACTCCAATATTTGTATTTTCACTGCTGCAGTGAGAATGGCAGTAATACAGGAGGATTTGCTTCGGATTACAAGCATGCAGCTTTTTAAGTACATTTTCAAGCTCTGTTTGCATATATCTTATTTTATTTTAGTACTATGCATTAGTCAACTAAACATTAACCAAATGACCGTTACCTGGTTCTTTCCTCCCATGGGAGGGACAGGCTAGACACTGAACTCCCTATAAAAACTTGCAATACAAAAACAGTGATAAAAGTGCAAAAAGAAATGACTTTATTAATGGTTGTTCAAGTATTACCTAGCTGGCGGGTGGTGGGCAGCTTGATCATTCAGCTGATATAGCTTTTTTTCTATTTCTGAAAGTTTAATATCAAACTCAATACAGTGTGGCAGCACGAGGGCTCACATTAAGGGAAATGGAAAACAAATTCAAAAGTTGTTCCAAACAGGCGACCCCAAAATGTGTCTTGCCTTGGGCCCGAAAAATCCTTGAAACTATACTGCTTCAACCTCCTTGTACTCATGCCAGTGCCTTGCTTCCTGACAACCATTTTTCTAGCTGATTGTCTTCCAAGAAAGTGAGTCACTTTGTTTGATATACAGAGCAGGCAGGTGTGTTGAAATGTGGAGAGTACGCTGCAGGACAGCTGGCTGCTTGTGACAGCTTGGAGGAATTAAAGAATAGAAACTCATTCATAATCTTTCAGGTTAATGCCATGGCTAGAGAGACTGCATTTGAACACGAGACCACAGCAGGGGCGGCTCCTCTGCTAAGGCGAAGGAGCATCGCCCCACAGCTTTTCAGCAGTGCAAAAAAGGAAACAAAAATGATAATAACACAATGTTATTATCATTTTATTTTTCCCTGCTGAAGCCAGTTTTGGGGCAGAGCGGGACTTGGCTGTCGCAGCCAGTAGGGGAGGAGTGGTGAATGCACTTAAGTGTACATGACGATTTGGCCAGTTGTGTTGGCCCGGCATAAGAGTTATGCACACTTAGCATGTTCTCCACCCGACTGTATAGCATAGCCAGGGTAGAGAACATACACAGGCTCCCTCTCCCTGTCTGAGCGCCAAACCACGGCGCTCAGCTCAATCATGGACGTGCTGTCATGCTGGTGACAGCAGTTCTTGGAGCCTGTGTGCTTCTGGTTCACAGAAGGAGAGGAGAAAGATCTTTTTTTTTAACCCCCTTATCTCCCCGCCTCACTACTACTGCCAGGAAGCAGCTGCCACTGAACCAAAATAGGAAATTTGGGTCTCTGAAACCTTTTTAACACCTAAAATCTTTGGCGGCTCCTCCACAATGGGGGAGGAGTGTTGCCCCTCTGGCTCAGAGACAGCAGCTGGAAAATCATACCATATTTTACTGGCTCCGAGCCAGTGCGTGTAGGGAGGGGCGGGGCCATGGGAGGAGGAATGTTTTGCACTTCTGAGTGCGCATGTCTATATGGTCGGCCATCCTAGGCCGGCCAAACAGACATGCACACTTAGGTGGCACAGACTCCCTGTGCCTGAGCGGAGCATAAAGCCAGCCCACTTAGGCTACTCTCATATGGAAGGTGAACCTGCAGTGGAAGCAGGTGAAAGGTCCAACTGTGGAGTGAGGCAATGCGAGGCAGCAGTTGTTGTCTCTGGGGTTCAGGGCATGGAGGTCTGCAGGGGCATACCTGTGGGAGTACAGAGGGCCAGGGTTCATGGCACTGGGCGCTGTCCAGACACACACAGGTGCAGATGTGTTTGCCTTTGGCGAGCATTCAGTACGCAACCAGCACGCGTGCTTAATGCATCCGCAAGCAGGGGATGATGCCTTCCATCATTTCCGTCCAAGTTGCTTACAGCGTGAACACTGATCCGCTACCGCCTGGTTATGACATGTGGCGAAGGGCTGGGATCTGCGAATCTCCTGCACTAAAATTTCTAGGGCTAATTCATTGAATGTGTGAGTAATCCAATTATTGAAGTAGGAGAGATCTGCCTCCAAATTTGCCATAGGAGTGTTCAGTTAGTAAAAAACGTACAATTAAAAACACCTTTATACAAATTCTTCTTACATTTCATGCATTTAATTTCATTTCATGAGTGTGTGTAGTAATGGATAGGCATGAACAAAGTTTAAGTTTGGTCAGCAATTTTCACCATTTACGTGTGGTCTGAGGACCGAAGGTAGAGGAGATTTTTTTGCTCATACCGAATTTTGAAAGGGCTCAACATATGATCTGACCAGGGCTGCCGAATGTTTTCAAGTTAGGGTTGTTAGAACGCACACCATCAAGGGTATGGCCAGCAATATGTGTGGATGCAGTGACCAATTGGTGAAGGCCAATAATACTTAGCATCTCCATAAATTTGGCTACATTAGAGTCATTAATACACTCAAGATGCTATTTAAAATCTCCAAGAATAGTAAAATTCGCCTAAGTGGGTGCCAAGGTAGCTAGAGTTTCCCCCAGAGAGACTAGAAAAGTAGCCCCTGAACCTGGGGATGGTAGATTAAACTACCAACAAATCACTGGAAGGGGCTTGTCTTAAAACAAAATCCAAGGCTTTCTGCCCCTTTCAGGGGGGTTAGGTCAAAGGTATCACATTGAAGTGTGTCCCGGAAAATACTGGCCAGCCCATTTGTTTGACAGATTAATTTAGTTTGCAAAGTAACTTTGTATTAGACAACCTGAAGATGAGCAAGATGGGAGGATTTTACTGGTCTTCTATCTTGTACCGGTGGGCTTTTATACTCAGTCTAGGCAATAATAAGTTGCACTAAGCAAAATTATTATCGGATAAACAAAAAACACTACATATATGATTGAAGAGAGGAGAGACACGGGTCAATAAAGCCTGCAGTTATTCTGTTGAGGATATATATTGTTTTTCATCACTCATGCTTGTGTATCAAGTCCTAAGGGAATGTATTTCTCATTGTTCAGATTCATAACAAGAAAATACTTGAGCCTTTGTTTGCTCTCTTGCGTTAACATGGTTCGATAAAGAAAGAGTAGAATGTTTTCTGGAATATCAGAAATGTTGACTTTAGTTATTTATAACTGAAAGCAGCTTTGAAGGGTTGGGTAAGATGGCGGAGCAACCTGATTTATGCCTCTCATCCTGTTCGCAGACACAAGATGACGGTGCAAGGGATTTTGGTCAGTATTAGGAATGGGTGTTGGGGAATATATTACACAGCAATGAGAATCTCTTACTGCTACTACAAATGAAGAACTAAATGATTTTCTTTTTTTTTTAAATAGACTCCTTTCGAGCTATGCTTGCAATATCTGTTGCTCCGTTAGCCGCTCCTGTTCTACAGTGCCTCTGACAATCCCCCCTCTATAAATTTGACCCTTTGTCCCATTTAAATGGTGGCCAGCAGTAAAAATATGAATTCATTCAGGAAGGGTGTACCAGTGCTTAATTTGAGCCGGTGGTTTCCGGTGCTTTGCACCGGCGCTTAGTGACAGTCCACCACATGGCGGCGCTGTCTAATTTGGAGATAAGCACAACAAGCGATTTTAAAAGTCAATATACATAAAAAAATACCTGCCACTCCTGCCTTTAATGTAGCTTTTGCTTGCCTGGAATAGTCTTAATTGCCACACTGGTAGGTTTATGATGGTTAGTAATTGTTTTGGTACTATCATTGCAACGCCAGGAGGGGCAATGGGTGTTGCAGGCTGCAGTGGTCTCCCGAGAAGGGTCCTGGAACATACTTTTTTTTACAGATTAAGCACTGTTCTGCAACTCAACTTTTATTCGTCCAACAATGGTTGATATGTCCTTGGGTCCCAGGCTTCTTCCAAATATCGGCATACCAGGATACAGTGTTTCAGCTCTCCTCCATACCTAACTCCTAAAACAAAAGGCATCTGTCTAACTAACAAAGACGGTGTCCTTGCACCTGTTACAGAAGCATAAGAACAGAATATCCTTGCACGCACATGAATTTCGATGACTACCTCCAAATGAGCTTTTCCAGGGAAAGTACACTTCAGGCCTACATAATTCAGCTAACATAAGAAATATGAATAGGCCTTTCATAGCAAAACGTAAACATTTATTTAGGCCTCTATACATCAAGAATTACACGTGTTAATAAATCAGTAAGTACTATTCTTCATCACGTTTAAGGCACGATTACTCATACCCTGAGGCTCATTCCATGAGGCTCTAATCAGGATGCCTGCCAACCAGAGTCACACTGTTGGTTTTGGGTCAAGAGGCAAGTCCAGTCTTTCTACTCAGGCAGAAGAGTAGCAGGCCAGTAGAGTAGCAGCCCTTTTTGCAGCACATCAGTCCTTGTTCTGAGTTTTCCACAGGTTCAGATGTATACTGAAGAGTTTGGTATGAGGGTCCAATATTTATACCTGGTACCAGCTTTGAAGTAGGAGAAGTTTTCGGAGGGGTCTGTCCACAGAGGTGTTCGGAATTTTCCTGCTCTCTGTTCTTGCCCCAGCTTGTTTGCGGGTACAAAAGACTAAGGTGAAATTATTTGTGAGTGGGCTGAGGTAGAGCCTTTGTGATAATGTGTAAGTGTTGGTAGCAAAACACACAAGATGATGGACGGAATGTTGCACATTGGCAAAACATTCACCCCCAGTAACAGATCTGGGTTTAATCCATCGTTATTTTGCTCACCACACCACCACAGTTCAGACATGGCCATATGCAAATCAGTCTTGACCCTGTGCCTCATGGGAACAGTCCAGCCCGAACTGCCAAGCCATGTCTTCCCTGGACCGGAATCAAGCATCCTAGGACCGGTTTCGGAGTTTCACCCCTCTTCACCCCTCTTCAGCCAGGATAACTTGACTCCAGTGGCATAGTGAGCACGGGACCCACGTCTGGGCATACCCTTCCCACATAGGGTGAACAGCAAAACACACAAGATGATGGACGGAATGTTGCACATAGGCAAAAGTGTTGGTAGGTGACCGCTCTTCCCCTCTATGAAGTCAGAGATGGTGCATCCTGCCATCACCTATCCTCCCTTTGACGTACTGAGAGTAATACACAAAGGCCAACTGTCAGAAACACCTAGTCCTGTGACCCAGGATACAGGCTGCAGGCACCGTATGGTTGGGGCAAGAAAATGCCAACTTTCTGAAAGTGGCATTTTTAGAATTGAGTCTTAGCCCCTTGCATGCATCGGACCGTCCCTGGCCGTCCGACGTCACGGTGGGCATGTGCATTGGACGGCCAGGAGCCGCCCGATCTGCGCACGCGTGGAATTTTCCCGTACTGCGGGGAAATTCCGGACACGTTCAAAGGGTTCAAATCCAATTTTACCATTAAAGAGGGTTTAAACTTAAAATTCTATAGACACCCACCTGCTCCCGATTGAAAGTTACCACTAACTAAATGTATTAAGGTAACTCAATGTTATCCTACGGGAATGGCCTGCCTTGCAGTAGTGAAAAAGGACTTGAATAGTATTTCACTACCAGGACATGTAAAACTTAAAAGTAGATGTGCAACTTTTTAAATACACTGCACTGCCATATGGGATGTTTAGGGCCTACCCTAGGGGTGACATATGTATAAAAAGTAAGGTTTAAGACTGGCAAATGTTTTTATTTTGCCAGGATGAAATGGCAGTTTAAAAGTGCACACCCAGGCCGCAAAGGCCAGCATGTTTGAAAAGCTACTTTAGCGAGTGGCAAAATATGTGCTGCAGGCTCACTAGTAGTATTTAATTTACAGGCCCTTGGTACAGGTAGTACCATTTCACTAGGGACTTACCCCAAATTGGCACGTTTAATTTACTTGTAGGTCAATGTTACCATGTTTTAGGGAGTGAGCGTCTGCACTTTAGCACTGGTCAGCAGTGGTAAAGTGCACAGAGTCCTAAGGCCAACAAAAATTAGATCAGCAGAAATGGAGGAGTAAGGTAAAAGGTTTGGGGAAAGAACACCCTAAGGCTGACAGGTCTAACAGATTGGTTTTATTGTGGCATGCATATCCTGTAAGTAGGCAGCGTGGTTCAAAGCAGTGAAAATAATGTGCTCAAGGGATAAGACTGCATTGAGTGTTACAATCCCAGTTCTCCAGCTATGGGCTATAGGTCAAGCTGAAGGTTCTTCACAAGGGAAAAGTTTTGATAACCACCAATAGAGCCTTCTCTTAATTGGTGTTATTACATTAAAGTTGAATATTGGTACTGAAGAACCGTTTTTATTTTGTATATTTTTATTGAGAAGTACATATTCGTTTATAAACAATACATTAACCCCTTGGCTGCGGCAGGAATTCTGCCGCAGCGCTGGGGAGGGTTTGGGGGCACTATGGTGGCGCCGTGCTCATGACGGAACCACTCCGTCATGAGTCACGGAGTGGTTCCGTCATGACTCCGCCCACGGCGCTAATCGCCCGCACAGGCAGGGAATTAGCGCCGCGTGGGCGGAGCGGCCGCCAACGGCCGCAGCATGACGGAACCACTCCGTCATGAGCACACGGCACCCGTGGCTCATGACGGAGTGGTTCCGTCATGAGCAGGGAAGGGGTTAAAAAAAAGAGTATAAACAAATCAAATTATGACCACACAATAAATTACTATGAAATGTTAACTTCTCAGATTTCTAAATATAAAAAAGTTAATACAGATATCAAAAGATACAATAGCTAAGGTACTCATAAAACCTGGAAAGGACGGAATAGGAATGGTGGACTAGGGAGGAGATGATATAGATAGTATACAATATGTTGTAAACCATGTATTTTAGACAGTTGGAATATAGGTGCGATAATATCATGCAAATATAATATTTCAAGTGAAGATATTCCCACTAACTCAACAATTTCCAATAGGTGAACAGTAAGTCCTAATTCAAAAAACAGTGTTACTGGCTAAAGAATCAAAAGTCCTAATGATAACATCAACAGCATGAATATAAATAATGATGGTAATGAATTAATAAGGAAATGAAAAAAGAAGTGATTCCCTTATTGTAGTTCCTAATTAGAAGAAAAATCTGAAATATTACCAGAAATAGAATTTTTATTAGCTAGAAAGGGGTTCCAAATTTTAATGAAAGTTCCAAGATTGTCCTGCAATCTATAAATGAGTTTTTCATATGATGCTATTGTATACATTTCAATAAGACATTCATCATGTGTAGGGCATTGTGGTGTTCTCCAATGTCTTAATATACAAATGTTTCCTCCAGTGAGTGCTAAAGCTATCAATCGTCTTGTATGGTTTGTGAGATTTGGGAGATCAGTATCATCATGTAATAGAACTAATTTTCCGTTAAAGGAATGGACACTTGTATAGCTCTGTGTAGAGAGGCAGTTATGTAGGACCAATATTCCTTCGAAATTGGGCATCGGAATAAAATGTGTAGTATATCGCAGTCCTCCTGTGGGCACCTCCAACAGGTAGATTGGTGTAGTAAACCTGCTGACTTGAGTTTTTGTGGTGACCAGTACCAGTTATGAAGAATTTTGAAAAGAGTAAATTTCATTCCTACCTCTCTGATTCCATTATCCATGTTCATAATAACATCCGCCCATTCCTCATCGGAATAAGATACAGTAATTAACCCTTGCCATTTGACATAAAGTTGTGCTAGTAATGGGTATGAGTGTAATTTATGTACTATGAGATTATAAAATCCAGAGACTGCACCTTTGAATTTCCTCCCAATTTGTAAGTATTGTAACACTGGGAAATCCTCAACTATCCAAGGAAATGGTCCTAGACTACGAAATAGGGCTTGTTTTAGTTGTACGTATTTCTCCTCTTGGGAGGGAGGGAGTTGATATCTCTGTGTTCATTGAGATTCTGACACAAATGTAAAGGTAGTGGTACATCAGGATCATCACCTTGGTCATCATGTTGCCTTACAGTGGTGTGGTCACCACGCTGAATCAAAGAAAAGATTAAGAGGTAGCCAGATTGCCTAACTGAATGCTAAGGCACCAAATTAGCATGAGAGCTGGGCAGACAGAGGAAGGGGGGGGGGGAGTTGGAGCAGGGAAAAGGCACCAAAGTAGCTACAAAATATGATAACCAAGCAGAAACTGCTGAAGACTATACATCTGAGAGGGATTGGCATCAAAGCTTTGTGTGATTGACAACTGGATGGGTTTTGTGGATGAAGTAGTGCAGAACTGGCCTTGTTTGACATGTAGTGGAGATAGCCATTGGAAATATGATTGGGAATTTTGGGAGAACCAGGGACATGCCACATATCAGTGGTTGTCACCTGCTCTTACCCCTTTGCTCAACAATGACTCCCTCAACAATCTGTGAGAATGCATTTTGCTCCAATTAATGTTGCAGTGAGATGTATTTGTATATATCCCTTTTGAATTACTTTGGGTGGTGAAATCATACAAATAGACAATTGGTGACTTTGTATAAAAACATATATATTTCATAAAATGAATCGAATGTAACATTAGTGTTACTACGTCTTCGTCTGCAATTTTACAGTGCGCTAACTGTTTTAATTGACCGCAAACGTGATACTTTTGGGATTAGATTCTGGTTGTACTGTACCTCGCTCACATGAGCCTCTGCAGGACCCCCTCTACGTGGACACATCAGCACCTGAGCTTCTTGGCACTGCTGACGAACAGCATTACTCCTTGGCTCTCTGCCATCTCTGGAGGTGGATCCTTTTCCATGTGATTAGTCTCCGAGTGCTCTAGTTCTCCTCTCCCCCATCATGTTTCCATGAGAAGCTAGAGTGCCTTACTCTGCAGCACGGGCTATTGAATTTCTCCTGTAAGTGGTCCAAACGTTCGTAAGGCTTGAATATTAACCAAAAAAGGGATCTTAATGCCCACCAGAGGCAAGGCCGTAGTTAACCTTAATTGAGGAGTCTCCATAGCAATCAGAGCTGAACTCTGACTGAGCATGCGCACTGTGCAAAGGTAAACTTAGTTGAGTGGCTCATATTCAGGTGCATTTTGTCAATATCAACAACGCCTTCCTCAGACAAAGTAGAAAGCAGTCGGACACACGTTTTCTACCTCTTAAATAAGGAAGGTTATTTTTTTTTAAAAGGCACTAAAATAATTTACACTAAAATATTTTGGATCAGAAAATTCAATAAAAGAAATTACTTTTTATAGGGTGATAAAAGTTTTATTTTGAGTGTTAATGCATGGTTGAGAACAAATGTGGAAAAAACTCAGAAGGCTAACATTACACATTACTTTTGCATCACACCAAAAGAGACAAATCTCTTTCAAGCTGTTTTCTTATGTTTAAGTTATGTGCACATATTCTCCTTACCTGCTCTTTTATGAATGGCTCGATCTGAAGTGGATCACGAAAACAATGGGGTGACCCTCTGTCCCTCAGAACCTGGGTATTTATTAAAGAAAAAACAATGGTTCTGTCGGGTATGCGTAACTCATTTCTTGTACACATAAATCAATTATCTTATCTCTTATATGTAATCCTCACATGTAACAACAAAACCAATTTAATCATAAGGAACACACGGAAAAGAACAGTTGGATGGATAAACAGTTGTTTTATATAAATTGCATCATTTATCAGTTACCCATACTTGAATAAAGGGCTGTCAACAAAAGTGGAGTTTCAAGGTGAACAGTGATCAATTGACATAGCGTGCTCAGTGATACAGTTGAGTGCGTAATATGTACAATGTGATTAAGGTATGTACAAGGGAAGGGGGAGGCCAGACTAAGAACAATGACTCTGCTGCTAATCCAAATTTAATTTCTCGCGCAGAGCCTTCAACTGGACCAAGAGGTAGCGTCGACGTTTCAACCTAATATAAGCACTATTGAGTGGTCAATGCGGGTCTTCATCAGGACAAGAGGGGAAGAGAGGGATGACAGCCTGTAGATTTAGACAGAATGTGAGTTAGGCATATTCCAGTGAGTGTGTTCCAAATATGAATATAAACAAAGGATTATTTGGCCGTGACTCACCTAGTGAAACCAGAGTTAATCCTGAGTGGTGGAACAGAGGGGCTCAGGTCTGCGTACTCCTGGCCCCATCACATTTGATCTAAGGAAAACAAAATAAATGCGTGCTTAAAAACTAATGTTCAAGCGGTGTGCTCATGGAAATTGTATTAACCAATGGTGGTGGCTCACCCAAATTAATAACAGGGATGCGGGAAGCAAGGAATTGATACCACTATCCCGAGCAAAAGGGGCCCGCAATGTCAGGCAGGAAGTGAAGTGGATTCGGGACTCACTTCTATGGAATGGGCGAAAGACGGGAAGGGATTGATTTATGTCCCGTATGCGCTATTCACAATTGCAACATCCGTGTATTACGGGCTGTGCTTCCCTAATCAATTGTAATCTGCGACGATATCAGTAGATTGCTTGTAGGGGGCGACGGCAGGCAAAAGTCATGTCGTGCCGCTGCGATTTGTCAGCGAGGCCTCTTAGTAAATGACTGACATTTTAATAAAAGTACGAGCCGGCGTGCGCGTGCACTCCACGCTTGAGCGTGCAGCAACGGAATGCTGGCCCACCAGTTGACTGGCGGCGGCTGATGCGATTCTACGTCTCATGCTCAGAAACAGTGGCCTAGCCCCGGAGCGATGCTGACGCGTTGCCGTGTCACATACTCAATTAGCCTGGAGGGAGAGGAGGTGAAGTTTGTTTCTTTACGTGTGCACCGTATACACAACTCTTACATAGATGCATTACACTCCACCTAAAATTCTGTGCTGTATAACACACACAATGTGCACAGGTGTATGGCATCGATCACTAGCGTAAATACTTTAAATGATCTATTTAGACAACTCATAGATATAGAGATTTAAACAAATACCACACAGTTGTATGTCACCATAATTTAAGCGATAAAAACAGGTGGTGATGCAAACTATTTAAACAACTCAAAGTAAATTCTAATTCAAAACTGAATCAACATGGCCAGAGATACCACATATTTGTTAATTGCGAGGCATCTCATGCATATGACGCGCATTAGTGATGGGTTAACATAATCACAATACATGGACACTTTACCGATTGTTACATGCTGCGCTTCCGCAAATTATGTGGTGACATTTATATAATGCAAATTCATACATTCCGTACACTGTACACATGAAAGTATTCATGTAGGTGGCACCCATCGCAACGCCCTTGCACTGGTAATAGAATTGGTTCCTGAAGATGAAGTAATTCTGCTTCATAGCAATCTCCAACAGAGCGATCACGAAATCAGTGGGCATCCAATGCGGTCTCGGGAGTTTGTCCAATGCAGCCCTGGCTATGTCCAATGCCAGCCAGAGAGTGATTTCTTGAATAAAAAGGAGCCCAGGATCTCAACGATATATACTCTACCTAAGGTGCACAAGCAACTGGACAAGCCACCTATCGTGTCCGGATGTGGGTCCATCCTTGAGCCGCTCAACCAGTTTATTGATTTCTTCCTTACACCGTGGGTGCCAGAAACCGAATAATTTGTTAGAGATACGATGCATATTATCCAACTGTTGGAGGGTCAACCATACGACATAGAAACACAACTACTTGTAACACTCTACGTGTCCTCTTTGTACACCTCCATCCCTCAAGGTAAGGCATTAGACGTAGCCAGGGCTGCATTGGACAAACGCCTGAGACCGCATTGGATGCCCACTGATTTCGTGATCGCTCTTTTGGAGATTGCGATGAAGCGTAATTACTTCATCTTCAGGAACCAATTCTATTACCAGTGCAAGGCGTTGCGATGGGTGCCACCTTTGCACCTAGTCTGGCGAATATCTTTATGGATGACTATGAGGAGGAGCATCTATACAGTTTTGACAATCCCTATATAAACCAGATTGCTGCATGGAAGCGGTACATAGACGACGTCATAATGATCTGGTCGGACACAGAAAATGACCTCAAAGAATTCCGTGATTGGCTGAACACCGGAACAAGAGACATCCAGTTCACCATGATCAGCAACAATGAATCCATTGATTTTCTGGACCTCACATTCCGAGTAGAGGAAGGTTCCTTGTTCTGTGACCTATATCGAAAACCAACCGAAAGAAACACACTCCTTAAGTATGAATCACATCACCCACGCAGCTTGCGGGACAACTTGCCATATAGCCAGTACCTCAGACTCGGGAGGAACTGTACATGACTGACGGACTTTTTCAAAGAAATAGAAACCTTAACCAATCGTCTGAAGGAGAGAGGTTATCCAAAAGGTCTTCTGAAATGAGCACGCAAACGTGCCTGGTACTGTCCAAGTGACCAACTTTTGCAGGTGAAACAGAAACCAGAAAAGACGGAAAACATTGTGTGTGTGACATTTAACACCAAAAGTAACAACATAAAAAAAGGATCGTGAAGAAATATTGGAACCTGGTTGCAAGTGAACTGAATACCACTGCAGATCCTCTGTTTGCCTTTAAGAGGGGCAGAAACGTCAAAGACAATGTCGTAAAAGCATACCTTGAGCCTCCAAAACCAATGAATCTTAGAAGCCACCTGGGCCTACCACCTATAATTGGTAACCACAAATGTGGCCAATGCAAAGCTTGTCCATTGAAGGATCTACATTCACGCATAACAACAGAACACATAAGTTGCCGCACTTTACCAATTGCAACAGCAATAATGTGAAATACACTATTCGCTGTCTATGCGATTTACTTTATGTTGGTCAGACCACACAGAAAGTGAAGGCTAGGATACTACTGCATATGAGTAGAGTGAGGTGCAAAGTGCAGGGAGCCCCACTAATTGATCACTTTGTTTCACACAATCATCCCCCAGAGTGTATAAAATGGTGGGTTATTGAGAAAATCTGTCCCCATCCTAGAGGGGGTTCGCTATCAGTGGCCCTCAACCGCAAGGAATGTAGGTGTGTCCATTCTCTCAATACTGTAATGGTGTGTTTGAACGAGTTTGAAGAGACCTCAAGACAAATGGGCCAGCTCTAGTCAGGAGATATGCCCAGCACACACACGTCCATAAAGATCTGTACTCTGTAGGTCTGTTGCTGTATGGCCACTTTCAGCAACTGATAGGAGCACTGTTGTCAGCGCATACGGTTGACCTTCAACCGTTCTGGAGAAAAACTATGTTTTTATCGCATATCTTGCCATGTGAAAATGTTTTTAACCTCAAAGCTTGTGTTGTCGCCTTCATGGTTTTTTTTTGTCCTAAATGAATACCTTCATGTGTACAGTGTACGGAATGTATGAAAATGCATTGTGTATATGTAACCACACAGTTTACGGGAGCGCAGCATGTAACAGTCGGTAAAGTGTCCATGTATTGTGATTATGCTAACCCATCACTAATGCGCGTCATATGCATGAGCTGCCTCGCAATTAACAAATATGTGGTATCTCTGGCCATGTTGATTCAGTTTTGAATTTTCTTTGAGTTGTTTAAATAGTTTGCATCACCACCTGTTTTTATCGCTTAAATTATGGTGACTTACAATTGTGTGGTATCTGTTTAAATCTCCATATCTATCAGTTGTCTAAAAGATCACTTTAAAGTATTTACGCTAGTGATTGATGCCATACACCTGCGCCGCATTGTGCGTGTTATACAGCACAGAATTTTAGGTGGAGTGTAATGCATCTACGTAAGAGTTGTGTATACGGTGCACACGTAAAGAGATAAACTTCACTCCCTCTCCCTCCATGCATACGGCTAATTGAGTATGTGACACGGCACTGCGTCAGCGGCCGCATTGCTCCAGTGATAGACAACTGTTTCTGACCATGTGATGTAGAATCGCGTCAGCTGCCGCCAGTCTCTGTTGCCAGACAACTGGTGAGCCAGCATTCTGCTGCTGCACGCTCGAGCGTGGAGTGCACACGCACGCCGACGCATACTTTTATTAAAATGTCAGTCATTTGCTAAGAGGCCTCGCTGACGAATCGCCACGGCACGACAGGACTTTTGCCTGCCGTCGCCCCCTACAAGCAATCTACTGACATCGTCGCAGATTACAATTGATTAGGTAAGCACAGCTCGTAATACACGGATGTTGCAATTGTGAATAGTGCATACGGGACATAAGTTAATCCCTTCCCGTCTTTCGCCCTTTCCATTGAAGTGAGTCCCGAATCCACTTTACTTCCTGCCCGACATTGCGGGTCCCTTTTGCTTTGGATAGCAGAATCAATTCCTTGCTTCCCGCATCCCTGTTATTCATTTGGGTGAGTGTTTTACTCCATCAACCATCACCATTGGTTAATACAATTTCCATGAGCACACCGCTTGAACATTAGTTTTTAAGCACACATTTATTTTGTTTTCCTTAGACCAAATGTGATGGGGCCATGAGTACGCAGACCTGAGCCCCTCTGTTCCACCACTCAGGATTAACTCTGGTTTTACTAGGTGAGTCACGGCCAAATAATCCTTGGTGTATATTTATATTTGGAACACACTCACTGGAATATGCCTAACTTACATTCTTTCTAAATCTACAGGCTGTCATCCCTCTCTTCCCCTCTTGTCCTGATGAAGACCCACATTGACCACTCAATAGCTCTTTTATTGGGTTGAAACGTCGACGTTACCTCTTGGTCCAGTTCAAGGCTCTGCGCGAGAAATTAAATTTGGATTAGCAGCAGAGTTATTGTTCTTAGTCTGGCCTCCCCCTTCCCTTGTACATACCTTAATCACATTGTACATATTACGCACTCAACTGTATCACTGAGCACGATATATCACTTGATCACTGTTCACCTTGAAACTCCAATTTTGTTGACAGCCCTTTATTCATGTATGGGTAACTGATAAATGATGCAATTTATATAAAACAATTGTTTATCCATCCAACTGTTCTTTTCCGTGTGTTCCTTATGATTAAATTGGTTTTGTTGTTACATGTGAGGATTACATATAAGAAATAAGATAACTGATTTACGTGAACAAGAAATGAGTTGCGCATACCCAAGAGAACCATTGTTTTTTCTTCAATCTGAAGTGGGACCTGTAGCAGAGACACTGTTTTTAGACTTTAAATTCAAGGAACTGATGTTCACTAGAGGTGAGCAAGCCAGACAATTTATGGGATGAGCTGGCTTGATTTGACATTAAGAGCCCAAATACGAGCCGAGCTCGAAAAATTGACAATGTCTTACACAGGTTGCCACCTTTCTAGAAGAAAAATGCTGTCCACTTGTCTATGTTTTAAGAGCCCTCAAAGCCCCGGGCATCGGGGTTGATTGGAATCTGAAATAGGCATCCCAAAAAAAGTGGTCCACATTTTCTGATTGTGCTTTTTTGCAAAACACTCCTTCAATGTTTTAAATGATATGAAAAGGAGGAGGGTCCTATAAAAGAGGCATGGCCAAGAAAGCGCAACTGAGTAAATTTCAAGAAGCATTGCCTGTGGTTGAAGGATGTGGTTTAAACATGTAAACTAAATTCCTATGCCTGACCAGTATTTGGGCAGCTCGATGTGAGTTTTCTATTATTGCAGCCAAACAGTTTTCTCAAGTTTGCTATTAGAAGGTGTCAGATCCCCACAATTCTTACCTCGTGTTTGTGGAGGAATCCCGCAGGGACGACATGGGCAACCCCCACCTGTGCCCTTCTGTTACTGGAAGGATAAAAGACACTACCCAGGTCAAGGAGGGAACCGGGAGAGGTTGCCAGGAAGGGTGGTGAGAGCGGGAGTGGGTGACGTGAAGGGGCACCCTTCGTGGCTCTTGAGGCGGTGTGGCAGTCCCCGCTACCTAAAGGCAAGAGGAGACAGAGGTGACTAAGGCACAGATTTTCGGTAAGAACCCACACCCATGGTCACCGGGGACATATACAGAGATCTAAGGGGCAGGAATCCCTACTTGGTTACCTGGTGGTCGGTGTCATTCGCTAGTGGCTTGTTGAGTCGATATCTGCGAGGTCCGTGCAGTTGTGTGGCTCGCCCAAAGAGGAAAGAACATCCATAAGCGCTCCTGCGCTACGTGGAGAGAAACTGTAACGGCGACTTCGTGCAGTCGCAGGAGTCGTCAAAGCAAACAAGATAGCGCCACTGCGCTGAGGTATGTACAAGGAAGAGGCGACTACGTGCCGTCGCACGAGTCGTCAAAGCAAACGAGATAGCGCCACTGCGCTGGGGTATGAACCAGGTTGTGGCGACTACGTGCCGTCGCACGAGTCGTCAAAGCAAACGAGCTAGCGCCACTGCGCTGGGGTATGAACCAGGTTGTGGCGACTACGTGCCGTCGCACGAGTCGTCAAAGCAAACGAGCTAGCGCCACTGCGCTGGGGTATGAACCAGGTTGTGGCGACTACGTGCCGTCGCACGAGTCGTCAAAGCAAACGAGCTAGCGCCACTGCGCTAAGGGGAAAACAAGGCTACGGTCCAGGGAGGATGCAACGCTCCTGCGCTGCGGTAAGGAACAAGGAGGGGGCGATTCCGTGCTTTCGCTCGAGTCGCCAGGAAGAAACTGTAGGCGCCCTTGCGCGGTCCGGACCGACTGTCCGGTTGCTGGTGGAGCCTTCGCTACGCTCCTGCGTGTCGGCGAAGCTCTGGGTGGAATCCGAAGCGCCGAGACTGCAGTTTCCCGCCGTGATATTCCAGTGCGGCCGGAAGTGACGACTGGCCGTCCCGAGGCATCAGCTGAGCACCATATGAAGACTAGACTGTCACCTTCCAAAGTTAAGAAGGGGGAGGAGTCTCGTTGTGCGGGACGTCCGTCCGGTTTTCAGGCAGCTGGCGTGAGAGGCGATAGGGAAACATGACAGCACCCACCCCTAAAACAGACCAACCCCGCGGCTAAAGAGGGGTCAACAGGACGAGGTTTCTGAGGGTGTCGGGCATGAAAGGCTCTAACTACTGAGGGAGCATTGCGGACGTGTGAAAGGGGTTCCCAGGAGCGTTCTTCCGGGCCATATCGCCTCGAATCCACCAGGTAATAGAGCTTCCCCCTGGTTCTACGGGAATCAAGAATGGCCTGAACCTCGTATTCCACGTGGTCATCCATGGGAACAGGAGGAGGGGGCTCTGCCTGTGAACTGTCAGGGTGTGCAGGGCGCAAGAGGGAGACGTGAAAGACAGGGTGGATTTTCAAGTGAGAGGGCAGAGAAAGTTCCATAGCTACAGGGTTGATGACACGGGTTATGGGATAAGGACCTACATAGCGGGGCAACAGTTTCTTGGGCCCATGGGTGTTGAGATTCTTGATGGATAACCACACCTTGTCTCCCACTACATAGGCTGGTTCGGTTTGTTGGTGTTTATCCGTGTGGTGTTTGTAGTTTTCTTTGGCTTTTGCGAGTTCAAAACGAGCTTGTTGCCATACGGTGCGGAGGAAGACGTGGTGTTCTTGTAACGTAGGCATTCCGCATGACTGGACCTCTTCCCAAGGAGTCGTCCTGGGATGGAATCCCTGGAGGCAATAGAACGGCGAAACTCCTGTTGCTGTGTGCTTACTGTTATTGTAGGCGTATTCCACCATCCATAACACCTTTGACCATTCTGTTTCCATAGAAAGCAGCAGGCAACGGAGGTATTGTTCCATAGTGCGATTCGTTCGCTCGGCCTGGCCATCAGTTTGGGGATGGTATGCGGATGATAAACGGGCTTCCATATGTAAAAACGAGCAGACTTCAGTCCAGAAACGGGACACAAATTGAGTACCTCTGTCTGTTATCAGAACTGATGGGATACCATGTAGTCTTACTACGTTCTGCATGAACAGGGCTGCTAATTCCGCCGCGGAAGGTAGATGGGTTAATGGTACGAAATGCGCCATTTTGGTTAGATGGTCGACAATGGTAAGGATAGTGGTGTGTCCTATGGAGGGCTTAGGGAGTTCTACCACGAAGTCCATTGAGACGGTGTGCCATGGGCAAGGGGGTACCGGAATAGGGTGTAACAACCCTACTGTGGGTTCTGAGAGCGTTTTACCTTGCGTGCAGATGGCACAGCGGGCGATGTAGGCTTGTGCGTCACGATTAAGGGTTGACCACCAGAATTGTCTCTGCAGTAGTTCCCTGGTTTTCTGGTATCCTGGATGAACGGCCAGGGGGTGGTCGTGGCACAGGACCAGCGCTTGTTGCTGGTGGGTGGTCAACGGTAAATAATAACGCCCGTCCTTGAACAGGAATCCGTGGTTTTCTGTGAGACCTTGGATGTCTCCGGCCCATTCGTCCCGGGTTTTCTGTTGTAACTCGTGATGGAGTAGTGTCAAGAAATCAGAGGACGTCACTACTCCCTGGAAGCATCGGAAGGGGATGATGGGTACTGGTTCCAGGGGGGGCGTCTGGTCTTCGTTTTCCTCTAATCGTGACAGGGCGTCGGCTTTAGCGTTCTCCTTTCCAGGTCTATATGTGATCTGGAAATCGAATTCGTTGAAATAGAGTGTCCAGCGTAGTTGTCTCGCCGTTAATGCTCTTGCTGAGCGAAGGAACTTTAGATTCCTATGATCGGTGAAGATGGTCACCGTGTGTTTGGCGTCCTTGAGGTAGTGTCGCCATTCCTCAAATGCTGCCTTGATGGCCAAGAGTTCCTTATCGCCAAGGGAGTAGTTGCATTCAGCGGGTTGCAACTTTCTGGAGTAGTATGCTACCGGGTGAAGCATATTGGTCTTGCTGTCTGTCTGTGACAGTACTCCCCCCAGGGCGTTCTGTGAGGCATCGGCCTCTACAATAAAGGGACGTGTAGGGTCGGGATGTTTCAGGATTGGAGCCGAAGTGAATCGGGTCTTCAGTTCTTGGAATGCATGTTCTGCTTTGGCGTTCCATGCGAACTGTACCCTTTTGCGCAGGAGACAGGAGATTGGGGTAACAATCCGGGAAAATCCATCGATGAAGCGTCGATAGTAATTTGCGAAACCTAGAAATCTCTGGACTTGTTTCACGGAATTCGGGGATGGCCACTTCAGGATGGCGTCGACTTTTCTGGAATCCATTTGAACACCTCCTGGTGTCAGAATGTGTCCCAGGAATTCCACTGTTGTGGTGTGGAACACGCTCTTCTCTAGATTCACGTACAGCCCGTGTTGTTGCAATTGGTGGAGAACGGCTCGTACGTGTTGGAGATGTTCCTCCATGTTCGCAGAGTAGATCAGTATATCATCGATATACACGATGCAGAACTGGTCGATGTAGTCCCGTAACACCTCATCGATGAAATACTGGAATGCGGCTGGGGCATTGCAGAGTCCGAAGGGCATGACGCGGTACTCGAATAACCCGTACCGCGTCCGGAAGGCAGTTTTCCATTCATCGCCCTCTCGGACTCTGACTAGATGGTAGGCCCCGCGCAAATCCAGCTTGGTGTAGATGGCGGCGTTTTTCACTTGGTCCAACAAGTCAGGAATTAAGGGTAGGGGATACCTGTTTTTAATAGTTATGGCGTTCATCGCCCTAAAGTCGATGCAAGTGCGTAGATCACCCTCCTTCTTCGCCACGAAGAAAAGAGGGGATGAGACTGGAGATTTAGAATGACGAATGAACCCATTCTGAAGGTATTGCGTGAGGTAGGTTCGGAGGTGGTCGTTCTCCTTTTCTGTGAGGGAGTACACCCGGCTACAAGGGAGCGTGGATCCCTGTATCAAGTCAATCCTACAGTCAAAGTGACGATGCGGAGGTAGGGTATTGGCTCCTTGTTCATCGAAAACCCGGGCCAGGTCTTTGTATTCGTGGGGTATGGTTGTCTGAGTGACCAGGCCCATGCCGTCTCTAAGCAGGATACAGGCCTGGACCTCTTTAGTCACCGTTTTCCTCTCTGAAGGGTAGCAGGATTGGGCGCAAAAAATAGAGTCCAAACTTATTTTGCCAGTAGCCCAATTAATCAGGGGGTTATGTTGTACCAGCCAGGGAATGCCCAATATTAGCCTAAACTGAGGGGCATCGATGATGTCGAAGGCGAGGGTCTCAGTATGCTGGTTTTCCATCACCATCCGCAGATCCTCTGTTTGGTATCGGATCAATCCTGAGGTCAGGTCCGTACCGTCTACTGCCTTCACTAGTTCAGGTTTTCTTTTGGCTCGTTTCAGCATGCCCAGCCCCGTCATATAATGGGCATCGATGAAGTTCCCAGTCGCTCCAGAGTCGATTAGGGCTATGACATGCCAGGAGGATCCTGTAGATGACTGTAAGAGCACCGGCACGCCCATATGGTGGTGGTTGGCACAGGTGTTCGAGGTCTGTTTCTTCTCGGTTTGTAGTCCCAATAGACAGACCCCATTGTCTACTGGGAGATCCCGTTTCCCGTCCTTTCTTCTCTGGTGATTGATAGAGCAGAAGGCGTCCTATCCGTGGGCTGGCGTGGCTTTGCCGGGCAGTCCCGCACAAAATGACCGTTCTTGCCGCAATAAAGGCATAGGTTCTGTTTTCGTCTCTTTTCCTTTTCTTCTTTCGTTAAGGGAGCACGAACACCTCCGATCTGCATGGGCTCGGGCGTATCACGGGATTTCGGGGCGTCCCTGTATGCTGGGAGTCTGGTCTCACCTCCTTTGGATCGTTCGGTTCTTCGCTCTTGTAGGCGATAGTTTTGTTTCACTACCATGTCAATAAACTGACCGATGTCCTCTGGTGGTTCGGTTATCTGGGAGATGAGGTCCTTTAAGTCTTCCCGGAGACCCCTATAGAACACTGAGATTTGTTTGGATTCCGGCCAGTGAGCCTCCACTACCAATCGATTGAAGGTGGTGATTGTAGTGCAATAAATTCGTGTTACCCTGTTTTAAATTTAGCAATTCATTGTCCGCGGCCTGCACGAACGTATGGCGGGCAAACATACGTCTCATGGTCTCTTTAAACACAGGAAAGTTGTAGAGCAGTGGCTCATCGTTCTCTACCAAGGGAATTGACCACTGAGCGGCGTCACCTCCTAAATACGAGAGAACAAAGGCGACCTTCGAGGCATCATCCGGAAATGCAGTCGCTCGGGCCATGAAGTGTAGGTGACACTGGTTGAGGAATATACTATATTTCGTACTATCGACGTAGAAACGTTCTGGTGCGGCCAAATGCGCCATGGGTTGTGCTAGGACTTGCACAGGAGAGGAAGCCGTCGAGAGATTGGATGCCGGACCCCACGGGTTAAATAAGGGTGGTCTCAATATGCCTTCTGGTCGGGGCTGTTGTACCGGGGGCGCCCCAGGTTCCTGTGGGTCCTGCACCCATTTGTCCTTGTAAGGCAGTGACATCGTTTCTCAGGCTCCGATTCTCCGCTTGGATGCTGGTCAACATCGCTGCTATGTCCTGTAAAGTAACTTCGGGGTTATCCATGTTGTCCGGGTGGGATAAGAAACTTGGGCTTCGGATTCTGGCAGATCCCCACAATTCTTACCTCGTGTTTGTGGAGGAATCCCGCAGGGACGGCATGGGCAACCCCCACCTGTGCCCTTCTGTTACTGGAAGGATAAAAGACACTACCCAGGTCAAGGAGGGAACCGGGGGAGGTTGCCAGGAAGGGTGGTGAGAGCGGGAGTGGGTGACGTGAAGGGGCACCCTTCGTGGCTCTTGAGGCGGTGTGGCAGTCCCCGCTACCTAAAGGCAAGAGGAGACAGAGGTGACTAAGGCACAGATTTTCGGTAAGAACCCACACCCATGGTCACCGGGGACATATACAGAGATCTAAGGGGCAGGAATCCCTACTTGGTTACCTGGTGGTCGGTGTCATTCGCTAGTGGCTTGCTGAGTCGATATCTGCGAGGTACGTGCAGTTGTGTGGCTCGCCCAAAGAGGAAAGAACATCCATAAGCGCTCCTGCGCTACATGGAGAGAAACTGTAACGGCGACTTCGTGCAGTCGCACGAGTCGTCAAAGCAAACAAGATAGCGCCACTGCGCTGAGGTATGTACAAGGTTGAGGCGACTACGTGCCGACGCACGAGTCGTCAAAGCAAACGAGATAGCGCCACTGCGCTGGGGTATGAACCAGGTTGTGGCGACTACGTGCCGTCACACGAGTCGTCAAAGCAAACGAGCTAGCGCCACTGCGCTGGGGTATGAACCAGGTTGTGGCGACTACGTGCCGTCGCACGAGTCGTCAAAGCAAACGAGCTAGCGCCACTGCGCTAAGGGGAAAACAAGGCTACGGTCCAGGGAGGATGCAACGCTCCTGCGCTGCGGTAAGGAACAAGGAGGGGGCGATTCCGTGCTTTCGCTCGAGTCGCCAGGAAGAAACTGTAGGCGCCCTTGCGCGGTCCGGACCGACTGTCCGGTTGCTGGTGGAGCCTTCGCTACGCTCCTGCGTGTCGGCGAAGCTCTGGGTGGAATCCGAAGCGCCGAGACTGCAGTTTCCCGCCGTGATATTCCAGTGCGGCCGGAAGTGACGACTGGCCGTCCCGAGGCATCAGCTGAGCACCGTGTGAAGACTAGACTGTCACCTTCCAAAGTTAAGAAGGGGGAGGAGTCTCGTTGTGCGGGACGTCCGTCCGGTTTTCAGGCAGCTGGCGTGAGAGGCGATAGGGAAACATGACAGAAGGTGAGCAGAAAACCGTGAAAAACGTTTCAATTAGGCAAGCTGTCATCTGAGAGGGAGCAGTAATCAATGCTCCTTTAACCCTTGTGATGCAGGATCAAAGTCCCAGCAGAAAATAATGTTTAGAAAAAGCCTCAGAATATCCCTCACCTGCATAGGACTTGGTACGTGAGACTGCAGTCAACATTTTTAGCTTAACTTTTGTTTTCTTCAACTTTACTGAGATGAAAAGAATGCAAACGTTGCCAACACACATCCTTGTGCATTGATTAGTTCATTCTGGGGAACAGCTGCTGAATATCAGCGAGGAGTTACTGCAGCAGGAATACGCTTACAGTGGTCTCGACCACGGTAATGGAGCATCCTACTTCGGGATGTCACTTCCAGAGTTCTCCTGTGTACCTGGCTAGTGCATGAATAACTCGTCCAGTTTAGGTTTATTCTTTGCATTCTTGGAATTGTAGCTCTGATTTGTAATGGGATCAGCAGCAAGGGAGTACCCAGAAAATTAAAATGCCCCCCACATTGATCCATCCCTCGAACGCCGTCTGGTGAGCAATGCAAGTAAACTCTACCCACTCTAGAGAATGTCCCTTAATCCAGCCTTCTGTCCATCTATTTCTCCATCCTTTAAGTCTGTCATGCATCCATCCATCTATCCATCTTTTCATCCTTTCACCATTCTATCCATCTGCCCTCTCATCGTTAGTCTTGCATTCATCCCTCTACTCACACTTCCAAACTTTCCTCCATACTTTTACCTATTCATCCAGCCATTCATTTTCATCAATTCACCCTCCTTTTATCATTACACAAATTCATCCTTCCATCCAGCCATCTATTCATACATCCACCCATTCGTTCAGCCTTTCATCATTCAGACACTTTCTTTAACCCACCCCTTCCATCCATCAGTCCTTTTATCCTTGCATTCATTGTTTCTTCCACTGTTCCTTCCTTATTTTATATGTATTTCCTTTTGTTCTTCCTTCCAAACTTCTCCCTCACTCTCTCTTTCATTCCCTCTCTTTTTCTCTTAATTTGTGTTGCTGCTGTTAACTCCTGATCACTGTATTGTTTGTTTTCCTTTACTTTTGATTTTTTGTAATAGCTTTTGTCTGCAGAGCGGCAGCCAGGACAGGGTCATAAATAACTATAGTTGTCAACATCACCCCCGCTTAAGCTGTGAAAGCGGGGGTTCACAACACCACTGATCAGCAAGGCTGAGAATTATTGAATTTAGACTGGATTACCTTCTCAGGCATGAAAAGCGAGAACTTGAAGCCCTCATCCCATCTCCTCCTGCCTACCACCACGATCACTGGGGCAGTGAAAGGCCACTGCCAGCCCCCAGCGGATGTGACAACGGCCTTTGTTACCTAGAGTTCAGTGGGGCCACTTCCGCTCAGAACGCCTGCCCCTTCTCAATCTGCATACATTAATATGCCCGTAGCCAGCCGGAGTCACCTTCCTATACCACTGGGCGGTGTGAGTGATACTCTGAAAACTTCATCTAAAGTCACCTGCATTCATTTGTAACACGACCTTTCTGTTTTTGTTTACTTTCCTTTCTGAGATTCGAACATGTGACTTAGAGGTCAGATATATGAGCAGCAATCGCTCAGCCTACCGTGTCTGCTTTCAGGGTGCCATAAGTAAATATTTATTTGAATTGTAATGACCAAGTAAACGCACCTAACATGTTTTTGAAGTCCCTTTTTTTCAAACACAGTTTTCGGATTCATTAAACTTGCTATTCAACGCAAGCTGGTCATATCACTTTATTAGTTTATTTTATTTGTCATTAATTAATTTGTTTATTATATTAATACTTGCTGCACTTTTTCAATGTGTGCCTGGTAACTCCGTGCATCTGCTATTCTTATTAAAAGCATCTAGAATGAGAAGAGCAAGCTAGCTGTGAAATAATTAAAACAGCCCCCTTACCCCTTGGGCTGGCGTGTCCCTTACCCGTGGAGCTGGTGTGTCCAATAGTTGCCGACATGGTAAAGACATCTTTATGTATAATTTTTAATGGAATATAGAGGTCATCCTGTATGGTCTAAAGCATGTAAAAAGCAACAATATATACAACAAACTTTACCCAGGGGTATCAGAGTTTGGATAGACATACAATTTACAAGGATAGTACAGAAAAATAGTATGCATACAGGGTAATACACAATAGTAAGTGGTTACAGTAAACAATAAACGTTTTAATAGAAGGTTAATAATTTACAGAGGTACAGATGCTAGGTTTTTTCAGTAGTAAGAGTGAATGATCAGTTATTTCCAGAGGTAGTGATGGTCGGGTTAAAGTTGTTCGGAGGGAAAATTCAAGGCAGTCATACAAGTGCTTTGGGAGGGAGCATTTCGATATTTGTTGAAAAAAAATTCTGTAAGTTTTTTTCTGAAGTAGAAGAATTATTGATTGTCACGTCGATCCTTGGGTAGGGTTTTCCAAATTCTAGGTGCATTCCCAGAGAAGGAACAGGCAAGTGATTTTTCTTTTTAAATTTGATAGGAATCAGGAGTAGAGTGTTAGAACTTCACAGGGGCCTCTTTAGGCCCATTTTTTATGGTTTGTTTTCAAGGTAGTTTGGTTTCTCTGTGTAAAGAAATCTAGCCACTGCATTGCAAGTAGACCTCATAGGAATAAGGTGGTTCTTTGGAGCACCTGTGATGGTTGTGTTACCGTAGTCTATCTTAGAGAGGACTACGGATTTAACTACAGTCTTTAAATCATCCAGGGATAAAGGGTTTGATTTTTGTTTTAGGTGCTTAGAGTGTAGAAAGTACTTTTTGCTAAGGCATTGATATGGTATTTCATGTCTTTGTCAAGTGTACTTCCTAGTGACTTCATAGAGTTGGAAATAGATGGTTTGCAGTTTAGTGCATCTACATTGATAAGCTACTTGTGGACAGGCTAAAATAGTCCTTTTGTCTAGACGGGGAGAAATTCATTTTTGTTGGGGTTGAGATTTAAATTGTTATTGGTCAGCCAGGATTGTACCATGATAAGAGTGTTGTTCAGGTGCTGTATCTATTTAGGTCACAATACTTTGATGTTGAGTTGTCATCTGTCATCAGGATCTCTGTAAGGGATTTCATGTAGAGATTAAATAAGGCGGGATAGGATTGTTCCCAGGGGGACTCCTTGTGGGATTGAAACTGCTTATGATGTGGCATTGTTTAGTTTGATTAGGTAAGAATGTTGGTTAAGGTGTGAGTCAAATCACTGTAGGGCAATTCTGTTGATGCCTACATGCTGTAAGAGGGTGTTTAGCAGGGTATTGTAGTTAACCGTATCAAAATTTGCTGCGTGGTCTAGACGGATTAGGAGGCAGGTCTTACCATCATCAAAAGATCTATGTATGTCATTGATAATGTTCAGGATTGCAGTCTCCCTACTACAGACTTTCCTGAACCCAGATTGGAAAATATCATGTAGGCTGAATTTATCAGTGTGACTGTTTAGTTGTGATAAAACACATTTTTCAATAGTATTGGCAAGGAAAGGGAGGTTAGTTATTAGTCTATATTAGTTTGGTAATTCGGGTGGCTTCTGGCTTTTTGATGAGGGGGGGGTAACTTGGCCAAGTTGAGGGGAGGCCGACATAGAGCCGCTGGATAAGGAGCGGTTAATGATCCTAGTCCATGTGGGGGAGATAATATGTCTAAGATTTTTGATTAGAGAGGAGAGAAGAGGATCAGAAAGGTGAGATGATGGTTTTATGCAAAAAAGTATTTTGATGACCTTTTCTTCAGAAATATTTTCAAACTTGGTCTAGTATGCATTATTTTCTAGTTGTATGTTGTTTAGGTTCTGGCTGTTTGTGGAGATGGGTTTAAGGAGACCTTTGTTAATCGGAGATGTGGTAGTGTCTGGATCATCTTTGATAGGGGGACAGGCAGTTGTAGGGGATGGGGAAATGGAGAGTTCGAGAGAGAGTTCAATACTTGTTATCTTTTCTGCAAAGAATTTGGCAAACTCCTCACAGGGCTCAACAGAGGCTTCAGATGCATTCTGTGGAAACATAAAGGTTTGTTGTTTGATAATGTTGAAAATGTCTTTAGGTCTGTTTCTAAAGTGGTCTAGTTGAGCTCGAAAGAAAGAAGATTTCTTTCTGTAGATATTTTAGGCATTCGGCTCGGAAGAGGGAGAGATGGTTCAGCAAAGGTTGTTTTCAATCAGTCTAAGCTGTCATCTCTCCATATTGAGGTCTTTATTGAAGTAGGATCTGGAAGGGATGCTTCTCGAATTTTTTAATTTTAGTGGGGCGACGTGTTCAGAACTTCTGCCATTTTCTTGTTGTAGTGGGAGGTGATAGGTTAAAATGGGGTTAGGAGGTGGTAGAATTTGGGAACTGATTAGGGATTCTAATTCCAGTTGAGAGATTTGTTATGTTATGTTAATCCAACTTGTATAGCGCAACAGCTGCCTCAGCAAAGAGGCGTCCCGGCGCTTGCTACAGTCAGACTGCCAACTAGAGCCTAAACCACAGGGAAGAGATGAGTTTTTATTGTCTTCCTGAACAACAAGTAGTTCTCCAGGCTGTGAATGTGAGGGGGAAGGGAATTCCAAAGCTTGGCCGCCAGACAGCGGAAAGACCATCCCCCGGCACGTAAACATTTTACCCTTGGGACAAGGGCCAAGCATGACCCCATAGAGCGCAGATGGCGCGTGGGTGTATATGGGACCAGCACATCAGTCAAAATAGCGGGGGAAGAATATTTCAGGTTTTTAAAGGCCAGGCAGAGGCCTTTGAATTCTATGCGCTTGGCCAGTGTAGTCGCGGGATTGCACCTGAGTTGGGGCGTTTTCTCGGAAGACCCAAAAGGGCTCTGGCAGCCGCATTTTGTACCCTTTGTAGGCGCATGACCTCAGCTTTATTCGTCCCCAAAAACAGCGAATTAGCCTAATCAAGCCTTGATAATATGGCCGCCTGGACAATCAGTTGTCTAGTGGACGGGTCAAAGTAACCCAAAAGGGGTTTCAGTCCACGTAATAGACAGAAACACGTGCCAGCAAATGTCTTGGTGTGGTCCTGAGAACTGAGGGTTGAGTCCATCCATACCCCTAAGTTTTTCACCACCGATTTAGGGGTAGGTGCACTCCCAAGGGAGTTGGTATTTCTAAACACAAGAGCGACCCATATGTCCTTGTGAACTGGGTATTTGCAGGAAGCAAGAAACAAGGTCCACAAGGAACTTATTCAATATAGCACTTTGTCAATAAAAAGCAAAAGTTACTTACAAATGATTCAATCAAATAGTTTTAAAAAAAAATATTTAGAAACCTTACATCATTAGATCATGACCATAGTAAAATACCATGTATGACTATACATTAATAGTCAAAAAGTAATATGATCAGAAAAGCCCAGAACAAGTTATTTCACTTCAGCCGAAGTAAACATCATTTATTGTATATTCTTCAACTAAGATATAATTATCTGTCTTGCCACAATAACATTTTTATTATTGCACTACATGCACAGTATTGTGAAAAGGTGAAAAAGTGAGTCCCAGTGTGGTGAACTTAGCCTAAGAAGTGAAAATTAAGTGAAATTGAAAACAAAGGTCATTAAAAACAATGAGGGGCTTCCAATGAAGCGATGAATCTTTCTTGCCCTCTCTTTGTAAATGTCGACGACGTTTAGACCCACTCTTGATATGGGGTCTCTTCAGGACAGCTTATCTAGGGACTAATATGAAAGGAGGATAAGTGCGAGTAGTGAATTATAAAAGGATATTGGTGGACTTCAAGACGTGTCAAGGCTTACCTACAAATTACTTAGTAGAGTACACCCACAGATCTGGGTACTGGAACCACTGGACAGTGCAGAGATACAAGTGTTACTTGACCGTTTTTGTAAGGGCCTACACGTGGGAAACAAGGTAATATTAATGTATTCCCATATTGATGCGTGCACAACACAAAACTGAATTTGGCGAGCCTAAAGTGACTACATATTAGAATTGATATTAAATTAGTGTCTTAGAATATGACACCTGATTCATGAACAATACAGAGTGCGATAAATACTAAATCATGTATAACATGAATGACTTACTACTGCCAATGTGACTATGTAGCATTCTTAAACGGACTGTGTCAATCTAGTCATTACTATGACCGAACAACATGTCTTCAAATTTTATAGCCATGCTAGTATCTCGAAGAAATCGATAATGGTATGTATCTTTTAAAAGGGGGGGGGGCAACCATGTATATGTGCTAACAGTTGAGGACTTTATCAAAGTACATTAGTGATAGCCAACTAGTAGGCTCACCTACATAGATGGCACCTCAAACTGAATCATATAATTTACTGCTGTTGCGCTAAGGAAAAATAAAAGGAAAACGACACTCACACAATCGGGTAGGCGTGTCACCGTTGATTCCAAATAATGTTCGTATAGCGTAATCAAATTTGGAGCGCTGTAAATATAGATGCAATATTTAAACTGAGGTCCAGCAGTCGCCGATAATCTTTCTTGCCGGCTCCTTTTACGCATGCGCGATATCGGAACCCCAGGTGTCTTATTCTAAGACACTAATTTAATATCTATTCTTATATGTAGTCGCTTTCGGCTCGCCAAATGCAGTTTTGTGTTGTGCACGCATCAATATGGGAATACATTAATACTTACCTTGTTTCCCACGTGTAGGCCCTTAAAAACTGGTCAAGTAACACTTGTATCTCTGCACTGCCCAATGGTTCCAGTCCCCAGATCTGTGGGTGTCCTCTACTAAGTAATTTGTAGGTAAGCCTTGACACGTCTTGAAGTCCACCAATACCCATTTATAATTCACTACTCGCACTTATCCTCCTTTCATATTTGTCCCTAGATAAACTGTCCTGAAGAGACCCCATATCAAGAGTGGGTCAAAACGTCGTCGACATTTACAAAGAGAGGGCAAGAAAGATTCATCGCATCATTGGAAGCCCCTCATTGTTTTTAATGACCTTTGTTTTCAATTTCACTTAATTTTCACTTTCTTAGGCTAAGTTCACCACACTGGGACTCACTTTTTCACCTTTTCACAATACTGTGCATGTAGTGCAATAATAAAAATGTTATTGTGGCAAGACAGATAATTATATCTTAGTTGAGGAATATAGAATAAATTATGTTTACTTCGGCTGAAGTGAAATAACTTGTTCTGGTCTTTTTTGATCATATTACTTTTTGACTATTAATTTATAGTCATACATGGTATTTTACTATGGTCATGATCTAATTGATGTAAGGTTTCTAAATATTTTTTTAAAAACCTATTTGATTGAATCATTTGTAAGTAACTTTTGCTTTTTATTGACAAAGTGCTATATTGAATAAATTCCTTGTGGACCTTGTTTCTTGCTTCCCCCAAGGGAGTTGGGCCACCAGTTCTTACTCCAAAGTTTAACATTTTTTCCCACCAACAACACCTCCGATTTATTAGCATTAAGCTGGAGGCAGTTAGCGGTCATCTACTCCGCGACCGCCGCCAGCCCACTCTTAAATTTAGGGGCATCCTGCGTAGAGTCGTCGGAGAGAACCAACACTAACTGCGTGTCGTCGGCATAAGAGACAATGGAGAGACCCCTAGCTATCACTGCCAGCGGTTAGACGTACAAATCAAAAAGTACGGGACTCAGGGCAGAGCCCTGTGGCACACCCTGGCTGATAAACTGGACACAGGAAAGAAAAGGCGGGGCAGACACCTGCAAAGATCTTTCAGAGAGGAAGGATCTAAACCATTCCACGACCGAACCCCTGATTCCTGCCTCCTCCAGATGGTTTAGAAGGATCTGGTGAGACACAGTGTCAAACGCGGCGCTGAGATCTAACAAAATCCGTGCCGCGGTATTGCCCGCATCTAGAATGGTCCGCAGATGCTTAGTCACAGCGAGGAGCGCTGTCTCCGTACTGTGCCCTGGGCGGAAACCATTCTGCGTGGGATCCAGGATGACGTTGGTATTAAAAAATGCAGTAAGGATGGTATTGATGTGTGCCTCAGCGATTTTAGCAGCCCAGGGTAGAAGAGAGATAGGGCGTAAGTTTTCTAATTTTGCTGGATCCAATGATGGCTTTTTGAGAAGGGGGACTACCATAGCCTGTTTCCATTGCCTCGGAACCGTAGCTGTGGAGAGAGAAGTATTAATCAACTGGCACAGAGGCGCCAAAACCACAGGCAGAGATTTTAAAAACTGTTCCGGCTTGAGCGGGTCTGCAGGAGAGCCAGATTTAATTTTGCTGCAGAGCAGGCGGAGCTCATCCTGATCGACATGAGGTAAAACTGTAAGAGTGAGAGTGGTAGGGGGCCTGGATACAAGGCTGGTACAGGCGGGGTCCGGTGGAAAGGACTTATATATTGTCTCAACTTTGTTTACAGAAAAGGTGGCAAGGTCCTCACAGTGCTGCTTAGACGTGATCCCAGAGGCCACAGGAGTTTTGGTTGTATATTCCTTGACCACTCTTGACAGCTTGGCATAAAAGAGTGTTCCGTGTCTCCTTCTGCTACTTGTTTCAGTATTTTGTTTAATCCAGTATCCAATTTTGACTTCCGTCTCGAGCCTTCCTCTATTATAATCTTATTCATTATCTTCTAGTATCTCCTTTTGCATTGTCAGCATCACTAGCTTTGAACTCTGTAGCTAATGATGGGTTCTTTGTGGCCACAGATGAAAGAGGAATCTTAGCTCGCTCTTTTGTAAAGAGTCCTGTCTCTCCAATGAGTCCTTGGTCGGGGTCAGAAACAAACCCTTCCTTTCTGATTGTATTGCCACTGTTTGCCAAATGGTCATATGATGATTGGAGACAGGCTACCTGGTACTTTAACTGCAAAAGAATGCTCTCTGTGCAAGCTTCATTTCACAACATCACCCCACTACAGGAAATATACACGCCGAGACCTGAAATAGAGGTAAAAGTAAGTAACACTATGGTGTCTGTTGCCTACTGCATCCCAAACAATTGATACCTCCATTGATTGGTATAATTCTGCCAGTGTAGTTTATGCAAAACTAGTGACGATTAAAACACATACTTTAAAACCATAAGTGACTTTCTAAGAGTAGGTAGTCAATAGATTGGTACGGTGGGGGAAGATAAAATACACTCTGTTTATCAAGGCTCATAAAAAACATATATGGTCCAGCAGCAAACCGGATTTTAAATAATCCAAACAAGGGCCCAAGTAGTTAGAAAAAGACTTCAAGCAGATATTCAAGTGAGAAACAAAAGCCTTACGCCAGTTTATGAATAATTCTAATATTCTACAGCTGGAAATACTATATTAATAATGTGGCAGTCTACTGAAGCTGCTCTCTTCATCTCTCTGATTTTGGTCCTTTTTTGGCTTTAACTGGTGTTAAAAATGTTAAACAAGTGGCTTCCCGTAATTACTGGGAAGCCCTGACGATTCAGTATAATGCTCCTAGCTACACTGCAGACTTCTGGATTCAGTAAATTGAATGTTTGGGTAGCTGCATTGGTTTATTCGGATAGTGCACTCTGTGCTCAATTTGTTTAAAAAAAAAAAAAAAAACCAGGGTTCTGGTCAGGAGGCCACTGCAGCTTGCACCACACTTTGCCATACTGTCAATGATAGTAAGTAACAGCACAACTACTAGCCAGCACACTTCTACAAGTGTGACAATTCAGGCTATTCCAGGCCACCATAGCTATGAGAATTGCATGGGCAGGAAAATAGTCGTTTGTAATGTATATAGACTACGCCACCTTGTGGTAGACTGTCACAAGCACCCGTGTTGACATTTAAGTGCCAGTGGCGAGCCCCGAAACCACCTGCTCAAATTAAGCACTGTAGCGCAGTGCACGTACAGAAAGACCACAACTACTTAGGACAAAAGAAAATAGTTCTATTACATATCAATCCACTAGCACACTGTTCCCATTTGTAGGGCCCCACTGCTTTTCATGGATATGGATTTTTCGCTTACTGAGGCCAGAGAGAAATTTCATTTGATATTGTTTAGTGGAGAATCATATAGGATAGTGTAGGCCGGCTAAGACTGATTAAACAATATTTTAATAATGTTTGATATTAGGCAGTGGGCAGTTAGATAATTTATATTGATGTGTGTGTGCTGAAGAACGTTTACGTGTTATGTTCTGCTAGGTGCATGACGTGGTGTAACGTAAAAGTGTGGGGCCCCTTGCATAATGTGATGAGGGGGCCCTGAGAATCGCACATTTCACAGAACTACCTTGGGCTAAATTGGGGCTCCCTGAAGGGTTGGGGCCCCTGCGCCACAGGTGCCTGCTTTACTCCCCTCGGTGCAAGGTCGTCTGATGCTTGGTTACTGGTGAAGTTCAATGATGAGGCTTCATAGACCAAGTGTGTGGCTTTCTTGGAAAGTAGGCGTGGTATTTAAGCTCACTTGTTCTGATTGGTTACATTGTAGGTTGATGCAAGAATACGGATGTGCTTTTGAGGTGATAATGCTGAACCAACTTTACAGATTTCATGAAGTGACGTGTGCGCATAATGATCCTAGCATGTGTCTTATGTGTTCTCTTGGTGTAGTGCAAAGTATAAATGTTTATTTATACGTATGTGCTGTTGTTGTGTTATTGCTTAGCCGCCTTTATGTAGCCACTTTGTGCTGGTTGAAGGTTGAACAGGAAATATAGTAGGCTTTGCTGTGTAGGTTATGGGGATTTTCTTTGACGAGGATCAAGATGGACCGAGTGACAGTGTTCCTGTTGAATGTAGGTAAGCTGTTCTGTCTACTACGTTCTTGTTTTCAGGGTTCGTTGTCCTGCAGGAGAAAATTGTACGTAGGAAACAATATAAGCTTTTCAAGTAGAGGTAAATATAATGCACAGTATTTTAGTTGAGCTAATCATGATTATAAAAAATAAAAATTGACTTTGTAAAGTGACTCCTGACCCGTACTTGAATGTGTGGAAAGGACACATGAGGGGAGCTGTTGGGTGTCCCATGAAAGCCTCAACCCTGCCTGCATAGAGTCTAAGCAGCACCTGTGTGGGGCCTCAAGGGGCTGAGGACCTCAAAGGGGTGTGCAGCGTCACTGAGAGGGGTGAGGCAAAACTCGGGGCAAAAGCAATGAAAAGTTTAGCAGAGTTGAAATGGGGATCATTTTAGACCACTTTCAAACACTCCAACATTTCTCACATATTCACTCATCTACATTAGCAAGAGCATTTATGTGCTCAAACGGTAGAGTTATACAATCAAGTCAGAGATATATGTCTTGCCTAAACCACCAGGACATATAACAAACTTGTAAAACAGCGTTGCACAACGAGACACTGTTTGGAGGCCCATTAGTGCACCGCACCTGGTGCCTGGAGAAACCGCGTATGCAGACCTGTCCTCATATGCGGCTGAGAGCAACTCGCTAATGGCGGTAACCGGCAAAGGAGTGTGTTGAAATCTGGAGAAGAACAATAGTACACAACACAACTTGGGCAATTGGTGTGATTACCTCCACCCCTATTGCCTTGCCTTGCATTTGGTCCGACCACTATTTTCTAAAATTCTCACTCACACGGCCACTGCCTCAGAAAATAAGTGCAACAGAAGGAGGTGTTGCTAGAAGATGGAATCTTATTAATGAAGAAGATTTTTTTCATACTCTAGCTGTTACTGCCCCACTCCCTGTCCACGATGTCAACACTTTGGAAAATAAAGTATCCAAATGGCTCCTTGATGCCAGTAATAAACACGCCCCATTTAAAAAAGTTAAATTAGTACGCCGGGCAGAGGCAAATAGATGGTTCTCGGAAGATCTCAAGACCCAGAAATTGGTCTTGCGTCAATTGGAGAGACAATGGCGTTTGCAATACTCTCCGGGAAAAAGATCACAGTACATAGCTGCTCAGAAAGAGTACAAGAAAAGTATCCTGACTGCCAAAGCAGCCTTTTTCTCTGATCGCATCCTGAAATGCAATAAAAATTCTAAAGTCATTTTCTCTATAATAGATGAACTCTCCAACCCTGAGCATACTCTTTTGAAGGCTGCCCCCTCTCAAGGCCTATGTGATTCATTGAATGACTATTTTATTGACAAAATCTCCTTAATAAAAGCTAGTATTCCTACTCATCTTTCTCCTTTGGGCTCCCCCAGTTCACATTGTAGTGACAGAATCCTAAGCTGCTTCCCCATCATTAGTGATATGGCCTTTCAAGAGCTATTGGTAGATACTAAATCTGGCGCTCCCTCTGACTGCTGCCCCCCTCACATCTTGAAAGAATGCCTTGCAATCCATCCTGGCCCGGCTCTGGCATTATTGAACGAATCCATTATATCGGGCACAGTCCCCTCTGCTTTTAAAAGAGCTATAGTGGTCCCTCTTTTGAAGAAACTGGGAGCTGACCCTGTGCTTCTTTCCAACTACCGCCCGATTTCCCTGTTACCCTTCTTGTCTAAGATCTTGGAGGGCTATGTAGCAAAATATCTCTCTAATTTTCTAGAGCTGTCCAAATATTTGGACCCTCACCAGGCCGGCTTCCGTCCCGCACACTCCACCGAAGCTATGATTCTGTCGGCTGTGGATAGCCTACGGGATTATGCTGATAAAGGCTGCCCACGAGCCTTGGTCTTGTTGGATTTGTCTGCGGCCTTTGACACGGTCGACCACACTATTCTGGTCGACCGTGTGAGGAGGGCGGGAGTTCGAGGGACTGCGGCCCGTTGGCTCACCTCTTTTTTGGAGGGCCGCTCACAGGCTGTTCGTCTGGGTCAATTTTCTTCACATCCTCACATTACCACCTGTGGGGTACCCCACGGCTCTGCTCTTTCTCCCCATCTATTTAATATCTATATGGCCCCCTTGATTAAGTCACTCAAAGACAGAAACGTGCTGGTCCTCAACTATGCTGATGACCTTCAGCTCCTTCTTAGGGTTGACAGTTCTAATAACTCTATTACGGGATTCCAGGATACTATTTTATTTATTCAAACGTGGATGGATCTCAACCATCTCAAACTGAATCCTGGAAAAACAGAAATAGTCCTCACTGGTGATTGCCATAAGCACTGGGGCCCTCACTATTGGCCCCTAGAACTAGGCCCTCCACCCACCCCTTCCACTTCCGCTAAAACACTGGGAGTACTTCTGGATAGTGATTTGTCGTTGAAAACCCAGATCGGAGCAGTGGTGTCCAAATGCTTTTTCCAAATGCGTAAAATTAGGAAAATCCATTGTTTCCTCACTCACAACGCTTTGATCCAAGCCATGATCTGTACGGTTTTATCTCACCTAGACTATTCCAACTCTGTCTATCTGGGAATGCCTCTTTACCTGTTCAAGCGTCTTCAGTTGGTTCAGAACCAGGCAGCACGGTTGATTTTTCATCAACCTAAATGGCACTCTGCCTCCCCACTGCTGAGGAAACTCCACTGGCTCCCTATTTCACAGCGCTGTGTCTTTAAGACCGGTTGCCTTATTTTTAAATCCTTGCACGGCACCAGCCCTAAGTTCATCAATAATTTGATACTCCGGTATTCTCCTTCACGCGACTTAAGATCCGCCCATTCATCTCTTCTTACCATCCCAGACTTCAAAAAGGTACGTATAGGAGGTCGCAGATTTGCCATTCTTGCCCCTAAACTGTGGAATTCTTTTCCGCTTGAAATTCGATCCTGCACTAACCTCCTCCAATTCAGGAAACTCTTGAAAACCTGGCTGTTCACACAGGGTTAGCCTCCGTCTCTCCGTCAACTTGAGTCCTAGCGCCATGAAGCCAATCGGCGTACGTGCGCTCTACAAATTTCCACTAACATTAACATTAACTTACCATATCTCTCCTTTACTGAATAAACTATGACAAAGACCTTCAGAGTTGGACATAGGACTTCATGAAGGGACCCCCCCAAGAGAGCGCAGCACTCTGGACACATCTCCAAGAGGCGGGCCCTGCGCTCCACAAGTGGTAGTCAGAGACTATCAATAAGTCAGAAGAGACATCCAAAACACAAACATGGCCTGTAGGATAATGCCCAAAACCTCAACAGCCATGGCATTTGTCTTCCTCTGAATGGGTCAGTGCTCTACTACCTGCATTAAAAAACACATGGTTTATTATTTGAAAGGAAAGACATCTTGGGTGGCACATGCGCATGCGTCGTGAAAGGAAAGACATCTTGGGTGGCACATGTGCATGCATTGTGAAAGGAAAGACATCTTGGGTGGCACATGTGCATGCGTTGTGAAAGGAAAGACATCTTGGGTGGCACATGCGCATGCATTGTGAAAGGAAAGACATTTTGGGTGACAGATGCGCATGCGCTGTGTGATGCTAGATTACCCAAAGGCAACTTTCTGTGGCGCCCAGATAAATGTAGTGAACTTGTCTTGATTTAATCAGCTCAAAGTAATAAAGAAGGTGCTGTCCTTGCTTCAGCAACAGCTTCACTTCCGGTCATTGTGGCATGGGTTCTGTCATGGTTAGATTATTGTAGCATTCTTTATCTGAGGCTCCCGGATAGTGCTGTGTATCAGCCGCAGCAGGGGGGCAGAGGAAAAGAGTGACTATCACCGAGGCACAAATACATTGATTTGCATTGGCTTCCTGTGAAGCAAAGGAGTTGTCCTTAAGGTCCTCTGCCTGCAAAGATCTTTTATGGTTCAGAGAAATCCCCTGTGACTGCCCACTTTTTTGAAAGTTTACGCCCCAGTAGCTCTCTCCTAGTCGTCATCTCAAGATTGAAAAGATCCATCTCTGCCTGTCCTTGGGCCTCAGTTTTGGAATTTGCTGCCTCTTGGGTTAGAAACAATTGCCGCTCATTTTGTTATTGAAATCTTTAGTAGCTCTTCTTCTTTTACTTTTTTGCTATCCAGAATGCCTATCTAGTCTGTTTTTATCAGCAGGTGTGTTAGTTGAATTAGTTCTGTTAAAATGACTGAGACTACAACTTCCACATATTTAAGTAACAAAGGAAAGCCAAGAACAGGTTAAAGGGTGTCAGTAACTACATGTTGCAATATGGTAACCTTCCTGAGTGCAGTAAATTAAACCGAGAATGCCAGAAGACGGAAATGCAAAAGGTAACTTTAATCAATCAATCAGCATTTGTAGAGCACAGCACTGTCACCCCAGAGGGTATCTGGGTGCTGGGGTGCGAGAACTTCATCAAAAAGCCAGGTCAAACAAGCATAAAAAGGTAAAACGGAGGGCAGAAAAACACGTGAGCAGAAAACGCAAAACAGAGGGCAGAAAAACTAGAAGAAAAGGCTAAACAGAGCAAAAAAGGGCAAAAAGGGACAGAAAAACAGGCATAGAAGGGAAAACAGAGGTGTGAGAGTAGAAAACCAAGCAGAAAAGGCAAAACAGAGCAGATGAGGGCAGAACAAAGGGCAAAAAAACGAGCAGAAAGGCAAAACAGAGCAGATGAGGGCAGAACAAAGGGCAAAAAAACGAGCAGAAAGGCAAAACGGAGCAAGAAACAAGCAGAGGAGGCACAAACAGAGGGTAGGAGGTAGACAGGCAAGAAGAGGGTAGTGGACTGCGGGCAAGCTGGCTCAGGGGGACCTGGCACGAGGACCTGCTGTTTAACATCCTTCGTATATTCACAACAGTATAAAGAAATGTTATAATACCTCTAGCTGCTGCTTCTGGTCCCAAATTTGTGTTTTCCCCACAAAGCCAAGCAAACACAGGAGTGTGTGTGTGCTGTCACAGACAAATACACACACAGTTTTATTTGCTTAATCCTGAAAGAAGCCATCTGCTGCTTTCAAATGGACTGAGCAGTCCACTCTCTGTTAACAATCTAGCCAGGCACAGCCCCGGGCTGTCAGCAAGTGCCTGTGTCCATTAACTAAGCTGCAGTGAGGAGACTGCCTTGTACCTCTTCCTTACTTGACTGGCCATGCTGGCTGGAGGCCGAGATGCTGTTTCTGCTCCGACACGCGCTCAGTGCAGTCTAGGGGCAGAAGTCAGTCTGCAGCTGGCGCCATTAGAGTCTGGGTGTGAGTGTCTGACACGTTTCCGCGCTCTGTCCATCATCTCCTTGTGTTTGCCATTAGTCAAGAGGGAGGGTGGCCGAAAGACTTTGCGCGTCTGTCCGTTACCCTCACAACCTGTCACAGCACAGGAGACGGGAGCAATGCTGATTTTGTGGAGAACAGCTTGGGGGGCCTGTTGGGGATCAGCAGCAGGTGTCAGTGTGGCAGAGTGGCCTGCACTGCTTCATGAGTGCAATGCTGATGAATCAACTTGGAGCACAGGTTTGAAGCCATCCAGCACCGTGTGTTTGTCTAACAATGTGTGACACTTGGCAGGACTATGTCACTGCAGTCTCAACAATTGCTACTAACGATTTACAGCATGAGAATGGGGAATTACAGGACTCTATGTAAAGGTATAGGAGTTGTGTTGCTGTGTCTGACATTAGTGGTGCTGCTATGTACTGAGTGAATTTATGATCTTGGGGCAAGAACATAATGTGGGACTTCTTTCACCACCGAGGTCAGGTATGTCATTGGAATCACGTGTAGATGACAGACAACGTGTCATTACGTACCAACGTCCAGGAGGGTTTATCTGAACATGAAGTGGTATTCTGGCCAACCACTCTCCCCAGCATCTGATCCAGAGGTCAGATGCAGAACCGTCCGGGTGTGCTGGGGCCTAGCTACCTGTGGGGTTTAACTCTGCTCTGATAATGCCCCTATTCTAGTGTCTCATGCGTGCAATCCAGAGCACCACAAAACGCATAGATCAAAATCTCAAAACATGTTAGCTCGAAGATTGATGAATTCCTTTAATATTGCTTCTGATAATAATCAATTAACACTGTCGTGTTTTCGGGGAAGAAGACTTGCAACAAGTCATGGTTGCTCAGTTTCACATTCCTGATTTTCTTTGAAATGCACTGAAATGCGCACACCCTCGTGATTAAAATAGCATTTAAGTAACTACTTTCCCGTATTCCGTTCATGAATACATTTAGATTTTTTTGTTTGTTAGTTTCCCCCTCATAATTCGAAATCTTTTTTGTTTTTCTGTCCTTTGGAATACAGATTTGAGGTGCACTTTGCCTAATCAATTAGCAGTCACATGGGCGTCTTCCGTGCACCGAATGCAGAAAGCCAGTGTTCCTCCCTAATCTCCTTAGGGCAGTGTTGGTTCATCTGCTGTGTGCAAACCATTTATTGTAAAGGAGGACTGATAAAGTGTATCTTTATAGTGCATTTTGTGCCATTTAGTAACACCATCAATGTCTCATTGACTAGACATTAAGAGCATCTGTACCAAATTTAGCTGGTGGTAAGAGGCATTTCTTTTTTTTTTTATTTGTAAGGTTTTGTATAGTGTGAACACGACCCTCCGGGTATCAGAGTACTTTACAAAAGATAGGGAGAAGAGGCGTATAGAACCAATCGTGTCCTAAACAAGATCAAGATAAGGCAACCCCCGGAAGAGGGAGTTGACCCATTCAATACTAACGCAGAGAGGCTAAGAGACAATAACTTGACAAGCGAGTAATAATAATAATGACAAAAACAAGCACAATACAAGTTAAGGCAACGCCCCAGATGAGGGTGGAGACACCAAAACGTCAAAACCGATAGAGGAAATAAAATGTAATTCCATAACAATCAAGCATTAATCGTGATGTCATCATTCTGACCCAAACTGGATCAAGATAAGGCCACACCCCAGGTAAGGGCAATGACACCACAGTGTAGCGACAGGTAGCATAGCCCAGATAACAGTAACCGTGAGTGTGGATGACTCGTCAAAAAATGCTAGACAAAAGGAGCTCTTAGGGTCTAGGACAAAAATGTTGTTATGAATAGTAATTTAACTTCTTTCTGGAAGGATGTCGGAGAGGGGTTCCATCTCAGCTCAGGGGGAGGGAGATTCAAATTCTCAGGCAATGCTGTAAGTTTTATTTTGGAGAATCTCTGTGGTTTAAGCAGTAGAGTGCAGGAGCTTCTAGAGGGTCTGGAGCCTCTCGAAAGTCCAAGCTTCTGAGCAAGGCATCAATGATGAGTGTAGGCATCAATGATGAGTATAGGCATCAATGATGAGTGTAGGCATCAATGATGAGTGTAGGTATCAATGATGAGTATAGGCATCAATGATGAGTAAAGGCATCAATGATGAGTAAAGGCATCAATGATGAGTATAGGCATCAATGATGAGTAGAGTATAGGCATCAATGATGAGTATAGGCATCAATGATGAGTATAGGCATCAATGATGAGTATAGGCATCAATGATGAGTGTAGGCATCAATGATGAGTGTAGGTAGGCATCAATGATGAGTGTAGGCATCAATGATGAGTAAAGGCATCAATGATGAGTATAGGCATCAATGATGAGTATAGGCATCAATGATGAGTAGAGTATAGGCATCAATGATGAGTATAGGCATCAATGATGAGTATAGGCATCAATGATGAGTATAGGCATCAATGATGAGTATAGGCATCAATGATGAGTATAGGCATCAATGATGAGTATAGGCATCAATGATGAGTATAGGCATCAATGATGAGTATAGGCATCAATGATGAGTGTAGGCATCAATGATGAGTGTAGGCATCAATGATGAGTGTAGGCATCAATGATGAGTGTAGGCATCAATGATGAGTATAGGCATCAATGATGAGTGTAGGCATCAATGATGAGTATAGGCATCAATGATTGCTTTAATTCCAAGACTTTTCTGATCGTTTGTGATGTGATTTTGTTGTTTGGGGGTATTGTTGGGTTAGAGGTCCATTAGTTTCTTTAGATATTCTGTTTGTTTTTGTGTTGTTCAAATGACTTTATTTAGCACAATACTATACGTCAACACATGAAAAGTTAAAAGATAAGAAGAAACCGGTATTGCTAAATGCAAAAAACAATAAAACATCAAAGTCCATATAAATTTAAGAGGGGGGGGTGGGAAGAGGAGTGGAGAGAAGGGAAGAACAATTCTGAAATATAAAATATAAATTAGTAAAACGACATCAAGATATTCCATTTTCAACATTCCCAGGTATCTCTTTGGGCAGTTTAAGTATCCGGACGTGTCCACTAATTGGGAAGACATGGTGTACAGTGCATGCATCACTTCTGCCATTTCTATGTGCTGTTAATGAGGGATATTGTGGTTAACCTATTTAGTGGTTCGCAAATAGAAGAAAGGAAGGCTGGCTGAGTCAGCCTTGCCAGGGTTTGAACTCACTGAGACTGTTCCAGCCCTGGTTTGGTTTTCTGTGTTGCAGCTCAGCTTCAAAGAGGCTGAGGCACAGTCCCTTTTTATGGGTTGGGATGGATTTAGAGCGGAAATACCGGGGGTCTGGAATCTATGATTCCGGCCCGTATTACCCACACCAATTCCACCAATTAAGAGTTTCTTTCCCTGGAATAGACAATAACTGCCCAGACTTGGTAATACTGGGTAGTTTTTCGCAATCTCAGGAGAAATTCCACTGATATTTCTGCCCCTTCTAAGCAGGTAGAAAGCATCAGTTGAAGGGGGAGTTAATGTGGGAGAGAGGTGTGGAAAGACTTCTGTCTTCCTGGGAGAGGATTGTCTGCTCCCGGCCTTTGCTGCTACAAGGGTAGGGCCGGTGCAATGCTGTGCTTTTGCTCACAGCAGTTGCCCCTGCAGCAACAAAGTCAGGTCTGGGTGAGGGCAGGAGCGGCCCTTGCAGGTAAGAGCGGTGGGGCCAGGTTGGGGGAGCATTTGACAGACGACCAGGAGGGAAAATTAAATAAATAAGTAATTTTCCCTCGCTGTCTTTTGTCGAAATCGCCTATCCCGGCCCACCGCTCTTACCTGCACAGGCCGCAGCTGGGAAGGGGGGGGGGGGCAAAATGACCAGGTCCGAAGTGTGGATACCTGATAATTCCAGACACAGATAGGCTTGTAATTCTGAGTTGCATAATTTAATCCAGTATTATTGCTATGGGTTAAATATCTCAACTCGTAATGAGGGACATAGTTGGGATTTTTAGGTCACACCTCAGGTCACAAACTTTATTAGGAGGGAGTTGAACCTAGTTACCTCTTTTGTTTTGTGTAACTTAGGATGGGCTGGGATCAGCTCGTACTTTACAGAATTTCCATGTGGCAAACTATGGTTTAGAAGCCGAATACTGCAAAATTAACGCCATCCAGATTATTGAGTGAGTGACAAAGACATGAAATGAGTGAAATACTTTTCAAACTCCTCAGGCATGTGTCAAATGTGAATAATGCTATTACTTTAAACCATGTCATCTGTTAAATATTCAACCATTATTGTTTGTTAATGGTTGATATGTGTGTCCATCTAAACGAGGGCCATTAAACAAAAACATGAAATGCTTACTGAAAATAATTGTGTTATAAAATTATATGTACACTCACATTTGATTGTCTCTCTTTCCAGCTGACTGATATATTAATAATAATTAGGGCTCCCGGTTTTATGGTATTTATTTTTTTGCCATTTCCGTCTGTATTTATCCATATTTATTTTTGGGGTATTTTTTCTGTATTTATCCACATTTATTTTTGCTGCAAGCAAAAGACGACGCTACAGCTAGTATTTTTCCACATTTATTTAAATTGACAATGCACACATCTACCATAATTGGAAACGTGGTGGAATCTCAATTGTATTTGTTTTATCTTTTTTGAAAATTCAAAAATAAAATAATAATCATATAGTAACATAATTCTTGGAAATGGATTGGCTCTGAAAGTCTGCTAGGGCTGGGATGGAACCAGTGACATAGGAAGAAAGCCCCCGCAGAACAATCAGAGCAACGCTCAGTTCTCACCACTTCCTAGGCTTGGCTGGCACTGTAAACACGAGCAGATCGGAATATTTCACTTGAGTAAAAAAGCATAGGTTGCTACATTACGGCGTGGATCCGTACAGACGAGTTCCTTTGAGAACAGTGTATGGGGCAATAAACCATTGTGGGGTGCCATCTGCAGTGATGCCCAGTCTGAATCGAGGGACAGACACTGGTCTGGAATTTGTTGTGTTTACCACCCACGCAGATGTTTGTCTGTCTCTCGAAAGATATGGATGTTTCTCGTCTGTGTCTTGGGCTCAGACTGCTTCATCTCGGCTGCATGTCCTCCCCCCCCCCCCCCAGGCCACATGCCAGAGCCACAGATGTGCAAAAGGGGAAGACGAAAGCATGCTGGACCACAAATTCATCAACAAGTGCTAGACGTCCCCGCCGAGCTGTTTATTTCCCCAGGACCCCCACCTGCGACGCTGGACGTTTTTCAAGCAGGTGGGGGGGGAGGGCAAAAACGGAAGATGTATCTTTTGGGCCCACTCCCCCGGACAGTTATCCTATGTGAATTATGGCAACAAATGCATGACTGAGCACTACTGTCCATGCCTTCAGGTTGTCATGGTACACAAATGTGGATTCACGTGGAGCACAACTTGCCTCCCTCTATACGTAATTGTTACCTCTGGCAGCGGAACGTTAACACTGATTACTAGGTGACATCTCTCACTTTTGAGCTTGAAGCACATACCTCGATTGTCTTTCACGAGTCAAAAGTAATAGATGCAATTTCAGGTTTCTGTTAGAATTACTACATTTAATGCCAGCAGCAGCACGATTCTGACAGTCGCAGTCGCGTGTTGTATTTAAGTAGATATTTCAGAAAACCAATAAAGAAAAGGAACTAATGTTTAAAAAGGTGTTAACATCAAATTATGAACCATCTTTGGTTTCTGAGCTGAACAAATCCATTCATTCGTTCATACACTGCGTCGGCACAGGAAGTTCTGCAAACTTGATCCGTGGGGAGAGCAGGGGGTGTGTGGCTTCTTCTTCGGTACCAAATGTGCCCGCCAGTTGTCCCGCCGATGATTTTAGAATGGCTGTTCCCTCATTTTCACGAATGCATTCCACATGCAATGAGGACTTTTTCAGTTGTTGCTATTGAAGTCCAATTACATGAGCTGCAACGGGTCAATCACACTTTCCAAAGGTAGCACATTTTATGGATCACCCAGAGCTTGACAACATTTTGTACCGCCACCTTTGCCCAAGCCCAGGATGCACCCACAGACTGCCCGAGACACCGCTGAATTTTCCAAGTGTTTTTAATGTCGAAAATCCTATGTTTAAGGCTTTAGGCCTGATTCGTTCATTCTCTTAAGTTATTTCAGATGCCATAGATCTAAACTGTCAATCATGGAAGCTTATGAAAAAAGCAATAGGCCTGACTGAATTATTGTGAAAAGCAGATGTTAAAGCTAACAGACCTTTCTGGGTAGTGTGGTGAAGTCTGTCGACAGCGTCACGGGCACGCACACACAGACAGTGTTTGAGCTGCCAGCCACACCGAGTACTTCACAGGTCTTTAAAAAGACCATTCACTTGTTAACGAGGCTTTGTTGTTTTTTTCACCCCTTCTTAGAGCCCCTGCATCTCCACTGTCCTCAAACTTTCCTTCACAGCACGCTCCGGGATGATTCTGTTAAAGACAGGCATCGCAGCATTGCGCGCATTCCCTGTGTCTGGAATCACACGTGATGTCTTGTGCACTGAAGCCCGGCAAAATTTGCTAGTATTTTGCCGTTACTAAATATAAATACAGACAAAGGAAAAACAGTTTTCCGTCTGTATTTATATGTATAAATCCGTAAAAACGGAAAACCGGGAGCCCTAATAATAATATATGCAATATAGAACAATATTTTTAATTCTGAGTTTGTAGTAGCCTTCTCAATAAGAATTAGGAATATTGGCATTTTAAGTAGGAATGTCTGACAGTCAATGATGAGGAGGGTGGTAATGGATGAAATATGTAGCTTTTATGATTCACTTTGTGATTTCGAATAAAGCTTACTTTGATTTGATTTGACAAAATAAAGGTTTATAATTATGAGTAAAAAGCTCAAGAGGAGCATCAGACTATTTATGATCATAGGTTGTTATATTATGTGTGAATTTGAAATCCTCCAGAAGAGACGTCCAGGACTGCGGACCAGCATTCCCCACTGCGCCAGCGATGAGCCGTATGATTCATGTTTTGCTAGACCCCTCCCCCACAAGTATTGCATGTGCACAAGTGATGTGCATGACATTGATTTGACTACTTTAGAAAATAATGAATACCTGACTCTAGACGAAGACAACGAAATAAGCGAGACAAGATAGCCCGATGGCCACTAGCCAGTGGGGAATCTACACCAGATTTCCAACTCCTTTTCTGGGCTCGAGTCTGGCTCACACATGGAGAAAGTGTGAAGCTGAGCGCAAAACTGGCAGGGGGCTCACACTAGCAGAAATGCAGTGAAGCATTCAATGGATTCCTCATGTGTAAGTGTGGACTGCGGGTGCCAGGCTCGTGATCAGAGCGTGCAAACACCCACCTTGTTGTTCTACTGTGAGGATTCGCAAAGAGTTTGCTGGCCTTGTCTACATTTTCTACACTTGTAATTCTAGAATGACACCGACCTAAGAGCTGTCCAGAAAGTGTAGGAAACTGCAGTGAACATTTGCACAGTGATCCTGACCCTAGGCTTGTGAATTCTTCACACTGCCTGCAAAAAACTCCAATAAAATATATTTAGGTAGAGCAGGCGCATACCAAGAAAACGGGTCACTTTTACATTTTCCATATCTATGCCCAAAAATATTTTTTTTTCTCAGTGTGCAGTCTTAAATCTGCAAATGCGGATCATATGTCAGCTAGTCTCATGCAGATTTATCGGTTAAGAAACTCTGTAAACTAGCGCTGGGCCACTTGAGGTATACGGAAGGAAGGGACCAAGTTATGCAGCAGAGTTGAATAAATTATGCGGCAAGAAAATGTGTGGATAATAGCGCACAATTTGTGATAATGTCACTTAATTATTTAGTTGTTTGTACACGTTGATAATATCTGGGAAGAGGTTTCACCTCATTCTAACCAGTTTAAAACCTACACATTGTAGTAATAAGCAACTGAAAGGTGACCCGTCACCCTTTGAAATGGGCCTTCTACTTCACAACAATATGTGTGGCTGTGTTTCTAGTCACTTTTGGTCCGTTTGAGCTAGAAACAAAATGTTTTTGTTTTTTTCAATTTAAATTGCAAATTATGCAGCAGGTAATGCATTTGGTGGCAAATCAATAAATATACAGAAAGCGCCGCTGTCACAGAATCGCATAATTCCAGTGTCCCTCCACGAGTCGGCGTGCTCAGGCACTATAAGCTGAAGAATGCCTTGTAGGGCTTTCACGCATAGGATACATCTGACAGACATGCAGTAGTACAGCAGGTAAAACTCAGTTAAAACAATGCCAGAAAATACTTCGAAGTACAACTTCAATCATTTGATTTTAATGGCCTCCTTCATCGCCAGCAGACTTCGAGTTAACCGAGTTCATGAATTTATAGCTGACTCTGCGTGATTTGATTCTCCTTGTGTTTAATGTTGTGCCTGTCAATATGAGCATCAGCGGAAAGTGTGGCTTTGTTTTCGGAAAACAATCCGTTCATTTGTTCTTAATTGACGTCCAAAGAGGGCCGTGGCGGAGGCCCGGGTGCACGGCGTTCACCGGGTGTTTTTCACAAACACTCCTTCTGTTTTTGTTCACTCTGGTTTAAACCGGTTCATTGAACGCCTCCTCGGTTTTGGACCTTGTCGCACTCACTGATATAACCTGCTGATAACATTGAAGGAACATATGACTTGCACTTCATAATTGTAGTCTTTTAATTGAAAGTAAAGCAAAAAGAAGCAAAAGGTCAGGCAAAGGATAGGGCAACACAACATCGCATATTGAGCTGGTCCTCAAAATCGTAGAAGAGACTCAAGCCACAAGGAACACAGGCTGGGACACGCAAAGGAACAGCAACCCCTCCCCCGTATGTAGAAAAGCTTAAGGAAAGAACAATGCAATCTACTCTCCCAGCCCACACGCATACTGGGGGTCAAGCGCCGCTCCATAGTCCAACTGTCCAAAGAGAGGGTGCATCATTAGTACAGCCAAATATTCCCATAGATTCCCAGCGGGACATGTGGATGGTAGCATTATCGTAGGAAGGGCCCTGCCATCAATAAGCCATAAAAAAATTATAGAATAATATCAAGTTGAAGAAGAGACAGATAAGACAGGACAGATAAAAACTAGAAAAAAGAAAGAACAGGACAGCAAGAACAGATAGAGGGGACTTACCTAGGAGGGAGAGACACCAAGGCAGGACGCGCTGCAAGAGTCCAAGGGCCAGACTAGGGACCAAAGGGGGCTCAAAAGATGAAAGGACATGTCCGTAGTGTCAGATGGGTCAATCCAGGAAGTCAGGTTTAAGTCCCCTAGCAAAGACTTGCACTACTTTAATGGTATTTCTGGTAAATCGTTATCTGGTGGGTTCTTCTTACGACTTACTTTGTTATGTTACAATTATATATTTCACATAAGTGCACATTCATTAGTTCAATAGTTTTAAAAAGTTATTTGTGAGAACTCTTGTCAACTCAGCTCCTTTATGGACCAAAAATCCGGACTACAACGTTGTAATTAAGTTTTAAGTGTCCTATACAAGAACATTCATAGTTTTTTTTATAGCCTTATAGCCCTTTGCCAAGGTCTGTACTGATGGTAAAAGGCCTGAATCCGAGCCACAGGCGGGGGCCTATAAAAAGGGGGAGGGCCTTTAACAACCGGTATAGCCAGAGGCAGAAGTGCTATAAGGCTATTAGAACATTACACCCACTAAGAGCAGAACGTTCTAAATTAAAAGAGGAGAAACTTAAGGACAAACATTGCATCCTTGGAGTTCTTGACTTATTCCAGCTAATATAAACCTGGAGCTACTCCATTGTCTTCAGTGGAGTGCTCAACATTCCAATTTTCCAATATAGCCTAATAGCCGGCTGCAGAGGCTATACCGGTTGTTAAAGGCCCTGACCCAAGTTATAGGCCCAAGCTGCAGTATAGCCCAAGGCAGAAGGGCTATAAAGCTATTAGAAGATTCCTCCCACTATGGGTAGAATGTTCTAAATTAAAAAGGGACAAACATGAAGAAAACATTGGAATGTTGGAGGTTCGGGCTTATACCAGCCGTTATAAGTCTGGAGTTACTTGATTGCCTTAAATGGAGCAGTCAGCGTTCAAATGTTCTGAATCTCATATAAAGATGTTGTTAGAGAAAGAAGATACACAAGAACGTAACTGAGGTAGACAGTTTCAGAGGTTAAAATAACTCTTCCATGAAAGATTAAGGTTTAATAGGGAACAGTGAGCACCAAACCAAAGTCATAACGTACTATTCAATGCAGCATTGCACACTAAATATATTGCAAAATATATTGATTTCCAATGCTTTGAGGATTCACTTGTGCTTTTTACAAACCTGAACAAGTTAATGCACTAAAGTATACTTCGCCTCCAGCACTTTATTCTTCTCATTTGTTGTGGACCCTTACGCCCTTCCCCCTTATGTCTTTCCCCAATTTACACATATGCTCATCCTTACAGCTCGGAGCGCAATGTCTTTGTTCAAATAGCGCACCTGCAATTGCCCTGGGTTTGCAAATTCGTATCTTTGCACTTTGTGCTCAACAGCGAGCATGTCATGTAAATAGTGCATGCCACTCGCCATTCTTGCCTGCACGATCTGTCTGTTGGTGCTTTCTATTTTTGCAATTTGCAAATGTTTTCCCAGCCGAATGCATGGTTAGCAAATACTCATATTTTTAGCATAAACTCATTTTGGGTACAAACAGAAGTGTTTGTTCAAAAAGGGTCTTACGGCCTGTGAGAAGTTGGCCTGGCATATGCTGTTCCTAGGTATAGGGACACCTTGCACCAGTCCAATTCGACTCCTATTGATGGTAGGTTTAAGACAACCTTTAAAGAAAGCTATCCTAGTGGTAGCTGTGGAGAGCAGCCTTCAGGCTAAGTCTTGAAGGAGTGTTAAGCTTATTGTTTTACCATAATAACCTCTTGAATAACCAAATGAAAGAGTAGCCCACACAGGTATATATATAAAATATATGTATTTATTCTAGACAGAATCCCACAGTCACTTTATGTGGCTAGTGGCAAAGTTACAATTCAAACAAGCATTTCTAAACACAATAAATAGCACAGAAATCAATGGGCCCCAGGGGGGGACCTAACCATATACTAAAATAGTGGTATAAGAACCACGACAATTCTACAGGCAATGCCTAGGGCATTCAGGATCGCTGGCCCCTTAAGAATCCACCCACAGTTGAGAGGAAGGGGACCCACGGGAGGCGTGTGCAGTGCAAGAAGCTGCTGTCGGGATCGCAATGTTAGCCTATGGAGAATGTCGCGGTTGAATAATTAAGGTTTAAGGACACTTCTAACAACAGTACAAAGTTAAGGCTTGAGACTTAAGGCTTTGGAGAGCCCACCACCACGGGAGTACCGAAGTACCACTGTTACCTGCCCCAGGGAAGCCGGGTGCATAGGTCGATTCTGGTGTCGGGTCGCGGGCTGATTTTCTATGGAAAAGGAGTCCAAACTGCTGCTAGCTGGAAGTGTCGCTGAAGTCGTGAAGATTAAAGTTGAAGAAAAGACAAAGATGAACCTGAAAGCAGAGGGGACAGAGTCTGGGTCACAGTACAGTGACCAGGGAGCTCACAGGAAGGAGCTCGTGGATGTCGGGTGCTTCAGGTGTGGAAGGTACAGCTGGTCTCTGCAGTCACGGGCTCCGGGAGGCTTCAAGGAAGGCCAGCTTCTGGAGGGCGACTGTCCCACGTCGGCTGAGGGTCGCTGCGGTGTTAGTGTCCCGATTGGATCCACTAAGCATTGGCAACCGCAACCCACGCAAGATGAACAAAGCAGCTGCTGGTGCAGACCCACGAGGTCTGAGGGTGCTCTCCTTTGCAGGGAGCGTAGAGCAGGCCTGGAGCAACCAGGGGAACTCTTAGAAAGGAAGTTTGTCCTCCGTCAAGGCCCACAAGTCGAGGGACAAGGGACCGCGGAAGGCAGCAAAATGGAGTGCGTAAAAGGGCTCCCACGGGCCACCGGAGCGGGCCAGGGAGCTGAGAGTCGGCACAAATGCTGCTTGAAGGTTGGCTCAAGAATGGGCCAAAGCACAACTTCCCCACTGGTCGGGGTCGTGTGCTGGACAAGAGGTGGCCGGTGTCTCGGGGTATGCGGGGATCTCGACACCCACGTGGTCCAGGGTGCTCAGACTTGCTGGGCACACTCACAGGACGCTGGGATGCACTGGAGACCCACCTCGAGGTTGCTGGAAGGCGTCGAAGGTCGTGAGAGCAACGAAGTCCCAACCGGGTATCTTGTAGTCTTTTAGGTGCCTGCCAAGCAGGGGGATAACTCCTTTATCCCAAGGGAGATTTCTTCAGTCAGCTGGGCAGCAGCTCGTCGAAGGTCAGTTCTGTTAAGTCCTGTACGAATCTAAGGCTCTAGGGCCAAGTTATTCCCATATATCCCCAAGATTAGGGGATGGTCCAAATAGAGCCTACCAATCAGAGTAGAGGCGGGAAAGGGTGGCTACACCCACTCCCCTTTGTGTGTTTCCCGCCTGGGCGAGGGGCAGAATGCCCCTGAACCGGTTCCAGGCGGTGTATGCAGAATTGGGGCTCTGCAGCTGCCTACGTGCAACTCTGAATGGACTTTTGGTGCACCCACCCTGTTCCAATCCACATATCCTGTCTGGGGAGGTGCTGGCACCTCCCTGCCACAGGAGCCCTATTGTCCAGATGGCGAGGCTGGGGTTTTCCCCAGCAACAGCCAGCCAGAGTCGTGTAGGTGGCGAACAGTAGCCATTTTGTGGTACATGTGCACTTTTAAATTGGTTTCCAAATTCTACCGCTTTTCCCATATCACCCTCCTAGCAAGGGGGAATCGTGCCCCCATGCCCATGGCTGGACTGGGGGTATGATTCCTTCATGTTTGACACCAAACACGATATGGTTCTGTGTAGCCAGTCCCAAGTTACAGCGATGACGCAATAACTTATAATGCGGTTAAGAGTATATGGTATGGCTACACTACAAACAACCCAGTAACGATTTTACGAAGGTTGCAGAGAGGTCCTACTCACGTAGGGGTCCCCCCTCACACATACCTCAGCACCCAGCCCTGTAGGATTACCAGGGCCTGCCATAGGGGTGACCTATGAGAGTATACGTGTTGTATGGTATGGAACATAGGGTACCTACGTCCCTGTAAGGGGTGCTAGCACCACCTTACCCAGGCTACAGTAGTGGCCTGGTGGTGTCAGTTTGGGTGGCTGTCCCAGGGTGGCACAATAAGTGCTGCAGCCCTGGTAGGCCTACTGGGGGACCCATGCCCTGGGTACCTAGGGTACCATCTACAAGGGACTGGAAGGGCATGCCCAGCATCCAATTGGTTGGTACCTAGGGTACCCACATAGTTTTAGGGAGAAAGCAGATAGGCTGGGGTCCTGGATAGCAGGATCCCAGCCAGACTAGTCAAAAACCACTTAAATACCAGGCAAAAAGTTGGGGGCAACCATTAGTCAGATTCCACTCTCCTACATAACCCCCCCCCAAACGAAAGGAGATAAGGCTAACCTTGTCCAGATAAGCCTTTATTTCCTGAGTGGCCATATAAGGAAGAACCTGTACTAACATGGTTGCTCCCTGTGTCATGGTCCACTTGGGAAATCCTACCCCAAGGGGTTCTAGAGTTTCTCCAAAGTCTAGGGAAATTACCTGTATTGGTTTTTGGGTCAGAGGTGGGCTGGTGGGGTGTCTGAGTCTGGAAGTGAGACCCTACTTGGGTTGGTCTCAACCTCCTCAGATCACTGGCCACTATGGAAGCCTTTCTGCCCATGACGGTGTCATATCTGGCCCTAAGGGTCAACCTCTGGCTGCCTACAGCTGGGGGCTGGATCCCTTTGGCTGGAATAGTGGAGGGCACTGGAAGGTTTGGGGCAGCTAGGCCCCAGGTTTCCCTGTGCTCAACAACATCCATTTGAGGGGTGCCTATACCTAGGGGTAAGGGGGATCCCTCAGTTTGTAGAGGAATATTCACCTGGCTGAAACTACTCTGCTGGGTGTCCCTAATCTCTTGATGAGGGGGTTCCTCTGGACAGGGGCCCAGTAAGGGTCCACTGGCCTCCCTGACCTCTGCAGCCCTGGGCTGACTGAGGCAGGGTAGAGAGGGGCAGGATACCTGCTCCAGACTGGGTACCACCTTGGAAGGATCCCCTGCCATCAGAGAGGTGGGCAGGCCAAGCCTGTCCACTTCTGGGGCAGTTACTTCACAAGGGGCAGGGTCAGTTCCCTGAGAAACTTGCCCTTTACCTGTAGTCTGGTGGGGGGAAGACTGCTCTTCCTCCCCTATGCTCTCTGTTTGTGTAGAGTGATCCATAGTTTCAGGCTTCACTCTTTCTATTTTCTCCTGGGGTGGAGGTGAGGCCCTCAGGGTCTCATCCACTCTTTCAGGAATTCCTACCATTTTCAAATGGGCCTTGTGGTCAACCTCAGCCCAGGCTGAGATTTCTAGATCATTCCCCAGTAAACAATCTACAGGCAAGTTTGGGGACACTGCCACCCTCTTGGGGCCAGTGACTCCTCCCCAGCTGAGATTTATCACTGCCATGGGATGATCTTTCCTGACTCCATCAATGTTGGTCACCTGATAGCTAAACCCAGGTAAAAGCTGATCTAGGGGCACTAGCCTCTTGGTCACCATGGTGACAGTGGCCCCTGTGTCCTTATAGGCCACAGCCTTCTGACCATTGATTATTGGTTCTTGTCTGTACCTGCCCAGAATACTGGGGCTCATGGTAAAGTTGGCAAACCCCATGCCACCATCACAGACCATAGTTGCTAATGCAGGGGACCTGGCTAGGCCAGAGTCCCCTGGCGTCCCCAAAGAGAACCCAACTAAGTTTTTGGGTGCACTCCCACCACCTGGGGGATTACTACTAGTAGTAACAGGAGGTGTTGGAGCTGGTTTTGGAGGAACATTTTCTTTATTGCCATTTTTAGGACAGCTGGAGTCAGTTTTCCAGTGGCCAGGTTTCTTACAGACATGGCAATAGGGTTTCTTGACATTAGAGGAAGGATTTTGGGACCCACCCCCAGCACTGGTTTGTTGGGGCCCTTCAGATGACTTTTCTTGTTTATCATCCCCACCTTTCTCTTTGGGCTTAGTGGAATCCTTCTTCTGGTCACCAACTGGGTTCTTAGGCCTGATCCTGGTTCTGACCCATTTGTCTGCCTTCTTTCCCAATTCTTGGGGAGAGGTCAGATCAGAGTCCACCAGGTGCTGGTGTAAAAGTTGGTTCTGACAATTATTAAGAATCTGCTCCCTCATAATGAGATTATATAATCCTTGATAATCATTAACTTTACTGCCATTTAACCAACCTTCCAGTGCCTTGGTTGCACAATCCACAAAGTCTACCCAATCCTGATTTTGTGCTTTCTGGGTGTCTCTGAACTTAAGTCTGTATTGATCAGTGGTTAAGCCAAACCCATCTATTAAAGCATCTTTCAGGATATAATAATCATCAGCATCCTCTTCTCTTACAGAGAGGAGCTTGTCTCTCCCTTTATCTGAAAAGGAGAGCCACAGGATTGCTGCCCACTGCTCTACAGGGACCCTCTGTACTCTACAGGCCCTTTCAAGAGCAGATATCCATTTATGAATATCATCCCCATTCTGATAGGGGGGCACAATCTTGTGGAGGTTCCTATTGTCAGGGACTCTCTCTCTAACTCTAGGGGTTTCATCACTGCCACCAGGGATCTCTAGACCCCATTTCTTTGAAGCTTTCTGAAGCTCCAGGGTTTCCCTGTCTAATGCTAACTGTTCTCTTTTAAGCTGAAGCTTAGCCTGCTCAAATTTGATCAGTCTGCATTTCCTCTCATGAGAGGATTCTCTTCTCTGAGAAGAGGCAGAGGACCCTTTGGATCCCTTAGAATGGTTGGATCCCACTGAGGGGGATCTGTTCCTTCTTGGACCCACCACTCTCCTTTTAAGGGTGGAAGGAGTGCCTCTTGGGCCATCACTTCCATGCTGTGAGTGGTTTGTGTCTTCCAGGTCAGGATTTTCATCCTCTTCCTGTTCCTCTTCAGATTCCACTCTGGGAGTGTCCTCTTCTGAGGGGTGCCCACCCACGTTGTCCATCCCTCTGGATCCTATGGACTCCATAAAGTCTGCTATGAGCAGGATCTCTTTGAGACGTTTTGTGTTGGCACCTCTTTCTGTCTTCAGTTTCCTAAGGGTGCACATTTCCCTGAGCTCAGCAAAGGTGAAATTATCATACTTATCTACTGGGACCCTCTGGGGTCCTTCCATAGCCTTAGTGCCACTGGAAGACATGTTTAGTGTAGTGATGTATCTACCTACACTAAGTGTGGCCTACTGAACCCTCTCTTGAGTTGTAGTCAAGGTGTGCTAAACCCTCTACACACAACTCTAAGTTCAGTAGAACTTATTGTATTCTAGCTTGAACTTATATGTACCTTTGGTACCTAGTGGCTTTCACTTTAGAAATTCACTTTGTTATCTGGTAAAACAATGGCAAGCTTGAATCCAACCGCTGCACACCAATGTGAGAAGTTGGCCTGGCATATGCTGTTCCTAGGTATAGGGACACCTTGCACCAGTCCAATTCGACTCCTATTGATGGTAGGTTTAAGACAACCTTTAAAGAAAGCTATCCTAGTGGTAGCTGTGGAGAGCAGCCTTCAGGCTAAGTCTTGAAGGAGTGTTAAGCTTATTGTTTTACCATAATAACCTCTTGAATAACCAAATGAAAGAGTAGCCCACACAGGTATATATATAAAATATATGTATTTATTCTAGACAGAATCCCACAGTCACTTTATGTGGCTAGTGGCAAAGTTACAATTCAAACAAGCATTTCTAAACACAATAAATAGCACAGAAATCAATGGGCCCCAGGGGGGGACCTAACCATATACTAAAATAGTGGTATAAGAACCACGACAATTCTACAGGCAATGCCTAGGGCATTCAGGATCGCTGGCCCCTTAAGAATCCACCCACAGTTGAGAGGAAGGGGACCCACGGGAGGCGTGTGCAGTGCAAGAAGCTGCTGTCGGGATCGCAATGTTAGCCTATGGAGAATGTCGCGGTTGAATAATTAAGGTTTAAGGACACTTCTAACAACAGTACAAAGTTAAGGCTTGAGACTTAAGGCTTTGGAGAGCCCACCACCACGGGAGTACCGAAGTACCACTGTTACCTGCCCCAGGGAAGCCGGGTGCATAGGTCGATTCTGGTGTCGGGTCGCGGGCTGATTTTCTATGGAAAAGGAGTCCAAACTGCTGCTAGCTGGAAGTGTCGCTGAAGTCGTGAAGATTAAAGTTGAAGAAAAGACAAAGATGAACCTGAAAGCAGAGGGGACAGAGTCTGGGTCACAGTACAGTGACCAGGGAGCTCACAGGAAGGAGCTCGTGGATGTCGGGTGCTTCAGGTGTGGAAGGTACAGCTGGTCTCTGCAGTCACGGGCTCCGGGAGGCTTCAAGGAAGGCCAGCTTCTGGAGGGCGACTGTCCCACGTCGGCTGAGGGTCGCTGCGGTGTTAGTGTCCCGATTGGATCCACTAAGCATTGGCAACCGCAACCCACGCAAGATGAACAAAGCAGCTGCTGGTGCAGACCCACGAGGTCTGAGGGTGCTCTCCTTTGCAGGGAGCGTAGAGCAGGCCTGGAGCAACCAGGGGAACTCTTAGAAAGGAAGTTTGTCCTCCGTCAAGGCCCACAAGTCGAGGGACAAGGGACCGCGGAAGGCAGCAAAATGGAGTGCGTAAAAGGGCTCCCACGGGCCACCGGAGCGGGCCAGGGAGCTGAGAGTCGGCACAAATGCTGCTTGAAGGTTGGCTCAAGAATGGGCCAAAGCACAACTTCCCCACTGGTCGGGGTCGTGTGCTGGACAAGAGGTGGCCGGTGTCTCGGGGTATGCGGGGATCTCGACACCCACGTGGTCCAGGGTGCTCAGACTTGCTGGGCACACTCACAGGACGCTGGGATGCACTGGAGACCCACCTCGAGGTTGCTGGAAGGCGTCGAAGGTCGTGAGAGCAACGAAGTCCCAACCGGGTATCTTGTAGTCTTTTAGGTGCCTGCCAAGCAGGGGGATAACTCCTTTATCCCAAGGGAGATTTCTTCAGTCAGCTGGGCAGCAGCTCGTCGAAGGTCAGTTCTGTTAAGTCCTGTACGAATCTAAGGCTCTAGGGCCAAGTTATTCCCATATATCCCCAAGATTAGGGGATGGTCCAAATAGAGCCTACCAATCAGAGTAGAGGCGGGAAAGGGTGGCTACACCCACTCCCCTTTGTGTGTTTCCCGCCTGGGCGAGGGGCAGAATGCCCCTGAACCGGTTCCAGGCGGTGTATGCAGAATTGGGGCTCTGCAGCTGCCTACGTGCAACTCTGAATGGACTTTTGGTGCACCCACCCTGTTCCAATCCACATATCCTGTCTGGGGAGGTGCTGGCACCTCCCTGCCACAGGAGCCCTATTGTCCAGATGGCGAGGCTGGGGTTTTCCCCAGCAACAGCCAGCCAGAGTCGTGTAGGTGGCGAACAGTAGCCATTTTGTGGTACATGTGCACTTTTAAATTGGTTTCCAAATTCTACCGCTTTTCCCATATCACCCTCCTAGCAAGGGGGAATCGTGCCCCCATGCCCATGGCTGGACTGGGGGTATGATTCCTTCATGTTTGACACCAAACACGATATGGTTCTGTGTAGCCAGTCCCAAGTTACAGCGATGACGCAATAACTTATAATGCGGTTAAGAGTATATGGTATGGCTACACTACAAACAACCCAGTAACGATTTTACGAAGGTTGCAGAGAGGTCCTACTCACGTAGGGGTCCCCCCTCACACATACCTCAGCACCCAGCCCTGTAGGATTACCAGGGCCTGCCATAGGGGTGACCTATGAGAGTATACGTGTTGTATGGTATGGAACATAGGGTACCTACGTCCCTGTAAGGGGTGCTAGCACCACCTTACCCAGGCTACAGTAGTGGCCTGGTGGTGTCAGTTTGGGTGGCTGTCCCAGGGTGGCACAATAAGTGCTGCAGCCCTGGTAGGCCTACTGGGGGACCCATGCCCTGGGTACCTAGGGTACCATCTACAAGGGACTGGAAGGGCATGCCCAGCATCCAATTGGTTGGTACCTAGGGTACCCACATAGTTTTAGGGAGAAAGCAGATAGGCTGGGGTCCTGGATAGCAGGATCCCAGCCAGACTAGTCAAAAACCACTTAAATACCAGGCAAAAAGTTGGGGGCAACCATTAGTCAGATTCCACTCTCCTACACGGCCTAATTATGATCAGGGCAGTTTTGCATTGCCTATGTGCATACTATGTTCGCTTTGACTCCGATGATGATGTGGTCACATTTTTATTTATTTATTATGAGTGTAAATTGCAAATTTGCAAATTTGCAATAACGCGGTGATCGCAAATTCGATAGCTAGCACTTTGCAACCCAATAGCTTTTGCTAGTTCACATTCCTATTCCTGAATGCATACGAAGCGCATTTGTGCAGTTTAAACCCGCGGTTCATTCAGCTATTTTGATGCAGCAGATCATCAGTGCATATACCTGCAGTGGCGACCATACATTAAACTCCTGTTTGGTCCAAATTCAGTCATTGGTTATACTGATTGGACGTCACTAGCTGAGCGTGGCCCAGTACTCGATTTTCACTCACACTGATATTACAGGGTCCCCAATTCAATCACTGGTTATCCTTAAGATGCCATTATCCTGGTTCAGAAGTCATACTGTTTTACCCCGCATACAGTTCTCACCCTTGACTTCCTCATGCCACCTCTCGCCTCCCTTTTGATTGGTCCATTGAAATACCTCCAGGTCTCACTAGCCTCTCGCCCTTCATCAAAGGACATGCCAAGCCTGCAGCACAGGAGCTTACTAGCCTTTTGCGGCTTTTATTTGCCCTTTTCAGGTTTCATCACGTATGGAAACTGAAACACTCCTTTCACATTTCTGTCACAACAAATCGTGCTTAGCTCATGAACGCATGGAACATGCACTATTTACACAAAGCATTCTCACTGTCATAACCTGTTCTTGTTAGTGTCTCCCGATCCATGTATCAACCTGGACACGCCCCCTATGACTCTGCTATTCATTTGACAGAATATGCTTAAGAAGATCAAGCAAGGGCTTGTATTTTGAATTAATGAGGGTGTGTGTGTGTGTGTGTGTATTTTTTTTTTACTTGTAACACTTGGATACCTTTCCTTCAAGGGTCCTTTGTCACCTCTTTCCAATCTCACTCCTTCTCTCCACATGTCAACAAAAAGGAAGCTCCCAGTAGGGATCTGGCAGAAAATCCTCTAACCTCTACTGTCTGCTCTCCTGGTACATACTAGTGCCCAGTGTAATTCTATAGCCTTATAGCCCACCATAGCGGGCTATTCCGGCCATTAAAGGCCCGCTCCAGCGTTAAGGTGAGGGCCTTCAACAAGGGCGTGGGACTTTAATGGCTGGTATAGCTCAGCTAAGAAGGGCTATAAGGCTATTAGAATATTCTGTCATTAGGGGGCAGAATGTTCTAACAAATTAAACAAAGGCCTCTAGGAGCCCGAGGGGATTGAAATCCCCTAGGGCTCCCAGAGGCCTTTGTTCAAACAACATTGGAATGTTGATCTGCGGGCTTTTACTGGCCCGTAGAAGCACGGATCACTCCTCGGTGCTCTACATTCCAATGTTCTAATACAAGTTATACCCCCTGCTCACAGCCTAGAATGATACTCAATGGGCAGTGAAACCCCTAGACACGTGCCTGTTAAGCATTTAGGAACATCCCTTTGCTGAAGAGGAATCTGCTTTTGTCTTTGAATAAAGATTGAGGCTGAGGAGTCATGGACTCTACAGTTAGACATCTGCAATGCTGGCTTGAATGGTTGAAGGAAAGAGTTGCAACGTATGGTTGTGTTTGTCGCAGACCTCCTTCATAATGTTGACTGTGGTTGGAGACATTTTATTCAAGTGTGTGGTATGTCTTAGCTTAATTAAACACATACATTCAGATATTCTTGGCAACATGGAGTAGAGTTGGCAGTAAAAATGCTTCAGTTATGAATTGTGCAGCATGCTTCCTTCTTTACTGAAAGCATGTTTGACTCTCCTCAAGAAGCATTTTAGAAGTTACATTTTCATAGTTGCTATGCAAGTGAAACTGTTTGTTTCAGAATTCAGTTATCTAACCTTTGGTTTGAAAGGGATATGCTAAAATAAAATACCATCTTTCCATTTCAATACAGCGAGAATATTACATGGTGGGGCCTTGAATTAAAGAGAAAGGGTCAACTTAAGAGGGAGTCATACATTGTCACATGGAGCATGTATTTGTATGGTTAGCTTCTGGTTCTTTTGTGTGTGTTTGGGTCATCACATCTTTCTTTCTACTCGCCCTCAAGTTTAAGTTGTTAGGAACCCAATGACCGGTTGAAGTAAGGAGCATAAGGGGGAATGGGCTCAAAGTGGTCTGTTTGGGAACATGGAAAGTGAACGCAAACACTGTACATTGAGCTACTTTCGTTTTATCTAGACTTACATCATCTGGATGGTGGCTCCAGAGAATGAATGAAGCTTTTCTTTCAGCAGATTACCAAAATCCTGTTGAATTAAGTATTTTAATCCTATTTTAATTTTGCACTGCATCGTGTCGGTCCACCATAGTCTCCCTTAGTGCAGCCTCACCTTGAGTACGACAAATCCATCTGGGCCTTGAATAGAAGCTTTAGGAGGGCTTTATTGGAGGAGAATCCTGCAAAGGGTCTTATCATAGGTACGGGTCACTGGGGTCACATCTTTCCTCTGTTGGTGCACCTTCACTGGCTGCCTATTAGGAAAGGGTTTCTATAGATTTTGTTGCTCTTCTCCCTCTTTTCTGGCCTGTAAATTGCAGGTACACGTTCCTTCCTTGATGCTCCTTGCGTTCTAGTTATTTCCGGCTAGATGCTACAAAGGTCCGAGCCGCCTCTTTTAGCGGGAAGGCCTTCTCTGTAGCAGAAGCTAGAGAGGGGACGAAGCTTTTGTTAGATCACTCCATGGCCCATTCCCTAGAGACCTTTCATCAAACAAACTGAAAACTCGACTTTTTAGCCAGAAATAATATAATAAACTAGTTTTCTGAGTTTTTTGTGAGAGTTGCATTTGAGTTCTCCAATGCAGTGGCAGGAAACCTTGTGTACATGTGTTGTACCAATACTTCTAGCATAATAACAGCCCAATTTATAGCCTCCCCAAAACATGTTATCCCATTTTCTGCACTGGTCTGAACTAAGCAGTTTCAGATCGAGGCGGACAAGCGCCTCAACAGAAGATAATCGTCATTTTGTGTACGCATTGCGTACACTTGTTTAACCCCTCAGGGGAGCAGAGAAAGTAAGTCCAGGTCAAACGAGCGGAATGGCAGCCATCTCTTCAGAAGAGCGTTGCTACTTACATGGATGGGTGGATTCCTTTGTATCTCGCCAACCACAATTCTTAAATGCCACAGTATTGCAAACTCTTCTTTGAGGATGTGTCCTTGTGTACCGAAACTGGTGCTCATGTAAAGAGCTCTGATACCCGATTTCTCGGGTCTAGTTCGTGCTATGTAAAACAAAAAATTTAGTTGAATTTGTGTCTAGAGACGTCCGCAATTCTGCTGCAACCTGGAAACTGCATGTTGTGTTGTGTGTAATGCTTCCTCCGCATTAGGTGGGACTGAGATTCTGCAATTGTCTGCTGCACGCCTAACTTATCTCAGCCAGGGAGCTGTGATGGAGCACACGCCTGGGTGTGCAGCATGACTAAATACAGGGCACTGTGAGACTACTGCTTACAACCCGACCTCATATCCTTTGCTTAGAACTAGCTTAGGTGGGTTAACACACTTTCTGCAAACATGGGCATCCTGCAGGTTTCAGCTTTGACTACTGACTGGCACAGCCGACTCAGCCTTTCATCCTTCTAAGGTTTTTGCACCGAGTTGGGCTATAGTATCAATTTGTTATTTACAAAACTAGCATGTGGCCAGGACTGGTGGATCAAAAACTGCACAACAAAGGCACACTGCTTTCAATACATGAAAAGTGTGAGAAGTTGGCCTGGCATATGCTGGTCACTAGTTATAGTGGCCACCTTGCACCAGTCCAATTCGACTCTTAAGGTGATAGGTTTAAAAGACAACCTTTAAAGAAAGCTATCCTAGTGGTAACTGTGGAGAGCAGCCTTCAGGCTAAGTCTTGAAGGAGTGTTAAGTTTATTGTTTTACCATAGATAACCTCTTGAATGACCAAATGAAAGAGTAGTCCACACAGGTATATATATAAAATATATGTATTTATTCTAAACAGAATCCCACAAGTCTCTTTATGAGGCTAGAGGTAAAGTTACAATTCAAACAAGCATTTATAGATACAATAAATAGCACTGGAATCACAGGGCCCCACGGGGGGACCAAACCATATATTAAAAAAGTAGTATAAGAACCACGACAATTCTACAGACAATGCCTAGGGCATTTAGGATCGCTGGCCCCTTGAGAATCCACCCCAGGTGATGAGGAAGGGGACCCACGGGAGGCGCGTGCAGTGGAAATAGCTGCTATCGGGATCTCTATTAAAGCCTATGGAGAATGTCGCGGTTTGATTTAAACCGATTAAAGACACTTCTAGCAGGAGTTCAAAGTTAAAAACTTAGAGTTAAGCTTTTGAGGAGCCCACTACCACGGGAGTACCGAGGTACCACTGTTACCTGCCCCAGGGAAGCCGGGTGCATAGGTCGTTTTCGATGTCGGGTCGCGAACTGATTTTCAATGGGAAAATGTACAAAACTGCTGCTAGCCAAAAGCGTCGATGATGCCGTGAAGAATGAAGTTGTAGATCTTGTAGAGAAGAACCTGAAAGCAGAGGGGACAGAGTATGGGTCACGGCACAGTGACCAGGGAGCTCAAGGAAAAGAGCCCTTCAATGTCGGGTGCTTCAAGTGAAAAAGGTGTAGCTTGGATCTGCAGCCACGGGCTCCAGGAGGCTTCAAGGAAGGCCAGCTTCTGGAGGGTGACTGTCCCACAAAGGATGAGGGTTGCTGCATTAATAGTGTCCAGATTGGATCCACTAAGCCTTGGCAACCACAACCCACGCAAGATGAATAAATTAGCTACTGGTGCAGACCCACGAGGTCTGAGAGAGGTCTCCTTCAAGGAGACTGTAGAGCAGGCCTGGAGCAACCAGGGGAACTTTTAAAGGTAAAGATTGTTCTCCGCCAGGGCCCACAAGTCGAGAGATAAGGGACCGCAGAAGGCAGAAATTTGGAGTGCGTAAAAGGGTGCCCACGGGCCATCGGAGTGAGCTAGGGTGCTGATCTTTGGCATTGTTGCTGCTGAGAGGTTGGCTCAATATTGGACCAAAGCACAACTTCCCCACTGGTCAGAGTTGTGTGCTACGCAAGAGGTGGCCGGTGTCCTGGGGTATTGGGGATCTCGGCACCCACGTGGTCCACGGTGCTCAGACTTGCTGGGCACGCTCACTAGCCTCTCGGATGCTAGGAAACCCACCTCAACGTTGAGAGGAGTCGTCGATAATCGAAGGAGCAGTGAAGTTCCAACCGGGTCACTTGCAGTGTTTCAGGTGCCTGCCAAGCAGGGGGGTAACTCCTTTACCCCAAGGGAGATTTCTTCAGTCAGCTGGGCAGCAGCTCGTCGAAGGTCAAGTCTGTGAAGTCCAAGATTAATCTGGTTCTCTGGGGACACGTTATTCACCTTTATCCACAAGATTAGGGGAGTGTCCAGATCAGGGTCCACCAATGAGAGTTGAGGCGGGAAAGGGTGGCTACACCCTCTCCCCTTTGTGTGTTTCCCACCTGGGCGAGGGGCAGGATGCCCCTGAACCGGTTCTAGGCGGTGTATGCAGAATGTAGGCACTGTAGCAGCCTATGTGCAACTCTGAAAGGCATCCTATGGTGCACCAACCCAGTTCCAATCCACATCGCCTGTCTGGGAAGGTGCTGGCACCTCCCTGCAACAGGATCCCTATTGTCCAGCTGCCGAGGCTGGGGTTTTGCCCAGCAACAGGCAGCCAGAGTCGTGTGGGTGGCGAGTAGCATCCATTTTGTGATACGTGTGCACTTTTAAGTTGGTGTCTAAATTCTGCCGCTTTTCCCATATCGCCCCTCTAGCAGGGGGGAATCATGCCCTCATGCCCATGGCTGGACTGGGGGTATGATTCCTACCTGTTTGCCCCCAAACACGATATGGTTCAGTGTAGCCATTCTCAAGTTATCACGCTATCGCGATATACTTATAATGTGGTTAAGAGTATATGGTATGGCTACACTACAAACAACCCAGCAATGATTTTTACGAGGGTTGCAGAGGGGCCCTACTCAGGTAGGGGTCCCCCCTCACACATATCCCAGCACCCTGCCTTGTAGGATTAGCAAGGCCTGCTTGAGCGGTGACCAATGAGAATACATGTGTTGTACATAGGTGGGATACAGGGGACCTGTATCCCTGTAAGGGGGTGCAAGCACCACCTTACCCAGACTACAGTAGTGGTCTGGTGGTGTCATTTGGTATGGCTGTCCCAGGGTGGCAGAATAAGTGCTGCAGCCCCTGGTAGGCCTCTGAGGGACCCATGCCCTGGGTACCTAGGGTACCATCTTCAAGGGGCTGGTAGGGTGTCCTCTGCATCCAATTGGTATGTAGCTAGGGTACTCACATCAGTTTTAGGGAGAAACAGATAGGCTGGGGTCCTGGATAGCAGGATCCCAGCCAGACTAGTCAAAAAACATCCAAATACCAGGCAAAATGTCAGGGGCAACCATATAGTCAGATTCCACCTTCCTACAAAAAGTGTTAATATTAATAATATTGCAGGTGGGCTGAGGAGAAAATACGGTCTCTCTAAAAAGTGTTGGATTTATAGTACCCTTCGCAGTGTCCCTTAAACAGATATATAACAATATATACAGACTACTTTGCCTTTTGGCGCAATTTCTTATAACACTCATGCACTAACCACAAGTAGAAAGTAAAGATTCACATTGAACACGAAACTGAAAAAGCAATTCCCGCATAACTAGTTGCTTTTGACTAACTTCTCGGGAAGGCAGTTTGCTATGGCCAGATCTCCGGCAGCCCTGTGGTGGCATCACTGGATAAAAAGAGACACATTCTAGGTGCAAGAGGCCACACGTGGTCATTGTGCTTCCTGAATAACGTCTATGGTCTTGCCCTGGGATGCTGGTGGAATAGGTGTTAAGAATGTACTCCGAGTAGCAGCAAGAGGCATGGTTGTGTAGTGTAAACACACACAGCTGTATAGATACTTGGCATTGTGCTTACCACTCAGGCAGCAACTTAGCATTCACTTTTTAATTTTCACAGGTGGAAATCGAGACACTAGATTTTTGAGACAGCAAGAAGGGTGAAGGTGTATGTCAAAAACAGGGTAAAGATAAAGGGTCTCGTGTATGTCGAGGTACTCTGATGGAGGAGGGTTGACATATTTAACTTCCTGAGAAGTACAAAGCGTCAGAGCGAGGGAGCTGGAATACTAGGACGGGAGAAGCTCTGGAGTGACAAATGAAGGCTCTTGGAAAGAGTAGTAAGTGCCTGAAACCAGTGTCATCAGAGGTTTAAAGGAAAAAGGTCCAAGGGGGCATCAGGGAAGGATCTCACAATAGATCTCAAAACTCAAGCTGACTCCTCACACAAAGGAACATTCTAGAATGCCGATTGTGAGAGATGCACGACTGGGCAAAGAGATCTATTGTGTCTGCACACTAGACGGCCCCTTTAAAGGCGCAAGGGCTATGAGGAAGATGAAGGCAGTCACTTATAACTCGCTTCTAGTCCGGGGGCCTACAGGTTTCCGGTCTGCCATACTGTACGTTTCCTGCCTTGTAGGCAGGAGTTTCTCACCTTATCTGCTTCCTCGGTCATGGCGGGAGAACTCTCTCTCCACCATTTTTTACCTTTTCATTTTAAGAAGTGGTGTTTGTTTTTAGGAAATGTAAACACAATATCCCTGACGTACAGATAATGCTCTTCTGCGACCGCATGACTATCCTGGAGGCAATGTAACACATTTGACGTCATATCGGAGGGCCTATAAGGATGGGACTCTGATATAGGCAGGGGGACCTTGAGCTAGACCAGCATGGCATTTGCCAACTTTTGTTGGTCGCCCTCTTACCTCCTGGCTTTCAATAACTCCCTTCCACAGATTTAGAAGATTGGATAGCCAACAATATGAATGAATTTGCTTTAAACATGGAACTCTTGCAAAACAAAGCATCTATTCAAGTTGTGCTTGGAGGCCATTTTCTGTTTGTATTTACTACATTTCCATTTTTCACTATCCGTAAAGCTCACCTTGCTTTAAAAAACACAGCGATTAAGTAAAGTGTGGCTTCTCTGGTTGATATAACCAGAATTTAAACATTTACACAGATGGCGGATTTCTTGAAAATCTAGCATGACTCAGTCCCCGGTTAAGTTTCATCGGATTTTGTCAGGATTTACTGAGCTCTTCACCCCTCAGAGGTTGTATGTCTCAAACTCAGTTGTTAATATCCCCTGAAGCCTTTGTTCACTTTTTATAAGTAACAAATCTCACATCTTGGAACATTATAATGAATAGGCAGGAATAGTTCATTGCGCACATGCACGCCTAAAGAGTGGTACATTTCAAAGCTCTGGAGTTTATGGACTTTGATTGTAACATGGGTTTCACAAAGCCTTGCTAAGTAAGCAAACAAAATGGTTTTCTAGCCAGAATCGTAATAAAGCATGAAACATAAGGTGGCTTGTGGATAACCTATGTATTAGGTTGTAAATTCGTTCCTTTCTAACATAAACAGGGATTAAGGTGATTTCAGCGGTTTTATTTCTCTATATTTTTTTCTCTTCAGCAAAATGGAATAAAATGGGGTATTTAATGGCTTGCGCAAGGGCACCACCTGCCCTCAATGCAAGCATGGAAAATGTTATGGCAGTATGGAATGGGCTATAATTGGGTGCAGTGGGCGCCTCACAACCATGGACCCCGGTGTCCCTGTGTGCTTGCTGCACTATTGATAGCTAAACCCCTGGTAGTCGCACCCCTTGCCCACGGGAAGCATATTGGTACTGCAGAAGGAGTCATTAGATAATCGTGATAGCAATGAGTTTGCACCCTCTGTGGCACTTGACAAAACCTGAAAGATATCATTTTCATGGGAGTTCGGCCCCATGCTAATGACGCAATCCCTATGTCCACCTGCATTCTTATTAAAGTTATTACTAGAATATGCACGTGTGCCAGGGGTGTCTGTCGGGGGCGGGGGGGGGGGGGGGAGAGAGAGGGTGCAGAATGGGCCATCAGCCAGGAGGTGCCACACTTCTAGCACGTGAACCGTGACTGATGCCACGTATAATGAATACATTATTCTGTCTGTGCATTCACACCAGTGCACAGAGCAGGAGCGCAGCCCCAAAGCATGGATCAGAGAGTCTTCGACCTCGGTCTAAGGCCTTAATGCCAGAACCTTTTTAAGCTACTTTTTCATTAATTATACCTTCTAAAAGTTGTAAACACCGGGATGCTCGGCCCATTGATGAGTCACATGACTTCATGTTGTCATTTATTCGACTGAAGGCGTTTTGCTGCAGGGCATTGCGTTTAACATTAAAAATACATTTCTTTATACGGTGTGATAAAAAGGGGGCATCACCACACACTGTGTGCGGCTTTCTAAAGATCTAAAGTTATACTCCTGTTACAGGACACTTGGTAAACCGGCATTGAAAAAGCCAATCGGTCTGGCATTGTCTGGCAGCCATTTGGCTTTGCCAATGCCTTTTTTGTCATGATTTCTTTTTTTTTTTTTTTTTACATTATTGTTGGAAACATTGTGAATCAAACAAAAAATGTCTGAAAGCAAAAATATTTTTGGGTCTTCCATAAGCACACACTATAATAGTTTTCTAGTGGTCCCTGGCAATGACCGGAACTACTTTGTGAATGGAGGGGCTCCTGGTGAGTGGGCAGAATGAGTCATTCACAGAGAGCTGAGTCAGTGGCTGAAAGGCTGACTCATTGCCACATGCTCTATATTGTAGGGGCAGAAGAAAATTGTGAATGGTGCAATAGCAGACTAGTGGCAAATTTAAAAGGTCTTGGCTAATGGTAGACCTAAAAAGAGATCTCTGCTGGAAAGACAGATGACCCCATTTAGTTGGGAAAGTGGCAAATATTTGAAATCTTAAACAGCGCGCTATTGCCGGAGCGATTTCTGAGACAGCTTAATTTGAGTCATGCTTTTCGGTGCTCAGCACCGGCACTTAATTGGTTTCCGGTGCTGGGCACCATCACCTAATTGTCAACACCATACTTAGAACAGTGTGCCACATGGTGGCGCTGCTCATCTAATTTAGAGATGAGCAGAGCAACCGCTGTTTATGAATACCAGGTGGGCAACTAGAGCCAAATTTCGGGGGGGCTGAAAAAGATTTCGGGGGGGGGGGCTAAGTCTTCCAGCCATAGGCAGAATGGCTGTAAGAAGGGGTGAAAACACAACAAAAGCCTCATTAAAGAGTAAATGGTCTTTTAAAGACCTGTGAAGTACTCGGGTCCGGCTGCAATTAGACGGACGCCAGCCCGCGAGGCTGTCTCAACCGGGCTGACACATATGACGGGGGATGGGGAGGGGGGCTGAAGCCCGGTGAGCCCAATGGGTATTGCGCGCCTGATGAATACAATATACATTACAAACTGCTAATACCTGCCTCCCCAGCCATTCCTTTAGCTTTGGGGACCTGGAATAACCTGAACTGTCACATTTACATGCAATAGAGCTGGTTAGTAGTTGTTTTGGCAGCGATGACCGGGGCGATGGGTGGTGCAAGCTGCAGTGGCCTCCTGGTCAGAGCCCCGGCACTTAATATTTTACAAATCAAGCACTGACACTGTTCCTGAAGAAACCAAAGATGCGCTGGTCAGTCTGTCGAGTGCCTGGTTAAATAAAAAGCAATTGCAGAGAAATTCTGCAAGCGTCGTTCAGGCCTGTGCGATAAGCTAACAGGACTGACAAATACATGTCTTGCTTTTAAATGTCCAAATCACAATGGTCACGTGATTGCCGAATGGCGGTCTGAGGCCTTTGTGCCGCAGGAACGGCATCACATTTGGATGCGTACCCCTAATTGGAAAGTACTTCTTAAATAACCATGCTTCCTCGTTTGCCAATTTCTGCTGTACTTATCTGTCCGTGAAAGGGTAAAAGGCTGAATCGAATTTGCCTGTGTTAATCCCATTGAACTGGGCTTGTTCAGTGTTCACAGCTAATGTAGCATCCTATGAATCATTTCTCCAGTAAGCTGTATTGCAGAAGACCTGGCTTCAGATATTTATTTATTTAGACATTTGTTGAGCGCACGGCTACCCCCAATGGAGGTGTCCCGGTGCTGAAACGGAAAACTGACACAGGTGCACAGTGAGTGGAGTTAGGGGGAGATGAAGAGCCGGGTCTTTAGGGCTCGATGGAAAGCCGGTTCAGATTTAGTCTGGCGTAGAGAGAGTGGCAAGGCATTCCAGAGTTTCGCGGTCCTGTCAGAGAAGGCTCTGCCTCCAGTCGTAGTCTTACGGAAGTGAGGAATGGTGAGGAGCCGCTGGTGGTTAGATCTCTGGGCCCTGTCATGATGGTGATGTTGAAGTCTGGCTCTCAGGTAAGCCGGGCCTTGATCCCTGGTGGCTCTACGCACCAGGGTGAGTGCCTTAAATTCTATGCACCTGATGACGGGCAGCCAATGGAGATCTCTGATAGAATGGCGATAGGGTACCTTGCCAATCAGTCTGGCCGCAGCATTCTGGATCATTTGGAGTCTTTGGGTCAGATAGGCGGGGAGTCCCAAATGGAGGCTGTTGGCATAGTCCAGATGAGAAGTGATGAGGGCATGAATTACCGTCCTTCTGCAGTCAAGAGGGAGGAAGTGGAGGAATTTCCTCAGAGTTCGAAGCTTCCCAAAACAGGAGGAGGATACTTGCCTGATCTGAGATTTACAAGAGAGCTTGTTTTCGAATCTGAAACCCAGGTTTCTCACTGAGTCAACTGGCTCGGGGGATTCAGTTCTTGAGGCCACCAGAGCTCAGCAGGGTGGGGGGACTGCTGGTTAAAGAAGAGCACCTCCGTTTTATCAGAGTTCAGCTTGAGACAGTTATGGGTCATTCAAGCCAAGATGTTACTCAGACACGCTCTAAAGTTGGCAAATACAACCTCGGATGGATCTTGAAGGAGAACAGCAGTTGGGTGTCATCCACATAGGAGATCACCTTTACTCCGCAGGATTCTACCAGTGCTGCAAGTGGCAAGAGGTAGGCATTGACGAGGAGAGGACTCAGTCCAGAGCCCTGGGGGGACCCCACATAATAAGGGTTTCTGGGAGGACATGTGGGGTTGGAGAAAGACTTGCTGAGTCTGGTTCTTCAGGAAGGACTGGATCCAGGACCAGACCGTGCCCTGAATGCCCAGACACTTTAACCGCTCCAAGAGAATCTGATGGGCCACCATGTCGAAGTCCACAGACAGGTCCAGCATCACGAGCATGGCTCCGTTGCCTTGGTCAATAGTCTCGTGAACGCTCTCAGACACTTCTAGGAGATCTGTTTCCATTCTATTGCCTGCTCTAAAGCCGGATTGGGTGTCATGGAATCGATTATTTGATTCCAGAAACTCTGAAAGTTGACTCTGAACTAGTTTCTCAAGAATTTTTGCTGGAGTCTGCAGAGGAAAGATTGGTCGAAAATGTTATATTCTGCGGGGTCAGCATCTGGCTTCTTTAGAATTGGCAGTAGGAAAGCCTGTTTCCATACTGCAGGGAAGATGCTTGAACTCAGGGAGTCATTCCAGATCTGGTTCACAGGAGTATTAAGGCTGGTAGCCAAGAGTTGCAAAATCTGGGCCGGGCAGGGATCGTCAGGTGAGCCTGACTTACAAGCTAATAGATGTTTTAAGGAGTCCTTAAGAGAGACAGGAAGAAATTCGGTCAGCACCTCGGACTTATCGGAATAGGCAGCAAACTCGGGCGGGGTCAGGTTGGAAGGGAAGGTGTCATAGATAGATTAGATTTTGTCCTGAAAAAAATCAGATAACCCAGCACAGAGAGAGGCAGTATGCAGTACTGCTGACAAGAGCAGCAGAATTAGCAACATTTTGAACAATTTTAACAAGTGTTTTAGACAAGTTTTCAGCTGGTTTGATCTTGTGGGCGAAGTAATCCTTCATGGTGCAGCGTTTAACCTTGTGGAAGTTTATTAAGGCTTTTCTGTAAGCTAGTTTGGCAACTGGGTCGTAACATTGTCTCCAGGCGCGCTCTGCTTTTTTACAGCAGCATTTCTCCACTCGGAGTTCGGGGGAGAACCATGGGGCAGACGGTCACTTCCTGGTAGAAGTAACTGATCTGGAGGGAGCAACAATGCCGTAACCAGCCAGCTATTGAAACTCATTGCATCCTCGTCTGAGTTCCCTGTTGAATTGAGCGGGAGCGTTGAGAGTGCAGGTGTCATATTATCATTAGTAACAGTGCGTCAATTTCTCTTTCTCTCAGGGGCTTGCAGCTGTAGGGAACTGCGGTGAGTCCGCTTGAAACTTAAGGGTAATAGAAAGTGGTCCGACCATGTGAGTGGTAGGGGGGCCGCTACTCTCAGGTATGGGTCATTAGAAAAGATGAGGTCGAGTGTATGCCCGGCAATATGTGTGGGAGCGATGACCAGCTGTTCCAGGTTGAGTCCGCCCAGTGTTTCAGCCAGCCGATTAGTAGTAGTGCATTTGACATTATCCATATGGACGTTGAAGTCCCCTAGGATGGTGAACCTGACATGTTTAAGGGAGAGGTCAGACACTATATCGCCGAGTTCAACTAGGTGGCAAGCTGGAGCGTTAGGTGGTCTGTAGACGAGGATCCCAGCCAGCGAGAGATCAGATGCAATCTTAACGCAGAAAAACATGGCCTTTAAGATACCCGTATGTTCAATCTTCCAATAAGAGATTTCCCAGTCCTCCCTATGAATAATAGCTACCCCACACCCGGTCTTATTACCAGCTCTGTTTCCCCCCACCAGCCGGAATGGAAAGCGTGAGGTCAGGATTGGAACTTTCCCTGAGTCAAGTTTCAGTAACAAACATTAGGTCCCAAGAGTTTACCTCCAGAGATAGTCAGATGTCATCAACGTGTTTGGGGAGTGATCTGCAGTTGAGCAGGCAGGCCCTATTAGGGGCGATGTTTCCCTGCGCATCAGCGGTTAGGGAAGTGCTCAGTGGAGAGACGTCCTCCTGTTTCCAGGGGCCTGTCTCTAGAGTGTAAGGACACAAGCTGCAGACCATTTGCTGCTTGTCCACAAGGCGGTCTTGTGTGAGTGTGAATTTACACGCCTTAGTGTTCATGTCTATGAGTTGTTCCCTTGACCAGCATATGTGCCCATGGGGGGAGCCACGGGCAGCGTGGCTGGTGCTGGCTGCGAGCCGGGTGCAGACGGGCTTGCCTTTGACGCCGCGGCCCCGTTTAAGAGGTCACCCATGAGCGGGAAGCTAGAGCGCTGACCAACAATGCACTGCTTCCAGTCTCACGGTGACTTCCTGTCCAGCCTAGTTTCCCCCTCACGGAGCCTATCAGGAGTCAGGTGCATCCTGTTGGAGCCTCTACACGACCGAGTAAGCGGTGAATTAAAATGCCGAAATTCTAAGGAATAATACAAGTACAAAGTGCAAAAAGCACCATATTCTCCCACAAACTGACTTGTCAAAAGCCACCATTCTTTGACTTGTCCGCTTCCTGCTGTGGCCTGTGGTAACTGTGGGGGACGTGTTAAATTTGAAAAGGTCTACCTCTTGTGAAAGATTACCACACTGTGATAGAACGCACAACTTTAAGTGGAATATATGCTGTAAAATACACTGTTGGACCCCACTTCTTTCAAACTATTGTTGAGGTTGGAATCCCCACCCACCTTCAAGAATGTGGATTTGATTTGCTTGCTGCAATTAAAGTCTGGTCTTACACTCCACCACTTTACCAGCTGTCACTGATCATGCATGCCACAGTTTGCATAGTTTACTTCAGTGTATATTTGCACTCTTTTTGTTCATTATTTTAAGACGTTGGAGGGGGGTTAATCTGTCGTGTGCGCCAGCAGCATAACAGTCGAGACTCTAAGCTTAAAATCAAAACACATCTTTAACTACAGACAGCACCCCCCCATTCCAATCAAACAAAATTGATTAGAATGGGGGGTAGCAGTGGCGTAGCTAGGGGGGGCGGTCTGCCCCAGGCGGCACTATTTTGGGGCGGCCAGCCGGTGGCGGCGGCGAGGCACAGGTGGCCCGCCACCCGTGGTCAGCCCTGGATTTATTACAGTACAGTGATGACAGTACACCCGGCCACCCTACGTGTGCGGCGGCCGGCGGCTGTCGCTGACTAGCACCACACCACACATGTGCGTAAGTGCAAGCGCACCTGCTTGCAAATGCATGCTGCACCACCTACCATAGTGGTGGTGAGGCGCGCGGCGCATGTAAATGTGGGTCCCAGGGCCATCAATCTTGTAGCGAGCTAAAGCGCTCCCAATGACTGCCCTGGGAATCATTTTTAGCAAGCCCCCGCGCTCCAGCAGTGACGCGCACGCGGCGCACTTTCAGGCACGTCACCACCACGCGCATGAGTGGACATGCGCAGCCATTATGAGGTGATAGTAATGAAACAGAGGCAGGCCCTTAATCACAACGCTCGTTATGTCCTTATCGTTACCACGAAAGCTGCGCTCAGCGAAGTTGAAGCGATTAAGCTGCTACCGCTTCCAAATGCGAGCCCGTAAAGTAAACACCGTGTATCAGGTGAGCGGCTACTGCTTTCCAGTGCTTTCCACGAATTTAGCCTCCTCTGTGCGCTGAGCTCCAAACGTTCACAGTCCTATGCTTGAGTCGCTCATCAGTTTTATCTTCCCTTTCTGGGATATGTAGTCCTGCGGATCCTATTATACAACAAGGACTGCAAGTTCCAAAAATGCAAAGAAAAACCCAAGGCGGGATGAGTAACTCACGCATGCAGAACATTCCAGCTCCACTGCAGCTGCGTGGACGTTCACACAAGTCGCACACACAATATCACTACACATTTTCTATTGGGTGGCAGGAGAGGGGGAAATGCAGGTGTACCGATATTCCTTCATGTATTATATGATATAAGAATGTTTTGGGCCTAGGGACCATTGCACAACAAAAATTCACACTGTACTTCTGTACTTGTATTTTTTTCTTGTGTAGTGGAAAGCTGCTGAAGTGTACAGCCCTCTCCATAAATGTGTTTTTACTTCCTTCCCAGTGGTCTCTCTTTAGAAAAATGGTCCTGATCTTTAGACCATTATTTTTCATTCTTGGATTAGTGCTTGGGAACTGTATTGTAGGAAAAAAAACAGACGTTTCAGGCAACAGCTCAAACCGGTCCTGTTTAGGGAGGCTTTGGACACAGTTTAACCCCCTTGCCCTGCGATGTTAAGTAAACGTTCTAACCGTTCATGGTGTGTGCCATCACGGCGTGTGATGTCACAATGCATTACACCACACGTGGCATCACAGTAAGTGACATCACATACCATGAGTGCATTTAAGCGCATTATGAGATTTAAAAAATTAGATTTTGCTTTGGGTTATGTGCTAAAAAAAGTGTTGCAATCCCAATGTAAAATCTGGGCCTCAACTAATTTTACAAATTTTTTAAAACCCTGCCACAAAAAACTTGGCAACATGGAGGAGCAAGTTGGTAAATCTGTTGCGCTTAATTGGTTACAAAGTCTCCGTTTTCTAATATTTTTATGTGGTTAAGACATGTGCTGCAAAGGTGCCCAGTAAATTTCAGAGAATAATAATCGGTGAGATAGCCCAGGAGGTTAAAGTATTTCTTGGAGAGATTTCTGTTTTGTGTAGTCCCAGACTGACTCAAAGTAGTATAGAAGGTTAATGTGCCTGAAAAGCATGTAATATGCAGGTGACAGAATTATTATTTTTTTTTTAATGTAGCTAGGTAAGTGGGTTACGTCTTTGAACACAGATCCTTTCGTTACTTGCTGTTCATAAATAGTAAGCCTTATAATAATGCACAGTGAGCTATGCAGGATATGTGACTGCTACACCTTTTAACCTTCACTGACTCATGCAACACATCTTGTACACTGATTTACATACTTGCATGATTTATTGTTAATCTGTATGTTATGTAAATCGGTCTGACACCCTGCATTGAGATGTGTAGCGCTTTAAAAGAAATAAAATAGTGCTATTTAAATTGTGTGTAAAATCTGTGGCCAGACCAACACATCTGACATTCTTACAGTTCATGCACTTTCAAAAAGGGACCTAACAATGTCAAAAGCATGCCCCTCTTAAGTACATGGGAAGAGATAACAAGCTGTGTGCTTTTGTCTCCCTCCATTGCATTTACATTAAAGTGTGAGGTTCCAGGCCACTCGATCAAAAGGGTCGTTACTCAGTTGAGTACGTGCGCCTTGGCAGCGCGTGTTCTCTGGGAGCTGGGAGAGGTTAGTGTTGGGCACGCAGCACCACTGCTCTGACCTTTGCTTTCTCCTACATTGGAGTAGAGAGTGGCATTGTAACTTAAACCCTGCCAATCCACCCGCGCTCCTCGCCGTCCTTTTCCCCCAGAAAACCCCCACCCCCCGCTACCGGCCAAGGGCGGCAATCTGAGGGATAGCCCCAGGCGCCAGAAGCTCTAGCTACGCCACTGGGGGGTAGTGAAATCGCTGAAGGTTTTGGTGACTGTCAATGCAGGCAGTTGGCAGCATCTGTGGTGGAGGGTGGTGGTGTGAGTGGTGGAAGTGGTTGGCGCATGTGAGTAGTGGCCTTCTAAGAAGATTTTTGGGCCCATCACTTTTTTGTACAAATTAAGCACTGAAGCCAAGGTGGATCTGTGCAGTGGTGTGCAGCACCAGACTCTTTCAGTTCATTGATCACAGGTCACAAACAGGATTTTGCACATAACCACGGAGCAGCACTTGGTGTGCCAAATGTAAAGTGTAATCTGCTGAAAAAATAGCATGAAAAAAAGGTGTGGCTACAATAAAACTGAAAACATTTGTGATTTACAGGGCAAATGTAAGTTTAAACAGAGCAGGGGCAAGTGCCACATCTAGCTAAAGTCATTTTTAAATAGGTGGGGAAGGGTGCTGGGGATTATCACGGGTTTTTTAGGATTTAGGTAAGTGTAGCATTAGGGGGCAGCTACGGGGTGGTACGGTTCAGGGATTGGCAGTGTTAAAGGGTAGTTAGCGGCTTTTAGGGTTCCTAAGTGTATAGTTTTAAAGGTATTCCTTTTTTATGGTTCAGGGAAGAGTAGCATTAACGGGTAGCAAGGGTTTTTAGGGTTCATGGAAGGGTGGAATTAAGGGGTAGTAAGGGTATTTTTAGGTTTCAAGGAATAGTAGCGTTAAGGTGTAATAAGGCATCTTTTGGGTTCAGGGAAGGGTAGGTAAAGGGTTCGTAAGGGTTTTTAGGGTTCCTGGAGGGGTAGCCTTAAGAGCTGAAGAGGGATTGGTAGAGTTCAGGGATTGTTAGTGTTAATGGGTAGGTAGGGGGTTTTAGGGCTCAGGGAAGAGTAGCATTAAGGAGTATCAAAGTTTTTTAGGATTCAGGAAAAGGTATCATTAAGAGTAGTTCAGGGATTTAAGAATTCATGGATGACAAACGTTAAAGGGTACTAACTTAGTGATTAGGGGAGAGTTTGATAAAGAATGCATATAATAACTATTACTTTTAAAATTGAACATTTTTGCAATTGATATAGGTAATAACAAGGGACTCAACACATTAACTCTTTAATTTCCTCCTGACTTTATTGTACTGCACATTTGAAAAATAAACTTACATACAACCGTGCCTCATCTGCACATGTGCTAATAATGACAGCACCTGCTTATACCACAGTGAAATGTGTCTTCTATAGGATTGCCATCCTGCTAGTGAGTGAGGCTCTTTTACTAGCTTCACTCGTTCACAAAATGGGACTTCATTAAGGGCCCTTTTTTGTAGGAATACTGCTTCGGGAGGAGTCTTTGAGGAGCACTTGCGGCACAGTACGTGCCTGCGCAACCCGTGTTCATTCACATTACCTGCCTCTGCTACTACCCCATCTCGTTCCTTAGGTCATAATGTGATCCATCCACTTTCCCCCCCACAGGGACTTTTAACAAAAAATCAATTGCTTTAGATCTCTATGCTGAAGCATGACTGTTCAGTTATTCGTGTCCATATGTGACTAGTTATCCAGTGCTGATTTTTTTTCTTACAATTTTGGGTCTTGTAGTCCTGGTTTTAATATGGCATAAATCAGACTACGGGTCCTAGAACAAAAAAATTAAAAACTGGGACTGGACTGACTTGTCACACATGGGCTTGGCATCTAGTGAGGGGGGAGCTATAAAATGGCCCTTTAGTTCCATACAGTTTTGTTTTTGTCTCTCTCCCGTGGATCTCTTCTGTGTACGAAAATACAAAGTGAACTCCTCCCTGGAGCTGATAACATATTCATGATTGCCCACCCTTCCACCACAGACTGTGTATAGATGCACTGCAGTGAAGTGCCAGGCAGAGTCCTGGGAAGACTGATTCCCAGACTTTGCAATAGGTTAGTGAACCACCTGACCGTATGAAATGAAATTAAATTTTGTACTTGTATAGCGCACTGCTGCCCCAGAGACGGGGCGTCCTGGCGCTTGTACTCATACCGCTGTGGAACCCTTCCTGGTTTTCCCTGTGAAATGTCCACTCCTGGGCACCCCCAAGGTGAAGTCAGGCATCCCCAGCGCTGTTGGGGCCGTTGTGGAGATTAAGCAAGTTATTGCCCAGAGTTGCAGAGTGGGACCCATGATTAGAGTAGGCACCGAGGCAAGAATTGTCAGGTCCGAGGAAATTGAGCCCAAGACCCACCGAGGCAGGAATTGAACCCTGGTCCCAGGACTGATCTCTGCATCAGGGTCTGCCGCTCTAACCATTGAGCCACACTTCTCCACATAGGATAGTATAGGAACTAAAGACCGAATTTAAACATTGCATAAAGTATTGAATGTCACTTATCTGAAATATGTACTTGTTATTAAAAAAACGCCTTTCCACAACACTCTGCTATCGACATACCATGCTTGAGGCTTAGGATAGCCAATATGTATTTCTGATCCTCTTGAGCACAGAATAGGTGTGACTATGCACGCTTTCCTTTCCAGGCTTGTGGGGACTCCACTCCTGTAGATTAGAAACGAAGCCTTGCTATTCTTCAGAAATGGATCCGTGCTTATGCCGCCTGCTGGCTGATTCAGCAGGCTATCAGCAGCTCGCAGACTGTAGACGCTTGCATTTTTTGTTATTATTACTCTGGCAAGGGGCCTCGTGAAATGCAACTCAGCAGACTGAGAGCCAGAGGTAACAGGCATCTATTCTTGCACGTCTTTTTTTCTGATTATTACACCTTTTTATAGATTTGTTGGGGGTATGGGAGCGAGAGCTACGTATTGAAATGCATTTTTTAAAAAATATTCTGCTCCTATTTTAACACGTATAATTATTATTAAAATACAATCCTCACCGGCTCAGATAAGGAATTGCGTTTTACCTTTTTTTAGCACGAAAAGGAGATTTGGGCTGAGACCGACCTCATGGGACCTCTTGGAACAGTGCATTGAAATTGCATCTGTATAGCGCTTACTACCCCTGATAATCTTCTCAAGCGCATTAGCGGATGAGGTAGCACGCTGCACCAGAGTTGAGGCTTTGCTGGCAGGGTGCTGGATTGTAGTGGGGTCTAGATGAAAGTTCTTTGGTGTTGTGCGTTGCGTGATGACCACAGTGTGGTGCTCCCTTTCTGTTGAACGTTGCTGCGCTTAAGCATGTAGTGATAGAAAAGTTGAGCTTTACATTGATGTTGTGTGTGGTTGGAAGGGCGTTGCCATAAGTGTAGCATCTGTGGGAAGTGTTTTAATGTTGAGCAGTATGAGTTGGAGGCAGCACTTCTTGTGTCTGTCCACCAGCCACAATCTGGCATTCAACCATGTCATACCTTGCTTGAGCTTTGTAGCAGGCCTAGATCTTGAACATTTGTCCTGATTTTTGATATCTATAAGGGGAGACCTGCTTATATTACTTAAAATACTAGAAAAATACTACTGTGAGCCCCATAATGTCCTTCTTCATGATACGAAATGTGTAAACAATGTTGGGTACCTCTAGTCTAGCCGTGTTCTGTGTCCAGATAAAGTTGTCAATCAGATGAGGGCGGTTTCTAAGAGTGATTGATAAATGACCTAGCTCCAATAACTACAGTTCGGTCGGATCTGCTGGCCAGGACCCCTCTGAACAGTATCACAGTCAACCACAGACTGGTGGAGAGATCAATCTAAGCAATTCAACCCCTTTTTCGTTTCCTCTTCTACGCCTGAAGCACACAATATGGTGTTGCAAGACGGCCATGGGCTCAAATGCAAACTATGAACATTGTCCCAGATCCCCTGTGTTTGGGTAGCACAACATCACCACAATGGCAGCGGGCTCCTGTACATAGGAATAGTGTGTAAAAGAGCACATCTTGTTTTTCTGCAAAGTGAGTAGATGTTTGCACCCCCTCTTTGGTGATAGGCATTTTGTGATTGCCCTTAATGCCCAGATGTGGTGCCCGTCCTCACTGCCCCATTGGATTCAAGCTAGCCTGACTAATGAGGGGTGATACCTTGAAACCGGTCCCAGGATGCTTGTTTCTGGTCCAGGGAGGACCTGGCTTGGCAGTAAGTGCTGGACTGTTCCCATGAGGAGCAGGGTCAAGACTGGTTTGCATATGGCTGGGACCAAACACAGGTGGTGTGGTGAGCAACAAAATGATGGATTAAACCCAGATCTTTGTGTCTGGGAGTGAATGTTTGCATTCTTCAGCATTCTGTCCATCATTTGTTCTTTTTTCTTTTCACCCTTTCTTCTACAGCAAGATCCCAAGCAGACATTGGTTTGCATGGGAGCCTAGTTTTATTTCATTTGAGGGGTACTCCTTTTTGCCTGCGTCTACTCTGCCTAATTGGCCATCAGGAGACAGGCTGATTAAATGCCACATAGGAGGTGCGCATAGTTAGTGCACTTCTCGGGGCACCCCTTTAGAGGGATTACAGGGGTCCCAGGGAACCCTTAGACACCCTCCTCTCCCAGTAGTGGCTCGTGGAGGGAGTGCCGCGGGGTGGTGGGGTGGTTGGTAGTAAACTCCGGCTCACGGTCGACCTGAGTAATGTAAACAAATAAATAAAGTCAATTTTGTTGCGCGCGCTGAAATACCAAATGCGTTTTAGCGCACGCAATGACATTTGTTTAATTTATTTATTTGTTAACATTACTCCAGTCGGCAGTGAGCCGGAGTTTACTACCCCCCACCCTGCCCCACCGCCCCACAGCACTCCCTCCACGAGCCGCTACTGTACCTCTCCTGCAGGTGAAATGCATCTGCACTCGATAGAGTTCATTCTTCCCTGTATTCTTGCGTATCTCATGTTCTGTGCTGTGCGCACGTGATTTGATGGTGTGCCAAGCACAGAACAAGAAAATACCGGCTCACACTAATCCTGTAGGATTACCCCTTTTAAGAGAAGATGAGGAGATTTCTATTTGCTTTCCATGTGTAAATTTACCAATTCATCTGGCAATGTTTTCAGAGGAAAATGTGCAATAATTATTAATGTCCTATTACTTACCGGTAATCTTCATTACTCCTTGTCCCGTAGTCCTCGTCCCATTCCTCACAAGTGGAGATTACTATCTCCGCGACAGAAAAGAAGAACAGGAACATGCTGGGATATCTAACCCACTCCCTCCGGGAGTACATAAGCGGTACCAGCCCAGCATGCAGCCTGAAAATACCAAGCCACCAACCGGAAGGCCGGCCACCAGGGAGGGAGGGAAGTAAGGAATGGGACGAGGACTACGGGACCAGGAGTAATGAAGATTACCGGTAAGTAAAATGACATTACCCCCAGGTCCCTCCATCCTCGTCCCATTCCTCACAAGTGGAGAATACCAAAGCAGAGAACCCAGCCTTCCGGAACCCCACCAAAGCCAGGGTCACCAGACCGAGAAAAACAGCACCCAACAGAAGCAGAAGGGAGCCCACAAAAAAACGCAGGCAGGAGCACACAAGCAGCCACGCCCCCAACCAAGCCGACAGAGCCAAGACCCCAAAACAAGCAGGGGACGAGCAAGAAAGGACCGCAAACGAACACAAGACCCCCCAGGCAAGCCCGAAGGAGGCCCCGCACCCAGAAGCAAGACCCAAGGGAACCCCCAAAGGGGCAGAAAGAGAAACCACCCCCCGAACCACCAGGGAAAGGGAGCCCCGGAGAAGCTGAAGCGCCCCAATGGAGCAACCCAGCCAGGAAGGGCAAACAACCCGGGAGAAAAACCACCAAGGGAGAAGCCCACAGCCCCAGGCACCACCAAGCAGCTGCCCCAACAGGGACAAAACAGCACATCCCGGCCCAACACTCAAGAGCGCACGAGAGCAGGCTGCACAGGGAGACAGGCCAAAAGCCCAGAAAGGAACACAGCAGGGCAAGACAGAGAGCGAATCCCCCAGAACAGGGAAGAAGGCGACCCACAGCCGGACCAACCCACAAAACACCACATCAAGAGGCGAAGGGAAGGAAGAGGAGAACGAAGAGGCACACCAGACTCAGAGAAACACCGAACGCGACCAACCACAGGACCAACCCCAACACACCAGGGGAAGCCACCCGCAGAGCCGCAAAGACCGAAGAGGAAGGAACCAGACAAGAAAACAGGCACCGACCCAGAGCAACAACCAGGAAGAAAGGGGCCAAGGCATCCAGACAAGGCCCCCCCCCCCCCACGACCAACAGCCAACAACCGCGACAAAAGGAACCGGAGGCACAGAAACACACAGAAAGCCCAGGCCTAAAGGCAGGAAAGACAAGCCGCCAACCCCAGCAGAGACACCGGAAGGCCGCAGCCAAGGCTGCCACACCGGGAGAAGAAAACCCGGGCACAGGAACCAGCCAGAGGCCAGGACCGAGGCAACCACAAGCAGGATACCCAGGGACACGAACCCAGGGAAGGCCAGGGAGAGCAACAAGCGCCAACCAAAGCAGACTCCACACAGGGCCAGCGAACAGCCAGGAGAGAATAACCAAGGGCCAAACACAGAACCGGGGAAACAAAACCCCAGAACCGGGAAGTAGGAACCCCCACCAACCAAGACCCGACCCACAGGTCAGGAGGACACCAAGGAACCACCCAAGACGAACCCCAAGAAGGGCAAACAGGAAGTGAACAAGGAGGCCAACAGCCCAACAACGCACGCAGCCCAGAAGACCCAAGAAGCCAACCGGACAACGCACAAGCCAGCCAGCCCGGAGGACCCCAATATGGAGCAGCAGAACCCGAAAGGAGAGGCAAAGGGCCAACCGACCCAACCCCAAAAACCCCAACCAAGAAGGTGCCCAGGGACCGGCACCAAAGCAAGTCAAGCTACCAAGAGAGGAGAAGCAGCCGGGGAACAGAGAGGGAGACCGGCAAGCCACAACCGGCAACCAACACAAAGGTCACAGCTCTCCAGCCAGGCGCAAAGGAGCAGCACAGGAAAGTGCACAGGACCAACCCGGCACCCAGACCAACCGGCCAGCAAGAGGCCAAAAAGAGGCCCAAAAGCACCAGAGAATGAGCGGCCAGGGAAGAACCCAGGCAGGGACCCAGGCAGGGACCCCGCAAAGGAAGGCCAAAAACAAGGACCGTAAGGGAGCAAACGCCACAGAGGCAGAGCGGAGGCCCCAGCAGCACCCCGGAACACCCCAGGCACCCCCAAACCAAAGGAGAGGAGCCCGGAGAAACCAAAGGCGCACAACCCCCGGGGGGAGCGGGAATATACCCAAAAAGGGAAGAACAAACCACGCAGAGCCAGCAAGAGCAACGGCCAGAGACACCACAGGCTGAAAGCAGGCCGCACGGGAGCGGAAAACGCACAAGCCCAAGGACAGGCCCACAGGGGGAAACCACAGCCCCAGCGCCCAGGCAAAGCCAACCACCAGCACAAGGCTGAAAAAGGGGAGCGGGGACGCAGCAACGCGGCCCACACACCAGGGGAGGCCGACACCAGACCACAACCGGCAACCCCACCAACAAAACGACCGGCCAAGCCCAAGAGAAGGCACGGCGAGGAGGACACCTGGAGCGGCACCCACAAGCAGTAAAGAAGGGCACAGGGCAGCCCGAACCCACAAACAGGGAGGGGCACAGAAGCACCGCACCCAAGAAACCAAGGACCCACCCAGGCAGAAGCCAAGGAAGACCCACCACACCCAGTCACCACAGGAGGCAAAAGGAGCGGCAGCGAGAGGCAAACGACCCCAAGCCACAAAGAAGAGACACGAGGGGAAAAGGAAACCACAACAGGAAACCAAACCCCACCAGCCAACCCAGCGCAACACAACACAGCACCAGGCAAGAGGTAAGAGGCAAGCAGCAACACCAGCCAGAAAGCCCACCAGGGGCCCCACCAGGACAGCCCCGGAGCCAACAGCCAACCAAGGACAAGACCTACCGGGACAGAGGGAGGGCACAACAGCCCCCCCCCCCCCCCGGAACCCAAGAAACAGGGAGGCCGGAAGCACCAAGGATCCCGACGCAGGACGCAAGAAGCAACCCAGCCAAACACAAGCAGGGGCCAAGCGCAAGAGCAGAGGGGCCGCAGACGGGGGAATACCGGGGGGCCGCAGGCCCACCTCCCCGACCCCCAACCAGCACGAACCTCACCCACAGGGAACCCGCCGGGGAAGGAGCCCACCAACCCAGGCAGGAGGGCACACCGGAGGGCAGGAGAGGAGCGAACGCAAGGGACACCGGTGCGCCCAGCCGCAACACCAAGACATGACCAGGCCCCAGCAGGGAGGAAAGGCCACAGGCCAGGAAACCCCACACAGTGAAGCCCAGAGCACCAGCCAGGCACAGGGGGGCAGAAAGAAACAAGGCACCCCGAGCACGGGCCACACCAACACCCCCGGAAGGACGCAAGAAGCGCCCAGCACCAGGAGCCGCAGGCAGGCACCCAGATAGGCATGCACCAGGCCCGAATCCACAAGAACAGGCAGGAACCAACAGGGCGGACAGGCAGTTGGCGGAAGAAGCCGGGCAACAGGCAACCAAGGCGGACATCCAACCAGGCACCAACCAGGGGGAACAGAAGCACGCAGGGCAGGAAGGCCGGAAGCCCACAGGCCAGAGGAATGAACCAGGCCGAACCCCACCCAAAAACGAAAACTCCCAGAAGAGCAGAAGCGTGCACCGGGGAACGGGCGGACGGCCACAGCACCTGCCAGCCCCGGCACACCCCCAGCAGCGGAAAACAGGGAGCCAAGGCCGCAGGCCAGTACAGCAGAAGAGCGCAGCACAGGGAAGAAAGAAATGTGGCACCCACCAGGGGGACAGGCCAACACCACCAAACAGAGACTGTCCCCCAACCGCCCGCCCAGACGCCATCCAGCAACAAGCGCCGAGCAAGCGGAAAACAAGGAGGACAGGGAACCCACAACCGGAGGAGGAAGCCCCCTCCCCCCCCCCCCGCAGCACCGGGAAGCAAGGCAGAGACACGGCGCAGAAAGCCACGCAACGCCCCCAACACAGCAAGCAGGAACAGGGAGCGCCACAAGCCAGCACGGACAATCCCCAACAGGAATCAACCAGCAGACGGAGAGGCCAGAGGATGCCAGGTCCCAGAGTAGAAAGCGCCAGCAGCAAGCAAGGTGAGAATACCACCGAAGCAGCCAAGCAGGTCCCCAGCCAAGACCGCCGAAGCAGCCCACCGTGCACAGCCAGACCCAGCAGGCAAAGCACAGACCACAGAGCCAGAGGAACAAGTAGCGAAGAAAAGCGGAACCGCTATGCGGTACTCACCACAGGGGCAGGAAGAGCACACCAAAAGCACCCTGCCCCCAAGATCCAGCCCAGGCGCCCTCCAAGACACCAGCGCCGGGCGAGGAAGAGTGCTGCAGCAATCGGCCAGACACCGACCCCCATCAAGGTCCGCCCCTGCACCAACATCAGGAACAGCAGGGGCAACAGGGAGGAAAGTAGGTGAGCAGCACACCAACAAGCCAGGCAGGGAGACCAGGAGCACCGCCCGGCGCAGCCCCTGGACCCCCATAACAGCCACATCAGCGCGTCTTCCAGCCTGGCCAAGCCGTAGGAAGACGCGCGCTGTAACCCGGAAGAAATCCGGAGATCCGGCGCCTCAGCCGCAAAGGGCCGGGCGCCAATCAACGTGACTCCCAGCAAGCCCGGCAGGCCAGGAGACGCGGAACAGGACGTCGAGGACAGCCCAGCAGCCCCACGAGACATCCATCAAAGAAACACACAGGTAAGTCAACAACACGTCCCATTCTGTCGGAAGACAGAAAAAAGAACAGGCTGCATGCTGGGCTGGTACCGCTTATGTACTCCCGGCGGGAGGGAGTGGGTTAGGTATCCCAGCATGCTCCTGTTCTTTTTTCTGTCACGGAGATAGTAATCTCCACTTGTGAGGAATGGGACGAGGACGGAGGGACCTGGGGGTAATGATCCTCTATTAAGTAACATGTTTTAGGTTTATATGTTGTGCCAAGCGTCAAATGTCTGCAAGTGCATGCCTTCTTGCATGCAGATCAAAATGTGGGCTCAGTTGTTGGCTTTATGGTACACTTGGGATTAGGAGATATAGAGTATGTATCAGGATAACTATCAGTGAACTACAGAAAGCTTTTGACGTCCATTGTGCCTTATAAGGGCACTTCTGGTTTTGACAATTCTTGTTTTGTTCTCTCATTGTTTTTGCAGCACTTTGCTGGTAGGGAAGCTGCTAGACCCTTATCAATCGAAAAATATCTTACACAAACATATTTGATTTGTCTTTAAAACTAGTGCATTACATAGTAGTCTCTGGCACTCAAGCATACATGCCAACATTTCGAAACAGGAAAGAGCGAGATAGTCAATCCCAAGCAGACATTGATTAACATTGTGAGTTTCCTGCCTGAATTGGACCTGTTTGCATATTTTCTGAAGGGAACTACTTTCTGTATGGGTGTGCTACTTGTGAAAGGGCAGTATATGGTAACTCACAGTGAAGTCAGTCAATGGCTGAAGTGGGATGGCCCATTGCCCCATGATGCATGCTGCTACAACTGTTATAAATATTTTAAGTAAAATCAGAAGTTCTTGGCTAGCACCACGCATAAAAAAGCCAATCGGTCTGGCGTTGCATGGACAGTTGCATAGAGACGGCCGTAAATGTAGATTGCTAAATAGAAAGGGTTGCATTTAAAGAAAAGGTTGTTTAAAGTGTTGGATAGATAGACAAAGATATTTAGATTGGTAGTTGGAAGAAAGGGTTGCAAAGATATACATAGGGTTGCAAAGTGATAGGTTGTAGCTAGACAGGTAACTAGATCGATCTAGAGAAAGATAGACACATAGACAAACAGGAAGATAGACCGGTAGAAAGATAGTCTGGTAGATTGATAGAAGGACAAATAAACAGGTAATTAGGGAGAGAGACAGATAGGGTTGCAAAGATAGAAAAGGAAATTGGAATAAACTGCACTGCTTCAATTAGTGATACCACAGTTAAATGTTTGTAGAAGCATGTCATAAAAGAGCACTGAAAGCAAACTAGAAAGTCATACGCGCAGGACATACAGACTACATGTGTTTACAGGTATAACTGAAGTGCTCAATTAAAAGACATACAGGAATGCAATTATAAATGCATTTCATTTGCATGCATACTAAAAAGAGGGCAATTTGTCTAAAGAACAGTTTCAAATAGGAACAATCTGGGATGCTTTGAGATAGCAGCAGTCCGATCAAACAAAGGCCACTCCAATAGAAATGTACAACAGCATTAACAGGAGATGGGAATCTGATAAATAATGTTCCCTGTGCTCACACCAAAAGGGTTCTATACACAGAGGCAAAACTAAAGTAATAATAAGTAAGAACAAAAATACTAGAACTGAAGGGATCTACCTTGTGTGTGGATGTGTGACTTGTGAAAGAGCAAAATGCAGTCACTCAAAATGACGTTAGCCAGTGCCTGAAGTAGGCCGCGCACTGCCCTATGCTGCATCTTGTAGTGTGTGAAGCAAACTCTGAATGGCACAACAAACCAAAGGATGAAGAGAGCTGTCTGAAAGCACTTTTAAGTACATGTATTGTAGATATAATTTTTATTAAAATCAACATGCAGGCCTTATGCAGGAGATGTGGAGAGGAGCATGGGAAAATGTGGATAATCAGTGACTGCAGATTCAGCTTGTAGCACACAGCAGGAATTCGGCTGTCTGCCGAACATTGTGTCTCTGAGACTTGGCTCCCAACCACAGAACATCTGAAAGAGCTCAGTTTTCAGCAATTTCATAAAAGCGGTATCATAAATCCAGTTAAATCAATGGGTTTTTTTTAGGCTGTATCCACCATCTGGCTTGTCCCAAATTCACTCTATCTCCTTAATGTTGCCTGCATTTTCTGCCAAATGTGGGGTGAAAATGTACAACAATATAGGATTTTGGTGTGTTATCTGTGCATGTACTGGGCACAGCAGAAGATGCTGTTAGTGCAATGGTGCGTGACTTCTTCTCTTTTGTATTTCCAAAGTTGGACTGTCCTGCTCAACAGTATCCCTGTATTATTAGGCAATTGCTGAATGAATTCTGAAATGCTTTGGAGCTAGAGAAAGACTAAGGGAAAGTTTGCTGGTTTCATGTACATGAACTAGTACACCTTTGGAGTTAGGGAAAACTGTTAAACAGGAGCTTGTGCCAAACTACCTCAAAGTTGATACGATACAACCCTTCATTTCTTTTTCCATGTACAGCCTTGTAATCTCTTCCCTCATCACCCTAGCTTTTTCCATATGCCAATATCCCTCTTTACATGCATGATTTCTTTTAATCCTTTTCTTGTGTGTTGGCACTGCGCCGCATTTGTGACCCCACTACCCTGTCTCCGATTTCTCTTACCCCTTCATTCTGATTTGTTCTTCCTTTGTTTATTAGGGAATTGATTCTTCATAACCCCAGTTCACTCTTCCTTTTTCAGGACTACCACCAGCTTTGCAACCCTGTCTAAAGGTGTGCCATTCTTGGTTGGTTCTGGGCTGGGACTGCCTATGCTCTGGAGTGCAAAGGAAGCCCAACCCAGTCACCATCCATGTCTGGGCTGAGGAGAGGTGTGGGTGGGGGCTCTGTGGCCTTTTAAAGAATTATTCCAGTAGAACTAGTTAGTAGGGCAAGTTAGATGTGTGCCTCTTTACACACAAGACAAACAGTCCCCACTGCATTTTTGTTCTTGTATGTAATAGGGAGGGTGGTGGGGCACGTCTTAATTAGACTCGCCCTCACTCCTTCATTGTTGACTGGTATTGATATGTGCAGTCCTGCAACATATTATTTGATTCTCACGTCCAATGTGTCTTAACTCTTGCATGCATGCCTACGTACAGGGGTCTTGTTGATGGCAAGGGGTGTGTGCTCTTGTCGTCAACCTATATCAACAAAATGGCCTATGACTCCTAGAAAGCCACTCCATTGTTGCATGTCTGAACTTGGTTGGCACTTTTCTTTGACAGCTCCACAGCCAACTTGTTATGTATGACAATATAAATGTTGTGCCAATGCCACATGTGATTTTAATTTATTGTAACGATTGATTGGTTTGTATGGCAGGTCACTCACTGCCCATGTGTTGGGAAAGAGCTACCTTTACATATGTCCCTTTTTTGTCTGGTCAGTATAGTGGTAGCGTGGTATGTGTGCATCATTATAGAACATAAGTACCATTCCTTCACATCTGTGCACCGGGCATACACTTGTGCATCACCCCATTCAAATTATACAACATCGCCGTTGCCTTATATCAAGTAAAGCGTGCTCTTGATTGTTTGATCTTGGGTACTTTCAACACTGTTCTCCCAGCGATGCCCTGTACTTGGGCCAGTTGAAGGGTACAGATCACATTGTCTTCCCAGGATTTCAGGTACATCTAGGCGCTGTCCCTCTCTCATTGGCCATGGCCTCGTACTGTATTTGACGACCAGATCTAGTATCTTGCTATTTAGATTATTGTATATGTTTTATATATCCAGTATCCTGTGTAGTGGTTGCTTTAAGCATTTACCTCTTCAGTTATTTTGTTCCACAGACCTTTGTGTTTTTTATGGCATCTTTATCGTGTAATGATCCATGAGTCAGTCAAGGTGCTAGACCAGTGGTTCCCAAACTTTTGACTCCTGAGGACCCCCATTGAGTCACCACTGGAAGCCGGGGACCCCCAAGCAATTTGTAGGATTTAAATTTCAAACATTAAAACAGTAATTCGAAAACAATTAACACACGTGTGTACACAAAACAAATACTCGAATTACTAATGATTTTAGGTGCATATTTACAAGCCCCTATCACCATGGGAACATCATTTTTTGAGACGTTCCCGTGGGCAATGGGTGTTGCGGTGGGCGTTTCCTCTGCAACACCCATTGATTTTGACGCGGCCCCCTATTTATAAGGGCAGTGTAAATGGGAGGCAGCGCCAAAATTAAGACCTGGTCTTAACTTGGCGAAACAAGGAGAAATGCTTCATTTCTCCTCGTTTTTACAAAACGCCTTGGATTGTTTATGTTCAGGAAGGTGACCCTTCCTGCACATCAACAATCTTTGGGGAAAAAAAATAACATTTTGTAACTTCCATATGTGTTGCATTAAGCAGCACACATAGAAGTGACAAAATGACATTTCGAGATTTTTTATGTGCAGGAAGGGGGACCTTCCTGCACATAAACAATCTTCCCCTGTTTAGTGCAGCGCCAGCACAGGGGAAACGCAGGGCTGCACCATATTCTTGTAAATATGGTGCAGCCCTGCATTTCTGAAGTGGCGGAGTGTGTTGTGAAGCCAAGCAGGCTAACGACACTCTCCGTCACTTCTGTTGTATTTTATATTGAAAGAATTTGCAAGAAAACGAAAAAAGTTCATGGGAAGGTTGGTGCTGCATCTCCGTGACTAACTTTTCAATGGTTGGTTTTATTTCGCAGTACGAGGCTCCTGCCAGGGCCAGACTGGAAATCCAAAGCAGCCCTGGCAAATGATTTCAGACCAGTCCCCATACCATGCACACCAAGTGCAATGAGTGAGCCTGACCACTACAAAGGGGACTTTGGGAGGCTCTCCCCCCAAAACATTTAGGAAACAATGGTGCAGTCTACAACACATTTATCATTATATATTGAATTGTATTCGCTTTTAAAGAATAGTAAATGATGACCTGACTATGCACCAGAATACGACAATCTTTCTGGGGGGGGGGTCTTCAATAATTCCATCACTATCACCCTCCAACAGTGCTTCTCATCTCCCCATAGCCCCTCTGTCACCTGTATTTCATTTTTTATAGCATCTCTCATACCATTGTAGGATGTCAGAGCACTTTACATCACACACATATAGAGACAGTGAATCATACGTGTAAATCAGTGTATAGAAAATGTTACATAAGGCAAAGGTGTAAAATTCACATGTCATTCATACTGGTAGGCATTTTTAAAGAGTGCTTGGTCTGGAGAAGCACAAACTCAGGATTCAGAACATAACACAGTGGATAGCATTGACTTTAACAATAAAAATGTATTTCCACCCAAATAAACCTTTTTAGCAGCATCAGGATAATGAAAGACTGGGGAAAAACATAAGTCACTAACTTGTACCTTGCAGTTTGCAAGCAGCTCTTTGATGACCGTTTATAGGTCACTCTGCTAGATTACGATTGTCACTTATGAACTGCACAGTAACAAAAGAATCTCTCTGACAAAAGCAATAACCCACTGACCTATGCACATAAAATACTGTTTTTTAAAAAACATGGTACATGTTCTTTGCAGCAGGCATATGAACCCTCTGTGCTTCATTAGATAAGTCAAAGCTGCCACTGGACAAAACTCTCATCTCTCTCCTGCAGGGACATTAATCACTGGTGTTATCTTGACACTTTTATTGTTCTTTGAAAACTGCTAATTAAACAAGATACTTTGCAGTGCTTTCAAAACTGCTGCCTGCGGACCCCCTAGGAATGTGTCAGGGACCCCTGGGGGTCCACGGACCACAGTTTGGGAAACACTGCAGTAGTAGTTACGGACATCCTAAAACTAGAGAAAACATTGATATCTATACTTAAAAGCTGTGTGATGATGCAAAGCAGTGTCCATTTTGAAAGTATAGAAAACTATGTTTTCTATACTTTCAAGATAACTGTAATGCTGCATGATGCAATGCGGCCATCTAGAAAGTTGGCAAAAAAATGTTTCTTTTCTTTCAAATTGGCCATCTGGTTGCCAAGTGGCAGCCAGCTTCAAAGTATACAAAACAAAGATTTTAATAGTTTTAAGATCGCCACTCACCGCTATTGACTTTGTGGTGGCAGCCATGGAGCAAGAGAGGGGTATCAGGGTAGGGAGAGAAGATGGTGCACATTGGGCATAGTGATGCACAGGAAAGTGCTGCAGGCCAACATCCAGGGGATGACAAAGCCAATAATTCAGTGCATGTTGCGCCAAAGAGGAATAATCGGAGAGGCGAAGGGGAGAGATCTTGTACGAGAGGTTCTGGGCATTGGGACAACATCCATGGCCTCACCGAGCTAGCCGTGGCACCTAGTGTGCCATGCAGGTGTACTGTGCCTGAGGGTGTGAAGGGAGAGATGAGGGGGGTGGGGTAGCATTGTCTACAATACTGTCTGTGACTGATGGCTGAAGAGAGGTGGCAAAAAACGCACATGTATTTTTTTCCACTGCAATATATAATCATATTTGAGATTTACTGTACTCTATAAATTAAAATTCCACAGGGCATGGAGGATACTTGTAATGGTTTGGTTTTCACGTCTTGAAATTGGATTTTATTGGGTGCAAATTCCACATATTTACCTCGAAGCATGTAATCCCAGTCTTTGTGTTGACCTCGCTGCCTCCAGCTCCTGCAGGGGCATCATGAGCACCCCACTTTAGCAGCTACAACAGGGTTCTTTACTGGCCTCTTCAGTCTGAAACTCAGCAGACAAAAGCTAATAATTAACGCAATAAAGGAATACCAGCATTAAAAGGAGAGCAAGGGGTGGCAAGAAAGAACGAAAGATGGATGGACAGAACAGCGAATTAGGGAAGGAATGTTGTTGAATGGAAGGAATGGTGAAACAAAGGTATGATGGATGTATGGATGGGTGGATGAATGAATAGGTAGATGGATGTGTGGGTGAAAAGATGAGTGATTGGATATGTGGACGAACAGGTGAAAGGATGACAGACTAAAGGGAAGTTTGACAGTGTACGTGGATGCATGGATGGCTTATTGATAAGTCAAATGATGAATTTATGGGTGGATGGATGTATGATGGATTGATGCATGTATAGATGATTGTGTGAACAGATGGATGGAATGGGGAAAGATTGAATGATGAAAGAAGCAATGGATGACAGAATGTAAAGTTGAAATAGTGGCTATCAGAGACTGGATGGAAGAGTGAAAGGTGGAATGGATACCTGTTTGGATGGAAGAGACAAGGGTGTTCTTCTAGGGGGGGTTGGGATCACTTGATTCACTTGCTTGGTGCCATCAGAGATTTCGTTGAAAGTGTGGGGGGGTGTATTTTAATTTTCTTGCTACTCCCTTGTTAACAGGTTTTTGTTTAATATGGACACAATTTGGAAACATTTTTATTTCATAGCCCTGCTAAATTGGGTAAAATCATTTACAGTTGGGGTGTTTTGAAACCTTATATCTCTTAAACACACAGGTGGGTAATATGGTTCAGTGAGCTAAATGCTCGCCACTAATATCTGTGAGATCTGCGACCTACGAGTTCGGATCCTCGCGGGCTCAAATGACATTTTCAACAACCTGATGCTTCCATGCCAAGGGAGCTTTGGGTAAAGAGTGTCTTGAAAGTGTAACTAACCAACTAACCATAAAGCCAGTCCCCTTGCATTGTATAACAGCTGTGTCTGTTATATATAGTATTTACAAAAGGCAAAACTGCAGTATTGAGGGCTATGTAAAAGCACATTCTCATAATTATTAAAAAAGTATTGTATTCTGCTGTCCACGATGCAAACATTTGCAAATCTCTCTTGCGTTTATGAAGGTGTAATTCTCATTTACATACATATATTACCTACTGGCGGTTGCCAGTAGGTAGTTATAGTTAGGACCTATTTTCCATAGGAAATCTGCACCATTCTATTTGGAATAACTTTGGCGCCCGTTGACGAATCTTTGCGAAATTTTCAAAACTTTTGGCCAGCTCCGGTCCGCTCCTATCCTGAATGTCTCGGGATGATTCGTGTAGCGGGGAATGAGAAAAAAGGGGGGGTACCAAAACATGTTTTCCCCATGCAATTTCCCATAGGCCGCAGCTACAGCCCAAACTGCTGAACGGAATTACACCGAATTTGGCAGAAAGGTAGACCTCGGTTCGGAGTCGTGCCTTTTGCTTAAATGGTGTAAAACCGTTCAGTAATTCCTGAGAAAATCAAAAGTAAAATCACAACTATATCTGGGCGGAGCCTAACCACACATCTCATCGTGAGATCTGATTGGCTGTCAGCACTTCATCCAAGAAGTGTTGGCAGCCATCTTGGGACCAATATAAATGATAGCACCTCATTAAAAAGCATTGCAGTTAATAGAAGGTTTTAAGACTTTAGTTACATTATAAACATTTGTTGATGGTACCATACTCATTTTAGGAATTGTGGTATGTTCTAAGGTGATTCTACCATGTGGAAAAGCCTTTTGCTGGGATATCATGAATCATGTTTGAGAGAAAAATATTTTCTCATGCTTTTCCCACAGAGGTTTGGAAGCTGATCTATAAGCTAAACTGAGAGCATATTTTCTGTAAATTCACATTATCTTTCTCAGTCATGTGACATTCTCAGTAAAACATGTACATCCAACAAGGGCAGAGACTGTCAGTTGATTCCTTTGTGTTCTACTGCAGCTTCCCAGAGTGTTCCAAAGAACTAGAGCGCTAACAGTCCTACTTATGATAAACGTATGGCACACCTGAAGCCATCTTGATTGGAATAAAGTGGTAACTCTTAAAACATTTAATTTGCAAAGGAACAACATGAGGGGGTTCATTTTGCCATAGAAAGTATGATTAGTGCTGCAGAAAGAAAAATTAGGGCACATTTTGAGTGACTTCTCAAATCCTCTCCTATTTCATAAAAAAATTCTGACATGCAGACTGAAACATGCACTTTGAATACCAGCAGCAGACTTCCCTGGTGAGCAGTAGCTTTACTACAGTGATCTAATGCGCAACTAGAGTGCTACCATTCAGAATTTATGGCAAATGTGTGACACATCTGAATGCCTTCTTGATGGAACCAAAGTAAACAAGCATTGAAAATGCAATAGGTCTCGCCCTTGTTTAAGTTAAAGCAATTCTGTTTGTAATTAGGTGGCTTTTTAGCTTTTCTTGTATTAGTGTTTTTCAAACTTTCATGTACATAACATGCATGTGTATGCATATATGTATATGTATGCATGCATTTATATTTATATAGATATGCAGATTATATATATGTATGTATGTATATATATACACATACATATATATAAATGCATATGCATATATATGCATTTATATGTGTGCGTGTAGAGAGAGGTAGAGGTGTAGAGGTAGAGGTGTAGAGGTAGAGAGGTTGAGAGTAGTAGAGAGAGAGGTAGAGAGTAGAGAGCGAGTAATAGAGTGTAGAGAGTGAGTAGTAGAGAGTGAATAGTAGAGAGTAGTAGAGTGAGTAGTAGAGAGTGAGTAGTAGAGAGAGTAGTAGAGAGTAGTAGAGAGTGAGTAGTATAGTAGTAGAGAGTGAGTATTAGAGAGAGTAGTAGAGAGTGAGTAGTAGAGAGTGAGTAGTAGAGAGTGAGTAGTAGAGAGTGAGTAGTAGAGAGTGAATAGTAGAGAGTGAGTAGTAGAGAGTGAGTAGTAGAGAGTAGTAGAGAGAGTAGTAGAGAGTAGTAGAGAGTGAGTGGTAGAGTAGTAGAGAGTGAGTGGTAGAGAGTAGTAGAGAGTGAGTAGTAGAGAGAGAGTAGTAGCGAGTGCGTAGTAGAGAGTAGTAGAGAGTGAGTAGTAGAGAGTAGTAGAGAGTAAGGAGTAGTAGAGAGTAGTCAGTCAGTTTCAGTCAGTGTCAGTCAGTCAGTATCAGCTAGAGTAGCTCTGCTGACCTGGTTCTCTGGCTCTAAAGCAGCTCTGCTGACCTGGTTCTCTCTCTCTAAAGCAGCTCTGCTGACCTGGTTTCTCTGGCTCTACAGCAGCTCTGCTGACCTAGTTCTTAGGCTACAGAGCAGCTCTGCTGATCTGGTTCTCTGGCTCTACAACAGCTCTGCTGACCTGGTTCTCTGGCTCTAGAGCAGCTCTGCTGACCTGGTTCTCTGACTCTAAAGCAGCTCTGCTGACCTGGTTCTCTGGCTCTAAAGCAGCTCTTCTGACCTGGTTCTCTAGCTCTAGAGCAGCTCTGCTGACCTAGTTCTTAGGCTCTAGAGCAGCTCTGCTGACCTGGTTCTCTGACTCTAAAGCAGCTCTGCTGACCTGGTTCTCTGGCTCTAAAGCAGCTCTGCTGACCTGGTTCTCTGGCTCTAGAGCAGCTCTGCTGACCTAGTTCTTAGGCTCTAGAGCAGCTCTGCTGACCTGGTTCTCTGGCTCTACAGCAGGTCTGCTGACCTGGTTTTCTGCACTCACGATGCACGTACCCGACTTCGTGAAAATATATTTAAAAATAATATAAGTTTATTATAAGTACAAATATATTATTTTTATGAATATCTAACATAATCTCTTGCCCTAATGTGTATATTAAAGACACATACATATCATTTTGGAACATAAAATGTTTTTGCGGGAGTCGTGCACCCAGTGCGCCCCAGCACGTATATGACGTCATGCGGGACCCGCATCCGCGCAAACATCTCGTACCGTAATGCGCATGTGTCGTGAATGCGCGGGAGCAGGAGTCACAGACTGGTCGAATACCAATCGCGCACATCACGTGATATTAAATGTATATGATGTAACTGAAAGACACGCAGACGTCGCACACCATACGCGGATCCTTCATGACTTTTCTAAAATGGTGGCTAGAATGCGCGCACCCACCGTGATGTGTACGCTTTGAGTGCACGACTCCGAAATAAATTGGAATTAAAAAAAAAAAGAAAATAATATAAATATATTAAAATAATAAATGAAAACAAGAAAATTAATCAACAGTTCAGTTTTTATTTTTTTAATAATTTTTTTGCAATTTTCAGAAAAATATATAATGTTATATAATGAATAAAATATTTATAAATAAACAGTTAAAAAACTGTAGAAAATCAGTACAAAAAAATAGGTATAACTACTATCGCACTTAAGAATTTGCATTTAAAAAACCTTTAAAATTCACTGAAAAAAAACAAAGGTTTGAGAGACGTTATAGTTAGAAATTAGCATTTAAAAAAGCTTTGAAATTCACATGTCATGAATGTTTGTATCAAAGGTTATATTAGGGTGAGAGGAGGTCTACCACTCTGTCACAAGGATGATGTCATCAGTGATGTCATTTGAGATGTCATCAGTGATGTCACTGACCATGTCATGAGTGATGTAATATGTGACGTCATCAGCAGTGCATTGCAGGCGCGCGAATTATAGTTAGCAGATCTAACTATAACGGAGGAATTTCTATGGTTTTGTATGAGTGAAATGGCCAGCTAACCTTAACACCCCTGAAACCTATGGTTTTTCTGTGAATATATATATAATATATATATATTTCGAGAGAGGGCTACATTAGTTTACATATCCTGGATCCTTGAAAGGGAGGCTAACAAAAAATGGAAGTTGTAGAGTAGTAGAATGTTGCCTTAGTGTGGCTCAAGAATTAGGCAAAAGAATATATAGCAGCCCACCACTGGACCAAATCATTTATTTACATGCAGCTTCATTATGTTTTAGAAACAGGATGTGCCTGTTACAATCAGTGGAACAGGGTTGACTGAACATACACCAGATAATCTCAACCAATCAATGTTTTTTCATGGGTACTGAAGGAGAGTAGGATCTGCTTCTTATGGTTACCCCCACTTTTTGCTGATGTTTCACTGTTTTTCGACTTTAGACTGGCTGGAACCATGCTATTCAGGGCCCCAGCCTAGCTGCTTCCTCTCTAAATTGATTGCATGTACTTTAGGTACACTCCAGATTGGATTCTGGGGTACCCTTATAAGTCCCTAGTATATGGTATACTATGTACCCAGGGCATAGGTACCCCAGAGGCCTACCAGGGGCTGCAGCATGTATTGTGCCACCCATGGGAAGCCATTTAAAATGAGACAACAGATCTGCTACAGCAGCCTGTGTAAGGTGGTGTATGCACCCCTTACTGAGATATAGGTTCCCTATATCTCTCCCAATCTGTCAGTCACCCCTATGGCAGGCCTTATCAATCCTGAAGGCAGGGTTCTGGGTTTTATGTGAGAGGGTGCCCATGCATGAGCAGAGCCCCTCTGCAGCCTTTGGAACCTTAATTCCGCGGTTGTTTGTGATGCAGCCAAACCATATACTCTGAAGTGCATTATAACCTTGCGGTAAATGCTAACTTTGGAATGGCTGCATGGAAACATGTTGTGTTTGGTGTCAAACACCTTGGAATCATACCTCCACACCAGAAACATGTGTGGGAGGCATGATTCCACCCTACTAGAGGGAGAACCATGACTTCACCGGTACACCCGGTACCAGCTTCACAGACCCTGGCATCACAAAATGGATGCTGCCAGCCACAGACACGAGTCTGCCCTCCTGCTGCTGGATGAAACTCCAGCAGGGGAGTCCTGGACAATAGGTTTCCTGTCACAGGGAGGTGTAACCACCTCCCAGACAGGCTTTACTGTATTGGGGCTGGCTGGGTGCACTCCAAGAGTGCTTTGATGTCTGCACTGGGGGCACATTTGGTGTCCCTGTGCATAGTCCAGCTCAAACCGGTTGCAGGGGCACTCAGCCCCTGCTCTGGAGTGAAACTGGACAAAGGATATGGGAGTAGCCACCCCTCTGTCCTGACCCTCCCATAGGTGGGTCCCCAGAGTTTGTCCCACCCCTTCCTTGGGTATAAAGTAGGAACCCCTGACTACAGGACTTTAGATTTACCTGGACAAAACTTTGCTACAGAATCCCAGAACTTCTACTATCTACACGACGTTGGATGACCGAAGAATCTCCCTTGGAGTAAAGGAGTTACTCCCCTGCAAGGCAGGCACCAAAGACGCATCTGTCCGGTTTGCATCTACGCTGCTCCCGATGGACACCGACAATTTTGCAACACAGGAGGTGAGTTTCCAAGCTTCCCCAAGGCTGATCCATACTCTCAGCAAACCTGAGATCCAAATCCCTCGTGGGGACCGTGCAACCTGAACCCCTGGACACCGCGACCATTTGCAGCAGCATATGCTTCTTGGCAATCCCTGAGGCTGTGCTTTGGCCTACTTGTAGTGCAGACCCCGAGCAGTGATTCCGCTGAAGATTGCTGGCCTACACTCCTCTAATGACCCGTAGGCTGGTATCTAGTGATTCCTCTCGAGGTCCCTTCGCGATCCCTTGTCTGTCGACTTGTGGGTCACTGAGAAGGGTAATTTGACTTTCAATGGGCTTACCTGATTGCTCCAGACGTGCCCTGACTCTCCATTGCTTGGGGAGTCCACAGGACCTTGCTGGTCCACACCGAAGCCATTTTTCTCTCACTGCGTGGGGTGCCATTGCCAAGGCTTGTTGGTCTCCAATCCGGAAACTGACCCCCCAGCACTCGACATCCTTTGTGGGACAGCTCACCTGCAGTCTGTGGTTGTCGTCGACTCCTCCTGGTCCCCGAGACAGTGGAGTCAAGCTTCACCTCTTCGCACCTGAAACACCCGACATCGGTGGGCATTCGTCTATCGTGCCCCTGGTTACTGGCAAGTGACCCAGACTCTGTCCCCTCTGCTTTCAGGTTCTTCACATCTTCGATCCAGGCTTGGATCACACCGGACACTTCTCCTTTTCACAGCAGCAGCCCTTTGCAGCACATCGCCATTGAAATCAACGACGATTCCCGACACCATTTGACACCTATGCACCCGGCTTCCCTGGGTGAGGTAACACGAGTACTCCGGTGCTCCCGTGGGTGCTGGCCCTAGAACCCTCTAAGTCTGAAAGGGTTTGCTTAAAGTCCTCTCCTAAGTGTCCTTATTCTTTAAAATTCCAACCGCGACTTTCCCATTGAATTGTACGGAGCTCGCGGCTGTGGTCTCACACTGCACAAGTCTCCATGGGTAACCTGTGTCACTGCCTTGGGTGGTTCCTTGGGGTCCCAGCGATTTTACGTGCTCTAGGCACTGTGTCTGGTCAAGTCGTGGTTCTTATACCACTTTCTTAATATATGGGTTGGTCTCCCCCGGGGCCCATTGTATATTGTGCTATTTAGTGTCGTTTAATAACTGTATTATTGTGTGCCGTGCTCTCTAACTTCATAAAGAGGTTAGTAGATAGTGTTTAGAAATAAATACATATATTTTATATATATACCTTGTGTGGTTCTTCTTTCATTTAGTTATTCAAGAGGTTATAATCTGGTAAACCAAGCTGCTTTACACTCCTTTAAGACTTAGCCCGAAGGCTGCTCTCCATAGCTACCACTAGGATAGCTTTCAATAAAGGTTGTCTTAAACTATTCATCAATAAGGGTTGTTTGGACTGGTACAAGGTGCCCACTATAACTAGTGGACAGCATATACCAGGCCAACTTCTCACAGGTACACCTCATAAAACACAAAAACATGCATATGATGCAGATAAAATACATAACATAATTATATATTAATATATACAATATCAAAATGAAAGTTCATTATACCATTTGTTTTTTAAATGGAAGCCCTAACTGCTTCCTATGAAACCATGCAGTATTTGAAAACTTTCTACCACCCAAAAAAAAAAATGGGCCTACTAACATCAGCCTTTAGTCTTTGGAAGTAATAAGAAAAGGCTGAAAACCCATATGCAAGCATAGCGGATTTATCCATTTCATTCTTGCATGCTTAAAAGCCAGGCATAGCAATAAAATATAGTCCACATCTTCCTCCACATTATTACATATCAAAACAATTTCGAGTAGAGGTACCACCATGCTTCCATTTAGATGTAAAACTATTAGTAAATAGAGTTCCAAGTCTGAATTTGACATACAGGGATTTGGCCTGTTGTGGTTCCATGTCATCCATGTAGGGTTCTAAACAGGGCGATGGTTCTCAGACAGAAATGTATTCTAGTTTGTCATTTCTCACGGATCGATGACGTTGTTTCAAAAGGGAACCTTTATAAACCCCTTTGTGGTTCTAGAAATAGTTGCTATATCTTGCCATACAATTTTCAGCCCCAATACTTCCAACTATGAGCGGCTACACCAAGATTAAAGCCTTGTCTAATGCCAAATTCTCTTGGAGGCCACACCTTTACAAGGATAATTCAGGTGTAGACCATGGACTTATCCAGAAAAGTAATGGTTGAGGGCTGCTATATCTCTTACATTCTTATGGCCAAGGTCAAAGTAGAGTGGTAAGGAGGTAGTACTTTGTGATAAATTAAGTTATGATTTAAAAAGGTAAGCTTTCCTCCAAGCCAGATCTTGAATTAACCATTTCCCAGATTTCAACACTGTACAGTGTGGAAGACTGGGCCTTGGCTCTATAAACCTCAGTGGCCTGATAATCTCAATAGGTTCCTATGAAGTCTCACTAGATTGCAGTGTCCAGATGTGCTTGTACCTAACTGCCCATTCCTCTCATTGTGACCTTTTTGCATCATAAACGTCCTGCTGCACAAATCTTCTTGCATTTGCAGATTGTGCAGACAACAGCAAAACATTAGAATTAAAGTTGGAAACCCCAAAATCTGACTGACCACATCTGAATGAGATGTGACTCTTCGGAATTAGCACCAGAGTCACAATTTTGTGAGTATTAAGACATCTTTTAAATGGCTTTTGAACCCAATTTTGCTACATTAAAGATGCAAATTGGGTATAGAAGAGCTCAAACAGCTTCATGCTTTTAGGGGGAGTTGAGGTGCAGAGAGAATGAGTGCATTTGCATCTTACCCTTAACACAATGCTGTCGAATTTTCCATAGGAGAATAATATGTCAATTAAGTATTATGTGGAAGCATGAAAACGTATGATTTGTGCAAATTTTCACGAGCAAGTAAAGGGATTTGTGTAAATCCCTAAAACTGAGTCACAAAATAACCTTTCTTTATTGTGACATTCATTGAGCAATGATTCATTAGCTCATTTATCTAATAAATATAGTAGATGCAGTGTATGACGTTTATTTTAAAAATGCCTTTGCAGTGCTTGCAGTGTACATTAATAATAATAATATGGCATTAATAGAGAGCAACAGCTACGTCATACAGAGGTGTCCTGGCGCTAAGCGGAAAATACAGCTGCGAATCAGGTCCAACAGCGAAGCTTGCCTTGACTAAAGAGTATCTTCCTGAACTCAAGTTTTGATTCAACCAGGCTCATATAGGAGAGTAAGGAGTTCACCAGCCTGGCGGTCCTCACTGTGAAGGACCTGCCTCCCATTCGGGTCTTGTGTTTTTGTTGATATGGGCATAGCATATGCCTGAGATACCTTGGTCCTTGTCATGCAGAGCACGAAATGCCATGGTCAGGGACTTGAACTCTATCCTTTTTGCTACCGGAAGCCAATGAAGTTGTCTGATATGAGGGGAAATATGATGACGGAATAGCACCCTTCGGATAAATCTTGCTGCCGCATTTTGTACCATCTGAAGTCTGTTGACCAGATAAGAAGGTAGCCCTAGGTACAAACTGTTTGCATAGTCCAGCTGAGAGGTCACAGTAGTGTGGACTATGACCCTATGACTTTCCTCTGGCAATAGGTGGAGGAATTTTCTTAAACTTCTTAGCTTCCCAAAGCAAGACGACGATGTGTCGAACATGGGCCGAAAAGAAAAGGTCTGTATCCCATTTGATGCCAAGGTTCCTTGCTGTATTTGCTGGAGTCGGTGGTGAGCCCAATTCTGTTGGCCACCAGAGCCCTGCGTGCGAGAGTGAAGCCTGACAAAAAAACAGGACCTCCATCTTGTCCGCATTTAATTTTAGGCTGTCGTTGTTCATCCAGCTCGCGATGTCCTTCAGACACCCCTTGAATCTGGCAAATGAATCAACAGAATGATGCTTGAATGAAAACACCAACTAGGTGTCGTCCGCATAGGAGACTGCCCTCACTTTCCAGGAAGCAATACGAGTAAACTGTGGCACTAGATAGGTGTTAAAGAGCAGAGGGCTTATGGCAGAGCCCTGAGGCACACCGCACTACAGTGACTTGGGTTTGGATTGATTCGGTTGGAAAGAGAACGTCTGCAAGGTAGGACAGCAGCCAAGCGAGTACTGTCCCCCACAAGCCCAGCAGTTTGAGTCTGTCCAGTAGAATTGGGTGCACAACCATGTTAAACTCTGCCAACAAATCTAAAAGGACCAGCTTCGCTGATGCCCCAAAATCAACAGTTATTCTCACAGATTCTTCCACCTCCACCAATGCTGTCTCTGTGCCGTTTCCCAACCGAAAACTGGACTGAGTGCCACGCAAGATGTCATGCACATCTATAAAATTGGAGAGTTGTTCCAGCATTTTTGCAGGTGTTGGCAGCAGTGAGATCGTGCGGTAGTTACCGAGCTCCGTAGGATCAGCATTTGTTTTTTTTAAAAGGGGTTTTAGGAATGCATGTTCCAGATATCTGGAAAAATGCCAGTGGATATCGATGTGTTCCAAATGTGATTTAATACTGGATTAATTATGTGAGCCTGAGACCTGAAAAGCTTAGGTAGGCAAGGGGCCACAGGGGAGCCAGACTTACATCTTAGGATTTCAGACAGTGATTCCTGCAAAGTTATAGGGAGAAAGTCCGAGAAGGTGCCAATTGGATTAGGAATTCCAGATGGTTGTGGCTCCACCGTTGTCTCTCTAATTGTGAAATAGGCATACAATTTCTGAATTTTCCCCTAGAAGAATTCAGATAAGTTTGTTCACAAGGAAGGAGAGGGCAGAATATTTCCCCCAATTGCGGATGGATTGGTAAAGGATCTGATAATCATGAAAATTTCCTTTCCTGAGTCCTCCGCGCTCTCTATGCACTTGACAAAGTATTCCCTTCTAGCCGCCACCATCAATTTGTGAAGCTTCTTCAAGGCTTCCTTATAGGCTAGCTTGGCTGCTGGGCTACAATCTTTCTTCCAAACCCACTCAAGCCTTTTACACCTACTTTTTTTCTGCTCTGAGGTCTTCTGGGAACCAGAGGGCAGAAGGAGACTCTCTCGGGGTCCTAACATATCTCAACGGTGCCACAGAGTCGGGCTCAGAGGAGATCCACCAGTTGAGCGTGACAGCGTCGTCATTGAGATTGCCAATTGTCAGTGGTCTCCTGTCCAGAAGCACTGTGCCCAAGTTGTCAACCGTTGCCTTTTTCCAATTCCTTTTTAACTCGATATGTATGCCCCCACTTGGTTATGATTTCCCCAGAGTGAATGAGAAGGGGACCAAGAAATGGTCTCTCCAGACCATACATCGAGGAGCCTCAACTCTCATGGTTGGAATGTTCGAAAAAATTAAATCAAGAATATGACCTGCTCTATGCGTGGTAGCACTTATGTGCTGTGTAAGGTTAGCTCCATTAAGAGACATTAATAGCTGGGAGGCCTGGGGCAACTGGGATAATATGCGTGAAGAGTCAAACCACCTAAAGCCATAAAATTGGCGTATTGCACAATTACATAGTTCGGGGATAGAATTTTTTGAGCAATCAGGTGGTCTATAAATCAACAGCCCTGCGAAAGAGAGAGTTGGAGAAATCTCTATCCAGAAATTCAAGCCCTCCATATTGCCTAAATGTCTCAATTCCGTTGTGGAAGCCTCCCAAGATTCCTTCAATATAATAGCCACCCAAACCCTCTTTTTATTGGCGCAAGTTATTCGCATACCCGGGGTGATGGCAATGGTCAGGGCCGGCATAGATTACCCTTTTAACCAAATTTATGTCAGGAACATCACATTCCAGGTGTTATCCATCAGACATAACCATATATCATCATCATGTTTGGGGAGCAACCTGCAATTAATCAAGCAGGCTCTTACCCCACCATCTGACACCCTCTGAGGATCCTTCCTCTACCCCCGGTAACCTCACCATGCATTGTCGAAAGCATCTCTGAAACCGCTCCTGTTGCAAATGGCCCTTTTTTGCGGGGTTATTCCCAAGCATTTTGCTTCTTCCTCCTATTTTTCCTGACCCGTTTTTGTTGGCTTTAGGACTCTGGGTACGTTACCACTGCTGATCAGTGCTAAAGTGCATACGCTCTCTGTGTAAATTGTGATTATGATTGTTTATCCATGATTGGCATATTTGATTTACTGGTAAGTTCCTAGTAAAGTGCACTGAGTGTGACAGGGCTTGTAAGTCAAATCCTACTAGTGGGCTGCATCAACGGTTGTACCACCCACATGAGTAGCCTCTGTAAATGTGTCTCAGACCTACCACTGTAGTGTCGGCGCACGCAGTTTGTAACTGCTATGTCTACCTGGCATGTGCCCCACTTGCCAGGCTCAACTTTCCCTTTTCTTACATGTAAGGCACCCCTCAGGTAGGCCCAAGGTACCCCCATGGGCAGGGTGCAGTGTATGTAAAAGGTAGGGCATGTGCTGGTGTGTTTTACATGTCCTGATAGTGAAGTACTGCCAATTTTGTTTTTCACTATTGAAAGGCTATCTGTCCTATAGGATAACATGGGAGTTACTTTGTAACATTCTACAAATATAACTTTCCATTGGGACAAGATGGAGAAATAGAGTTTTAGCTCTCAGAATTTGATAACACATCTTTTAGTGAAGTGTTTTTAAATTGTGTGTTTAAAAATGGCACTTTTAGAAAGTAGGCATTTTCTTACTAAACCATTCTAAGTGCCTCTGCTGTTTTGTGTATTGACTTTCTGGTTTTGGAGTGACAGGAGCTGGAGATGTGCATTCACTGTAGTCAGCCACTGGGGGAGGGGGCTTGAGGTGTGCCTGGCCCTTCCTGGTTGACTCAGAGCTGAGCTGAATAGACCTTGGCTGCATTTAGGGTATTGGAAGAAGTTTTCCTTGCACCTGAATAGGGCCTGTCTCCCTTGCACAATACTGTCTCCACCTCCTGTGGTCATACTGCACCAGAGAGGACAGAACTGGTTTGGACTGGGTTCAGAGGCACTTGCCACAAATAGAAAAAAAGTCAAAATGGGGAACAAGTAGTGGACCTTAAACCTCAAAGAATTAGATCACTTCGGGACTGAAGAGGAACCTTTGCAAGTAGAAGAGCTGGAGAGCTGTGAAGAGGAGTACTGCCCCTTTGCTGTGTGTGATGGCCTGCAGTTGCTGGTTCTGCCAAGTAAAGGACAAAGAAAGGAACTCTGCTGAGAAACCTGCTTGATGAAGAATCTCTAAGGGTTTTTGTGTGCAGGCATCCTGTTCTGACACAAAGACTTCACAACCAGCTCCCCTGAACTCAATTTCTGGGAACTCTGACATGCACGGAGGTGCTGTTCCAGTTTTGGGCCTCTGGAGGTTGTTCCTGCTGTTAGGAGCTGGAAGAAACCTATGGGAAATAAGAAAACCAATCTCCGACACCACCATTGACGCTGCAACCTGCACCGAGGCTAGGGGCACCACTCATGAAATGCATGACGCACCACTCTGCCTGCACCGCAGCCCCGACGCCCTTCGACGACAGCCGATTCCTGCAGTTATCGGCCCTCCCGACGCCAGTGCTCTCACCAACATTGTCACCGCTAGTGCCTGCATCCAGTTATTGCGGTGCCGATAACCACTGAGGGTGGCTCCATGAAATTGCTGACTTCGCATCGCCTCACCAGAACCGACAACTCACTGCTGACAAAACCGACTTACCCTGTCCTGGATTTGACACATCACCACCTCACGCACACGATGCCTCGCCTTCCCCGTGGCTGCCAGGGAGCTGGCCTCGACCTCTGCTCAGACGCCTTGTCTCCACAACAGCATGCATCGTCATAAATTTCATTTTACAAGGTACTGTTTGTTTGGGGGTCTGTGTTACTCCAGGCCCGACACCACGCACCTTGCGGGCCGCACCATACTTTAGATTTATTGCTGTCACATCGTAATAGCCCAAGGTGGAGCTGTTTCTTTTCTGCAAGCTTTATTTTGGAAATAACTGTTTTTAAGTGCTATTTTACTACATGTATGGTGGATTTTTGTCGTTTTGGTCTTTTGAGTTTCGATAAAGTTACTTTATTTTTCTAAAATGCTGTGGCCATTTGTGGTGTTATCACTATATTTCTGTGTGTTTTGAGTACACATATTTAACACATTGCCTTTGGAAAAAGCCTGTCTGCTCGTGCCAAGCTATCAAGGGGGTGAAGAGGGGTTATTTAAAGTGTGGATCCCCTTTACACTGACCCCTATTTGAACATAGGTACCTACCTCTGCCAATTAGAGATCTCCAATTCTAACAGTTCCCTATTAAGGAAAGAATGTTGGCCTCCACCCATGCTTCTTTAGTGGAATGCAACACTTAATTGCTTTTCAGTTGGTTCTTGGCTAGCCCATTCATAGAGCAGCGGTAATGCTTCACAGTGAGGATGTGGTCCTTTTCTACTAATACAGCAGCAACCTTGGTGGGCCGTAAGTAGGGCTGGACTGGGAACCAAAAGCAGCCTGGGCAAAAATGCTCCACTCTCTTCCTTTCCTCACTTTGTTCTCTCTTCCTATTGATTCCTTCTCTCTCTTTTTTCAGCTCAGTCTTATCCCTCTCAGAGGCATCAGCAGGGGACCTGCGCTTTCAAAACCGGCTCCAGTGAAATGCGCGATTGGATCCTGCCTTAGTCCCACGCTGTTTAACATTTATGTGGCTCCCCTTGCAAATCTACTTGGGGAACTGGGCTTCATCCCAATTTCATAAGCTATTGATACCCTGCTCCTAATGGCATTTGACAAGAACTCCACCAATACCCAGTCCAAAACACCGCGGCCCGCCTGGTTTCCAATGCTTCTGCCAGGACCCCCTCCTTGCCGCTACTCGTTGGACTACACTGGCTGCCCATCCACAAGCGGATCTGTTTTAAGATCTGCTGCATAGTGCACATGGCACTACACGGCAACGGCCCCAGCTATCTCGCAGATAGACTCATACAATACCAGCCTTCCAGAACCCTCCGATCTGGCTCTAAATCACTCCTCATGGTACCTTGTGTAAAGAAATCTCGTATAGGCGGGAAAGCATTCTATCATTTGGCCCCCTCTTACTGGAATCAACTTCCCTTACACCTCCACGAATGCACCAACTATCTGCAATTCCCCAGGTTTCTTAAAACCAAACTCTTCTGAACCCCCTCGTGGCTATGTAGCACTCCCGTAGTACGGAGATACCCCTTTGGGGGTGATTCGGGCTCTTCACAAGACAAATAAATAAATAAATAAAACACAAATGCAGGCCTGAGCATAAGGCTGATGTTGCTACACCATTCTAACAATTCTCCCTAAAAAATAGTAATATGTATGTCACAGTATCTTTGTTGCAGTGCACAACTTTACCCAGGCAGCCCATGTATAAACCTTCACACTCAAGTTAATAGCTGCAACCAACCCAATACAGTTCTTTGATTTAGTTACATATTTGGAGTCTGTGACCGCTCTTGGTGCTATGCGAATGCTACAGAGCAATAGATTGTATTTTAAACAAACATTCTTCTCATCATATTGCAGAGGATCCTGCTACCCTCCATCAATTTTATGAGTGTATTTTGCAAGTGAAAGAAGCATGAATAAAACCAATAGGTCTAGCTCACATTGTGTTTTTCAAGCGACACCCTTTGGCTTTGCCAATTTTGGCATGCAGCTGGAGGGAGGCACCAAGCATGCTTACCAGAAACAGATGCAGATGAGAAGAGGTACCTGTGAGAAGCGTCCTGTCAGTAGGGTAAAGGAGCCACCTGAAGCAGAGATAATCCTCACACACAAAGGAAGGAGAGTCCCAAGCAAAGTCCCAGTAGTAACGGGAGAAGAGCTGCCATTTCCACTCACTATGTGGGTAGAGGTACTGAGTGATGGTAAGAAATATAGAGACTGGTAGTTAGGCATAGATAGTCAGATAGATGGATAGATACACAGAACTGTATAGATGCAGGTAAAGATAGATAAATAGGTACATAGAGATAGGTATTGATAGATGGGTGTATATAGATAGGTACATATAGATAGCTGTACATAAATAGATGCAAAAATAGGTACATATGTACAGTATATATATAGGACGAGCAGATGTAGGTAAATAGGTATAGTGTAGGTATAAAGATAGAAAGATTGATGTAGACAGGTAGCTATAGTCTTGATGTATAGACTGGTGAGAGATTGATATTGATTGAAAGGTGAGAAGTTTACCAACAATAAATGCTGATCTGCTAGGGCCCAAGCAATCACTTACAAAAACAAATCAGTGCTGATGGCTTGGTACACAACATGCAGCTGGTGTAGAGCAGGCTGGTCCTCCTACCAGTCTGGTCTCCACTGGCTGCACCATTGGTAGGTATGACCCTGTCGGGAGAGGGTGAAAGCGTAGCTGCTTGGTATGCAGAAATGAAGCAGTGCCCTGGTGATAGGGGAGAGGAGTGTTAAATTATTGAAAGTATGATGAGGGACTGAACATTCAGAAAACAGATGAAAATAGTCCATCCCTGTGGAGGCGGAAGGATACAGCCAGTGACTGAGCCTAAAATACTCCTGTAGGCTGATCCAAGATGTTATTGACTATGACACAAGTTAGTGGTTGATTGGCTCTGAGGTAAAGAAGTGAGACACGTAAGGAGACAATCAACTCTCGTGTGTGTGTATATATATATATATATATATATATATATATATATATATATTACCTACTGGCGGTCGCCAGTAGGTAGTTATAGTTAGGACCCCTTTTCCATAGGAAAACCTCAACATTCTATTTTGAATAACTTTGGCGCCGGTCGACGAATCCTCGCAAATTTTTCAAAATAGGTGGGGCGCTACGCTCCGCTCCTACCCTGAAAGTCTCGGGGGGATTCGTCAAGCAGGGGCTGAGATAAAAGGGGGGTCCCAAAACGCGTTTTCCCCATGCATTTTTCCATAGGACCTTTAGACACAGCTACAGCCCGAACGGCTGAACAGAATTACTTGAAATTTGGCAGAGAGGTAGCCATAAGGTCAAGGAAGTGCCTTTTGCAGGTCTGGTGTAAATCTGTTCAGTATTTCCGGAGAAAATAGCATTTAAAAGCATATATATATATATATGCGCGCAGGGTGCGCGCACCGTGCGAGCACCGTGCGAGCACCCTAACGTGCGCGAGCGTAATTCTGATTGGTGGTTACATGTTAGTCAACGTTCGAATCGGTCGAAATCAGGAAGTGTCGGCCGCCATTTTGTTTGTTTTCAGTGCGAGAGTGAAAAAGGAAGGTGGCGAACGTGAAAAGGGGGCAGGGTAGAGAGTTCCTGACCCCCTAGCCTTTGTCAGGGGGTCCCTGAAGGACCCCGAAGGCAAAAAAAAAAATTTTTTTTTTTTTAAAATCGCGGGGGTGCGCGCAGAGTGCGCGCACCCTGAAAAACACAAAAAAAAATTTTTTTTTTACAAAAAAAAAATAATAATTCGCAGGGTGAAAACCAAAAAAAAAAAAAATAATAATTTTTAATACGTAGTTTATTGTAAAATAAATATATAAAAAATAATACATAAATAAATTAGCATTTAAAAAACCGTACAAATTCACTGAAAAAACCATAGGTTTCACACACGTTATAGTTAGGAATTAGCATTTAAAAAACCTTGCTAATTCACTGAAAAAACCATAGGTTTCACACATGTTATAGTTAGCTGGACATTTTACTGATAAAAAACCAATGAAATTCCCGCGTTATAGTTACTGTAGGCAACTATAACTCACGCGACCGTAATCCTCTGCTGATGACATATGTGTCTTTATGAAAAAAAAATATTTGTAATATATGTATAGCTAAAATTTAATGGAAGAAGACATGGGCAAATAAGTGTCTAAATACAGTATTAGCATCAGCAGAGGATTGCGGTCGCGTGAGTTATAGTTGCCTACAGTAACTATAACGGGGGAATTTCATTGGTTTTTTATCAGTAAAATGTCCAGCTAACTATAACATGTGTGAAACCTATGGTTTTTTCAGTGAATTAGCAAGGTTTTTTAAATGCTAATTCCTAACTATAACGTGTGTGAAACCTATGGTTTTTTCAGTGAATATAGATATATATAGATATATATATATATTAGGATTGTGTTACATAGGAAATGCATGTCATGTGTTGCTAATAACTTTGGCCCCGTTTGACAAATCTCCATGAAATTGTTCAAAAAAGTGCTAGATTCAGTTCCAGTACTTAAGAGAGGTGGTGACCGTGAGGGTAAACTAAGACGATTGGAAACCAGATACATTCTAGAATTTGATTCTAAACATCCTAAAGGACTTAACACAACTGAAGATTTGCACACATATATATGATTTTATCATTTTACCATCTTTTAGTATTGTATTGTATAAGTGTAATTTTTCGAGTTTTAATAGGTCCGCCAAGTAATTTATACCGATTGAGGTGGTTTACATATGCTTTCAATACAGGGAATCCTTTTAACAATTGGGGTCCCCGTTATTGCTAATAAACCATCTTTCAAGATTTAACTTGCTAACAGGTATACTACTAATAGTATTTTACTCTTTTATAGTCTAATTTTACATTTTATATTCTATTCTATTTTACTTGATAGTATCTGTACTTGGTGATTCCCCACAAGACTCGAGAATACACATATACTTATTTACAATGACCAATTGAGGCACTGCTCATGATCACTGAGAAGAGACAGATCTGTACTCCATGCGAGAATATAATAGAACAACTCCATATATGATACACCAACTAGAGAGGGTAAATTCAGGTATGGATAGGAGAGATGTGTTAGAGTAATGACTAGGAAGTAGGATTTTAGAATATTTATATAATTCATATTTTACGGATTTTTATATTTATATTTATATGCACTAATTTAAATTGAAAGTTACCTTACAAATTGTTTAAAAAGTGTATCATATTTATTAAGTGTATCTATATGTAATATTTATTAATTGAATTTAACTATCCTCCATTTCACAGCCTAGGAGGTATTAGGACAGGTTTATATCAAATATGATCACCTCCTATACCATTAAATCATAGCTCGCACTTCTCCCTTCCTAACCGTTTTTACCCCTCACACATAGTTTTATCTTCATCCTTGTCTTTTATCTCCTACCACTTTTGCCAAGCATTTAATATAGTTTTCATTTCAAGCCAAGCTAGTATAAGGTATTTATACCAAATACATCTAGGCAGCACTGCACTTTATTATATTATATGTAATTTTATAATATAACTTTTAAAAGTTTTATAATTCAAACACATAAGCTCACTTTATTATTATTATATATTTTTTTGCTCCTTCTCGTTTACCATAACAATGACATTAATTTGTTATGTAAGAACAAGAAATATTTAATTTATTTATTCACTTATTTAGACTTTGCTATTTTGCACATGATAAGCCTATGACATTACACATTATATATACTTATTGACTTAAGTTAGCATTCATGCAATTAATGAAGACTATATATTTTTTTTGTATATAGCGGACGTGAATTACTAGTACATTTGTACCATGAGGGTAGTACAATTATAACCAATTAGGGTTTCATATTTAAACATCTCATGTATCTATGTAAACGACATATGTATTTACACAAGGCTCGCTGTATTCTTAACAAATCATAAGTATTTTGTCTATGTCTATCATGCACAATTGAAGCACTGGCACTTTAAAAATAGCTCTCACAGTCTGTAGCGTGTCATGTGATCAAGGCCGAGGGACGGCCGAAACGCGTCATGGCGGACTAACTGGTGGTGTGTAACGAATAAAACCTATTGCAGCACGGATTTGGGTCCATACTCGTCTTCTTTCTTCAGAAAACTGTGAAACGAGAAGTTCATATATATATATATATATATATATATATATATATATTAGGATTGTGTTACATAGGAAATGCATATCATGTGTTGCTAATAACTTTGGCCCCGTTTGACAAATCTCCATGAAATTGTTAAAAAAAGTGCTACTTTTTGGCCATTTTACACATGGAAATGTTTTGGTGATCCGTCAAGAGGGGACCGAGAAAAAGGGGGGCCCAAAATGCTTTTCCCCCATTAATTTTTCCATAGGAACTTTAGACACCGCTTCAGCCCGAACTGCTGAATGGATTTACACCAAATTTGACAGAGAACTAGATATCGGTCCAGAAAGAGTGCTTTTGTGTAAATCTGTTGAGTAGTTTTGGAGAAATTAAGGTTAAAAATAATTGGATATTTCATGCAGCGGAGGTGAGTGATATCTTATTGGCTGCCACCACCTTAACCAAAATGAGGTGGCAGCCATCTTAGGATCCGGGACATGGTACTGAGTCCTTAGAAAAACACCAAACAAAAGACATAAGGGGGCAGGGTACAGATACCCTGACCCCCTAGGCCTGTTGGTGAGGTCTCAGAGGGGCCCAAACTGGGGGCCCCAAAAGTTTTTTTCTTTAAATTATGCTGCAAATATGTGGGGGATCCGCAGCAAAAAATCTTTTTAAAAAGAAGTTCTGTCCCCCTTTCCAAGCCTTCTGTGGCCCTGGAGAACCAACCCCCTGGGGTCTGCTCACTAGCTATATCACAGGGAGTCCACCTCTTGGACACAGCAGTTTCCTTGCTCACATTCGCACAGGCAGGGATACCTGTCTGTAGGCAGGGAAACCTGTGTTGGCTCCTGCTTGGTGGGAGCATTTTTTAATGTCCTGCCAAGCATGAGCAAACACAAAGTATGCTACCAGCCGACGGGTACTTTAAAAATGCACCCGCCGGCTGGATCATACTTTTGATCTTTCTCTGCCCACACTGATGCGGGCAGGTAAACAGATCAATATTGCTCCTGCCCAGAGGGAGCAGCATTAGTAGGTTTTCTGACAATTCCTGCTGCATGCGTAGAGCCGGCTGGGGCCTTGGGGCTACCACCGCAGCCCCCTACAAGTATATGGTGGGTGCCCTGGGTGGGCATCAGGGCACCCACCTTTAAGTAAAGCAGGCCCCAGGAGATGGGGACCCTGAGACTGATAAAGGCTGACAGCGTTGAATCCAAGGAGAGCGCGCCGCTTTCAGACATCCGCTGCCCCACCCCCAACATGGCGATTCGTACCTGGTGTGTTGCTGCTGGCTGGCGTCCCGAGTGATTCCTGCCGCGACTCTTTGCCGGGATTCTTGTCGAGAGGCGAGGCAAGCTTTCGAGTCCCGGGCGTCAGGCGTAAGGATTGAGCAGGGTGTGGAGTGAGCCCTCCGGGAGTCTGTCCGCTCGCAACTGCGAGCTTTCTGGCGGTCACCGTTGGAGTTGATTGACGCGAGCAGCGCCGGTGAAGGTGAGGAGGAGACGAGCTCTTTTCCGGCGGGCACTGTGGGAGTTGGTCGATGCGAGCAACGCCCGCGAAGGTGAGGAGGGGACGAGCGCTTTCCCAAATGACGGCCGGGATTGCTGCGGGGATGCTGTGAGATTTAATGACTGGAGCCTTTCCTGATTTTGAAGCGGGAAGAACTGTGGACAGTGTTTCTGGCCGTTCTAGGGGCAATAACAGCAGCAGAGCCCTTTTCAAGATCCTCTGCGTGGCCTGGGAGCATTTCGGCTCGGTCACCTCGGCTGGGGGAGTGCCTTAGACGCCACCTGTATAGGGAGCGGGACTGCGAGGTCCAGAAGTGCTTGCGCCGTACACCGCGCGCACCTGGTTCCTCTTCCCGCCCCCTTCTCCCTCGGACCTCCCTGGACCCTCCTGGAGGTGTATTTAACTCCTCGCGGCCCCCGCTGGCGCGGGAGCCGCTCGTGTAGCGGGAAGAACTGTGGACAGTGTTTCTGGCCGTTCTAGGGGCAATAACAGCAGCAGAGCCCTTTTCAAGACCCTCTGCGTGGCCTGGGAGCATTTCGGCTCGGTCACCTCGGCTGGGGGAGTGCCTTAGACGCCACCTGCATAGGGAGCGGGACTGCGAGGTCCAGAAGTGCTTGCGCCGTCCACCGCGCGCACCTGGTTCCTCTTCCCGCCCCCTTCTTTCCTCCTCTACTTTAACCCCGCCTTGAACACGTACGCGGGACGCGCGCGGACGAGGAAGCGGGCGAAGACCGGGCCGTTTTAGGCCGTTAGAGGCCAGCAGAGACCGGACCGGGCCCCCCCTCTAACGTTGTCCCTGTCTCAAGGCTCTTCTCCATACTCCATCAGCCTGCGGCTTTGACTGTTCCTCTCGCCATGGCTACTAGAGTATCCAGGAGTAAGGCTGCCCAACAGTGCTCTAGCACACTGGAAAAATTCTTTCCGAAGACCAGTGCTGCGGCTAGCAAAGGTCGCACAGTATCAGACACTCTCCTTGAGGTAAACTTAGAAAATGTGTCAGTTTCAGTGGTCCCCTCGGACTCTTCTTCCATCGATGTTAGTACTCCAATACCCTTTGACGCCACCCATCTATCTCTCATGGATAGTATTGATCAGACAATCGAGACAGTCCTCCAACAACTTAGGACTCCGTCTAATCTACTGAGGGATAGCGAGTCTCTGCGTCCCTCGGGGGTGGTGGAGACCACTCCGTATATGAACTGTGCGGAAATGTCTAAGGCGCAGGATGAAGGGCAAGTTGCAGCGCCAACAGATCCCGTAGGCAGTAGAGTGGACCATCCTCCGAAAAGGAAAAGGTCAAGGAAACTTAGAGGGGCAAAAAGGGCCAAAGTGGATAAAACCAACCCAACATTAGATGTTAGCTCAGACATTCCGGCTTCTCCCGTGGTTACTTCCCCGGGAATTGGGTCTGATCAATCCGACTCGCCATTAGCCACAGTGGTACCTGGGTGTTCTGGCCCGTTTATATTCGGTGGAAATCCTCCAAATGCGACAGAGGCTCTAATTGGCTCTTTTAGGGACATCCTTAGGAGCCTGTTGGAGCCCCTGTCTGTAAAATTGGATTCCATAGCTGCTAGACTCAGGGCTATAGAAGACGCACATAACAGGAATAGTCCTAGCAGGGGATTGGGTCCAAGTGCACAGACGGCTCCCCGGGATTCTGTATGGAATAGACCATCTACTGCTGGAATAAGCATACAGGCCCCGGTTGGGGCACAACATAGTGTTACAGGTAGTCATGCTCCCCCACTGCCCTCTTTACAAATGTCTAGGCCCCCTGTCCCTGCACCTAGAAGATCCAAGCAACCAACATTACCCCTTCCAACGAGTGGGGGGCGAGTTAACAATGAACATACTGGTCGCCCCACTAGCCCCAACACTAGGCGCAGGGCGGTTAATTTGCCCCCTGAGGCTGTGCCCTACACAGCGATTATGGTGGGAGTTCCTGAGCTCACTGGCGACACCAGAGAGCCACAGGACTCACTCCGTAATAAGGTAATTAGTTGGCTTAATATTAACAGGCCCCTCCCTTCTAACATCAAAGGTGATGTGTTGATGGTCAGACGGATCCCATGGATTGGAATCACCCCCAAAAACAGGGTAGGGGACTGTATCATAATTAGTTTTAAAAGCCCACTGGTTGCCCCTTACATTTGCAATTGGCTGGTAAGGCTGGATAAGTCCAACATAGAATTAGTGTCCCTCTCACACTTCTACCCAAATGCTTCCAACTTAGTAGTGGGGAGGGAACAGAGTTGGACCAGAGTGGGCTTCGCCGTAGATGGTTCACGGTACAGACCCAAGCACAACACACTGCCCGCCCATGGCAATTTTGTCCTTCAGAATAGATTCTCCTGCCTGGACCAAGTAGATTGACCAATAAGGGGGGACATTCCACAACACCCAGTAAATTTTGCCTATGGGTCTACACTCAGGGGGGAAGGTACATCTGTTCCCGTAAATGAAAAAAGGTCCCTGGCCCCTTCAAATGACGGGGGGACCGCCCTGGGAAGCATCCAAGTTTTAGATGAGGATCCACCAAACACATCAACTGTTCTTACAACGCAATTGGTGGAGCTTGCTGAATTACCCACCCAGTCGCCCATTACTACTGGTTTGGGTGACCTGGGTAATTCTGCACATGACATCCCGTCTGCACTAAGTGAAGCAGGTCCCCAATTCCAAGGTCCAGGCCTGACTATCCTTTCCTGGAATGTAGCTGGCATCTCAAGTAAGGTGGATACCCCGGAGTGGGAAACTTTGGTCAGTAAAAGTGACATCCTCCTCTTCCAGGAGACATGGGCTAGGGCACCACAGCTTAGGAGGGGATATGACATTTTTGAAATCCCGGCAAAGTCGAATGGGAGAGGGAGACCCTCGGGAGGTTTAGCAATCTGGGTGGCGAGCCACATTGGGTGTCAGGTGGATAGAATGGACACACTTTCACCGGACATTCAGTGTGTGCTCCTCAGATGGCCTGGTAAAAGTACATGGGCTATTGTTAACGTTTACTCTCGACCAGTCGCTGTGGGTAAGGAATCCCCCACCCTAGTTGATCTTTCATCTTTTCTAGGGCAACTGCCAGGTGACCTGAAAATAGTGATGGGAGGAGATTTCAACTGCCACTTTGAACCCCTGGAAGGTCTAATGGAGGGTGCCTTTACTGCCGAGGATGACCACTGGGGAGTTCCACCTTCCTCCTCACCTCACCCCAAAGCTTGGTCTCCGTTGGCAGTACAACTTACCTCTCTCACTCTGAACTTTGCACTGAGGGCGTGTAACGGACGCACCCCCTCTGACACTCCTTCGGTGTGTACTTTCAACAAAAAGGGCCATGAGTCAAGGTTGGACTACATTTTTATAGATATTTCCCTGTGGCCCAAAGTTCAAGATTTTAGAGTGATCCCGAGGACAGACAGTGACCACAATTCCCTTTTGTTGGAGATCCAGCACCCAGCCCCTGCTATAGGGATGCTAATTACCGATTTTTGAGTCGACCAGGGAGACATACTACTCACTACAAGCAGGCGCCGAGTGAAATGGGGGAAGCTAGTTGATAAAGAAGAAGCTTTAAAAAACCTCTATGGCATAGCACTCCCCAGGTTCCAGGAGGTGGATGCTCTCATTAATCAATCTAGACCCTCAGACTACAATGAGAGACTATTTGGCATTCACCAGGGGATGTATGACGTTACAACGCACACTTTTACAACGCATGCACTTACAACGCATTTTTTACAACGCATAATCCATTACAACGCATGACATTACAACGCAGGACACTACAACGCATTTTTAAAAAATACCTTTACAACGCATTACCATTACAACGCATACTACCTTTACAACGCATACCATTACAACGCATAATATTAAATTACATTTAAGGTAAGTATTAGATAGTATAGGGGTAAAAATTACTATTCTAACTCCAGGGGGTGCAACAGTAGGGTAAGTGTTGGATAGTGTAGGGGTAAAAATTACTATTCTAACTCCAGGGGGTGCAACAGTAGGGTAAGTGTTGGATAGTGTAGGGGTAAAAATTTCTATTCTAACTCCAGGGGGTGCAACAGTAGGGTAAGTGTTGGATAGTGTAGGGGTAAAAATTACTATTCTAACTCCAGGGGGTGCAACAGTAGGGTAAGTGTTGGATAGTGTAGGGGTAAAAATTACTATTCTAACTCCAGGGGGTGCATCAGTAGGGTAAGTGTTGGATAGTATAGGGGTAAAAATTACTATTCTAACTCCAGGGGGTGCATCAGTAGGGTAACTGTTGGATAGTATAGGGGTAAAAATTACTATTCTAACTCCAGGGGGTGCAACAGTAGGGTAAGTGTTGGATAGTGTAGGGGTAAAAATTACTATTCTAACTCCAGGGGGTGCAACAGTAGGGTAAGTGTTGGATAGTGTAGGGGTAAAAATTACTATTCTAACTCCAGGGGGTGCAACAGTAGGGTAAGTGTTGGATAGTGTAGGGGTAACAATTACTATTCTAACTCCAGGGGGTGCAACAGTAGGGTAAGTGTTGGATAGTGTAGGGGTAAAAATTACTATTCTAACTCCAGGGGGTACAACAGTAGGGTAAGTGTTGGATAGTTTAGGGGTAAAAATTACTATTCTAACTCCAGGGGGTGCATCAGTAGGGTAAGTGTTGGATAGTATAGTGTAATATTATGCGTTGTAATGGTATGCGTTGTAATGGTAGTATGCGTTGTAATGGAATGCGTTGTAAAGGTAGTTTTTAAAAATGCGTTGTAGTGTCATGCGTTGTAATGTCATGCGTTGTAATGGATTATGCGTTGTAAAAAATGCGTTGTAATGGTAGTGCGTTGTAAAAGTTGCGTTGTAAAGGTTGTTCCCCTTCACCAGGCCTTAGTAAGGGACCTTGCAGATGTCTTCAATCCGGCCCTGCCCACTAGAAGGAAAAAGACTCGCGCTCCGACTTGGTACACCTCCACTTGCAGGAAAACTAAGTCTGAGCTTCTTTCCGCAATTAAAGAGGGTAGCGATAAGGTGAAGATTGCAGCCCTTAGGAGGGGGTACAAGTTAGTACTGGCCAATGCAAGGGCAGAGTGGGATTGGAATCACTGGCATGAACTGTCTGAAGCCCTTAAATCCAAAGACTCTAGAAAATTTTGGGCTCTGGTAAACAATGGAACAGGGGATCTGCTATCCGCAGTAGAACCCAATATTGCCCCCTCTATTTGGGAGGCCCACTTTGGGACACTATATCAAGAAACCACTCTCTGGCCGGAAGGGATGGTGGTGGAGTCCCCCTGCCTGCCAGATGTGACCTTGGAATTTTCCTTGGGGGAGGTGAATCTAGCACTGGAGCGCTTAGCGCTGGGGAAGGCACCGGGGTTGGACAAGCTACCCGGTGATTTGTTCAGATACCACCCTGACATTTGGGCCCCGTACTTTCTTGTTCTTTTTAATGCTATTTTGGGAGGTATGGCGGTCCCTTCCTCTTGGTTAGGGGCTGAAATAGTTCCGATTTACAAGAAAGGGTCCCCTTTGAGTCCGGCAAATTACAGGCCTATTAGCCTGATAGATGTTCCCCAAAAGCTTTTTGCGCGCCTTATTTTGAACCATCTATTAGACTGGGTGGAGGAAAATGACATCATGAGTCCCCTGCAGGCTGGCTTCAGGAAAAACACGTCGACCATGGACCAGATCTTCCGCCTCGTTCTCCTCTACTGGAAGACGGTGAGGATCGAGGGCGGGAGATTGTACATGGTCTTCGTGGATCTGAGGTCAGCCTTTGACCTAGTCCCACGCAGGAAACTTTGGGAGGTGCTGGAAAAGTTAGGAATTTCCCCCCAGCTACTTAACATCTTGGCCAGGCTGCATGAGAACAACTATGCGCAAGTCAGGTGTGGGAAAGATGGCAAACTTTCATCCAGGTTTCCTGTTCGTCGAGGTGTGAGGCAGGGTTGTGTCTTGGCACCGACCCTGTTTTGCTTATTCATTAATAATGTCATCTCACACCTGGAAGACGTCAAGGACAACGACGCCCCCTGTTTGGCAGGTAGGAAGGTACCGGCAATCATGTTTGCCGACGATACCCTCCTCCTTTCAAAATCCCCCATGGGGATCCAGAGGATCCTGGATGGATTTGGTCTTTTCTGTCATCAGCATGGGTTGGAGGTGAACACAGAAAAGACCAAGTTCATGATCTTCAACCCACCAACCAAAACTAGGCCCAATCCCACCCTGGGGACCGCCAGCCTTGAGAGGGTGTCCACCTTCATATATCTGGGGGTAACACTGCAGGAAAATCTAGCATGGGATCGACAGATAGTACGATCTAAGGCCAAATTGTCCCAACTGTCGGGTGCAATCCTGAAAGTGGCTAATACTTCTTCCTTCAAGCCCATAAGCCCGGCCCTTGAAACTTACAAGACCCAGGCTAAGGCTGCGGCCATGTATGGCAGTGAGCTATGGGGATACAAAGCGGTGAAGGGCTTATCAACAGTGGAAAATAGTTTTCTAAGGCGCCTTCTAGCCCTTCCAAGTGCCACGCCACTTCAGCCTCTGAGAATGGACATGGGTCTTCCCCCTATTGCAGAGGAGCTTGTGTCAAAACCAGTGAAGTTCTGGCACAGGCTCTGGTCTACGGACGAACTTCATCATTATAGGGAGGATCTTACCCATGTCATGAGTTTAAACTGCAGCGGCAAAATCCCCTGGCTCACCTTTGTGGAAAACGAACTGTCTGCCATCAATCTCCGCATCCTGTGGGAGGACCCTGCGCGAGGCTGCCAAACAATCTCGCGCAAAGCCCTGGCACAAATCTACAAAGCCAGGTCCCTTGCTCACTTGATGGACGCTCAAAATAGCGGCACCCTAACTTTGCGATTTTTAGAATCCAAAAATTCTTATGCTTTTGAACCTTTTATGGATTTTATCTTTCCCATCCTGGCGAGGAAACTGTATGTTCAATGGAGGCTTAGCACACTACCTATTAATTCATACACCTCTAAGTGGACAAATGGGGGCGATAAAACATGTCCCTGCTGTAACAACCATGTGGAAGATGACCCCCATATCTTGTTTGTGTGCCCTGCATACCAAAGGCCCAGAAAATACTGGATAGCACCGCTCTGTAAGAACCTGGGGTTCAGAGAGTATGCACAGGCATACAGGATTTTGAAAACTAGCACCCTGGGCCACATTGTGTTCGCTGTTTCCAAATTTCTTATGGCCATATGGTTGATCAGAAAGAAAAAATTGTCTGAAGCCCCTTGAACTTTCTAAAGAACTTTCTAAATGCAATTTTAAATCACTCCTCGCTGGGAGAGCCGACTCTATTTAAATGTGTTTTAAAATAATGTTTTAATGTTTGTAATGTTTGCATTGCATCTTTTATGGTCTATATGGCCGAAATAAAGAATTTTTGGAATTGGATAAAGGCTTGGGGAGGGAGCTCCGCAGCCTCTCTCTCCCTTTAAGATAAAAAACCCTAGAGGATAGGGTCCCCAGGGCACAGTAAGGCTCAGGGAGGGGACCACGTTGACCCCATCCCCTTTAAAATAAATAATGCCCTGGGGATGGGGTCCCCGGGGCCTAATGAATCTCGGGGACGGGCCATGTGGTCCCCCTTCCCTTTAATAAAAAAAGGCCCTGGGGAATGGTGTCCCCGGGGCCTAATGAGACTCTGGGAGGCGGGCCAGGCAGGCCCCTCCCCTTTAAAATATATATGACCTTGAAGATGGAGTCCCCAGGGCCATATTAGGCTTGTTGAGAGGGGCCACTTGGTCCCCCTCCCCTTTTTAAGAAATAAAAAAAAAGCCCTGGGGTATGGGATCCCGATTGCCAGGCCCTGTGACCAACCCCCGCCATGCATGACCAAAGGGCCTGTGCAGTGTGGGGTTGACTTCCTTTAGGGGGAGTTAGCCGCATGCTAGGCCTTAAGACCAACCTCTGACTCCACAAGGTTGGCTGCAGGCCCTATGGCAAACCCCCTGCCGTGCACAACTATAGGCCCTGTGCAGTGTGGGGTTGGCTGCATTTAGGGGGGTTGACCACAGGCCTGGTCGCAGATCAGGCCTTCGGTCATGTGCAGCATGGTGTTGGCTGCATGCAGGCGGGGAGACTGGCTGGAGACCAGGCCCTGCAGCTGAACCCCCGCCGCTGACAGCCTTTGGCCGTGCATGGCAGGCACGTGGGATTTATGTATGGCAATTAAATATTACTTTACGGTAAAAAAACCAAGCTAGATATTCACTGAAAAATAAAGGTTAAAGTAACGTTATAGTTAGGTGAAATGTTCAGTAACAAAATAAAGTTTTAAACTCTAAAAACTACTGAAATTCACCAGTTATAGTTCTCAAGTAACTATAACCAGTGCCCTAACTTAACTATAACTTGCTCCCTCGCCATGTTCTGCTAATCACCCTCCATATTACGTGAATGAAGTAATAAAGTGCATTATAATGTATTCATCAAAAGATTACAATAAAAAATATAAAATATTACAGTTGGCGTGAATGTCAAGTGATCGTGACGAAGTTTTAGACATATAAATTGCGATCAATGATAAACACAGTTTGCTAATTCACAATACGAACACTTTATCAGCTTCATCTAAGAAAGTATTTATCCTTATAATTGCACTATTGTCTCTGACATTTAAACAGTATCTAACAGCCTCAACAGTAGATCTTGTTGCTGCATTGTTAAAATTTGTCACAGGTACATTTTAAATACAAAAGTTTGGGGCAAATACATAAAATGTGTTTCAGTTGTAAGTACACAGAGTAGACAAGCAGTTTTTAGGTCTCGCCTTGCTATCGCGTAAGCGATCGCTAGGCGAGACTATTGTAAGCGGGTTTTAAAAGTGCTCCCAAAAAGCGGATTGCATGGCTAGCACGTGCACAATCACGCGCATCGTGCCGCCATGCAATCCGCTTTTTGGGAGCACTTCAAAGGGTCCGCTCCCCCGCCCCCGCCAAGCGCGCGCGCCACGCTCTGCTTTTTGGGAGCACTTCAAAGGGTCCGCTCCCCCGCCAAGCGCGCACGCCATGCTCCGCCGGGCTTCTCTTGTTAAACATGTTCTGATCTCTATGGTCCACATTTAAAATACCCACCACCACCACTACCATAACCACCGCCCCACCACCCCACACACGCACATGTATTGTGCTTCTGTACAAATTGTGCACTCAGTTGGAGTGTCTAAAGTACCTTTTCAATTGTCAACACAATTTATCGCATTTGTTTTAGTGGGTGTTTTAAGTGATTCTGGATGAGGAGCCAAACGGTGGAGTCAGTTCTTGTGCGCTTTTGTATACATCCGCATTCCTGATGTGTGCTTCTTGGAGAAAACACTTGTTAATCCAAGTAGAACAGCAGGCAGAAGCCCTCTGGGTGATCTCCAGTGCCGAACCCGACAGACATGCCTAGGCATGACTCTGCTATATCTGGGTTCCTTTAGATGCTCAGTGGAGCTTTGATTTACAGTACGATTATTACTTGTTTCCAAATTTTGCACGAAAGCAGCGAGTGACTGCAGCAAGAAAGTATTTTAGACTTATATTAAACCGCCATGAATCTTCTTAGGTTACAGTATTAGTGGGATCCGCATTTTAATGTTTCCACGTTGCAATCGGCTATTTAATTGGATTCAGATTTACCTTTTTTATAGGAAAGAGTTGTGTAGTACGGAAGCTAATACTTATTCGTTTGTGTTCCGCAACTTTGCAGTAGCAGAGTTTGCCCCTGTGCAAAACTCAGATATTCCAATAAAGAAGAGCAAAGAGTTTGATGCTACCACATTTTGAAACGCAACACTTATTCTTTCAGAACAACTAGTGCCCACTTCCGGCTCCGGGGGCTACTTTACAGAATCTTCAGATTGGTTCTTGCTTTGTAGGAATGCTTTTATGGACTGGTCGGGTAAGGGTCTATATATATATGTTTTTTTCTTTCTTTATTTCCACCGGAGTCCTCCCTTAATTTAAATGCAGCACTATCACTAAATAACTGTTTATTTCGGGTACATTTCCTATAAAACGGAGCAAATAATAGATATGTAGATCATTTAAAAATGTTTAGGCACAGCATAATAAAATTGAAAACCTCGTACAATACTATAATACAATAAATTTGTAAAAACCTCAAATGCCATAGGTTACCATACAAACTGTCATTGCATTAAAATGTAATAAAGTACAATGTGCATTTCCATAGCCACAACTACAGTCGTGCCAGCACTATTAAGCAAAATTCTCGCTGTGCAAGGGACAAGTATTTAGATCTCAACATCCAGGCAAAATATAACAAGCATTTGCAATGCAATAGGTCTCGCATTTGCATGATTTTGAGCTATTGGCATTTTAAATGACTATGGCTTTTATTTATGTCTTCTCAAAACCTGCAGGTTTATAAGTACAAAGTGCACATGATAAAAAACATTGTTATTTGAAATGCCAATAGGTCAAAGTTTGCAAAATGCGAGACCTATTGCATTGCAAATGCTTGTTCTTTAAGCGCTAGGTTCCATTTCCCCTCAAATTCATAAATGGAAATGTGCAACAGTATAACTCTTGGGAATTTCATTTTACATAGCCTGGCAGGTTTCATTCTAGATATTCTTGGCATTGTGAGGCAAAGATGTGAGAAACTATGTCCATGTGTTTATATTGTTGTGACTTAGCCAAGTAGCTGTCCTTCTGTTTGCAACTTAAAGTCCCTCGGAGTAGACTTTCGCGTCCCAGCTGATTTAACTTTGCCAGCGACTCCAGATCTGGTAGTGTTTGGGTTTCTAGAGCCATGTATTTGAGTATATAACATTCAGTTCCATATCCTTGTATGATGTTTTCCTTAGTTCCTGATTAATAAAGTTGATGCATCCGCCCTTGCACAGTCACAGATATAATTCAGAATGCTTCTGTGGTGAAATGATGTTAAGGTTTTACATTTAGTTCAAGACTGATAACACAGTGTGCAGTTGCTGTGTGGATATGCAAAAGATTGCATACATGCTGCATATATATTTTATCAAGACGTGCTATAGCCTTGTAGTTTAATACAGGAGATGCATAATGTAAGTATTGAATATGTTTTATGTTTAGTGCTTTCAGTGATGGCTTGATTGCTATGCCGTCGAACAAGTTGGAAAATCTTATAGCAGTTTTTGTTATCATGGCTAACAGGAGATTTCTGGTGGATAGATGGTTAGACCATGATATCTTACTGTCAAATTTAGCTCCACGATAGTTGTATTGATTGACTACTTTGATTGAAGCATCTCCTAAGATCCACGACATGGGCTTAGGTTTCTTTCAAATGATCATCATTTTCATTTTTGACAGGTTAGCAATTAGTCCAAGCTGAATTCATTTAGATGATTTAGTGGGTGTTACAGGTCTTTTGGGATTTGTGACAATATCACCAGGGCATTGGCGAACACCAAGTATGATATTCTTGAATTTCCCAGCTTAGTTGGAATACCAAGGTCTGAATAAGGAGACGCAGTACGATCAGCGATATACGAAGACAATAATAAGAGGGTCAGATGCACCCTTGTTTGAGGTCATTCTAAGTGCGGAATTTGGATGTCAAAAGATTGTTGGTGGATAACCTTACCTGCAGCTATGCATCAGTATGTAATTCTATAAGGAAATGCAATAAGGAGAGGTCTGCTTTCCATTTCTAGAGCTTTTCCTATAGTCTTTGCTAATTCACTTTGTCGAAGGCAGTTGAATAATCTACAAACAGGCATATAATGCTGTTTTGTTTTTTTTTTTATGATTTTTTTTACAAGAAGAGTCAAAGCCACAATGTTGTAGACAGTTGAGCAGCCCATGCGGAATTCAGTTTGTGTTAGTGGTATTAGAAGTTGTTTTGTAACTCAATTTGCCAGTTTATGTAATAAGTGTCTAGAAAATAGCTTCCCTTCAAAATCTAGGAGGGATATTCATCTATAGGTGGCTGGATTTTGTTTTAGTCCCCTTTTATAGATTGGATGTACCTTTCCATGAGGTAGGAATCTGCACAGTCATATTACATCATTCATGACATCATTGAATAAATCACTGCAACATTTGAAGTGAAAGTATTGATGAGAAAAGTGTGCATGGCAGGTGGTGCGAGTTATCGATACCTTTGGGCATGAGTCATAGTTACTTGAGATAACAATAACTGTAACTGGTACATTTCAGTGTATTTTTAGAGTTTAAAACATTATGTTGTTACTGAACGTTTCACCTAACTATAACAATGCTTTAACCTTTGTTTTTTTCAGTGGAAAAATATATATATTATATTATATTAATATTATATTAAACAGACTTGGAAAAATCAGCTCAATTTGATATCTAGCAAAGTCATTGTAATTTTGTTGCAGTTACGTTATAGTTCCTCTAATAAGTGTGGAAACCTGGTGTGCATGAATTTAAACTGCAGCTGCCAGTAAACATAGAAGCAGGGTCGGACTTGTCTATATGGAAATCTGGCAGTGCCCGAAGAGCTAGTCTGACATATTGGTGTATGGGGTACATTTTGGCTGTCTGTGGGCGTGTTTTATGATCTGGTGGGCTGGCTTTTACTGTTGATATCTCAATATTACCTAAAACGTTGCCTGCAGCAAGCGCAAATTCTCTGATTTGCAAATGTAGATCACAGTTTTCAGCTACCTTATTCGCTAATGAGGGACACTTTTAATTTGGTGCCCGGGCCTATATTCAGTCCATGTTGGACCCTACATATAAGAATACAGTGTGCCCCAACAGGTAGCAACCATAGACATTAGGGAGCTGTAGAGAACTTAGGGTGTCTCACTGGCTTTTGGGTTGTACTATTACAGAGTATTCCGACTCCCACTTTACAAGAATATTTTCGTTATCACTAAAGCACTTTTGGTTTGGATTCGAAGTCCTAACATGAACATTGCGTCGATTGGGTGTTTCCCTTTGACATGAAATTGCCTTGCAGGTCGTATTATTGTTGTTAAACATGGCCGAGCAACCCATTCACACTGTGCGAAAGCATAACTGTTGATTTTCCAGAGATGTCTATTACGCCTTTTCAGTTTCTGATCTACATTTGAGGCCAGATTAGATGAACTAGACCTGATCTCAGCAAATTTGCCTTGGTTAAATGCAATTTTACATCAGTTGACCATTGCAAACCGCATTTACTCACAACCATTTTAAAAAACTGCATTTGTGCCAGCAGCTTTTGAAGCAAATGTTGGTGCAAAACCGGCTGCCAGTGTAGTTCCCCCAATACATTTTCAAAGGCAACACTTCACCTGCCATATTTATAGGTGCCGTATCTTAAATGGTTTAAGAATTTTCTTTTTCAATAATCTTTTAAGATACATTTCTTGTATCCCTCCCCTGCCATCCGCCACCTCTGTACATAGACATCCAGGTACATTTATGGTTCATTAAGTTGCAAGAGTGGTCTTCGGCCAGGATGTAGTGTCTAAATAATAAAGAAAGAGATTGGAATGCACTTCTCGGTGCAGTTTAGGGTCTTCTAAGGTTGCTCTTTCCCAGGCTTCACGTGCCTCTTAAGGTATATCCAACGAGCACAGGTCACCGCCCGCTGGGTGTCACCCCCGCAAGCTCAACCAGCCATTCTCTGATTTGGTTCAACACAATATTTCTAACACTCCACCTGAATAATGCAGAAGGAAACTTGACCCCGTCGGCTCTGTGTAAAGCTGTTTGTTTGGGATACCACCGATGTCACTTTAATTAGTGTGATAGTTCTGCCGGCATCCAGCACGGCAGACGCAGAAACTTTGCCACTCAAGCTCTGCATGAATATTTTAGGAAGGGTGACGCAAGCTGCGGCTCTTGCAATGGTAATGCAGTGCCTTGGGACAAGTCTGTTTTTTTTTGTCTCCTACATCCTTTGCACGATAGGGATTTGAATTCTTAGACTTGGAATAATGCATGTTTCCATTTGTTGGCAGCGGAGCGCGAGGATCCCTTTCAGTGAGGCAATGCAAGGCTCGCCATGGAGCGTGCCAAGGTTATGGAGGAGACACGTGCATGACCGGCATTTTCATTCCCTGTTCCGAGCACGTCTCATTCTCACGCCAAGTCTCTTATACTGCCCTTATAACACCAATAAATTGGAGCGGCGTGGACAGAGCCCTCTGTGTCCTTCCTCCACTCAACCCTCTGTGCTTTTGTATCACTGCGCTGCAGAAACAATCCGCGCCTCGCCTTATCCCAGCGCAGGACAGATTACTAACTTGACTGTAGCCTCTAAAATGTAAACATTACTCGGGTTTAACAGTGCAACTGTGGAAAGTGAACAAAGCTGGGGGTGTTAGCGGGCGTCGTGCGCTCCAGGGCTCACCTGCGCATGGTTGACGCCCCTCTGCGTGAAGGCGGCCACGCCCAGTCGAGGCACTGACATCAGATGCGCACCTCACTGGAGTATATCGGCTTCTGTCCCCTCAGATATGTGTCACAAAGATGTCTACACGGAACTGCCAGGGCATGGAGTCGGTCATCAAACACCTGGACACCATCCCCGAGGATAAGAAGGTCCGGGTGCAGCGCACGCAGAGCGGCTTCGAGCCCTTCGAGAAGCCGGCCAGCCAGGTGAAGAGGGTGCACTCGGAGAACAACGCCTGCATCAGCTGCAAGAGTCCATCCGCAGGGAAGGAGTCCCCCAAAGTCAGGCGGCATTCCAGCCCCAGCTCGGTGAGTGGGGGTGACTGCAGCCTGCCCCCGCACGCTCAGTCACTTCTTTACATTAATTTTACATTGTTCCATAGCACGGCTCTGCCAGGTGAAGTGTCATTTTAAACATTACATTTAAAGTAGTTTGGGGACACCGGTCTCGGATCGCAGCAAATATTGCAACATGCATGTCTAATAATAAACATATCTAATGATAAGCAACGTCCAGAATTGCAGCTAGCATTGCAGTGCCTTTGGGTAACCATTATAAGGGAACATTAATAATGCCATCTGGTGTTAACCTTTCACATGCTGAAAATAATTCCAGCGCTTAGGAGCGCGTGCCTCGAATCGTATTCTAGAACACTGTTCATGATATCAGTTGTATATTTATAAAGTTAGCTGTGGTGAATTTGTTTCTTGCTGTTTTGAAGGTAATGTGTTATGAGTGTCAAGGACATCTTAAGGATTTTTGGGTCCCTGGGCCAAATGTATTTTCGTGGCCCCTTTTCGGACCAGCTTTGAATTTCTGATTCACCTTCAGCTCCTTCATGCCCTCTTTGGCCGGGTCACTGACAGTGCACAGGCACACGCGTCCAAATTCCAAATGTGTTTACATTTAATATTCAGGGATAGTGATGTGTGTTATCAATATTGCAACACAGTAGCAGCTCACTAATATTACTGCAAATAATCTCTGTGACACCCTCCCATTTCTCATATGTGAGGTTCTTTTGGATTTAAAAGAAACTTTTTTTATGGATAATGCATGAAATCTAAACACATTTCTCTGCAAACTGTCTTCAATAGACTCTCCCACATCACCCACATTAAAAACAAATGAAAAGAAAACGGTATTTAAAACAATGTGTTTAACAATTATTCAAGGTCATCAGGGCAAGAAAAGACTCTCTACAGAACAGAGCTGGCTCTATAAGGGGGCCCCTGAAAGGCGGGGGCCCTAGGCCAGAGCCCACTTTAGCCATGCCTTAAAACGTCTCTGAAGAGCCTTCGCGTTTTTCGAGCAAACAGTGACTAGTTCTGTAAACTAAACCCTTAACTGCAGTGAGTTTGTTTATTTGTGAACTTGTTTCTTTGTGAAAAAGCCTGGGTGGCTGCGGAACGCGGAATCCTGTACAGAGAGCTGCAAACACCCGTTCCCTGGTGTACTTGCACAGTATTAAGAGTTACAGTTCCCCTCCTGCGCTGCTGGCTTCTAAGCACCTGCAGATGTACACATGTGTTTGCTTCCATGCAGTAACAATTGTTGGAAAAGTTTTTAGTAAAGGGGCGCAGAGCCAGGTTTCTAAATTATAGGGTTTATAGTGGTAGCTGAAGCAACCTGGTGGCAGCCAGTCCGAATTTTCTTACCACTGGTGCCCTTTAGTTCTTGCTTGTTTTTTTTTAAAAGATATGTGCACTTTATTTTTTAACCCATTCTTCCTCTAGAAAATGTTATTTGTTGGCAATCTGTTTACAGTGCCACAGAGGTAGATATCCCCAAAAATGTGGTGAGTAGAAATATTTCAAAGAATTCTATCGAAGCTCAGCATGTAATTTACAGGTCACTTTCAGGCGATTCGTGGATGAGCTGAATGGTGGTCACATCAAGCTGTGGTGGGTGGTACCCGGAGGCATTTTGTGATGATGGGTTAAGGTGAGAAGGGCAACGATAAGGATGAAGGATGCTTAGTGTTGTAGTATTGAGTTGGTTTCTCATTCAGGTTATAAGTCGCACTCTTGCCAAACACAGTCCGATGTATCATCTGGGGCAGTGATAGGAAGTGTTACCATGGTTAGATGTTATAAATGCCACACCGAGGACCAAAGCCAGTATGTAGTGTCCAGTGTCATCTCTACAGTTTGGGAGAAAAGAGTTAGCTTTTGGGGTTTCTCGAGATAACAGATTGAAAACGAAAACAGAAAGTACTTTGTAACCAGCCAACGCGAATCCGGCATCTCAAGTCTAGCACTAACAGAGAAAAGCTTGGACAAGGTTTGCCGATTGTTTTCTTAGGAGGAGAGCATTGTGCACCTCTCCTCGGATAATATTGCAAACCTTAATCAGACTCTCGCATGTACTTAACAATTTTTTCGTAAAATGTGTTTTTTGGTACTATGTGAGTGAAAGGATACAGGAAGGATTACGGCTGCAATGTTTTTGTGATGAGGCGTTGCAAGTTTATTCCTCCAGTAGCGTCCTAAAATTTGTGCTTAATTAGTGATCGATGACCCTTATTGAGGGATTCAAGTCACAATTTGAACAATTTATCAGTGGTGCCCCAAGGATGTTAGGAATTATAGTGAATTATAAGCATTTTTTCCAGAAAGGGAAAAACGTTAATAATTTTTTCTTATTTTTTTTAGATGCATCTTCTTAGTGTGAGCACAGTTATGTGATATGATTTAGTTCATGGAAATTTTGGATAGAGTTTCTGAAAGCTGAATTGAGAGTAAACTTTCTGCAATTTCATGAATCTATTTCTCCTTCATCTCTAAAATATATCTGACATGTTTGTGAAACGTATATCATACCTATGACACCTGTTTTGAAAATGTTCAAAAATATGATTTGTGAGGTTACTTCTAACTATTAAAAATGTAACCTAAAACCTCGTTAGTGACAGGGAAGTTAACAGTGTGCAATACAATCTCTAAAGTCCTCCAAAGAGAATTAGCAATGCATCATGGCCGTCAGTAGAATACAATAAAACAAAGAACACACGTTCAGAAATGCACAACTGTTATTGCTTTGATATGAGAATATGGGACGATAACATTGTTTCATAGCCGCCTGGAAATGAATCTCATACTTTGAAAAGCAGCATCCAGACAAGTGCGAATTCCAAATTTAGGAACCACAGTTTTATCGACACAGTATGTTCCCCTCTTACTTCTGTACAACAACATCAAACACTGGCTAGCGTTTCTCTTCATTGCTGCACTGCAGACGGCCGTGGCTTGCAGACAGTGAGTTCCAGCTGGGGCAGAGTTAGCTGAAAAAGAAAAGTCCGAAGTGTCATCTAATAAGACAACAGCAAAAAGGTTCATCTACCTGCGACTGAATTTGGCCAATCGTGTATGAGTTGAAAACGAGCCGTGAGGGCTGTTTCCATACTATATCCTGATAATCCTCCAAGGATGTAACCTTGATAAGACCACCCAGAATTTGAATGAAAATAGACTAAAGTACCGGCTTCCCACGGCTCGGTCATAGCAAGAGAATCCAAGTCCTCGTTCTAGTAACCTTTCCTTTCATAGTTGTAGGTTTTAGAGCGCAATCACAGCTCAGCCCACAAGATCTGTTTGGGCCACTGTGAATGTGGAAGCAGGTTGCTCTCGTGACCCAATCTTATTTCCGTAGGCCAATCTCGAGCCTAAATTGGGCCCACACTATCAAGTCCGGTTGGCAAACCAAAGTTTGTCATTTAATTGCACTGTGTTCTACGGACACTTTTCTGCAATTCTAGTGAAGAGCTAGAGTGGCAGCCTTCTTTAATGAGTGCGTTATACCCTGAAGTCAGGTGTTATGTGATGGAACAGGAGCTAAAACACTGTCAGCATTTCCCACGGTAGAGGCTTTATGAAAGAAGCAATATATAATGTTTAGTCATTGCTTTTTGTCAATGCAGATGCTAAATATGCTATTTAAAATGTGAGGTGGAGGGTGTCTTTAGTTTGGGGCCACTGTTTTCTGCTCAACCTTTCCTCTTTTGTAGCAATGCCGGTTAAAAATGCTCCCTCTGGTGGTTAGCTCAGGAATTAAAATTTATAGGTGACCCTGACCGTCAGTGAGATTCTGCCTTCCGGCAAACTCTCACTGTTTCACATCAATACTCGCCCTTCAATCAGAGTTCTTCTAAAGCGCGACTACTCATTCGTCAGGGTCTCAAGGCCCTGAGTGGGAGGGGGGGGGGGGGGCTACAGTTCAATCGAAGAGCCAGGTCTTGAGGTCCTTCCTGAATGAAGGCAGTGACGGTGATTGCCTGAGATGTAGAGGTAGGGAGTTCCATGTCTTCGTAGGGAGGTAGGAGAAGGCTCTTCCTCCAACTGTGGTCTTGTGGCTCCATGGATTGGTGGCCAGGGCCGGTTGGGCGGAGCAGAGAAGTCTGGTGGGTGTGTGGAAGGACAGTCTGTGGTTGAGGTATGCAGGTCTAGCGTTGTGGAGGGCTTTGTAGGCGTGTATGAGAAGCTTGAAGGTAATTCTTTTGTTGATTGGTAGCCAGTGAAGGTCTGTCAGGTGACTGGTGATGTGACTGCAGTGGGGGATGTTCAGTATGAGTCTGGTGGAGGTGTTTTGGATGTTCTGCAGTTTCTTTAGACGTTTTTGGGTGGTGCCGGTGTAGCGTGCATTGTCATAGTCAAGTCTGCTGCTGACGAGCGCATGGGTGACAGTTTTCCTGGACTCGGTGGGGATCCACTTGAAGATCTTCCGACGCAGGTGGTGCATGTAGAAGCAGGAAGACTAGATGACGTTGATTTGGTGGTTCATTGAGAGAGAGGAGTCTAGGATGATGCAAAGGTTTTGTGTGTGGTCCATGGGTGTTGGTGGGGGTTCTAAGCACTGCGGGCCACCAGGAGTTGTTTCAGGTGGAGGTGGAGGAGCCCAGGTTGAGGACTTTGGTCTTGTCTGAGTTGAACTTGAGGCAGCTGTCCTTCATCCTGGCGGTGACAGCCTTCATCCTGTTGTGGAAGTCGCTCTTGGCTGCTGCGGGTTCACCTGTGAGAGAGAGAGATTTACCTGGGTGTCGTCGGAGTAGGAGACGGTGTTGAGTCCGTGGCTTCTGACGATGGATGCAAGTGGGGCCATGTAGATGTTGAAGAGGGTGGGTCTCAGGGAGGATCCCTGAGGCAATCCGCAGCTGATCTATATGGATTCTGAGTAGAATGGCTGAAGTCTGACTCTCTGCGTTCGGCCGGTGAGAAAGGAGCGGATCCAATCTAGGGCTATGTCACAGATGACGGCGTCGTGGAGTCTTGCACTGAGGGTGTAACGAGAGATGGTGTTGAAGGTGGCTTTGAGGTCCAGGAGGTTTCACTCTCGCCTCGGTCCAGGAGGGTGCGGATGTCATCTGTAGAGGCGAGGAGAGCTGTGTTGGTGCTGTGGTTGCTTCTGAAGCCCGATTGGGAGGGGTCCAGGACGTGGTCCATTTCGATGAACTCAGAGTTGGGCATTAATGGTTTTCTCGATGACTTTCTTGATGACTTTAGCTTGGAAGGTGTGCAGAGAGATGAGTCTGTAGCTCTTGAGGTCCATCGGGTCAGCAGAGGGTTTCTTCAGCAAGGCATTGATGTGAGTCTTTCCAGTCTTTTGGGAAGAAGGCCTACTCGATGGAGCAGTTAATCATGTGGCAGAGCTTGGGTGCGATAATGCAATGGAGGTGCCGGCTTTGATGAAGCTGTGGAGCGTGTAGGGGTCTGAGTGGGCTCGGGAGTGGATGCTCTTCATGATCGTGAGAGTGTCATCAGAGGTGAGCGTGGTCCACTTGGGCAGGGTCTGCTTGGGTCTGGAGCCATAGGGTGCAGTGGTTGCTGGTGGGGTGGGTGCAATGGTAGTGGGTGGGGTGGATGGGTGGTTGGGTCTTGCGTTCTAAAGCTGTCATAGATCTCCTGGTTCTTGCGGTGGAAGAAGGTGGTGAGATTATCGCAGGGATCTTGTGAGGGGGGAATATCAGCTGTCTCTGTGCTGGGTTTGCTGAATTCTTTGACCACAGTGAAGAGTTTTTTTGCTGTTGTGCGTGTTGGTGTTGATGTGTTCCTGTATGGCTGCTTTCTTTCTTGTTCTGATGACGTAGTGGTGTGCAGTGATGTCAGTTTTGAAGGCTGCATTGCCTGCCATGATCTAGCTGCTCTTTCATCTTTTCTTGAGCCGTCTCCAGGTGCGCCTGGACTCTCAGAGGGTGAGAGAGAATCAGCTCGCTTTCTTGGAAGGCTGCTTGCCTTGGGGTTTCCTGAGAGAAACCAGTGTGTTGGCTCAGTTGGAGATCCAACGGTGGAGATTGTGTGCTGAGGCGTTGGCGTCTGTGTATGGCAGTGGTGGTGTTTCGATGAGGGAGGTGCTGAACTGGTCTTCGGGGACCTTGTTCCAGCTTCTGGGTGGGTAGCAGTGGGTGTGGGGGCATACAGTGTATTTGATGAAGGAGAAGTGAACGCAGTGATGTTCGGTTTAATGTGGCTCGGAGGTGTGGCTGACGGAGATGTTGTTGCTTGCGATGAGGATGGGGTCAAGCATGAGTCCTGCTGAGTTGGGTTGGAGAGGTGACTAGTTGCTTGAGTCTGATGGTGGCAAAGTTCTCCAGTAGGGATGAGGTGCTGTGGTCGTTTAGGTTGTCCAGGTGGAAGTTGAGGTCGCTGAGGAGGATGTAGTCCATTGAGGAGAGAGTGTGGCGAGTGATGAAGTCCGCTATGGCTTTGCTGAATGCGGGCGTGGTCTGGGAGGTCTGTAGACAAGGGTGCCACAGAGCGTGGTGTTCTGGTAGGTGTGGATCTAGAAGTGGAGGTGTTCCATGTTGGGTGAGTGGCCGTTGCAGCTAGTTGTGAGGCAGAGGGTGTATTTGTGTACGATGGCGATGCCTCCTCCCAGCCAGTTGACGCAGTCCTTGTGGATGATTTTTAAGCTGTCGGGATGGCGATCGCAATGTCCGGGCTGAGGTAGGGTTCCTCCAGGTTTCAGTGAAGAAGGTGATGTTGGGGACAATGGAGTCGAGCAGGTCCCAGATCTACACGGCGTGTCTTTTGAGGGAGCGTGTGTTGAGTAGGATGCATCTAAGGTGGTCAGTTGTTTAGGGCCATGCTCTCGATGGGTCTGGTTTTCGGAGGCAGGAGAAGGTGCAGTTGCGGCAGGAGAACCGGCTTTGGGTGTTCTGGTGGCAGGCGGTTGAACATCTGGAGTTAAGAGGGTGCTGGTATGGTAGCAGTGGAGGCTGTGGGAAACAGGGTCTGTGGCACTGGGCAAAGTCCAGGCACAGATGGGCTTACCTTTAGTGCGCCCACTGCAAGCCAGTTTCCAATGCTCATCTTGAAATTCTCAAGTAAGGTTTGCACCAACAGTTCAGAATATGTACATGGAGCATCACACCCAGTTAATATTCTCTCAAGGTTGATTCTAAGTCTAGAAGCTGACGATATACTAAAAGTGTTGCCCCTTCCTGGAAGATTAGACGGTGGATTGACCAGTAAGGCGGGGAGCTGCCCTAGCAAATAGAAAACAGATATTTTCACCAATAGGAACATTTTCTAATTTGAAAATCATAGAAAATCTTCTAATCTCAAAGCGAAGGATAGAGTTTAAGTAAAATTGTGTTTCCACCATACTTTGAAAGTGCAGTTTTAATGTAATCTTTTAATATTTACACAATGGGAAAAATAATCATTAAAGTATTTTTTGTTTGATTTCAAACATTTTGTTTAGTTATATCCAAAGATGTTAAACCAAAGGATACTAATTAAGTGAGCAAGAATTTTCCCTCTGTGCCATTTGTTAATTTGGCCCGACTTGCCTTTTCAAACTCAATTTGGGGCTTTAGAAAGATGATAAAAATAATGAATCACTTGAGTAAAGCGTAAAATGTTAGTGCTATTAGACCCCTCTGCAATCTTAAAAATTCTATCTGAGTTGAAATTATGGTGCCAAAATATACCTTCCAACAGTTGAGTCTACTTTAAGAAATTTTACTATCAAAGTAGGAGGTTGTTCCTTAATAGCATAAGGTGCAATGACAGAGGTTTGAATTCTCAAATCAACAGATCTGGCTTTGGCCAGCTGAGTTTTACAGTGGCCAGATCAAGATAAAGTATTAGTCATATTCACCCTGGATAAATATAACTTTTTACAATATCAAGTCCTTTTTGATTAAAAAAATGTTTCCGCAATTAACCCATGGGCCCACATAATCATAATCTTGGTTTTGTTTTAATTGACCAATACATTATGTGCATTTGCATAGACCACTAATGCATCTAATTGCCTTTATAATACAATTGGTAAATTCCATCAAAATCAAGTTATCCGCATACATCAAAGCGGGCATTTCATGATCTCTTAAGTGTGGGGGAAAAAGAAAGGGGATGATTTTATATGTTTTGGTAGATTAAATAGGCACAATGAAAAAAGTAAAGGGGCCAATACCTAACTTTGTTTTAATTAATTCTCAATATGGATGCGTGAAAATACATTTGTCCATCCCAATAGTACATGTACCCACTTGTTGGAATGAAGATTCATTATAGGAAATAATAAATGCCAGAGAAGTCCCCAGGCTATTAGTTTATGCCATACTTGAGATGATTCACACAATCGAGCTAACTGCTTAAATCAACAAAAGCCACACATAACTTCATTTTATTTATTTTTAAATAATTTTCACATAATTCACAGCAATTGAAGACATACAATGTTGCCTATTGTAGTAAATGAGGGGTGAAAACTCACTTGCCTTAGCAAAGACTTGCCCTGTAACATCCAAGTAGACAATCCAATGGTAATTTAATGTTCAGATCATTCACATTTTTGTACTAGGGGATGATATGACTAACCTTCCAATATTCAGGAATACCATTTGAGAAAATTTGGTATGTGAAAAGAGATTTAAGTAACTGAGCCCATTCTGAAAGTGCCTTTTTCAGTAATAAACGAGAATACCATCTGTTCCCTAGGCACGGGAATTGTTTGTAGAGGTGATGATCTCACCAATTCCTTCTGTGGGTATCTGATCCAGACTAGACTGGGTGGGCCTGTTTGTTAGTTCTTCAGTATTGATATTGAAGAACTTACATAAATCTATGAAGTAACTACTCCGGACGCCTTAATCTTTTGGTACACTATTTTCTAACAGTATCTTTGCTCTATGATTTGGCTACTATGAGCCGTAAATTGCATAGATTACATGATTGCAAAGAGTGCGAGCATCCTGCTTCTTGCTTTCCCTTTCAAGTCTAACTTGTTGCTTTTAAGATGGCTTTGCGTTTGATAAAATATTTTGTTATTATTACCCGGGGAGACATAAATAGCCGGGGCATACGTGCTCAGTTCATCACCAAGTTCACCATTTTTCAAATAAATGAAATTAGAGCAACAACTGTGAGTAGGTGAGGGAAATGTTCATCAAAGGTCTTGTAAGTCAGCACTTCCATTGACAATATTAACCTAGAGTTATCACTCCATTCTGAGGATTCTATTTTGAGACTGACTACGGATTTACTTCTGGCGAATAAAATAAAAAGTCTGTCTTTTGTATGCTAAGTAAATGTGTCAATATGAGTGTCCTTAATTAAAGCTAGATTTAATTTCAAAGCCCATGTTAACAGGTTTATTGTTGGCTTACCACTGCACCTGTTGGTGGCAGATGCACAGTATGCATCTCAGGCAGCATTCAAATTGGAAAAACAGCTTTTTTTGTTTAATATAGTCAGGTAGGGGTGGGTGATAAACTCCACATCTCCGGCAGAGTTAGCAAAGTTTTGCCCACTTCGTGCTCAGCTTGGAGCGTGCAATCCTGGAAAAACTCCACCAACCAGCGCGTGGTGTAGTTTACTCGTGCATGCTCGCCAATGTTAAGCTAGTAAGTACGAGTGAGAAAATAGAGAACTAGAATTCCTCCCAGTGAGATTTCTCAATACGTGAGGTTGTGACCGGTTGCTACTATTTGCTTTGAGAAAGCTGCCACTCGAGTAGAAAATCTACTCGTAGAGAAAAAGAAGCAGCACTCTTCGGCGCACCCCTAATAGCGAGCTGTTGTTTCAAGTTTTAAAATCGCCAAGTACAATGAGGGAGGCGTTCAGATACTCTTAATTTAGTCTCAATAAGATCTTCCAATTGTCTTTCCGTTTCCGTATTAAAGCCACATGTAGATGAAAAGTGAACATTACATAATAAGCATTCCTAACAGAAATCTTTGCACTTGTAGTTTTTTTCCTACAAGGATTGCAAATTTGTGTCTTAAAACTGATTTTGATCCCAACCAACAACAAAGCTTTTCTATTGTTCCTTAAGGCTCCTGGAAACTTATTATGGTATTCAGTCCACCGAGAAAATACCTGTTGTAGATTACTTGCTAGCTTTTCTCTACTGCTCAGCTCTGTTGGGGTTGGAATGTTGTATGACATCATGGAATGCCTGGGTGTCTCTCCAGAGGAGTTTGGCAGTTGGTGTACTCAGGCTGAGCTGAATGGAGCTTGCTCCTGGTGGGGCTAATCTTGTACTATCTAACTTCCTCCTGTTACCCTGACCACCTGTGATGGAACTAAGCTACCATTAAAGAAGTATCTTACATGAACCAGTGGACTCCCGTACTTCTTTATAACATTTTGGCGACGATCTTAAGGACTGACGTGTGCACTAAGGAGTAAGGACTTCTAGCAACTAAGGAACTAAAAGGAGAGGAACTAAGGACTTTAAGGACTTTCAACACGTCAATTGAAACGCAAAATTAACGCCCTGGTCAGCCCCACCAGTGTCCTGTACCATCTGGACAGCCTGCAGCCTGGGCGTTTGTATTCACATCACTCTGGAACCTGCTGTCATCAGTGAACAGTCTCCCTCAACAAGCCTGCTGTGTTTTCTGCCCTTCCCACTAACGTCTTACCTCATCAGCTGAGAGCGGGGGTGTATTTTAGGGAAGAGAAGGACTTTGGTGATCACCTTCAAAGCGATTCGATTTAAATCTAGCCCATCTATGCTGGACTGCATTAAATGCTTGGACTGATCGTTTCTTGATAGGAAGTTGGTGTGTGAGGCGATGGTGTAACAAGCGCTTTAGTCAGTGGAAGTAAGCTGATAAAATGAGCACGTCATACGAAGAGCGCGACTCAAGCAACTCATTCACTTCTGCTTACCGGGTGTGCTGTCTTGCCGTGGCAGTTATTTCGATTGGAGCTCTGCTGTCTTCGACCTCCAATCCTATTCTGGTGACATCATCGAATGTTCACTGGTAGTAGCAGAACTCCTTGCCACTCCGTAAGTTCTGCATTCGACTGTCCTACGTGTTTCTGTGTCGTCAGACGTGTGGGCGTTACTAACGCATTCACGCCTACTACGTCTTCTGCGGCCATTTTGACGTTGCCATGGCTACATTCCTCTAACTGCGCGTTACTCTATGATCGTAACAACGATCTCATCACTTCATGCTGTCGCGTCTTGCTTGTGGATCCCGGTGCTCGTTGAAAGCACGTATAAAGCAATTCTGTGTTTGTTGCGCTGGTTTTTCCTGGCGATTGCAGCAACGGTTTTTCATTGGAAGGTGTTTGTCTCTGTCTTCAGTTCAGCTTCAGTTGGGTCTGCTTAGTGACTTGCGGTGGTGAACGTCCTGTACAGCAAGGGGATGACGAAGCACATCGAGTCAACATGGAATGGAACTCTTGGCTCTGTATGGAACTGTCTATCTGTCGAGGTGTCGGGTGAGAGATCGCTCACCAGAGTATATGGTTTTTCCGTTTATTGGAATACTTGTCACATTAATGCATGTCAAATTTTAGTCAGTGTTTTTACAGTCATGTTTTTTTTGGGGTATATAACAGTTGTATGGCGCTCTCTGTTCAGTTTACATGTGCTGTGTGTACCCATTTTTGGGGAGGTCTTGGGGGCGTTGTACTCAGTCATGAGCAGTTTGAGGGAGCAGTCCGTGCTCAAATTCAGGTGTTGTTTTTGGTGATGTATACTCTGCGATGTACCCTGGTACAAGGGTATTATACCTGGCAATGGGGAGGTCAGTTGGTATGCTGTTGTACCAAATGTAGGGGAGGTGGTAGTCTTTCTTTAACTGGGTGTCTACCTGGTGGTGCAGTTCCCAGGGTGATTGTCCTGTGGTGTATCCTACCTAAGGGATATTGTGTGTTCTGAAGTATTTGTTTTGTAGTGTTCCTGTCTCTGTGTCTCTGTGGGCGGGTCGTGGGGGTAATCTATGCCTCTAATTTAGTTTTCGGTGTTCCAGGGTTAGTACCCTGCGTACCCTTCCAGGTGTAAACTTGTTAGGGGATGTGGTTTACGTTGCGTTTGTAGGTAGTCGATGCCTTTAAGTTGTTGTCTTTGTACTTAGAGTGTACCCATTCCTTTGGGGAGGTTGTGGGGGTAGGCAATGCCTCTATTTTAGTTTTCTAGTTTTCTTGGGTCTGTGTACATTATAGTGTACCTTATTTAGGGGAGGGTTAGTTCTCTGTGTTTTGGCGTGCTTGACTAATTTTCAGCGCTATCAATGGGTCTTCTTTTCTAGTTGACACTGTGTTTCAGTCAAAGTCCGCCTCCATGGAACTCGTGGCCAAGGGTTTCATGTTTGGAGGACTTTGAGTGTGCAGTTTTGTGTTTAGATCTCTTTGTTACTCTTGATGGATCTTAAGAGTCAGCATGCTTTCTAGCCTAATCCTTGTTGTTGTTGTTTTTGGAGATGTTGTTTTTTTCCAAAGGTCTGTATTTACATCCACCTGGTTACAGGGTGTTTTCCCTGGGTGTACCCACTTTTGGGGAAGTTGGGTGGGTGTTCGTTTTTCTTGTTGCATTGTGTTTGTCATCTGTGTTTTGCATTATTTTCCCTAAGGGAGGGGGATGGGGCGTGTGGTGATGTTGTTTGTGATTTTTAACATATGTCTGTTCATGCGGTCGTTTTGTGATACCTCGTGCATTACTCCCAAGGTTAGGTGCACTTTATTGCTGCATCTTCTTGCCTGAGGTTTATGGGTATCTTACTTTACTTCTTTTGTTCCCTAAGGGAAGAGGATGTGTTGTAGATTACTTGCTAGCTTTTCTCTACTGCTCAGCTCTGTTGGGGTTGGAATGTTGTATGACATCATGGAATTCCTGGGTGTCTCTCCAGAGGAGTTTGGCAGTTGGTGTACTCCGGCTGAGCTGAATGGAGCTTGCTCCTGGTGGGGCTAATCTTGTACTATCTAACTTCCTCCTGTTACCCTGACCACCTGTGATGGAACTAAGCTACCATTAAAGAAGTATCTTACATGAACCAGTGGACTCCCGTACTTCTTTATAACAATACCCCTATGGCCTTTTGCCCTGAAAGGGCACAGATTGTAAATACTGATATAATCACCCAAACCATGCCCTCTCTTGCAGTAGGCACTTTTTCAAAATGGTTGTCCCTTATTTGCTTGGGTGGCGTAGCCCTCTGCAAATGTCGTAGCCATTCAAATTGCTTGTCCCTTATTTGCTTGGGTAGCGTAGACCTATGCACATGTAGCCTTTTACCTCCTGGTCATTGAGCCACTCCCCTACTGCCGTTACCTGGCTCCTCGTGACTGCAGCTATGCACTTCAGCACCAAGGCTGCCAGGTCAATCCCGCAGTCCTGCCAGGCTTACTGGTATTTGCTTGGTCTTGTGTATTGTGATCCCTATTTTACTTGTGTGCCCCTTGCTAAAGGTATTTGCTTTGTTTGTTTTTTCATTGTGCTCCCTGTTTTTTACTCTTGTGCCCCTTACTGATTATTCCTCCGTAGTGCTTGTTCTTTCAACCGGCCCCCCATTTGAGTCCATGACCTGCTCCTGCCGCTTTCCGCTGGCCATGCTCCCACTCCCCAGGAATACTTATAGAGACCGCTGTGTGGCTGTGCCACCAGTGCCCCAAAGGCAAGCCCGTCTGTGCATGGACCATGCCCAGGAGCCCTGGCCCTCGGCACTGCCCCACAGATAGTCCACCACAGAACACCGTGCCTTGAACCCCAGACGTGACGACAACTGCTGCCTCGCATCCATTCGCCTCTCTCCATAGCGGGATCCTTCATCTGCAGCTGCTTTCGGTTCACCTCCACCCCAGCACCGACCACCATCACAGCAACTAGCGTCACACCAGCCCCGTCGTCCAAGGACCCCCGCCCCCGGAACAACTCAGCTGCCTCCTGATGAACACCAGATCGCTCTGCAAACGTCTGACACCATCTCCTCCCTTTCCCTCACGTGACCTCCATTACTGAGACATGGCTCATCCCTGCATCGGCCCCTGACATCGCCACTGTAACATTCACCTTGGCTACAAGATGAAACTCTGTGATCGTGCCAACAGACATGGAGGTGGTATTGCCATCGTACACAAGGATTCGAGGACCTGCACAAGGACCGATGATGAAACCACGTTGATGATGGTACACAAGAACTTCCAGCTCCGCACCAGCGACAAAACCACCAACAAAAGCACCCTCACATACAGACCGCCAGGACCACGAACAGGCCTCAGTGATGCCATGGTGGAATTCATCCCCTCATTCGTCACTGAGTCCGAATACTACGTCTTCCTGGGAGACCTCAACCTCTCCCCACTGACACCAACTCCACCAATCCACCTGAAAGATTGGAAAACATTGGCCTCAAGCAGCTAGTCACTGACCCCCACACACAAAGCAGGACAAATGCTGAACCCCATCTTGACGTTCAGCAACAGAATTGGATAAAGCCACACCACGCAACTCACTTGGTCGGACCATTCCATTGTACACTTCACCCTCGCTGGACTCCCCGCACGAACCACAACCACCAGAGTGCCCCCGTCCACAGCTGTACCAAGATCACCCAGCACCAATGGACTGATGCCCTCAGCATCACACAGTCCATCGTCACCACCAACTTGGATCAGGCAGTAGAGAATTTCAATTCCTGGATCACCACCGCTGCTGACAGAGTCACTCCCACCTAACCAAACAAAATGCACAGACCTTCCAAATGAGCCAGCTGGTACACCCTGGAACTCAGAACGTCGGAAGGCCGGTGCAGACAGCTGGAAAGAAGATTGTGCGCCAGCGTGACACACGCAGACCGAGCCACCATCAAGTCGGCCCACAACGACTACCACCATCAGCTCAAAGCCACAAAAAGGAGGCCCTGACTCACCGGATTGAGACCAGTGCCAACCAAACCAAGGATCTCTTCACCATCGTCAGAGTTCACCTGCCCATCAGCCACTGACAACCTTGTTTTCCCCTCAGAGTAACTATGCGATGTTATCGCTGACCACTTCCCCAACAAGATAGCAACTATCTACACATACCTTGATCCCCAACCCATCGACCTCCTCAGCATTCCATGAACCACTAATGCTGACCGCCTGCTCACCGGATGGAAACAACTCAGCACACCAAACACTACTACTCTTATGAACTCTATTCAATTGGGAGAACCCACTGACCCATGCCCTCACCGACTTTTTAACCTCTGAAGAGACGAGCTCAGCCACCAGCACATCTCCATTCTCAATGCCTCCATCACCACACTCACCTTCTCCGATGCATCGAAACACACAGAGATGAGACCCCTACTCAGAAACCCTCTGCAGTCCCCAGCGAACTCCAGAACTACCGGCCCTTCTCACTGCTCCCCTTTCCCACCAAAGTCCTGGAGAAGGCCATCAACCTTAAGCTCACCGCACACCCGGAAAGAAACAACCTTCTGTACCCTACCCAATCAGTCTTCGGAGCCAATCCATGCACTAAGATTGCCCTGATTGCCCCAACAGGCAACATCTGCATTTACTCAACAGAATAGAATCAGCTGCCCTGACCCTGCTTGACCTTTCCGCAGCCTTCGACAGTCTCCCACCACACACTCATCGATTAACTATGCCAGATCGAAATCACAGACAAGGCACTCAGATGGATGGACTTATTTCTTATGGGGCACACCCAAAGAACCTGTCTCCCTCCTTTCAACGCACAACCCAAGCACAACATCTGCGGCATCCCTCAAGCTCATCCCTCAGTCCAACCCTCTTCAACATCTACATAACTCCATTCGCTGACATTGTCAGAGCCCACAAAATCAACATCATCTCCTACCGGCGGCGGCTCCTTCGCTAAGGCTCTCCGAGCAGTGCAAAAGGAAAAACAAAATGATAACTCAAAGTTATTATCATTTTGATTTTTCCTATCTCCAGTGGCTCAGTTTCATATGGGTGTGGCTGGCCAGAGCAGGGGGAAGAGCTGTGGTTCTCTCTAAGTGTGCATGACGGTTTACCCGGCTGTCTGGGGCCAGCCAATTCATCATGCGCACTTTGTATGTTCTACATGTGCTGTATTGTACAGCCTGGGAGGAGAAAATGCACAGGCTCCCAGTCCCCGTCTCAGCATCGAATCACTGTGCTCAGACCAATCACGACGCTGCTGTTATGGTGAAAGCAGCGTCGTAATTGGCTTAGGGGAGCCCAGGTGCTTCCTGCTGCCGGGACTCGAGACAGGAAGAAGATGAAGAGGGCGGAGGGGAGGCGGAAGCTGGCCATACCCAGGAAAGTGTTTTTTTCATTTCTTTTCATTCCCCTACCCCCTCCCTCCCTGATCTCCCCACCCCACCCCACCACCCCTGTCTGGTAGCAGCCACTACACTCTCCTCTACGAAGACCAACTTCCACAACTGTATGAAGAACGTCTTACCCTGGATGATGAACAGCTGTCTGAAGCTAAAGATGGAAAGTGAAGTTGTAATCTTCGGCAGGCACACCGCCCTCTGGAATGACTCCTGGTGGTCTTCGGAACTCTGAGCCACCGCCACTCCAATAGACCACTCCCGAAAACTTACTGTTATCCTAGACAGCGAACTCTCCATGAAACGTCAGGTCAACGCCGCTCTTCAGCCTGCTTCCACACACTCCGCAAAGTCTTCAAGTGACTCCCCATCAACACAAGGAAAATGGTGACGCAGGCCTTCATCACCAGCCAGTTGGACTACGGCAACACACTCTATGCAGGAACCACCACCAAACTCATGAAAAAACTCCCGATGATCCAGTATGCAGCAGCCAGACTGATCCTCGACCTGCCCAAGAGAACCTACATCACCCAACACCTGAAGGGCCTCCACTGGCTCCCCATCCAGAAGAGATGCCAATTCAAACTTCGACCCTTGCCTACAAAGCCCTCCATGACCAAAGACCAGCCTACATGAAACACTGCATGAGTTTCCACCAACCTTCCAGGAACCTCCACTCACCTCGCCCTTGCACAGATACCATGCATCCACCGCTGCTGCACTGGAGAAAGATTCACCTCCTGTCTCACCACCAAGTCATGGAACACCCTTACCCTCAACCTCTGCACTTCACCCTCGCTGACCCACTTCAGGAAGGGACTCAAGACCTGACTCTTCATCTGGTACTCACAGCACCTGGTTAGCCTCTAGGGTGATAAGCAGTGCTAGAAAAGTACCACTTGATTGCTGGATTGAAATTAAGTAATATCTTTGCTCATGCACTGGAGGATGCACCGAATGTACTCCTCCAGGTAGCAGGCTAGAAATTAGTATGCACCTCGGGAGCGCACTTTGGGAAGAAGTATCGAAGGTTGTTGTTCGTGGGTGGAAGAATACATCCAGACTTCATTCTATAGTAAGTGTATTGATGACCCCCTTACAAAGAGAAGCCAGGATGCTCATGCAAAGACAGCAGTAGATTGGCGGAGAGCTTACTGTCAGTATTTTGAAGGTGACAAAGAAAAGTCTTTTGGGGGGGGGCGAACACTGAAATTTCACCCACACATGGAGTCTTTAAAGTTAGCAATAAGGGTCAGACAGAGGAAAAGCATAAAGATATGTAGCTGTGGTTGCAATTTCCTTACCATGGCTGCTATGCCCATACTTGTTTAATTATTTCCTTATTTGCATAGTTTTCAATAGTATTCAAAAGAATGGAAACATTGTACACAAATGACTAAAAACAAATAATGCACAGAGAATTTAAAGAAAAGCACAAACGCTACATAAAAGAATATGTGATTAGAAGCAATGGTGCATGTAGCCTAAAATACATTGTCTAATGTAGAGGATTCAGTCCAGAATGCAGAGATCCTTTTCTGTGCACTCGCTATACTGACAGTATGTGTGCAGGTAGCAGTACTTTGTTTTCATTTTACCATGAACGCAGAAATCTTCTGCACATGCCACAGCCGGGGCCTGTGACCCTACATGGTACAGCTCTGTTTCCTAATATTGACATAAATTTATGTTGGGCAGGCTTGTGTTGGTCCACCCTCTATTAATGCACGGCTAAAAAAGGAAGATATTGGCTGAAACTCAACATTGAGTAATTTTAGTGTATTTTAAGCCTTTGCTGTTAGAAATTGGGTCTTTAGTTGGCAGAGGTTTGCCCCCTGTTCAAGTAAGAACCACAGTCCTAGCTAGATTAAGTCAGATGTACAACCTTAACTAACCTGTGCTCAACCTCTGGTAGCTTGGCACAGAGCACTCAGGCTTAATTTTAGAGGCAATGTGTAAAGTATTTGTGAAGCACTTACATTACAAAATCACAGTGCAAACACCAAAAAAAGACTCCACACTAGTTAAGTAAATTAGAGAATATGTATCTGAGGAAAACAAGACCAAAATGACAAAAATCCTGTAAGTCGAACTTGAGATATGAATTTTTAAAGATTAATTCCCAAAACAATTCTTAGAAGTCAATAGCGCTGAAAAGTTAGTTGAGGTTGTGCTAGACCGGGGTAAATCCACAGTTCAGGCCAACTGTGATGGACGGCAAGTAGGCTACATAACCCATGCAGGGCCTGATGAAAAAGTACTTTGCTGAAGCAAGCATTGCTGTTGAAGACTCGATGCGTCGGTTCCGATTCACGCAGTCAGGTTGATGCATTGAAGTAGAGCCTCGCAGTTGGGTCCTCTGTCATAGTTGAATCCCTTGTAATGCAGGCGATGCATCATCCATCCCTCCCTCCAAGCTCTAGATCGTCATCCTGCGTAGATGCAGTTGACGCATGCACTGTGCAAATACACGTGTTAGCAGCCATTTTGAGTTTCTCTCTGGTTACCTGTTAGTAAGACACATATGCAAGCTTCCTCTAAGCTAGTTATATGGAATGTGGTGCATATTAATCTTTACAAACATGATTAACCTCTTCTGTGCCCATGACGAGATGGTCTCGTCATGGAGCACAGTCGCGCTGTGCCCATGACGAGACTATCTCGTCATGAAACCCACCCACTAGGGAAGCGCCAGGCACAGGAGGGGGAAAAGGCCTGGCACCCAAGGGGCTAATACAGTGTTACAAGTTATGTGAGAGCATTGCTTCTGAGGAAGTCTTTTATACGAGTCCTTGCTCCATCAATCCTCTCTGATGGGATTTGTGCCATCACCAATTTACCTATCACCAAATCAGATGCCAACTTTAGCACACCTCAACTACCTTTTCTGTCTTCATCTCCTTCTTCATTATCGTATTGTAAATTCTTCATCTTTTTGTATAAATCTCTTTTCATTTCTTATAATTGAATATCATCATACTTCCTTTTCTTTCCCCTTTTGTTCACTTCATATCTCTTTCTTTTCGTACAGCATTTGCGCCATATCATTATTGCTAAAACTAATATTGTTATTCCAAGTATTGGTAGTATTATTTGACCTATAATACTCTTGCCTATATTAGTAACCCATCTCCCTATGGTAGTAATACTATTTGTTAATTTTTTCCATACACTGTCAACTTCCAGTGGTTTCAAGTCTTCCTCCAATTTCTTAATACTTTTAATGTATCCTCCAATTTCAACACTTTTATCAGGAATATAAGTGCAACAATGTTGCGCTTTCAACATTTTACAGACTTTGTTCTCTTTTGCCAATAATATATCAAGAGCAAGTCAATTTTGTAAAACCATTGACCTAATTGCAACCATTTCTGTATTGATCATCAAGAAACCCCCAGCAGTATCAGTCGATAGACGATCAACTACTGTAGATAACTGACACATTTTCCGTGAATTCAGATTTACTCCCACTGGAGGTATCAATGCACTAAATATATCACCTACTATTTCTGAAAAACTAACTCTCTTGATACGCGTTAGTTCCTTTGTGTCTTCATTGCTTCCAGTGATTCTTTTCACATGGTACACCTTTGAGAATACTATTCCAAAGTAGCAACTCCCGTACCAATGTGCAGGCAGCCTAAAATAAGCTTTATTCCCACACACGTAATAAACTCCAGGAAATACTGGGTCTGTTACACCTTTTAGTCCCCATCCCCCGATAACTAAGAAATTATGTTCACATTCACTGGAACCAATAAATGTATTGTTATAGTCAGTTTTTAACCTATTGAGGCAGATCTTCTCTTTCTTTTCAAAATCCAGGGACATCGCAGCATGAGTCTTGCCAGCTGTATAAATTTTCTCTTTCTCAGCCCATTGAGGAATCTGAGGTTTCTTTTCAGAAGCCTTTCTCTGGAAATCCTGTCTCCTTTGCGCCACTATATTCAAAATATATTTTCTTCCTCGTGTAATGTACATGTTAAGTTGTGCATGTGCGCTTCAGCTATATCTATTGTTTTCGTTGTTAGGAAATATTCACCCATAAACTGTGCATCTTTAGTACTAAGAACTGGGTTCACACTCTTTCAAATAGGAACCTCTGAAAAAATTACATCTACGTTAGAATAATAATACTGTAATTTTCCTGCTCTATAAAATAAACTTGACAAAACACTACATGAAATACCATATGTTAAGGGTAAATGGTGATATGTTACACCTTCTGGTGCTGGTAATTTCATACATACATAACAATCACTAACTTCCATAGTGTCTAAATATTGCACTAATAACTTTGAAAATACATTTAAAACAGTGTCATTGTTTGTCACAGTGTGGTGTAAGTCTAATTCATCTGGTGCTCCTAATGCTAGTCTATCTCCTTTAAAGTTAGCTACCCTTTCATTAGTGTTTGTGTTATTTTTCTTTTCTGTCACCATCAAATAAGGGATGACTACTGTTAATATTAACCAAATTATGAGTACTAAAAATGTACTACATGTACATATTCTACAACATTTCTTTATGCAATTTCGTTTTGGTCTTCCAGCAACCCTATCATCAGCCATTTTGGACTAAAAAGATTTCTTTTCTTTATTTCTGATTTGCGTATGGGATTTTTTAAATTCTGGGACTATTCAAGTGGGTCTCACTTCTTGTTCGTCAATCTGTTCTGCAATTATTTCTTCATCACTTTCTTCATTTAAATCTAAATTCTCAAATTCTTCAAGTATCACGTAAGTCCATTCAGGACCTTTGAACTTATTATTTAATAGCCTCAGTTTTTGACTTCTCCATTTAGGCCTACTAGTTGATTGCCCAGACTGGCTAGTGACTTTGTTTACTTGTTCAGGTTCCTCACATATTGTTCTGAAGAGATATTTTATTCTTTTAACAGCACCTGGCCAGTTGTCACCTCTTCTGACCCTTTTTGCTTGCAATACACTGTCACTTTCTTCATGTGTTCTTTTATTTTCGTTAAATTGTGGCACAATTTGATTATCTTCGTTTTCAGAATCCTTTTCTATCTGTCCTTGTCCAGGGCTTATAACTGTGGCCTCATCTGCCTGGACATGTTCTTCTTCCCTTTTCTGACCCTGTTCAGGTTTTATTTCTATTTGTTCCTTTTCTTCCACCTGAACTTATTCTTCTTCTCCAAACTGGTCCTGCTCAGGTCTTACTGCACTTTGGTTTTCTGCAGCCTGAACGTGTTCATCTAGACCTATCTGTCACTCCTCAGATCTGTGAATGTTTTCGTTCACCTCTGTCTGAGTAAATTGTTCTCACCATGTCTGATCCTGCTCAGGATCTCCAACAGTTTGATTTTCCCTTCCCTCAGCTTGTTCTTCTACTCCTATCTGGTCCTCTCTATTTTCCTGTCTCTCTAACCTGGTTCTGCTTTTTGTCTTTACAATCCCTTCGGGTATGTCAACCACTGGTATCCAGTCGTCCTGACTTGTGCTCGGTTGTTCTTGGTCAGCTACTTCAGGATCTGATATCCTATATCCTTCAGCTGCACAACCTTCAGCGGCCTCAACTGCATGAGTCAGTTGTGCTCCCTCTTCGTCAGGCGCTGGTACTCTTTTAGTATGGCTTGCGTGAATCCAGTTAGGCGAACCTGCACATTTTACTGCTGTTGCTGTAACCAATATAACCTGATGTGGTTTTTCCCACCTAGGCGCTAGACACGACTCTCGAGTGCGATTCTTCAGAACCACACAGTCACCGGGATTCAGATCATGTGCTTGAATCGACTGCCTGGCAACTGCATCCTCTCCAACCTGGTGAGAGACAGAAGGCACTAGGTCAGCCAATCCTTTGCAATAATCTAATACCAGATCATCAAATATATTCAACAGTTTGTGTCCTGGTATACATGCTTGTCTCCTTGCTCTTCCCATGAGAATTTCATGGGGACTCAATCCTGTATTTCTGTCAGGAATACTTCTGAGTCCCATCAGAACAAGAGGTAAAGCATCAGGCCACTCCAGCGGTGTGGATGCACACACCTTTCCCAATCTTGCCTATATTGTGCCATTCATTTGTTCAACCACTCCAGAAGCCTCTGGGCGATATGCACAGTGCAGTGTTTGTTCAATTTTAAATCCTTCACAGATTAATCGAATGATTTCATTATTAAAATGAGACCCTCTACCTGATTCCAAAGTTACTGGAAAACCAAAGCGTGGAATCAATTCCCTCAACAGTAGTTTGGCGACTGTTATGCTGTCATTTCTTCTAGTAGGGTATGCCTCCACCCACCGTGAGAATAAGCAAACTATGACAAGGACGTACTTCAATCCCCTGCGAGGTGGTAATTGAATGAAGTCTACCTGCAACCTCACAAATGGTCCTTCTGCCTTTCCATTTCTTCCCCAACTGACCACTGTTTTCCTGCCTGGATTCATTTGTTGACAGGTTAGACATCTCTGGCATAGACTCTCTGTGACATTCCTGAACCTCGGATTAAACCAATCCTGTCTAAAGAGTCTGATCATGGTGTCTCTACCTTAGTGTGTGTCTCCATGATACATTCTGGCCATCTGTGAAAGCAGGCAATCTGGCATTACTTGCCTGCCATCCAGATATATCCACACATCATCCTCTGTCCTTCTCTGGCATCCTATTTTTATCTATTCTTCGCTTTCACTCCCTTCCACCTCATCCTGTAGTTGTCTTACTTCTTCCCATGTTTCTATTCCTGAGAGCAACATAAGTTGGCAGCTAATTCCACTTGTTTCAATTTTCTTGTTCACCGCCAATTTATTTCTGGCACAATACTGGGCAACCTGGTCAGCATACTTAGTACCAGCTGTCACATAGTCATCTCCTGACTGATGTGCAGCACATTTGACCACTGCCACTTCTTTTGGCAATTGTATTGCTTCAAGCAGTTCTTTCACAAATTTTCCATTTTTAATTGGGGATCCTGATGAAGTCATGAAATCCCTCTGCATCCAAAGCTGTCCAAAATCATGAACAACCCCGTAACCATAATGGCTATCAGTAAAAATGGTTACTTTCCAATTTTTCCCAATTTTGCAGGCTTTAATCGAAGCTACCAATTCGGCTACTTGTGCAGATTTGACTCTGGGTAAATAGGATGCTTCAACTATTCCAACCAATGTGCACACTGCGTAAGCAGCACTTAATCCTCCCTTCTTATGTCTGAAACACGAGCCATCTACATACAGCTCATGTTCAGCATTTTTCAGTGGCTCTTCCTGAATGTCTGGACGGGATTTAGTACATAGGTCAGTCACATCCAAACAGTCATGCTCAACTTCATCTATCACCTCCTCTCCTCGTACATCTGGCAATAAGGTAGCAGGGTTTAAAACAGTGCACCTGACTATTGTCACATTTTCAGCTCCCAATATGATGCTTTCATACTTAGTCATCCGACTGGGAGTAAGGTACTGTGTTCGGGTTCTTGTTAAAAGAATTTTGACTGAATGTGGGACATACACCTTTACAGGATGTCCCATCACAATTGATTCACTTTGTTCCAGACTCATGCAAGTTGCAGCTACTGCTTTTAAGCAACCAGGTAATGCTGATGCTACAGGATCCAAAGTAGCAGAGAAGTATGCTACTGAACATCTCATCAAACCATGTCTTTGCGTTAAAACTGAGAGTGCACAGCTTTCTCTCTCACAACAGAATAGTGCAAATTCTTTTGTGTTATCTGGCATACCTAAGGCAGGGGCTTCACACAAACTATTTTGTAACCTCACAAAGGCTTCCATGCTTTCATCATCCCATTTTATTGTGTCCTTTGCTCGTTTCTTTTTTCATTTGGATTAAGGGTTTGGCTAGTAGCGAAAGCCCTACAATCCACTGTCTACAGTATCCTACCACTCCAAGGAACATTCTAATCTCTCTCTGGGTTTTTGGTAACTGCATTTGTTTTATTATCTTTATTCTATCAGGGGTCCCTTCCTCACTCCTCGCTACTCCCAATTTGATGTCCTAGATATCTGACTCCTGTCCTGCAAAATTGCAATTTCTCTGGGGACACTTTATGTCCACCATCAGCCTAATGATTTAACAAAGCAATTGAATCAGTAAAACAGTCATCTCTTATTTTTGATGCGACTAACAAGTTATCAATGTATTGGACTAGAACTGACTTCCTGGGCAGTACTAAGGTTTCTAGACACTTTTTCAAATTCTGATTGAAGATTGAAGGACTTTCTGTATACCCTTGCGGAACTTGATTCCATACTAAAATACGGCCCTCAAACTTAAATGAAAAGAGATACTGGCTGTCTGGGTGTAGTGGAATGGAGAAAAAGGCTTGGCATAGATCAATTACAGTAAACCATCCTGCCTTCCATGGTATCTGATACGGAATTACTGCTGGATTGTGCACTACAGGGCAACAAGGCACGACAATCTTATTAATCTTTCTTAAATCTTGAACTATCCTGTATTTCCCACTAGCTTTCTTAATGCCAATCATAGGTGAATTACAGGGACTGCTCATTATTTCTTTCAGAATGCCTTGTTTAATCATTCGATCAATTTCTGCTGCAACACCAGCTTTGACTTCAGGACTCATTTTTAATTGTTGTGTGTTTGGATAGACTGCACCTTCCTTCACACTCAGCTTCACTGGGTCTACATTTGCCATTAACCCTACTTCTTTTCCTGAAAAGTCCCACACATCAGGATTTACAGTTGCTTTTAATTCATCTGGTAAATCGTCTTTTGTGATTATGAAATACATCTCGTCTACCTCTGTGCTTTGCTTAGCTAACATGATTTTGTAGACTCCGTCTTTGTCTAGGGTCTGAATTGCAGCACCGTCCGGTGTGCAAAATATAGTGCAATTCATTTTGCACAATAGGTCTCTTCCTAGTAAGTTTACTGGACTAGAGTCACATACCACAAACTTATGCATTTCCCTAAAATTGCCAATACGCACCTCCATTGGTTTTGTAAGAGGTGTTCTAATCTGATCTAATCTAATCTAATAAGACACTACTTGGATCGCTTCTCCTGAGAGGGGTAGGTTTGGAATGTCTGCTGTTCTCACAGTAGAATGGGTAGCACCAGTGTCCAACAAAAAGGTAATATCTTTTCCTTCTACTTTACAATCAATATATGGACCTGACTGATCTACCGGTAAGGATGCGCCAAGTACGCACTCCTTTTCCTTACCCCTCAGGCACCATCATTGGTCATTGTCGTCCAGATAACTATTCTGTAAAAGAAATTGTGAAGTTACAGAATTTTTCTTACCACTTCCTTCTTGAAATCTGGTGTCTGCACTGTACTTGGCTCTGTTCACAAAATTTGGCATAGGGGCAGGTGACAACTGACTCTTCTGATTTACAACCTACTGTGGTTGACTCATTATCACCTCATTCTGCATCTGTGGATTTAAATTTTGATTTGGGACATTATTATTCTGACTATTTTTACACTTGTTTTTCCAATGCCCCAATTTTTCACACCCATGACAGGGAAACTTCTTCTTTGCCTCCTCTCTACTCATTCGTCCTCTTTGCTTTCCACCATTATTTTTATTCTGGCTTTGTCCTTTCCCTTGATCCCCTGTCTGACTGTTTAATTTTAGTTCTTGGTGCTCTGCTAATTTCACTTGGGCCCACATTACCTTTTCTTCTAGCTTTTTTCGTCTATTATCAATGTCATCTCCGCAGTACTTGGCGTACTTGTGAATCTCATCAATCGGTTTTGCCTGCCAGCATAACATGTGCTGCTGAATCATCTGGCCTTAAACCTGACACAAAACGATATACAAAATTACCCATGCCCTTGTCTCCAATATTCTCAAATCCGCTATACGGCTTGAACACCTGCAGTAGACGTTCATAATAAGCATGTACAGTCTCATTTATTTCTTGTGTCGTCCTATCTATTTTAACCCAATCTGTTTCTTTCGGTGGAATCTTTCCTTTCAAGAAAGTGATTGCCTGGTGATATTTCTTCATTACCTCTTCTGAAGAGGCTCCCGTTTTCTCATCTCTTCACTAGGCCAATCAACTGTAATTTTACATTCTGTCCATAAATCAACAGGCACCACTATGTCAAATAGACCATCCAAGTCCTTCAACAAAACCCTCTAAACCTTCACAAACCTTTCATCCTGTCGGTACCATTCAACTGGTTTTTCTCTTAACCTATGGAAATCATTAGTAAATGACAAAATATCTTGCCTGGTCCATGGAACATGTACATATCCTCCTCCAGGAACTTCTCTCATTGGGCACAATCTTTCTACCTTTCCTGTTTCTTTCATTAAAAATTCTGAAGTTGTTCGATTTGCCTGTGCTTCCTTCTTTTTCCTTATCCACCTTGCTTTCCATTTCTCTAAATCTCCCCATTTTTGCTAAATGTTCATTAATGCCTTAATCTGTAATTTTCTCCCTGACACATTCATGTTTTCCAAATCCTTATCACTAAATTCTGCTCTATATGGTTTCTGTAGTACCTTTGATTTTCCTATCTCAATTCCCATTTCAGAAGCTAGATCTGTCAATTTCTCATGCAATACCTCCATATTTCTAGTAATACTTCTACAAATAAACCGCAATTCTTCTTCGCTGTAGGCATTTAATCGGTCCAATCCCACATTTCCATCTATCATCTCTTCCAATTCCACTCTTAATTTGTAAATATCTAAAATCTTTAGCGGCTGTTTCGGCTTATCTCTTCCCTGCGCCCATCTTTCTAATTCTTCTGGAGATACTATTGTGGCATTCTTAACTCCTGTTAAAGTTTCTAATCGTATTTCTTTTGAACAACTAGGTCTAACTCTTTCCGAGGTTTCATTTATCTGTCCTCTTATCGGTAAATCCATCAATGATATTTCCAAATCGCTCTCACTGCCTTGATCATCAATTATTATATTTTCTTTTCTAGGCTCCATTATAGGTGTGGTCATGACTGCTGGTTTAGGACAGATCATTTTATCCCCATACAATGGAACAACTGGACCTATGGTCACTGGTATAGTCAGTGCCTCAGGGTGTGTATTCAATTGGGTTATTTTCTGTATTAGTTCTTCTCTATTTTTATTTATTGCTTCTCTTTCCTTCTCATGAAGTACCTTTCCATTAATTGGCTCATGTCTGACTTGCGGAACCAAAGGAGTTCCCAAAACAGGGACACTAGGAGTAGTTCTACTTGATCCTTCCTGGTATGGTGGAGGGTTTTTCGTTAAAATGTCCTCCATGAACTCATCTTCTGATTCCCCACAACTTGTCATTGTCAAATGTCTGGTTTTCTCTGTACGTTTTCCTCCTGACTGTTCCTCCACCATTAATACAGGATACAGTCCTTCTGTAACCATTGCTTGTCTCCATTGTTTCATCTGGCTATCTCGTGATTCGCTCATCTGTCTAGGGAAAAATCATCTGTAGCTTCTACTACTTCTAGGTCTGTCGCGCTCAAATGCCTCAGTTTCCCATTCGTTTTAAGCCTCATACTGCGTTAATCTAGGTCTGGGCTCTAATTCATTCATTCGCATTCTCAAAGTATGTAGTATCCTCCCATTGAATGTGCCATTCTCTGGGAAAGCTAACACCATCACTTTTAGTATATTCTATCCAATTGTCTAACCATACACAGGTATGATAACCCCTTTCCATCATCATGAATGATGCTGGCGTTTTCGGGGGAGGGATAAGAATTCCCTCTCTAGCCTTAATGGGTTTATCCTTCTTAAAATATTTTTTAATCTTCTGCATAAATGACATCTTTCTCTTTTCTCCGTACATTTTAGGTGAAGATCTTTTTATATATTCGTCTCTAACAAATCCTAAATATCTCCTATCTGGGCGATTCCCTATTAGTGTTGGATCGTATTTCCACATACTCCACTGTCCAATACTATTATGGCTTCTATTTCTGGCAACCAATTAGATTCTCTCTTACACTTAAGGTTTGACCAATCTCAGTGCGGCTTCTTATTATTTCGACCAATCAAACTCAGACTCACACTATTCGTCTAGCCAATACTAGCGCGGCCTTTCTGTGACATCAGCATCACTCCTTATTACTGACCCCTCCTTTACAATTTTGCGTCAGTCACACGCCCGCTGCTTCAACCAATCCCTCTGTGACGTCAGTGCAACTTCAGCAACTGACCCCTCCTTTACGAGGTAACACGAAAAACATATTTTCTTACCATTTTTCATACAAATTTCATTAATGACAACATAGAAACATTCGCTACTCTGTCTGCTCCGCTAAAACCAAAGAACAGTCGATTTCTTTTACTGCGAGTAAAACCTTTCCGCTTACTCTTCACACACTACGAGTAATACTCTTCCGCTTACTCTTGACTCAAAGCTCTGATGAACCTGCTTCTCCTTCGGTATTACCCTTTCTAGGTGATGTAAGAAACAATGTTTCACCAGTGAACTCTTTTGGTATCAATCACCCTCACTTTTACACAAAAAATAATCCCTAAGTCAGCACTGCTAGCCCTGCATAGTTTTTCAGTGCTATTCCAACAGACGAGTAACCTCACTGCAGTGTGGCTTCCATTCACCACCCGCTATTCAGTATTCCCGGGAATTTCCATACAACATAAAACAAAATACAAACGGGTTAGGTAATACATAATCAATACCTCAAATGTCGATCTTTTCACCTAACTAGTTAATAAAAACTACAGCTCTGCTACCAGAAAAACTGATCCAGCGGGTTACCAGCTAGAGATACTCACAATCCACTTGGTCCCATAAACACACATTCACGTAAGCTAGTAAAGTGCCACTGGGGTCAATTTGTGTGATATGTTTTCAAGTTTAATTTACCTTGACATTTTCGTTAATATCTTTGGAATCAAAAGTACTTTCCTTTGGTCAATGGACCTTTTAGTTAAGCTGGTATAAGGTGAAATGACGTAAATTGAACATTTTAAATAACCACAGACTCAGAAAGAGTTTAAATGTTTATCTAGTTAAATTCATGTGAGCCAAAGCAAAAATACAATTCGTACACCGTTTTCTCCAAGGAAGGAAAATCAATCTATCAAATAGGTCAGTAATCATCTAAACAATATTATTGCAATGACAGTACCTGGAGAGGAGAAAATAGAGAGAGCAGTACATTGACATACTACACAGAATTATAGTTACCTAGGATGGTGTGGAAACCAACCCCTTGGCCAAGGAGCTGGAGGGGTCCCCTGGGACAGCTCAGGTGACAAAGGTTTCAGGACAGGTTTCATGAACAGGATAGATGACCTCTTCTAGATCTGACGCCTGCGTCGCACCCCTCTCTGACACTATATTCCTCTTAGATTCTTCCGCGATCTTCTTCCTATTCTTTACCTTATTTCCCTCCTTGATTCTTCAGCGATCTTCTTCTAATGAATTGGATTTGGCTCTAATTTCTGCAATTAGATTCTTCTTCAGTGTTTGATCAGCTCTCGGACAGCATCCCGGTCTCTCAGCATCTAAGCAACACTAGCAGCAGCAGCCGCATCAGCATCACCATCAGCATCTCCTTAACTAACTAGCTAAACTACCTCAATTATACTTTTCTAATGGCATGTACCACCCCTAAATGTTTCACATTTATGAAACTCCTAATTCTGATTGGGCAGGAAAGGGGGGATGATCATCACACCATGCTAAGTTTTAACAATTTTCTAGTTCGTTATTCAGTGGTCCCGCCCCTTGATTTATTTTCCCAGGCTTTATATCCCACCTACATTTCACATCTTTATCAATAAAAAGAATACATTTAACAGTTGTCTTGTTCATCCTGCAGGATGTCCATCACTTTCCCAGGACATGCTGCGAACGCGACCTTGGACGGGATCCAAGCACACCCTCATGGCTTCTGGCTGGTTGTCACTGCGCCTGCGTGAGTAGTCATTTGATGTATAGACTTTAGCATCGCTCTGAGGCCCAAACACAAACTAATAGAGAGGTCAAAAAGAAACATGTTAAAATCAAAATAAAATGATTTCACTGTATACTCTTATCTCTACTCTAATCCCATTTACTTGAAATAAATCTCCTTGCATTAGTATTTAGTAAATAGCATGTTTTAGTTTCAGCGAGGCAGATGCTAAGCATGTGAGCCTTCAAGCGGCCATATTAGAAGCAAGTGCGCAGATGCAGAAAATTCTCTCCAAGCTTTAGTTCGTCATCCTGCATAGATGCAGTTGATGCATGCGAAGTGCAAATTACCACGTTAGCAGCCATTTTAAGTTTCTCGCTGGTTACTTGTTAGTAAGACACATATGCAAGCTTCCTCTAAGCTAGTTATATGAAATGTGGTGCATATTAATCTTTACAAACATGATTAATACAGTATTACGAGTTATTTGAGCGCATTGCTTCCGAGCAAGTCTCTTTTATACGAATCCTTGCTTCATCAGTGGGCAGGGTGCAGTGTATGTGAAAGGTAGGACATGCTCTGGTGTGTGTTGCATGTTCTGATAGTGAATTACTGCCAATTTCGTTTTTCACTATTGCAAGGCTACCTGTTCCCATAGGACAGAATGGGGAGTTTGTTTATAACATCTTATAAACATAACTGGCCCTGGGAACTAGGTAGAAAAATAAGGTGTACTATGCCTGAACTCAGAATCTAAAGCTGCATCTTTTAGTGAAGTTGATTTTTACATTCTGTGTTTGAAATTACCACTTTTCGAAAGTAGGTATTTTCTTGCTCAGCCATCCAGCAGGCCTCTGCTGGGTTTGTGGATTGACTGCCTTGGATTTGGATGACAGGGGCTGGAGAGCAAGAAGTGGCTCCAGATAGTGTAGGTGGGTCAGGAAAGGGCTGAATAGACCTGGGCTGCATTTAGAGTAGGGGGAGGAGATTTCCTTTCATCTGAATGGGCCTGGTCTGTCTCTGACAATGCCGTCTCCACCTCCTGCCAGGAAGCCACACCAGAGATGGCAGAACTGGTTCTGGCTGGGCACAGACACTCTGCCTGAGAGGACAAATTATTTTGGGCTATAAAAAGTGGGGCCCAAACCCCTGAACTTTAGAACTCTTTTGGACCAAGAAGAAGAGCTGGAGAAGCTGTGAGGAGGAACTACCACTTTGCTGAGTGCTTTGCTGTGTTGCCCTGCAGTGGCTGCTTCTGGCTTGGGCTGTGAAAGAACTGGACTTTCTGCAATCTATTCTTGTGAGTTTCTCTACGGGCTTGAGGTAGAGCTTGCCCCCTGTTCAGGAAGTCTCAGGAACAGCAAAGACTTCAAGTTCTTCTGCTCGCCGCACTGGGAATTGTGTGTTTTGTGCTGCAACTAAAGAAAAAGAAACCCAACGCTGTCTACGATGCCGCTGCCGACTCCATGTCCTGAAGGCACCGCAGAGGGCACCGCCGCAATGCCACATCACGACCCTAGTCTCACGACAATGCCTGCTGATGCTGCCACACCTCGACCTGTGGGCACCGCACTCTGCATCGCCTCGCTTCACAATGCCGCCTTGGTATCCCCGACGCCGCTCCATGCCGAAATCGACACCGCTGCTTGCACCGTGGTTCGAGGGCACCACTTGTAAAGTTACCAGCCTCACCCTGCACAGCAGCCCTGGCCTACCGACGCCGGTGCCGTCTACTCCAGTTCATCAGCCGACGACAGCACTTCAGCAACAACGACGCCGCTGCTTGTACCGTGACCTGCCAGCACTGCGACGAGCCCCGCACCACTTCGCACCGCGACCCTGGTCTCACCGACGACACCATCTAACGCCAGCACTGAGCTGCTGCTCGCACTGGGACCTGAGGGCACCGCTGCATTTCTCAGCGGATGCCTGCTGACGCCAGCGCTCCTGACATTAACCGCGAGGAGTTCGATCTGAAACGTGTGTGACTTCAAGGGCCCGACGACTCCTGCACCGACCTCCGGAACCGACACCTGCGCACGCCGTACTTTCAGAAGATCAACGAGAGGTCGCCGACGCCCTGCATTTCTAAAGGTACAGTTTTGCGGGTCTTCCCTACATCATAGCTGGCACTCGACGCCGTGGTCAGCCAGAACTGTTTGGACTTGTTTGTTCATGACGCCGTGATAGCCCCAGAGGGAGCTATCGACTTCAAGGAACTGTTTTTCAAGGTTATTTTGATAGCTGAAGATTTCTATGTACTGTATTGTGGAATTTTATCGTTTTTTTGTCTTGTCTCAAGTATATAAAAATATTGGATATTTTTCTAAACTGGTGTGGTGTCCTTTTGTAGTGCTTACACTGTATTACTGTTGGTTATGTGCAAATGCTTTACACACTGCCTCTAAGATAAGCCTGACTGCTCATGCCAAACTACCAAGGTGATGAGCAGTGGTTATTTTAGGAGAGTAACTCCCTTATCTTGACTAGGAAGAAGAGTCCCTACTTGGACAAAGGTGCAAGCCCTTGGCAACTAGAGACCCCCATTTCTAACAACGTAGAAAAAGTGAGCTGCGCCTCTTGCAGCTGTGTGCCTGGCTTTGCTTGGTGTTTTAAAAATTTTGCATAGTTTTTCGGTCTCTGTTCAGCCCTCTCAACCCGTCTGTATTCGTTGCTGATTGCGCTGTCCTTTGTACTACATTGACAGGAGCCAGGCCTGATTTAAATACTATAGTCCAGTCAGGAAATGAGTAAGGATTGATGTATTTGCAGGTTTTATTCTGAGACCCATTATTAATGGTGTGTAGTTAAGACAGCTTTCTAAGCAATGTTGTTGATAAGTTTTATAGTGCGATTTGGTTGTGTAGAGATGTTTGGATGTCACCAATGACTAGACTTTGACTGCACTTTGCAGCATCTTCTTGTGGTGCTACTCGCCGCCAAGAGCCATTCGCATGTATTTGTGTTCCTGGGACGTCATCTCTTGCTGCCTACAGTGTTCTTTCCTTTGGAGCACTGTGGCTCTTGGCCTAAGACACAACTTGTGCTGGTGCTGCAGAGCTGCACTTGTCTGCCATGAACTCCAGCTGATGACTGCGTCCCTGGTCTCAACTTGCAAGCACCTATAATCCAGTGATCCATACGAGAGTGGTGAGTAAGGCCTGCGGGGTTACCCTGCACCATTGCTCAGCATTGAATGCTTGTGGTTTTTGAGAAGACCCTAAACTCCGACATGCCAATCAAAATCTATTGGGAATATGGTATATTTACCGCTTTGTTTTTGGATCCTGTTTTTCTGTTTGCTAGATTGCTTTCTGTCTTTGCCCTAATAAAATACCTTTGTTACAGTCAAATATCAGGCTCCGGAACAAGTACTTTTGGTCGAAAGTTCTACATAGTTGTATTTGTTATTGACGTCGTATTGCGCCATTTAGCCAGAATTTACTCTTTTGTGACTAATTCATTTTTATAAGCAAAATAATGTCAAAAACTGGGAAGTTATATTTTTTTGCAGATTTTGTAAAGATAAGGCTGACAAGCTCTATCTTGTTACAATGCCTCAGGTTGCACACTTTTTCTAGTTTTGTGTAAGCAAAGCGCCATTCACGGCGAGGACATTTTGTACATAGATGCAGCAAGTTGTTCAGGTGTTTTAATGTATGTATTATCTAGCTAATGAGTTCACAGGGGCTTCCATTTCAGCTATAGATTTCTGTCACCAAGCCAGATTTTATGCACACTTCCCCATAACAGAAGCTCCATGAAAGACATTACAATATTTGTAGGTAGCCAGGATTTGAAACTATTGCTCAGTTTATTGTATTTATGGGGGATACATGCTACACTGGAGATGTGTCACAGAATTTGTTAAATTACTACCTGTGCATGCCTGTGGGTTCCCTTTTGTGTCTTGCTGCAGTTGAAAAAACCCTGAGCCCTGCTGAATTTGTGATGATAGCGTTGTTGTAATGTCTTTGCATGTGCATAGCACTTTAGTATGCCTGGTGGTGCCGAAGTGTGTTTAAGGTCGACAAGTAGGTAACTGCTCTACTTGTTGTTCACACTTTATTTAATTTATGTTGCTCAATTGCGACCAAGCTAAAATATACACAAAAACGTATTATTAATCACGTAGGGGAAACCTAATGTATTTACCAATGTTTGTTTGAATTTGCAAAATTTTACAGTAACACCTGTAAAGCTGGATTCCGAGTGTACTGCTAAGAATGTCATGTAACCTATTCCCCTAGCTCCCATCCCCCAACGCGTAATTCAAAATGGCGTACAATGCCGCATGCAGGAAATGAGGCCCAGTGTTCAAATGCACATTTCTTTTTCTTTCTTGCCTTGTGAAGAAAGCCGTTCCCCTACAACTCTTCGCCCTTTGGAGCTGATCAATATCCTTCCCATTATGGGTTAAGAGTTTATCCAGCCTCTTGTTGTAGTACATTTCAGATAATTAGCAGAGTGAGAAGGGGTTACATTTGAGTTTCTGAATGCACCACAAAAGTACAAATGTGTGAGGGTTCACACACTTATAAGTTAAAAACACATTTCTTCCTCCCACTTTTTATCTTTTGCGTGTGAGTTACTATTGCATATTTCTGTGCACTCATGGCCGCTAAATATAGTGTATTAAACCCATGTATGCTTGCTAGAGTTCCTTTTGGGCATTCTTCACAGGCGTAAATGAAGGTATTTTCAGCTGTGCACATATAATTACATACAAAAATGCCTATGTGAATTAGACCCAGGGCAACTGTTGGAGGGAGCACGTTATATTAGGGAAGGCTTAACTTGTACATTTCTGACTGTTTTTGCTATTGTCCCAACGTATACGAGGAATTAAAACAGCCCAAACTGTGTTTTAAAAATAATTTTCTTTACCTATTTGTGCTCAGCAGATGCAGAACTATTCTCACTTACAATAAAAGTGTACAAAACTGGCAGAAAGGTCTGTTTGCCCGTTTCTTCCAGCACATGCTCCCTGCGGGTTGGGGCACACATGAATAGAAAGTGCCCCTTCGCAACTGACGGCAGTGCCGGCTGCTTCCAGCAGTGCACATCTGCGGTGTCCCTGGAGGCTGGGTGGAGCTTCGATGAAACTAACACGAGTTTCTAAATGTTGCTTGAATACATTTTTCCCTTCTACAGATCTGCATACATCATTTTTCCTCTGCGTAATTTCCCAAGAGATCATTCTGCTTTGCTGAATCTTTTTGGCGCGATTTTAGCTATCCGAAGTGCAAATAACATTTCAACACTTTCAGAGGCTCAGTAACCTCACGGCGGATTGCTTGGCTCACCTTGGTGATTTCTGTGATTACGAAAAGCTGTACTCCTGTCCCTGCATACAAATGAAACGCATGTTTAAATGGGGCTGTTTCTGAGTACAAGACATCAGTGTTAGTAATGGCGGCCTTCCGTAGAATGTTCGACTAAAACCGAAATGGAATTAATTACCAGTTTCAGTTGCTTTTGTTACTTCAGACACACAGGCCTACTTAAATGTATGGTTGGTTGAGAGAATTAACTTTACATCTTATAAAAGAATTAACAATGTTACCACTACTAGTAATATTGATGAGTGTTGTTGATACTAGTGATAGGGAGTGGCGTAACGGCCAGAACTAACGACCTTAGTGCTGGGGATCCATGTTCGAGTCTTGTAGCTCAACATCCTGTGATTGTGGCCAGTAGAAAGAACGCAGCACACACAAGCCAGTTTTTTTTTAGTAAAGTAGTCTTGGTGTGTCGAATTGAAATGTAAAGATGTTTTATTTTCTGCACAATCATGTAGCAGTTCAGTTGTGATCTCCCCTCCCCCTAGCGCCTTGAGACCCTCACGGGTGAGTAGCGCGCTTTAAGCCCACTGATTGATTGATTGACTGTGATACAATCTTCTTTGCATATGGACAAATAGGCAGTCAATAGGTGTTTCGTTTGATGACTTGTTTAAGGCTGTTTTGAGAGAATATTGGACCAACTGGCGTATTTGCTGCATAGGTCATCACATTTCATGCTGATAGGTTAACTTTTATATTACCGTCCATAACCGTATCATTCCAAAAGTAAGGAAACGATTACGGGCCTTGATCAGCCTAGTAAGTGTAACGCGGTATCCCGAAGTCTGTATCGGGTGGAGTGAATCCCTTAATCTCCCCGTTCCCAGGAACAGTACCTAGAGACCCTCGTGCGTGATTAGCCACGCTATAATATCCCACCCAGTATTTTATTTTATTATTATTAATAATATTTAACTAAAATAAGTGGTTGAAAGAATTTGTTACAAACCCTCTGTTTATTAAAAAGATTATTAATGATAATAGCGATACAAGATGTGGTTGCTGGGTGGCCTTGGTTACAATACTTGAACAATATTATAGTTTATTAACTCAAACACTAGAGAAGGCATTTTGCAGCGCACGCCCAGAATTCGTGTATTTCAAGGTGCTCTCATATGCGATGACGAAGAAAAAGGAGGCAACTGAAATCAAACAATTGCCTAGGATCACAATTTGGTCAAATGGGGAAGCTGGGATCGGTACCAGGTTTTCTGTTTACACTTTGTTAAATTAAAGCACTAGATGGGTATATATTTGCCCCTCTCATTTTTTCCCTTTAGCATTTTACATAAAAAGTTCATTCTTTCTTTTTAATTCTTTCAAACACAACAAGGTGATGGATGGAATGCACAAATTAATCTCAGCCACTGGCTGCATCCCAATCCATAATTTTTTGCCCACCATGCCACCTCAGTTTGGACCCAGCCATATGTAAATCAGTCTTGACCCTGTTCCTTATGGGGAACTGTCCAGCCCGAACTGCCAGCCCAGGTCCTCCCTGAACCGAAACACAAGCAACCCAGGACCGGTTTTGCTCTTGATAATAATGATGGATTGGGATGCAGCCCGATAAATTACCAGTGGCTGAGATTAATTCAAGCATTCCCCAATCACTGTTTTGTATACTCATTGTGTCACTTCAAGTGAGACGGGTGAGCCCAGATATGGGTCCCATGCACACTGTGTCACTGGAACCAAGCTGTATCCAGCTGATGAGTCCATAGCTAGGGTGTCAATGGTCCTGGGTTGCTTGTGTTCAAGCTCAGGGAGGACTTGGCTTAGTATCACGGGCTGAACTATTCCTATTGGAGCAGGGTCAAGACTGATTTACATATTGTTGGTTCTAAACTGAGGTGGCATGGTGTGCAGAATAACAATGGATTGGGATGCGGCCCAGTGATTACCAGTGTCTGAGATGAATTCAAGCATTTCATCCATCACTATTTTGCATACTTCTCTTTAATTCTTGGCATATGAGACTAGAGCGTGGGTGGCAGAGAAAAGCCACATAAAGACTTGCCTATTTTTTGGCTCAAGGGACCAGGAGAACCTCGAGCCGAGCCAGAGTCAGGCATGTGGATCAAGCTTTGCTTGAACCTTCAGGGGCTTGTCCAGCCCTTTCAAATAATGTCAATGAAGCAGATAAAGGGATAGGAGGAATATGATTTGATTTTCATCAAACAATTTTGTGAAGCAGGAGTACCAACATCACAGGACAGGGCTATTTTTTTCAAGAATCATCAATTTCTCGCGACACCATATTTTGGTGAGCAGAGTGAGACTATGCTTTCTCTAGGGGTGGGTGGTTGACTCCGCTCCGCCAGTGAAGTTTGCAGAGTTTTTACTTCTCTGCTTGGGGCATGAAGTTTTATAAAAACTCCTGCACCCGCTGCGGAGCGGAGTTTACCGGCACCGTCCTGCATTTGCCTGACCCTATCATGGATCTCCTTGGGCCAGACTCTTCCTTAGCACAGTTTGACATGCACATTTCTTGCCGATAGTAATTGGAGAATCCCAACCTGAAGTCTCTGCAGGTAAGAAGGCCTTGTGGGCCTACTCTGGGACCCGGAAAGGGTGTGGGGTTCTGGCCTTTTGGACCCATTGTGCTTTGGGTGTGGGAGATCCCATTATCGAATAGGTTGGTCATTAATTAACTGATATTGCAATATTATAGGCGGATTCCCATGTGTTATGACTTACAGGTTACACATTGAGCTGAGGACGCCCTCTCCACTGAGCTAAACATTATAACATGACAATTAAAAAGATATACACAACAGAGGGAGATGTCAGAATCCTTAGCCCTTAATGGGAATAGCCTGTCAGGAAGTTTTGAGCACTAGCACAGAATGTATTATTTTAATTGAGTCTCCGTATTTTGATTTTGACCTGACTAAAACTATTTTGTGGTGGATAGTGGCATTGCCGCCTAGTTGAGCAAATCCTACAGCGCCCTCTAGCAGCCATGCAATCTCAGCCATGCAATCTCACGTATACCCCTGATGAGCGGCACTTTTCAGGAGCGCTAATTTAGAACACTAGCTTCGATCAGCTACATCGTCTTTTCGAACCATGCTGCCTGCAGCTCAAGCACTATTTTGTTGTGATAGTTTGTTTGCGTATGCACTGCAGACAGCACAACTTTGTTGCAAACGTGCACTCTTGCAGTAAAGAATCAAGGTATGGCCCAGGACATTTCCAACACTTGTCTTGCAAAGTCAGTATGTACGACGTACAAACCACACTTTTTTTACCTCTGGGGAGAAGGAGGCAGCTTGTCTCATTTTAACTCTTATTTAACCTATTTCTGTCACTTACAATCCACTGAAATAAAAGCCAAATTTATGTTTCACTTGAAACTATTTTCCTTTATAAATTGGAATAACAGTGAGCCAAAGGCCATATAGTAGTAGTTAAGGCGGAGCGGAATTCCACGGAGCTTTTATGCAATTCCGTGAAATTCCATGTGGTGCACTCCGTGAACTCTGCCCACCCCTAGCTTTCTCTGACTCATCTGTAAAATCAAATGAATGTTGGGTTACAGTGCTGTTTTCTTGTCATATACTTGTTACCAGTGTTTAGACTGTTTTACATTTTTCCTGTCTCTGTTAAAAAGGAGCTGAGAAATATGCTCAGTAAGTGTTTACGAAAAAGCACGCGATTTGTCACAAGGGAAGACTGAAATAAATAAAAAAAACAGGCTTTTGCTTCTATAGTTCCATCTTGCTCATTACACAAAAATAGGGGTGTGAGTGGCTCAGGTAGTGCGACTCAGTGACTACTCAAACTAAGAAATGCCACTGTGCTGTGGAAACTGGCCATATTTAAAATATAGAGTTCACAACCAGCATATGTTGGGAAAGTGGTAAAACCAATAGTAAATATTGTGAGAAATTGGGTCACTGGTTGAGGAGGGTGAAACCACAATCCTTGTCAGAGTGAGGCACTAGCAAACTTCAAATTAACCTGTGCTCAACCCTCTAGTAGCTTAGCACAGAGCAGTCAGGTTTAAGTTAGAGGCAATCTTTAAAGTATTTGTGCAGCACTTCAAACAGTAATAAAGTGAAATACAACACAATAATAATCCCACACAATTTAGGGGATGAATAAATCAAGACAAAAATTACAACAATCCAACCAGTCGAACCAGAGAGATGCAAGTTTAAAGATTTAATTGAAAATAGTGCCTACAAGCCCAAAATGCAACTCACGGCTATCTGCTACAATGGAGCACGGGTTAGATACAGAGACCACGTTAGTCCCGCTGAAAAATTACCTTCTCAGTACAGCTCAACGAGTCCCATTTGTGGTCTAGGGGGTCCTTGAGGAGCAGGGAAGTGTCACAGATGGTAGTGGATGTAGCGTGAAGCGCAGTACAGGCGTCGTGGACGGGTGTCCCTGTAGTACGAAGATCCTGTTGTCACGAGCATGCGGGCTGGAGCCACAAAGTGGGGCTCACCACAAGCAGTCGATCCTGTAGTGCGAAGATTGTGGTTGACAGAACTTCACATTGGGCTGCACAAGTGACAATGTTTTGGTACCAGCAGGCCCATTTGTGGTTTCAAAGAGCCCACACTTCAATTCAGCCTCTCTGAGGTCACACCAAGCGCTCAGGACCTGAAGGGCATCACTTGGGGGACAGGGGCTTGCTCCTGCTGGATCTGGATGCTGTTGCATGTGGTTGGAAGCCTGTTAGGTCTCTGTGGCTCTGAACAGGAGGCCAGTAGACTAGCCCTTGGAGTCACTTTGGGAGTCCTGGGTTCAGGTGCAGGTCCAAATCCCCCTGACTCGGGGAGCAGGGCAGCAGTCCAGCAAGGCAGTAGTCTAGTTTACTGAAGAATTGGTGCCTGTTGTTCAATATTTATACCTGGTTCTTCCCTTGAAGTGGGAGAAGCATCTAGAGGTTTTCAATTGAAGTGCTTAGGTTTGCTGCCTTCTGTGCCCTTTTTCCAGACGAACTGCAGGAGGAATGCAGCCCTTTGAGTGGAGGAAGGACACAGCTTATTCAAATATAAACTGGGCTGTGTCCAGCTCCACACTCCCATCCTGCCAGTGATGACTCATCCATGCACACCTAAACCCTATATTGTGTGTGGCAGTCTAGGAGAAATACACAAAGTTCAACTGCCAACCGCACACAGTCATGTGCCCCAGTGACAGGCTTCAGGCATTAACTGGACAAGGCAAGAAAATGTCAACTTGCTAAAAGTGGCATTCTCCAAATTGTAATTTAAAATTCAACTTTACCAAAAGTAAGGATTTTTCATTGCAATTCCAAAGACATCAAACTTGAACTGGTTACCTGCTCCAATTTGAAAGTTACCGCGTATTAAATGTAATAATTTAACTCCTATGTTTTCCTATGGGAGAGGTAGGCCTTGCAGTAGCGAAAAACAAATTTAAGAGGTTTTCATTACCAGGACATGTAAAACTTAAAAGTGAATGTTTAACTTTTTAAACACACTGCACCCTGCCGTCTGGGCTGTTCAGGGCCTACCCTAGGGGTGTTGTGTATATATATTAAAAAGGAATGCTTGGGCATGGCAAACGGTTTATTTTACCAAGTTAAAATGGCAGTTCAAAACCGCACACCCCGACTGCAATGGTAGACCTGAGACATGTTTAAAGGGTTAAATAAGTTGGTGGCACAGTCAGTGCTGCAGGCACACAAGTAGCCGTGGGAAGATCGTGCCACTTTACTAGGGACTTACAAGTAAAATAAATATGCCAATTGGGTGTAGGCCAATTCTTCCATATTTTAAGGTGAGTGCACAAGCATTTTAGCTCTGGTTAACAGTGGTAAAGTGTGCAGAGTTCTAAGGCCAGCAAAAAACAAAGTCATCAAAACAGGCCAGTTGAAGGCACAATGTTGGGGTAAGAACAACGCCAAGGATGCCAGGTCTAACAAACGGCAATTTCCGTAGTCAAATGGCTAAATCTTTCCCACTGTCCCATGTCTAGCGGTAGAGGTTGTGTGTGTGTGTATCTGCCCATCTCTGTGAATTGCACACATTGTTGGGGGGGGACTTTGTCACAGAATTTATTATAGCACCCACTACCTGAAAAGAGAGCCCGTTTCTAAGCACTCCTAATGTTTACAGATAAGAGACTAAAGGGAAAAAGATTGTGAGACCTAATACTCTGTTTCATTCCAGTTCAGTTACCATTACATTTTTTGCACACTTGACCTTCTAAAGGCAGTGATAGCAAGCAGAGAAGTATTACCCCAGGTTGTGGTAAAGGGATAGCAACTCAGTAACTGCATTACACAATATTGTCAAAGCTGTGACTATTCTACAAACATGGGACTGAATTTAGAGGGCAGTAGCAAATGAAACTGTCAAAATAACTCCACGACTCACTATCCATACCATGAACATGCTTGGCTTCCCTTACCCCGATCATACAACCCTGTCCTGGCCCTTCATGCTGGCATCAATGCGGCCCTCGGTCACACCACAGACCAGGTTTTTAGGCCCATGTGATAATATTTGTGATTACCCATGGTCCAGAGAACTTTATAGTGACAGATTTGTCAACTCAAAATATCACCTTTAAATACACCAAAAACCAATTGTTTCCTCAAAGATGCTAGTCGAGATTCTTGAGTGAAGAAACTCCTATCTGTTTATGTTTAGAGGTTTCTTATAGTGTGCACTGACACCAGAGCTTCGAGATGCAAACGAAGAATAGAATATGAACCAGTGTTTTTGCCAAGGATTTGGGACTAAATAACTCAAAAAGCTTGAAAAGTTTGAGGATTTTGCAATAGAAAAGCACGCATCTCTCTAAATGTACTTGTATCACAAGCAAATTGCTACTGTTCTAGGAACCATGAAAAAAGCTCTACTACCATTCATCCTTGGTGAAAATATTATTTGAATGATGGTGAATTTTGCAGCAACAAAATAGGAGAATTAGCATAAATTGCTTAATGAACCAAAACAAATTACTTGATACTAACTACAAGATATGAGCCTCACTGAAGCTACCACAGAGATCCCATTGCCATAATCCAGATAAGACTGGATCAGAGCATTGACAATTGATACATGGAGGCTGGGTGGCATGGAAGGAGGGACCTACGAAGGGACTTTGGGTGGTAAAATCCAGAAGAGGAGACTTTTGAGACCTTATTCTACTATGATATATTCTTATCTATGGTCAGACCTGTGTTTTTCACTTCCTTGGAAGCTGTGAGTAGAGGACCACAGTAAGAACCCGGAGAGATGCAGCTCATAAAGGAGACTCTAGGTTGTTGACCAGCAGATTGGTCTTCATTGGATTTGATGAGAAATTATACCATCTGCTACCTTATGATCTCCAGGCAGAGAATCAACTCCGGACTATCTGATGGAGACCTATTGTCAGTTTGAAGTGTGAGGGGCCTATTCACAAAAGCATTTTTGCATACGGAAAGTAGTTCTCCAGTAATCACAAATGTTATTCGCTAATCCCTGGGTGGAGATCTCTGCCTGCACTATCTCAACTGCTATTCACCAAAGTTACACAGTTATCTACTCCATCAGTACTACCGAAAAGTGGTTAAAATTGATCAAGCCAAGCCTTGGAGAAAGTTGAGAAACAGTACGGTTAATTTTTGCAATGCAACTGCCAATCATAGAAATCAATGAATAAGAAACAAATCAGAATGAGAAAAATAGGAAAACAAATGGAAAATATTTCTGAAGTTCTAAAAGAAAATCAGTTTTATTATAATATTTTATATATTAAAAAATGTGTTAATTTTGTAATGTCATAACAATTTTAGCTTCATAATACAAAAATACATTATCAAGGGCTGAAGCTGAGCCTTAGTAATTCCTTTGCCTGAGTGGACCTAGTGTAAGGGTGTTACCCTTCGGTAGCCAGCATGCTCTTCATCAAATAAAACATGAGAAGGATGATCCAACAAAGGTGGGCTGACAAATATTGTAGGTACACCTGCAAGGCATAAAACAATCTCCACAGAGATGTTGAAATCAAGAACAAAAAAAGAAGAAAACAAGCTGTCTGGGGATGATCACAAGAGACCAAACTAAACTAAACTGAATTGCACAGTTGAACTGGAGCAAGGTATAGGCACGAACAGTGGTTAAACTCCAGGTGCATTGAATGCAGGCTTGATCATTTCTACAGTGATAAATACCGGAAAATACAGGAAATGATTTATAGGAACAGAAAGCAATGTGACTCCAAGTTGGATTGTGAAATTTCCTTTAACAAATGGCAGAAACACCATTTTGGGTTGGTTGTGATTGATCCCTGAAAAATGTGGTGCGGATCACACCTTCTCGCAAACCACCATGATTCTGACCCAACGTGTCCCAGAAGACCATCCAGCCGAAAAGTGCCAACCACCGGCCAAAATATTTGTGCCAAGCAGATTTGCCTTCTGTGCCACTACTGAAACCACCACCACCTGAAGGCAAAGAGGATGCACCCATATGACAGAGCAGAGAAAGCTCCCCAGGAATGTGAAGTGGCCAAGGACTGTGGAGGTGCAGAATTCAAAACTTGACCCAACAGCCAGGTAAGCCCACGCTGGCCTGGAAACGATCCTACCAAAAGGAGAAGGGAAGAGGAGTTGGTACACAACCACACTCAACAACAAGAAAAACTCATTACAACATCAACTGATCACACACAGCCTGCCCACATAAGATAGCAAGAGACGGACAAACAAATGTGTGTTCACAATGTTGGTGAATATCTTTATTATCTTGCCCCTCATTTTGAGGATACATTATTTGAGGAGGAGAGAGAGGATTTACAAATATGGGATCAACATCTTTGGCATGTCCAGGAACTCAGTCATTGCTAGATACCATTTTTCATCTAATGGGATCCTAGACAAGGTTGCTGACTGGGAATAGGGGCTAAACATGTCAAAATACTAGCCTCATTCCACCACTGGGGCTTACCAGAGAATCACAGGCGATCTAACAGACAAGTTAATCACAATGATATTGACGTGTATTGAGACAGATCACCAACTGAGTAAATCAGTTTATTGCAGTGCCAAAGATGGATGAACTCCTGTTCCTGCCGTTGCTAGCAAAGTAGTAGATATGGACAGTATGTCTGAAATGTGTTTTGAGGACCATATAAAGAGTTAATTTTATGGTGAGGAGGGTTGTAGGGGCTCTATGGAAAGGACATATGTGTGATGTTAGCCTATCTTTGAGGGGTGGGTGTAAATAGACTGGCATGAGGAGTGATATAAGTCCCAGTTATGAGTGAGGGATGTGGAGGACTTATTTGTCCTTTGTATGGGTTTCCCTGTAAAAGGCAGGACATCTAGCAAGTCAGGTTGCATGATGGTGAGGACATGCGTCTCGAGGGGGATGACGGACAGAGATGGAAATCAGGTCCATCTCCAGGAACAATATTCGCAGCAAGTATCCTTGAAGTTCTTCATCACCTCGCCTCATCTCATTCTGCCATTTTTTCTTTATGCCCCCCATAAAGAGTGCATCCACCACCAATGCACTGAGAAAGTCAGTCAACGTCTTCCACAACATGGAGTACAGCACCTCGACCTGCTTGCCCTGCGGCAGCATGCGCAGTTAGGAGCACCAAGCACGAGGTCCATGAGGGAGACTGCCCCAGCAATCTAGTTACAACTCAAGCACTATTCATCAGGTGATTCCAATGGCCCTTAAGTCATGCCCATGAAGGCGTGCAGTATTAGAGTTGCGGTTTTGTAGGAATTGGTTTACTAAATATGCACGGCCTAGACGTTGCCCGTTGAAGCAACTTTGTGCATGGAAAATATGGCAGGGCGCAGCGGCACAGTCCACAGAAGGCTCCCCTCACCGTCAAAAAATAGAAGTTTAGGCAATGGGTGGGAGGGGCCCTTCTCTTAGGGGTCGCAGTGATCAGGACAGAACCCGAGCCCCTGCCCTCCGTTAGCTGCATCACATGAAGGCCTTCTTGTCTACTCCATGGTCAGGCAGCCTCAGCAATGGGTTCCCCCATACCAGGAGAGACCCATGCTTATATGCAGTCTTGGCAAGTCTCCTGCTTCTCCCCAGGGACCCCCGATGCACTCCACAGTGTGTGTTCCATGGGCAGGTCAATTATTGATGGTTGGTCCCATCGCACTAAGGACCACCTTAGAGAATAAGGGAGGGGGTCTCTCAATCACCCCCACCCACCGGGCCATGATGTAGCAGGGAAGGACCCCGCCAGCAGGGCCCAGGATAGGGTGCAGCAGCCGCCACGAGGCAGTATCCCCCCCCCCCACTGCCTTCCTTGTGGACAGCCTCAAAGTCTGTGATGTCATCGCAGCAGACTCCTGTACATTAAGGCCTGGTCTGCCTCAGGTGCCAGTTACCAATTGCAGTGGGTCAGGTTATGCCCATCCAGCAGCTCTGGCCCTCTACCGGATATATCCGATGGGTTCAGCCACTCATGTCACTGTAGACCGGGCTCGGTGCACTCCTAGGGGCCGCGGGGTCTCCGCATCCCAATGGCGGCCGCAGTATTGGCTTGAGTTTGGTTTCTCGGTGGGCTCACCAGCACAGCTCTAATAGTCTTTCGGCCGCCTCCAGAGCCCCAAGGGTAGAAGCAGGGGTATCCCTCTCACTGGGGAGCCAGTGGGGTTGGTTACAGTAGGCACTGTCAAGCAGAATGAAAGAAGGCGATTGCGGTCGGGTGGTGGAAGCCTCACTAATTCTCAACTGCCATCTTGGCCTAATTGGCTTAATTATTTTGAGATGACAATAACATAAAATAAATGTCTTGATTTCTTAATTTGTGAGATCAGAAGTCAAAATGAAATACAAGGTTATCAATCCCAACCTTATTTGCAATAGAAATACATCACGTTAATTTAGGGTATTCGGTTTGTGAGAAGGACATCCGCCATACAATGTCATTTTACTAAGGGGTTGCTACAGTCTCATTGGAAATAGTAAGTAAATAAAATACCTGCATACTCTGGTATGAAATCTTATTTCAAAATAACAAAACATAATTATTTTCCACATGATTTCCAGTCCTTTCCTTAAAATATCCAGCCTAACTCTTAAAACTGCTTATAGACATTGGCATTATGTTAAGTATACCAGGTGACACCTTTGTGATTGAAAGGTGTTTTCCTCACACGATTATTACATTAGAATCTCAAGCTCCTTCATAGTGATAACCTTGTCATCGGTTCACCTTGCCTGCCAAATAAAAAATCAACCATACTTATCTAGAGCATCGCCAATATTCCCAAAATAAGTACATTCATTTATTTATAATGCTTTTGGGGTTTAGTCTGATGCTGTTATGAGAGTCTGCAAGCACTGTGCAACTAAGAAAAATAGGTTAAATGAGATGAATTAATGTAATTTTGCAGGTTGCTTAAAAATGCATGCTGTCTCTAGAGTATAAAACTTGGTTAAGGGAGGATGGAGACTTTAGAGGGGTAATTGTTTTGACCTTTCACATTTTGTGCACCCCTACTTAATCATTACTAAAATCCGGGGACCCCCACTAAATCATTATTGGAAAACAGGGACCCCCACCCCTACTGTGTCAACATTGGAAGTCTGGAACCCTGACAAAACCAATTTCAATGATCTGAACTGTAAAACAATATACAAACATATATACCAGCATTCATCCAACAAATACACAAATGATGAAATATTTTATGTAATTCCCAAACAAATCTAAACAAAACTACATTTTAATTTCAGTGGTAAGGGTGGAGCTTTTCTAAATTCAATTTAAGCTCCCCGTTGTCTATAATAGTATTCTGTTTGATGTACTTGCTGAAGTAATCTGTGGATGACAACTTACATTTTTAGCCTCAAATTGCCCAATTGCAAATTCCTTCACATTTATAATATTTTTAAAAAAAAATCAGTTTTACATTTTGCTGTATTATGTGTATAGACTATTAATTGGGCAATGTTTTTAATTTTCTAAACAGATACTGATGCCAAGAGTGGGCGTTGTGGACCCCCCTGGTTCACTGACCACAGATTAAGAATTGCTGGTTTAGGCTCATTCCTGTAGGTAATATTAGTATAGTTCTTGCTGCAAAGGGACCGAGAAAAAATTCATTTGCTTGGCACAAAAAGCAATAAACTCTGCCCAACAGGTTACGTAGTTTGAAATACGTCACTCAGAGAATTAGTTGATCAGAGAAACAAATGAATTGCATGTTTTAATTTGTGTAAAACACCTGGACATTTCACAGTGACCCTGACCTTGACTGAAAATCATTGGAGCTTTAGCTTATTGCAGGAACTTTGTCAGCTATCCTAATGTGAATTGCAAGGCAAATTCCCACATTTTTGGTAATTTGTTATCTTTTCTTGGTCATAGGAAAGTCCAGCTATGGAATTCTGAAAAAGTCTTGCCTTGAGTTGACCAATGCTTCTATTAGAATAGCTCTTAACTTAATGGGTATGTGGTTTATAAGTTTGTTCCAGACGGGTCAAGAAGAACATTGGGTTTGTTGAAATACCCTGCTGCTATATACGTTCATTTCAGTGTATTATCAAAGAGTTCTTCCCGATTCTTTACTTTGATACTGTAGGTCTGGCATCAAGTTATGGGGGCATGTGGTGAGTGGTATAGCTGCCTACAAGACACTTTGCCTTGTTGTAAATGGTGAGGGTTCTCTCTGACTGACCTCTGACATGTATTTGAGGCAGTGGGAAAGTGAGGGACATGCAGCAGGAGATTGGTCACTTGGTGCTGCTGGTCAGATTGCTATGCACTGTTAGAGATTTGTGCACGTTCTAATACTGGATCGGCAGGGATCCTGCAGAGATTTACTAATGTTGCCTGTCAGATTTGTTTGTGGTTTGCAACACTGGAATACCAGTAGGTGTTGCAGGATAGAACTCTGGTGAAAAAGCAAAATTGGATTTAGATGCACTAATGCATCTCATGATTAGTTATGCCATTGCAGAGGGAGATGAACACCAGGATTTAGGTGTAAATACTCGAATCTGTGATGATGCTGAGAGCTCTGCGGTTCGGGATTGGTAGCGGTGTGTATATTGTATCTCCGGGTAGTGGGAGCACTTGATTTGAGCTGGGGTTTCTTAGAACTTAGCATCACTAATCATTTTAGAGCACTGTGACTTCATATAATATTCATATTATGAGGGAGACACTCACATTATTATTTCTACAATGGCAATGATGCTGCCACAAACTGCAGTAGTCCTAGTGACACACAGACCTCTCCCAGGCCCAGTCACAGACTCTATCACACTCCTAAGCAGTCAGGGCCACTGGCTAGCATCTCTTTGATATTGATAATTTGTAAGTCGCTCGATTGTCCAGGGGCATCTTGGCGCTGGTGTCCGTAAATACTGAAGGTAAAACACGTCTGTGTGAAAGATGACAAGGTTATACTAAAGAGTCAGGCCTTGTAAAAAGAGTCCTGTTTTAAGTTGTTTCCTACACTGCAGAAGGGTGGGTAATACTTTGAAGTACAAGGGTAGCATATTTTGCAATTTAATGGTGGCATCTGAGAGACTTTCACCCCCCAGTATCCTTTCCTAGTTTTAGACCTTGCCATTGATTTAGCAGAGCTGAAATGGAGAGCTCTTCTGGGGATATACCAGCAGAATACCTTTCACAAATAGAGTTGGTTTGAATCGTGAAGTGCTTTGTATGTCAAACACAGTCCTGTCAATGCTGCTCTTTTCCTAACCTGGAGCCATTGAATGGGAGATTGATGTGTATTTTGGGATTATCACCAGAAGGTGAACTGCTGCATTTTGAAGTTTCTGCAGTTTATTCATCTGCGATTTTGTATGCCCTTATAAAGGGCATTGCAGTAATCAATGTTAGAAAGGACTATTGTAGTGATTAATGATTTCTGCAAACCAAAATGGATGGACGAAAGGATCTTTTTCAATGTTATTAGAAGATAAACATAAGATGTGGTTTGATTTATTTGGTCTGAAAAAGTAAGCTTGCTGTCAAAAATGACCCCCAGATTTCTGACTTTAGAGACTGGAGGTGGTATAGTGTCCAATTCATGAGGCCACCAAGTGGGATTCCCAAAGGTTGTTTTTCCCAAAAAGTAGAACCTCCGTCTTCTCAGAGTATTAATTAAGACAGTTGTCTTCCATCCAGCGTAAAACCTTACGCATGCACTTTCTGAAATGTTTAGCATAATCTAATGGATCTCTTGAGATTGAAAGTACACTATGCGTATCATCCTCATATAATACGGTAGAAAAAACAAATTACCTAATCAATTTGGCCAATGGCGCCACATATATTTTTAAAAGGGTTGGACTCCGAGAAGATCCCTGTGGGACCCCACATAGCAATATGAAAGATGATGATATAAAGTTACCAAAGGTGACCGTTTTTTCTCCATTTGAGAAAATTATGTCAGAAGCTCACGTGCTGACCCTCCGACACCCATGCTTTCCAGCCATTTGGTAAGCACTGTATGGGAGACCGTGTTGAAAGCGGCTGATGGATCTAGTAAGATCAATGCTGCTTTCCTTCCACTGTCCATGATCATTCTGATTTATTCCACTGCCGCGACCAGTGCTGACTCTGTATTGTGGGTTTTCCTGAAACTGTACTTGCAGCATCTAGGATCTCATAATCTCAAAAAGGACGCGAGTTCAAAATTAAGATGTTTTTCCAGTATATTTGCTGAAAAGGAAAGCTGAGAGATAGGTCCATAGTATTTACCCTCATGGGCATCAATTGAGGGATTTTTCAATAGGGAAAGGATGGAGGCTTTCTTCCGATCAGTCGGAAAGATTCCTGCTTGAATTATTGAATTTAGGAATCTAGTAAGATGACCTGATATTGTTTTAATTGCTGATTGTAGGATTGTTGGTGGGAAGGGATCTGACAGGGAGCCAGATTTCATGGACTCAGTAAGCAACGTAACTTTATCCTCATTCAGCAGCGGGAACTCCTATTTTATGCAAGTCAATTTCTTGAGTGAATGGCTACCCAGACGGGCCTCCCAGCGCTATGACAACCAAGTATCCCTCAGATGGGGTTGCAGTTGGAAAAGGAATGTTTTTAGTAGTGTCCTCCATGCTCGTTCTTATTTCGTTTGCCTCAGAGGGAGTGCTTTCTAAAGTTTAGGTACCAGGAAAACAAAGAATCTAACCTCCACTCTTGTCCCTCATTATCCTGGGTACTGCCAACAGTTGCGGAGTGTTAGATCGAAACATTTAATTTTTTTAAATTTATTTTATGGAGTTTTATATAGCGCGAACTTGACCCGAAGGTATCGGGTATCAGAGTGCTTTACATAGCACTAGTTGCTTTACATGAGGACACATTCATTTTTGTTGGGCACGGGGAGATTAAGTGATTTGCCCAGAATCACAGGATGCTCAGCATCATTGCCGAGACTCAAACCCAGTTTCCCAGATTCGATGTCGCCGGCCTCAGCCGTTAGGCCAATTTCTCTCCCCACTTGTGTGATTGTATGGGGTAGGTAGGTTTTGATTCAGTTTAGGACCCCTTTTTGCATTGCTTTGTAGGCCATAAACAGTACCTTAAAGTGTATCCTTTCAAGCACTGGCAGCCAATGAAGGCTTGCCAGGGCAGTGGTGGCAGAGTGATGTTTGGGAATTTTCAGTAAAATATGTGCTGTGGCACTTTGAATGACTGGTAGTCTTTTTATAACTGACGTTGCTGCCCAGGTACAAGGAATTCCCATAGTCAGGTCTGGAAATGACCAAGCCTTGCACTACTATCCTATGCAATGCCTCTGGTAACCATCTGAGCAGTTTTCTCAAGGTTCTTAGTGTCGAAGAAGGTTGCTGCCAGTTGTTTGGTTTGTGTTGCCATTGTCATTTTATCTTCAAGCCAAAAACCAAGGCTTTTGATTTATGGTTTTGGAATAGGATGGTTACCTTAGGGTTCAGGCCAGTTCAATCCCATCCATCTGGAGGGGTTGCTTCTTACCACCAACACCTCCGTTTTCTCCCCGTTAAATTTAAGGCAACTTGCCGCTATCCACTCCATGACATGCTTAAGGCAGGCGTTTACGGGGGTCGAGGTTTTTTTGGTTTGGTGAGAAAGGGAGATGACAATCTGAGTGCATAGCCTGTAATGTCTGTGAGCGATCCATACAATTTCCCTATGAATTTGAGTTCTGGCTGTGACTGAATTTGCAATAAGTTCCTGAACTTTTTCTTGTAAGAAAGTTGCATTGTTTGATCGGGCACCAAAGTATATTAGGGGTATCTGGAATAGAGAGTGTTTTACCCTTTTTGAATAGCTCGTTAAAGTTTTTGGCCAAATTAATTTTGTTTGTGAAATATTTAGATTTCTTTTCTACAATCAAAAACATTTAATCCAATATGTATTGTTTGTATGTGGTTCTTTTTCTCTGCCCCACCATGGTTTTTTCTCCACACCCGTTCTTGGCGCCTGCACGTTTGCTTAAAAAGTCTCAGGCCCGTTGAAAACCAGAGGGCAGTGGGATTATTTCTACGTTTTCTAAGAGTTTTTAGGGGGACAGTTAAAGATACTGCTGCATTAGTCCAGTCCTTGTAATTAGACCAGAACTTAACTTTCAGCACATCTCCTGCTGATCTACTGAAGGAGATGCGATCATCCAGCTGTTGTGGGATTGGTGTTGGTAGATTTAAATTTCAGTTTAAAACTCCAGGCAAACAAATTAGAAGAACTTAACTAACCTATCCAATCACGTTTTTCATTCAATACTGATACTTTGCTTGAATTGCTGACACAAATATCTATGGAACTAAAAAACAGCACTGAAACATTAACTCCCCTTACTCGTTTACTTACTGTGGATCAATCCTTTTATAGATGTGGAATGCTGTTTGTTTTAAAAAAAACAAAATACCGCTACATGTAATGATATGTATTTGGGATTTATATAGTGATGCACAAATTTAGTAAGGATCCGCGTATCAATATATATTGCATTAGGACTGGCATAGCAACCATGTCAGAGAAAGGGAGAGAACAATAGGTCGTTGCAGTGAGCAGGTCATTGTACAATGTATTGGGAGGGTCATGTGTGCGGCTGCCAGTAATGAAATAGCTGGGGTGCACTATATAAGTCAAAATTGAGGTGCGGTTCAAGAGTGATGTGAACGTCCTTGTACTAGCATAGTGGGTAATGCTCCAGCACGTGCCTGAAAGAACCTGGCAGGTGTGATAGTGAGTCCCTAGAAACTCGGGGAAAGTGTTTCCAGGTTGAGATTGAGATGCTTTGGATGAGTTGTGTGTGGATTCTAGAACTGGGGCACTAGAAGCTCCTCCAGGTTAGGAGCAAAGTGGCTTATCCTACCTGCAGTGGGCTTCAGTACAGGAGAGCAGGAGGGAGGCTGCAAGTCGTGATGCTCTGCGCTGGCAAAGCTAGATGTGGTTCTTAGTAATGGAAATGTTAGTATGCCAATAACATTCTAAACTACTGTATACCATTCCATGTTGTAGGTACTTTATTAGCGCCATTTCAACTATAGATTTCAGATAGCGATTTTGATCTAAAATTGTTCTCATTCTGTGAATATTTCTCATCTCAGCCTTAGTGTTTGAATTTGAGCTGTCTATTGACTCGTTCCACGACATATATATTGCATGTTCAAACTTTTTTTTATTAAATAAAATCTAAACTGGTCCGTCAAAGATGGGCAAACATGATTTAGTCCCTGGCACTTTGTTGATGCCGAGGCATTTTCATGGATTTGTGACTGTGTGGGTGTTTCCAAATATGACAAAGTAAATTACATGTTATTAATTCCCCGGTTCAGCCTGCTCAGTTGGCAATTGCAAATAATACATTAAATGAACTAGAGTATAGATTATTCAAGTAGTTTACGTTTGCAAACCTGGCACAAAGGAAATTTGCAAGCTTTGAGAAGACAAAGTCACGAAACAGAGGGAGTGTCAATTGGGCATTCCAGCTTCTTATAATTCACAATTAAATTCAACAATTAACTAATATCTCCCAAGTGGTCACAAAACATTGAATGGTAGCAGTGTTGCAGTAACCATTCACAAAGCATAAGTTGCCCATGGGGATATTATCTTTATCTATAAAGTTGTGTAATTGTGAAAGTGCAAAACACAGTTGCCTTACTGCCCTTAGTGGGTCTTTGATAAGTGGTCGGGCATTGCAACAACTGATATTTGTCATTACGCGGAGCCAAAAAATCAACGCTCAACCAATATTGTACCAAGCAAAGATACATAACACCTTTGTCTGCTCAATGGTGATGAAAGAGGGCCTCTAGGTATTTTATCATAGGATCTAGCCAATATATCTAAACTCTAGTGTTTTGTCTGAGAGACAGAACGTAGATGCCTCTCACCAGATCTTAAAAGGAGTTATTGAAATATGAGTTCATGTAACTGTTCGGATAGATGATGCAAGATGGTGTTTCTATTTTCCCTGAGCAGGGAAATCTGGGTTGTGTAAAAAGCAATGCATAGGCACACCATTGCAACAATCTCCTTAACGTATTCTCCTCCCTGGCAGGCTTTAAAGGGGGAAGGAAGCAGAAGGGAGTGCCATCTCATTTTGCCTTTGAGAGCAGAACCCTTAGACTTAGAGGGAGGTGTGGGAGCCAGTGTGTGCCAGCTCCTCATTGGCCCTGCTTGTGAAAGTAATGGCAGAATATTTAGCAGATAAGCTAGGAAATAAGAGAAAGATCGAATCTATGGTAACTTGCTTTCTGTTTACATCCCTCCTAATGGTATCTGTTGTTTCAATTAAGGATTTACCAGAGTTGGTGCAGTTTTCACAACATGTGTTGTGTTGTGTTACTAGTACAATTGCGCTGTAATCAAGGCCTGTCAGTCATGGGAATGAGGCTTCTCCTCAGATTAGACCACCAATTATCTACTTTAATTGAAAACATCCTATATCTTTGATTTAATATTACTTTTTTAAAAGGATGTGGCACATATGCTTTATGATATCCCAAGTGTCAGCTGGCATGACATTCAGATTTCACACTCTATTAATTTCTAACAGCATTTATTTCTGTTTTGTATATGAAGTGGTGCTACATCGCACCCGTATGGGATGCCAAGCTTTTTTAGGGGTCCATGAGTATGCATTAAAGTGCTCTTATATCTTTCGGGATCTTGTTTGCGCTATATAAAACTTTATAAATACATTTAATTCTACACTTCCGATACGCAGTTCTCGGCTTCACTTAAAACCAGTGGGCCAATGGACACCGAACCTGCCCCACTTGCAATGGAGCCACTTGCCCCATGGCTGACCCTTAGATCATGTTAATTCTGACACACAGTGGCACATATCAGTGGACCTAAACTCACTGAAAAACTAAACTGCTTCCAGAAAGAGCACACAATAAACCACTGCTCGTCCACATCTTCCAAAAATATACTGTGGTTATCTTAGATGTGGGCCCCTGAATTAACATCACAGGTGCAAGCTAAAGCCACACACTTTCTTTTTACAATTTCCATCTTTTCTCCATTGCAAAAGCAATCTTGTTTCAAGATGTACATCTCCAAGGAACTCCTGCTGCACCTCCGCATTTTAATCTTGGATGGTCTGGAATCCCTTCTTGCTGATCAGTTTACTTCTTAACCGTACTGTCTTCAGGCCAAGAAAATCGACTTCCTCATTATGGCCTTTGTTATTTCCATCATTTCACCCCTATACATCACAAGTATGTGCATGTCTACAGATGTCTGTGAATTGATAAACAGCAGTTGTATTTGAGGAAAGCTCCAACCTACAATGAGGGGGACTAAATCTGTGTATCGTTGATATTGAGCATCTTACATTTGTTGTATATGACCCTCAAATCAAACCACCAAAGCTGACCTTTCAGTTGTGCCTATGCCTCCCACATTTTTCCTGGCATCCACCTCATCCTTCCCATCCACCAACCCTTCGAGGTATGAACTTTTTTATTCCTCATCCACAGTCTGAAAATAGAGCAAGAGGATTTATAAATTCAATAGGATCCTTGCCTATTCTGAGATTTTGATTGATAATGCTTACCTCATCACAGTAAAAGGCTACACTAACACTGGCCGTCTCATCCCACTTTTGACATTTGTGCATTGGAAAAGACCTCCAAACCATCATTCTCTTTCATGGTCAACGATATTTAGTGGGCAGAAGTGTGTAGTCCCCTCTAACCCTTTGAATATTTCAGCTACCATACAATTCAATAACAACAGTGAACACGCCAGGCAACCTGAACATTAAATGATCTATAAGTAATTGCAAATGTCTGATCTTCTCTCAATGAGTCAACCTTCTTGCAGAACTGCCAGACCTAATTTCCATTCCATCTCTCTCCCTTGAACTGTGTTCCACTCACCCCTTCAAGCTCACTCCCAATCTTTCTTCTTAATGATTCAGTATCATTACTCTTCTCTATCAGTGCCTTGCTGGGTGTCCTCAAAAAAGGATCCGCAGGTAAAAACACCTATGACATAACCACCATCATTATAATCCACAATTTTCACTTCTTGGTTTTCATTATAGTTTGGTCAACAACTTAATGATTAACTCAGCAAACGTATATCGAGCGCTGTGTTTATGTACTCCTATCATATTGATGTGACCCTTAATATGTACAGGTGCATTGAAACACACAACGTGAAAAACGAAATAAACAGAATTTAAAAAAAAGATGCGGTCAACATCTTTTCAGCATCTGAAATAGAAAATATTTTCCTCTGACTTATTATATCCTTACTTAAAATAGAGACCAGAGTACATAAGGGGGGGTTTATGTATCTGGATTCATTCTCTCTCAAGGGGCTTACAGTGTATTTCAGTCTCTATTAAACAAGGCAGTAACAAACTAAACTACCTCCCATCAAATGCGCATTACCAGAACATTTTCAAATACATGGACTCCCTTTGCTATTATCTTGGTCTTACCAGTATGTTATCAAATTATTTATCAATAACGTGTTTAGCAGTAGACTTCAAATATTGACCAAATCTCATCATGGTCCCACCTAAGCAAAATATGGCCTGTTCCTGATCCAAATTGGTTCTTGAATTGTTGGGCCATCCTTGGGTAACTTCTGATGATCTTCCTCTCTTCGTGGAAGTCCAACTTTCCAAGGTTCTGAAGATTCCGTTTTCACCAGAAAACAGTGCCCGTTTAAGACCAAACAATGGTACATGAGAGCCTCTGCCACCTGAAACGTTAAGACGGAGCATGAGAATGTTGCTGGATCAAAATCAAACTAGCCATCCAATTGCATTACCTGCACTCCCACACCAGGATAAAGATGCTAGGAAGTCATTCATGTTAATTTGTCTGTCACATAATTAAGGACCAGAGTTGAAGACCATGGCATATAATGAATGGTAGGACAATAACACCTTTTAGTGTCCGATGGAAAAGGTGCATTGAGTCTATTCGTTTTTTTCCCTTCCCTCCACTTAACCTAGATTGTATTGTAATTGCATTTATACAGCGCTTACTACCCCTGACCAGGCGTCGAAGCACTTTCACAGTGACTAGCACGCTACCCCAGACCCATAAAGGATTAGTAGTGAATTAGTATAGTGAAATATGAAAGTAATTTAAGTAGTAGATATGTTAGTCAATTACTTAGATTGAGAGGGATAGTGGAGGGATAGAAGACGGAAAAAGGTTTGCATTTATATAGCGCTTGCTACCCCTGATGAGGTGTTGAACCGTTTTTATCGGCGAGTAGCTCGCTATTGCAGGTTAACAACTGTGGTCAAAGATCTACATTTAAAGCTTTGGGATTGGCTGAGCCAATTGTAGCATGCTACTTCAAGATACTTCACATGGCTGCAGTCAGAACCACCCAGTGATCCTTAGGGCAGTAAGAATGAGGCTGCAAGGAAGATCACCCCCTAAGGGAGAAGGGAAATGAGAGAAGGCTGTCATTTATTATATCTTATTGTTGTTAGATTAGAGCAGATACAATTTATCCTCTGTGAAATGGCAATGATCACAGTCTTCATTTGCATATTGTTTTATGTTCTCTGTATACGCCTTTGCAAACCTTTTTCAAGAGAGGGAATTACAAGAGAAGAAATAAAGAGACATAAAACAAGCATCGTGTAACGTCATAAAACGCCTTTCGAAGGACAGGCTGTGTAGATCATTAATTGCGTATTTGCCTGATCCATCAATAATATTTATAATGATAATGGGTACTTAATGTTCAAATAGAAATAAAGTACTAAATACATTCTGTGGGTTTTTACTACATGATACATATCACTTAATCTTTCAGAGAACACGTTATGGTTATTTCAAGGAACACCTGATGAAAGCTTGACCCCTGCAGGTTTGATTTTCAGAGAATTACATGCAAATTAGTTCCATTAAAATGCGAACCCTGAATATAAAGCACGTCTTCAAAGTGTGTCTCTCTGACTCCAGCCTTAAAGCAAATGTTTAACACTCCGCATACTTTCATGTTACTTCAAGACCTATGGCAGTTGCAAGTCTTACCAACATTTAATCCGATTTTAGCCTAAAATGTAACGAGATCCATAAAAAAAATTCTAGGCTCTCATTTTCCCTTTGCTCACACTGAACCAGCGACGTGTAATAGCATTAAGCGTATGCACATCTATATGCTGCATCCTACCTGCTAATATGATAAGGTCCTTGACTTAAAAAAAACTTTAACAAAGCTTTCCTAAAAAAAAAGTTACAAAATGTATTGAAATCAGAAAGGTTTACAAATGTCTATCCCGCTCCATTGACTGGTAATAACAGAACAGCTTTCACCGCCTCTTGCTTCACATCTTCCCTGGTCCCTTCCAGGACCGGACTGGACGTAGTGGGCACCAGACATTTTCCTGGTGGGCTGGAAGGGTTGGGGCTGTTATTGCTACTAGGGGCTTGTTTTGCAGCAGTGCTGCAATATAGGCCCCCTGTAACAAAAGCGCAGCAGTGTTTCCCACAAGCCAACACCCCTCCCCCTGGTTCCTCCCTCTAACTTTGAATTTACTTTTATTGAAAAAAACAAATCAGTACACACCATAGTTAATTACAGACTATTTCAACTGTTTATTTTTTTATTGAAGACGTTAAGGATAATACGGGCATGAAAAAAATAACAGCTCAATAAGTATTTTTCTATACAGCACATTAAAATGTCAGTCTTAGAATAGGTAGTTAGCACAAGCAGTTCAAGAAATGTCAGCAGTGTTGCTAAATTGTTCAAGTTCTGTTACTGCAATGAATACTGTATTTCTGTATGTATTGCACACAAGTTTTTTGATGGAGACACAGCATCATCAGCGCCCAGAAACCCCTCGGGGTGACAGTGCTGCGCTCTTCAAATGTTGATTGATTAATTGATTGACAGCATTTTCCAAAGTCTTACTAGGATGGCTTGATGAATGCAAGGACAAGACTTTTAACCACGCAACATTATTTTTTTATTTAATAAAAAGGCAGGTCTCAAAATTGTTGTGAATGCAAGGTGTAAGAAATAGGATTATTAGTTGTGCAGGATCTGAGGCCTGCAGAAGTAATAGGTCCACAATTTCTCTTTACTGGGATCCAAGCACCACATTGTAGCGCTTGACTCTCAGGGTGACAAAGCAGAGCAGTCCAAGGAACCCAGGGGAGGTAGTGTGGCTAGTAATCACCCTTTGCTGGTATGTAATAAATGATTGTTCAGTCAGTGCTTTTTCTTTGGAAAAAGAAAAACGACATTACATACACAGTACTAAATATTATGCATTAATTTACAATTATACACATAAAGCATATTACAAATCTGGATTATTGGATTAAGTAATGAAATCACATTTTACAACAAAGGGTCATGACTCTCAAAATCACAGTGCCCCCCCCCCACCTATACCAGATAACACAGTATCACTTATTTATTTATTTTACAGAGTTTTATATAGCGCAAACTTGACCCGAATCAGGTATCAGAGCGCTTTACATAGCACCAGTTGCATTACATTAGGACACATTCATTTTTTTGTTAGGCACGCGAGATTAAGTGATTTGCCCAGAATCACAGGATGTTCAACTTCATTGCCGATACTCGAGCCCAGTTCCCCAGATTCAAGGTAGACCGCCCTAGCCGTTAGTCCAACTCCTCTCCCCATCAGATGAAACAGGCATATTGGCCTCATCAAGGGTTCACAATATTCGAAGAACAATCCACATGTTAAAATCACAATCATTTTGTGTGTAAATGTAGTAACCATTAATCACCATGCGTAAATGCAATTACTTTTTACAGTTTATGTTGTCAATTAAGAATATCAACCTGGACTAGTAACCCCAGTCAACATTATTATATCAATAAAGCGTTTTAAAATGAACATACCTGTCTGCATGCTTTTCATAAGCTTTCTGGCCAAATAAAACAGCCTCTAGAGAATGCCACTTACAGCCCATATAAAATGCAACCATCGAACGACCCTCTAGAGGGTGCTGCACTCCTAGATATAGAGGAAAAGCTTCAGCTTTGGGAGTGCTTTAAACAAATATGTGAAAATCTTGGCTTGTCATGGATTCTTTGACCCTGCAAACAGAGGGTCAGTTTTCAAAGATTATTTTCTGGGGGCTGCTGTAACTCCTACTGCCCCCTCCACAATACTTTCTGAATGTGTTGGTGGTCCTCCTGGGGCCACCACAAGGCAAGACAACATTTTAGTAAGAATGCCCCGCGGGGCATGATGGAGTGTTCCAGCCAGGAGCAGTATATATTTTAATAGCAGCTCTCCCTCTGTGCCAGGGAGAACAGCTAGCCTTTCCTTTTCCTTTCCTTTCCTTTTCTTTTTTTTTGTTTTGTTTTCTTGTGGATACCTGGTCCCACCTGGGCAGCACTCATGTCTCCATTTGTTGGGGGCAGGTGTGGAGCCCACCTCAGACTGCCATGGCCAGCTCCTAGCGTGAGCAGCTTCTCCTTCGCTGCAGCCGTAGCCAGCAACTCTTCTTCCCAGACACGGGCACGGTGAGCAGGGGACAGGCTCAAACCATTTGGGGAACTCCAGTTAGTGCCAGGGCATTGAGCCCCGGCTCTCCATGATACAAAAACTGGCTATAGGGTTGGGATCCCCACGCATCTGGTACGCTGGACAGTTCCTCATGCATGCCCCCTCCAAGGCTTTCATTTTGAAAATACTCATACATTGACCCCTGGGCCCCATCCCATCCTGGGGGTAATTCCAGGCTGGCCGCGGACCCCCATGCACTCTGCTGCTCGCATGTCATCAACTTTAAAAGGCCATACCTCATTTCCCATTCGGCTGATTTTTAAGACCATTGGCTCATTTAACTCCTGGTGGTGAGCTCCAGCTTCCAGGAGCAGTTTTGACAGATCTCCTCTGCTCCAAATTTGTGTGCATTTCAGGGAGCTGGTTGCAATGCCCTTGGAGAAACTCACTGGTCCTTGGTCCTTTTGGGCATTAGGGTGTTTCTCCTTACAGTTGTCTGTGGCAGCAGCAACACCAACCCAAAAAGCACTTTGTCTCCCTTGTGCAATAATTTTAAAAGGGGTGGAGGTTCTCGAAGCCAGGCATCCCTGGCAAATCCTAGGATACCACATTACCTTTTAACCCCTGTCCCAATACTCTTGCACAGCTTGCTGGGACAGTTCAAGATGGCGTCATTCAGGACCCACTGGTCACATATGCTCTTTGGGGTTTCAGCTCTGCCCCTCACTGATATGACTGCCAGGGCCTTTCCCACTAAAACATCAAAGAGCAACTTGCTACTGTGTTGGCATTATTTGTCTTGACTTCCTCCTTTCAGTGGGCCTGAGCTGTCCCCAGCCCTGGTACTGTGTGGCAGGTAATTAACAGATGCAGATTTAAGTTCCAAACCCTTCCTCCTCAGGAGATGAAGTAAGCACTGTTATGTATTCCTTTTGTATGTGGCAGCCTTTGTTACCTCTGCTGGGGAGAAATGTAATTAACTTGGACCAGCAGCCTGACAAAAGGCCTTGGCTCTGATCCTGAGCTGAGCCAGAGAAATATGACAATTCAGGATGACCCATAAGATGTACAGATATGTGTCTGGGACTTGTGGAATCCATCTTGGTACATATGTTTAGCCCCATTTTGATATTTTGGTGGACTTTAAAGCCAAAGGGAAGCAAAACTTCACTCTAATGCATATTTCACCCCTTTTGTATAATAAAGTGTAACTACAGACAAAATAGTCAATCAAGCTGACTTTCACTATGAGTGCCTACTAATATTATAAGGCCTACCCCAGGTCAATATCTAACCCTACAGAGTCCCCTCTGTGCCAGGCTATTTGTGTACAGTTACCGGATGCACATGATGGTAGTATCACACATGCAGCCCGCAAATGTGTGCACACACATTCACACATAGCCAGCCAAGTGCCCCTTACCCTAACTGCATTGCAGCATCCTTATCGTAAAAGGCAGACACTGGCAGTAAACATGTGCAATCCATTTACTGCATGCTTACCATGGGTGAGACACATGTAGTGTGACTCATCCATAATAAAAAGTACAATACTGGGTGATCAAAATAAGCATAAAATTCAGGGCATATTAAATGGATGGAGTACATTTTCAACACAAGGGTTATTTTCTTATTGGTTTTAAAAATCTTTTCTCATGTGATCATTGGATGATTTCAGTGGTGCTCAGGAGAACACATTATGTTCCCCTGTTTGCACACCACTATTTAAAATCATTGAGCAGTAAAACTAAAATCGGGAGAGAAAAGGATGCGAGTGCTCAATTCACCTCTGTTTCCCTTGAGCACTTTTTAGCTCACCCATGGTATTGGTCTAGACCACCAATTCATTAGCGGTTGTGTATCCGCAGATACTGGGTCCTTTTTGTTAACAACATATTCTCGTATTTACTATTGTCTCTTCCATATGACTTATCTATTAGACACGCACTTGATCCTCTGATGGATCTTGTATTGTGCTACTGAGGGGTCGGATATAGGAGGTCTAACATTCGGATATCCAATGAGGATCAGGAATTGGATATCAGATTCACAAATTTTAATTCAATTCATGTATATGACTCGCAGCACTAGACTATAAAAGTAAAGGATTATTAAGCTAGTCCAAACCTTCTGAAGAAATTTAGCTGGACTAAAATCATGCAAATCAACAATTCTGTCAAGGCAATACAAAACAATAACATTAGTACCTGATGATCGGAAGTTTATTTCTGCTAATCTCTCCCTGTCATTAATAAATCAATTGAAATGCAAAATCAACTTAAGGAGACAAGTCATTATAAGCCAGAGTCTATGTTTAGTTAAAGGCACATTTATCAAAGCGATCATAAGGGCAATACATCATTAGAGTGCAGGACAGTCAAATTAGTTTGGGCTTGCCATAAATTGAGAAGGAGCTTTGGAAAAGTTCAGCAAGGACATGAGCCACGACAGCTCATATGCAGTGTCCCATCAAGAAAGAGTCCAATCTTGGTGCACACAACATACGCATCAGCCAGGAAAGAGCAAGTAGAGTCCGCAATAGTTTCCAAAAGACTGGTGCAGGAAAATCATAGAGCAGTGTACGGGGTCTGTCAGAGAGTACCTCCATCCATCAAGTCAAGTATAACATAATCCTCCAGTTCAGGGTGACACCTCCTTGGTCACCTCATTGTGTCAGACTACTCAGTCAATTGGTAAGTTCATATAAGATGATTGTCATATGGCGTAAAGTAAGACACAAATTATAGAAAGCGGTGTTACTGATCACGGAATATGTCAGATCATCCGGTATACGTAAACTTCCAAACAATGATCCTTAGGTACATGAGTGAGTTCAAGAGGACATTTTCCCATAGCAAATGTTCCCAAAGTATCAATTTTTGTTGCAATAGTCCTTGTAAGTAAGTGAGAATTCTTCCAATAAGACACAGTTTTGCTTCACATTGAAAGTTCAGGAAAACTTCTCACGAGTGTAAGACAAAGCAAAGTAGGAAAAATGCAGGCCTATAATAAAGTTAATTTAAAATATGCAGAATATAAAGTAATGGAATTGCACATTCAGTATTCTAAAAATCCTTTCAGTTTATAAGCAATCAGAATGTTATTTGTTGGACTGCAAACATCACATGTAACTACGACACATTACTGTATTTTCAAAATACAAACTTGTAAAATTATTTCAAATTATAAAATATTATCGTTTAAATGGTTTACATTAGTACACATATGAAGATTATTATCTACATTTTTCAGGGCATTTGCACTAAATATATGGCTATACAACATCAGTTTTCTTTTCTCACTAGGTGCACAATTTCACATATGTAAATGATAAAACTCAGAATGAAACCCCTTAATATCACGCATACAATTATCTAGATCACATTTGATTTAATTAATTCTTTACATACATTACTATTTCAATAGGAATGATTCGGAATTTCATAAAATGTGAGTACATCACTTTAACTTATTAATACATGCTGATATAACATGTTTAAGCTGGTTAATAAAATATTAACCTACTTTATTCAAATGAATATGATTTCAACTATTCTACAATTATCTGCATGTTTTTGCAATGCAGTAACTAGCTTCTTGTAAATTTATCATGTTTCTATAAAGTTAGTTACTGCACATTTATTCATAGGTTACTCAAAACGTCTGAATCGGTTTATGGGTCAAGCAAGTATTCTGACAGCTTTTCAGCTGCATCCGTTGCTACTTTTCCCTGTAAACATCCCAATTAAATAATAAATCTGGCTAGTGTGCTCAGTGAGCATTAGCTTGCCCTCTTCCATTGTGACTGTATCAACATCTGTTTTGGTCACTGAGACTTTCTGTAGAAAATACCACTATTTTCTTTCCTAGTTCTTAGTCAAAATAATGTTGGTTTGGACAAATAAATCACTAAAAGGACTACACCATTTAGACACCTCCTAGTTCCTAGCTATTGTTATTATTGGGTAAGAAAATCAAACTTATGATTTGTACATATTTACAGATCAGGTAGTATCACTGTAAGCTTTGTGGTTCCTGTTTCTTTAGTTATTCATGAAAATGTTATTTAACTTTAAGCTTTGCAGTTCATGTTCTTGGAGTTATTGATGAAAACATTTACTTTGCATTCATGTTACTCTCAAAAGTGGCTAACAGCTGTGAGATACCAGGCTCCTTCTCTTCCCCCCCCCCCAGTGGTCAGTTTATTAGAAAAATACTTCAGATTTACGTGCACTGCATGATCATGGTGTTTGTAACAGAGTAACCCCTCTTCCAAGATTGTACCACACATAATGAACAGTGGCAATTTATAAAAATAATGTATATATTGGAAACAATTACTTTCCTAATTCTATTATTTTTGGTTTGGATTTTTTGTTTAATGCTGTTGGTCAATATAATGGTGTGGATGGCTAGACAGGCTGATTTATTTTTTAGACTGAAAGGAGGGTTTACAAATGTTTAATAATATTGAAATGTCAATACTGGTAAGGAAATATAAAAAATGATTTACTATGTGCAGTCTCTTCCCTGGTATCTTTCTATACAGCTTAATACAGGAATTTGTCTTACTTCACTGAAGGCAGTAAATGGGTATAATTGACCTTTTAATAGCCATACCAGTGGGTGTGACACTACTGCAATAGAACGGAGACTCATCTTTCTCTTCAGCGTTTTGTTCAAAGTGCTAAAAACTAAAGTACTTTCTGACGGCTACCTCGAATCTGTGAAGTGAAACACCATATCATGCAACAATTATGCCAGGCATGGTCATATTTCTTATTGATGGCAACTAAAGGGGGAGGGGGAGTTTCAGAGAGCAGAATTTTCAACGCAAAGTGGACTACTTCAAGTCTTATATCTGGTAGACTGGAATTTAAACAAGTATTGAGAAGCCAGCCTTAGGCAATTGAGCTGATGTTACTTTTAAAAGATGTTGGTTATGGAGGTTGGCCCTTCCCAGGAAGAACTATTGGGCAGAGCTAAGAGCTGAGTTATGGTTTGTACTGTTTCACTGACAACTAGCAGAGGGCAACTAGTGCCAAATGCATGTACTCTGTTCTAGGCATGTCGAGGGGTTGGTAGCTTGATCAGGATACAATGCCCAAGAAACACCTTTTACCATGCTAGTCATTTGAGGGATAATTGACAGGTTTAAATCAAATGTGACCCTAGTTTTGGAATTTGTTATCAAGATTGGTTTAGTAATGGTGCCTCCAGGTGGGTTTATATAGCAATTCCCAATCTAAGGTAATTCTGGGGGTTTAAGGTGGGATTATGTTATGAAAGTGGCTGTAGAACAGAGACAAATATTGCTCTGAATTTGTCCAAAAACATTTAGGTAAATAAGATGTTTCTGTTGGATAAAGTGTTTGATTGGTTTAGGGTGAGGCTTGGGTAAGTGCTATCGTTAGTTAGGTATGGGGTTTAACAAAGGGTTATGATTATGTCTTCTGTTACAATGGAGGAACATTGAAGAGAGGGCTTGGCGGCTAAGATCAGAGGTCTGGGTTATATTTACTGTTAGGATTACATTTTTGTTGAAGGTTAATGTAAGGTTTAGCAGGAGTCTCCATTCTTTTCTGTAATAGGAGCTACTTACGTTCATGAAATTCCTCCCGAGCTACTAATACTGTTAGAGCTGCAATAGTTGCTACCTTAGATTACATTAGTGGCCACCATATGCAGATATTACCAGAATTGATAAGTTCAGTGCATCTGGCACAGTTGCTAGCAGTAATGAAAAAATGCTTTGTCAATGCGGAATCCCTCTAAATGGGTAATGCATGACAGCCTTAGCTGCAATTGTTCTAGCACCAAATTAATCAAATTAGTGCTGGTCTCCTCTACACCATTTGATTTTCAACTCTCAAATATCAACTTAAATATATTTTAGAAATGCCGCCATTTGTTTTCCAAACATCAGCGTACGAGTTATCAAACTACACACATTTTTCTCTGGAATACATGCTTTTCAATTTGGTATACATATATTATTTCCACCTATCAAAAGCTTCTACTTTAGTTGACTAGACTACTTACAGGTAGCTGGAGAGCTACCAGTAGCTCATGTCTTTTAGTTCCTACAAATTTATATCGGATCAGCACGTTTAGATAACAGAAACTGAAGAATTGGTACACCCCAAAGGATATGTTAGCCTTTAGACCAGCTAGCTTACAGTGCCACCATAAGTCCTCTAACTGTACCAAGGAGCGAATAGTTTCTGGCAACTAACGATCATGACAACCCTTGATCCTTCAGGGATCATTGAAACAGTGTACTACTATTCGCTCAGTCTCTTGTGCTCAATTGGTCTCAGAGAAATACACAGAATAAATGATGGGGACGTTTTCAATAAGCATTTATTGAACCAGCGTCATTCTAGTATAAAATAAGTGTGCTGCAACAATCATTAGAAAGAAACAGATATATACGATTGCAAGCACCAACAGAGTAAATAAGAGGTAGAATTCTGCTATGGTGCCTAAACAGTGAATATACGCAGGCATATGGACACATTGCAATAATCATGCATACTCTTAAAATGCTAACCCTATCTGAGTGTACCTAAATGTACCAAGCGTGTATGTAGGGTTTAAGGCCAAGAATCCCCTAGGAAAGAGACAACCCCATTACCTGATGGGACCTTGTCTTGGTCTCGAGTTGGACACCCCACAAGGGATGTCAGACCACTGCGTGCTGGAGCTCCTGGAGGCCGGGACCTCAGCGTCTAGTGTCAGTGTAAAAGCTTCTCCTCTGGTTTGCCTGGTGAAGATGTGGTTCTTATACATCCGAAAGGTACGCACAGGGGTTCTACCTAGACCTGTATTGGTACTGTGGGTCTGTCGTCAAAGGATGATGATAGCAGTGACTTTTGTACAGAGTTATTATACACAAAATGGTAATCCTGCTGTGTGATACTAAGAATCATCATGGATAATAAATGAGGCTAGTTTTTGTGGAAAACACAACATTTATCCTGCACATAACTAGTCAAAAGGTCAGTGCCAGAACCGTTATGTGGAGCAAGGTAGGACAAATGTAGGTAAAAGGCTGTGCAGCTACCTAGACCAAAGAAAAAGGGGGAACCCCTAATGAACTAATATAGGTAGAGAATCAGGGGAAAATCAAATTAAACACAAAAAACATACCCTACCCTTTATATTTTTGCATGTACAATGTATCATGTATTTAAATCAAACCAAAGACACTCGGACTGGACCAAAGGAAAAAAAAAAAATATATATATATTTTTCATTCATAGGAACCAAAGGAAAAAGTGATATTAATTGTTTTCATTAATACTTTTTTAACAAAATAGATAGTCATATAAATCACATTTTTAGATAATCCAGGAAAACAGTTCCGAAGAGACATACATTCACAAATTAATTGAATTAATATATTACAATAACTAAACAAATCGCTATATACAAATATAGTGCTAAGAGACAGGATCCCAACAAAAAACACAACTAATCAATCCACACACTCATTCGTACTCAAACCAATTTCGTATTTGATATTTGTGTGATGTGTGGATTTGTGATGCTGTACGAAATTGGTTTTAGTACGAATCAGTGTGTGGATTGATTAGTTGTGTTTTTTTGTTGGGATCCTGTCTCTTAGCACTATATTTGTATATAGCTATTTGTTTAGTTATTGTAATATATTAATTCAATTAATTTGTGAATGTATGTCTCTTTGGAACTGTTTTCCTGGATTATCTAAAAATGTGGTTTGTATGACTATCTATTTTGTTAAAGTATTAATAAAAAAATTTAATATCACTTTTTCCTTTGGTTCCTAAGAATAAAAAAAAATATGTATATATATATATATATTTTCCTTTGGTTCAGTCAGAGTGTCTTTGGTTTGATTTAAATACATGATACATTGTACATGCAAAAATATAAAGGGTAGAGTATGTTTTTTGTGTTTAATGTGCAGCTACCTAGGCCTACATTGGGGTACACTGGGGCTCATAACACCCACTCCTCATCCGAAGGACTATATAATAAACTAATGATAAAGTATGTCTGTCTAAGAAGCATAAAAAACACTGTTTAAAAACAAATGTTAAAAACATCTAAAAAACATGGTATATGTAAAAACAATGTAAGAATTAAAAACACAGATAAAAAAAAACTCGAAGTTCTCTATCTAGACAATATACTGTTTAGATCAACTGAGCACATCGAATGCCATGGTGCTCGGTGAGAGCAAGAAGAGAACAATAAAACAAAATTATGTTTCCGAATTGCAATTTGCCTTGTTTTGGAAAATGGGAATTGTTCCCATCACACGGAGAGTCAAATGTTTATGTGACTTGTGTGGGAGATGCAACATCAATGTTGCTTGCCTTCGCAGGCGACGGTCCCTGTAACACCTGTTGGATCAGGTAAATGGAGCAGAGGTGATCGTCTCCGGTTCCCACAGCAGCTGCTGAGGAAGCACTCAACACCTGTGAGACTGTTGCAGAGCCGGTGTCCATTCCAACAGGAGTTGAAGCATCCCATGGTGGCTCTAAGAATGCCGACATCAAAATGAGAATATGTGGGCCTTTAAGGGGTCCAGTAGTACGTCTGTGTCTGGTGGCACAACCGATGGAAGGGTTAGACATATGTCCAACACGCATTCTTATCTGCAGAATAGGCATTGGAGCACAGGCAAGACACAGTCAACCCAGACTGATCTGAATGATAGGAACCAATGCTCGCTTAGATTCGGAAGTGTGCCCAAATGGAGTACCATGCGCTCACGGCAATGCCGCACAAGGAGTGCTTTTTTTTAATCTCTTTGGAAGATGGAACGTCCATTGCGTAGCAAGAAAATTAAAACCAGGATACCCACTACAAGTAGTAGGACCTGTGGAAGCCCTCCAAAAACGCTTCCTAATATGGAGTGTATAAGTGATGGGATAACTCCGAGGATTGTCTGAAAGGTGCTCAATAGTCCAGAAACTATGCTCTTAAAGAGGTGCACAATCCCCCTTGTATCAGACGTGTTAAAGATAGATGTACCATTTCCCTGAAATGGAAAGTGAAGTTCGTTGGGACTAGTCCCTGTATCTCAGTCGAAGACTTTGCAACCTGCAGGTCAAAAGTCTCTTGTGCTGAAGATAAGGCCACATCCTTCTGTAAAAGCATGGCTTTCAGTCTGCTCAGAGAATCAAACCGTGTAAGGGAAACATTCAATGAAGACCATAGTAGCACATCCCAGACTGCGTGGCTCAGTGGAAACAATACTTGCATACAACAAGTAACCCTGGAACTTACTGTGACCAGATAAGCGATGCCTGGAAGCATCCCATAACAACCTTGATCATTCAGCGTCAGATAACTCCAATTCGAGAGCAGTTTAAACACTGGATGAATCACAGCAGCTGGGGACCCTCGTAAGTGACCTGATAAGTGTGCAACTAAAGCATTACATGCTCCGTGAAGCATGATATCTAGACAAATTGGAGATCCACTTAAAGAATTCTTACAGTCTGAACAACTGAGAAAAATGTCAGTGTCCCCATTCCTGCATTTAAATTTGTATGGTAATTCCCAAGATTCATGTATGTATCTTTTACCCAATTTCCAATTTCCAATTTATAGCTTTATTCGAGATAAAAAACTCATAAAAGCATGAAGCATACATAGCATATAAACAATCTCTTATAAAACTTTTTGTTTACAAAGAATAAAAAACGTTAAAATACATCCACGATTCTGGAGGTCATAAAATTATTTAGCCAATATAAAAGCAGAGAAGCAAAATTTTCATAACTGGGAGAGCAAGCAATGGTCTAAATTCTTTTCTCCTATACTACCATTAGACAAGAGATTTTTTTCTGATGGCCCAAGCCCATCCCAGATATTTGGTAACTGCCACGGCAATGAATGTTGAAGGGCTGGTACAGATAATCCTTAGAGCAATATCGCTCGCTCTTGTGCCCAGCTGTTTACTCATAGCCTTCAGCCATACACGTCGAGGGACTGAGTAAGCCCCGCACACAAAGAGAAAGTGGGCAATGGTCTCAGACCCTGCTTTACAAACTGGGAAGACTCGAGAACTACCCTCAGCCCATCTTCCAGTTAGTGATCTGATTGGGAGAGACCCCACTCTAAGCTGGAAGTATAACTTCCTGTCCAGGGGTTTGGTTATAATATCCCAATAGGGCTCTAAGTAAGGAGATGCTTTTACTTCAAGGAATAGACCCTCCATGGAAGACGGGTTGGCTTCATTCCAGTCCCGATGTTCGACCATTTCCCAGTACTTGGTTTTTATAGTTACTTTGGACGGGAACAGGGCCTCCCCTGGGTTCTCCCAAAGCTCATTCATTCCTAAAGACCCTAACATTTTGCACAATTCCCCCAGCCATCCTATCTTGTGGAACTTGTCACTATTTATTAGATCCAGGAAGCCCCTTGCATAATGAGCGAGTTCGGGGGTGACCCATATGCGCCGCCAATATAAAATGGGTCTTAATCTAGCAATATCTGAGATGGCTTTTCTGCCTAACTCGCAACGCAGAGGCCTCATGGGTGTGCTTTTGGGGAGGCCAATTAAATTTCGGAGAAACTTATTCTCGGCGAGCGTTAGTGGTGCAAGATTCCCATAGCCCCAAAGCTCTGAGCCATAGAGCACCGAACTAATGGCTTTGGCTTCGTATACTTGTAGTACTGGCGCTATGGGTTTGGTCAATGACCTTTTGTGTTCGACACCTATAGTACCAGTGGTTTGGCGGAATTTAAGAGCCGCCATTTCTATATGTTTCCCCCATTTTGCACCTTTAGCTATGTGGGTATCTTTTACCCAACGCTTCATGCCTTGCTGGTGATACAGTAGACAGTATTGAAATTGAAATGTCATGACTGACAGTGTAACATGGCCATGAATTAACCATTCTGTGGAAGGTGACTCAGCCACAGTGAAAGGTAATTGGTCCAATTTTTTTTTATTATTATAAATTTGTATTTGAGCGAGAGAGACAACAAAATCAGTTTTCTCACCCCCCCCCCCTCTTTTTGTCATCCCTGGCTCCCCCCACCCTCCCCCGGCCCACTTTTCAACCACATCTCATTCCAATCTCATAGTGCTACAGTAATCTCCAACAATCTTCAATTGTGCTGTTAAAACTGGCAGGTACCAAGGTGCATTAAACAATACATTGATTCTTCAAATTTCAAACTTCTAGAGCATAGCAGCATAGTTAATGAAGGTAACATTTTGGGCGGGTCGGCAGATAAAAGTGCTACGTGCTGGATGCAATGTAATTGTAAACGATAGTACAGTTTAGAGTGCCAGGTGCCTAGCTATAAACAGAACTTACTCCGCGCAATACAGCACTGTTTGAGTACATAGTTATTTAATGCTCAATGAATTCGGAGGAGTTAGATATATAGCATGTTTTGTTCATAAAGTGCTTAATGCAGATATTCAAGAGCTATTCCACCCAGTCTATTACGGGCTTCCATATTTAAAATCCCCTTCTCTTTGCCTTGTGGCCCCTGCGCCATGCCACCCATTGCTGCATTGATGGGGGGCGTCGGATCTAGCCAGGCCAAGGCAATGCACAACCTGTACACTGCCACTGGAATAATTAACATCGCCCCTCCTTTTTTTCCGTTAAGGTAGATATTCCCAGCAAAATTGCCGGTGCATCCAACTCAACCTGCAGGTGTAATTTCTCCTTTAAAAACCCTTTATATCTCTGATCAGCGGTTCAAGTTTGTTATATGTTGCAAACATATGCATTATGTCCGCCTTATAAAGAGAGCAGCGCGGACAATAGGCTCCCTTTCCATCACTTCATTTCCCTATTGTGTTTGGAGTATAATAGAGCCAAAAACATGTCTTGTAAAATTGGACTTGCAGATTGACTGGCATTAAAATTGCCTGGTCCAATTTTTCAATGTGCAGCATTGTATATTTTGCATCTCTTTGTGCCATAGCTGTCTGTCTTTCTGTTAGATTGTATGCAGAAAACAGGGACATACTGTTGATGTATCACCAGGACACGTGACGAGTGCAATGAGTGTAGCGTCCAGCTCAATAATAGAATGGATCGCAATTGCGATTGCCCATGTTGAAGAAAAGAAAAATCCTGTTCTATTATATCTATTGCAGATGAAACAATGTTGTCCAGTGAAAAAATCCTGGATGCCATTGTTGACCACTGCCATAGCCTTTTCTAGGTTAACCCTATCAATCTCATGCAATCTCTCAGCAGCCTCTTGTTGAGAGATTTTCCATACTTCGTTGTAAATATCATATAAGAATCGCTTCTGATGTGGCTTCTGGGGACCTAAAAAAAATCCCTAAGATCCATATCATCAGAGAGTAAGGACAAGTTTTGTTTCACCTTGTACAGTGTTGAGGTTTCTAGCCACTCTAGGCATAACACTGTAAGATGTGACCACCCCTGAGTGTTCTGTTTGTACGTAATATGGGTCAGGCCTGTGGATACTAAACCCTTCGGTGGTAGCCCCTAAAATCTATTTGTGTCAATAGGCCAAACCAAGCATCTCTTCCAATTGGGGTCTGATGAATTGTACGAACGATCATGTGTGGCTAAGCGGCCAGGGCGGCTGACTACGGAACACAGGGCTCACTGTTCTATCCCCAACGCTGGTGGCAGCTCAGCCCAGCACCATGTGATTCTGGGCAATAGGTCGCTTAATCTTCCTGACGGCCCCCAGCGCCTTGAGACCCTTAGGGGTAATTAGTTCGCACTTTACCTGGTTATTATTATTATTTGGTAGCTCAGCAGGTTTCGTAGAACTGGCAGATGACTCATTTCAAGACATATTCAAATAGATGTCAGTATTAGGCCGAATTGAGATCTGAGTTTCATTTCTGATGTGTTGCTGTTCAGTTTCAACAGGCACGAGTTCCATTCCATTGTTGGTAACTCCTTCACTTCGTAGAATAGGTTCTTCAAATGTTATTTATCTTTCTGTCTGAACTTCCAGTATTGTTGCAAGAGGATATTGGTGGTTACCCAGGAGCCCATGTGGCCTACTATAGCGTATCGGCCACATAGTGTGGTTTGATCAGATCAGTGGAGGCAAATCTCTTTTCTTTCTTGCCGGCAAGGGGCGGAAGAAGTACTGTTCTTGTTCCTTCGACAGCCAGGACAGGTACAGGTGCTTTGTAAGATGGCCCAAACTCTTGTCTGTAATATTTTCTCTGACCAGGTGCCCAATCTTCGGGACCCAAGCAGGTCAGCTTTCACTTCCCCAGTGGTGATGCATTTTACTTGGAATTTGCTTTGTAATGCCCGGAATTCATTGAGTTCCTGTAAAACAGTCAAACAATCATTGATGTCAAATGGTTTTTCATCCTTCACGGTGCTGCCACAATCGAGGCCAGGTACCCACATTCTAGTCATAAACAGGACTTCATATGGAGTACGGCCCCCTAGGGAACGTCTTGGCGTGTTAAGTGCCCTCTGGACCCCATATAGGTGATTGACCCACCTGAGCCTAATACCCTTGCTATTAAGGATTGCTTTAAGTCCCGGTTTTTCCTCTCCACAATCGAATTTCACTCCGGATGATATGGAGAGGAGTACCGCAAGACCACACCCAAACCTCCCATGGCTTCTTTGTAAGCCCAAGAGCCAAATGCAGGGCTACGATCAGAGTGTAATGTGCTAATTGTGTTTGTCCCTATAAAGATTCGCTCTACGGAAAGAAAGCAGATTGTCTAACTGTCGGATTTCCACTGGGAGGGTGTTCCAGATTAAAGCAGCTTTCACGCTGAAGGAACGACCCCCCATCCGACAGAGTCTAAATCTGGGGACCACAGCAAGGGCCTGGCCCTGAGATCGGAGGCTACGGGTGGGAACATAGGAGGAGATAAGATTGGACAAGATTTCAGGGCCAATACCTCTTAGTATCTTAAAAGCCAAGCAGAGGACCTTGAAAAGAATACGCTTCCTTACAGGGAGCCAATGCAAGGAACGAAGGACATTCGCCACCGGGCAAAATCTGGGCAGGCCAACAATGGCTCTAGCCGCAGCGTTTTGAACCCGCTGTAAGCAAGTTAACTCAGCCTGATTCGCCCCAACCAGAAGAGAGCTAGCGTAGTCCAGGCGAGAAATGATAGTAGCCTGGACTACAAGCTGTCTGGTAGGGGCATCGAAGTATTTGAGGACTGGTCTAAGACCTCTTAATAGGCCGAAACAACAGGCTGCCGTTTTTTTAGTATGTCCTGTGAAAGTAAGGCCGGCGTCCAGCCAGACCCCCAGATTTTTCACCTCCGACACAGGGGTCGGAGTGGGGCCCAGCTCAGCAGGCCACCACTGATCACCCCAGAGCTCCACTCCCTTCCCAACAACCATCACCTCTGTTTTTGTGGCATTAAGCTGGAGACAGTTTTCTGTCAACCAGCAAGCCACCGCCTTCAGTCCGGACCGAAACCTAGGGGCGTCTAGCTGGACATCTCCGCTAAGAGTAACCGCCAGCTGAGTGTCGTCGGCATATGAGACCAAAGTAAGGCCCCACTGCCTCGCGACATCAGCCAGCGGTCTCACGTAAAGGTTGAACAACGTGGGACTTAGCGAAGACCCTTGCGGAACCCCCATGGCCAGAGGTTGAAAACTGGACGAGAAGGGAGGAATGGCCACACAGAAGGAGCGATTGTCCAGGAAGGAGCGGAACCACTGCAACGCCAGACCCCGAACACCAATCTCCTCTAGCCGATGCAGGAGGATGCCATGAGATACAGTGTCGAAGGCGGCGCTGAGATCTAACAATATCAGCGCCGCCGTCTGACCCGCATCCAACCTAGCACGCAGATGTTCCACCATTGCAAGGAGAGCGGTCTCCGTGCTGTGACCAGCACGAAAACCGTTCTGTGTGGGATCAAGGGCTTTGGTCCGGGCAAGATGTTCCGACAGGGCCAGATTGACATGGGCCTCTGTCAACTTTGCCGGCCACGGTAGCAGCGAAATGGGGCGAAAACTTTCAGGCTTAGACGGGTCTAGGGAGGGTTTTTTAATAATCGGAGACACTACCGCCTGCTTCCATTTAGTTGGAACTACCCCCGACTCCAGGGAGAGGTTGACAAGGGAGCGCACCACAGGGCGCCCCAAAAAGGTCTGGTCTCGGAAGAGAGCAGGCTTTACCGGATCAGATGGAGATCCTGATTTAACTTGCAAAGCAAGTTTGTCAAACCCATCAGAGGTGAGGGGGGGGAACGAAGGCAGGGTAAACTGACGTAATGTCTCGATGGAACTTTCCAGCGGAGCCCCAATACTAGGGAAGGTCCGATAGATGGCTTGGACCTTTCCCAGAAAATAAGAGGCTAGGGCTTCACAATGGGAGACCGAGCTCTCGGCTAAAGGGATAGTCCGTTTGGCCATAAGATCTTTAACCGCTTTGAAGATGGCCTTCGACGGGTTGGTGCAGTTCCGAAATTCTTCAGCATAGAAGGCCGCACGAGCCCGACATATGGCCCGGTGATAGAGCTTAACCGAAGCAGCATATGCGGCTTTTAAGTCAGCCCCGTAGGTCTTCCGCCATGCCCTCTCCGCCCGTCTACAGGCCCCCTTCAAAGCGCGTAAGGCCCCGCCATACCAGGGACTAGACTCCCGGGGGTTGATTTTAATTGATACAATAGATATCAGAGCATCCAGCACCCTAGTAAGCCAAGAGCAAAAGAGATCATACCCTTCATCCACATTGTCCGATGTGCCCAAGGGTTCCACCAACAGAAAATGGTGGAAGTCTTCCAGCCTGAGTTTGTTCCAAGATCTCCTAAGTACCCGTCTGGCTGAAGAAATGGGAAATTGTGCAACCTTTGAAATCTCTAAACCCATTCTGGCCCCAATAGTGAAGATATTCATTGTATGACTGGGCACAGTAAAAAGTGTGGGGAGTTCCCAATCTGTATTTTTATTGGGCCAATGTGACATTTTATATAGGTTTGCTATTTGTAAAGCTCATATGGTGAATACAACACTTGGTGGGAATTATATAGGGTTCAGATTTTCCCAGGCACCTATCAACAGGGTCCACAGTGCAAGATCAATAACTCAATGGGAGACTAGAGTGAGAAGTACTGATATAGCCAAGTACCTCTGGGAGAGATTTATTCTGTATCGGTGAAGTGTACTCTCACTACAGTTTTTTGGGACTGTAGATTCTATGATGTCTTCCCAGCAGTAGCATAGCAAGAATTCCATAGGTGTTTGTACAAGCAAGGAAAATGGCAATATGACTGTTGTTGGGCTAGTAGAGTATGGCATTTCACATTTGGGCCCTGGAGCTACTGCACCTGCTTCTCCAATGTTAGCTAAGCAACTGCTTACCAGCTGTAGACAGCGAATCAATGAGTGCTAATGAAGTAATGTCTTATAAATACTAATCAACATGGTCTAAAATCAAAATCCTTTGGGCAACCAACCTTTTGTTCAGTCATAGAGTAACTTGCCATTCCTGGGATGCATTTGATTCCAGAGAATCCTTTAGATTAACCTTTTCTCTTCTGGTCTGAGAACAATAACTAAATCATTTAAAAAAACATAATTATCTGTGGTACAACTATAACATTTTCACCCCTGTCCCACAAGATAGAATTTTGAGTCACCATGCTTTCATTTAGTACAGCATAATACCTTTCCATGTTCCAGTAGTGGCTCTTCAAATAGTGCTTCTAAGTTTTTTCCATGCTCTGTTTGCCCGGGTAATACATGTGATTCATTATAAGCCCTTGTATACAGATTGTTCATTTGGCATAGCCTCCAACTTCGAAATGTTCTGGCCATAGCCAACCTTTGTGGACCTCACCATAAAGAACAGTGCCTTTTTCATACTTACAGGGTGTTTCCCTTTAATTGGGCTATATGCTGTCTAGTGAACGCTAAGGAATATAATGCTACAGGAAAAAGCCACCCCCCATGGGGCATGCTAAATACACATGATGACATGTATGTTCTGAATGACTGCTTAATAGTTCAGTGGAGCGCCCAATCGGGTCTATACATGGGTTTCACCAGTTATGGGGAATTATTACCACTACTGTGTGGACTGCGGCTACTGTCACTCAGATAGTCCAACTGTATGATCCTGGTTTCTTCGTGGCCATTAGCGACTTACAGCATGAGACACTGGTCACTTCTTGACATCTTCTGCATTACTGCATGCTGGTAGACCCATCTGGGGCCCTTCTATCTAGAAACCTGTGACAGATCGCACTTACTGATGCTCTTGACTTGGGGCGGCCCTCGACACATGGTAAGTCACCTTTACATATCCCTCGTTCCATTTACTCGGTGTGACTCTTGGATCCAACTTGACAAGAACATTCACAGATACAGAATAGGTAAATACACTTAGATGTGTAGGTAGAGTTTCAAGTAATATCCCCCTAAAATTCTTACAATTCAGCTTTCTTCACCGCACTTCTAAGCCCATCTAAACTGCTCAAGATATTCCCCACAGTGCCTGCTCAATGCCCCAGATGTGCAGACCCTTGTGCCACATTAATCTAATTATCATAAATTGCTAGTTTAAAATAAGACATCCTTTCAGACAGGACGGGTAGGGGGCAATTATTAGCACCTAAGTTCTGCCTCCTAACCTTTATGCCATGGACTAGGCCAGACCTGGACCCGTATTGCATAAATGGAGGTCAGAGCTGTATAAGTAGGCAGAAGCTGAAGATGCTGCAATCCGCATCTTAAGCTCCCGCCAAAGGAAACTGCTGGTACCAAGCGACTGGGACTCTATTTTACTCCAACTCCAGCCAAAGTCAGACAACAAGCCACCTTGGTTTGGGAAGCTCTAATTCTCTTGTCTTTCAGCAACATTACACACTTGCAAAATCATTATTCATCGTTCCTCTTGACTGACTCAGCTTTGCAATGTAATATGGATTTCTCGTCCAGTTCTTTCTCTTTTCATCACTGATGCAAACTAGTATGTGTAGTAATGCAGCAATTTACATCTGTTTAATATTGGATCTGTTCGTCAGTTCAACGGACACCCCGAAATATCTTTGTACGAATTTACTTGTATCATGCTCTTCTTGTGAGCCTCTCGCAGCTGTATTTTGAAAATGATTAAACCTAACTTTTTTTTTTTTTTAAAGAGTTAAGTTCAGAGCTATTGAATGTATGAATTGTCCGAATAGACCCAAATAAATTTAAAAAAACATGAGAGGAACGAATGTAATTTCAACTGTAATTTTTAGCATGTCCTTGTCTATAGAAAAGGAAAGAGCACTATTTTAAATGTGCTGTTTTGATAAAAAGTCTAAGTGATATTTCACTCGTTTGAAATATTTAGTTTTTAATTATACCTTTGTGTGTGTGTGTGTGTGTGTGTGTGTGTGAGTGTGTATGTATATAAGTGGTAACTGTACAGTACGAACCTAGCCTAAAGGCAGTACAGCATTGTTCTTGGTCTAAGGGAAAGATACACTCAATGAGTGATTGGAGATGTAGCGGTTTTCTGCAAGCGGAAGTGGTCAGTTACTGTGTTCTTATGTAGTTTTATTTAAAGAGGTTTGTCTTCAGCTCCTTCCTAAATTGTAGCACAATTGGGGCGGTCTGGATTGATAATTTAAGGTCGTTCCACTTACTGGATGTTGTCATAAAATGTTCTGCTCTTTGGAAAAACACTCTGTCACAATGGTTGTGTTTTTAAGGACCCATTCAATAGTGCAAATAATCGGTTTGCCTGGGGCATATGTGTATTCAAGATATGACTGTGTAACTTTAAAAATTCCTCACCATTTCATAAAAGTTTGTTATAGATGGGGAAAAAAATCCACAAAAACATACAAATAAAGGTTGTGCGATAAAAATCAATACTGTGCACTCGGACAATAAGGAGGAAACAAAGCAATGTGCCGCCAAGATAACAAATTGCCCACTGATGAAATAGAGCTATTACATTTCAAAATTACAGCAGTGTTTATTGAAAACATGTTCCCCAAGCGCCATTTCCCTCCAAAGATTTCTTGCACCTCGTAGCCCATTCGTTCTCACACAGTGCCACCTGCCAGACCACATGAGGCTGCGGACCTTGGCTGTCTACCTTTCTGGAAATTAATTAATGCTATTATGCAGTTTTAAACTTCTTATCATGAGGCATATAATCACCAGACAATTTGTCATCTTGATTAAATATGTTGACGCGTGAGATAAAGGCGATCAGTGTGGCTACGTCAAAAATATTGTTGTAATGGTAATGAAACTTCAGTTTGACCTAGCACGGTTTGGGAGGAGCACCAGATGTGGAGTTTGACTGATCCCTAGTAGAAGTGGAAGAAGTGAGCCACCACCAATGTGACCATTTGTTTTACTGTCATAATTTTAGTCCAACGTGGTCCATGGAACTTTTTTTTTCCAGCATGGAGGGTTTCCATCAGAATAAAACAGGAAGTTTTCCGTGTTCTAATGTGTATCAATGAAGAGGTGTCTGTAAAGGCACGGGGTGCGACAAATTCGATTACTGGCAAGAGAGTGATACCATGTAAGAGGTGAACCGTGTACAATGGACAGAAGCACATCAGTGGTACTTCTCATAAGGGGCTCTGGGTATGCGAGATCCCTGGGAATACTGTTGAATGTATTTGCATTGTATATAGTCTATCTCACTGCTTTTTTTCACTGCCCATGTGATTGTTTCTTTGTCCATCTTGCTATTTTCTTGAAAATCAATAAAATCTGTTACAAAATAAGGGGCTCTGACAGCAAGCAGAACACGGCTGATTTGTTGTTGGTCTGGGTAGAATTTAACAGTTGTGCCACAAATGATGTCCACCGTACTGTAGTATTATGAAAATAAGATCTACATTATTCTTAGTCCAGATTTTTTTATCCTCTGTATGTATTCCATTTTGTTACTAAAAATACTTTGAAAATACTTAGATGCTGCATAGAAAATTGGATTCATGCTGCAAGCTAATGACACCATTAATTGGTTATGAGGAAGGAAGGAATGATGTTTATCTTATGAAAATTTTGTGGTTTTCTTTTAGCTGAGGGACATTATTTTGTTCTGGGGAACCTTTCAGACTAATATTGAAACTCAAAAAGCATTTCATTACATATTCTTGCCACTTGAGTTTTTATCCTATGAGGAACTGAAATCTAGTGGAGAAAGATTGATTTGAACAAAATCATGCAACGTGATCAGGTGGGGAGATCAAGATTGGAACCCAGGCCTCATGTCTCCTGATTTCACATTCTACAAATAAGCCACTTGATCACTAAATCATCCCCTTTCCGCAGAACCCAAACTTATTCTTTATGTTAGAATAGCCTGGAAATCTGTCTAGCACTGCAGCCATATTTTGAACTTATATTTCGGGTTTATTTTAGGACAGTAGACACTGAAGGCACTTCTGTAGCCAATCTTGATAATTAGACATCTCTAAAAAATAAATAATACAAATTTGTTTGTTAATATTTGCGAAAAATCAAAAAAGTGAGCTTAAAAACATCCCATTCAACCTCTGCGCATGCTTCCACACTCCACACTCTGACTCCTCACAAACCTTTCCATATTTTGGCTTCTCTGCACTTGTGCAGTTCTTTCTAAAAGCAAGCCATGTAAAGTGCATTGCTGTAATACAGCCTGGAGATAGTTACATGCATATAGGATTTGTGAATATCCTGGGTAAGAATTTGAATATTTTCCTGACCATTTTTAGAATGGTGAAAAAGGTAGTGGTAATTGAACGGAAATGTTGAGAAATGGACAACTCATTGTCCAGCATAAGTCTTAAATTCCTTGCTGAGTGGGCCAGAATGGAGGTGCCACAGAGAACTATTGGCCACCATTCATGGGGTCGTACATAAGACTGCCTGACAAGGAGGAGTACTTTTGTCTTGTCAAATTGTATTTCAGGCAGCTTGAATGCATCCAGGAGGCTACAGCTGACATATATACCTGGAAATTGTTTTGATTGTTGGAAATTGTGATTACAATTTCTTTGTAACAGGCAGAAGATAATATGCTAACGCTGCAGGAGCATACCAGCTCTGCTGAGGACAGAATGTATACATATAATGATGTTACTTGCCAATTCATTGGTTGACTCTTTTATTGATAAGGTTAGATTGATCAGGGAAGATCTTCAATCAACTTATCTTAGCTCTCAAACCTCCTCTCCTTCCTGTTTTGGACACTTCTGCCTCCAGCTCTTTTACCTTATCTGTCTTTTGAGCCTCTGCTTTGATCACTGGAAGTGAGATAGGTCTTTACCACATATCTGTCTAGGAAAAGGCCTGAAGCAGATTTCTGATAGCATTGCACCCAACATCTGTTCAATCATAAACACATTTTGACAGCAGGATCCATTCCTAATGAGCTGAAAACTGTCATTGTCAAACTTTCTTTGACAAAACCATCACAAGATCCCAAGGGCCAGTAAAGTTATAGGCTCTTTCCTGGGTTACATTACATTACAAAACTAATTGAAAGCATAGTGGTGCAGCACAAATTTTCCCACCCTTTACACATCACAGATAATTCACAGATACATGACATGAACGTGCACTTAGCATGTATTTCTTGTGTGGTTTAGCAAATTAATGCAAGTGTTGCATGTGACATAATTATTTTTAAAGAGTGCATTCACTGTAGGATTAGAGAATTTACACACACTATGGCCCTCATTACGATGGCGGTTGGCTGAGCGTCTTATCACCATCGTATCTGAATGCAGCCCATCCGACATGTAGTCAGCAGCTCCGCCCGCCTTATTATGATGCGACCACTATGAAGGTGGTTGGAAACGTGCCTTTTTCAATTGGTGCTTGGGCTGCGGCCCGGAAAAGGGCTGCAGCACAAGTAACAATAGAAAAAGTTATGTTTTGAAACATCCATGCACCGTGTGCCAGGCACACATCCATGCACCATGTGCCAGGCACCATTTGGTGCCTGGCACACGGTGCATGGATGTTTGGGGAGCACCACATATGCCTCCCTGGCCCCTAAGCGGAGGTACATTGTAGGTGTTACGTTCCGTCCGACGGGCTCCTTGTGCCTGTCGAAGGTGTCGGTCAGCCCCTCCGCCTGCTATGCTCCAACAGACCACATCATTATGCAGCGGTCAGACCGCAGCCTCCGATGTCGGGCGGACCACCACCGACGGCCTGTCATTGGCGATCCCCCCCGATATCATAATCAGGCCCTATGTGTTTCAGCATAACTTTTTGATTTATTAATTGAACTGTTAATGAATTAAACCATCCTCATTTAATAGTTAATGTACTTACCAGAAGGATGAAATTCGAGGTTCATAATGTGTGCTTTGATATCATGAATAACGTTAAATCACTGGAATTTAACTAGAAACTATCCTCAAATATGTGAATGTATTTTTTCTTAAAACGAATAGAAGTTTATGTAATGTATGCACTAATGTTATACGTATATTTCATTAAATGTAATTCCTAGATATCCTTACACCTGATTAATTTGAAGACTTCGTATATGCCACATTATACAAATCTAATGCAATGTACTAGAATTGTATATTAATTTGTGTTTAAATGTGCACACGCATATTATATGTGGACCATTGAGTTAATGTTTTAAATTGTACTGACCATTTAGGCCTGTATTTCACCATGCTGCATAAATACTGTTTTCCATTTTCTACTAATATGGCATTTCTTGCAGGTATACTCATGCATTGCTAATTTTAGAATAGATACATGACTAAACTAGAGATACAGCCTGAGAATAAGACCTTGATGAAGTTTTGTATGCGGAACCAGAGTGTTAAATGAAAGGCCCATTGAGAAAATGTTGCAAACGCATCTGTGCATGAGAAGGAGAGGTCATTTCCATGAGCAGTGTGAGACTTTCCATCATGTTGCAGTCTGCAACATGAGAAATGGACAAGAACAGTGGACCCATGATGATATGTACAAAGGGGGTGTATCCTAGAGGACTTTGTGTATTATAATTTAGCATTTACCCCATTAGACTTCAGAACCCTATTTTTCCAGAGACGCTTTAGGAGGTGTCTTTCAAACCTTCTCTGGCCCTTTAGTGACTACCTTTCCTTTTGGATTCTGAAAGGTTTAGACCTCAAGGCTTACTTTGATTTGATATAAGTGTGGTATAGGCTAACACTTACTCTCTGACCAATAGAAGACTCTTGACTGAGCTTCTGAGATGCTGACACCTTCCCTACTTATTTTTTCTTTGTTTTGTTTTAATATTCTTTATGGAAATTCCTGATTTAAGACTCTTAGATTTTTAAGAACTATCCATTTAGTTGGAACTCTACCATAGAGGATTTAGATTCTGCAATTCATAGACAACAAAACTTGCAACTCTTTTATGAGCATCACATATTACTTCTAATCTTTTGTATTGCTGTGACTGAACTGCTTGTTTGCCTTATATTTGTTTGCCTTAATTTATTGGACTGCTTGTTGCTATTTTGTATTTTTAAACCATGTTTTTAAGAGTTGTGTATCTAAACTGGATATTGAATTTGTAATAAACCTTCTTAACACATAACTATCAATTTCTGGTCATCATTGTGTAGCCAAATGGGTTGCACTGGTAATTGAATTTGATTGAAGTTTTTTTTTTTAACATACTTTATTGAAACACCTCATCAGAGTAAAAGTAGGATCATTCGATACATAAGGTATTCTCTTTTTTTATTGTTTCCATCATATACATAATACATATGTGACCTTGGTATAACTTATGGTTACAAATATAGTTTATCAATCGTCCGCCTGTTCGGCATGAGAGATAGGGTCACATAAGCAGTCAAAAATATTACATTGAGTTCAGTAATATCAAGCGTATATATGTTTAAATGAACTTTAACTATCTAACAAGTCCCCGCCTACCTCACGGTCCCTCCCCCCCTCCTGGTCTGCTGTGTCTGATGCAGATGGTCGCCTGATAGGGTTATTCCCATGATACTGTGTGTCCTATTCCATTTGTACTCTATGGCGTATGGACTATGGTCAGTGTGGGTCCAGCTATGTTTCCAGAAAGAGTGAGCGTAGATTATTGCGTGGGATTGTGTTGAGCTGGGATTAGATCTAAGTGTTTAAAATCCTCTAACATGATGTCCCATTCCATAGAGATGGGTAATTTCCGTAACCCTCTTGCCTCCTCTCTTCTAAGTACTGTGCTCTCAGCCCCACCCCATTGTATCATATTCTGCCAACTAGACAATGACGGGCATCTAGGGGATTTCCATCTCATAGTGAGGGCCCTGATGGCTAGTAAGAGAGTAAGATCCAGAAAAAGTCTTTGAACTTTCTGCGCTTCGATGCGCCTACGGAGCCCCATAAGGCACTCTAGGGCATTGTCCTGAACTGTCATATGCGTGACTTCTCCCAGGGAATGACAAACTCCAGTCCAATAATCTAATGTACGCGGGCAGGTCCCTAGCATATGGATAAAGTCTGCCTCATCGCCTTTGCAGCGGGGGCAGCTGTGTTGGGCCTCTGAGAACATCTGATGTATTCTCTGTGGGGTGAAGTATGACCTATATAGGACCATTGTTTGGATACATTTTAGTTTAACGTTGCGGGATACCCTCCTGGGATGTTCTAGCATGCTAAACCCAGGCTTGGTCTCCCAGCTCCCATATAATATAGTGAGTGAACCAGGTCATGTTGCGGGGGCTCTATGCGTTGCGGTGCCCATGTATTCCTAATATAATATGATACAATCGCATGTAGAAGATACTGACTGTCCGGTGCCCCAGTAGTCTGTACAAATGTGTTGTGATCCAGTAGGTTACCATCGCCAAAAAAAGCACTAACCTCCTCCACCCCTGCCTCCAACCAGGCATGTATTCTAGCCTTTGTGAGCCTACCACCCGGGGGTGGGAATACCCAGTAATGGGACATTAGTAGAGTAAGGGGTTATATCTGATGTATAATGCAGAGATTTTTTCCAGCATTGTACTGCAGTTCTCAGCAATGGGGTCCCTCCAGGGGAATCCTAGCTTTGGGCAAGCCCAGGGAATGTAACATAACCTGGTCAATATCCCTTGATGTAAACCCGATTTCTTGTAGATTTCTCCCTGCTGTCCAATAGGACAGCCACTGAATTTGACAAGCATAATAGTATGCCCTGAAGTCGGGAACCCCTAAACCTCCCCTTCGAGATTTCAGTTGTAGCTTCTGAAGGCTCACTCTTCGGCAACCCGCACCCCATATGAGCTCCACCAGAATAGTATTCAGGGTACGGAAAATGGAGGAAGGTACCACTATGGCCAGGTTCACGAAAAAATATAATAACCGAGGAAGTACTACCATCTACGAGATGGCAATACGTCCCATCACCGAAAGGGGCAATGATGTCCAAAAGGCCACACTTGAGCGTAGTGCCGTTATGGCCTTCAAAAGGTTACCCTCCAGTAGATCCGTCTACGATCTGTATACTTGTATTCCTAAATATTTGAACATGGAGTGGGTTACGGGGAGAGTATAGGTACCGAATTGAACCTCATCTGGGCAGGGCCCCTCTCGAAAGAGAAAGTCATGTGATCTCCTGTAGTTAATAACGAGGCCTGAGATCTTTCCAAAATTGGAAAGAATAGTGGGGAGGGGTGTGGCGTCAGCAGACAAGTCACGAAGATACAGAAGAATATTGTCTGCATATATAGAGGTGAGGTGGGCTGTGCCATCAATGGGTATTCCTAGCTGTTCTGCTAACTGTCTCAGGGCTATTGCTAAAGGTTCCAACGCAAGTACAAACAGCAGGGGGTACAAAGGGCATCCCTGCCGTGTACCCCTGTGGACCGCGTACTCGCGAGAGATAGGCTGTCCGGTGCGAGCTCTCGCCGTGGGAGATGTATAGAGTAGGAGTACCCATTTGAGATAGCCATCAGGGAAACCAAAGCGTTGTAGGGCAGTGAACATGTAGTCCCAGGATATGGAATCGAAGGCCTGACGTAGGTCTAACGCCAGACAACCCGCGGCCGGAAATGTATCCGGGGTAGCTTGCATAACATAGTGTAATCGTCTAGTATTAAGGGACGTGCTGCGATTCGGTAGAAATCCACATTGGTCGCTGTGTATGAGGGTGTTGAGATAGGGTTGTATACGGTTCGCGAGCGCTTTGCTTAAAATCTTATATTCGGTTGCCAGCAGGGATAGAGGCCTATAATTAGTAATGTCCGTGCTATCACGACCCGGCTTCAGTATGGAGGTGACCAGGGCCTGCAGAGTGGATTGCAGTACGTGACCGGCTTCCAGAGCTGCCTTATATACTTCATCTAATTTGGGAACCAGGGCATCTGAATAAGTTTGATAAAATTCTATGGGCAGACCATCTAAGCCAGGCACCTTATTACGATTTAATCCTTTAATCGCAATACGTATTTCTTGTTGGGTTATAGGGCCTTCTATGTCTTCCTGTATGTCTGCCGGGAGGGAGGGCATTGTTAAATCTCGTAAAAAGTTATCTATAGAGGTGTCAGTGTTGTGTGTTGGGGCTGCATAAAGAGTAATGAGGTAAATGCAAAAGGCTTCATTTATCTCTTGTTGCGTGTGGGCCGATCTACCGAACGGTGTATGAATATGAGTAATAATGGGAGGTTCAAGCCTGTCCCATACTATCCGAGCTAATAATGTCTCAGCTCTATCTGCTTCCGAATGTTTTCGTTGTAGAAACGCCCTGTGGTCAATAATCTGCAATGTTTTGAGTGTTTCAGGGTTGTTAATGCGAGTAATTTGTAACGCATCCCGTTTGTCTGGGTCTGTCACTGCTTCATGCTCCAAGGTGGTCATTAAATTCTCTACTCTTATCAAAGTCTGGTGTATTTCCTGTCTGGCCCCCACCATGCGTCCAATAGCGGCTCCTCTCATCACCACCTTAAGTGCGTCCCACTCAATTAGGTTGGAGGAAGCTGTGTTCCCGTTTTCAGAGAAATAATTATCAATGGTATGGGATAGAGTAGTACAGAACGGGGCATCCTCCAGTAACTGTGGTCCCAATCTCAAGGTGGGCACTGGGGTCGGTAACCTACCCCAGGCGAGGGTAAGCTTGAGGGGGCTGTGATCGGAGAGGGTATTAGCTAAATAAGTGGATTGACAGATCTGCGTGGCTATGGTACTGGAGCAGAGGAAACTATCTATCCTTGTGTGAAGCTGGTGGACTGGTGAGTAAAAGGAATATTCCTTGTATGTAGGGTGCAGACGGCGCCACACATTCAACAAAGTCCAACCCTCTAGCCAGGTGTTAAGTGTCTCTGCTAGCTTGTAGGCACTAGCGCCATGTAATGGGGGGTGGGCCCTATCCAAATCCACATCTAGCACCGCATTATAGTCCCCTCCTCGGATCCATGGAATTGTATCCCATCCGGTTAATGTTGTGCCCAGTCGTTGAAAGAATTTGTCCTGGTCGAAGTTCGGGGCATATATACTCCCCAGGACCACGGTTATGCCATTCAGGGTGCCCTTCAATAGGATGTACCTTCCTTGGTCATCTATGCGACGATCCAATTCCGTGAACGGGACCCCATGTCGAATCCAAACGGTACCTCCCCTAGCGAATGCTGAGTAGTTAGTGGAATAAATGTGGCCCGTCATTTCTTGCGGATCTTCTGGGCCTCAGAGTCAGTAAGGTGTGACTCTTGGAGGAAAACTATGTGGGCTTTGCATCTTTTCTGCACTGCTCCTAGACCCCGCACATTCCAGGTCAGTAGATTATAGGAACCTACGGTGGTGCAACCTCTAGGCATAAGACTCTGTGGTGAAGGAAGCTCCCTATGTTGCGGAGCCTATAAACTATTGGCAGACCAGGAGTACCCCATTGCCCTAAAACTAACAACACTTGGCTCAGCTCCTAAACTGCGCTTGGCCCAAAATCTAACTCCAACATTCAAATACCATAAAACAGTGAGTTCGCTTTGTGGGGGGTCGGTGTCGCTGCACATATGATCGATCACTTAGTTACAGAGTACCGGTGGCTCAACGGAACCCGGGGGGGGGGGGGGGGAATTTGTATCTATGACATTATGGTATGCCCATAGGAAAATCCCCTCAGGTGTGGGAATTAGGAACGCAGCAGTGGGCAGTGTACCCACAGAGCGGCAACCAGGGCTCAGTTGCAGACCCAATGGGCCCTAGTAGTTTATACAATACAAGCAGTGCTATATCATTACATATCTTTGACATGCTATGGGGTACATGACATCTTATGTAACGCAAAGACATTTGAAAAGGATACTGGTGTGTCAGGCAGTCCAGAGATAAGGCACAAGTGAAGTATTAGGTCGGCCACAGCCTAGAGGCAAGGCTATCCATTTCAATTATCTACTAAATTGGCAACAGTCTGAGGTGTTACCGAAGGGAACAGATTGATACTATGTTCCGAGTCCGAGTTAATAGTGCTGTCCTCTGAGTCAGTTACAACCTTGGGGTGGCTCTCACGGAAGGAGCCGACCATAGCCAAAGCTTCTGCTCTGCCGGTCATCTTCTGGTCGTGTGTTGGACTAATTATTCCGGAGTCCTGCATGCCCAACGTGTGACGGCGGGTGTCAGAATTATTCAGTCTTGTAGAGCCTGATCGTTGCGAGCCTGGTTGCTGGTCCTGGCTCAGTCCCAGTCCCATCACCTCTAGCCATTCCTCCACATCATTGGGGCTATCGAAAAAGTAAGTTTTCTGATCATACCTAACTTTTAGTCGGGCCGGGAATAAGAGGGCATATTTTAGCTGAGCCGCTCGCAGCTTTTTCTTGACGGTGTGGAAGCAGGTCCGCTGGTGTTGCACCATTATGGTGTAAACGGGTTAAAGCGAGATCCGCTGGTTTTCAAAGTGGATCTGAGACTTTTCTCTTGCTTTTGTAGCAGCACATCGCGCTCTCTATAGTTTAAGATTTTGACAATCGGAGGACGTGGGGCGCCCCTGTTCTCGGCGCTACCTTGGGAATCCTGTGCGCCCTCTCCACACAGCGGTACGGGTATAGACCCTCCTGGGCCACGTAGTCTTTGAACCAGGTTTCCATGAAGTCTGCAGGCTTGGGACCCACACTGTGCTCCGGAAGACCTATCACGCGGATGTTGTTCTGGCGGTTCCTGCCTTCTGCATCTTCGACTCTGTCCAGGAGGCCATTAAGTTGTTGTTGTAGTTGTTTTAGTTGGGTAGTATGCTCCGACACCTGAGGTTCTATGTTAGTCAAGGCTTTGTCATGCTCCTGGACCGTGTCCGCAAGTTTCCCATGATCTGCTCGGAGGAGAGTGAGGCCACTCGTTAGGGTTCCAATCTGTTGTTCAATCACTCTACGGGAGTCTCTGACCTCCTTAAGTATCAGGTCAACTTTGTCCGGGGGTGTCTCAGTGGACCCAGAGGAGGAGGCATCCGGGGACCCAAGCCTGGTGGTGTTTTCAAGCTCCCCAGAAGGTCCCCCCGCAGTGGAGTTACCGTCCATGGTTTTCCCCCTAGGTCGCCCCATTGCAGGTCCCCACTTCTGACCGGTCACATTGGCACTGTTAAGGGAATTGGGAGGCAGCCCAGCTCACTGTGGATCAATAAGAGTAATTTGCAGGTAATGCCCTCCGTGGGTGCGTAGCCTGATCGCATAAGCAGAAACTGGTCGGGGACACAGATATCGCTTGGGGTGCTTCATTCTGGAGACGGCTCTTCCCTCCTGTCAATCAGTGTATTGTAAGACTTAGGGATATGTGGGTCCGCCATCGGACTGCCGTCGGGCAACCTAGCCGCTCCTCAGCATTTTCCTGCTCCCAACAAGTTCTGCCCCAGGTTAGTGGTATATGCACTGGGTGGTACTCACTGTGGTCCCCTTCTGTCGTCTTCATCCCCAGTCCCTGCAATCCAGCGTCCTATATTCACAGTAGGGTAGCCACGGAGGGGGGCCTCCCCTCGCCGTTAGACTGGTAGTTCTTTCCCAGAGAAGGAGCAGCATTCGAGCTCCGCTTCAGCCTCTGCCCTCCAGGGGGACAGCAGGTCCCGGCAGCCCTGGCAGTAGTGGCCACCAGGCTCAGCGATGATATAGTGGTACTAGGGAAACTCACAGGTGGGATCAATGCCGTCTGGATCAGCCTCGCCGGGCGTAGACCACGAACAGCTTGGGGAGAAAGCACTATCCTTCAAAGTGCAGACCCAGATGTTGCCGCAATCCATGTAATCTGGTCCACCATCCAGTGTGGGTCACAGTAGGTCCTCAGGCTGCAGCAATCGCCGGGCTGGGGGTGGGAAAAGGAGGAAAGTGTTGGCTGGGGGCACAATAGCCTCCAAATAACATAGAGGGCACTGTCCAGACTTTCCCCCAGCCCCGGTGCAGGAGAAGCAGCCCGGACGGTCCGTAGCAGCGTCAGCAGTCCTCACAAATTGGGAGAGGGGCCCCACCTAGGCAGAGTCCGGAGCCAGCTCAGGTTTCCCGCTTTGTCGCTTCTATCAGAGATAAGGGGGAGGGGACTCCACCCCAAGCCGAGTCACTTCAGTTGCCCCTGCAGCGGTAATATACCCTCACTGCTTACTGTATTGTCCTATAATGCAGCCGCTTCTGCGTCCCCTCAGTGGATGGCGTCGTGTGTGAGGGGGGTGGGGGAAATGTGATAAATTCCAACACCAGCCGATCTCAAACGCGGCTCGAGCACTCACCGCCCTGCTGTGCTCTCATTCTGGGTGTGCCGGCATACAAGGCCCGCTGACAGGAAGCCCACCAGTCTGCTGCTCCACTCCAGACCGCAGAGTCCGCAGTGCTCCGCAGGTCTCCGGGCCCACTCCCGCACTGCCCACCAAAGGGCACGATTGCTGGGGCACGGGCAGGGAACTCTGCTTCCCGGTCGTGGGCGCTCACCACCTGCAGGCCGCTCGGCCTACGGCCGGCTAAACAGTGGCTGCAGCACTGCAGGTTTCCGGCCCAAACCCGGCTGTGTGGTACCTCAGGTCTTCGTAGGTGTGCCGGTAAGTGCAGCCCACCACCTCGGTGTCATTTAAGGCGATAGATGGGCCCGGAGCTTCACCGGGACACGTCCGCCATCTTAGGTGGCTAACCACGCCCCCCTGAATTTGATTGAAGTTAATGCTAATTTCTCTCACCTCTCTTTCCGAGAAAAAGGTCCATGGGAGGACCAATGGTAATCAAGGTGGGCCAGAAAAACGCTGGATCAAATCACTGCTCAACTTCAGTCTAATACATTTGTGGACGCTGTATAATTTGGCTTTTCCCCATGGTCCAGTGATAAGCTGGTGATTATTTCAGTTCTGGACAAGTTGCACTTTGCAGTTGCTAGTGACCGTGTTGGGTGCCCTGATTATTGTGGATCTTCCAATGGCCTTCAACACTGTTGTCTGAAACATCATGCTTTCCCACCTTTCATATTTAAATAATAATGGGACTGCTTTAAGCTGGATTTGATTATTACTTTGGATTGGGCTATGACTCTTCAGATAGCATAATTCCCTTTTACAAAGGAAAATAGATCTATCAGACACACACATGTAAATATAGATAAGTTGTGGGTGCCTTGGTGCTCTATGGCGGTGCGTTTCTGGTTGGTGGTAGGGCCACGCCGCTTTACATTCCACAGTATACAGTTGCCAGTATAATTGAGTCCCACTCACTGGTGAATTTTTTATGATTCCTTCTTTATTAATATCAAAGTTGATACAGTATGGACAACACCCAATTCATTTCAGCCCCACCAGTTCCTTGATCACAGGATTACATTCAAAATATGTTTTCCTTTCACTATATTTACAGTTTTTTGGTTACTTCCGCCTGACCACATGTAGCGGTCCTGGGAAGCATAATTTTCAATTTCAATAGTGTCATAGTGTAAAAAACAAGCGTGATAAACAGTGATAAATATTATATACAGCTAAAAGGCTGTTATAAGACCAGTTCACAACCCTTTGATGGTACTATTGATACTTTTTAGTCAATTGTAATTCATCATTCCATCTCATTCTGGAGGAATCCATTTACTTCTTTGCCATTGCGATATATATTCCGCCGCACTGCATATTGGGACTAGTAGTTCATTTTTCCAGTCTTTCATTTTCCTTTTTTATTATTGTCCTTGCCAGGCTAGGGTATCTATCATTCTCCTCCCTCCCCTATAAGAATGGGAAGGCCACAAGCGGTAGGTATGCGGGTATATCTTTTATTGTTTTGTATAATCTTTTTCTTAAAGGGTGGGAGGGGGTATTTTCTTTTTATGTCTCAGTCTTGCTGTGCTCAACAGTCTCCAAAGATAAACGTCTCTCAATGGGTTTCCTTGGATGGGGGGGGGTGGAAGGATGAGAGTCCTCTGCAGCTTCTGCTTTCTGGACACGGTTTCTCTGCTCTCCACGGGAGTGTACCGGTAGGAGAGGCTCCAAAACAACAAAGCAAAGAACAAAAGAAAACAAATGGTCAGACGTTCTGTCCTGGCGGTAGTACAGGAAAGGGAAAGTGCCACCATCACCTATGCCCTACTGTCGTGCTGTGCCTAAGTGAAAAGGGGGGGATGACGTGCTTTATTGTGAGGCAGCTCATGCTCCCACCCACCAGCCACAAAACAAAAAGGATCTCTGCACTTGCCTGCGCCTGTGGTCCTCCTGAGCCGCAGGAAGGGGAGCAATGGCCTCCGCTTCACTCGGTGGAGTGCCAGACTCGCGGGCGGTGCTCCTTGAGCTGTTTTCCTGGACGTAGTCGTCTTCCTTCTCAGGCTGAAGGTTTCTCTGTAGCGTCTTCTCCTTGCCTGTCAGCGACTCCCTTTCTCTCCTGCTGCATACCCACGTGTCTGGCGTTCCCGGCATCAAAATGCATACCTCCGCTCTGCCCCTCTTTCCTGTTGATTCCTGTCCGGAAGGTGGAACAACAGGACCGTCGACCTTTCTTCCTGTTGATGTCTTTGCGGCCGCCATGTTGGAAAGGTCGGTTTGCTCCGTGACGGGGGTGGACCCACCACACTGCCTCTCCTCCAGGAATGGAGGTGTGGGCCATTCTGATACTGGATAACGGGAGAGGAAGTCCACGTTCGTCTGTAATTTACCCGGAACATGCAAAGTATAAAAAGAGAAGGGTTGTAAGGCCAGAAACCAACAGAGCACCTTTGGGTTTGTATCTTTATACAGGGATAGCCAAGTCAGTAGGGCATGGTCTGTTAGAAGGAGGAATGGCCGACCCATGAGATAGTATTGCAGGGCCTCTACTGCCCATTTAATGGCCAGGCATTCTTTTTCAATGGTGGCATATTTGGTTTCTCTGGGAAATAGTTTTCTACTTAAAAAAAGATGGGACGTAGATCGCCCCTATCGTCAGGTTGACAGAGGACAGCCCCTAATCCTCTGTCAGAAGCGTCTGTCTGTAGTACGAAGGATTTTGTATGATCAGGACATGTGAGAACAGAGGCCATACATAGTGTCTTTTTTAGTAGGGAGATGCTGTGTTCTTGGGGAGGTCCCCATGAAAGGGTTGTCCCTGTGTTTGCCTTGCTAAGAAGGTTGGTGAGAGGACTGGCGATGTCTGAGAAGTGGGGTATGAACCGTCTATAATCCCAACTAAGCCTAAGAAGGAACGGACGTCCTTTCTAGTGTAGGGGGGCGGGGAACCTTTGTGATCGCTTCTAGCTTGTTCAATTGGGGTCTGATTTTCCGTGCCTGTATGTCGTACTCTAGGTATTCTATATGGTCTGTGCCAAATGTTTTTTTTTTTGGATTGACAGTGAGACCAGCTTGCTTGAGGATGTCTAAAACAGATGTCAGGTGTGTGAGGTGAGTTTCCCAGTTAGTGCTGTGTATGACTAGATCGTCCAGATATGTGACGGCATAGGTCTGATGTTTCTGCAGTAGGACATCCATAAGGCATTGGAATGTGGCCGGGGCGCTGTGGAGGCCAAAGGGAAGGACTTTAAAGTGAAATAGACCCGATGGAGTAGAAAAGACGGTCTTTGGTCTAGCTTCCCGAGAGAGGAGGATTTGCCAATAACCTTTCGTAAGGTCAATCGTAGTCTTCACCCGGGCATCCCCCAAGCGTTCTATTAACTCTGCGACGCGAGGCATAGGATACGCGTCAAATTTAGATCTGGCATTCAACTGACGGAAGTAGATACAAAATCGAATGCTTCCGTCGGGTTTTGGGACGAGTACCACGGGTGAAGACCATTCACTGTGGGAGGGCTCAATTATATCTGCCTCTAGCATGGTCTGCACTTCCTGGTCTACCGCCTGCCTACGAGCAGCGGGTATATGATAGGGTTTGCGTTTTATGGGCTTCGCCCCGCCTGTATTAATTGTATGTTCCACTAAGGTCGTCCGCCCTGGTGTTCCTACCAATATATCTGCGTAAGACCGACAAAGCGCTTGCAGTTGTAGTCTTTGTGTATGTGTTAGCTGGTTTCCCAAATGAACAGACTCCTTCTCCGTGGTTAAGGGAGAGGCTAATGGGATCTCGAGAGGCTTATTAAGGGACACATGTAGTATTGATTTGTCTTTGTTTAGGGGAACTGGAAAGGGGCCCTCCCAAGCTTTCAAGAGGTTCACATGGTAGGTTTGGCCAGTGTGGGTCTTTTGTGGGATGGCTATGCAGTAGGAAACTGGAGTAACCTTGTCCAGCACTTTGTATGGGTCTTGCCATATAGCTAGCAGTTTTTTTTCTGTTGTGGGCAAAAGGATCAGAACATAATCCCTGACTTTAAACTCCCTAAGTTTAGTGTTTTTGTTGTATTGGGTCTTCTGTGTCTCTTGTGCCTTCTCCATGTTTGTATGGACCTCCTCCCATAAAGAAAACAATGTATCTCTTAGGTCCTTACTGTATTGCAGCAGTGGTTTGCTTTAATCTTCCTCCTCTACCCACTGCTCTACCGCCATGTCAAGGAGTGTGCGTGGCTTTCATCTGAACAGTAGTTCGAAGGGGGAGAATCCTGTGGATTTTTGTGGGTGGGTACGTATGGGAAACAATACTAAGGGTATTTGTCTGTCCCAGTCCCTCCCTGCTTTGCTAACAACCTTTCTGAGCATGATCTTTATTGTTTGATTATATCGTTCAACCAGGCTGTCTGTTTGCGGGTGATATACGGCTGTGTGTATTTGGTTGATCCCCAGAAGGAGACAGATTTGTTTCATGAGGTGGGATACAAAGGGGGTACCCTGATCAGTTAACAATTCGCGGGGGAAACCCACTCGTGAAAAAAAAGAAATCGTAGCCTGGGCCACTACTGTGGTGGTTGTACTAGTCAGGGGTATTACTTACGGGTATCGGGTAGCATAGTCCACTAATACAAGGAGATGTTGGTGTCCACGGGAGGGAGGAATGAGGGGTCCTACGAGGTCCATCCCCAGCCTCTGAAAGGGTATGTCAATAATTGGGAGGGGATGTAATGGCACCCTTAGTAGTTTGGGCTTGTTAACCAGTTGACATCTGACACAAGAGGAGCAATGTCTTGCTACGTCATGATAGACACCAGGCCAATAAAACTTGTCCAAAAGGTATTTCAGGGTATGTTCTTTCCCATAATGCCCCCCCCCTGTTTGGCTATGGGCGAGGTATAGCACTTGTTCCCTAAATGGTTTTGAGACTAACAACTGTTCCCTAAGGTGTCCCGCTCCCCTGGTTATTCTATGCAACAAACCCTTTTTTCAACAAAACAATGGGCCTACCTTATCTGGATGGTCCTCCTGGACTTGCCCCCAGGCATGTTGTAGGGTGCCGTCCTCTCTCTGGGCAGCCCAAAAGTTCTGGCTTGGTGTCAGGGACGTATCTAGGGAACAAACAACATGAGACGGTACAGTACCTTGGGTCTTTAGGTACAAAGCCCTTTCTTTCCGTTGTTCTCTACAGGTTTTTTTTTTTTAGTGGAACATTCTAGTCTTTCATTGGAAAAAGGAGCATGGGCCAACCACCCTAATACGGGAGACAAAGGGGAGAGAGCTGCTAAGTATTCCTGGAATCTGGGCAGGTCTGTCCCTAACAGAACGGGCTCTGGGAGGGAGGACAATACTCCTACTTTCTGCAGTTGGGGTTCCCCGTCTATCTCGAGCAAGACTTCTGCCAGGGGGTACATCTTTTTCTCTCCATGTACACAAGTGACCTGTATACACTCATCTTCTAACATCTGGGAATCGTGTACAAGTCTCTGGCTCACTACGGTATGATGACACCCTGTGTCTAAAAGTGCTACAACCTGCTTCCCGTTAACATGTATTTTCTTCCTGTAAAGGGGAGTAGTTTCACCAGCGACCAGGACCCGACCCCAGGTGTACCCCTCTTCCATGGGTTCTTGGGGGGGGTTGCGTGCCGGGCATTGTCGAGCAATGTGCCCCCACTCAGCGCAGTGGAAACACTGGGGTCCTTGTAGTGTTGACGGCCCCGGAGTGGGCCTAGGCGTATGTCTTATGGGAGCTGGGACACGGTTTTCCATGGGTGTCTTTACTGGGGTCTGGGGTGGATTTGTGGGGTATCTCTGGTTCTTGAATTCGGGGGATCGATGAAAAGCACACGCCAAGGCTACTGCTGCGGTTACTGTTAAATGGGGATGCTGCTTAACCCAGTTCCTGGTGCTGAGGGGGAGGGCCTCCAGATATTGTTCGAGGTATATCTTCACAGGGATGTCGTCCATGGTTGAGGTGGCTGGTTGTAACCACCGGTTCCCAAGATCACGTATCCGGAAATACAGGGCTCTGGGATTATCTCCTACTGACCATTTTTCCTTGCGGAAACAGCTATGATAGTACTCCTGATCGCAGCCAAGCCTCTCCAGGACAGCCTTTTTAATCTCGTTATACGGAGTGGTGCCTGCCGGGTTAGCGGCCTGAAAGGCCGCCTGCAGTTCTCCTGATAATAAGGGGGCGATGTATTGTCCCCATCGTTCTTGGGGCCAAGCAGCGGTGGAGGCAACACGCTCAAAGTTTACAAAAAAGAAATCGGGGTCGTCCCCTTTCTGAAACTTTTGGAGTACCATACCGAGCACATTAGGGTGTATCCGTGTGCTAGATATGATCAGTTAGTCTCATGATGGCTGTATCTTGCACCTGTTGATTAGCAGCCATGAGAGCCGCCTGGTCTTTTAGGGCGGTGTGTAGCACTTCCCGCTCTTGTTGTGCCTGTTTGGTTTGTTGTTCTAATACAAGCTGCAAATGGCGTTGGCCTTCTGCCAGTTGGGAGATTATGGACTCCATGGAGAGGGGTTGTGTCATGTTGGCTAGACACGTAATCCCACTTCTGACACCACTGTCCTCACCAGACTAGGGTATCTATTGTTCTCCTCCCTCTCCTATAAGAATGGGGAGGCCACAATCGGTAGTTATGCGGGTATATCTTATGTTATTTGTTCGATCTTCTCACTCCCTATGTTTCAACTCGCCGCCTCAAATCTTTGGGTAGTGGTTTGGTATGCGTTCCGGTTGTTAAGAGAGCTCGGATGGGGGGACGGTCCTTTCGTCTTCTGGCTGCACATCTCTGGAACAAACTCCCTTTGAGCCTGCGGTTGGAGCCCATGGAGGGCACCTTTAGAAAAATTTGAAAACTTACTTATTCCCTTCAGGATAATGGGTTCCGGGTGGGCTGGGATGTTAGCTTGCCAAGGCAGCTTCACCGCAGTGCGGGGACACACTGGGACACGGGGACACACTGGCTGAGTGTAACCAGGCGCTTTATAAATGTGTTAATAATAATAATAATAATAATAATAATGATGGGAGGCCTTGAGCTGTTATCTGGGACGTAGTCGTCTTCCTTCTCCGGCTGCAGGTTTCGTAGCGTTGGGTTCTCGGCTCCTCCGTGAAGGATATGGATCTTCTCATCGGCTGTCAGCGACTCCCTTTCTCTCCTGCTGCACACCCCCGTGTCCGGCGTTTCCGGCATCAAAACGCATTCCTCCACTCCACCCCTCTTTCCTGTTGGTTCCTGTCCGGAAGGTGGGACAACAGCACCGTCGACCTTTCTTCCTGTTGGTGTCTTTGCGGCCGCCATGTTGGAAAGGTCGGCTTGCTCCGTGATGGGGTGGACCCACCACAATAATCCTTCAAAGTTCTTGTGGTATCCTTAGATTGCATTTCTCCACCTTAGTATTTAATGAGTTTGCCATAGCTCTTATTTGGGTTTCACCTTGGAAATTCTCACCATTTATACTTTTAGTTATGCTCCACATTTATGCCCTCCAGTGGGCTTATAGCGGGTATACTCGCATTCTCTCTATTTTGCTTTATATATAATTTCAGGTAACAACCTCCCTTACCCCAGTGCCATTGCAATGCCATTTTACTTGAAAGTGTCAACTGTCATCCCATTCTTTTTCTTGATTTTCTTAATACGTCAAAGTACCTATTCCAACTAAAGTGCTCAGCGCTTATTCAAAAAGTGCAAAATATTAACATTAAAACCTTATAAAATTAAAACCATAAAGTGCTAATTTGTCAAGACCACTGTTTCAATTTTCTCTGTCTGTAGGTACAAAATCTTTTTTCTCAGAAGTGTGTGTACATCTCTTCGTCTTGATTTAATCTATAGTGTTCTTCAGTTTAAAACGTGACAAGATTCTTTTTGACGTAGTTGTCGCTCCCAAACACTTCCTCTTTTATTTATATCAATCTTCTCAATTGCATAACATTTCAATTGCAACCAGTCACTTTGATGGTGGGTCTCCATGTGTTTAGCCCCTGCATTGCTCCTGTCTTTGTTAGGGGTTGCACTTACATGTTCTACTAGTCATTTCTTTAATTCACAGACGGTGTTTCCCACATATTTAAGGTCACATGAGCATTCTATTACATATATAACAAACTGGCTTTTGCATGTAATATGTTGTTTGATTTTCCATATTTACTTTGTTGCTGTGATTATTTCTTGTTTCTCCACTGCAATCTAGCACCCTTGGCATTTTTACATTTTCAGAAACCAGAACACATCAGCCAGTTTGATGTTTTCCTAAAGTGACTGTGCATTAAAGAATCTTTCAAATTTTTTGCTCTGCGAAAGAAGATATTTGTGTGACTACCTACTATTCTTGCCACTTTTGGATCCAATTGAAGGATACCCCAATGTTTCCTTAATATCTTGTTGACTTTTTTAGCCTCTGCTGAGAATGTTTTTATTAGACGAATAGGACCCTCCTCCTTCATTTTTTTTGTTTTTCTTATCATTAAACATAGAAGTTCTGTCCACTTGTTCCATTTTACTCAGTCTCATCTTTACCACAAGTTTCTGGTATCCCCTCGCCTGACACCTCCGAGTTGTTTATTTACTGTGTTTTCCATTGATGTTTCTTGGGAGCAATAACATTCCAAGCCCCCTGAGGATGAAGTGAATATAAAATGGAAGGATGCCACATGGCCCCCCTCCCTGAGCCTAAAAAGGCCCAAGGGAACCCACCCTCTCCAGCCGTCGCAGTAATTAAAAGGGATGGGGCTGCATGGTCCCCCCTCCCTAAGTCTTTAAATGCCCCAGTGACCCAATCCCCTGGGCCGGCTCACTGACTTTGTCCCCTCTGGGACCCAGTAGATTCCCTACCCGCACCAGCATGGGCAAGGGAGCAAATGTTTGCTTCTGTCCGGCGGGAGCATTTTTAAATCTCCCTACAAATGGGAGCAAACATGCAAGTATGCAACCTACCGGCGGTAAGTTATATTTATCTCAAGTATTTACAACTTGCTCCCTCCCCATGCACTGCTAATTACCCCACATATTACATCACCCATGACATCCTCTATGACATCATTGATAATATCACTGCAACATATGCAATAAAACTATTAGTGAGAAAACTGTGCATGATGGAGGCATGAGTTATAATTGCCTTAGTGCATGAGTTAGTTACTTGACATAACTATAACTATTATTAGTGAATTTTTGTGGTTTCTTGAGCTAAAAATATTTCGTTGTTACTAAACATATTACCTAACTATAGCATTAGTCATAGTTACTATATATATATATATATATATATTATCTACTGGCGGTCGCCAGTAGATAGTTATAGTTAGGACCGAGTTTCCATAGGAAATCTCAAAATTCTATTTTGAATGACTTTGGTGCCGGTGGACGAATCCTCGCGAAATTTTCAAAACTAATGGGGCGCTCCGCTCAGCTCCTACCATGAAAGTCTCGGGTGATTCGTCAAGTGGGGGCTGAGAAAAAAGGGGGGTCCCAAAACGCGTTTTCCCCATGCATTTTTCCATAGGACCTTTAGTCGAAGGTACAGCCCGAACGGCTGAAGAGAATTAGTTGAAATTTGGCAAAGAGGTAGTCCTCAGGTCAGGAATGTGCCTTTTGCATATATGGTGTCAATCTGTTCAGTAGTTCCTGAGAAAATTGCAGTTAAAAGTACATAAATATCTATAGCCGCGCACCGTGCGCGCACGCTCGTGCACCATAACGTGCGCAAGCGTAATTCTGATTGATGGTTACATGTCAGTCAACATTCGAATCGGTCGAAATCAGGAAGTGTCGGCCGCCATTTTGTGTGTTGTGTGTGTGACAGGGAAAAAGAAAGGTGGAGAACGTTTAAAGGGGGCAGGGTAGAGAGTTCCTGACCCCCTAGCCTTTGTCAGGGGGTCCCTGAAGGACCCCGAAGGGTGAAAAAAACATTAAAATGTTTTTTTTTTAAATCACGGGGTGCACGCACTGTGCGCGCACGGCAGAAAAAAATCATTAAAAAAAATAGAATTAAAAATCAAGTGTAAGTGTTTAGATGTTGGTTGGCTCTAAAAAGAGCCGTTGTGTTAATTGAGGAACAGAGGAACAAAAAAAAAAAAAAATTATGGGGTGGGGCATGTGTGCTGCTGTATCTTGGTCTCTATTAGGTTAATGCTGGTGTCACCATAAGAGAGAACAGCATTGTACATATTGCACCGTATATGAACCCTCTGGAACAGAGGGTGGATATCCAGAGGTCGAGAAGAAGGTGAAGCTGCGGCCGCAGATGAAGTGCTCGGCTGAGCTGCTGGCTGACCTGCTGGAGGGTTGTCTCTTGCAGCTCGAGTACACTCCCGAGCATAAGCCACAGGATGTACTCCACTAAAGTGCCTTAACATAGAGTAGATACTAAAAGAGTATTTTTTTTCAGGATCTCCTCTTGATAAGACCACTCCACAAACAGTGCACGTGACTTTAGGAGCATTCACCTTCTTCTGGCCCTCTGGAAAAGTAAAACATTTCCAAATAAATGAGTCTTTTTGTTTCCTCTGTCTTGGTGGCACGAAGCTCTCCTCCTCACTCCCAGAAGATGACTGCTGCTCTTCCATTTTCAAGTACTGGAGTACTGGAAAAGCTGCTCAGCTCCTTCTCCCAGGGAATCAGGAGAAATAATGAGGGGAGTCGGTGTGGTGTTGGAAGATTCTGGAACTGAAACTACTATGAACCAATGAAAAGTGTTGTTTCGTAATCACATGACTTGCCATGCGCGCACGGAGCACGCACGCATGCACGTATGGAGCATGCGCGTACGGAGCATGCACGCTTGTGCGTACGGAGCACGCGCGCACGGAGCACGCACGACGTACGCATGCGCACACGGAGCACGTACTCGTGCGCGCACGGTGCACGCACCGTCAAAAACCCTAACATCAGTGATGTCATTTGAGATGTCATCAGTGATGTCATGAGTGATGTAATATGTGACGTCATCAGCAGTGGATTGCGGTCGCGCGAGTTATAGTTAGCTGAACTAACTATAACGGGGGAATTTCAATGGTTTTGTACGAGTGAAATGTCCAGCTAACTATAACGTGTGTGAAACCTATGGTTTTTTCAGTGAATTTGCAAGGTTTTTTAAATGCTAATTTCTAACTATAACGTGTGTGAAACCTATGGTTTTTTAAGTGAATATATATATATATATATATAGAAAACAGGAGACCTCTGGGCCCAGAGGTCGATGATACACGCACTCACTCGGATTCCAAGGTGAATTTTCAGTTCATTTTTTATTCCACAAAGAAAAATTCTTCAGCTCAGCACTGCCAGTTAACAACAACACTGGCCCAACGCGTTTCGGTTCTCTCTCGAACCTTGATCACGGGTTACCAAACACAGTAGTCAGACATTATTTATGTCAGTTAATGCTACTACTTCCTGTTTAAGCCCTTGCAAAGCATGCTGGTTGTTGTAGTGCCTGTGTTTGTAAATTGTGCTGGTACATAAAACAAAATTTGTCCAAATTAAAACAAAATTTAACTCCAGTAACTGGCGGAGAGAATGCTAATTAAGGATTAAACTTATTAATCATCCATAAGTGGAACGCTATAAGCAACGCAATAGTAAGACAAGTAATACTGACAATGATCAGATAACCATAAAACATAGTTTTCAATGCAAATGCATATGTGACAAGTAGAAGAAAATTATTTTGATTATATCATATTAACCCTCTATTGGTGTTAAGAGCAATATATATCAGTCTCATGTGAAACTACAAGTCACAAATAAGAGAAGAGAATATACCAGCACAATTTACAAACACAGGCACTACAACAACCAGCATGCTTTGCAAGGGCTTAAACAGGAAGTAGTAGCATTAACTGACATAAATAATGTCTGACTACTGTGTTTGGTAACCCGTGATCAAGGTTCGAGAGAGAACCGAAACGCGTTGGGCCAGTGTTGTTGTTAACTGGCAGTGCTGAGCTGAAGAATTTTTCTTTGTGGAATAAAAAATGAACTGAAAATTCACCTTGGAATCCGAGTGAGTGCGTGTATCATCGACCTCTGGGCCCAGAGGTCTCCTGTTTTCTATATACACCGGCTGTCCTACCGGTTTATACACGCACCCCCCAGACCAAAGAGCGCCGTTCCTCTACCCAGGACACTACATGTTTCCAGTTACAAGAGCAACGGCAGCCACCGCGATCCTGAGTGCAATTCTGAACGAAGAGTTTCATTAAATCCTCGGATGCACGCGCACGTTGAAAAGGCAGACGGTGTAAACTTTACCTTGCAGCCGGAGGGACGCAGGATACAGTGAAGCCTTTGCTTTGAGGTAAGACGCGGCATTAATTCTCATCGTTATATTTAAATAATCAATTGCACTCCTTGCCGGTTTAAACTGGGGCTCTCAAGTAATTCAATTGTTTGGAGTAACGTAAGCAGCAGCTAAGTTAGATTTACGCGGAACAAGACACGCAATCTACAAAACTCTCCAAACAATTTCCTCACGCTAGCGTCATGAAAGCTTGCAACATTGTTTCTATTGAATAGCATTCAGAGCAATTACTCGATGAATACAAGCACGCATTTCATGTCAGCAATTATAAATCGCCATTCATTTCGTAACGTGAGAGAGAACTCGGTTTCGTTTTTCAAACACAATTAAACAATCAGCACACCACTTGCCTAATATAACAACAATTATGGAAGGCAGAGAAGCAAAGCGCAACGCAGATGTAGCACAAGTCTTTGACAGCATTCCCATGTCCTATCAATCTAAAGGGAAATTCAACATAGATGCCACAAATGACAATAAGGAGATTCTCAGATACTGGGAACGTCTATCCAGAAAAGAGATTAATAAATGGTGGGAAGTTATCACCCTGAAAAAATATGTGGAAGTCAAACGAATACCTCGAGGCTTACGCCTCACTTTAATGCCCAGCCACCAAGACATCAGCGGTGACCTCTTGCAGGAATGGGGTGAGCATTTGTTAGGCTCCTCAATGGGCCTCATAACGATTCTAATTAAACATACTGAAAAAGCACTAACGGACATACAAACAGAATTAAGTGCATTGGAAGATTCGCTTGACAAACTCACTCTCTCGGAAGAACATCAAAAACTTAAGGAGGAAATGACCAAAAACCTAGAAAAACATGAGGATCGCGTTAAATTACGCAAACAACTTAAGTTTCAGAGGGACAGGCTGGATTTTGAAGAAGGGCGCATCTTCACTTTCTCCAGAAAATATGAGCAACAAAGGAGCAAGGAACAGCTTGAGGCAGCAAGTGCGCAATCATCTAGCTTCGAATCGCTGCCAAGCACTGATGTGAGTGAAAATGAAAGCAGCAATGCCCCACAGACAACTACAGCAAAAGTTCCTTTTTTAACCGAAATGCGCCTGGCCCTGCAACAACAAAACTGGGAGAAAACAAGACCACCAGGCCGTGGGAGAGGAAGAGGAAGGGGCAGGGGCCAAGGCAGAGGAGGAAGAGGAAGACAAGGAGAGGCAAAAGAGGGAAGGGGAGGCAACGATACCTCCATGGAAACCCGAACCAGACCCAAACGGACCTAACAACATCCATACAGCAAAAAGAAATAGAGCAAAGCGCCATTTCTCAAGAACTAAATGTCATCAATTTGTCATCTCGCCAATTAACTGAATCGGAAACACGGTTGTTAAAGAAAGGCCTCAACTTCTGCCCAAAAATTCATTTGGACCTTGCTCAAACACGGATTGACCTCTACAAATACATCCGCAAACTCAAACTGGTCAAAATCTTTGCGGAAAAACAAACACCCACTAAGGAGAAAATTGCCATGACTCACACCAGTGAATTATTAGCAGAAGACGAACAAGCTCTTATCACTCTCATAACGATGGGAAATATGGAAACAACGGATCCCTGTGACAATCTGGGTGAAATACTTCCACCCTTGGGAGCAGGTATAAGTGGAAAAAAACCCAAATCCTATTTCTATCCGACACTACCACCGGGCAACAAAATTGACTTGTTCCATGAAGCCATCACACATGACTTATACCATCTTAACCAACGTAAATTACAAGACAACCTCTCACCCTCGGAAAGATCAGCGCTAAAAAATTTACAGCAGGATTCTACAATCGAGATCAAGCCTGCTGACAAAGGCGGAAACGTCGTAATTCTCAATAAAACTGATTACGTATGGGAAGCTGACCATCAGCTGCAGGATATAACGTGCTATAAAGAACTCAGCACCAATCCAATCAAAGAAATCCAAGCAGTCATCAATCAACATCTTAATGACTGGCTTAAGGATGGTCTCATTGATGAAGAAGAGAAAAAATATCTTACAGTGACAAAACCTATTGAAGCCACCATGTACTTTCTTCCAAAAGTACACAAGCGATTACACAAACCTCCAGGCAGACCCATCGTTTCGGCCAACGGTTCAATCATGGAACCCATTTCCAATTATATCGATCATTTCTTAGCGCCAATTGTAAAGGATTTAACTAGCTATCTCAGAGATACAACAGACCTATTACAGAAACTGGAGGGGATACCCTGGAATCATCAATTTAAACTTGTGTCAATGGATGTGGTGTCTTTATACACGAACATAGAACATGAAATAGGTCTAAAAGCCTGCAGCTTTTTTCTGGGTAAACGAAACATTCAATTTAAACAACACAATTCCATGTTGCTTCAAATGATCACTCTATGCTTGCAGAATAACATCTTCACCTTTAACAAGAAACATTACCAACAGCAGAAAGGTACAGCCATGGGCTTTTCATTTTCACCAAATTTTGCAAATCTAGTAATGGGTTGGTTCGAACAAAAAATTGCATGGAATAGCGACAATGACCATCATGTGCAGAAAATCATAGCATGGTGGCGCTTCATCGATGATCTATTCATCATATGGGACGGAACTACGGAAGAATTTGCCACATATTTCTAAATCCTGAACAACAATGAAACCAAACTCCAATTCACTTATGAAATCAGTTCAACCAAGATCTCATTTTTAGATATCGAAATCTATGTACAAAACAATACAATACAAACAACCCTGTTCAGAAAACAAACAGCAACCAACTCATTACTACATGCGGACAGCTTCCACCCCACCAATCAAAAATGGAACATACCTTATGGGGAATTCTTACGCTTGCGCAGAAACTGTTCCGCCAACAATGATTTTGAACATCAGAGCAAAGCTATGGCAATAAGATTCCAAAAAAGACAATATCCAGACAGGATAATCCAAACAAGCCTCAAGAAAGCAAAAGAAAGAAATCGCACGGAGATCTTGAAAAGCAAACCTATGGTGATCCAGAACGATTTCACTAAAATACGCCTCATCACAACTTTCTCAACCGAAACCAGTGATCTTGTCAATATTTTAAAAAAACATTGGGGCATCCTAAAACTAGACACCACTATTGCCGACCTGATTGGTGATCACCCGGATGTCACCTATAGGAGAGCACCAAATCTAGGTGACAGACTCACAAACAGCCATTTTAAAATCAAGCAAGAAAAACCATGGACCAACATTGAGGGCTTTTGGCCATGCAAAAACTGCAAAGCTTGCAAAATTGGCATACCTAAAAAAGTGGTTGAAGGCAGAATTGGAGGAAATTGGAAAATTCAGCAACACATTTCTTGTAAAACCAAATACGTGGTGTATGTTGTCGAATGCCCCTGCAAGTTAAAATATATAGGGAGCACTATTTGTGAAATCAAGAAACGCATCCTAGAGCACATCAGAGCCACGGTCAACATTGATCGTTCAAATGCCATTGCCAAGCATATGGAAAGTTCACATGACAGCAAATGGGAACTACTACGCTACTATGCCATTGAACACGTGCCACCTTTGGATCGTGGAGGAAACAGAGAAAAACTCCTCCGCCAAAAAGAATCCAAGCATATTGTGTCATTCAGAACTCTGACCCCGTATGGACTCAACCAGGATGAGGAACTCTTTGTACATTTGTGAACTCTATGGTTATAATTTCATTTAATATTCCAGCCTTGCAGTCACAACAATAATACTGACCAATTGTAAAAAACTGTTTTTTGTTTATTTCAATGCAGGAGTCTTATCGGACTAATTATGAACATTAACCTCAATAGAAGCCAAACCCCTACTAGAAGGTGATCTTTGGCCTTTTTGTTCTTTCACTTTAATTGAATTTGGTATCAAAATGTGCCTCCCCACCAGAGGGGTGTATTCTCTTCTCTTATTTGTGACTTGTAGTTTCACATGAGACTGATATATATTGCTCTTAACACCAATAGAGGGTTAATATGATATAATCAAAATAATTTTCTTCTACTTGTCACATATGCATTTGCATTGAAAACTATGTTTTATGGTTATCTGATCATTGTCAGTATTACTTGTCTTACTATTGCGTTGCTTATAGCGTTCCACTTATGGATGATTAATAAGTTTAATCCTTAATTAGCATTCTCTCCGCCAGTTACTGGAGTTAAATTTTGTTTTAATTTGGACAAATTTTGTTTTATGTACCAGCACAATTTACAAACACAGGCACTACAACAACCAGCATGCTTTGCAAGGGCTTAAACAGGAAGTAGTAGCATTAACTGACATAAATAATGTCTGACTACTGTGTTTGGTAACCCGTGATCAAGGTTCGAGAGAGAACCGAAACGCGTTGGGCCAGTGTTGTTGTTAACTGGCAGTGCTGAGCTGAAGAATTTTTCTTTGTGGAATAAAAAATGAACTGAAAATTCACCTTGGAATCCGAGTGAGTGCGTGTATCATCGACCTCTGGGCCCAGAGGTCTCCTGTTTTCTATATACACCGGCTGTCCTACCGGTTTATACACGCACCCCCCAGACCAAAGAGCGCCGTTCCTCTACCCAGGACACTACATGTTTCCATATATATATATATATATATATATATATATGCAACCACTCCTGCTGTCAAGGTTCAAAAACAGGCGTAGACTCCGTGAGAAATAAGCATGAAGGAATTTTATTTCGTAAAAAGACCAAGACGCGTTTCGACGGCAAGCCGCCTTTGTCAATATCTCAGGTAATACCAATGGCTCCCATTAAGTACTGTGTGTCACAAACAATCGTCATGGCAACGGTAAACAACTGACATAGAAAACAACAATTCGTGTAGTTTCAGCCCATAAAAAGACAGACTAATACGTTCAGTGTGTTGGTTCTCACCGCAAGAAAAGATTATTTAGTTAAAATTAAATTAATGATTAACCAAAATCTAAATTTCCAACAGTGTGAAAAATCCGCAGAGACAGTAATATAAGCCAAATTTAAACATGATTATTTCAATTGTTTGAAATATAAAGCCCCAGTGGGCCTTCCTATACCTCCCTGAAAAAGATTTTTGAATTATTCGGTTGAACAGAAAGTGGCCAGTTGGCTACCATTTTTGAAACTGTTCTAACTGAGGGGAGAGAAAAGGGGTCTCAGCTGGATTCATATGGGTTCAGAGAAAACACAACGTCTGTCATCATGGGCTAAGGATACTTATTGTATAGACACACAGTTCTAAACAAATTAAACAGTACAATAGGGTAAACCTGGGATACAAAACGGAGTAAGGGTACGGTAAGAGACAGGCAGAAATAGATTCACAAATGTACGGATAAAGCCTCATCCGTATTTAATCCAATGGGTATTTTGGTGTTAAACAGAATAATGTACTTGGATTCAAGTCTACGCAGTGTTTGCTGTCTATTGCCTCCTCTTGGGTTCCTAGGAACAGTATCAAGAACACAGTAGGAAAGGTCAGATGATTTTCCATTGTGGCATTGATTAATGTGTCTGGCCACCGGGTAATTGGGGTCATCGTTGTTAATCGCCCGCAAGTGCTGCAGTATACGTACATGAACAGGGTGAATGGTAGACCCTATATAACGTTTGTTACATGTACATTGTAACATGTACACTGCAAAATCGCTTTTACACGTATAACTTCCCCTTATAATAAAAGGGGAGTGTCTGAGTGGAGAACTGATTTCTTTTACGTTAATACCATGGCGGCAGGCCTTGCATTTGGTACATTTTCTAAAGCCATTGTTGGTTTTGAGCCACTCAGAGCCTTTGTTGATACTGGGTGCATTGTTAACTAGATTCTGTCTCATGGATTTTGCACGTCTAAACGTTAGTGATGGTGTCGTTGGCATATTTGGACCTAGAACGGGGTCACTGCGCACAATTTGCCAATGTTTGTACAGAGTTTTTCTCAAAATGTCATGGTAGGTGTTATATCCAGTTATAAATCTTGGTATCCCAGATATGGACTTTTTGCTTTTTTTCTTTAGTTTTTCCGGGTTGGGGAAAAGAAGTTCTTTTCTAGTGACTTTCTGGACTTTAGAGTTGGCTTTGTTTAAAGTGTCTGCATTGTAACCTCTTTGTTCTAGTCTGTCAAACAGAGTGTTAGTTGCTTCAACAAGACTGCTCTCTGTACTGCAATTTCTCTTCATACGAAGACATTCTGCGTATGGGATGCTCTGTTTCAAAGAGGTGGGGTGGAAGCTACTATAGTGGAGAATGGAATTTCCTGATGTAGGTTTCCTGTAAGTTCTGGTCTCCACTCTAGAATCTTCCACAAATACCTCTAAGTCCAAAAATTGTATAGTTGACTTGTTGATGTTGCATGTAAAAGATAAATTGAGAGAGTTCTCATTGAGTGCTATATATATATATATATATAACAGCAGTTGTTTCAATAATCCTCTTGAAAGAAATGCACCGCGCGCCCCGTCACATATCGGCATTCAGCCTTGTTCAAGGGACCGGCGAATAAGGCTGAACACCATCAAAATGCGTAAGGGCTTGCAGTAGTTTGTAGAATTATTTTTACTTTAGCAGGACTTGTAAGCCACAAGGACCAGGGAAACGCAGAGTATATCTATCCCCCTTAATTATGCTGACACCCCTCTGCTTCTGGGCACCCATCAAGGAAAACACACAAGATGATGGACAGAATGTTGCACATTGGCAAAACATTCACCCCCACTCACAGAGCTGGGTTTGATCCATCGTTATTTTGCTCACCATGCCACCCCAGTTCAGACATGACCATATGCAAATCAGTCTGACCCTGTGCCTCATGGGAACAGTCCAGCCCGAACTGCCAGGCCATGTCTTCCCTGGACAGGAATCAAGCATCCTAGGACCGATTTCAGGGTTTTACCCCTCTTCCGCCAGGATAGCTTGACTCCAGTGGCGTAGGGAGCACGGGACCCACGTCTGGGCATACCCTTCCCACATAGGGCGAACAGCAAAATACACAAGATGATGGACAGAATGTTGCACATTGGCAAAACATTCAAGCACCCTTTCACTTCCTCAGACTTTGCAATCTATTAACAACTGAATGTGCCATGATTACCTTAAGTTAACTGTCTTCAAGTCAGATATCATACTTATTCATAACATGTAACTAATGTTTTTCTGTGACCATCGACCATGGGTCAGAGGCGTAGCTAGAGCTTGTGGCGCCCGGGGCTATCCCTCAGATTGCCGCCCCTGGAGAGGGGGATGAGGGGTGCTGGGGAAAAAGGACCGAGAGACGCATAGTACCGCCGCTAATAGTTACCTCGATCATGCAAGTTACATGCACATACATCACACCGTCCAAGGCTACACAGTTAAATACACCGGTGACCGGCAGTACAAAGGAGAACACACAGACTGCCACCCTGCAGGATTTCAGGAAGGGCCTAAAAACATGGTTATTCGATTAACGTCCCTAATCAGCAGCACCGCCCCCACCCTCCAGCGCCTAGATACCCTCACAGGTGATAAGTAGCGCTAAGCAAATCCTGTTTGTTTGATTGATTGACACCCGATTTCCACACATCGTTTGTGCCCTACATTAGTTTTATCTGTAAAATTGTATGTCTTTGCAAGTTAAGTGACCACTTCAATGGAGATTGTGCTGTCTATAAATGACACTGCGCGAACACACCATGCTTTAATGATATATGTTCAACATTGTGAGTTCAGTGATGAAGCACTGATGGCAGCGACGCCACTCCTAAAATTGTTCGAGCACCACTGGGTGTTCCCAATCCTGTTTCTCTTGGTTATTACCTTCTCTGACTCAACGAAATTCTAGTCCCCCTCCCATATGAATGGGTCACAAGCCCTCTGGACATTATTAAGGCAGGTATTGGCCTGATAATGTGGTAACCAGATATTTTACTCATTTGCATTTTAAAGAAGGGCGCATGTTGTGTGTGTTTTTAGTGTCTCACCAGAGTGGCCAAAAAAAGAAGCCTGCTGTGGTCGGCCCTTTATAGTTTTCAGAGCTTGATACAGTCTCTGACAATTCTATGTTTATTTGTAAATTGCTGGCCTCTGTGCTAAGGCTGGGTGTTAAGCAGTCTGGATTCCCCCTTGCACAATTGTTGGCTCAATTACTTTAACTGTAACTCTAAACCTAGAACACAAACCCTAACCACAATCCTGCGGTAAGACCCAATCGAAACACTTGTGTTCATCCAAACCTTAAAACTAACCCGCAATCTAAGCATAATCATACATGTATCTCTAAACCTATTGTTAATCCAAGCGATGCTAATAACTCCAGTCCTCGTTCCACCCCTATCCCATTCATCTAACCATCACCCTCATCCTAGTTGTAACCTAATTCTTTCTAACACTAATATTGACTGTCAGTCCAACTCAAACACTAATACCAGCTTTAAGGCAACCCCTATCTCGTGCCCTAACTCGAGAATAGCAGATCTTGTTTCTGTGCAAGATTTGTGCATGCTGTGGTGCCTTATGTTAAAAACAAGATCTGCAAACCTTAGTCCATTCTCTAGATGTCACCAGGTAGGTATGTGAAACAGCCCTACTCACTGGCCTATCGAGCCTGGCTTCCCCAACATTATTATTAATCTCAGCAGCAAGGCTTACTGCAAACATGGAAAGGGGCAGACCACAGCTCATCAGTTAGAGAATGTCTGAGCTCGCTCCCAGTAGAGAAACACTGCATACTCAGGACAGTGCTCATAACCTTCAAAGCCCTTCACCAACCTACCTAGCATCAGCAATTACACGTCACGGGGCAAAACAGAAACCCCAGAAACAAAGAAGCACTGATGCTTGTAGCTCTGAAATTCAACATAAAAAAATCGTATGGCCTTATTTAGAGATTGGTGAATGGAATATTCTACCACACAGTGGCACATATCCTGTGCTCTGTATACAAAGGCTATAGGCTACAATGCACCTGTAATACATTTGTGTCTGAGCATCCCATCGGCCAAACTCCAAAGTAGGCCCTTACTCCATCTCAATAACAGCACCCAGAATATGGATTTTCTATTTATCCAATAAAACTCCATATTCATGCCTCATAACACCTAAAACTTACGTTTGTGACATTTACTTGCAGCTCTCTCCATCACTGGCCCCACCACATATGCAGTGTCATTCCTAAATCAAATATTGTAGCGTGAAGAACAAACTGACTACTTAACATTCACGTCTTTGCTAACATGGATTTATATGACTTGGATGCATTTCTCAAAATATGTATCTACAAATTGCAAAATGCTCTGACATCATCCTGAACATTTCTTTGTAAATATGTATGTTTATTATTTGGAATCATTTCTCACATTTTTTTGTAAAAATAAAAAACTGTAGAGTACTTTAACATCGTCTGCGTGTGGTATAAAATTTCAAATAAAGAAATAAAAACGTAGAAATTACCCCAGGCGTTATCGGAGCAGCTCAGAGGAGGGAAAGGCCAGGCACCCTTGTCGCCTACCCAGGCAGGGGATAATCACGCAATCGATCCTTGTGCGGGCCCAATTCTGGTCAGTGCCAGCGTGCTAATAGGCCCAAAGCGCTCCTCCGCACTCCTGTGGGAGCCGCTCCACAGGCCTTGTGGTTTCACCTACGTTGGGCCTCCGCCAGATGCCGGCGTGCGCTGTCTCAATGGGGTAGCTCAGTGTGCCACACCCCGCCCTCAATCTGTACACAAGGGCAGCTCAATGTGATCGTCCGCAGCAGGAGACTTCGGCGAGTACACCTCAGCCCCAGGCTCATGCGGTGGTCACCCTCCCCACCGCCATGCCATTATATGGGCCACTCCCTGGGGCCGCCGCCACTCACCACAACATCCACGGCGCTCCAGACGTGTACCCCCTCTGCAGTCCTCCAGCGGGCAACAAACAATGTCCTCCTCAGGGGGGTCACAGCAGGCCGCAGTCAGGGGTTCAACGGTGCCTAGGCCGTGCTCAGCAGGGCCCCCGGGACGCGCCCTCCGTGGTGTAGCCCCAGCAACAGGAAGCAGGCCTTCAGCTGAATAAGCAACTGCAGCAATCACCAGGAGGGCCCCGCCGCGCCCCTGATGCACCAGGTGGGCCGTGTGGGGCCCAGACCGTCACTGCTACTTCCAGGCACGGCGCCACAGGGATCGAGGGTTTCCCGCTCTAGTGCGAAAGCGCAGAGCATTCGTGATCTCGCTCAAGGACCCTGTCTCAGGGACAGAGAAGGGCCCGAAAGGGGACCAGTCAAGCCACACGGGATCACCTGCTTCGGGCCGTGCCATGCTGCGAGCTCCCGGAAGGATCAGGAGGCAGAATTCTTCACTCCGGAGAGCGGATGGTATGCGCACAATACGGCGACGCCACTCTGAAAATTGGTGATCCTGGCCCGGTCGCGACTCGCACTCACCACACCACCACCACCACCACTACTACTATGCGGTGCGTGCAGCGTGCGTGCGCTTGTGCAGGCAGTAGTTGCAAGCAGCTCACGTGAGCTTGCACTTCAAACAGGGCCGTGAGGCACTGGCGGCCCGTTGCGGCGGCCTTTATAATTTATTTGGGGACTGGGGACACTGACTGACAAAGTGTTAGCCAGTGAGTGTCCCCAAATAAATTATAAAGTCTGCTGCAAACACCACCCTGTGGACACATCAGTTCCACCCTAAGGATCTCCCAGTAATTGCAGACTAGGAGGGTGTGAAATAGGCGTAATTTGCTTCCGAGTAGTTACGAGTAAGGTAAAATAACTAAAAACCCACATGGCCAAGCAAAGACCCACAATCACTCAAGGGGAACTGCATTATGTACAAGCACCTTTGAGTCATATCACAGAGAACCTCAAAGAGGAAACCAAGCCAGAGTATCCCAACTACAAGCTTAACACCTCCCGATAGCCAACAGCGATGCCAGCTTTATTGTGGTTTGTGTCCTGTTTTGGAACCTTGAACATGTTCACGTCTGGACTTCTCCTTACAACATAAAATTCTAACTTTTAATGGAACAAACAGCAGTTCCACCACCCTCTTGGTTGGTTTGCAGTGAACAACAGCATAACAATGTGTGATTATATTTTTTAATGAGCTATGTAAGCATCCAAATCAAATTTAACAATGTGTACCAAGTAAGGAATACTATTTTTACCTGTGTGTATGGAGAACACTATTTGTTGGTTGTATATTTTACAATTCACGATTTTCTAGTCTATTCTCCCTTTCCACATTTCAACTCAAATACTGTCTGCATTTGTTTAAAACATCTGACCAGCGGCTCTAGGTAGGATGTTTATATATCCTCATCAGCCTTGTATTCCTAAGCATGTTGAGATGTTTCTGCATTGCCACATTGATTCTAGAGTAGCTGTACCCAGTACTGGTCCATGAGGGTCAGGTCAATAACAGTTTTAAGGACATCTACTTACAATGAATCTAGAGAATGCGTCTCCTGACAGATCTGTTATGGATCTTGCAGTGCTGTGCGGGAACCAACATTGGACTTCTGGCTTCTATGGAATCTAGTGGGTCCTAAAGGATTAACCACAAACATCCTCCAGAGCCTTTCTACTAAATTACAATAGAAGGCAATGAAAGAGGATATGTTGGGTATGAAAGTTGATTTCACATTCAAATCAACATATTTTCAAAGATAAAAATAGAGATGAAAGGGTCCCACAGACAAAAAAGCAAGACTGTTCTATGGATGCATCGCGGGGTTGTACAAAGTGACTTTTAAATTAGCGTCAGCCTGCAGAAACGGACAGAGAAATAATAAATGAAAATTCTGCTATCCATTCTGAGCATATTTTTGCCAGTGATTGCCGAAGGTGAGCACCAGCACTCATTTCTAGGAGGCCAGGACGTATTTTCAGATTATGCACAAGAGAGAGAAAGGCAGAAAATGAAGAATGGAAGAGAAAGATAGAAACACAGGGCCAAAGGAAGAAAGCAGAGATGAAAAGAACCAGCAAGTGGGAGATAATGAAAGACGAAATGGCACTACAGCAAAAGTATTCTGCATTTTACTCGTAGTGAAGATCCAGAAACACAACGCTAACTGTAGCTAGCATAAACATCAACTCTACAAAAAGTTTCGATCCACTGTTGGTCTAAAAAAAAAAAAACACACTTTGTGAAGTTGAAGAGCCAATAAATGTTAGCGTGAGCTCCCACAGACCTCACTTATGTGACAAAACAGAAATGCTAGTTCAAAATTTAGCATTTGAAAAAAAAAATTAGATTAGTTTCACACATGAATTTGCACTCTATCATTAAAGCAGAACGAATCACTACAAACAACCGGCATATACAGTTTCAAAATGACAACGAAAACAACTTTTTTTTTTAGAGGAAAAAATTCAGATAAAAGATTACTAGGTGCCTTAAAAATCCAGTTATGAATACAAAAATAGATTACATTTCCATGCATAAAAGTGTAAATAACAAGTTAAGATTTTACATGGAGCAACGGTTAAACGCGCACTAGCAGAAGCCAACTAAAACAACGCCAATTGACGAATGCATTGCTTGCAATTAACTCAATTTGTCCTAATTGAATTACTCTAGTCTCCATAATAAGCAGCACGTGAGCACTACCAGCCGAAAATAATACACACGTCCCTTCTTAATAGTTTATGTAACTTTTATTGGTTGCTAACACTCCTCAAACTGGCACTGCAGGGTTCCGTTTATACGCAATCACAAGTTACCTAATTAGTTTGAAGTTACAAAAACCTTACCTGCATAGAGGTCGAACACCGTAGGGACGTACTCCTCTGGGAACGCGTCATTCGCATAACTCATCAGCAGACATGTTTGCGAGCTCCCGGAAGGATCATGAGGCAGAATTCTTCACTTCGGAGAGCGGATGGTATGCGCACAATACGGCGACGCCACTCTGAAAATTGGTGATCCCGGCCCGGTCGCAACTCGCACGCGCACGCACCACACCACCACCACTATGTGCGTGCAGCGTGCGTGCGCTTGTGCAGGCAGTAGTTGCAAGCAGCTCACGTGAGCTTGCTTGCACTTCAAACAGGGCCGCGAGGCACTGGCGGCCCGTTGCGGCGGCCTTTATAATTTATTTGGGGACTGGGGACACTGACTGACAAAGTGTTAGCCAGTGAGTGTCCCCAAATAAATTATAAAGGCCGCCGCAATGAGCCGCCGCCTCCAAAACAGTGCCGCCTGGGGCGGTCCGCCCCCCTCGCCCCCCCCTAGCTACGCCACTGCCATGGGTGCTTGCCTGACTCCCTCCATTACAGTAAAAAAATCTTGGTGTCCTTATTGACCAAAAACTATCCCTAGAAAAGCAGGTTTCAACAATCCCCAAATCCCGCCTCCTACAGATAATGTTGCTGAGGAGAATAACTCTTTTTCTGGCACTTCCCCTGAAGGGCAAGGAAATCAATGCCTTTGTCCATTCTAGGATTAATTACTGTAACATAATCTATTTAGATGTATCTAATAAGAGCTGAAATAAACTCCAACATATCCAGAGTGTAGCACCTTGGTTAATCTTTGATTTGAGAAAAACATGACTCCGTGATTAACTCTTTAAGCCCACTTCACTTGCTGCCAGGTAGTAAGCGCGTTGTCTTCAAATTAGAGTTATATTTTCATCTGGGCCCTTTTGTAAATATATAGAAAGAGGCTTTCATTTTTTTTTAATCTATTTTGAACCAGTGTGAATTTAATATTTTGTCTTCGATTTTACCCAAAATGTTCAATTTACTAAAGCATCATAAACTCCCTTTAATGCACAATAGTCTCCAACTACAGTAAAAAAAGAGATATTTCTTTTTGGATGTCTTATGAAATCATACGGACTACACAGCCTATGTGTGTGTAACTACTGAACTGCCTGATGCACGTGTGTTCATGTGTAACCAGTTAAGAGTATTTAGCACCAGCTGTGCAATAGTTGATTGTTTTTTTAAAGGAGGGGAGTGACAATTAGCACTCAAATCCAGTTTTATCAAAGCTTACAGGAAGTGAGACTCAATTAGTGAGACTCATGCATAGCAGAGTTCCAAAATGAAAAAAAATCCAGGGAGTTGTAACTGTGTCGGGACCACTGTCTCACAAATGGAGACCCAATGGTGTGAGGGAATACATTTTTTGTACATATTCTTATAGTTAACATCAGAAAATAAGATGTATTGCAATTATAATGCCATGAATTTTAGTTTTCTGCTTGTCTAGATAGGCTGAATAAATTGATAATGAGCTTTTTCAAACACATCGTTAGGTGAAACATAAATAAAGAAGTGCAACTTTTTAATTAAAACTGTAGTCAAACAACATGAGACCCTTTAACAGAGATAGCATATGACCTATATCTCATCTTGGGTTAAAAGTGAGTTTGTTAACTTGCTCCTGCGATTATACATTTACATTTGTCTTCCACTAACACCACATACATTAAAAAATATTCTAGAAATGCGGAACTACAGAACAATGCAAGAAATACATTTGTTATAGGTGAATCTGTGCATGAAAGCATTGTTGATTATTCATGATAATGATGTTACTGAAAATTTATGAATGATTTAAGTTTGCATTTCTGCCATTACTAAGACTATTTTATAACTGTATAATTATCACTTTTACAATTTAACATATTATTTTGAAATTGTTTTGTGTATTGATTTTAGTTTGGCACTTTACTACTAGGAAAACTAAACTATTTCAATGGCAGAAACTTTAGCTTTGTGTTGAATTAGTATTGCAGCTTATATGGAATGGGAAACTTTCCTGTTTAACTAGGTATTCAATTGGATTTATTTTATAGTTTGTCTTTTTGCAGTTGTTTTAATTAATCAAAATGGTTCTATGCCTCTGCTTAATTTAATAGAAACCAGATGTCCTTCTTATTGTGCATTCTGTGTTTCAATTCTTATTCTGATGAATTAAGTTTCCAAATGTTTAATACCAAAGTCACAGTATCATTGCTTTTTGGCAAGTTCAAAGGGATTACATCATCATAAGCTCAGTTAGAAATATAGCCGATATAAAAGCAGAGAAAGGTGGCAATAAAAATGATTTATTCTTCGCTTATCATTACAGAAAGCTTCGTGATCAAGCATACAAATTAGATTCAATTATAACCTGATATGAAAGATTCCTAAGAGCTAATATTTAACACTTCTAAAACTTGCATGCTTTCTTTTTATTAAGTTCAAATGACAGACATTTATATTGAGAAGTAATGTATGTGAAAGTAACACTGCTCACCCTGAATCATGCAGTTTAATCATAATTATGTTTATTTGAAACGTATAAGCAATAAGTATGAACCATATCATATTTCATTAAACACATATAAGTTTGAGAACATTATTGCAATACTCAAACATGCCAATGAGAATTTGTTAGAGCTTTATATATTGTTATTTAAACAGATTTTATCACCATCTTTAACAAGTACCAAACAAAGGACCATACAGCAATCAAACTAATATCCTAACATTTCTTCTGTGCTGTTTCACAGTGTACTCCATCTAGCATCATGTGAGATGCTAGGCTAAATTACTTAGCCTTATGTGATAGTCCCTAACAAGCTCCAGTGGCCTCAGGAATTGGCATATGGCTTATTGAAATTATCAAATAATGCTGTTTGCCTTGAGAGGAGAATTTAACAATACATAAATATTTCTAGAAGGCACCCAAGCACAAACCAACTCGAAAGAGAATATATATATTGTTTTTAATCTGTTTTTTAAATTAATGTACCGAAAATGCAGGACTAGTTACAGCTAGTGCTCCTAAATGCACCTTTCAAGTTATACAAAATCAGAGTAAACCTTTGAGTGTGGAGTTTTAGTTAACCTCCTGTAGCTAATTAAAAACATAAAGAATAAGAAGACAATCAATTTGTTAATGAGGCAGCTGATTTGTTTAAATTAAAACCACACTGTGGTAGCTAATGCACAGTCATAACAAATTACCAGAAGAGAAGGAATTCTTGGATTCAAAGAGACGGAGTTACATTTTGGTACATGCACACAGGCTTTAAGACCAGACAATATATGAAGTAAAGGATATTATTATTATTAATATTATTATTATTATTATTATTTGTAACTTGTAGAGCGCATAGCTGCCCTAGGGCTTCCCAGCGCTAAGAGACAGGGTGTAGGTTGAGGCTGGACAGAGATTAGAGGTATTGCTTAAACAGCCATGTTTTGATTGCTTTATGAAACTCCAATTCTTTGTTCAGGGTCCGATATTCCAGTGGTAGAGAGTTCCAGAGTTTGGAGGCCAGGTGGGAGAAGGATCTACCTCCCCACCTCGCCCTCCTGACACTTGTTGGTTTTAGGAGTCTCTCCGAGGTTGATCTCAGATTCTTATTTGGGATATATAGGGACACCAGATTTCTGATTTTCCTAGGGCTCCTGTTATGTAGATATCTGTGTGTTATGACCAGTGCCTTACATTTGACTCTGGCCTCCACTAGGAGCCAATGTAGCCCTTTGAGGTGCTTTTTTGCCGACTCGCGAGCTGCGATATTGCACAACAACCTTGCTGCCACATTCTGGACCACTTGAAGTCTGTAGGTCACGTATTTTGGCGTCCCTAGGAATAGCGAGCTTTCATAGTCCAGACGCGAAGTGACCAAGGAGTGGACTACTGTCTTCCTGAGCTGTATTGGGATCTGCTCTAGGATTTTTTGAAGACTTCTAAGTAGTCTGAAACAGGTGGGCGCGACATTCTTGGCTTGTGTTGTCATAGAGAGATCTTTTTCTAGCCTAAAACCTAGGTTCTTAATTGATTCTTTAGGCATGGGTGGGCTGCCCAAGCAATCAGGCCAGCTTATGGATGGCCTGCGAATTGGCTTGTTCCAGAGGATCATTAACTCTGTTTTGTCCCCGTTCAGTTTTAAGCAACTGTTGGTCATCCACTCCATGTCTTTTTCCATGCAGTGTGATAACCTCTCGTAGTCCCCGTTGGTTATGGGGGTCTAAGGAGATCACCAGCTGAGTATCGTCAGCGTAGGACATCATGGAGATTTTGAACTCCTGGGCGATCCTAGATAGTGGCTCCATAGACACATTAAACAGTGTGGGGCTCAATGAGGAATCCTGTGGCACCCACACGTTAATGACACAGTTTTAGAGAGGGTGGTGTTTTCCAATACTTGAAATGTTCTTCCCTCCAGAAACGAGGCCAGCCACTGTAGCGTGGTACCTTGTACCCTGATGGCCGAGAGTCTGCTTCGCAGAATGTGGTGATCCACAGTGTCGAAGGCAGCACTCGGGTCCAAGAGGAGTAATGAGTCTGAACTTCCCTGGTCTAATGATGTTCTGAGTTCCTCCACCACCATCAACAGAGCAGACTCCATGCTGTGTTGCGCCTGGAAACCCATCTGGGTGAAGTGGAGGCAGTGGTTTGTTTCCAGGAACTCAGACAATAATCTGTTGATGTGCTTTTCCAATAGCTTGCCCACAAACAGCAGCAAGGAAATGGGACGGTAATTCCCTAGTTGCGTTGGATCTTCTTTGGCTTTTTTTAGCCGGGGTTTAATTATAGCATGCTTCCATGACGTTGGGACCATGCCCATCTCCAGAGACTGGTTTGTGACCTTAATTAGAGGAGGAAGGATGGCAGGTGTGACTGTTTTGAGGATGTGCGGGCGGGCAGGTTCTGGAGGCAAACCGACTTCACTTTACCCATCAATGATTCTATTTCTTTTGCCTCCACTAGCGGGAGATTGGTGATGGTTTTAAAGGGGGGAACTCCCTCCTGATCCTTTTCCCACCTTGAGGTTAATTCCCCGCGTGTCCTGTAGGAGCTATGTATGTCTGTTACTTTAGATAGGAAGTAGGTGGCTAAGTAATTGCACCTCTCCTCCAAGGTCTCTGTTGGGTGGGGAAAGCCTTGACTACCGCAAACAGTTCCCTTGAGGAGTTCTGGGCCAAGCTGATTTTCCCCTCAAAGAACTTAGCCTGCGTTTCTTTGATACTGTTGTGGTAGCTTCTGATGGTTGACTTATACAGAGTTTTAAGTTGTGGGTCATAGATTTTCTTCCAGTTCCTTTCGATTTTGCTTTAATTTTTTCTTTAACACTAGCAGTTGGGTCAGGGTTTTGGTTTGGAGCTAACTTTCGGGCTACTTTGTCCATAGATTGGCTAATCCAGGTTTCCCATCTGGAATATTCTTCCTCCACTGTTACTGGTGTCTCAGTGTTAGGTGTATTTGTTTCTGCTAGGATGTTTCCCCACGCCTCTGCATTGAGCTTAGCCCAGCACCATTTCTTTGTCTCAGCTTTGGGGGGCCCCACGGTGTTCTCTTTCTTTCTTTCCAAAGTTGAAAAGAATGAAGCGGTGGTCTGACCAGGGGACCGGTATTGAAGGTGTGACTTTAATGTTGCGGTCATTAGAGATTACTAAATCTAATAAGTGTCCCTTGGAGTGTGTGGCAGTCGTTTCCAACTGGGCGAGTTGTAGACCCTCGAGGTCTAGCAGCATCCTTTTGACGCTGGGGATGTTCTAATCCTCCATTTGTAGATTTAGGTCTCCTATTATGGTGGTGTTGCATTTCTTTAATAGTATGCTGGCAAAAGAGTTGAGTAAGCTTTCTAGGAACTCTCCAAAAAGGCCTGGGGGTCTATAAATTAAGAGCCCTGAGAAGGTGTACATGGGTGATAAGGAAATTGAAAATTGGAGGCATTCACAGAATCCGGTCCAGTCTGAATATTTTGTAACCTGGTGGCAGGGCAATTACTACAACAGGGGAGGAGCAATCTGTTGGCCAGCTTTCTGTAATAAACTGGGCATCTAGGGTGGTTTCCACTAACAGTAAACAGATTTATGTTTAGGCCGAGAGCGACAGTTGATCAACCCTAGCTTCCATACCTGCAGCTCCTCTGGCCCCTTGGTCTTGCTCGACCCTGGCTTAGGAGGTGCTTTCCACTCTAGTTTACAATGATGACAGAACTAATCTAAGGCTGGCTCGCTCGTAAAATCCCAGCCCTTATCACAACCGATTGCTCTGGATTTGTTAAGGCTATGTAAATCCTTACCAAAGTATGCTATTTTTGAAGTTTGTGCAGGGTTCCTGTCCCCTGGGTCCAGTCAGGCATGGACAGGAGCAGACAAGCTTGACTTTGGTATGCCTTCGCCCAAGTGCACTCTATGGTAGAGAGGGGTAACTCTACCTCTCTACCGCACTCTATGCTCCTGCCTAACTGCCTGGCTACCAACGCGCTGCCTGCCCTGCTTTGCGATTCCTTCTCAGCGAGGTGGGTGGCACCTAGTGCACAGTGCTGAGATCTGTGTGGCTAAGGCCCTAGCAGTAGGAAGAAAAATACTCAGTAAGTACAAATACAAAATTTTTTGAAACGCACGAACAGGTTTAAAATAGTTTTAAAACAGTGCTTTTTACCACAATTAAAACAATGACCGTATTGGGGTTAATGTAAGAGGCCTTCGTGTCACACATGGACTGCACTGTCTCTGCTGGGCACCCTCTGCCCGGCCTTCATTTAAGGGTGCAGGTTAATCAGGACCGGTCAACTAGACCGCTGACCTGCGTTTCCCAGCCCGAGTGCACTCTATGGTAGAGAGGGGTAACTCTACCTCTCTACCGCACTCTATGCTCCTGCCTTTCTACCAATGCACTGCCCGCGCTGCTTTGCGATTCCTTCTCCGGGAGGTTCATGGTGCCTAGTGCAGAGTGCTGATATCTCGTATCTTTCATGCTCAAAAAATCTTCCAGAGCTAACGATGATTTAAGTTATCAAAAGTCTAAGAGAAGTCAACAAATGGACAGGGCAGAAGCACCTCACTGATCCCTAATGCGTGGCTGGCCAGATGAATAAGGGTCTCTTTACCATGAATTGTTGACATGCCCCAGTGAAAACCTATTTTGGGAAATTAAACTAAAGTTTGTGTTATTCCATACCTGGAGCTCATCTAATGCGATTCTTGGAATTTTTTTTGCCAATGAGCATAACAAAGTGTAGTTTCTTTCCTATCAGAGATGTAAAGATTCTAAAACAATTGCATTATATGTAACTAAAGCACACAGATTGGCAATGTGCTACATGATGGTGAATATCCTTGAAGAGGCTCTCATGTACATCTCTCAACAGTGTCTGAAATATACAAATTGTTGAATATACCACATTCACAGGATAAGATTGAAAAAAGGCACATTGAAATAAGGAGTTGTGTTTCCAGCTGAACACCCATATCCTCTGGGAATGCCCATGAGTAACTACCTTTTGGGCAAATGTGCTGGATAATATCCATATGGCCATGATGTTGATGCTGATGAAATGCTCTGAGGTGGTTTTACTATAGTGTCCTTTGGACACACACTGTATGATGCATTACCTAAGACAATCTCCCATCTATTACTGGCTGTGCAACTAATTTTCAGTCACTGTAGACCACAGTTCACACTCCAGCTGATGCTGAAGTGTCTAGTCCTTGCCAGGTTAAAGTAACTTTTACAGTACTCAAAACAGGACAGAATATTGTGGGAAAATGAAAAGTCCAAAGTGATTTATATGGGCTGTGATAATAAGAAAATTAATTATCCTCAAAGATTGTGAGTTAAGATATTAGCCCAAAGATGTATCAGAGTAGTAGAGGTGATTATGAGTCTCAACCAGACTTGGAGGTTAGAAAATATGCAGTACTACATCTGCTGGGAAGAAAGGGAGAGTGTAAACTATGGGGAGCTGTTTAATGCAATGGGTTGGGTGGGTTGACAGGTTTAATTGTTGGGGAAGAATTATTTTAATCAGGCAGCAATGTACTTTTAGTTTTTTTCTTAAAAGTATAATGCAGAGGACTGAAAACAACACATTAGAATGTTATCTTATCCTTGGTAAAAAAAATAATTAATGTAACAACATTTGTACACTAGTCATCTGATAAAATGAACCAATTTATTAATTCCAGAATAAAATATTGTTTTAACACTGTAGTTGAAAGTTTGATTTTATCTCCTAAAGCATTTCTGTCTAATATTTCATCTTGTGCTTTATGACCTGAGATAAGATGCAACTGTGTAGTTGTGATTTGGAATCAGCACTATTGGTTTACAAGGTTTTTTGTTGCATATTTGCATATTGTGTTGTGCTGACTGCATGGATTTTATTGTTTTTGTTATTTGGCTTTCATATAGATCTTGTAGTCAAATACAGTTGTTCAGCTAATAGCCGTAATATGACTTGATCAAACTGAGTTACAAATTACATGATGTGTGCCATAAACATTTGTCTCTGTAAACAAAATGCTTTACACTTTGGGCAGGAAATAGGAGTTCAACTATTCTATGATGTGGCAAATAATGACCAATATTTGAAGAGCCACTTAAAAAGGTCTGTTTTAGCATTTTTGTTGTTAAGACAAAGTAATATCCACTCATACAAATACAAACATAGCCACATAGATTTTGTAGGTCGCACATTTTATTGTATCTTTGTAGACATTAAGCTACATCGTGATTCAATCTTTCATAATTTTTTTCTTTGTAATTTTTCAGCCAACAAGTCCCAAATTTGGAAAAGCAGACTCGTACGAAAAACTGGAAAAACTAGGGGAAGGATCCTATGCCACAGTATATAAAGGGAAAAGCAAGTAAGTTCCTCACAGGCAAAGTAGTTCATGTTTAATTCAATTCTGAATTGTGATATAAATGTTAGTATGAGAATGAACTGTACCTCTTTTCTTTTCAAAGTGCAACTCCATAAGACTTTTAGGAAGGATCATTTTCTAATACCGGATCTTAACTTTTGGGTATAAAAACTTGATGTTTTAGGACATTTCTTTCTGGCTTCTATCACTGCAAGTTACACAAGCTCATTAAACAGACGTAAAGAAATTATTGGAATAAGACATCTTTGTTCTGATGTAATAATTGATATTGGATTTTGTGTCCCCCAAAGCCGGCGATTTACAAAATTACAGGCTGTGCAATCTTGAAATACGAACTTTTGACTGTTAAATGTCACAGTGCAAACTTTGTTACTCATTATGAATTCTGAGGAAAAGGGAGTGCGAATTGGATGTCTCCACTTCTTAGTGATTCATACTTGACTGCAGTAATGGTTTGCAACCACAGTTGCTGTCGTAAACTGTTGCTTAAATACGGATACCCTGAAGGGGGTGATATCAGCTCACAAAATAGAAGCTGTCCTATAGGGTCCTACACTTTTTGAATGTCTGTGGGCCTTTCAGAGGAAGCAGTCATCCCGTGGACTCCTGCATTCTCTCTGCTCCACCCCTCCTCCCTGCCCTTCTCATCTTGCCATATTTTTGTAGTCCTTGTGCCATTAAGGGACATTTTGTGATTTGGAGTACAGGATGACGAAATGGGGATTCTTTACCTTTCAGCCTTCTATTCCTGTATTGCCAGGTATTTCAGCACAAGTCTCAAACAGAATCCTGACTCATTCGTTTTAAAGAAGCAGGGTTCTACAAATTCTACTGAATGGTCATTTGTGAGCTGTAACAGATTTACACATCCGCCGCAATGCAAAAACAGTCTCAGCTACCTGGGAAAACACAAATCATGCCCTCAATATACTGATTATAGGCAGTGCTACTGAGAATTGCTGGTACTCTCGCATTACAAGTGCTGCAACTTTGCTGAGAACTGCTCTTAAACTTCCTCTCAAATTAAAGAAATACAGGTACTCAGTACCTGCTAGTTCCTGCCCATTTAAAACACTGGTTATAAATAATTCTTAACTGCTCCCATTGTTCCCACCAAACTTCAGCGCCCCCCTGCTGCGGTTTTGTAGCTCTGCATGAGGGCCACACATTATTGCTTGGCTGCCGTATCCTAGATCCATAAGTAAAAAGACTGCCAATAAATGTTTCTTCCTACTCAAATAAATGTTTAATATGTCAATTTGCTCAGGGGCGGGTTTAGAGCTAGTGATCTCCAATGCAACAATATTAGTCGGCACCGCCCAGTAACCACCTTCTCCACAGATTCCCTGACTGCCACTCTCCAATGGTGTTCCTCATGTTTCCTTAGCCCTTCTCTCACATCTATTTCATTTCTTCTCTAGTCATGCTTATATCAATTTGCTTTCTGTTATTAGTCAGTGCCTATTGTGTTCAGTGTGCCTTGCTGCTCGCTTCGCGCTGATTCCCACTTCCCTCAGCCCACTTCCCACCGCCCAGTACCCCTCACAGAACCTACTCAATGGAGGCTGCAGCACGGCCACACCACCAGCATGCCAAAGGCCAAAGGCAAGCCCATCTGTGCCCATCTGCACCTGGGCTGTGCCAAGCGCCAGGAACCGTGGTCCTTCAACCACCCATCAGTACTCCACCACCAAGCTTCTGGCCCTAGACCCCAGATGCCACAACAACTACTGTTGCATCACTACTCCCAGATAAACAGAAGGAACCTTCGCCTGCTGCCACTTCACATGCTTCACAGGCCCCCCGCCGACCACGAGCACACCGGAACTACTCCAGTGCATCTTCCTCAAAGCCCGGTCCCTCTGCAAACATGCCACTAAAGCCTGGGACACAATCACCACCCTCACCTAGACGTGATCTTTATCACCGAAACTTGGCTCAAACCTCGACATCACCATCACAACACCCGCAGGCTACAAGATCATATACTGGGATTGCACCAACAAACACGGAGGAGGCATTGCAATCCGCCAGAAGTAAATCATGGAACATATCAGCTTTCACCTTCATGCCTATGCCAAGATGGCCTTTAGAGGCACCCTCATCTACAGACCTCCAAGACCTCGACCACACTTCTGGAACACCATTGCTGAATCCATCACGCCTCTAGCCATCGACTAGCACTACATCTTCCACAGAGACCTCAACTTTCACCTTAATAACCCAAAATTCGCCAACTCCACCAACCTACTGGAAAGCAAGAGCAACATCCGCCCCACCCAGCTGGTCACTGGCCCTACAACACTGCACAGGGCACACGTTTGATCTGATCTTCACAGCCAGCAACGGAGTTAAGTACAGCCAGTCACTGAGTTCACCTTGACCGACCATGCCAGCATTCACTTTACCATCGCAGGGTCCCCAGGCACCAACACAAAGCCCCATAGTGCCTCCCACCGCAGCTGGAACAAAGTGACAGGGACCCAATGGAGGGGCACCCTCAACACCACCAGGCCCAACACCACAACCTTCCTGCAAACGGCCATCCAGAACTTCTCTGCCTGGATCTCCAACTGCGCTCACAGTCACCCCCATGAATTCTGCCAATACTAGCAGATTCACAAAACATGCAAGCTGGTACACACCAGAGCTCCAGAACGTCAAATGTGAATGCAAGCAGCTCTCAACAAATACCACCAATGCCTCAAGGACACAAAAAGAGATGTCCTGACAGACTGCATCGAGGCAAACACCAACCACACCAAGGAACTCTTAAGCATTGTCAGAGAGTTCTCCTGCCCTTTAGCCACCGAGAACATGGTCCGCCCTTCCCAAGAACTCTGTGAAACAATCTGCCATCTACAGCAACTTCCACCACCAACCCACTGAGATTGACAACCTCTTCACACAAACGGACACCACCCACAGCCACCCACTCACCATCTGGGACCTACTCACCATACAAGACACCACAGCCACCATGACCTCCATCCACTCAGGAGCACCTACTGACCACAGCCCTACCACATCTTCTACCTCTGACACAAAGAAATCAGCAGTGCACTCCCTCTATTCTCAACAATCCATCAACACGGCCACCTTCCCTGATGCATGGAAACATGCAGAGGTAAGACCCCTCTTGAACAAACCCTCCGCCAACGCCACTGCACTCAAAAACTACTGCCTCATTTTGCTGCTCCCATTCCCAGCCCACTGAACACCTAGTAAGAAACAACCTACTCAATGCCACCCAATACGGCTTCCGTGCCAACTACAGAACCCAGATCTCCCTGATTGCTTCCACTGACAACATCAGAACCCTCCTCGACCAAGGTGAATCAGTGGCCCTGATGCATCTCGACCTCTCATTGGCGTCCGACACTGTATCCCACCACACCCTCATTGAAAGACTCCACAATGTTGGCTTCTAGGGACCTTCAATTAACAAAATGATCTATGTGACAAAAGCAATAACCCACTGCGCCATCTACATAAAATACAGTTCAGTGATCTGCATACCACACGCGCTTTGCACTTCTTTATGGTGAGACAAAAATCTTCAATTAGGGAAAACTCCGATCTCTCTCAAGCATGTACATTAATCACCAGTATTATATTAGAGTTTTTGTTAATGCCTGAAAATTGCTGTGGCACAAGGAACTCAGTTGCAGGTGCATTTACCACCATAAGACATTTCAAAATACAACGCCCGAGCTCGGCGACTGTGATGGGAAACAACTGTTTCCAGTTGACTGCAGTAACAGTCTACAGCCTTCTACATCTAGCATTATGCAATGTCATCCTTTTTACGTAGTGCGATCTGGTGCAGCGGGGTGCAATAGATAACTGTTACCTTTCAATGTAACATTATTTTTGTTTATTTACATTTTTATGTTGACTGTGCTTTCTCATATTAAATTGGTGTAGACCAAACTCTTTTCATTTTTACCAAGTTTTGTAGGTAATCAGTTGATGGAAATTCCCACAGTCTTTGTTCATAAATATACAGTTTCACGTGATGTTGTTAATGCAATATTTAGCTTTTAATATACGCACTTGAACACCACTAACTACTTAGCAGTCATTCTGTTTTTCACAAACCAGGAGGAGGTGTGCAATAAAGCTTTTAGTTGTCAACTACAGATCAATGGAACCCAAAAAATAGAAAAACACGTATTGGAAATGTCAATAAGTCTGGCTTTAAAAAAATGCTGCATGGTAATGTTAAGTATTACAAGTAGATAGCGTGGGAATGGATATGTATTTGTATATATGCAAAGAACTGTAGAATACTATTGGTGCAGGAAGGTCAGGTGACAGCTGAACTGTCAAGCCAGACCGAAAAATCCATGCTAGTTAATAACTACCCTTCTCCCATCAGTGCTACTGCCAGAGGAAAACACCATAGGATAGGATAGGATATAATTTATAAAGCGCACTAAAACCCGAGGGAGTCAAGGCGCTATAGCAGACCAAAGTGGAAACAAGACGAGGCGAATAAGCAGTGAACCTAAGATGAAAAAGCCAGGTTTTCAAATGTTTTTTAAAATCCACAAAGGAGTCTGTGTTGGAGATGAAAGTGGGTAGGGCGTTCCATAATTTGGCGGCAGCTACCGCAAAGGAGCGGCCACCACATTTGGCCCTACGAAATAGGGGGATCACACGTTTTTTCTGTGTGGAGTATCTCAAAGGCCTCCTTGGCACATACCATCATCATCATAGACTTTATTTCGATCATCATAGATCATAAAAGTATAACAGGACAACCACAATACACAAACATAAACAATATACATAATAAATATCATGTCTTAAAAAATTTCAGTTAAAAGAACAATATAAAAATACCAAATTCATGTTAGTCAGTATCTAAAAAAATCACAAAATCTAAAACCACAGATAAAAATTACAACATAGAAGAATTCCCACCAGCTAACTTCTTTGAGGGTCAACAATTCATATCAAGGATCAGTGGCAAGCTTTAGCAGGTTGGCTCGCTTGATCCAAAATGCCTTTAAAAACATAGCGACAGAAAATACTGCAATTTGGCTGGTATCATTCTGTAATATCCTAAGGTTTCCTTGTGCTCCCTACATCCCAACTTTCTGCAAAGAGGAACAATCCATTATGCACATAAAGATTTAGTAAAGGAATAGAAAAACAAAACTTGGATAAGCGTTTCCGACCCACCTCGACAACCTACACATAGTTCATCTAATGGGCCGCTGCCCAGTTGCTATTTGTAGGTCAATGATTTTATTGGTAGAATGCCGTATCTAAATTGGAGATAGTTTCATTGCCAGTGGGGGGACAATTTCATCAATGTGGCTTTCATAGGCAGCTAATGGTTTCCGATCAATAAACGGCTCTGTCAGGGAGCCCTTGCACTCTCTAACAGTGTCTAAAGCCACACTTGCCCAGAATAATCCCTTAAGGTTAGCCTTGCCAATCTGACACACACACACTCTCTGCTGAAGTCCAGTATTCATCCAGTTTCAACTTCAACAATAGAGTTTTGACTGCACAGAGCCATGGTTTTTTTCGTACATACTGTGGGACCAAAAGATCTTTGACACCATAGCAGTAGGACTCCAAGGCAGTGTTGTCAATAACCTATGCCAATAGATTAACATTCTACATTCAATCTTTTGGACAATTTTCTAATGTGCTATATCTAAATATAAGGGAGTCAAATGTGTACTAACCTTTGTTCCACCACAGAAAGACATTCAATATGTGAATAGCCCTACAATTCAACACCATATAGAACTGCACCTAAGGCCTTCACATTATAAATTTCCAAAGCTGGTGCCACCATTCTTGATAGTGTTAGGTCGAGCCTAGTGCAGCGTGCATGCGCTGCTCTAGGAGAGGGCCTCTTGGAATCACTCCAGACTTCCCAGAGACTTCTCTGTGTGGGTCGGACTCCTCCCACACATGCCATTGGCCTTTGCGTGTGGCTTTCAATAATTAAAGCAAGCAAATGTCCAAAGATGGGTGCATGTCCCGCCTTTGCTGCATTCCAGGATCGGGTTACTAATTAACCCAATGCCTTTTTTTTATCACTTTCACTAACGTGTCAGGAGGTGTCATGCTCTCTGTTCCATCGCGGGTGTGGAGTTTCTCAGGGTCAATGGACACTTTGAAAAAACTTCACAACTACTAGAACACTCATTTTACCCCAAAATTATTTAACATGCGTGAGCTGTTTGCAAAGCACATTTTTGAGGAGCAGAGGTGGCGATTTATATTTCGCAAAATCAGAGGAGGGTGATCCAAATGAAGCGCACATAATGTGACGATTCCAGTCATTAGCGGTGTTTTCATTGACGTTACAGCAGCGCGGGCCAGTGAGATCACGCCCAGGTCTCGGACCGGCCTTTCATGTTCGAGCTGGCTTAGTGCTCGCCCGAGATCAAAGCCACAGATAAGTGCAAGCAGCATCCACGGACAGGCTTCCTGTGGGAGCAGGAAAGGGCAGGGAGGGAGGGACACGTCACTGTAATATCCTGGGGGCCTGACCGTGCGCTCGCTCCAAGGACCTCAGCCCCAGCTGTTGCCGCCGGGCCCCGTGGTTCGGGCTGGAGGCGGGACCTCTGGTCTCCACCCAGCGTGCTCGCGCTCACTGGAGCCCAGGCGCCCTGCACGTGCTGTCACTTCAGACCGGCCACTGCAGCGCTGCGGGCCGCTCCCGGGCAGGACTTGTGCCGTTTCTGGACACCGGGCAGGAGGGCGCCTGGGCAGCAGTGCGTCCACTGCTACAGCCGGGATCCGCTGAGAAGGTATGGCGCCCCAGTGTATGTCTGATGGTGTGCTTCTGCTTCCCTGCCCACAACAGCAAAGCTTCAAACATGCAGCCTTCTTTTTTTTAATGTTGTAAACGATTTGTTCTGCAGAAAAAGCTCACACATAACAGATCCACAGGAAAATAAATTTTCGGGATATTTAATTTATGTTTGATTTTTGTAAAGCAGCAGAGTGCATTGCATTTAACCACGGGGTTTACTGCAGAATTGGGTCCATGCTGTTTATTTTACAGTATCTGATTTGCTTGACTCCCGGGATGAGAATGGGATTATTAGTGGGAGGCATTTTCATGTAGGGCCTAAGGCAGGCAAAATCGATTATAACTTGTAAGAACGACCTTGTTGTTTGTGCTGCGTTTTTTCTTTTTGTATTTTGAGTTTGATACCTTGGGAATCAACTGTTGTGTGTCCAATATCCTGCACTCATTCTGCCTGCAGTCCAGCTACAAATTGGCAGTGAAACTATCGTTGCCTTCTTGACATTACTTAGTCAGAATTGCATTTGGACCTGCGATTGCGCTGTGAAAGTTGGTCTGTAAGTCCATTTTGTCTAGCAGTACGCTTTTGTTTCATGATGAGCTTCCATGTTATAAAGACTGCATGTGACTGTCTTGATGGGTGGCTGACAAACTGCCAGTCACTCCTATTAAATGATTGCACCTTTTGTGATGTGAGATTTGTGGCACACTAGATAGTTTTCTCACCCCTTGGATCCATATGCGCATTTTGCTCCGCATGTGTCACCAAAAGGCTCCGGAGACGGGAAAACTAATGAAGAGATGCAAGAGTTTGGCCAAGTGGTTGGCATGCCTGGGTTTCAGCTGCATTGTGTCGCGATCTCACAGGCATGTTGTAAAACAAACACACTTGGGGTGGAATTCGTTAAGTACATGTGCTTACTTCCCAGGCAGCAGTCTGTCTCTGGCCTCAGAATGTCAGGTTACATGTGTTTGTTTGCATACTCCGGAGGTGGCAGCTGTGCCTTATTCTGGGGCAGGCTGCCTCCCAGGTTATAATTCCACCATGTGCATAAAACGGGCAGTTTTATTGTCGGGTTGTATCCTCGCGAGGCTTGTTGCGCGTGCACCACAAACCCCGACGTCTGCACGCGATGCCTTCCTTACACCCCTCGTTTGTGGTGGCCTCCTGTGTAAGGAGATGAGGGGAGGGAAGGTTTACATACTCGAGGCAGCATCTAATAGCTGTTATCTTTCCACCGCATGCATTTTTTCTGCGTGCCGCAGGCTCATAAAGCTGCACGTGGGCCGCTATGTGGTTTTGCATTGCTGCGGTGTAACTTAGAAGTGAGTCCAGAGCTGTGCTTAAGGGGCTAAAAACCTCAGAGTGGGACTGAGCCCGACACTATACTTATTGAGGCTGCTATATATATGTTCTAACAAGCAAAAACTTCATACAGGGGGCACGGTGTTAGCGGTAGCAAATGATTACACACAGACTTGTGTTAAGCTACGTTAAAACAAACGCTGCTTGAGTTTCGCAGATCCTTTTTCCAAGTCCACAAATTTCCTTTTATATTGTTCATCATAATCTATTTTCCTTTCTGTAATTTCGTTAACAAAACCAATTGCTCTATCTAAACACTTATAAGGCCCCAAAGGCGAGACCTATTGTCTATGCCAATGCTTTTTTTTCTATGGATTTTCTCGATTTTTGTGTGGTATAATGGATCATGGAAAGCTAAGCCCTTTCCACCTGTGGTGCCCAACATAGGTTCCTCGTCAATTTGATACCTAAGTAATCAAAGCTGCATACTACATTTAAAATGGTATCACCCACTAACATCTTCCTATTACAGGTGTTTGACTTCTGGCTGGTGAAGATCATACATTTTATCTTAGAGCTATTAAGGTCTAGCCCCCGCTCCACACAAAATGAAGGAATTCAGAAGTTGTTGCAACCCTTGCGGTGATTTAGAAATTTGCAGGGTGTCATCCGCAAAAAGGAGCACAGGAACTCTCCAACTTCCTACCCTTGGTGCATCACACCCATCTCTATCTAATGATTCAATGACACCATTTATGTACAGCAAGAAGACAGTAGGTGCCAAAGCGCACCTCTGTCTGACCCCCGATCTATCTGAATCGGGTCGGTCAGGGCCCCATCCTACCCCCACCTTACCTGGGCAAGTGTGCTATCATGTAATCTCATAAGAATGTTCAACACCCTCCATAGTTTGGAACAGGGGACAAGATTGAATGCTGTACGGAGGTCGACAAAGTCAACATAAAGTTTACCCTTGCGTATGATCACCTCTCTCCAGTATACACATGCAAAACGGACATTCTGATCTATAGTGCTCACATTTTGTCTGACGTCTGCCTGCCAATCAGAAAGTATATTCTCATCCCTGATCCACTCCTGTATGCGTACCAAAATCTTTTTACAAAATATTTTTTGTAGGGAGTCAATCAGGCTTATAGGCCTATAGTTTTCCGGATTTGCCCTATCCCCCTTTTTATACAGTGTGATAATTTCCACTAGTTTCCAAGAAGGCGGAATCTCCGTACCAGCTAATATTGTGTTAGTGAGCAAGTTGATATAGAGCCCCCAGATTTCCGGGCATTCTCTATATAAATCATTGGGCAGTCTGTCAGGTCCAGGGGCACGGCCTACAATACAGGAATTTATAGCTGTTAATGTCTCACTAAGCAAAATTGTCAACTCGCCACCCTTAGTAATAGAGCTGGTATGGGTACCTTCTGCACCATTCTTGTCATTACAACCTCTGTGGGAATAGAGCTGTTCGAAGTGAGCCACCCTAGCTGAAGGCTGGATGCAAAAATCGAGGGTTTGCATGTGACCATTAAGACAGCCAAATACTGTCTTCCAAAATGCCTTGTTAACTTTGTTACAAAGTGCTTGATGCAGGTCGGCCCATATGGAACTCTCCCATTCTCTTTTGGCTCTGTTTATCGCTTGATGGTATAGGTTTCTTTTCTTAGCTATATCTGGCTGGATTTTAGTCTTAACAGCTGTAATGAGCTCACATTTGGCTTCCCTACATTCGCTGTTATACCAATTTACATTTTTGGTGATAGTAATCCCCCTATGCCTGTGTTTGCCCAATTTATCTCTGGTAAGGGCAATAAACTTCACATGGAAGGTAGCAAACTTCTTGATTCTAGAGGCAATCGGGAGCTAATGTGTAGTGATGATGCTATTCTTGATCACTTCTAATACCTCAGGATTTTTCATCACCCAGTCCCACCTGATTGTTTTGAAAGTGTTAGTGTGTGAGTGGGCATCCGTATCTTTATTTCCGTACTATATCTGGGCTTGGGGAACTGCATCCTGTATCAACATAAAAAGAGCATTGGGGTCACTATCCTGGCGCTCAATTATATCCAGGTCCACAATAGCCGGCCAAAGTTTTAGATCTGACAAAAAATAATCAATTCTACTACTGTCACTTACCCTATTAAAGGTCACTTTACCTTGTCTGTCTGATTGACATCTACCATTGGTTGCCCTCAGATCAGATCAAAGTTTAAAGTCATGGCCAAAAGTTGGACTGCCATTGTCATCCACCTAACTGTAGGAAGATCTAAAGAGGGAATACACCATTGGCTGTCCTGGTCCTGCGTTTGGTCAAGTAAAGGCATAGCCATGGGTTCAAAGGTGGCATTCAGATCCCCGTCCACTAAAAGACTATCTTTATCTGGGCTCTTCAACAGAGCTTGCTCCAAGACACTATTTCCCTTTGTTTCCTTACTGCTGTTCGCCACTCTATTATAAACATTCTCAATTGTTAATATCAGCCCAGACCGAAACCCCAATCTAACCGCTAGTATATCACAGGAAGCAATGGGCACCGGGGATATTCTGCACTGGAGTGAGGTCTTGATCGATATGCACAACCCCCTGAGGGTCTAACCTTTGCGAATTGGCTTGCAGCAACACAAAAGGATGTATACCCACTTTTCTGGGCAGGGGCTAAACATCATGTCTCTTGGAAGAGACAAATATCAAATGCTTCGATAAATTCACCCCAATCATACTCCTCCAGTAGCTTGGTCAATCCTGCTACATTCCGTGATAAGATTTTATTATGAGGGTCTAGAGGCGGAGAAGACCCAGTTAAAGAAGGAAAGTCTGTTTCTCCTATGATGCAACCCCCGCTGCTTGTAGCTAGTGGCAACTTGCTAAAGGCGCAACCTGATCCCTCAATCTATCCTCTGTATTACATATCTGTGTCTCCCTTCCCAGCTGGAGCAGACTAGTTGATGATTGGACTATTAGCGAGTGGGATTGCACTTCCTCCACCTGGGTACTAGCAACAGACTTGCAACAAAGAAGTGACTGAGGCTGCAGTGAGCACAAGGGGGTAATTAACCCACTGTTGACTGCCTCCTTCCCAGTCTTAACCTGTGGGAGCTTTAACTCACTCGGTATAACGGGATCCCGACACATTATTTGGATCTGTGTTTTTGCATTAGAAATGCAACAGGCTTCACCTGCCATAAGACCTTCCACCAACTCACTATTAGCAAATGCAATACGCAATTTATCATAGCACTGATCAGTGGTGCACAACCTTTTTACTCCTATGAAATCACTCTTGATTAGTGCATAGCATTGTCTGGTTGTTCCAAACCAATAAATGACCTTGTTAATCAAGGAATCCGAATCTTCTCTGACCCCAGTAGCTAGCTTGGGAACATTATCAAGGAATATCATGGCTGGCTGACCCCCCACATTGTCCCGTGTGTAAATACCGTTTTGAACTTTCCCTCTTGGCCAACATGTGCTTGCTTTAGCAGAACTCTGGATGCAGTCATAAAGCAGTGGTTGCTGCCTCTTGGTCAGTGTAAATGGTTCCCATTCGAGTGCACTCGACCAAGAGTGAGAGGGTTGGAGCCAACCTTTACTGACGGCCGAACACACCTTTTCCCGAACTACAACTGGCTGTAAATCAATAGTATTTATCAGAACTGGGGTGGCATCTAAACTGGAACATAAATTATTAGGCATCCTTTTATTTATTATACACCCCTCCCTATCCCCTACGAGGGTAGACATCTGATCGATTTAGTTTTTTCCCATCAAGGCTCTCAACCGTCCTCTGAAGTGTTTTAGTTTGGTCCCTTAAATCCCCAATTACACCTATCATATTTTGCATCATATTTTTTAATAGTACAACACTCTGACAATTAGTGCTTTGGACATCTACGTTTATGTTGTCATCTGGTGCGGCAGCATCCTCAATAAGGAGGGGCAGAAACCGATTGCTGCACTCAATAGTCGATTCAATAGATAATGAATTTGACAGAATGAAACTGGATTGAGAACCACACAAATCATTTTGTGGGACCTGGCTAGGACAAGGTTGGGATTTGGGTTTAGCTTTTTAAATATTTTATGTACCCGTTAAGCAGATGCTACATCAATTTTAATTGGGCTAGGCATTGGGGATGCAGGTTAGAATTAACCAGATCTGTGCATTCCATTAACAAATTATCTATCCTGTCTATTACCTCATTTTCTCTCACAGACACTTGCACTTTCTTCCCTTTGGGGACCCTATGCACACCCTCCACAGCCTTGCGTTTGCCCATTCTCAACGAAAAACGGTTTCAAAGGGGGCAGCACTATCGGAAGAGGGATATAATGCTCAGGGCCCACTTAGTACTGAATGACTGCAAGAACCTATGAGCCCAGCAAAAAGTTACCTACGAGTACAATAATACCTACAATCATAAATTCATAGACTTCAAGTCACTGATTATTGTAGTGGCATAAGAGTGTCCGAAGATAACATTTTAGAAAAGAACAGTCTTTAAAATCAGTCAGTAAATTAATGCAGAACAGTCTCCATAACTGGGTACAGTTCAGCCCCCAATAAGTTTTTCAATGATGCGGTACAGTACCTTGAGGTCAAACAACATTAAGTAGAACCAAAATGTCCCAGGCAAAGAGGGGTGGCCCAGCCCAGCCTCGACCGGCCACAAACAGGTGCAGATGGGCCCGCTCTTGGCCCGGTCTTCGCCCAGGCATGTGCCTGGGCTCGTCCTGCGCTGCAGGGGTTGAGGCAGCGCTTTTTAGCATGATGGCGGGCACCTCCCCCTGTCAGCAGGTGAGGGCGGTCAGGAGTGAAGCCAGGTGTGCCCTGGGACAGCGAGTCCCACCAGGGCAGAGTCAGGAGCAGCAAAGACGCAACACAACTTACTATCTATATGTCATGGATTTGGTGAGCATCATGAGGGGAAACCAGAATCCATGTCAGTAACAGGTACCTCGCATGTCAGCCAGTCAAATACCATTGAAAAAGGGACTGCAGGTATAAGGTGCCCTTACTATGCATGGCCTTAAATCCCATGCTCAGAGCCTTAAAGCAGATTAGTTTCCTGACGGGAAGCCAGTGGAGGGAACGAATCCCATCCCTGGGTGACAGGCGCTTGGGAATCTTCAGAATAAGACGGGCTGCCGCATTCTGTACCACCTGTACCATCAAATATTTAGTTATCTAAAACCATTTAATAGAATGTATGTGCCCTTGAAAGTTCAACCTCAGACAGCTGGATAAATAAACAAAATGATTACAGCTGTGTGGAGAGCCTGCACTTTTTTGTGAAAGCACATCACTTCTGTTGAATCAAAACTGGTACTCCTGGATCACAAAATGTGTACGGAGCCAAAGCCCCTGTTTTGGTGTTCTCATATAATTGTCTAGCCACATTTGGGCTGCCAAGCCAGAACTGCAAAATGGCCAATATTCTGCAGAAAGGCATTCATAGCCTGCTGTCACAGCTTTTTCTAGTCTTTACTTTGCAAAAAGCAGGCCGAATGATTTGAGCAGCTACGCTGATGATTCAGGATGTTCCAGAAGTGAATAGGTTTGGAACAAAAGTTTGTGTTAAAGAGCAACGTATGACTAATGTTATGCTTTTTGTCATTTTTGCCAATAGAGGAATCAAACCTGGAAATATGTTAAGTGCTAAATAACCTCGATGGATATTTGCATTCAGCGGTTGCATTCATTTACATCTTTTACCTTGTAGGAAACAATTTCTTGACACTGAGGTCTTACTGTTCTTACTAGACAGAAGGCCACTAAGGGCCTCATTGCGATTGGCCTCTTAATTCTGATTAGGCAAGACACAGAAGCTATTAGCTCCATTGAGACAGGGACATTATTTTCACCAATTCCCTTGGCAAATTCTCCTTTTTAAGAGGGCCATTAGGGTCCCACTTGTAATAACCTGGATTTCCCTCACTCATAGAGTTACCCATACCTCTGGTATAAGTTGAGTGTGAGGAAAAACTGTGCCATTCATTTTTAGGATCTTCAGTTGTGTTCTAGAACTTTCCTAATTATCACTAGATCCTCTTTGACTCTGTGGTATGATTGGGAAAATAACACAATCCTGAGAACATTCCACAAATATATGTTCCCAGTGCATCTTTACTTACAGATTGGTTTGCTAAGAAGATCCTGGTTAGCTGACCTTAGAATCCTTTAGAAATGTTAAGGTATTTTGAGAAGTAATATTATTACTAAAACCGATAGGAGTTTTACCTCACCTGCTCTGCCTTTCAGGATAGCATACTGAAATAAATATTTACTGACAACAAAAGCCAGTGCGTGAAACAATGGTCTGGCTATTATGTAGAACTGAGTTCTAACCTTGGACAAAGTGATGAATTGATTTTTATCACCACTATGTATCACTGATATATTTTAAGTCAGAATTTGTAATTTATCCGAAGGAGAACTATTAACCCGTAGAAGTCAGAATTAACCAAAGTGCTAATGTGTGTTCCAGTTGAAACATATTCTGAAGTAGCTCTGATCCTAACTCAGATTCTGGTTTGCTGGCGTGATTATAGATGGATGATTGTGTCGATGTGGAGTGTGTCTGAGCCCAAGAAACATTGCTTTCCTGGTGGTTAGTGAACACATATTAGCAGTCCACATTGTTATCCATACATGAATGATTGACAACGTGCTTTGATTACATGTACAGTTTCTTGCCTCTATAGATCCGCACTTCCTGAAACATAGCATTTGCACCATAAAAAAGTGAAGAATCTCAAGAAGTGACAAGGGCCCAAATTAACATGGTGATTTCTTTGAGCTACTAATCCCTAAGCTTGAACTTGGATGTACAAGAACATCCCTCCAATACTTAAATAATAATTTACTCATAACTACCATTTAAACTCATTTACTGCAACACCCTCTTTCTAGAGATCAGTGCCTCTTCTCAAGAAGTTATACTTATTGAAAAATTTAATGGCACTGTTCATTACCAATATTGGACATATTGACCAGGGAGGAGGAGATGTGGCCTAGTGTCTAGAGCCACAGAGTTTGGAACTTGGGGAACCAGGTTTGAATCCTGACCATGGCTGAACGCCCTCTGTAAACAAACAAATATGTGTAAGAAAGCCTGGTACAATTGTAAATCAGTTTTAAAGACCTTGGGCCAGGTTCACATTATAAAAAGATTTAGAAAAGTAAAAAAAAAAAAGAACCATAATCACCCAGGCCTGAACAGGCTACGTTTCTGTCTTTCAAGGAAAGATGTTAGTTTAAAGTTATTTTTCTGGCACACATGCAACTGTTCACAACAATTCTCCCAAACCCATTTTGCACTTTATTTTGCCTTACTTCAAAGCAAAACCCCATAGCTCATTGAACACCTATTAAAGGGATACTAAACAATTCAGGCCCCTCTCTACAATTGGTAAAAGATTTGTAGTCAGATGTGCTATGATATGTCAATTCTTAATGGCTGCACTGTCACCTGGTGAGGGTTCCTGGCACTAAGAAAAGAGAACTATTTCTGTTATCCAGTGACCTATTGAAATGCTGCATTGCATAGACAAGGTTTAAGGATGTAAATGTGATCAACTCTGTTATGGACCAAAGTTGCAAGGTGAATGAATTTCATGATGGAGCTAAAAGAAATACACCTCCTGCTCCTCATTATTTAAACCTAGGAATAGTGAGGAGACGCTTGGCAGAAGACTTTCATTGTTCTAGGAGTTAGATACCTATGTAGAGGACTCTTAATAAAACATTTAAGCAAGCATTAGGGCTATACATGGCAGCTTGTTAGTCCTTTCCCTAACCAGATGCCAACAGAGTTTTCGTCACCAATGGATTCACATGATTTTGGAAAATGTAAATATGGTGCATTGTGGTGGCCCAAACAAATGACATTTCTGAATTCAATGGAAGAATCAAATAGGTTGCAAATAGCAAGCTTTTAAAAATTTTCAGTCAAGTAAGACTTACTTTTCCTCAAGCCGTGAAGATGATGCTGGCAGACATCAGAGGGATCAGTTTTAGCCCCCCACCATTGAAACTGAAAACTGTGCTTTCTGACTAGATTTGCTGCATGCTGGCCATGAGCTCATTGCTTCCTGCTGTAATGCATCTGTTCAGGTGATGGTGCCAAACCTACCATCAGGACATTGATTGTTTTTGAGTACAACTTGAGCCACTGTCCAACCATCAACCCCTATTTATTCTTCAAGAAGCATTGAAATGAAACCGTGATCATGGGGTTGACTAGCCTAACCAATTCTTCAAGGTAGATATTCAACAGTAGGGGAATAGAATGACCCCTGTGGAACACTGCTGTCATGATGGAAGGCACAGAGATCATTTACGGATCAGAGACCAGTTCAAAACATCCAACAAGCATTTTCAATGCAATAGATCTCGCATTTACTAGAGCTTGAGCTATTGGCATTGTAAATGACAATGCCTTTTATTTACTTGTTGATTTTTAAAACATAAATAAAATGCGGGGGGGCGTGGCTTGCACGCCGCTGCGAGATGGCGGTTTGTGCTTGAGCTCTGCGCTGGAGCAAGCGCCGACGGAGGTTTGCTGTCGCCTCGGATTGCCCCGGTCATTTGTGAAGGTGGCCTCATGGATATGAAGCTGCCAAGCATGTAATGAGAGACGTTTCCTGATCTTTGAGGCGGCCGGTGACCATATTTCGGGCGTTTTTAGGTGGCGCTCGGTGTTTTTGCGAGCGGCCGCCATTTTGTCTCTCTCAAGAGTGGGATGTTTTCTCTCCTCAGCACGACGCCGTCACTGCTACGGATTTGCCATGAATAAGGACTGACAAGAACTGGTGAAGTTGCTCACATTTCCTACATTTATACTGTTTTTTTATTATTTCCTCCTGCTGCTTTGCTGCCTGTTATGACCATATTGTTTGGTTTCCTACTGTCATATTTCTAGTCAGCGCACCGCCATCGCCCTCTTAGGAGGTCTCGTTGACTGATATTTCCATACTTCGTGGCTGTTTCTGGTTGTTGGAAGGTGCCGTTTTTGATATCTGTAGGGCATGATATTTTTGTGAGGTGGTTCCTTTCTCTGCCCTGGAAGAAGCCATTATTATCGTTCTCTTGATGTGAGCGCGCTCTCTATTTTTGCTTGTTTCCTTGGTTTTTTTTGCTCCTGCTGAGGTGGTGTGCTCTATGGCTGCGAATATGGGCCCGTCACCAAATGCTAAGGATGCAAAAGACTCTAAAGCGTCTCTTAAAAGGTCCAAACAGTTATCCCCTACACCTGAATCTGCGCAAAAGGACCCTAGCGCCACTCTTGAGTCTATCCTGACGCGCCTTAATGAGGTCTATGAAATTGCGCAATCTACCAAGACTAACACAGATTTACTGCAAGTAGAGGTGCTAGCCATCAGGAATGACTTCAAGGCCCTTTCTCTTCGTGTTTCGGACACAGAAGCACGTATTAGTGGCGCAGAGGACTCCATGCAAAAGCAATCTAGATCTCTCTCACAGTTAGAGCGTTCAATGGCAGCTTTGCGGAAAGACCTTACTGAGCAAGAAGATCATAACCGCAGGTCTAATCTGCGCATTTTTGGTCTTCCGGAGGATGTTGAGAAAGATGCATCTTCTATGATTGATTTCCTTTATCAATGGATTCCTTCCACACTGCAAATTTCTTTCCAAAGGGATTTTGAACTGGAACGTGCACACCGTGTTCCCACATTTCGTCCTAAGTCTGCTACGCAACCTAGAGCGATCATTTTCAAGCCACTGCGCCATCAACACACTGAGCAAATTCTGGCTCATATGCGGAAGGTTAGAGTTGTCTCTTGGAATGGCCATCGCATTTCAATTTCTCAAGACTTTGCCAGAGACACGGTCATTAGGAGAAAGGGCTTTCTTAATCTCCGGAAGCGTTTAGCCGAGATGAATATTCCCTTCTCTTTTGCTGGCCCTTCAAAATTCCGTATTACTTTCAGAGGGCGCTCCAGAATCTTTGATGAACCTGCTGATTTGGCCTCGTTTCTGGATAATCAGTTGGAATCGCAGATGGAACTTCAAATGGAGGCCTCGCTGGATCCTGGCTCCTCTGGCACCTGATATGACTATACATAATGCAATGAGTTTTTGTCTTTGCCAGGTCTATTAGGTTTACCCTCTCTTAGATCTGCGTGGTGGTCCTAATGTCCAATGTTCTGGACGTGCTGTTGTTGTCTTATGTTTTTCATTCCTATCGTTATAATGTAGTGGCCTTTTATTGTCGTCAGTCCTACGGTATGATTCGTCCAATTTTTCGTGGTAGTATTTCTTGATGGTTCTATTTCACTTATGTTCACTTGACGTCCTTATTACTCTTCTCATCCCCAATGTGCATTTCTATATTGGTCCGGGTCCGTTTCTTCGCCCATTGTAGGGCTTCTTAATTTTCTTCAAATTTGTGTGTATGATTTGGTCTTCTTTTTTTCGTTTATGGTCTTTCTGTCTGATCTTCGTCTTCGGTTGTCTCGTTTATCTGGAGTACGCCATTGTTTATTAGTGTTTTGGTATATTGTTTGGTTATGTATTTGAGTCATAGTATTCTTTTTAGATAAGTATTAATTGCTGTTATTAGAGATAATCTTTCTTTCTGTATAATTAGTGTCTATATATTTCTTATTGTTATATCATTGACTGTTTAAGAATTATTATTAATTGTCTTCTTCCACTAGATTGGAGGTATAGCGTTGCACTGTGTTGGTTGGGCTCATGCTTCTTTATTTTCATGCTCATATATCTACGACATTATCGCCTTTCTTAGTTACATTAGTTGTAACGGATTCTATGTTTCAGTGGTCAGTTATTTACAAGCTTATTTATAGAGTTTACATACTGATATATAATCTCGTTTATCTTAATTATTTGCCATAGAGCTTCATTGACTGTTATACTTATCTTTACTACATTCCGTTCTCTACTATGTTTCACTTTTCTCTTTTTTATCTTCCTTTCATAAAGTACCATATAATATTCTTTGTATTGTATTTCTTTTTCTTTTTTCTTTTCTGCTCTTGATGATGTCTACTCTGGCTTGGTTATAATTATAGTGTTGTTTTGATTCATTTTTCACTAGCTCTTATTGAATTGTATTTTTAGTTTATTATTATGTAGTGCTGTTTATCTCCTTTAGATGGTTCCTCCTTTTAATTACACATAATCAGCTATGTATTGGTCTGGGGTTATATATGCTGATGAGTTTTATTCCTCCTGTTGGTTCCCTTGCTCTTTTTCCCATGCTCCCCCTGATATGAATTTGGTCTTTTTCAGACTTTCCTTTTGGGCTCTTATCTCTCCTGCTTTATCTATTTTCTTGCTTTCTTTTTCCTCTTCTTTTTCCTTTTCTTTTCGGATTTCCTTCTTGGATTCTCCTTGTTTCGTGTTGTTGTCTAGTGTCTGGAGGCGTGTCTTTTTGGAAGTTGTACTTCATATATTATATATGCCATATCCTTGTTTCCTGAGGCTAGCTCTATGTCTGGTTTGAATATACTCTCCCTTAATGTTAAAGGATTAAATCACCCAGTCAAGAGGTCAAAAATTTTAGACTACTGCAAATCCCTGTCTTCGGATATTGTCCTTTTTCAAGAGACAAAGGTCTCTGTCAAGGAGGCGTCGTTTCTAAAGAAAGAATGGGTTTCTGATGTTGCGTGTTCAGATGCGTGTGGTAAATGTAATGGGGTAATTACTTTAGTTTCTAAACGATCTGGATTATCTATTGTTTCCTCTGAACAGGATACAGAGGGTCGTTGGCTGCTTTCTAAGATATCCGATGGTAATGCTGTTCTCTTTGTTATGAACATTTATGCCCCTAACAAAGATGATCCGTCTTTTTGGAAAGTAATCTCCAAAAAGCTAAATAATACTCCTCACTCTGGCAATCTTGTTGTAGGGGGAGACTTTAATTTACCAATGGATCCTATTTTGGATAGGAATTCTGCCTTTACCTTTCGTCCCCCTCAAGCACATAAACAACTGATTAATATGTGCTCTCTGACACATCTCCAGGACGTGTGGCGTCTTCATAATCCCACTGGCAGTGATTTCTCCTTTTTTTCGTCTCCTCATTCGTCCTTTTCACGCATTGATTACCTTTTGGTTCACTCCTCGCTTGTTCAGTCTGCCTCTTCCCCGCTTATCCATCCCATTTTAGTTTCAGACCATGCTGCGGTGACGTTCACGCTTATGTCTTTTGCCCCCAGAGCAAGGTCTCGATCTTGGAGACTAAATACAGAAATTTTACATGATGACTCCCTGATTCGAGAATTTTCTAATGAGATTGAGACATTTTTCCTTGAGAATGTTGGATCAGTTAGTTCTCCTGTGGTTCTCTGGGATTCTTTCAAATGCACTTTCCGTGGTCAGGTTATTCAATGTATGTCAAGGAGGAATGCTGCCATTAAGAAGGAACTCACGGATTTAGCAGATGAGATTAAACGTCAGGAATCTCTTTTTCGCAATTCTAAAGATAAATCATATTTACAATCTATTAAAAACTTAAAATACACGTACAATACCATAGTTACTAAGAGAGCTCATATTGGCCTTCAGGCTCAAAAATCTAAGAAGTTGTTGTTAAAAAATCGTGCGGGTAAGATTCTTGCAGCTACATTGAAGTTCCAGGAATCTTCTTATAAATCCTCCCAAATCTCTTCTATTACTGACCATCTTGGTACGAAAAAATTCCAGACTGCAGAAATTCTTGAGGTCTTTCGCGACTTCTATAATAATTTATATACGCCCTCTACTCAGGCTTCTTTTGAACGTTGTCAGGAATTCTTGAAGACGGTTCCTTTGAAAGCTGTTTCGGAGGAAGATAATAATTCTTTGAATTGCCCGATTACCTCTGATGAGATCATTTCCGCGATTAAAGCTACTCGTTCTGGTAAGGCTCCGGGCCCTGATGGCTATCCTATTTTGTTTTATAAGACTTTTTTCTCCGTGCTTGTTCCGAAACTTCAACTGGTCTTTGATGCTTTTATTAAGGATGGCTCGGTGTCTGGTTCTGCTGCTGATGCTACTATTGTAGTAATCCCCAAAGAAGGCAAAGATCATTCAGACCCCCAAAATTTTCGCCCTATTTCCCTTCTTAACATGGAAGCTAAGATTTTTGCAAAAATTTTGGCTAAATGCTTAGAATCCTTTATCCCTCAATTGGTTCATCCTTCTCAGACAGGTTTTGTGAAGGGCCGTCTTGCACGTGATAATATTCGTACTTTCTGTCACATTCTCGGGGCCGCCAAGCGATCTAATCTTCCAGCAGCGGCCTTGGCTCTTGACGCTGAAAAGGCCTTTGAAAAGGTTTCGTGGCCTTTTTTACGAGCCGTTTTATGTGCGCACAACCTTGGTGATTCCTTTATCCGTATGGTTATGTCTCTGTATTCCAGGCCTCGAGCTAACATAAGAGTGAATGGAGCTACGTCATCCTTTTTTAACCTCCGCCAGGGTACGAGACAAGGTTGCCCTTTGTCCCCTCTTTTATTTTTGCTGTCCATTGATCCTCTTCTCAGAATGATTGATGTTCATCCAGACATTAGGGGTTTTTCTTTTGGATCTCATCAGATTAAAACAGCTGCTTATGCTGATGACGTTCTCATTTTTTCAGAAGATATTGCACGCGCCATCCCTGCTATTTCTGATACAATTTCTATTTTCTCAACGGTTTCAGGGTATACCCTGAACAAGGATAAGACCGAGATGTTCCCATTAAATGCTTATTGTTTCTCCTCTCATATGGGTTCGGCTGGTTTTAAGTGGCAATCTAAGCAATTAAAATATTTGGGTATTTATTTTTGTTCCACACTTTATGCCACTGTTACATATAATGAATCTCAAACTATTCTTAAGGTACGACATCTTCTAGAAAATTGGTCTCCGAAACATATTTCTTGGTGGGGCCGACTCCAAACTCTTAAAATGATGATAACACCTATTATTAATTTTGTTTCCTCTATGCTTCCAGTTCAGCTCTCTGATGCCTTCTTTCATGAACTTGATTTAATTACTTCCAAATTCTTATGGAATGACAAAAGGGCTAGAATTGCCTATAAATTCTTGAGAAAATCCTATGATATGGGAGGTTGTAATCTTCCTGATTGGGGGAAATATCAGTCTGCTTTTTTGGCCTCCCAGGGGGCGCTCTGGTTTTCCTCTCCCTCTATGCATGTTCCGGCTTGGTTGCTAATAGAACAGGAATTGGCCTCTCATCTTCCGACTGCCTCTTTCTTAACCACAAATACCCTTTCTATTCCATTTTCTAGATCTATTATTCTAGACACTATTGCTGCGGTTCGCAAGGTTGATAAGAGAGTGGCGATTCCATTACATAAAACTAGATGGTCATCTATTTGGCGGAATTCCAAAATTAAAATTACTATCGATCCAGACTTGGTGTCTTATTGGTCGGGGAAAGGTATCTCACTTGTTAAACATTTATATGATTCCAACAATGATCCTCTCCCTTTCTCTTCCCTGGCTCAACTTTTCTCTTTATCTAATATAGATTTCTATACCTTCCTTAAGATAAAAGTAGCACTTGCTAAAGTACATCTGCATCCTTCTTCCCCTACGATTACGCTTTTTCAGTTATGGGTTAGATCTGGTCATGTAGCATCTAGGATTTATAAATTTTTATCGTCCTCGACACTTCCCTCTCAAACTGTTACACAGCAAAAATGGCTTCATAATTTTGAACATGATGTTACCGATCATATCTCTTCAGACACTTGGCAGGATATTGGTAGGCTTTCTCTTCGTAATAAAATTGCCCCTTCTTTAATGCAGTCTAAGTTTTTCTCTATTAATCTTCTTCACTGGACTCCCACTCGTTTGTATTCGTTAAATCTTAAGGAAGATAATTTATGTTGGAGTTGTGGTCTTGCACCAGGCGATTTTCAGCATATGTTCTTTGATTGTTCTCTTCTCCAACCCTTTTGGGGTTTAATTCATAAACACCTCATGCTTATCTTTAATATTAAGTTTCAACTTTCATTTCCATTAGTCCTTTTAGGCCCGCTGGCGGCCTCGGTCCCATTGCCTCTAGACTCCATGGAGGTACAACTGTTGGATCTTTTACTAACCGTTGCAGTCAAAGTAATTCTCATGGAGTGGAAATCTTTTTCTTCAGTCTCTTATCATACTTGGTGGGCATGGGTTTCTTTCCTACGTAGTGCTCATACTTCAGTTGAGCATGCTCATCTTTCTCCGTCTATATCTTCTGGTGTGTGGTTGGCGCTAGATACGTACATGCAATTGGCCTCAGAGGGGTTGGTGGATCAATATCCCTTTGATTTGTCTATTTAATGTTGTCTTGAGTGTTCGGTGAATCCTTTGGAAATCCCTCTCTTTTCTCTCCCTCTGTCTTGTCTCTCCTCTTCTCTATCCTGTCTCTTCTCTATTTTTGCTTTTTTCCTTTCTTTCCTCTTATCCCCAGTTTAATATCTAATGATGATACTTTTGATAATTACTTCTCCCGGTTTTTCATTGCTTCCTCCTCAATTGACGTTTGTCTCTGATACTTTCAGAATAATGAATGTTTAGATATATTTTTATTGGTTATTATCAACCTAACATTTTATATATTTTAGCTGTTATCAATTGTATCATTCTTGCCTGTATATTATGTTTGTATCTAATCTTTTAAAAAATAAATTCTTTTGAAATCAAAAAAAAAAAAAACATAAATAAAATGCATTATTATTTACAATGCCAATAGCTTAAACTCTCACAAATGCGAGACCTATTGCGTTGCAAATGCTTGTTTAAACGAGTTTCTGTGTGCGCCTCTGAGAATAGCGCAACTTTAATCACGTTGGCACTCGACACAGGAAGCGGCGCGAACATGGTTTTGGAACTGTCCAGTGCACCTGATCCAATGTTACTGCCCTCTCTGCCCATCTGATAGATGTAAACTAAGAAATCTACTGCCAGTAGATGGGAGGAGGTGGAGGCGGGTAGGCGCCCGAGGGAACGTCACCAGGAGCTGCTGGCATAGTAGGCACAATCCGGCCAGAATACAAAAACGGCGTTGTTACCCTTCGAATGAGGCGGTTGTCATGCTGCCTGCCAGTGATGTGTCGAGTGACTGGCGGCACATCGCTTAAAATGTCACCCAAAGCAAATATTTCCTGTGCCAATGTACAGTCACAGGCAGCTCTGTTCAGCGGAGCGGCAGAGAGAAGGCCACGTGGACAGTATGATAAGGGTAAGAACGGCCTCCAGGTTTCCATCCGCCTTAAATGATGGTCGGTGCCCTCGAGGCGACTCCCGGTGTTTTTGTGCCCAAATGGCTGCAACTTTGATATGTCGATAGCAGTGATCATTCCATTACTCATGTGGTAGTACCTACCCTGCTTATATGCGGGCATTAATGCTAATTTCTGCAATGCTATCACAATTTTGGGAAATTTCATGGCAATGTGAGAGCAGATTTGTGGGTCAGAGGAAGATTCCATGCGTCAACTTTGTAAACCGTTAGCAAGATGCTACGGAGACAGGGGTGCAACAGAAGGGCAATATAAATCTTAAATATGCACAATGAGTGTGTGTGGCGCCGCATGTTTTTAGAGTTGAAGTTTTAAAGTCTAGATGGAAAGAGCTGAAGAACTAGTAAGCACAGGCTTTACGGTTCCCTTTCACAAACAATTCCGCCTAGGAAAACATAACCATAGAACCCAGTGTTATTTGTACTAAAGCGCCTCACTGGGCAAGCACTGTAATTGTGTGAGCAATCTCATTTTGGACTCAAAATGTGCTGCGACCTTTTTCGGTTTTGCATGTTTTACCTGCGATACTTTTCTGTAAATAATGTACATGTTGCTGGGACACCTCACTGTAATACATTCATGCTGAGTGTTGCTGCTAAGAGTTCTATTGATAAGAAATGCTGTTAACCACGAATGACTGATGTGTTACTGAGTGCGCCCCTGTTATCTACTATCTGGTATTTCAATGATAGCAGAGGCGAAGCAACAGGCACTTTGGTCCGTATATCATCTGACAGATAATGTTGCAAAAAGGGGCACTGATACAGTTGTTTCTCTTTTTGCGGCCCACCAATGGTTAACTCCGGCTGCTGAATGTGAACCATTTAGAGTTGAATCGGTTGTTAAATTGATGTAACATAATGCAAGTGCTGATGTGCAGGCCACGTCTACAATTTAAAGGTAGTCTTGCGTCGTACGTGCAGGCAAGGAAACCCACTGCACGTTGAGTTAAACGTTGCTAGGTGATTTAACAAAAATATTTATCATACGAATGAGAGCAAAGACTCTTTTGAGGGATCATTAATGCGTTGCGTGTTGTGAGTCTTGTTGTTTTTGACCTGTGCCACTCAACGAGCAAAGTATTATTCATTTACAAAGTGAAGAACCTTTGGTACAGCGCCAGTGCTTAGTTTGTAAAAAAAAACAAGAAGGGCTGGGCGAGAAGGGAGGGGGGAATGCCAGCAACAGAGGAGCCCGCGAAAGTGAAAGTGATCGTGATTACGATCGCTACGGAGGAAACACACATGGCGCTGCGCGCGTGCACGTTCACGTGCACTGTAGCTTTAGGCCACGGCAGCACTTTGAAAAGCCCAGATATAAAATGTCTCTTTGAGCCTTTGGCTCACGAGACCTAAAAAGGAACATGTGTGGCCACAGAAGTGCTAAGTCAATAATGCTAAATTTCTTTCAGGTGGGTGGATAGGAAGCAAGGTAGATGGTATCAAATGCTGCTGATCTAGGAAAATCAGAGCCTCACACTGCTGTTGTATGCTTCTATTCTCATGCGATCCAAAGAGGCCAGGAAAACAAAATCTGTGCTATGTCTTAAGGGAATCCTGCAGGTGTGTCATCAAAAATGAAAGAAAATTCCCCATAAGCAGAGTTGTTTTGCTTTTTTTTTTTATTTTTTTTTTATTTTTTTATTTGTGCTTGTGGTTACAACAGAGAGAAAAGAAAAAGAAGAAAAGAAAAAACAATGAATAAAAAGAAAAGAAAAAACAAGAAAAGAACAGGCCTTAATTCAGGACAATGAGAGAGTACACGATAACTGTAAGCATAAGCGATACTAGCAAAAACTTACTAAACAGTACTCGGCACAGTATAAATGAGCAAAAAAAAAAACCAGAGAGAAGCACATAAATAAGGATTCTTCCATCGTTAATCATTACATTACAGTTGGTCATTAGGGGGCATTATATAACATCTTGCAATACTATTAAAAGACTTACTACTTAACCTAGGTAGGGCAGCAGAACCAATGTTATTGACCTATCCATGCCTCAAGTGAAGCCCAGATCTTTCTACCAAAATCACGCCTGGATCTACCCCACCTAGCCCAGACTCCGGACTCCAGGTTATATAGTGCAAGAATCCTCCTTCTCCAGTCAAGGAAGGTAGGTGACCCGGAGCTTATCCACTCTGAGGTGATACAAAGGCGAACCATAGCCATAGCTATTAACAGGAAGGCTGGCGAATATCGGGGCCGAGTATGCTCGCTATTACTTTGATACCCACAGATAACTAACTCGGGAGAGAGAACAGCTGGGATCCCAAGATTAACGTTGAGAAACTGCTCTACGTCCTTCAAAAAAATCTTCAGCTTATGGCATCCGAAAAACATATGGACATCGTCAGCCGCCATTAACCCACACCTTGGGCAACTGTGCCCCACACAACCCGCCCACTTAGATATCTTGGCTGGCGTATAATAAAGGTCAAATAGAGCCATATAGCACTGAGATCGTAGACTGCCAGAAATGAGGACCCTACCGGCTAATTCCAGGGAAGTGACTATATCTATTCCTGTTACACCAAATTTGGCTTCTAATTTTGATGTAGACGCAGAAATATCTCAAAAACAAAGAGAGGGTGAGGGACTATCACTCTTGTTCCCCCAGATTAAATCAATTAAACAACAAAAGAGTGACAAGGGGATAGGGAGCAAAAAAGAGGCACGGGCAAAAACCAAAAATATTTGTTAAAAGAACCCTCACTCACCAACCTAGTTGGTGACATGCTTCATCATCGGGTTACCACCAGAGAGGCCGAATGCCTCTCTGGTGTGCTGCGACGCCTGTGTTACAGGCTGGGGGTCGCGTAACTAGTTAGCATGGAGGAGTCTCGTTCGTTATCGGAATTAAACACAGGCGTCGTTTTTGGTTTTTGCCCGTGCCTCTTTTTTGCTCCCTATCCCCTTGTCACTCTTTTGTTGTTTAATTGACGCAGAAATATCGTCAGGAAGCTTTGTAAGTAAATGACGGTAAATTACCCCTATTTTAGAACGCTTAGCAATAAGTTCAATCAGCATTATCTTCCCAAATAGTCCTTCAGACTCCAATTTATTTTTTTCTATAAAACTACGGAGCTGTAAATATTTAAAGAAGTCAGATGTATTAAGCAGATGCCTCTCCTTAAGACATGCGAAAGAGGCCAGCCTCCCTTCATACCCTAAGTTACCAAGCACAGTCAATCCTAAGGCTGACCAATTAAAGGTGACTTGATCCTGAAAGACTGCTGGCAATAACCGGGCTGCAGAAAAGGGTGTATAGAAGTTGATGTTGGGGACTAAGAATTTACGGCGGACCTTACGCCACACCGAAAACATGGACCAAATGACCTTAAACCTAGTTCTTTTATAATAACTTGGTTCTAAAACCCGAACTAAGACTCGTTTAACATCTTCACCCAGCCCAATTTCAAAAATTGAGGGCCTGCAGGCCAAAGAGGGGCCGGCGACGTCTCCCAACAATGGTAGCCCAAAGTATTGAATCATTGAAGACCAGAAATAAAATAACAAGCTAGGGACCCCCCCAACCACCACGTGAGCGAGACTGGAACATCCATTTAGCCGCCCTTCTGGGCTGCTTGTAACCCCAGAGAAACCTACTGCAAATTCTGTCTGCCAAAACTAAGCTGGAATGAGGCATCTCCAAAGGTACTGTTCTAAAAATATATAAAAATTTAGGAAGAATCAACATCTTAAGGACATTGCATCTGCCATAGAGGGAAAGATGGAGATTATCCAGCCTTGCCAATATTGTTTTTACAGAATTAATTATAGGCAAAATGTTTAAATCAGGGACAGTACTTACATGTGCTGTAATATATACACCGAGATATTTTGCAGACTGCACTATAGGGGCATCTGAGGGATTGAATAACTTGGGTCTTAGCGGCATTAAGTTTGTAGCCTGAAAAGGCTCCATACTGATCTGCTATGATTTTAACAGCCGTATAGGCAGACGAGACATCTGAGGTCAGGACTACAATATCGTCAGCATAAGCTAATGCCTTATAATCCGTTGAATGGATAGTAACTGGACGAATGTCCTGCGCTTTCTCAATTAAATATAGAAAAGGTTCTATATACAGCGCAAAAAGAAGAGGGGAGCACGGGCATCCCTGGCGAGTACCCCTTCCTACTGTGAATGGCTTAGAAACTAGCCCAGCAACAGAGACAGTGGCTTTAGGAGAAATGTATAAAGATTGGACTGCATGGATAAATTCAGGGCCAAGGCCCTTCCAACTGAGAACCTCCCATAGGAAGGGCCAGGCCACCCTGTCGAATGCTTTCTCAGCATCCAGCAGGATCGCCCCAACAGGTGATGATGTTGCCTGGGCCCAGTCCAATAATGCCACTACTCGAGATATATGATTTGCTGTATCTCTGCCAGGGATAAAACCATGCTGGCGTAACGAAACCAAGGGAGTAATTATAGCAGCCAATCTAGATGATAGAATCTTGGCAAAGATTTTATTATCCGAATTAATGAGTGAGATAGGCCTAAATGAGGCAGGATCCAATTCAGGTTTGTCTTTTTTCTTAAAAAGAATAATATTAGTCAGGGTCCAGGACTCGGGAATACTTCCCAATTGTGCAGCCCTCAAAACAGAGAGAAGAACCCGTCGAATCTCCTGGGTGAATACTTTATAAAACTCTAGTGGAACTGCATCAGGGCCTGATGCTTTGCCGTTGGCCAGTGCTCCAATTGCTGTCTCAACCTCTTCCCATTCGATGGGGGCCGAAAGGACGCTTTTCTGTTGATCGGTAGGTTGGGTAGTTGGAATACTGGCCAGAAAGGCTGCAGTGTACTGGCCTTGATTTGCAACGCAATTCCTGACTTCATTGTAAAGATTTTTATAAAACTGTTGAAACGCCTCAAGGATCCCTTCTGAGGTTTCAATAAGCTGACCTTGTGGGTTCTGTATCTTAGTAACAGAATTGGCCAGCCCCTTCTGCTGAAGTCTCTTTGCCAGAACCCTACCTGACCGTTCTCCCATTTCAAACATCTCGGAGCGATATTGCAAGAATTTAGCGGCTAAATCCTGACCGAAAAACTCCAGCAAAGAGGCCCTCGTTTTAGCTATTTTGGCTTGAATTTGCGTAATACCTCTGCCTTCTCTTACAGCTTCAATCAATTCTGTCTCTACTGTGCTTAATACTGCCAGGCGCTCGTAAATTTGTTGCTCGGCTGCTTTTCGACGGAAGAAGGAAAAACTCCTAGTCTCACCCCTCATGGCCGCCTTGAATGAATCCCACACCACATTCTCAGAGGCTGTGCCAACATTGAAATCAAAGAATTCGCTAATCCAGCACTTCATATGGTCTATATAGGCCTGTTCTGTCAATAATTTTCTTTCAAACGTCCAAGCCCTAAATTCTAGTGCCTGCTGTGGGAGAGTATATTCCACCATAAGTAAGTTGTGGTCAGATAGCACCCTTGGATGCAGTGCAATGGAAGATGACAAAACCAACTGTTCAGATATAAAAAAATAATCTAGTCGGGACATTTTATTATGTGGGGCCGAATAATATGTGAATCCATCTAATAGTTGGTTATGGGCCTGCCAACAGTCTAACAGACAATGCTCTTGCACTAAAGCTTGTAATGCCCGAAACACCCTGGGCTTTTTCCCAAAGTATGTTTGGTCCGTAGATAGATCAATACTAACCGCTAAATTAATATTGAAATCTCCACAGAGAAACGTAGGGTTGGGATACAAAGCTAATTCAGTATTCAGGTGGTGCAGAACTGCCGGATCGTCTAAATTTGCCCCATACACCGTGCATATTGTATAAGACCTAAGGTTTAGAATTACCTCAACAATCGCCCACCTGCCTGCACCATCTTGACTAGTCCTTCTGCAAGTACAAAGACCTCGTCTTGCCAAGACCGCCACCCCCCTGATCTTAGAAGTTTGGCGAGAGCAGCCAATTAATTCAAATCCAGGTATCCGAAGCATACCCCGCTCATTCCAGGGAATGTGGGTCTCTTGAATACAAATCAAATCCAGCCGAAAAACTGACAAGAATTTTGAGAACAGAGCCCTTTTCCTTCCATTATTTAGCCCACAGATATTCCAGGAAGCTATCCTAATTTTTGCTTGCGGCATTCAATGAAATACGTATACCTGCACTATGATAATAAGCTTCTAACTTTAAACGACTATCAGCAAATATCTTTTCTGTGTCAAATCCATCAAAAAATACTGAACTACACAAAGCTAAGTTGAACCACAAGCATTTTTTAATACTAAAAATAACCCCCCTCCACCCAAAACACCCCCCCACCCCACCACCCACACCCCCGCCAACCCCTACAAAGGGCAACAGGCCTTAGCCCTTGCGATGGAGGAGCCGGCAAGACTCACACTCCTGAGAGCCATCACCACACTATATGTAGCTAAATACCCCTGTAGTTTACTAGCTCCTGACTTCAACACCCTTTATTGATCTAATACAATAAGCAAAACTGGTGAGGGCCGATAATGGGTCATATAAGAGATTCAAGCATAGACGTTATCAGATTTCAGATTTCAGATTTCAGTTAAGAGTCCGGGAAGGGGAGTCTTAAAGAAAAACCAGTATTGATGAACGCCAACCTTTTATCACCACAAATCGAGCCATGCTTTTCCTTATAATGAGTCGTTTTGCAATGTAGCCTTCAAGCATCCTCACCATTGCTGGAAGTAGAGTTTAAAATTATATATTGATTCACATCATTTTTTTCATGTTTTCCATAGACTTCTTAAATTGACAGTGAAGCGCCCATTGAATTGGAGATAGTCTCAGAATATTAACCTCTTTAGTTTGTGTGTAGGCCATTAGCTAATGCTGGGGAGGGCTTTTAAAGGACCTCTGGTGCTTGCACAAGAGGGTTTCCCTTTTACAGTTTTCATGTCAGACTATTGGGGAAGAGCTTCCTCCGCAGCTAGGCATTCACATTCACTGTATAAGCACTCAGGGGCACAGCTCAGCCCCCTGATCACCAATTTTCATGATCAGAGAGAGAGATACCTTTCCAATGGTCTCTCTCCCTAGTAGATCCCTGCTTGGGTATCACCACAGCAGGTGATATCCCACCAGAGATCAATTGGGGAGATATACCAGGGTGTAGGTTTGGAGGAGGGGAGTGGCCACCCTAGCAAAGGGCTAGTGTTCAGCCATGCCACATAAGTCAGTGGGGAAGAAAGCCCACTAGATGCAAGAGATTTGTTTGAGGAGGGGAGTGGCCCCCCTAGCAATGGGCTAGTGCTCTGCTATGCCACATAAGTCAGTGGGGAAGGAAGCCCACTAGACACAAGGGATTTGTTTAGGAAATGCCTCCAATCTACCCCCTCCATGGGTGACATAAAGCCCACTAGAGCCCAGGAAGTTCTTTGGAGGAGTGTTGGTCTTGTGTTCCCTCCTGGCAAAAAAGTATTTCAGTCTTGTTGGGGGCAGATAGGTTATTAATTTGCCCTCCTGAGGGGTGGGGGGCGGCAAAAGGCCCACAAGCAAACAGGGAGTTATTCTAAAATAACAGAGGGGTAAGGGTGGCCCATACAGGCATCAAGCTCAGCCCCTACATTAGTAAAACAGGCTTTCGGCCTCCTTGGGGGCCAATTTGGAGATTGTACCCTTATCTACCCCTGGTGTGAAGAAAGACCACTAAGGACAAATATGGCAAAAACATAGGGGGATAGGGGCTGCTCACCCAGCTCTGTGCCCACACACCACAATGGGTACATTAGTCTTTATGCCCCTCTGAATGTAGATTGTGGTTGTTTACATAAAATCTGCCTGGGCTGCCAAAATCCCACTAGACACTAGGGATTTCAACATGGGGCCAAAACACACAAAAGGATGGGGCAGCCTACCCTGGCATCGAGCTATATCCCCACTCCGAAAGGAGAAACAACTCTTTTGCCCCTCTCCCAGCAGTGAGAAAGGATGTTTATCCCTGTTTGTGGCAGACATTTCTGAAAATTAGACAGCTGGAGGACTCGAGGGTGCAGGGGCATAACGCAAGTCCCTGTGTTGCAGAGGTGCCCCCTAATCATTTTGAGGGGCTCCATTCTACCCCAAGGTCATTGAATACATGACAGAAATAGAAGATTCAAGAGCTGCTCTTCATATTCTGCAGGGAGGCCCCATCATTTTATGTTATACCTCGTCCAGGATGTTGTGCCTCGCATGGATGCCATGAGGGTTTTCTACCCACAGACACTAGACAAGCCTCATACTTTGCCTAAAATCATGGATTTTCCTTGCAGTATTGTGACTTAAACATCCGGAATCCAAAGGACCCACAAAAGACCTACCATCAAAGGTTTCCCTCCCTGACCTGATAGAAATGCTACCCCGCTTGTTTGGCTTGGCCTTGCACCCACAAAACAAACGGCCCCAAAACGCAATGAGGAGAAATTAGCAATAGGAAACCTGTGAAATTTTGACCCAGCTCGGGGGCCACCCAGTGAAACCTACCAAATCCAAACTTTTGTGAATACTATACAACCGTGGGAGTGCGGGTGGTGTGCCTTGCATGGATCCCACAATGTTTTCTTACCCACAATGTGCTAAAAACCTCAAACTTTGCCTTAAATCATGCATTTCCATTGCATTTCTGAGACGTAAACTTCCAAAATCCACAGGGATCCACAGGATTACTACCACCCAGCATTCCCCCACTTGTCTTGATAAAAACACTACCCCACTTGTGTAACTGGGCCTAGTGCCAGCGACAGGAACTGATCAAACCAGAGCCAATCGGAATTCTGTGGAGTTTTAAGGTTTGCAGGGCTTTGTGGGTATGAAAGTGTTGCGTGAGCCACATAAAGCAGTTTTCCATGGACCCCCCCAGCTTTCTAGTTTTCAGAAATGTCTGGGTTTAGTAGGTTTTCCTGGATGGCGGTCTAGCCGGAGCACAAAAAACTGCACCTACCCACATTGCTTAATGAGGTCATTTTTAATAGGAAATGTTGATGTCCCCACAGTGGGTTTTGGGCCCTTTCTTGTTGCATGAGCTAGTTCCACCCACACAAGTGAGGTGCTATTTTTATCAGGAGGCATGGGGTATTGCTGGATGGTAGGAAATGTGGGGTCCTACAGATTCCAGGACATTCCCTCACAAAAATGTGAGGGAAGTGTGTGTTTTAGCTGAGGTTTGCATGGGCCTCGGGCAGGGAAACCTTTTGTGAACCACACAAGTCACATGACCTGGACACTCCAGGGTGTTTAGTTTTCAGAAATGTCTGGGTATGGTAGATTTCCCAAGATGGCGGCTGAGCTAGGGCTTAAAATGTGCCACTACCCATATTGAAAAAAAAAATAGCGTGGATTCTGCTAGGTGAAATATGATGTCTGCAGATCACTTTTTGGAGTGTTCTCTGTCGCAGGTACTAAGCCCAACCACACAAGTGGGGTGTGGTTTTATCAGGAGTTACGAGGGAATACTGAATAGTACAACATTTGTTATTACCAATTGGATTTCTATGGATTTTTAGCTTCCAGGCGGAAGAAAAGACATTTTGCACAATGCCCTTTGAATGACACACAATTATGGATACCCATGAATTCAAAGATGTACATCCCACCATTGCTTCCAAGTGCATTATTTCTTCATACCCATTGTTTATTCTATATATGTTCCCATATGAATTGCTCTAAAATCAGTACACAATGAAAAACCATTGTAAGGTACAGCTTACTTGTTGGCTCTGGGTACCTCAAGTTCTTGGAGGACCTACAAATCGTCTATATCCCTGTGACCAACAGGATCTAGTGAACGTAATGGTATACTGATTTTGTAAATCGGCCATTGTGACAAGAAGTTACAGATGAAAATGTTTTCATCATAAATATTTTTTATTTCGAATGTTAGTTTCTTTGGGAAAACTTTGAGGGATCTACACAAATGAGCCCTTAATAAGTTCAAAATGTTATCTAGGTTTCAGAAATGAACAGCTTTCTGGGACCACCCCTGGGTTTCATATCTGTTTCCAGCACAAACAGGAAGTAGGTTGAAAGCACAAAGTTGTGAAAAAAATCAGTTACTACCTAGAAAAATGCCAAAAACGGTTGTAAAAAATGTTTTTTTTATTTTTGATTCAGCTACGCTTGTTTCTGTAAGGTAGAAAGATGATGATTTTAACATGTTTGTTGATGCCACTTTAAGCCCAAAAAACAGACACATTCTTGTGTACATCCTTTTCCCATGAAGTACCCCAAATGGCCAGGAAAGTGCTCAGCACTAGGTTGGAAAAGCCTCAGCAGTTAAGGGATTAACAAGTGGTTATGCAACCACTGAACAAATCAATCGAAGGACAAAACTGGGCAGTCTTCAAGAGATGATCCTGAGCTTAGCTTTGAGATACCTAAAGTCTAGTGGGATGAAAGGGAAAAAATCTGATCATTTTACGCTTGTCACACCTTGATGGTATTTTGATGACAATTTCCAGTGCAAACCTAATCACACATTTGCTGGACTTTACCTGAGAAGTGCACGATTAAGGAGTCCTTGCTAATTTCAGGATGAATTGCGGAGAGGGGGTGGTCTGTTAGTTACTTTATTATGTTAAATATAGTTTTGTGTAATGTTTATTTGACTTTATCTTGGATAATTGTTCTCATTATGAGCTTCTTTCAGTTGTTTTGTAGTTGTAGCAGAGGGAGAGTAATCATGTTGCCATTATCATAGAGGCAACGGGTCATTGTCAGAGATGCTTTAAAAATCCAGGTTAATCCTATTGATCTGATTGACTTTTTGAAGTTGCTGGCAGAAATTCAGAGTTCGGTTTAGAAATAAGTCCGGCTCCTAAGTGTTTTGATCAGTCAGAGAGTTGAATGTCTCCTGAAGGAACTCTAAGATTCACTACAGATACCAATCTTACAGGTGAAAAACGATGTAACACAAAACAGCATGGTAAGAAGAAATATTGTATAAAAGCTACCTTCTTACCTAGTGCAATTTAAGGGTGTATCGACAGTTGTGGTTAAGGCTGACAAAGGATTGTTTTAGGTTCAGAACTATTAGCATTGTTGCTAAATTATAGACATTTTTGTAGTGAAGAACTGCAGGTTTTTCACACTGAAAATGAAAATCACCTATAATGACAAAAGAGTAACGAGAAGCTGCTGTCATTGTTGTAACTTCATAAGAGCCGTATGGCATTCAGGGGATAAAAATTAAAATCGAGTGTGAAGTTTGCCTCTGCCTCCAAAAATGGCGACACCAGTGGACTTGTGCTTGCACACTAGCATCTAATTATAGTGATGACTCCTATTTGTTTCTTTTGTCTTAATGTTGAACAGGTTCAAACTGTGAAAAAAACAGATGGGACCTTTTGAGAAATTTCAAGACCACTGAAGAATTTATCCATGAATAAGTAATCAATAAAATACTACATTGCCAATTTGGCAACAAATTACAATTGTTTAATGAGGGAACAGGTGTTATTGTAGTCTACTTCATGGAACCAATTTCAGAGCTAGTCTTCATGTAGGAAGTCCAAGTTATGTTAGATACATGCTACAGAATTCCTGATTGTGTGAGTAACAAATGGTATGTTTTGCTACACTTGGTAATGCTAATAGTTCTGATCGGCTGCTCATGACATCATGATGCAGTATTTGACACTGCTGGGCCAGATGGGCACAGACAGGCTTTCCTTTGGCACTCCTAAGGCAGATGTGCCTAATTCTCGCCTGAAATGTCATCGAATTTTAATTAGAGGCTTCCAAATTACTTGGGAGTACTAATGTACTCTGAATGTCAAGGTTCTGCCAGCGGCTTCTAACAAAGTAAAATAACATTGGCAAGAGAGAATTTACCAAGATCACACAATGAGTCTGAGTAGAAGAGAAGTCTATCTCTAGCTAATAAAGAAAGTCAATGCTCATAAAGAACAGGAAGTTGAAATGCAGTTCAGTATTCAGAATGCGGACATTTAAGGTATGGGAAGCATACCTATATTAGTGCTTAATTTGTAAAATAATGAGTGCGGGTTCCCAAAGCACTGCTCAGAAGCCTGTAGCAAGCGCTATTAAATGTCAGCATGCCAAATACCAAGACTGCATAGTCCTAAATACACCTTAGGCCTCTGATCCACTGCCAGTCACTACCTGCCCCTTTATCTCTCTCTTACAGGTTTGTGCTTTCTTTCTTAGTTAAGTTTTTTTCCGGCCGCCTTTCTCTTCCTCCTCCTTTCCCTTGTGTGTGTTTTTTCCCTCCCTTGCTCTCAGGAAATGTCTGACGAGGAAAAATAAGTGTTGGTCCCCAAACATGAGTGCCAGTGGCCCACACCGGTTCAAATTAAGAACTGCCTGTAACACCATTAAAATTAATACAGATGTGAGCTAAAGCCCTCAGAAGCTCCACATAGGAAGTCTCTTGCTCTCTAAGTCCTTCAACTATAGTTGTTGTTACAGGTACTGTCTGCTAAATGTTCATATTTTAGGATATAGAAGTACAGACAGGCTATGTGGAGCTGACAATTTTGGTTATATCATAAAAGATTAGGTAAAAAAACAATACTCACTGTGGATGAGGAACACCATGTACATTGGCAGCTGTTCCCTTCCCAACCGCAAAATATGGTGATCACACTGGAACAACCAAAGCATTATTGCAGCTGTGGAAAACCTAATCCACACCTATGATAGACAAGGAGAGTGAAGCTGACAAGAACTGAAAGAAGTATATCCACACAAATTGTGTGTATCCATTGATAGTAGTAGAAGCTCGAGAAATACGTAAAAGCAAATATATATGCTTAATTGTTAATCATGCCAAGTGTAATGAACGTGCTATTGAAAAATGATAATCTGTTGATTCGAATGACAACCATACGGAACTGCGTAATACACGTGTTGTCAACGTTATGATTGCACCTGCCATTATTAGTTGCATCAATCAGGAATGATCAGGGCACTTGCCCGCAATTATTTCTTTGAAGCGGTACGACATGAGATGTGCCTTTACGTTGTTTGCAATTATATACATTACGATTTGTATGATCAATTGTGTATTAACGAGCCACGAGTTTGCTTTCCCGTTGGACTACGAGTCTGTCTTCCAATGCACTAGTGTTGTAGTCATGTCATGTGACTTGTCACGAGTACAAGAAATTATGTAAATAAGGAGTTTTAGTTTAAATGAATTGTTGGTGATCAAGCCTGCTGGGCAGGCGAAACGTGTACAAATCGGCTGATTAAATAATAAACTTTTCGAGCCTGGACACGGCGTCATCATCCTTTGGATGTTTGCGGAAGACTGGGTGAAATATATATATATATATATATATATATATTTTTTTTTGTATTCCAATGGCCCTGAAGCATTAGGAGGGCTCACGACAGCGTTCTGCCAGCAGGCTATATGATGCAGCCTGCCTTTTCTCTCCACTTTACGTTGATCTGGCCGACGCGTTTCAAGGAAAAACCTCTTCATCAAGGGCCACAAACCTCACAACTTAGGCTCGCATTACTTGTTTTCATTTCCGTTTTTTATTGAAGGTAAGTCCAGCCCCCAGTGGGCGTGTGCAAGGTGCACACCTTTTTGCTGCCTGATGGGACATAGAGTCCTCTAATGCGAGAATCAGTGTTTCATTTTGGTAAATTAAGTTGTGCGTTCGTATTTTAAATTCCATTGTTTCCTGTAGTAGGACGTGGATCAATCCGGCAGGCTAATTTCGCATATTTGACGCTGTGCCGATCCGCTCAGAAAGTTCAAAGCAGCAGCCTCTCCCAGCTGGTTTGAAATTTGACTGCCAGCTGGTGATGGAGTACCTCCCCACGGCGGGGCTGCCGTGTCTTAATTTTGTATTCCAATGGCCCTGAAGCATTAGGAGGGCTCACGACAGCGTTCTGCCAGCAGGCTATATGATGCAGCCTGCCTTTTCTCTCCACTTTACGTTGATCTGGCCGACGCGTTTCAAGGAAAAACCTCTTCATCAAGGGCCACAAACCTCACAACTTAGGCTCGCATTACTTGTTTTCATTTCCGTTTTTTATTGAAGGTAAGTCCAGCCCCCAGTGGGCGTGTGCAAGGTGCACACCTTTTTGCTGCCTGATGGGACATAGAGTCCTCTAATGCGAGAATCAGTGTTTCATTTTGGTAAATTAAGTTGTGCGTTCGTATTTTAAATAAAATTGTTTCCTGTAGTAGGACGTGGATCATTCCGGCAGGCTAATTTCGCATATTTGACGCTGTGCCGATCCGCTCAGAAAGTTCAAAGCAGCAGCCTCTCCCAGTTGGTTTGAAATTTGACTGCCAGCTGGTGATGGAGCACCTCCCCACGGCGGGGCTGCCGTGTCTTAATTTTGTATTCCAATGGCCCTGAAGCATTAGGAGGGCTCACGACAGCGTTCTGCCAGCAGGCTATATGATGCAGCCTGCCTTTTCTCTCCACTTTACGTTGATCTGGCCGACGCGTTTCAAGGAAAAACCTCTTCATCAAGGGCCACAAACCTCACAACTTAGGCTCGCATTACTTGTTTTCATTTCCGTTTTTTATTGAAGGTAAGTCCAGCCCCCAGTGGGCGTGTGCAAGGTGCACACCTTTTTGCTGCCTGATGGGACATAGAGTCCTCTAATGCGAGAATCAGTGTTTCATTTTGGTAAATTAAGTTGTGCGTTCGTATTTTAAATTCCATTGTTTCCTGTAGTAGGACGTGGATCAATCCGGCAGGCTAATTTCGCATATTTGACGCTGTGCCGATCCGCTCAGAAAGTTCAAAGCAGCAGCCTCTCCCAGCTGGTTTGAAATTTGACTGCCATCTGGTGATGGAGCACCTCCCCACGGCGGGGCTGCCGTGTCTTAATTTTGTATTCCAATGGCCCTGAAGCATTAGGAGGGCTCACGACAGCGTTCTGCCAGCAGGCTATATGATGCAGCCTGCCTTTTCTCTCCACTTTACGTTGATCTGGCCGACGCGTTTCAAGGAAAAACCTCTTCATCAAGGGCCACAAACCTCACAACTTAGGCTCGCATTACTTGTTTTCATTTCCGTTTTTTATTGAAGGTAAGTCCAGCCCCCAGTGGGCGTGTGCAAGGTGCACACCTTTTTGCTGCCTGATGGGACATAGAGTCCTCTAATGCGAGAATCAGTGTTTCATTTTGGTAAATTAAGTTGTGCGTTCGTATTTTAAATTCCATTGTTTCCTGTAGTAGGACGTGGATCAATCCGGCAGGCTAATTTCGCATATTTGACGCTGTGCCGATCCGCTCAGAAAGTTCAAAGCAGCAGCCTCTCCCAGCTGGTTTGAAATTTGACTGCCAGCTGGTGATGGAGCACCTCCCCACGGCGGGGCTGCCGTGTCTTAATTTTGTATTCCAATGGCCCTGAAGCATTAGGAGGGCTCACGACAGCGTTCTGCCAGCAGGCTATATGATGCAGCCTGCCTTTTCTCTCCACTTTACGTTGATCTGGTCGACGCGTTTCAAGGAAAAACCTCTTCATCAAGGGCCACAAACCTCACAACTTAGGCTCGCATTACTTGTTTTCATTTCCGTTTTTTATTGAAGGTAAGTCCAGCCCCCAGTGGGCGTGTGCAAGGTGCACACCTTTTTGCTGCCTGATGGGACATAGAGTCCTCTAATGCGAGAATCAGTGTTTCATTTTGGTAAATTAAGTTGTGCGTTCGTATTTTAAATTCCATTGTTTCCTGTAGTAGGACGTGGATCAATCCGGCAGGCTAATTTCGCATATTTGACGCTGTGCCGATCCGCTCAGAAAGTTCAAAGCAGCAGCCTCTCCCAGCTGGTTTGAAATTTGACTGCCAGCTGGTGATGGAATTTAAAATACGAACGCACAACTTAATTTACCAAAATGAAACACTGATTCTCGCATTAGAGGACTCTATGTCCCATCAGGCAGCAAAAAGGTGTGCACCTTGCACACGCCCACTGGGGGCTGGACTTACCTTCAATAAAAAACGGAAATGAAAACAAAATCCTTCATTAAATTTTGCAATGCTGTCTTTTCCGCAATTGTTATATTGCTTATTTGGGGCCCGGTCTTCTTTGACCTAAATTTTAATAAGTCATTGACCATGGCCTCCGAGAAGACATCGGTGGCATCTAATGGCATTTGAGGATTGAAAAGAGATGTAGGCTTAAATGGACTCTCTTCTCTTTCTTGTTCAATGCCTACTCTCCTAGCTCTTTCTGCCATGTTTTCACTAGCATCCAGATTGCCCTTACATTCTAATCTGAGGTCTTCCAAAAGTTCAATTGCTGGCAAGTCTTTGCCCGTTAATATATCGGTGACTGTCATTCTTAGTGACCCAATTTTGGGATCCCTAATATTCGACCTCAGTTTAAAATATTTATGTAATTTCAGTTTACGTATGAAGCTGAAAAGGTCGATTCTGGTTTGCGTATATTCCAGGTGATTGCTAGGACAGAATGTAAGTCCCAGTCTTAATACTTTAATTTCGGCATCCATGAGAGATTTCTTTGTAAGGTTTACCACTGTTAGATTTGTGGTATCTGTTGCCGCTTGCTTTATTTCTTGTTGCGATTCATCCACGCTGGTGCTTTGCCTCTTCTGAATTGAAAATAAGGATATTGGAACATTTAAGAGCCATAGATAAAGTGGATACTGCATATCCTGTGGCACGTCATTTTGCTGAGTACCATCAGAGTGATAGAAATCAATTACACTATTTTGGCTTAGACTGTGTTCCTATAAATGTCCGTGGGGGAAATAGGCTACGTAAATTACGGAGACTAGAATCAAGATATATTATAGATTTGCTCACAAAATGTCAGAGAGGATTGAACAGTGGGGAAGAATTAGCTGTTCATATAGGCTCCTAGTTCATATTAGCTTCAGTGGATACATGAGTTTCTTGAGTTAATAAATATCAGAGTATAGAATGTTTTCTGAACCTTTTGATGATAATATATGGGATTCAACAAGCATAGCGCGTAAATATGGAGTTTGATAGGAAGGGACTTATGCCGATCCACGGCTAGATCTAGTATGATGTTACGTGGCACAATACAGAATAGCCGATACAAGGCTGAATCATCTAAATTGGCGACAAACTGATTTACAAACATTAATTTGGATTATAATCATGTAAAGAAGGAAGTATATTGTCAATGAATTTCTATAAGAAATGTATATGTATACACAACTTCAAAATGGCACTCACGTTAGTAAGAGAGTGCTTGTCCCTTCTTGATTTCAGTGCTCCATTAGAATGCCTTTTAAACATGCCTCCTTCGATGTGTTATGAACACCGAAGAAGGCTTTCCGCCAAAACGCGTTTGTTTGCAGTTGGTTGCTGAATAAAATATTTCAAGCGTCCCCCCGTGAGTGCGGTATTTCTTTACGACTGAGGAAATAGAGCAAAATATATATATATATATATATATATATATATATATATATATATATATATAGTTCTAAGTCAATGAATAAGGAAACAGTGCTAACCGCTGCAATCTCAAGGAATCAAGGATGAACACACAGCAATGCTTGTTCTAGAAACCTAGGGATTGTTGTGGCACAAGAATCTGTACATCCCAATGAAACAGAGGCTGAATTAAACCGGAACTTTGCATGAGTGACCAATGCTGGACTGGCTAAAACGGTGGGGCTCACTAATAGTCACATCATTCAGGTGTGATCAAGCTAGCATCTACCAGACATCGATATGTTGATTCCTCCATGCTTCTTTGCCCTGCAAGGTGGAGATTGATCAGGGGATTCTAGGAGAAAGCAGTCTTTTGTGAGTCAATCGCTCAATAAATGGCTGCACCCATTTGGCTCACATCCAAGAGCCTAGGACCCTTACAGGCTAACCATCAGAAGAATTCTGAGAAGCACTTTAAGGCAGGAACTTCTCTAGACTGTGTTCCTGAATGAGTGTTGCCACAGACTGTTTTTGACAGGTCTACCAGTCCAGTCATTTTGCCTGCATCATCCTTCAAACTCCTACTGTCCCCATCTTACCCCCTAGATCCTCAGTGAGAGAGGTTTTATTAAGACTGACATTAGAGGAATGGGCCTGTGTGTCTGGGTCACATGATCAGCTTACTGTGCACCAAAGCAATCCACGTGAGCACATTTATTCACATTCATACTCCAACTATGGAAAGGAAAGATTAAACCTGTGACGTGCCCCTTAAAAAATAATTCACAAAATAGCACCACTGGTCCACAAATTATGTTCCTCCAAGGAGAGGGCTTTCGATGAGATTCAAGTTGATCTCTTGTGTCCTTTTGGTACATCTAACATAGAGAACAGTCAGAGATTGTACCATCCTGGTTGAGGGGCACTAGCCACCTGCCAAAAGGCAGCATGAACATGCTGCGATGCGCATACACGAACCAACGGGCCAAAAAAACAGCTTTGTGTGTGTTTCATCAATCATCATGGATTCACCCCACTGTTTGCTAGAAGACAGATGGTACTAGAAAGGACTACAGCTCCTCAGGTGGGACTTCAGACTGACTTGTAAGAAGTGGGGAGAAAGTCATGCAGCTTAGTCCTAATTCATGATTGTGCAGAATGGGCCCTACACTGCCCATTTCCACATTATCAGATCAGTGGGGGGAATTTTATGTAATATATTAATGAATGAGGCGCATTATATGTGTAGCGTGCCTGCTGTCGCAATGTGTGTCGTTTTAGGGCTGATTTAGAGTTTGTTGAATGGTTTACTCTGTCACAACTTTGATCGCCATTTTACAAGTACCAGTGGATATAATGTACTTGTAATGCAGTGCACTGCATATCCGTCACAGTTGTGATGGAGTACTCCGACCACAGAGCTTTGAATCAATATGATTTATTATGGTTTATATGAAATTGTGAAGTTCAGTCAGGAAACTGTTTTACAGCTGGTTAAATGACTTATCCATTTCATTCAGGGTCAATGGGAAATTAGTAGCACTGAAGGTGATCAGACTACAAGAAGAGGAAGGTACTCCATTTACAGCCATCAGGGAAGGTAGGTGTATTTTAATTTATTGTATGCCTGCAGCAGAAATATCAAATTCACTATTGTTTGAATTACCCTGCCAAGGAAACACAATTCTCATTTCTGAGTAGTAACAGGAGCTATATTGCCTTGCATGCTCTAAAGACATTTAGTTAGCTGTTTGTTCTTTTGTTGCTCCTTGCGTGCCGGTGTTAGTATGTCCTCTGCTTACCAGTGAAATGTTTTCTGGCTTACAGACGCATGCGTTTACCAAAGAAAAAAGGCATTTGTAGGAATGTTCTTTTTTAGGTCTCGCCTAGGCAGTGCTAGCGCGGTCTCTTCGAGACATGCTGTATTGAGGTATGACTTGAAGCTGCGCCCATTCTCCGCCCATCTTTTTGATTGGCTGCTATTACTGTCTTTTGCAAATGTTGGCTTTTGATTTGTTAACAGGCTTATTAGTCCCTCTTTAGTATCTCCCTGTCTTCTGTTGTTACCTCCCAAGAGAACTGGACTTTTTACATGTGTTGTTTCTCAGTATGTTTTAATTACAGTCTGTAAGCACCATTTTGTTAATGACTTTCTTCAGGCTATTGTTGAAAGACGCTCCCTATCCTCCCCTCCCACTCCACAGCTGCCATGCACATGATATCTTTGATTTGTTTTTATAGCGGTTTAGCAATGGTGGCCACGCGCCTTTCTTTTGTTTACTCTCATTTTAAACATTGTATTTCTTTTTCTCACAACTCTGCACGACAGTAATGGCAACAGCATGTCTTATTTTTAAAATGTATGGCTTGCAGTGGCACCCACGTGTCTTCATTTTAAAATGTGGGTTACTTTAACTAAAAAAATATATTTATTTTTGCAGTGTGGGACGATTTAAGAATAGCGTCCTGAACCTTGCTTTTGTTAGGCTTTTATTCCGTGCACACACTAGGATCCAGCCCTATCCAGGGCAGCCAACGCTGCCTCAAACCCCCCTCCATGCCGATTCCACAACAATAGGGCGAGAGGCACATAATGGAGCATGCATGGCTCCGAGCAAGCCTTCTGCCTCAAACGCTATTCACCGGTTCGAGGCTTCTGGGGACAATGGCATGCTTTGTAAAGGGATGCTAATCACAAACTAAACAAAGATCCCAATGGCTAGCCATGCAAGGTTGTGGGGACGTACGCCAGGTTAGTAGTATCATGGTATTTGTGTGGACTACACAGTTATTTCTGTGTACGGTATATCTTGTTGTTTAATTGTGGTTGGATGGTAATTTTTATAATAAAGTGACTGGTGGCCTTTCGTACTTTCCAAAGTAGTAATCCGGAAATGAAAACAGAAATGTGAAATCTTTTGAGCATTGTATGTGGGTGCTTCTTGCTAAATTTTGTAATTTTTCATGCAGCGCTCCATTGCATGTAGGATAGTAAATGTGGACCTACCTGTTATAATGTCTTCGATCTCCTACTTCTAGATGTTGGGTGATGACCTCGGGTTACATAAGACCTCCCTCATAAAGATGGCAGAGGCCTAACAACTAGATGAGTCCTCATAAACATCTTGCTCAGTGTTTAGCAGTAATGCGCATTGGCGAGATGGCAAAAAAAGCAAGCATTTGCAATGCAATAGGTCTTGCATTTGTGAGAGGTTAAGCTATCGGCATTGTAAATGACAATGCCTTTTATTTATGTTTTAAAAACCAACACACAACTAAAAAAGCATTGTTATTTACAATGCCAATAGCTCAAACTCTCGCAAATGCAAGGCCTATTGCATTGCAAATGCTTGTTATTCTTGCTACTAAAAGTTTTCTAACCAAAGTGCGTGGCTTTTTACTAATTTCATAGCATTCCCGTTCTCTTTACTATTTACCACTAGATTGCATTTCTTTTCCTGTTGATCCCCAATCACTGACTAATTACTGTTTAGTAAAGTCACAGTTATAACCTTTTCTGATTTGACTAGTTTGATACTGCCTATTTTGGTCCTGGAATCTGTTCAATTCTAACTTGAAATGTGCATGGAATTAGTAAACAATAAAGTGGAAAGTGCAATCAATAGTTGCAGACTGATGATGCTCGCTCTGTGTCACTCATGACCTGCTTTTGGTGTCAGACATGTACCACTCATTAAGTGTGGGGCTCACTTGTTTGGCAAAATGTGTTGGTTACATAAATATTTTCATGTAGTCAGACAGCTCTATCCAAGGCAATTCCTTCCAAGGGGCATTATAAGTTGTGGTGAATACAGTTGTACTTACACCTGTACATTCGGGCCAATTCAGGGACTATTCCACTTTCTGAAGAACTATGATATTCCCTGAATTTGCTCAAGACTCACATAGTTTCACTTCACCCATTGCTACAGCCGGCAGGTTGCAGGAATAGTTGAAGGTAAATTTTTGCTGCCTCTGCTCTCGGTAATTTTTTTTGCTGTTTCAAAGGGCACTTTTTTGATCGCGGTTTGATTTAAACTTCATAAACTTCAAGTTTGAAGTAGCCGACATCGTTTTACAAAATATTTGCAAAGTTGCCAAGTTACTGAGTCTGCAACTTTGCGAAACCCTAATTACAATTCCCCTTGGGCAAGCTTCACAAATAACCCAAATACATTCTGAAATAAATAAAGACTAATTCTGGAATGAGGTTCTTCTGAGTATTTATGGGCAGCATTTTTCAGACTACCAAATAAATCGCATACTGGTTAACTTTTTTGTACATCACACGTGGTTGTTGTAGCTTCTTACCAGCCGGGGAACCCTCTAATAATCACGATGCACACGGAGCTTTGTATTACATGTCTTTATTCTGCAGCATGTAACTGTGAAACCAACATTCTAAAACAAGCATTCATGGCATTTGGCTCTGGGCCCTACGTCATGGCTCTACAGAGTCCGTTAGGAGCCAAAAGGGTTCAATATCTCAAGACACTACATCTCCCCCTCTGTTAAATAAAAAAAAATACAATTACCCCCCCCCAAAAAAGTGTATATGTGTGTATATATATATATATATTACCTACTGGAGTTTTTTCTTTTGCCGATATCGTTGGCGCCGTTTGATGAATCTTTGCAAAAGTTTCCAGAACAAAGGTTCACTTGGGTCAGGTCCTGTCTTGAAAGTTTTAGGGTGATTCGTCAAGCGGGCCGAGAAAAAAGGGAGGTCCCAAAATGCGTTTTCCCCATGTTAATTTCCAAAGGAAAAATTGGAACAGGCTACAGCCCGAAGTGCTGAACGGAATTACACCAAATTTGGCAAAAGGTAGTCCTTGGCTCAGAAAGCGACCTTTTTTAAAAAATTGTGTAAATTCGTTCAGTAGCTGCTGAGAAATTTAAAAAAGAAAAACATCGATATCTGAGCACCGAGGAGGAGTCGCGACTCCTTCCGAGCACGAGTTGACTTCTGATTGGCTGCCAACACTCCAAACCAGGAAGTGTTGGCAGCCATCTTGTGACTCGGTAACCGAGCATAAAAAAAAAACGCCGGAATTCGCGCTAGGTGCGCTAATCCTGCCGATAAAATAAAAGAAAAAACTAAGTGCGGGCTCCCGTGCTTCGTTATCCTTAAGCCTCCGGGTGGGCCAGGGCCCGGGGGCAAAATTTATAATGTATGCAGGGTCTGCCACCTCCGCGGGGCTTTCTGTAATTATATGTCGAGGGCATGCAGCCCCCCCGGGCTTTGTTTAATAAATGTGTGGGGAGGCTCCTGCCCACCACCTCCCTGGGGGCTAAATATTCAAATATGGGGGTCCATTGCAGAACCCCGGGTGCTGTAAACACTTGGGAGGGGGCCACTCCTGCAATGTCCCGGGGTGCCCATCCCCGGGACATTGCTGTTTGCTATGGCAGGAGCACGGCTCCCACCCTGTCATAGCAAACACTGCTTTGGTTTTTGGAAGCGAGAGCAGTAAAACCTGCTCTTGCTTCCCAAAAAAAAGCAGGATTGCTTTTGCACAAGGGGAGCTGCATGTCAGCAGCTCCGCTTGTGCAAAAGCAATGTCGGCTCTGCAGAGGTGGGGAGCCGGCGGGACCGTGGGGGCATTGGGGCTCCCCCCACGGTCCCCAACACAAAGGTCCATCCCCAGGGAATGGGGTCCCCGGGGCCAGAAGTGGCCCAGGAGCGGGGCCACGCGGCCCCCCTCCCGTAATTAAAACATTTTTAAAAAGAGGCCCTGCCTCGGGGGATGGGGTCCCCGGGGCCAATAGTTGGCCAGGAGGGGGACCACTCGGCCCTCCCTCCCCTTTAATTATATTTAAAAAGAGGCCAGCCACAGGGATGGGGTTGGGGCCATTAGTGGCCATGGGAAGGTGGCCACACGGCCCCCTTCCCTATTCATATATTTCTAAAAAAGGAGGCCAGTTCCAGGTGGATGGGGTCCCCGGGGCCAAAATCGGCCTCGGGAGGGGGCTCCACAGCCCCCTTCCCGTTTTTTCAATTTTTTTAAAAAAAATGGTCAGGCCCTGGGGGATGGGGTCCCCAGTGCCCCAAAATACTAGAAGAATGGGGGCCAGACAGCCCCCTTCTAAAAAAAAATATATATTTAAAAAAAAAGCCGGCATCTCGCCGGAGGCTCTGCCCCCTCCCTGTACCCCTGTGCAAACGCGCCCCCTAGCGCATTTTAAGTAGGGGAATTAATTCCTCTTGAATACTGGGGGTCCCTGGGAGCCAACTAGCCCACTAGGTACCTTCAGTAAGCGCCACACAGCTGGATTGCTGAGAGGTGGTCGAGGCCACGCCCCTTTTTGCACCACTCTGCAAACGCGCCTCTTGGCACACTGCTGGTGGGGTGATGAGGTCCTCTTTTGTCCTGAGGACCTCAGGACACAAGTGGACTTTATACCCTGAGCAGCAATGTGCCACGAGTCACGTTTGCAGAGTCATGTAAAAAAGGGGGCGTGGCCTTAGAGCACACTCAGCAGTCTAGCTGTATGGGGCTTACTGGAGGTAACAGGCGAGCTAGTTGGCCCCCAGGGACCCTCAGTATTGAAGGGGACTTAATCCCCCAACTTAGAACGCACCAGGAGGGGCGTTTGCAGAGTGGTGGAGAAAGGGGCCGTGGCCTGTGTCCAGCTTTCAGCAATCCCAATATATGGGACATACTGGAGGTATCAGGTAGTTGGCCCCTAAGGACCGCCAGCAGCGAAGGGGACTTCAATCCCTATCCAAGTGTGCGCCAGGAAGTGCGTTTGCAGAGTAGTGGGGAAAGGGGGCGTGGCCTGCTATGACAATTTAGCATTTCTGCTGTGTGGGACTTACTCGAGGTAATAGGAGGAGTAGTTGGCACTTAAGGATGTCCTTGAGGGCCAACTACCTCTTTTGTTACCTCCAGTAAGTCCCACACAGTGGGATTGCTAAGACGTCTTCGGAGGCCATACCCCTCTTTCTCCACCACTCTGCAAATGCACCTTCTGGCAGAGTACGGGATGGGAGAAGAAGTCCAATTTACTCCTGAGGGACTTTGGGGGCCAAGAAGCCCTCCTGGTACCTCCTGTAAGTCCTATTCAGAGTAATTCCTGAGCGCTTTTTGGAGGCCCAGCACCCTTTCTCCGCCAATCTGCAAACGCGACTACTAGTTAAAGAAGTGTTTGCAATGTTATAGGTTTCGCATTTTCAAGAGTTAGAGCTAATGGCAATGTAAATGTAAAAGTTTTTAAATGTTTTTCGAAGTGGAGTGGATGTACGTTGTGTGTAGTGGAATTATGTGGTAAATTGTGCAGTGAAATTATGTGGATAGAAAGTATGTGGTATTTATTTTATAGGAATTATGTAGAGTGGGATTATGTGTTATGGAGAGTAATTATGTGGCATGGTAGTCTGTGTTCTGGAGTGGTAATGTCTGGTTTAGTCTTCCTCGTTTCCATAGAAGCTCAACTATGAACTCAGTGAGTCAAAAAAAAGAAAAAACCACTAAGGGGCACTTCTGGACCTAGTCAGAGGTGTGAGCAGGGCCACTGGAATTATGCAACTGTTTGGCTGCACCAACTTTTGCACAAATATACATTTTCCGCATTAGCCACATATTTCATCATCTGCTCCCTAATCTGCAGATTTGAACAAAAAAAGCCTTGTTTCTAGCTCAAACGGCTCAAACGTTACCAAAAATGCAGCGACAAGTGTTACAGCGTGTTGGAAAGCCCTTTGCAAATCTAGAATGGTCAACTGTTACTTATTACTAAATGTGGGTGTTAAATTGGGTACTAATGGTGTGCAGGCCACTCTTGCTTCCTTCTGCGCCTCTCTTGCCTCTTTCTGCATTTCTGTTTCTTCCTTGTGCACATTTCTTTCTTTTTCTGCACTTCTTTTGCCTCTCTGCAAATCTCTTCTTTCTGCACCTCTCTTGCCTCTTTCTGCACCTCTCTTGCCTTTTTCTGCACCTCTCTTGCCTCTTTCTGCACCTCATTTGCTTCTTTCTGCACCCCTGTTGACTCTTTCTGCACCCCTGTTGACTCTTTCTGCACCCCTCTTGACTCTTTCTGCACCCCTCTTCCCTCTTCGTGCAACTCTCTTGCCTCTTTCTGCACCTTTCATGCCTCTTTCTGCACCTTTCATGCCTCTTTCAGCACCTCTGTTACTTCTTTCTGCATGTCTCTTCCTTCTTTGTGCACCCCTCCTGCCTTTTTCTGCACACCTCTTGCCTCTTTGTGCACTTCTGTTGGTTCTTTCTGAACTGCTCTTGCTTCTTTCTGCACCTTATTTGCTTCTTTCTGCACTTCTGTTGCTTCTTTCGTCACCTCTGTTGCTTCTTTCAGCAATTCTCTTGCCTCTTTCTGCACTTCTCTTCCTTCTTTCTGTACCCTTCCTGCCTCTTTCTGTACCTCTTGCCTCTTCTACCTCTTGCTGCATTCCTCTTGCATCTTTTTGCACCTCTGTTGGTTCTTTCTGCACTGCTCTTGCTTATTTCTGCACTGCTCTTGCTTATTTCTGCACTGCTCTTTCTTATTTCTGCACTGCTCTTGCTTCTTTCTGCATCGCACTTGCCTCTTTCTGCACCTCATTTGCTTCTTTCTGCACCCCTGTTGCCTCTTTCTGCACCCCTCTTCCCTCTTCGTGCAACTCTCTTGCCTCTTTCTGCACCTTTCATGCCTCTTTCAGCACCTCTGTTACTTATTTCTGCATGTCTCTTCCTTCTTTCTTCACCTCTGTTGCTTCTTTCAGCAATTCTCTTGCCTCTTTCTGCACTTATCTTCCTTCTTTCTGCACCCTTCCTGCCTCTTTCTGTACCTCTCTTGCCTCTTCTACCTCTTGCTGCATTCCTCTTGCATCTTTTTGCAGCTCTGTTGGTTCTTTCTGCATCTCACTTGCCTCTTTCTGCACTGCTCTTGCTTCTTTCTAAACCTCTGTTGCTTCTTTCAGCAATTCTCTTGACTCTTTCTGCACTGCTCTTGCTTGTTTCTTCACCTCCCTTGCGTCTTTCTGCACCTCTGTTGCCTCTTTCTGCACTTCACTTGCTTCTTTCTATACCTCTCGTGCCCCTTTCTACAGCTCTATTGCTTCTTTCTGCACCCCTCCTGCCATTTTCTACACCCCTCTTCCCTCTTTGTGCAACTCTCTTGCCTCTTTCTATACCTCTCTTCCCTTTTTTCTGCACTTCTCTTCCTTTTTTCTGCACCCCTCGTACCTCTTTCAGCATCTCTGTTGCATCTTTCAGCACCTCTTTTGGTTATTTCTATACTGCTCTTGCTTCTTTCTGCACCTCAATTGCCTCTTTCTGCATTTCTCTTGCTTCTTTCTACACCTCTGTTGCCTATATCAGCAATTCTCTTGCCTCTCTCTGTACTTCTCTTGCTTGTTTCTGCACCTCCTTTGCAAATTTCTGTATCCCTCTTGCCTGTTTCTGCTGCCTCTTCCCTATTTCTACACCTCTTTTGCTTCTTTCTGCACTGCTCTTGCTTCTTTCTGTACCTCTGTTGCAAATTTCTGTATCCCTCTTGCCGCACCCCTGTTCCCTCTTTCTGCACCTTTCTTGCCTGTTTCTGCACCTCTCTTGCCTCTTTCTGCACCTCTGACTTAGAGGTAGTTTTAATCCCCTGCCCTATTATGTACTAGGGCCTTACCGGGGAGGACATGCCAATCACAGGGGTACCCCAACCCATGTACCCTAGTGTATGTAGGTGTTTTCACTGTATTCTAAGTGTCTTTCAGGATAGCTCTGGCTCCGGGCCTGGTTAGTCAGAGTCAGTTGCCACCAGTACCAGTCAGCAAAATTTTAGGGCACAGGATGACTTTGCAACAAGGCCTCTTTCTGCACCTCTGTTGGTTCTTTGTGCATATCTCTTGCTTCTTTCTGCACCTATCTTCGTCTTTCTGTACTTCTGTTGTCTCTTTCTGCATTTCTCTTGCTTCTTTCTGTGCGTTTCTGCCTCTTTCTGAACATGTCCTACCTCTGTAGAAATAGTTAGAAATTAGAATTTAAAAAACCTTTGAAATTCACTGAAAAAAACATAGGTTTCAGGGACGTTATACTTAGAAATTAGCTTTTAAAGAACCATAGAAATTAACTGAAAAAAACATAGGTTTCAGAGACATTCTAGTTAGTTGGACATTTCACTCATACAAAACCAGAGAAATTCGGCCGTTATAGTTAGTTGAGCCAACTTTAATTTGTGACCCCGCAATGCACTTCTGATGACGTCACATATACATCATTCATGATATGGTCAGTGACATCACGGATGGCATCACAAATGACATCACTGATGACATCATCCACGTGATAATCTGATGCATCGCCTCACACCCTAATATAACCTTTGATACACCCACTCTACAATACAGACTAGCATTTTTGAAACCATAGACACACCAATACCAGTTACTACATACCCACTCACTGATTCCTAGGTCTACACACACGTTCACTCATTCACCCATACAGTCACTCATACATGTAGTCACTTATCAATACAGCACTATCATTTGCACTCATACACCTATACAGACACTCTCACATCGCCCCTCATCCATAGAGTTACTCACACACGTAGCCAATCATGCAAAGAATCATTCATCTATACAGTTATACACACACCACCTCACTTATTCATACTGATATTAACACATACTTACTCTATTATACAATCACTAATACAAACACACACTCATCCATACAGCCACTCTCACAATCACTCACTCTCACATATAGTGATTTCTATACCCCAACACTCACATATACTGCCTTTCACATATGTAGGTACTCACACATGCACCACTGAAATATCCATTCACTCACCAAGACACCCATACACACTCACCCACCCATACAGCCCTACACAAAGGCACTCTTGAACCCATACACACAGTGAATTACCTACTCACACATCTATGCACATTCTCCCACCCCCCCACCCACACAGACACTCAGGCACCCATACAGATACTCAGACAACCAATCTATATCCCATATAGACACTCATGTAGCTACTCACCAACCGATGCAGCCACTTACACACCAACCAACAGACTGATACAGACATTCACACAGTTTAGTAACTACCCCATGCATTCGGTAAGACACGTTTAATCACTCACTTATAGTCAGTCACACACCTATTAATTCATCCATTCATACACCCACTCATTCTTCAATACACCCTGGACTATAGATCTAAAACATATTTAGACTTTACAGAAACACACAGTCACTGGATGATGTCATCAGTGATGTCACTGACCATGTCACGAATGATGTAATATGTGACGTCATCAGCAGTACATTGTGGGGGCGCGAGCTATAGTTAGCTCATCTAACTATAACGGCCAATTTCTCTGGTTTCCTACGAGTGAAATGTCCAACTAACTATAACGCCCCTGAAACCTGTTTTTTTCAGGGAAAAATAAATATATTTATATATATATATATATATATATATATATTTCAATCAAATTAGTCCATAGTGAAGGGTGTACTTTCCACAGTTGGTGCACTCGTCAGGGGTGGGCTATCCCCACAAATTATTAGTTCCAACCAGAAAATAATGTTGCACTTGCCTTGCGGTATATCCAAGTACTTTATTGAGTCATAAAGCAACTCAGCCCAGTACTCCCACCTACGCGTTTTGACCACACTGGTCTTGATCACTGTAACAATTAGTCCATCATTGCTTTCACCATTTATACCTCTCTCCCACTTGGCCCATTAAGAGGCATTGTGGGAATGGTAGTTTTCACAAATACTGTTCAAAGTGAATCACTTCAAAACAATTCAAAATTGTAGTAATTGTACATGTTGTACTACAATGATAATCAAGTGTTGAATTCTAAGTAAATCATGATGTCATGAGGCTATGGATTTAATTTATCAAATATGTGTATATATATATATATTTTTAGATTTTTGTTTGTATGATTTATTTGAAACATGGTTTCGAATGGGGATATATCAAATGTAATAGTGTTTATATTCATTCTTCCTCTTGTTGCTCATTTTTCAATTTATTGTGAATAAGTGTCTATATGATGCACCCACAGTTATGGTAAAAACCATTGTGGTCCCCATCGATCAGAACCATTCGAGATGTGGGGTGCAATGAATTGGTATAGACTAAGTGTCAAATTGATTTGTACTGACTAAGTGTCATCATAGCGATACCAAAGGGGATGATGGACGGAGCACTTGAGCAAATCAAACACTCACCCCCAGTCAACTGATCTGGGTTTAATCCATCATCATTCTTTAGGTCACTCCACCACCCCAGTTCAGACATGGCCATATGCAAATCAGTCTGACCCTGTGCCTCATGGGAACAGTCCAGCCCGATCTGCCAAGCCATGTCTTCCCTGGACCGGAAACAAGCATCCTGGGACCAGTTTCGGTTTCATAACCCTCCTCAGCCAGGCTATCTTGAATCCAGTGGCAAAGTGAGCAAGGGACCCACGGCTGGGCATACCCTGCCAACATAGGGCGAGCAAAGCGATACCAAAGGGGATGATGGACGGAGCGCTTGAGAAAATCAAACACTCACCCCCAGTCAACTGATCTGGGTTTAATCCATCATCATTCTTTAGCTCACTCCACCACCCCAGTTCAGACATGGCCAGATGCAAATCAGTCTGACCCTGTGCCTCATGGGAACAGTCCAGCCCGAACTGCCTAGCCATGTCTTCCCTGGACCGGAAACAAGCATCCTGGGACCTGTTTCGGGTTCATAACCCTCCTCAGCCAGGCTATCTTGAATCCAGTGGCAAAGTGAGCAAGGGACCCACGGCTGGGCATACCCTGCCAACATAGGGCGAACGAAGCAATACCAAAGGGGATGATGGACGGAGCGCTTGAGCAAATCAAACACTCACCCCCAGTCAACTGATCTGGGTTTAATCCATCATCATTCTTTAGCTCACTCGACCACCCCAGTTCAGACATGGCCATATGCAAATCAGTCTGACCCTGTGCCTCAAGGGAACAGTCTGACCCTGTGCCTCATGGGAACAGTCCAGCCCGAACTGCCAAGCCAGGTCTTCCTTGGACCAGAAACAAGCTTCCTGGGACCGGTTTCAGGTTCATAACAGAAGCAGTTCGGGCTGGACTGTACCCATGAGGCACAGGGTCAAGACTGATTTGTATATGGCTGGGTTCAAACTGGAACGGCATGGTGAGCAAAAGAAGATGGATTTAGGCCCGGATCTCTGTATTGGGATGGATGTATGACATTGGTCTGCATTCTGTCCATCAACTGTTGTTTTTGTAAGTGTCATCATATGCAACAAGTTTGTATTAGTTGTTGAATCCACACTATTCATAAAAGTATCCCCCCCACATTGTTGATTACAAATTGTTTGGTGCTTTACCCCATATGATGACCTGAAAAAGTCAAAAGTGAATTAAAATGTACTTTTACAAGTGAATGTACATTTCTTCGTCCCCATTCAGGCCTGCGGAATTTTTGGTCTTAAATCTGATGATGAGTTGTGATTCTAATCGCCTTAATTTAAGAATTCTATCTCCACCACTCTCATTTTGTGGAACTGTGGCTATTCCAGAGTATGTTATATTTAACCAACACTTTCCTTCATGCATGATCATATTATTTGCAATTGTGTAACTGGTGTCTCTGTTCTGTATTGCTCTTATTGTTCCAAGATATGCTTTTTCAATGGACATATTGTGCTGCCAATGTATCTCTTACCACAAAAGCACTGAATCATATAGACTGCAAAAACTGAATCACAAGTGATCTTTTCATTTATCATGAAAGTTGTTCCCCGTGGATCTACAAGCTTTTTGATATTTCTACCTATTTTGCATGCTTTACATTTACTGCATTTAGCAAATTCTTTCTGTTGATTTTCTAGCCAATTTTCAATTTTTTTCATGGTGAAATAACTATTGACCAGGTTGTCTGCCAATGAAGGGGCTTTTCTAAATGTTATCAATGGCCTTGTTCCTAGTTTTTCACCAATATCCAAATCCCTCTTTAATAAATACATTTCAATATTTGTCTAAAATGCCTTTAATTTTATAGCTCTCTTTACTGAGCACTCTCCTGCTGAAACCGCACAAATTCAAAAAGAAAAAAACTTTCAACTGCACCTTCTCGGGTCTGGCCCCAAGAATTTGCAACGCTCTACTGCCTGATATCCGTTCGAACCCTTCGACCACCTCATTCAAAATAAAAGTCAAAGGCCTTCTCTTAAATAACCAGCTGCAACAATCGTCATGAAGTCAATATAACTAATCTTTTTATACCCTAGAGAAATCATGGTTATCTCATTTTTTTGTGACATTTTTGGGATGAAACGTATGTTCTCGCTATATGTACCTCATGTTTGTTTTCGCTCTTATTGTATTGGGGTTGGTTCACTACAAACTTTTAGGATGTTTACTTGCTTAGTGACTAATTGTATCCTTTTTTTGATGAACAGCGCTCCGATACCCTTTTCGGGTCATTTTCGCACTTTATAAAACATTTCAAATACAATCATTCTCATTCATTCATCACTGTCATTGATGTTCTTCTTTTCTTTGTTCACAAGGGTCTGTGCTCGTGTTAGAGATCTTGCTTTTTCTTCACCCTGTTTGATGTCACTGTATTTGTATCCTCTACATATGAATCTTCTCGTGATGTCCTTGAATTTAGTTACCATCTCCTCATTTTTCGAACAGTTCCTCTTCATTCTTATAAATTCCCCATAGGGGATACTATTAATCAATGAGTTTGGTTGAAAGCTTGAGCCATGGAGGAAACTGTTAGTAGATGTTGGTTTCCAAAATACTGTAGTTTGTATTATGTTGTTCTGAATGTATAAAATTGTATCCAAAAACTGTATTTCACAAGGGCTAATATTGCATGTAAATTTCGGACCCACTTTGTTGTTGTTGAGTATTGAGAAGTATTCTATAAATTCTGTTGCAGTCCCATTCCAAATCAAGAACAGTTCATCTACGAATCTAGACCACAGGGCTACTTTCGCCATATACTGTTTATTTTCCTCTCGCCAAGCTATGGTCTTCTCCCACCAACCCATCAAATTTGGGAGAAGACATGATCGAAAATAAAAATGTTATTTCTTAGACACAGTATGATCATCTCCAACAACATTTGTGTATGCTGCAGTTCTTCAATTGGTCTTTGCTTCAAAAATTGCCCTTAGGCTAATTTCATGACTAATTGATAAAGTGATGTCACATTAATCGTTACAAGTAGATACCCATTTTGCCAGCCCATGTCCGTGAGAACGCTTAAGAAGACACCGGTATCCTTAATGTATGAACTTAAGGTCGACACAATAGGTGCTAGGAAATGGTTCACATAGGTGGCAATATTTTCATACAGAGACCCACAGCTGAGACACAAGAGCATATTTTGCTAAGATCCATCTTCACCTGTTTTATATAGGTAATTGTTTTCCTTTAGGCTATGGTTCCTCTGGACTTACATTCTGTGAATGTGCCACCGTCTTTTTTGTTGAGTGAAGTGTCTGTGACAATTTTGAATTTGGTCTTTAATGTGTTAAATGCTGTCCAGAGTAAAGTACTAAAGAAAAAGTAGTCACGTCTCTTACTGTGTAGCGCTCTGATACCCTACGGGGTCAAGTTTGTGCTATACAAAACACCTAATAAATAAATAAATCTGGAAATAATGGGTCTCCCTGGAGGTCTGATGCACTTTTTGTAGAAAGTATATGGTAGGTATGATTGGACTGTCATTCTTCAGAAATTGAATTTCTTGTACACGCAACAGGCCCCTTCTATGCCGTTCTACAAGTTTGTTGTTGAGATCAACCGTCAGCTCATTGATCGGATTGCTCTTTAACCTTGTAGTTAGTATCAGCATTTAGTTGTCGCATCACTTCCCATATATATTCATCTCTTTCTAGAATTACTATATTGCCTCCTTTGTCAGCTGGTTTTATTTCTATTAGATCATTTTTCTTGAGTTCAATCATAGCTTGACGCTTCTCTTGTGAAAGATTTTCCTCTCTTTGGCCATGTTTCACTCTATCCATTTTTTCTAGTTCAGAGACCACTAGATCATGGAACGTGTCAATCCAGTTGCCTGGATGTAATGCTGGACAAAACTTTGATTTGGTTTTAAATTTGGAGCCCATATGTTTGCCTGTTTCAATGCCCATTTCCTCTAGTATTGGTGATTCTGTCATATTTTCATCACTAAGATCATGCATTAAGTCGTATGCCATTTTCAAATCAGTTATTTCAGAGATTGTTAATTCTGTTGAAGGGTTGACAGCAATGGAATTGTCGACAGTGTCAGGGACTCCTCTTCTGATATTGGATTTCGCAAAACATTTTGCTAATTTTAATTTGCATACAAATTTGTATATATCAATTGTAGTTTCCACATGGTCATAATGTTTTTCTGGGCAGAACGTGAGGCCTTTATTTAATAAACTTTTTTCATGTCCAGTAAGAATGTGTTTAGATAAATTGACGGTCAGATACTTTTCTTGTTCCTTGCAACCATCCAATCTTATTTTTTCAGCGGATTGCGTAGAGGGTACCCATTTGTTTTTTCTGGTGCCTCTTCGTGTCTTTCTTCATGTATTTGCCCTGATGACTGGCCTTTCCTTCAATTCAATATGCTTTATTCGATTTTTTACAAAAAATCATAAAAGCAGAAACAATAAAAACCAGTATGTATCATCGTACACATGTCTTATATATTAAAAACACACATATTTATAAATTATTATATACAGTGATCTAATCAAACTGCAAATCTTATACTGAATCCGAAAAAGATTCATTTTTTATATCTTTAAAATCTATGATGATATAGTTTTTCTGCATCCAATTACATTCCTTAAAAATCGTGCTATAGGCCTGGTAAAATCCTCATACTGTAAAAATTGCAAAAACAATAGTGCAGGTCGGTATTGTCTAAAACCCAATATCTTTCAAATTGGTAAAATCCATCTCTTTCTTTGTACTAAGTAAAATTTACAAAAAAGCACTACGTGAATTATAGATTGAGCTGACACGTCGTCACATGGACACTTACTTAGCGTTTTTGCCCAATCGTTCATTGTAGGAAAAGATGTTATTCGGTGGAAGATACCAAACCTAAATTGGGTCAGGACAAATCTATCCTGTATATCCTCCATGTATTTTAGGTATTGCTGCATATCATATGTAGTAAGTGTCAGCTGATTAAACTGAACTGTTGGCCTCCCTATTTCTGCAGAGAATCTGCAGGCATCTAAAAGAGTCATACACTCTCTTTTAAAATCTTTTCTAGTAACCGGGACTGTAGAACTTGGCTCCTCATAGTATTCCGGGTGTCCTAAATCATGCATAAAATCTTTTATATATTTCAACCATGGGATGCTGAAGACCCGGTCAAGTTTATTACAATCTCTTATAATATCCCTGTCGAGATTGGTTTTCGTGTTAGTCCATATTCTGTGCCATAAGAAGATTGGTTGGATTTTTAATAAATCAGTATGTATTGTAACCCCAATTCTGCATGACATATATAAGTGGAAGAGCTATCCGGGACCGCTAGGAGAAATCTTAAAAAAGCGCTCTCCACCATCTGTAGGGACTGAGCATTATTATGACCCCATATGCCTGCCCCATATAAAGCAGTGGTAACGCATTTTGCCCTATATATGTTTATCAGTTCCTCAGGGGGTCTTTTTCCCAGTTTCTGTTCAAAATGCGATAGGGCTGCTGTAGATTTCAGGAATAAAAGCTTCCTGGCCTTAACTGCCTGGGACCGGACCGGAAAAAGAATTCTTAATTAGGGAAATGTCTTTGTGGAATCTATCATTGTTCTGTCTATATATATGTCTCTGCTCTTAGTGCTTCCTTTTCCACACTGCATAATAAATGTATTTGGTATATTTACTCCAAGACCCAGCTTTTGCATAAAAAGGGTGAAAGAGGTTAACACCCGTTGTAGCCCAAATTGTGTGTGTGACATCAAAACTACATCATCGGCGTAGAGGAGGACCAGCATAGGGCGTTTGTCAATTTGTGGCAAACCCTGGCACTGATCCACCAGTGCGTGTCTTAATCCATTGGTGTAGAGCATAAATAAAAATGGTGCCAGGACACAGCACTGTCTTAACCCCTTCTCCATGCCGAATGAAGCCGTGCATTCACATTTTATCCCATAGTGTACCGTAGCTCTCATATTTGCGTAAAGCAGTCTCAGAAAATATAAGAGTTGGAACTCCACACCCATATTGGCCAATATGGTCCACAATTTATCATGGTCCACACAGTCGAATGCTGCTGATGGGTCAACAAAGGCCAGATATAATCTGCTCTGCTTGGCAACTTCAAACTTTCTGATTAGCAGGCTTAGGTTTAATCCCTGCTCGACTGTACCCAAGCCTGCCCGAAAACCAAACTGCAACTCTGATATTATATTGTTGTCCTCCGCCAAATCCTGGAGTCTGTTAAGTACTATGCGCCTCACCACCTTAACCAGGAAATCAAGAAGTGTTATTGGCCAGTAACAAGCCGGGTTTTGTCGATCCTCTTTCTTAAAGATCGGAACCAGGAGTGATTCCGACCATGTTGTAATAAACTAGGAGGAGCAACAAGCTTCTATCACTTAGGCCAACAGTGGGGCCCATAGTAGCAAATTGGTTTTAAAGAAGTCTACAGGCATGCCGTCCGGGCCGGGGGCCTTACCTCCCTTGCTAGACTTAATTGCTGCGATTTAGCTGGGTTTGATCAACGATTGGCTCATCTTGTGTGGCTTTATACTTGTCTGCAAAGTGTTTCACCAATTCGACTTCGCCTATGGCGATTTCTATAGCGGAGGTATCATGAGATGCCAGGAATTGAGCGTTGACAGCCCTCCAAAAGGCCATATTATCTCTGGCCGGTGTTGCTTCATGTAGCTCTGTCCATGCTTCCTCTTTACATCCACCTTAGGTTCTTTCAAGGCCTGTTAATATTCCCATCTACATTCTTTTATCTCGCCGCTGTCTGTTAGTGTTTTATGTAGAACGTATTTCAGCTTAGTGTATGCCTTCGTACATCTAGCGTTAAACCAACCTTGGGGTTTCTCATGTTCCTTTTTATTTTTCATTGTTAGTCCCTCCCTAATTCCTCTAGTTATCAGTGCATAGGCTTTTAACATTTCTTAATCATCGTATGCCTCGTCAAGACAGGCTGCAAAGGCTGGTTGATATTTTCTCACTATTTTTCTAGTGAATTCTGATGGATCCACCTTCAACCACCGTAGGGCATTACTATTAATTTTGAGTGCTATGTCTTGCACTAAATCTGTAGTCATACCCCTAGTACTTATCGCCTTGATTGGCATTTGGATAGCTACACTCAAGGGAAAGTGATCACTTAAAGCATTTTAATGAGTTTTAAAGCCTTTAAGTCTAGTTAGATGTCTATTTGAAATGATTATGTAATCAATAATTGATTTCATACATCTCCCATTAAAGGTAAAATCAAAAGGCACTGAGAGGTTACATGAAACATTTACAATGCCTAACTCAAACCTAAACAGGATCTCATTTAAGTAATCCCCATAGTGTCAGTTTGGGAAGTGGGTGTAAGGCTCATTATTGTCAGATACTATACCACAATTTTCCCCCCATTGAAAGCACACAACCCAATATAAAAAGCTCCACCCCAGCGTACTAATGTGTCTTTTACTGATCGATGCAGTGTATTATGAAGATCTGCACTCATTTTCCCTAAGACCCCCAAAATTTGATCAGGCAACGCATTATTATAGAAATTAATCATGACTATACAATGAAGTTTATCTGTTTCAATGATAATTAGATGGTATTGGGTATCAGAGATTGCCAGAGTTATCCTATCCGTGTTCATATAATTAGATACATACGTAGTTAGTTCTCCTTTAGATCCCCCATGTAACGATGGTACTGCTGCTGTATGGTACGTCTTGCACCCATTAATATACATGGGGTCTTCTGCCCAAGTCTCCTCGAGACAAAGAATATTAAATTTCTCTAACCAGAGGGAATCTGTTATTTTCTTCTGTAAGTCTGCAACATTCCAGGCTAATGCTTTTGCTTGGTCATCTCTACTATTAGTGCCATTCAAATTATTTCCACCAGCCATTATAAGGGGTGGTGAGGTAATAGGTTGAGGGTGTAAGTTTAGGTCTATTCCTCCATCTATTCTATCAATGGGATTGCTCTTTGAGGTATTAGAAACTATGTGATGAGGAGATAACATTCTAGGTAGTGTTTCTGGTATTATACCCTTCTGTGAAGTTATCTCTGTCTCAAATCTACTCTCTTGTGGGTCTAGGCTTATACTTAGCATATGTGCATTGGATTAAACTCCCCCAATGTCTGTCCTCTGCAGTCAATCTACTACTACGTCAAAGACAGGGAGACCGTGAAATCGATTACTGACGGGGATGTTATAGGCATAATGTGTGTTTTCAACTATCTCCCCATACCTGTTTCTAGATCTTGTGCTACTGTTTGCTTGGGGCTGATAGAAAAAAGCCAAGTGAAAAAGGTTAATACCATTACTAGTAATTATTTGGCTAACCAATCTTCTGCAATTGTTATCTACCAAGGACGTTGATTTAAACGAGAATACCACACAGTCACCATGCAACATTGTAGTTTCTCTGCCATTCCAGCTGACTCTTCTCACCATATTAAAATCTGAAAAGAGAGGCTGGGTTAGGCCTGTTTTCATACCCATCCAATGCAATGCCTTATTTCTTAAGGTATCCCAAGATTCTGTTTCATGAGCCGCTAATCTCGGTATATCAGCAAGAACTACTGTGTAGGGAGTGGCTGCAGGAGGGAGATCCAAGCGATCCCAATTGGACAAGTGCCTATTTTGGTGCTCACGAGGTATAGGCTGTTTGTTATTGTTTGGATATGGAATACTAAAAACTGCAGGCTTACCCTCTAATTTTCAACTAACCCCCTCCTGAGTCATGTCAAGTGGGCATTGTGATTTATACTTGCGTCCTCAGCACGACCTTTATTTGGCACATCTTACAATATGATTCTTTAATGTGCTTTTTTCTAACATAGGGGCAGGCTGAGGGTCTGTTGTTGTCCCTAAATTGCTGGGCTCAATTGCCCCCCTTTGCTTATGGGATGATAGCGGACTTGCCTGAGTAACTACACTAGCCACTCCTCTGGGGATATTTTCCTCAGTCAAAGCCACTCTGGACTTTAAGGTGTCTAGCGCATCCCGTTAGTATCTACCTAGTTCTTCCACTGTTGTCAGTAATTTTGTATATTCTAATTGTGTGTTTTTAGGTTGCTTTTTCCAAAATGATTTTCCTATGGGACCAGTGGCTGAGGTAGCTGCTGTTGTGACATGCTTTATATGTTTTTTACTCATTATTTTCTCTTTGGAAGCAACCTCAGGATTTCTGGTGCATTTCACTGGATGCCTGGGTGTCACACTCCAGATCGCTAACAATATTATGATCGGGCAAGTTTTGAACACATCCGTTCCGGTCTTGTGTTGCCTTAGGGGACTCTATTGTTGTTATCACATCTATCGCTTCCACCCTGCTCATTGAAGTTGCCACTTCCAGCCCGCCTTAGTTTATTGATTCCTCCACAGTCGTAATTTGTTTCTCTATTGTCACATCGCCCCAGTAACATATTTCATCAACTTTAAAGAAGGGGGCCCTAATACTTTTTTCTTTGGAGAAGGCTGACTATTTATCACCTTTCTTTTTTTTTTTGCCCATCGCACCCACAAATTACCCAGGAATGTATGAAGGGTACAGTGTATAATCAGTTGGGGATGAATCAACAGCAACTAAACATATCAAGTTTGTGAAAAGTCGTCTTGATAGTTACATGCTTGCTGTTGGAAAGCCCAGTATGCCAAAGTAACTTACAGGGCTCCCAGCAGTAGTACACAGTCAATTGTAAATGCAAAATCCAAAGGGGTTGGCCCTGCCCTGCCTCTTCCTGCCAATGACGGGCAAGGTCGGGCCTGCCCTTGGTCCGGGCTTTGCCCGGGCACAGCCCGTGCGCTTCCCGTGCAGTGGGACATGGCCTGCACCTTTATGGCGCTCCTGTACTGGAAACGGTCAGAGGCTCCTCCTCAGTTCCACAGTACTCTGGGCAAAGCAGTCCCACTAGCGTTTAGTGTCCCACACAGTGGGGCACGGCCTGTACTTTTATGGCACTCCTGCGCCAGAAACGGGCTCAGGCTCCTCCTCCTTAGTTCCACAGTTCTCTGGACAATGCAGTCCCACTAGCGTTTGGTGTACCGCTTAGCGGAGCACCGCCCACACTTTTATGGCGCTCCTGTGCTGGAAATGGGCTCAGGCTCCTTCTTCTCAGTTCCACTGTACTCTGGGCAAAGCAGTCCCACTAGCGTTTGGTGTACCACCTAGCGGGGCACGGCCCGCACTTTTATGGCGCTCACATGCTGGAAATGGGCTCAAGCTCCTCCTCCTCTGTTCCACAGTACTCTGGGCAATGCAGTCCCACTAACGTTTGGTGTCCCGCATATCGGGGCACGGCCCGCACTTTTATGGCGCTGCTGTGCTGGAAACTGGCTCAAGCTCCTCCTCCTCAGTTCCACAGTACTCTGGGCAATGCAGTCCCACTAGTGTTTGGTGTCCAAAATCAAAATGATCATGTACTTCTGAATCTTACTGGTACTGTTGGGGTTCTGGAAGCTGTCCACCTCCCCACTGGTGAATGGGAGATATCCTCATTATTTCCTCAATTGTAAGCTCCAAGCAGCATCCTCAGAGTCAGTAGCTTTTTTGCCTCTCCTTGTTCCTCTCTCTCTTCTATTCCCACGTCCTCTTCCACTTGGCACTTTTTGGTACAGACATAACAGCTTCATCTCATCGAAAAATGACATCTGATATGTTGCGTCTGTCGGATTTTCTTCTTCACAGAAGACCATGTCGGACTCACTCTGAGTTGTATTGGGGGACTCTTTGGGTATTGTTTTGCTCCTCTGCATTTGTTGTTTCATTATATCAAACCGTTTTGCAAATGTCAATATCGCTCTGCATTCATAATCCTGTCAATCCCTTCTAAATGTCCTTTCCTTTCGCTCTCCCACATCATTTTCATGTTTATCCAAATTGTGTTCCTTTTCTTTCCTTAATTTCTTATATTTCTCTTCCTGTTTGGTTGCTAGGATGTGTGCCTCTAGTTCACCAATGTTTTTATTAAGCTCCTCAATATCCTTCTTTGCATATTTCACAATAATCAGCATTATGTTGCATGAACATTGCATGTTATTTTTTCCCCATTCTTCTAACATTTCCGGTTTCGTATCTGGATGGTTAGGTAATGTAAATTTTCTGAGGCCTATAGGTACTCCTTCAGACTCTAAATACTTTTCTAATGTGATGATTTCCCAACTCTTAGTTATTTCTTTTCTTAACATTCTCTCCAATTGGACAAACATGTATTTTAAGCTTCATTCCCCTGTGCCACCAACCGAATTAGAAGTACATGGCTTATTTTTAACTGCTCTAGATCCTTTTTGAAACATTGTTTCTGCATTCTCCTAGCCACTCTTTCTTCCATATTGTTAATATATATTATTAATTGATATATATATATATATATATATATATACCCGGAGTTCTCTGCTTCTTTTTTGCATAATTTATTCGTCACTCTATGCCTGAAAGGGTATTTCTTTGACTTATACTGGGTGCTTCCTTGTGTCTGGACAAAGCTATACCTCTCTGAAGAGCTCTAATTAGAGCGAAACACTGTGTCAGGGGTTGCTTTTACTCATTTCAGGTTGGCTTGATTGGCATTTTACCAATTCAAAGCTGTAATAATGTGCCTGGAGTGGTAATTGGCTTTTGTCATTTTACAGCTCGGCAAGGACAGCACTGTGCTAGTCCTATGCTTAAAGACTTTGCTGTACAAATGGCAAAAGGCTTTGTCCTTTTCTATCTCGGCATGGATGGCACTGTGCTAATCCTATGCTTAAAGATTTTGATAGAAAAACAGACATTTGAGGTGAGCAGATCTAGAGTGTCGCTGGTGTTGAGAGTGCTCCATACAGGAGCTGCTTTCCACCTAAACTTGAGAACTACCCAGAGTTCTCTGCTTCTTTTTTGCATATATATATATATATATATATATATATATATATATATATATATATATATATATATATATATATATATATAACATATACACACAATCACATTTCTTCAGTCAGCCTTCTTGGCGCTTTAATCTCTCGGTCTGATCTGGATGCTGGGAGCTGTCATCTTCACTATCAGACCTCTTCGAAAACTATGAAGAAGTAACAGCAGTCGCTGGATTCTCATGTACGGTCTTTTCTGAAACAGAAGACCGATGAATTAAATGCCGAATGAGAGAAGAGTCTCTGGTAACAGGCTTTCAAGGATGCTGGGCAGTCACCATATATCCCTTGGTGGACAAAACGTGGAAAGGTGCACCATCATATGGAGCATCAGATTTTCTCTTTCGCAGTTGGCTGGTGATCATTAGATCTCCTGTCTTAAATTCAATGTTTTTTGCATATTGCCTTTTGTCAACATATGCTTTCATCTTTTCCTTATTAACCAAGTTTGCCATTTGAGTTGTATTCTCATTGTTTTCTCTTTTGTTAATCCATTGAGGTAACTTGATTGTCATTCCTCTCCCAAACATCAAAGTCACACGACTTTCACCAGTGGTCGAGTGAGGTGGAATTCAACACACTTTGTAAATTGAGCTTCTCAAGAGTTGTAAACTGTACTGCTTTCTTTAGTGTATTCATAAAACGCCCAATGAGACCAATGGCCTGCGGCCACAAAGTTGTACTCTTCTAATGATTTACGATCAGATGCTCCAGAAAATCCTTGAATTCTCTACAATTGAACAGTGGGCCATTATTAGACTTCAGAATGGCTGGAACGCCCCATATTGCGATAATACTGCCGCCAATTCTCTCAATGATTTGCTCCTAAGTTGTGGATGACAGACCCTCTATTAACGGAAATCTAGTGTACTCATCCACAATTACCATCAAATGATGTCCGTTGGCGAGTGGACCAAATAAAATAAATTGTTATTCCCTCCATTTATGCTGATGAAGTTCTGACATGGTAAGAGTATATTGAGCAGTGTTTGTAGAGAAGCAGAAACATAGTTGACAGACCTTGAGTTCCTGTTCAACCCTCTCATCTAAATATGGAATCCAGACTGGATTTCAGAGAGCTCTCCTGGAGGCAGCAATATCACAATGTCCTTTGCGAGCCATTTCAGTTATCTTCTATCTTAAGGAATTGGGATTCTCGACCCTCGCATGATAACCCCTTCCTGAGTTATAGACAATTCATCTTTAACGTTTTTGTACTTTTGGTATTCACCATCACTCTTGAGAGATTGAGCATGTTGGTTGCACCATTGATGGGTAATTATGTCTTTCAACTAAGACATGTCACTCTCATGGCTCATGGCAGTGTTGATCTGGGCTAACGAGATGGAAGCTGGCATATTTGACTTTATAATGAAATTAACGTAGGCTTCAGACGTCTTGGATGGAGTACCTGACCTTGTATAGTCACTCTGGAAAAGTAGTCAGCAGGGTTTTGATCCTTCCCTTAATGATGTACAATGGTGAAATTCTATGCTTGTAATTGGAGTTCCCACCATTCAATGCGAGGAGGCATCTATGCTTTTGGATTGCCAAAGATAGTTAATAAAGCTTGCTGATCAGTTACCAGCATAAAACACTTTTCATACAGTAATACATGGGAAAGTTCCCAAGCCCATACAGCTGCCAAACTTTGTTTCTCAGGTTGAGAGTAAGCATGCTTTGTTTGGGACAAACATCTACTGGCCTATGCCATAATATCCCTTCGAGCATAGGGATATCCGCTGTGCTGTGCCAGGATAGCGCCCAGCCCAACGAGGCTACCATCAACAACAACCTCTGTGTGAAGCTTTGGATTGAAATAAGCCATTTCAGTAGCAGTTTCAATTGCTTGTTTTATTTTTATTTTTTAAACTTCTCTCACATTCCTGTGACCACTTTAATGAAACATTTTTCTTCACAACTCTCATAAGGGAGCACTTATGGTCGCAAAGTCTCATCTGTATCTTGAACAGTAACTGGCTATGCCAAGAAATGAACGTATCATAGAAACATCTTGTGAGGGAACAGCATTAGGCAGTACTTGTATTTTAGCAGGATCTGGTGTCATACCCCAATCAGAAAAAATATGGCATATTTGTCTTCATTCAAAGTCAGGCTTGCCTCAGTCAGTAAGCGACCTACTTGAGTGAGAGCTTTATCATGCTCATTTTGTGTATTTCTGAAAATCAATATGTCATTGCTATGCTGTTTAAAAACGTTCACAACCGGCTGTCTGACAAGTCGAATTACATCTTGGGAAAGTTCTGCAGCCGAGTCTTTTATATCAAAAACAAACCACGTGTGTAGAGATGGTTGTAATATACCTGCAGTCTTCTTAGATTTCCAACTGATGGTAGCCTTTATTTAAATCAAGGCAAGAGAAAAACTTTGCAGCATTTAGTTGTGTCTTCATGTCAGCAATATGTGGGCCTGGATGTCGTTCTCATTCAAATGCCTTGTTTGCTTGGCGCATATCAACGCATGTGCATACAGCTCCTTCACTGCCTTTTTTAAGAAGTATCACTATGGGAGAAACACATAACGTTGGACCAGTTGAATGCTCAATAATGTCATGTTTAAGTAATATTTCAAGTACATTTTTAATAGCTTCTTGTAAATGAAAAGTAACTCATCTGTCTCTCAGCAACAGGACAAACATATTAATTAATGTGTACCTTTACCTTGATAGTCATAAGCTTTCCCAAACCATGAAACAATGAGGGAAATTGACTTACTATTTCTTGGTGAGCGTTTGGTCTGTAATTCACAGAAATCCGCCCCATATCAGCAGCAGTACTAAAAATGAGCAGACAGGTACTTGCTGCTGTACCTTGCAGCACATGGATGGGTGCTTGCACCTTCGTTTTCTTGTGTTTTAATGTCGCTACGAATGAACCTTGACTTTTTATGGGTGTCTATGCAGACCAAGTGTACACTTTGGTTTTCGATAGCGTAAGTCGAGGTAATAGAGACAAATCATGAAATTTCTCTTCCGGCATTGTATTTATTGATGTCCTTCTGTCGATGATGAAAGGTATTGAGCAGTCATTTATTTGTAATGTTAATTTCAGACAATGTTTGTATGACTTTGCTGCTTTGGCATGTTAATTTTTCTTCGCATGTGTCCAGCCCGACATGTGCTCTTTTCTCTGAAGTAAACCTTGACATGGCACAACCGTCATCCTCACTTCACTGGATACTGAGGCAGACAAACTGTTTGACAATGATTTAGATGACAATTGACTTTGCTCCGTGCCAATTTTCCTTACTTGATGTCATCACTTGGCCTTGTAGGGTTGCGTCGAATATTGTCTCTGGAATGTACTAGTGGCCATTTTGTCTTGAGGCACTTGTTATTTCCTTCGCTTTACAAACCATCACAAAATGGTTCTCTTTCCCACAGCCCTTACACATCTGTCCAATGGCGGACATTTACCTTAATATGGAAATAAAAACCCACAGCTAAAACATAACTTCCTTTTACTTCTAGACATCACTTTGTGTCCTTCAGTGTTTTGCTTTGGCTTACTTATTATTCTCATGACTGATTTACTCTGGGCACCTCCAGTATCCATGTTAGCAGCTTGTCTTTCAGCACACTCCTCAGCTCTGGCAGCAATCAGCACTCGCTCTAGACTGAGATTCTCTCAGCAGTTGTTTCTTGAACAAATCTGACAAGCATCCATCAATAACTCTATGGCGCATGGCTTCTTCATTATTAAATTCATTGAATTTACAGTATTTGATGAATGTATCAAGTCTCTCCACACATTTATCAGTGGTTCCACCAACTATTTGGCATTCTTTACTGAAAATGCATCTTTCATAATCAACGTTTGATACCGGATTGAACTTCCGATTCAGCATTTATGTAATCTGACAATCTGTTGTTTCTTCGTCAGTTTGCGGCATTTTCTTTAAGACTTCTTTTACACTATCACCAGCAAGGTTTTGAAATACTTAAAAATCTTTTTGTTATAAGTCTCTTAAAGTGCATCAATGAAATCATCAATTGTCTTGATTCATGCAGACCATCTGTTGCCAATATTTTGCTTTTTGGCGGGTTCGAAAGGTGGTGGTGGTTTCAGGAATACAGCAGTGCTGTAGACTAGTGTGGAACTAACTGACACCGCTGGAGTATCCTTTTTATTTATTTTATTTATTTTAAAAGTTTTATAGAGTGCGAACAAGACCCAAAGGGGTATCAGAGCGCTGTACAAAGTTGGCACCAGCAAGTATACAAAACATAAACAAAGCAAGTGAAGTTACTACCTGTGGGAAAACATTAAAAAATAAAGAAGTATTTCTCTTAGAGGTGCCATAGAGCGCTCCGAGTAAAACATCATACAATAGAATGAACCAAGATGTGCGATGTGCCTCAAAGAATTTTAATTGAAAGAGGGAACGAGCAAAATCAACAGTTAATGCAGTTAAAGGAACTATCTAGGACTAGAACAAAAATAAGGTAATAAGATATAATGAAATATCAGTGAAAATACTTCACGGTTTTTGGTTATTGACAAAACACACGAGCATGATCAATGCGTTAACGTTCGTTCATTAGTGGCCTTTTGACAAGTTTTTTAAAGGAGGTAGTGGATGGATTGAATCTGATCTCAGATGGCAAGTAGTTCCAGATTCTCAGAGCAAGACCGGAGAACGCACGGTTGTATGATTTTTTCTTTTTGAATCTTGGAGGTTTCAAGAGAAGGGTGGAAGTACTTCTGAGGTTCCGGCTGGCGCCCGATAGCTCAAGCTTATTTGCTAGGTAGTATGGGGTATTGTGGTGTAGGCTTTATGAGTCAGACAAGCTATCTCGAGTCGGATTCTTGCTTCAATAGATAACCAATTTAGCTGCAACAGGTCAGGTGAAATGTGATAAAATTTTCTCGAGTCCTTTAAAAGTCTGGCCGATGCATTCAAGGTAGCTCTGAGTGGGGCCAAGCTAGCTTTGGGAAGTTCTGCTAGGGTCACCAGCCCATATTCCAATCTAGGGATAATCCATGATCGAACCGCTGGCCTGAGATCTTCAGGGGGGTAGGAAGGGTTTGATTTTCTTCAGTATGTTGAGTTGGAAATTGGCACCTCTAGTAGTGGCACTGATGTGTGCTTGCATGTTTAGGTGTTTATCCAAGGTGATACCTAAAGATTTGGCAGGGTCTACAACGTGAGGTGTGCAGTTCAGAGCAGTTAGGTGTTTAATCCAGTCTAGGGTAGGAGCTGAGTGAGTAGGTGGGGTGATCAAAAGAAATTCTGTTTTGAGCGTATTTAGTAGGAGATGGTTTTGAGCTAACCATTGTTCAGTTTGGGCAAGTGCAGCATTTAAAGTTTTAATGCCCTCTTGCAAGGAGATCTTCAGGTACAATTGTGTGTCATTCCTGTGACTTGGTGTTTGAAATTAGTCTGTGAGAACTTGTGACGTGCTGGCCACTGACTCATCTTTAATGAGAGCTGGAAATGAGACTTTCACCGCAGCCATCTGAAAAAGTTTACTATTCTGAAAGTTGATTTTGGATCTTTATTCTTCGAAGACCTGTGAAGTTCTTCTGAGCCCCACTTTGCAACTTAGTGAGTGAACCACTTTGGGTATGGATGGCTCCATAAACACAACCTAGATCACTTTTTCTTGAGCCACCTTCACAAAGTGCAGTAGTATGAGGACTCTCTTCCTGGCATTCAGTAAGGCTTTTTTTTCTTTTTGCCTAAATGTCAATACCTTTTTTGTAACACCTGGTTAACCTCCACCTTGCAGCACTTAACACTCTGTCTAATGTAGGTCATTATCTTGTGCGGCAGCATGGTACCTTTATGCATGGCTTGACCATCAGGTTCTCGAACATCAACGTGTAAATTATTTGCAGCACTTCCGTTGTCTTTAAGTGCTTTACAGCAGCTGGAGTTGCACTTTGACTCCACGTACATGAAGCATCGACTCGATATACGACAGCGACACATGTGACAAGCATGAGCAGTTTCCTTGGACCATGGCAAACTCTCTGGAAGAGCATGGTTGTTCTTTGGGGTACTTATTCCCTATCTTGTCACCATTTGTAGTGTTGTTGCAGGTGGGCCATCCACTATTAACCACACCACATACATATGTAGCTATGTGTGTATTTGTATATATGTGTATGTGTGTATATATATATTCACTGAAAAAACCATAGGTTTCACACATGTTATAGTTAGCTGTACATTTCACTCGTAAAAAACCAATGAAATTCCCCCGTTATAGTTAGTGCAGGCAACTATAACTCACGCGACCGCAATCCTCTGCTGATGGTAATACTGTATTTAGACACTTATTTGCCCATGTCTTCTTCCATTAAATTTTAGCTATACATATATTACAAATATTTTTTTTTCATAAAGACACATATGTCATCAGCAGAAGATTGCGGTCGCGTGAGTTATAGTTGCCTGCACTAACTATAACGGGGGAATTTCATTGGTTTTTTACGAGTGAAATGTACAGCTAACTATAACATGTGTGAAACCTATGGTTTTTTCAGTGAATTTGCAAGGTTTTTTAAATGCTAATTCCTAACTATAACGTGTGTGAAACCTATGGTTTTTTCAGTGAATTTGTACTGTTTTTTAAATGCTAAGTTACTTTACGCCATTCGTGGCGTGCGCGCCCAGTTAACGCAGTTCGTACGGTAAGCTTACGGTAAGCGCACCGTAAGCGCACCGTAAGCTGCCACAGATATATATATTGATTTAAAGGCTATTTTCTCAGAATCTACTGAACAGATTTACACCAAACCTACAAAAGGCACTTCCTTGACCTGTGGACTACCTCTCTGCCAAATTTCAAGTAATTCTGTTCAGCCGTTCGGGCTGTAGCTGTGTCTAAAGGTCCTATGGAAAAATGCATGGGAAAAACGCGTTTTGGGACCCCCCTTTTATCTCAGCCCCCGCTTGACGAATCCCCCCGAGACTTTCAGGGTAGGAGCAGAGCGTAGCGCCCCACCTATTTTGAAAAATTCGCGAGGATTCGTCGACCGGCGCCAAAGTTATTCAAAATAGAATGTTGCGGATTTCCTATGGAAACGTGGTCCTAACTATAACTACCTACTGGCGACCGCCAGTAGGTAATATATATATATATATATATATATATATATATATATATATATATATATATATATATATATATATATATATATATTCACACAAAAAAAGGTTACAGGGACGTTATAATTAGGCTGACATTTCACTCCTACAAAACCAGAGAAATTCAGCCGCTATAGTTACCTGAGTTAACTATAACTTGCGCCCCCTCAATGCACTGCTTATGACCTCACATATTACATCACTCAGGACATGGTCAGTGACATCACTTATGACATGTCAAATGACATCACTCATGACATTATCCACATCATCTGACGCACCCACTCACACCCCTATAGAATATTTTATACACCAACTGCATCCCCCTGGGCTAGGCTTTTGTTCATATTTTTTTTCAGGGGAAGGGGGAAGAGCAGCAGTTTGGGCTGTAGCCGCGTCCAAAGTTTCCTACGGAAATTAACATTTAGAAAAACTGTTTTGGGAGCCCCCCTTTTTCTCGGACCCCGCTTGACGGATAACTCCGGAAATTTCAAGACAGCGGCTGACATGACTGCCCCCATTAGTTTTAAAAGTTACGCAAAGATTCATCAAACGGTGCCAAAGTTATTGGCAAATCAAAAAACGCTTTTCCTATAGAAACTAGGTCCTAACTATAACTACCTACTGGCGATTGCCAGTAAATTAATTTTTTTTTCACTGAAAAAACAAAGGTTTCAGGGATATTACAGTTAGGCTTAGATTTCACTCATACAAAACCAGTGCAATTTAGGAGTTTTGGTTAGCTGGGCTAACTATAACTTACTCCCCCGCGATGCACTGCTCAAGACCTCACATTTGACATTACTCATGACATGGTCAGTGACATCACTGATGACATCATCCAGTGAGTGTAAGTGTTTTCTAAACATTTGAGAGTTAAAGATATATATTAACCTACTACAAAAGTTAGATTAATAAACTAGGTGCACTACTAATTAGTGATAGTATTTCTAACATATATTATGTGAGTGGCTGTGTGACTGTGTATCCCTGTGTGAGTGGGTGTCTGAGTGGTGGTATGGGATTGTGAGTGGGTGTTTGAGTGGCTGTATGGGTGTAAAAGTGAGTGTGTCAGTAGCTGTGTGGGTGAGTGAGTGGCTGTATTGTCGAGTGAGTGGGTTTGTGAATGGCTCTGTGTGAGAATGAGTGGGTGGCTGCATGGGTGGGTGAGTGACTGTATGGGTGAGTGAATGGATGTCTGAATGTCTGTATGAGTGAGTGAGCATTTCGATCAGCAGATTTGCAAAGTACATAAACAGTGTCTGAAACTTGCCAGAAAAATAATATGAAATTAGCAAAGTGTGAACAGTCCATTTAACTCAAATTTACAAAAGATTTTTTTTTTTTTTTATACAGGATTTAATTAATTTAGTGACATTTCATTATCTTCTTTTATACGAAAGGATCTGTGCGTATTGAATGGTTTAAATTATCAATAAACTGTTAATTCATTCACAATGGCTGTCTGGCTGAGGGAGGTTTGAGTCTTGTGAGGCTGGGATCTGTATACCTTATAATAGAGAGAGCTGTATGACTTAGATTTTCCTCCTCCTGTGACCTGCTGTCTTAACGAGAATAGACTTTCTGCCTCCAATATATCTTCAGTGAGCTGGTGTACCATGTGCAAGCTGTCTGGGCATCCCCTCGAGACAAAGACGTCTGCTCCCGCTCCAGCGCTATGAAACTCTAATTGCATGCACTGAATGGAAGTGTAGCATTTCTGTGTACAGAGGCTGCTTTTGGCAGCATGGATTGGACTTTTTTCTTTTATCAAGAGGCAGTGTTTTCGTTTGGTGTGATTATGCATGCAAAAATATGGAATTAATGTGGGCTTTTGAGCAGAACAGATTGAACAAGTGTAAGGCTGGCTAAGAACAGAATGACTCAGTCTTTTTACCCAGGGCTTTAGTAGCATCACAAATATAAGTGTGTATCTCCTATACAGTTTTTTAATTTGCAAACCTGGATATGTCTGGAATAGAGTGCCATGTAAATGTATTCAAGAACCCGCATTGACAAAATAAATGTAGGTTACATCTAGAACAACAGAGAACATTTTTCAAATGGGTACTACAAGTCACAGAATCAAAACAAGGAACAAGATGCAACTGTTATCTGTATAATGTTTGATTGTGAGAGTATGTGTTGAGCTCTGAAAATTCACTATCACGGTATTCAAATGTACATCTAGAACCCCTTCCATTTGAATGCTTTTTGGTGAGACCCAATCCCAAGGCAAGAACCAGCAGGCAATGTTGCCAGGAATGTCACTCTCTTGGATTAGGTACTCCGTTTCTTTTCGATGGTCCAGGTATAATGATCATTCTAGTGATACGCAGTTGTAGGGCACTGCTGCAATAACAACTGGAGGGCTGATTCACAAAGGTTTTGCTGTGGCCTAATCTTGTAGTACTCCTGGATTCAATGGAGTAAGGAAGGAGTGCTTCTGGATTAGTTCTAGTCCTTATGTTAATGAACCACACACACACTTGAATTATGGACACAAATATAAATAATGAAATCATAGGAATTATAGTCTGCCCAGACTGCATGCTTTTGCACTGATTCTTACCACAATCAAATCAATTTGTATGGCCAGAATGGGTAACCAGAACACCCCTCCCTTCATACCCTCATCCAGTCTCTCCCTTTCCATCAATCGTCTCTCCCTCCTTCTCTTCTCCCTCTCATGTCGCTTTCTCTCTCCTTTTCTCCTCCCTATTTCTTTTTCTCTCTCTCTATTAAAGGCCCCCATTGCCTTCTTCAATTAACTTTGGGGAGCTGGGGAAAATGACAGAGGCACAGGAGTGGACCCTTGCCCTAAAGCCCAGCCTCCAGGATCGCCACCCCACTAAGCAAATGCTCTTTTTTTGTTTGGACAGGCGTTGAAAAGGATCCACACTCTGAGGTAGTAGTTACAACTTCTCCATTTCTGAGGAATGAATGTGGTAATTTAGAATCTGAGGTAGACCTTGGAGGGTGAGCGTTCCTGGCGACTTCCAAATCAGGCACAGAAATGTAAACTCTATGCATGTGAATCCCAAAAGTATTTTTCGTTCCTCATTAGAGGTTGGGAGTGGGACCCGTAGGAGTACAACACAAACCTACTAAACAAAGTTACATTTAGTGTGATGTAACTAGATATTTAAGACTACATGAATTTCACGGAAAATACAAGTTACTAGACCATAGTATGTATTTTATCTAAATATCATTAATGATAATCCTGTTTCTGTCCCTGGAACCAAGCTGTACCCAGCTGATGAGCCCATTACTGGTGTGAAACTTGTCCTAGGTTGCTTCTGTTGCATATGGCTGGGTCCAAACTGAGGTGGAATGGTGAGCAAAAGAACAATGGGTTGGAGTGCTACCCTGAGCTATTGCAAGTGTTTAGACTTATTGCAAGCAGCCTCTAATCACCTTTTGTGTGATGACCACTTTCTCTTATTGATTAAAGTATGAGTTCAAATGCTCTAATGGTGGTGAATGATTAGATCAAATTTGAAAAGTATACGAAGGCTGAGCAGCATCATGTGTAATGCGGTGTGCAAGAATAAGTGAGACATTCTTGCCTTTCTCTCTGAATTTATGTAGAGAAATCCTGAACTGCATATTCCATTGGTTGGAGTTCATTGCAGTCAAGAAGTAAAGGTTAACCTCTGAGAAGTGTATAACATTTCTGATTTCCATCAAAAGACTGGTAAAATGCTTGCATTGACCAGATGAAGACACAACTTTCTCAGCCTGCTCCAGAGCCATTCCAGGCTGGAACGTGTTCACCTCTTGCAGACCCTCCACCCTGAGCTCCTGCAAACTATTCCAAAGGCAGATGAGAGCAGCAATGCCCCATTGTTCTACTATGGCCCAGGGAGTGAGACAAAGAAGCTCTGCGATAGCTGAAAGAAGATGAATGATCAAGAGAAGTTGCCCAGCAGATCTTGTGACAGTTGCACACTGTACTTATCAAATTAAATGTTGAGTGTTTAGTTAGATCTTTGTGGCCCTTGACTAAAACAGGAAACCATGGAATCGAATTGGAGGATACAAAGGGGAAGTAAAGAGGGATTTAGGAATTTGGAAAAAGCAGAAACCTAGATGATAGAGAGAAAGCTAGAAAATTATTTAATACAATTATTTTTATTAAGTTTGTCTTCTTATTCACAATCTTATCAAGTGCTCGTCTGCTTTAGCATAAGTCTCCAGCCCACTTTTGAGATGTTTGTTTTAGAAAATAGAGTGCGTTCGAGTGTGACGTTATTCACTAGACCATCAAAAGAATGCACCATTTAGTTTGATTTTCCTTCGCCAAATCACAGCTGAGACAGGTTTTTTTCCTCCATAGGTTTCCTTTTTCCTGTGGGCTAGTATTACATTCCAGTGGAGTGTATGTTTATGCTGGCTTCCACTGGTTTTCATTGAAACATGAATGTGGTTGGTAGCATATGAATCTCTTTATATTTAAGAAACTGTGTTGGACCTTACCTTATTTACTGTGCCTCTCTGTTACTCTACCCTTGTACTAATCTAATAATTAATTTGAGTAAATTCTGACCTATAACAATACACCTAAAGGGCCATATGTCCAGGCCTTCTCCTACTGGTCCTTCACTAAATCAAAGTGCCCTTTGAAATGCACAGTGAGAACGTGACTCTCCCCTCACCCAATGTTTGTCCCACCCAGCTTACAGGAATGCAACTTTATACAATTTTGTCTGTGGGAGAATCCTCTACTCCTCATGTTTTCACCAAGCAGGCCAGGGCTTTCTAAAATAAAACCTAAGGCCCTCATTGTAATCTACCAGTGCAGGCATTTCTGCACTCAGCATACAGTCACAAAATGCTCCACTGTATAGTATTGTTGTGCCCATGTACCATGCTGCTACCAGAATTTCCACATACAGCACAAGCACTCGGTCTGCACATACTCCAATGCTATAGTCTCTCTGTACTGCACCAGAGTGACTCTTTAAAAACTCTCTGCCAATGCACACACAGTTACCATGTGCAAACTGTTTCACACTGTACCCTTTGCGTAGTGTATGTCTTGCGAGCTCAGCACGTTTTCACTACACACACACTTTTACAATAAACTGATATAGGTTAAGGGTGAGTTAAAACCACAGCAGCAGACCCTTTAAAAAGGGGAGTGAGCCTGTAGCTCTCACTCCAAAAAGAACCTGGTCACAACTACTAATCATCACAGGGTATGCTGCCACCACTGCGCTTGTGCTGTTTAACTCCTGGTGAAGGCTATGAGGGTGCTGCCCATTCCGGTCCAACAAGACCGCAATCCATGAAAAAGGCCTATACCATGATGCACACACATGAATCGTTTTCACCTATGACAGAAAAAAAATAATCATTAGTGATCCAGGCAATAATACAGTTGGGGACTCAGGGCAGGGGTTCGTGTCTTTACCATCCAGAGGGCTTTTCCGTACCAACACTCACTAAGCAAGAATAATTCACATATTTTTCCATCAACAACATGACTTTAGTATAGTCCCTCTTTATTCTTTGAAGCTAAACATCATTTTCAATTGTTTGAAATAAGTTTAAGTTCAGACATCGATTTCATCAGCAGCGTGGTTTCAGGATAATTTTCTGTGATTTACTCCAACAGGCAACTGATCTCAGTAAGGGAATTACGGAATCAAGTAGCAAGTGCTGGATGCAGCGACATTGTAGCACAATTGACTAGTTTGATGCTGTTAAACTTGAGGCAAGTTACTCCCAGTAATATTACATGGTCACCTCTTGTCAGAGTTCAGCTAGCTGAGAATCGTAGTATATATCTAATGCCCAGCCACGTAGCGCGACATTCATGTGCTTCAGACTGCAATGAACCTGCACCTGGCAATGACCTTTGATCTCTCCTTGGCTGCAAGATATCTAATACATGTGAGCTTAATACAATGCTTCCTGACACAGGAATCCCTCAGAGACCCCCAGTCCCACTTTTGACCGTACCACATACCTTCTTGAAAATCATCAATTCTGAGAAGGTTCAACTAATTTCCTGAATTCAGTTTACTCTGTCCTCTTGAATGGATTCGGTCATAGGAAATGTATTGATATATAAAACTCCTCCACTTAAGGTTGTATTGCCTGAATACCACTTGAAGGAATTGCTTGTACTGATGTGAAATACAGTAATTCTGGATAGAAAAATCAGTTCCATAAACAGATTCAATGATCAAAGTTTTAAATTTTATTACTACAATTTGATCAGCAATTTGATTTACCCCAGCCGGAATAATTTCAAAAACCAAAGACCAAGAGAGCAAAAAAACCAACTAACTGAAACAAACAATGAGCAAAAAAATAATAATGCACAGAAAACCAGGTGTTAATAACTGACAACAAAAAACATATAGACTTATACAGGCAAGCAAACAGTGGCCAACATTAATAGAACAACTATAGGTCACATCTTATTAAAAGCAAAACACGACTACACCCAAAACACAAATACTACAAAACATAGTGTAATGAGTCAGAGTGTATGTTGATGGCGTTTTGATCACGTAAAAATATGGGATCATCATCTAGACTGAAGATCAGTTGCCGGGCATTTTGTCAATTGACATATTACATGAAGCACCTGATTTTTCACCAATCTGTAACCAAGCAATCAACAGGCTTTTTCAACACAATTAATGCCTGTTCATGAGTATCATATGAAGATGAAGCACCTAAAATAAACAAGGAGAGAACAGGAAGGAATGGGAATGAGAATTAGGGGAATGAAGAAATAATTTTGATTTTTGAGATATGTATATTGGGGCCATGCACCTAGAGAGATGTGTATTGTGAAAATTTCTATTGAATTAGTGCAAGCAAAGGACCAAACAACAATCATCCATGAACTATGAGACAAGGGCAACATGCTATCTTGTGCCCTGGCAACAAATGATTACTAGTAACGCATCAATCAATAATCCATAGCCTCAAGGTTACTGGTAAGAGTGTGATTGCAGTCCCATCGACGTGTGAAGAATCGAAAAATATAAGGGCAGATATACCTACAAAGGTCACTGTTGTATCCAAAAAATTGCTGCAGATTTGAGAGAAATACAAATATACACCCATATAACGATGCGATCAGTTTCTAAAAATAAAGGGATTGAGTGAGAATGACCTATATTCTGGTGTAAGAGACTAGTATAGTAATAATTCAGAAGGCCCCTACTAGTGCTGCTTCTATTAACACGCATTGTCAATAAGATGCAAGAGTAAACCATAAGTAGGAATCAATGCCTGTCTGGAGAGGTATTACAATGAATAAACATATCTAGCATGAGAGCAATGTGTAAAAAATATCTCCTCCGATTATGGAGAGCGTCTTTTTGGTAAAAGGCAAAGAAATTATCAGTGCGGATGGCGGGTCTTACATTAATAGAGAAGTGGTCCCGAATGAAAAAGCATTTTGTGTCATGCTGACCTGACAGCAATGTGCAAAGCAGAGCTTGCTTACAAACAGAGGGTGTAGAAAGAGGAAGTAGGAAATACTTGTACTAATAAAAGTCTTTTTTACATCGTTTATAAGTGATCACTTGGCCTGTTTCAGTATCATGTTGCAATTATGTTATATAATGCAAATTAGAAGATTAATTTCCTAGGGATTTGTTATTCACATTTGCATTTTCCCTGCCCTAGGAATAGGTATAAGTAGCAGTGGGTCCTTATATATACACTGGTGTCTATGCCCGATACCATCCAATGTCGGTAACAAGTAGTTCAAATATAGCTATATCCTTGTTTGTATTTTTTGTCTTCAGTAAAGACTTCAGGTATATTTCTCACTTTCAGACCCCTAGGTATTGTCTCTGCTTTTAGGTATTCCTATAACATACGGCTCATTAGTTGCAATTTTGTATATTTTTTCAATTTTTTTCTCTAGGTGCATGGTCCTAATATACATATCTTAAATCAAAATTATTTTTTCATTCTCCTAATTCTCATTCCCATTCCTTACTTTTCTCTCCTTGTTTATTTTAGGTGCTTCATCTTCATATGATATTCATGAACAGGCACAAATAGTGTTGAAAAAGCCTGTTGATTGCTTTATTACAGATTTTTTGAAAAATCAGGTGCTTCCTGTATTATATCAATTGATACCATGCTAGGAAACTGATCTTCAGTCCTGATGATGATCCCATATTTTTATGGGATCAAAAAGTCATCAACATACACTCTGACCAGATACACTATGCTTTGAAATATTTTTGGGTTGGGTGCAGTAGTGTTTTGCTTTTAATAAGAAGTGACCTAGATGTGTTATATTAATGTTTGTCATTGTTTGCTTGCCTGTATATGCTGGATATGTTTTTTGTTGTCAGTTTTTAACACCTGGTTTTCTGTGCATTTTTGTTTTTTTGATCATTGTTTGTTTCAGTTCATTGTTTTTTTGCTCTCTTGATCTTTGGTTTTTGAAATTATTCCGGCTGCGGTAAATCAAATTTCTGTTCAAATTGTAGTAATAAAATTGAAAACTTTGATCATTGAATCTGTTTATGGAACTGATTTTTGTATCCAGAATGACTGTATTTCGTTTTTTTAAGGGAGCTGTTGGCTCTACAATTACTCATGTATCTTTGGTCCCTTACGATCTCTGAGTTTCCCTTGTGTACATATACTGTACTGATAATGTGTGCAATAATCCTCTTGCGACTATGCATGACTAAAGAAAGTCACATTCCCAGCTAAAGGGAGGCACTGTAAGTCCTAGCATAGAAATGTATTACGAACTTTGAAAAAACTATGAAGCCACAATTCTTCTGATCACAGGTAACACAGATGTATATTGATAAAATGTCTGATTACCGGGTACCTCATAAAGACATTGAAAAATCTAAGAATCACTTTCCTCCGTCTCACCTCATCTTATAACAGAGAGCTGAAATCCTATCAAGGGCCATTACTACTGGTATGGTGGTCTGATAAACACTCAATAAAAACATCTTTTGAACTAACAGACTACTGGTGTGGCAGTCTCTCTCAGATTGGGCATTTGGTTGTTCTTTGCCTTTTTGCTTGGACTCCAACTGGTTTCAAGGGCCCAAGGATCCATGTTAGGCCTTATTATTCTGCAATGCCAAGCTGAAATATAAATGCTGTCTGAGAGTCAGAGGGGTACATAGGCAAGCAGATAGTTGTCAGAAAACATGCTACAGTGACTCGGCAGGAAGACAGTTGTAGGGGCAGATGGGTGTACTTTAGAGCTACAGAAGAGATAGTTATTAATTTACACATAACATATATATCACCCATGGGGGTGCAGAAATTGAGGCCACACAAGGAGACATATGGCACAGGAGCAGATGGGTCAGTGGCTAGAAGAGCAAAAATCTGGCTTATCGGTTGAAAGACTGGAGGACACTGGTAGGGAGACTGGTGCTGGGTAGAAAAAGAGGTGGGATAAAGAGGACTAAAAGTGGGGGTACTGGGCTTGGGAAGCTAGCACAGGGGTTTACCTTCCCCAGTGAGCAGAAGAGGAAGCTTGTAAGGGCTAATATCCTCTGGAAATGTTTTATAAACAGTTTCAACACCTGCACCATATCAACTCAGAGCGTAGTGAGAAGCTGCACACCTATACCTCCAAAGATCAGAAAATTGAAGATTGTGCCTTCTCGGTAAATGAACATGGACAATGGAAACATAAATAGGACTGAAATCAGCCAAGATATGACACTTCTCAACCAGAACAAAAGGTCAGTGAAGAACAGTACCGTTTTAAAATAGAAGCTCTTCTTGCTTCTGCCACCCAGCACTCCAATGTGAATGGCTTTATACCTTCACACAGAACAAAATGTAACTCATACTTTTTCAACAAAACAGACCAATTACCACCTTGTGCAATGGTTGTACAAGCTGTTTGGTGTGCGTCCTTGTCCAGTGATGGTGTATTGTTTGGAATGAGCCAAAGAATGTAGGTTGCATCACATAAAGTGAGCACCGCATATGTTTATTTAAAACTCAATCTGTCCCACGGTTTTTGGCTGACCGATGTCTTTAATAGTTGAAGCGCTTGAGCACTGCTAATTTGCCTCCTTAGACAATTGTAATGGTTGCTTTTCATGGGCTGTAATTGTAGAAGCATTTGTTAATATATCTAAAGTGAACAACTGAATAAACCACAATAACATTCACAACACAACATAATACAATTAAAACATAACATGGCACATCACAGTAAATCACAAAGCAACAACATCAATAATTATTAGAATTCAGCACAAAAAAGCAACAGAAGACATCACCACCACAACAAATGCGCATGAAAGGTCTTCACACATTTTGCCCCCTCCTGAATTCCTGTTTTCATAATACAGTGGTAAACGTTGTTTGGAGCAAGAACTTCCCTACCTTACCATCAAGGACATGAAATTGTGCCAGTCAAAAATATTTGGTGATTTGACCCCCTTTCTTTTTCTCTGAGAGGTATATGGTTCAATGCGTGAGCTGGGAAAGAACTGTGGCCTGTGCTCTAAGGTACCTTGCTCAGATAACCCCGGCAGGGAGTGCCGACTCATGTTCAGCAAGTTCTTAAACCTAGCCATTGGCTGCATTGTTAAATCCTTGAATGGGCCACTGAGAGATTGGGAGAAAATCTAAGAGGTAGCTACAGGATGGGAAGGCAATTGCATTAAGCATAGATAATGCAATATTTTTTGTTAAATGAATCCTATATCAAGTGAAATGTGTTCTAATGTTATTAGTTATTTTAAAAGGGTTCAGTGGCTACCTGCAAATAGGCATTTGTGTTGGACTTCTTTAAACCTAAATAAACCTAGAATGGTAATGGATACAACACAGTCTGTTGTCATGCTGCAATAGTTTTAAAATGTTTCGCGTTTTGTATCTGTCTTTAGATATCCGACTCAATAGCATTTTATTTCTGACTAGAGACTGAATTTAATCAGTTTTCACAGCCGGACCAGCCACTTTTAAACTGTCAAGCATATTGCTTCTCAGGATTGCAACAGGCCTTCACATTCCTATCATCTGCCTTTATTAACAACCAATACCATACGGATGCCTCCTTCTTTAAAGTTGACAAGTCCTGTATTCACATTTCATATTCCCGCTCCTTGCCTGCTAATCCTTTTTTTTATAGACTACCATTAAGTTAAATGTAGGAATTTTGACCTAAAAATAGCCCCTATTGTGGCCTCGACTAATGCCTTAAATGAAATGATTTGTGACTGGTTTACTAGTTTACCCCAAAAAAACAAACTAGCCTTCCTTAATGGGAGCCTAAGTTAATCTTCCAAGAAAACTGGGGTACTTGGGGAGTCCCAGATGGGCACATATGTTGCATAGTAGCCAATTCCTTAGATTTTCCTCAGCAAGTTGTACCAAACCTCCAGGAATGCTTGTAGCAACTTCAATCATACCTTTTTTTAAACACTAGGGTAACCACATTTATGCAAAATGTTATTCTAATTAAAAGTGCCTAATAAAGTGAATAACTTTTCTCCACAAGACAGTGCATCTTTACATCTGGGAGTGCCAAACCAAGTTTCTTAAATTTCTTTCTAAGTTGCTTCCAACTGTGTCTGCTTGCCATTCCTGCCGATACGAAACTGCTCAATTTGTACTGGATCTCTGTGATCCTGTCATTTAAGAAAGAGAGAGGAATGTTATGAAACAGGTGTGATAATGTTGGAAGGATCACCATTTTTATGAAATTTGTATGTCCATATATTGTCTGAAGTAGACTTATCCACCTTTTAAGACGTTCTCTGATTTCCCTAATTACACTCATCAAATTGATTTCTGGCTGAACCTCTAATTTACCCTTGACAGTAATGCCCAGATATCCAATACTAGATTGCTTCCTAAACCCATCATTCCATAATGTCCATAGGTTCCAACCCATGAGCTCGTGTTTAGGACCTATTGATTGCATACCCAAAGAAAACTCCAAATTCTTCTGTTATGTCAACAGTTACACTGTTGTGTTATGTTTAGAATATATTGTCATCAGCATATAAGGATATCTTATTTTTGACATTCAGAGTCTGGAATGGTATAATCCTTTTATCCGTCTAAAGGCTTGAACTAAAGGCTCAAGTTTAAGACCAAACCGGACTGGTAAAAGGGGGTATCCCTGGGCCGTCCCTCTAGAAATATTACATCTACTTGTTAGTTTCTAATTAAATAGACCAGAATTCTGGCTGATAGTGCCGTATATAATTGTTTAACTCCTTCAATAAAGGATAGAGGAACACCAAACATCCCCAGAGCCTCCCGCCGGTAAGCCCAGCTCAGCATTTCAATTTCTTTTGCTGCATTAATGGTGACTATCGCTAATGGGTCATTATGAGTAATTGAAGGTCTGTTGAAGATGTTGTCAGGTGTGTGTTTTCATGCATTTGCCTTCCTGGGAGGAAACCTTTCTGGTCTAAGTGGATGACCTTTCCTACTACCTTTGCATACCTTCTAGCTAGTATGCCTGAATACATTTTGTGATAATAATTAAGAAGTGATATGGAATGATATAACTGTCTGGCCTCTGGATCCATGTTGGGTTTTATTTAAAATGAGGTTTATTGTTGCATTGTTCCAGCTAGGAGGGATTGCTGCTTATTTTTATATATTGCATTGATCAGATGGACCCAGACAGCAATTATGACCTCTTTCAGGGCTTTATAAAGTGCAGTGTGGAGGGCATCTGGCCTGCTGCTTTCCTGCTTCTTGATTTACTGACCTCCTTAAAAAATCTCTTGCTGGTATTACACAATCCCTGTCCTCTTTAGCTAGAGCAGGGCTTGTTTATCTCGTAACCATTCCCTCAGGGCAGGCATGTTAGGGGTACTTGTTTCTCCATATAGCTTATTAAAAACTTTCAAAAAACATGCCTCATTGTCTTTGGGATCTTCAGATGTATTACCTGCTTCATCTACAATTAACTTGCCAATGTGGTTCCTCGCTCTATATACTCTTGCTTTCCATGCTTGCTTCTGCCCACTCTTTTTCTCATACTCATAAGAAGCTAGCTGGGACACCTGCCACTTTGCTGTCACTCTACACTCTGTTAGTTCCTTAAAATGCGTCCTGTTTCTCTACTTGTATATTTTGTTTAATCTGATCTTCATCTTGGGGATTAATCCTTAAAATTGTTCTCTCTAGCTCAGTAATTTCTTTCTCCCCCTGCCTGACTTTCTTGCGGAGTCCCCTTCCCTGGACTGCCCCATCTTTCAAAGCATCCCCCATATATATGTTTTAAGCCCATCTAATACCAGACTGAGGAGGCTGTTGCGATATTATTCTCGAAGTACAGCCTGATCAGTTCTTCCAGCTTGTATTACCACAGGGTCAGTTAAAAGTGTTCTATATACTTTTTATCTAGTGTCTGCTGTCACTTATCAAAGTTGTAGTGTTAACAGGACAGTTGAATGATCAGAGGGCTGGGAGGGAGTGATGTCTTTTACTTTATGGTTTAGAGCATTTTGAACAAGAGAACAGATCTAGAGAAATTGTGATACTTTTTACTATTAGTGTATCCGCACTTTAAGCCTGCTTCCTTCCTCCATGCGTCAAAGAGGCATTAGTCCTGCAATAAAGAATTTAATACTTTCTTAACCTTGGTTACACTTGCCCCCCTCTATTAGATGAGCTGTGTAAACCTCTATCTAAAAAAACAATGAAGTCACCACTTATAATCACAGGAGCTGGAAAGTCTGATATAATCAAACCAGGGGCATTTAGGAGGTCCATATCATTACAACAAAAAACCTGCATAGATGAATACAACCCCATTGCATCTTAAGCCTTCCCACGTTCCATCTACTTGCTGGGTCAACTCTAAACTCTAGAAGATCAATCCTAGCATTTTTTTCACATTAGGAGCCCAAAACCCTAAGTAATCACTGATTAACCCGTGCATGCTATCTGATGTATCCAGCTCTGTTTCTCAAATAAATCCTTACTCTTTGATACTGTCAAATCGATTTCTTGCAATATTAAAACCTGTGCTACATTGAGTTGAGATATTAATCACTGTTTGCACTTAGTGCATAGACCATTAACATTCATAGTTAATATCTTAATATGTCTCATCTAATCTTTTGAATAGCATAACGAAGTAGAGACACTATGATAAAAAATAAGTACTGAAAATGATTAAAGACTGTGGACAATGTGGCCTTTGTTAATATCCTAGTAAAGAGGACTTTTCTTTTTTTTTTTTTACTTTTTAATATTTCTAGGTTTTTCCTTGGTCTGCTCACATACCAGTGCCCAACCCCAATATTTGACTCCATCAATCTCCCTGGGGAACATCCCGTAACTTGATGGCATATTCTTATATGCCTATTCAGATGGTTGCATAGCAGAGAAGCTTCACTCAATGAATAAAGAGAGCTAATGAAGGGGACTATGTGGTTTAAATGAGATGCATTCAAATACCCTTCTACCCTGTGATACGCATATTTTTATGAGATCGCTCACATGACCCCCCTCCTGATATTATACATTTAATTTTTCCACATCTCCTTTAACATGGCTGGGAATCTCAATTGCAATTTAGCTCCTAGTCTCTGCATCTCCCCCCATTCTCTGGACTAGTTCTCACTGATGCTGTTATTTGGATCTGCATATATTTTATCTGATGACACAAGTGTAATCAGATGCTGTTGAAGATTTAGTCTTAAGTGCCAGCCCTAATGTTTGCTCCTTAATGATGTATGGTAGTAAATTCATCTGGATATTCCTAGGTTTTTTCCAACCTTTGTTCTTCTTAAGGGGGTCCCTGTGAACTCTTTGAGTCTCCTTATCCAGATCTACATCCAGTCTGCGACTAAGGACTCCCCTCTCTTAGAAGCTTAATAAGAAACCCCCGAAAGTCACTACCTTTACTTTTTTCTGGAATGTTAAAATTTTTTAGATTATTCCGGCTCAAGTGATTTTCCAACTTCTCAAGGTCATCTAAGAGACTGATTCGGCTGTTTGAGTGTCATACTCTTAGAAGCATTACTTCTGAGTTTACCATCCATCTTATCCATGTTTCAATCTAGGGCTATCTTTCACTGAGTGAGATTGTCTAGCTTGTCTTCCAGGGCATGGCATGCTCCTTGGATATCTTTTTGATTACTCTCCGATGACTTTAATCTTTTCTGAAGGTCTGTGTGAAGATCTAGCAGTAACCTTTCTAGGCTTGCTATATTGGTAGTTACTGAAGGCTAATTTTTCAATGCGTTTTCATGATCTTCACTCCTGAGTACTTGCCTTACGTCTCGTTCCTTCTCAACCCGGTCCATCAGCACCTCAAACCTATTCTTCAGGTAAACTCCTGGGACCAGTATTGGCTATTGTTGTAGTTGCGCTTGTACTTGTGACTCTACTTGCGTTATCTTCCATCCCTTTCACAACCACTGGAACTGATATCTATGCATGTGTAAATCCCCCTCATAAGTGATCCTAGATTGTCTTACAGGTGGTGGCCCAGTGCAGGGATCGAAGATCCTCGGGTGTAACTCCCTCAGAGGGCATATCCTTTTTGCAGAAAGAAGAAATCATATGAAAGTGTGGGTGTTGTAGCAGAATACAGGGTTTAACCTCTCCTCATCGCCTGGTCTAATACTGAAAGCACTACTGTGCTTGGGCTCAGGGTAGATTAGCCCATTTTATAATATGGGCTTAAGGGTCAGCAGAGATAATATGTCAGCATAGGGTAGCGAAGTATCTAGGTGGAGCAAGCAGGTCTCACCTTGATTGAGATCTTGCAAGTTAAATCTATGCTGAGTTGTCAATGTATACCTGGTTTCCAGATGTGTAGGATTTTACTCAAGCCGCAGGCAAGGAGGCCTTTTATGGCTTTCATACACACCATAGAGTTAACAATGGGTTTGCTAATGTTTTTTGAGTGGGAATCTACGTCATAGTTCAGTGCTACTCATCCGTAGATTGTACCAGGACATTGCTGCCCACACCTCTTTCAGAAAGAAAAGCAGTAGAAAGGTGAGGGAGATGTTACACAGATTACAGCTCCTGGGGACAACATATGGAAAACCTGCTGGCTTATTATCATTCTGCCAGTTGAGCCTCCCTGTGTGACCCAAGCTAGGTAGATTCTCTGCTGCACGAGTACAGTCTCCACCTGGATCCAACAAGGTAAATGTTCAAAGGTGCCCCAGGACTCCAAGATTTGGTGCCATTTACAGATCCTGTTTTCTCTGGGTCTCCTGCTCCCTGCCTAAAGTTTGGTGAGGTTATGGTAGGTCCCCTTCAGATAACTCTATGTGCGCAACCTAAGACGTTGGTGATCCTTGACCGTTTGTCAGCCGGCTACCATGTTCCCCCAACTTCTGGATGGGAAGTTAGAGAAGTTTCTTTTATTGCAAACAATTATTTCTTCTTGCTGGCAGTACGTGGATTAATTTGAAAACTGGTGGGTCCTTTAGAGATCACCAAACTTTCACATGGTGTATATTACTAATGGAAACGTGTTAAGAAGTGGGGGATAAAAAATCTTCTAAATGTACAGTGCTAGCACACTCAAATGCATATTTGCTTTTCTTTTGGGCAAAAATTATACTTCAGAATTATCCTAGAATCCAAATTATACTAATTGTCACACAGGTTAATGTCATAGCAGTTACAATGTAAACTTGAAAATAAATACAAAATGTACAGAGAGCTTCAGTACTCAGAAGATTCCCTTACTGCTATTGTAGCATCAGCTGGGCCCAAAATATTTTTATATTATCAACTAGACAAAGTGTTCATATACTTTATTTCGAACCTCTTGCTACCTATTACTCTCAACTTGGTCCTCTGATGGATCTTGTTCAGAGCTGATATGGATATGATATTCGGGGGATGAGCAATTATCCAATGAGGACCAGTTTTGGATAACTGTTATTTTTATCATCAAACTCTTACAGTCAATATTACTGTACAGCAATTTTTAAATGATTCAAACTTCAAAGATTTACCCACAAAATGATGAGACGGAATCAACAGACTTTAGTTTAAATTCCTAGAGTTTAGTTATTTGTAAATCAAAAACATGAACTTTTAAGATGAAATAGTTTTCAGCCCTAATATTTAATTAGTAAGGGATTTAATGAAGGAATATAAAGCCTCTGAAATTAAAGGATAACCAGGAGAAAACCTTCCCCAGTTAATGTCAATAGGTAAATCAGTTGAGCCTCTTACAAACCCTCAAGAAAGTTCAACAAAGTTCCAAGTGACCAGTTCCAGTTCCTTAAAGACCGCAATCTGTCTCTGTCTATCGCTGCTACAGCAAAGTCACAGCAGCATGACCTGAACCCTTCAGTCGAAAGGTTAAAAACTGTGCTAGCACACCGGTTGGCAGCAAATCGCAGTGTTACGTCACAAGTCCTCAGATGTCCGAGCCATCGCTGTCACCCTTTCGCACACTTGCGCTCTCCCCTTCTCACTCCAAAATTTGAACAATTATACTCCATACGTTTCCCGTGTAACACCCCCTGGCATCACCAGAAATGTCAGACCACCTGGTTTCCATTGGACAGTCAAAATCCCACGAGGGTGATGTTGCAGGAAAAAAGATATAAATCTGTAAAATTATGCAGTGTCCTTAAGTCATGTGGGCGAAGGACACGTTGAACAATGAAATATTTCAGAAGAATAATGCTAAAGTCTGACAATTCACTTTCCCAAGCAGCTGTTTTAGGATGTTGCTAATTTGTATCATTCTTACCATCCTGCCCAAAAGATGTCACAGGAAAGAGCTATTAGTTCAAATACATTTTGCAGTTCTGGTGAGTTTTAACATGGGCTTTGAAACATTCAGTCCATGACTTCACTAGAAGGGGAAGTAAAATATGAGGCCTACATGGAATTCAGCTAATATACCGCAATAACCATGTTACATTGTGCATCAACCCTTAATAAGAGACTAACATCTAACTTCAGTTTTGAGCAAAATTAATACATGTAAGTATAGGGTACTCGTTTTTGCTAATATCAACGTTTCACACATAGTAAACTAGTTATTAATCTCCCCATATGAAAGTTATTCAGGGTTTACATATATACGCATTTAGAGAAAGTTTCACTAAAACACTTAAAACCGTTGAGTACCTACTTTTCTTTTGTTATTTTCGGTGTACACAAGGAGTTAATAATTTCGCATTTTCTCATGGAAATCGATATATTACACACTTATTCTCTTTAGCCTTATTAATATCACATTCATTATTATAAAATCAAACCCATTAGTACTATTTAATGACCATGTCAATTGAATTTAAGTATGATATGTCTTAAACTATCTTCCCATCTGCATGCCTTTACGATGCAGTATCTGAATCACAGTTGCAAGTCACTTTTCAATAACGTAAAACTTTAACACACGTTTGTCATCATTTGTGTAAAATGTTGTCCGAATAATTTCTTTTGTCACTAAATTTTGTTAAATGAAATCTCTGCTCCATCACTGCCCAATGCCACATGCTGAATTGGGATGTGATACAAGAGCTATTTGTGGTAGTAATATCAAAGAGGGTCTTAAAGTAAAAGTGGCATATGGAGAAGTTACGTCATGATTCTATTGGGTGGCCCGTTTCCCATAAGGTGCAATTTCTATTCTTATTGTGTTTTTTTTCTTGCTTTGTGCCCATAGTAAAAATTCGTATTAATGAGGCTCCTACTGTGTAGGGTTGCCCACGAAGGAGATCTTTTTTGCTCAGAGGCTTGTGTTGCATCATGTGGACTTAGATTGTGAAAGGCTTTATAAAATGCATTTTGTGTTTCATCAATGGGCATATAGACCAACCCGTCTCCATTGCTTCAGGGAAAAACATATTGATACTCAAACTGGCGGAATTTTTTAATTAGCCGCCACGCGGAGCAGCCATTGAAATCATTGGGGCATCCTGTGCCAGTGGGGTAGGAGGCAACAAAAGGCATGTGTCTAAAAACGAGTACAAGATAACAAAAAGCTTGAATAACATTAAAAGACTGCAAAAGAAAAAGATTTGTAGTGGAGCGTCATTCAGCACGAGTGAAAGGCGGCGAAAAATCAATGGGTGGAAATACAGTGAGACAGAGCAGTTTATATATCCTGTCAGTGTATTCAGAGTGGCATGGGTTTGAATATTCAGCTAAAAAGATTTATGGAAACTCTGCGAAAATTAGGGCTAAATAAAAACGTAGAATTTGCCACCAGAGTATGCAGCTACAGACAAGCTGGATTATTTGGCTTTTTAATGAAGACCGTTTACTTAACCCCTTCGCTGCCAGGCCTTTTCCCCCTCCTGTGCCACGCCCTTTTTTAGCTATTTAGGGTAGTGCGCGCTGAGGCCCCTGTAACTTTTTGACCACATAAGGTATCCACGCCAAATTTGCGTCCTTTTCTTCCAACATCATGGGGATTCTGATGGTACTCAGGGATTGAGGATTCCCCTGGAGGGGTCACAGAAATGAGCCAAAAAACAGCAAAATTTAGTTTTTTTGGGGGGAAAATGGGAAAAACGGGCTGCAAATGAAAGCATCTGGGTTTTTCCCCTGCAAATGTTATCAAAAAAGGGTTTGTGGGGCTGAAATCACAATTTTCCCAGCTTTTAGGGGAAACCAGACTTTTGTCAGAAACCCAAAATGTTTTACACAGTTTTGGCCTTTTTCTGGGACATAGCCTATTTTTGCTATTTTTTGTGCTTTCAACCTCCTTCCAGTTAATGGTAGAAATGGGTACAAAAGCAATAATGGATCCTGGAAAGCTATACATTTTAGAGAAGTAGACAAAATTCTGAATCCAGCAAGGGGTCATTTGTGTAGATCCATCAAGGTTTCCTTATAGAAACTAACAGTTAAATATAGGATAAATTGAAAATTTGTTGAAAAAAAGCGCCTTTTGTGTCAACGTGTTCACCTGTAACTTCTTCTAATTTTGACAGCTCTTTGAAAGCAATATACCGTTACATCCGCTGGACATTACTGGTTGTGGGGATATATAGGACTTGTAGGTTCACCAAGATACCACCGAACCCAGAGCCAAAAACTGAGCAGCAACTTGCAATGTTTTTTTATTATCTACCGGGTATATAGTAATTATTCTGTATAAATGTGTACATGGAAAAATCGGTATGAAAGACACCTATGTATTTCTGAAATGGGAACAAAATATAGAGCTTAGGAACAGTAGATATTTGCACATTTCCGAAATTGGGATACTCATACTAGCATGAGAATTATCAGTCATTTTTTAGAATGACTTCTTTTTTACACAATGTCTTTCATTTGGAAGGTAGAAATGCATCGAAAGTCAATAGGTAATAACAGTTTCTTTACAAATCTGAATTACCCTAAGTCTCCCGATAAAAATGGCACCTCAAGGGGTAGGCATATAGGGCCTTATGTAGGTAAATTACATTTACCGATTCTTAAATACCGAATTTTACCGATTCGGTATTTATGAATCGGTAAATGTAATGTAGGTAAAAAAATACCGATTCGGTAAGTGTCGGTATTTTAGAATCGGTATTTACCGATTCGGTAATGGTAACCTGTATCTCATTGATTCCTATGGGCCAGGAGGCCCATAGGAATCAATGGGAAGCCAGTTACCATTACCGAATCGGTAAATACCGAATCGGTAATGGGGGGAGCTCAATCAAGGGTGGCAGGGTGCCACATTGACACCCTGTTGCACCCCTGATTCCTGCATGTGTGCACATGTGGCACACATACATGCCCTGAGGGCATGTGTGTCTGCCACATTGCACACATCTAAGGGCCACAAAATGCATTTACTGAGTCATTCGTCATTTACCACCAACTTTCAGTTGGTGGTAAATAACGAATCCCCACACCCACCACACACTCCCCCTACATCTCATTTCTGTGTTCGGTATTTACCGAATCGGTAATTTTACCGATTCGGTAAATTACCGAATACAGAAATGATCCCCCTACATATCAAAAGCCTAAATACCGGTCGGTAACGGTATAATTACCGAAAATCGGCCGTTACCGACCGGTATTGGGCTACCTACATATGGCCCATAGTGCCCATGACAGGAAATGGCTCAAAACCCAACGTGAACACACCACATTTTCACAATGCAAAATTACCCTTTTTTAGCAAAGTGCCTAGCTGTAGTTTTTTAACCCTAGCTCTGCCGGCACCTAGGGAAACCTAGCAAACCTATACATTTTTGAAAACTAGACACCCAGGGGAATCAAGGATGGGGTGACTTGACTGCCTCCCACCAGGTTCTGTTACCCAGAATCCCTTGCAAACCTAAAGAATTGCCCAAAAAAACACCTTTTCCCCACATTTCTCTGGTGGAAAGTTCTGGAATCTGCGTGGATCCACAAATTTCCACCCACCCCGCGTTCCCCAAAGTCTTCCGAGAAAAATGATACCTCACTAGTGTGGGTCGGCCTAGTGCCCACGACAGGAAACGGCACAAAACGCAATGTGGACACACCTCAATTTCGCTGTGAAAAATGACCCTTTTTTGGCAAAATGCCTAGCTGTGGTTTTTGAACCATAGCTCTGCCGGCACCTAGGGAAACCTAGCAAACCTATAAATTTTTTAAAACTAGACACCCAGGGGAATCCTGGATGGGGTGACTTGACTGCCTCCCACCAGGTTCTATTACCCAGAATCCCTTGTAAACCTAAAGAATTGCCAAATAAAACACATTTTCTCCACATTTCTCTGGTGAATGTTCTGGAATCTGCGTGGATCCACAAATTTCCACTCACCCCGCGTTCCCCAAAGTCTTCCGAGAAAAATGGTACCTCACTAGTGTGGGTCGGCCTAGTGCCCACGACAGGAAACGGCACAAAACGCAATGTGGACACACCTCAATTTCGCTTTGAAAAATGACCCTTTTTTGGCAAAGTGCCTAGCTGTAGTTTTTGAACCATAGGACTGCCGGCACCTAGGGAAACCTAGCAAACCTATACATTTTTGAAAACTAGACACCCAGGGGAATCCAGGATGGGGTGACTTGACTGCCTCCCACCAGGTTCTGCTACCCAGATTCCCTTGCAAACCTAAAAAATTGCCAAAAAAACACATTTTCCCCACATTTCTGTGGTGGAGAGTTCTGAAATCTGTGTGGATCCACAAAAACGGTGCCTCACTCGTGTGGGAGGCCTAAGGAGCCGCCACGGGCAAGGGCCCAAAACGTAGTGAGGCACACTACGTTTAGGACCCTTGCCTGTTGAGGCGCACTACGTTTTGGACCCTTGCCTGTCGTGGGTACTTGGGCCTCCCACACGAGTGAGGCACCGTTTTTATCAGGAGACCCGGGGGAACGCTGGGTGGTAGGAAATTTGTGTCAGCCCGGTGATGCCACAACTTTCCCACACAAAAATGTGTGAAAAAGGTGATTTTTTCAGCTAAATTTGAGGTTTGCAGGGCATTCTGGGTAAGGAAACGTTGGGGGATCCACGCAATCCATACCTCCCTGGAATCCCCCGGGTGTCTAGTTTTCAGAAATGTGTGGGTTTGGTAGGTTCCCCTAGGTGGCCGCCAAGCACCGGGCCAAAAACCCAGGTGACCCCGCTTGCAAAACCAGGTCGTTTTGAGGTAGGCAATTTTCATGTTGCCTCACTACGTTTTGGGCCCTTGCCTGTCGCGGGTACTTGGGCCTCTCACACGAGTGAGGCACCGTTGTTATCGGGAGACCCGGGGGAACGCTGGGTGGTAGGAAATTTGTGTCAGCCCGGTGATGCCACAACTTTCCCACACAAAAATGTGTGAAAAAGGTTATTTTTTCAGCTAAATTTGAGGTTTGCAGGGCATTCTGGGTAAGGAAACGTTGGGGGATCCACGCAAGCCATACCTCCCTGGAATCCCCCGGGTGTCTAGTTTTCAGAAATGTGTGGGTTTGGTAGGTTCCCCTAGGTGGCCGCCGAGCACCGGGCCAAAAACCCAGGTGACCCCCTTGCAAAACCAGGTCGTTTTGAGGTAGGCAATTTTCATGTCGCCTCAATACGTTTTGGGCCCTTGCCTGTCGCGGGTACTTGGGCCTCTCACACGAGTGAGGCACCGTTTTTATCGGGAGACCCGGGGGAACGCTGGGTGGTAGGAAATTTGTGTCAGCCCGGTGATGCCACAACTTTCCCACACAAAATTGTGTGAAAAAGGTTATTTTTTCAGCTAAATTTGAGGTTTGCAGGGCATTCTGGGTAAGGAAACGTTGGGTGATCCACGCAAGCCATACCTCCCTGGAATCCCCCAGGTGTCTAGTTTTCAGAAATGTGTGGGTTTGGTAGGATTCCCTAGATGGCCGCCAAGCCTGGGGCCAAAAACTCATGGGACCCCCTTTGCAAAACCAGCTTGTTTTGTGATAGGTAATTTTGATGTCTCCTCAATAGGTTTTGGGCCCTTGCCTGACGCGGGCACTAGGCCTACCCACGCAAGTGAGGTACCATGTTTCTCTGAAGACTTTGGGGAACGCAGGGTGGGTGGAATTTTGTGGACCCACGCGGATTCCAGAACTTTCCACCACAGAAATGTGAGGAAAATGTGTTATTTTGGACAGATTTTTAGGTTTGCAATGGATTTTGGGTAACAGAACCTGGTGAGAGCCAGTGAAGTCACCCCATCCAGGATTCCCCTCGGTGTCTAGTTTAAAAAAATGTACAGGTTTGCTAGGTTTGCCTACGTGCCAACTGCGCTAGGGCCCAAAATCCACAGGTCTGCACATTGCTGAAAAAAATTCAGAGCCCAGTGGGCTTTCTGCCGCCCTGGGGGGGAATCGGGGAAGGGGGTTTCATCCTGATATGCCCCTAAAGGGGCAGAAAGACTGTGGCTATTTTTTGTGGGGGTGTGGGCATTGGTATGACCATTTTGGCCAGCCCCCACCCCCACGCATAAAAAAAGCCTGCATACTCGCTGGCACCTAGTGGGCTTTCTGCCCCCCCAGGGGGCAGATCAGGGGCCACTGCCACCATCTGCCCTCCCGGGGGGGCAGAAAGGCTGGAATTTCTCTGGGGGTGGGGTGGAGTATTGTCATGCCCATTTTGGGGAGCCCCTACCCCTACACTAATAAAACAAGAAAATCCATGGTTTCTAGTGGACATTCTGCGCCCCCAGGTGGGGCCAGATTGGGGGCTACAGCTCCCATCTGCCTCCTGGGGGGCAGAAAGACTGTCATTTTTGCGGGGGGGAAGGTGGGGGAATTGGCGTGCCCATTTCGGGCAGCCCACACCCTAAAAACAATTGCGAAAAAAAAATCCCTGGTGTTTAGTGGGCTTTCTGCTCCCCCCAAAGGGGCAGATTAGGGGCCAATGCCCCATCTGCCCCCCGGGGGGGCAGAAAGACTGTAATAATTGGGGGGGCATGGGCCTGCCCGTTTTGGGCAGCCCCCACCCCTATTTTTATTTTTTTACAATTCCCTGGTGTCTTGTGGTCTTGTTGCCCCCCAGGGGGGGCAGATTGGGAGCCAATACCCCATCTGCCCCCTGGGGAGGGAAGAAAGACTGTGATAATTGGTGGGTGGGGTGGGGGCATGGGCCTGCCCGTTTTGGGCAGCCCCCACCCCTATTTTTTTTTTATTAAATTCCCTGGTGTCTGGTGGGCTTTTTACCCCCCCCCCCCCGGGGGGCAGATTTGGGGCTACTGCCCCATCTGCCCCCCAGGGGAGGCAAAAAGACTAAATTTGGCCAAAATTATTTGGGGGGAGCAAAGGCCCTTGCCCAAGGGGCCGCTCCCCCCTCCCTGGTGTCCAGTGGGTGGATCCCTGCTTGGGGATCGCCCTCCTGTGGTGATCCCCAAGCAGGGATCCACTGGGCAGGGGGTACCAATGGAAAGGGGAGATTCTTCCCTTTCCAACGATACCTCTCCTGTCTTTCTACGTGCTCAGGGGGCTAAGATAGCCCCCTGAGCACGTACAAAGTGAAACTGAAATGAGCCTCTTGGCTCATTTCAGTTTCAGTGTAATGACGTCGGTGCCACGTGCGCGCCGGTCGTCATTACACTGAAAGCATGGGGGGGGGGCCTCGGGAGCTGGGGAAGCTCTTCCCCAGCTCCCGAGGCTATTTTCAGTAAAAGGGAATCCCTCTGGTGCCCGCACCAGAGGGATTCCCCAGGGAATGCCTCGTGACGAGCTGGGCTCGTCATGGGCACGGCGAGACTGTGCTCCATGACGAGTCCAGCTCGTCATGGGCACGCAAGGGGTTAAATGCTTGGTCAGATATTAATTTCTCCGCAAGTGGTGTCATTTAGCTGTCTTATATCACAACATGAGTACAACTGCTCTGGTGCTAATATCTTCAGCTCTTGGCATTAGGTATGATTGCGTATCTTTTAACGACTTTGGTGGTCGACAATGGGGAATAGCATGAAAGGGGTCGTCGTTGTTTTCTTGTGTTACACAGCTTGCACACAGTTTTTCAGGCACATAAAGTTACCCGTGGTTATAGGTTGACTGTAAAAAGATTTTAACTTTACGCACAAAACGTGCATCTCACGAATTGAATTCAAATTTCAGAGGCCTATACTTGTTTTTTAAGCTACAATGGTTCCATTCTTGTGCTTTCTGTTTGTCTGCACAAATGGAGTGTCAAGTTGTGATTAAATGCAGACATTTATATCACACATTCGTTTATCTTACGACGCCCAAAGCTCTCACCAAACCGCCATGCTCCCACTGTTTTTGTTATGTCTGACTGAAAGGACATTTGCTCAGTTGTGGCCAATGGGTAGCCTGTTTAGGCAAGCTCCAATCATTTCACAGCAAGCAAGTTACTGCACAAAGTGAGTGATGAAAGACTCTGAGAGGTATGATTGTCATGTGCGTATACAGACCTATAGTTATTGCAGGGGTCAAGTTGTGTTTTAGAGAATTTTCTTGTGAGGGGTGTTCTAGCGTTTGCCAGTCCACACAGAGAGCAAAAGACACACAATTGATGGACGGAATGCAGACCAAATCAAAACATTCACCCCCAGTCAAAAGATCTGGGTTAAATCGATCATTCTTTTGCTCACCATGCCACCCCAGTTTAGACCTGGCCATATGCAAATCAGTCTTGACCCTGTGCCTCATGGGAACAATCCAGCCTGAATTGCCAAGCCAGGTCCTCCCTGGACCGGAAACAAGCATCCTAGGACCAGTTTCGGGGTCTCACCCCTCTTCAGCCATGTCTCTTTACTGGGGTGAATGTATGACATTGTTCTGCATTCTGTCCATCAACTGTTATTTTTGCATTAGTCCACACAGAGAAGCATTTTATGCCATAATGGTGCTGTTCAGTTTCAGTTTAATAACCCTCTGTCTGTCCGTTTTAGCACTCCCATTGCCCCTGAAACCTTATAGGAATTTCACATACACTAGAGGCCACTGGTTGCTTTAAATGATCTTAGTCTGGGCATTGGTTCAAATACATTGGGACTGCACTGTCTCCATTAATCAGGATTTGAGCAAGTGTTCGTAAGTTTTGTTGACACTTCACTCATCAGTCGGCTATGAACTTGTGCACTCTTACTCGTTAACCAGTCTGCGGGCCAACTCTTTTATGATGAATACTGAACATTTTACCAGCTGATTTTTTTTGTACCAGTTGATGGGTTATAGTATGTGTGGAGTTAAAACATACAATCATTTAAAATTATGAAAAACAAGCACTGGCAAAGCCAGTAGGTCTGGCATTGAGTGCCAGCCTTTCGGCTTCGTCAATGTATGATTTGCTTAGTTGAGTTTTTGTAAAACTTTATTTTTGGGGGAATGACTGAAACAACATTTGCTAAAGATTTATATTTTAAATCCCAGAAGTAGTCTCTGGAACTAAAGGAAGCTACAGGGTGTGAATGTGCTTTTGCTAAAGAACAGAGGCAGTCACTCAAGTCATCTCCCTTAGGCAGTTTTCTATCTGGCCTGTGGTGATTTTGTGTTGTCAGATCTAGTGAAGTGCTTTGGCTTACCACTTTAGTAAACTTTTGTGGTTGTTGGTGATGCAGGTTTCGGGCGGTTCCTGTGAATCAAGTAGGACTGTGTATTCGGACAACATAAACGCTAGAATGTGGGGACTTAGTTCACTCATATCATTGGAGTATGTTGTCCTAATTCCTAACTAGGTCACAGTGCAGCATCTGGACCCCTAACCTCACAGGATACCGGTAGATATCTGCAACCTGAGAACATGACCACTCTAATTCCCCCAAGGAAATCATGGAAACAGATCTACCCTATCGTTGTCACTCAGGCATGTCCAAAGGGAGACACAAGAAGTATACAAATTGGAATTTCAAACATTTATTGAAGGAATTTTATTCTTGTGTTTAAAAAAAAAAAACATGAGCTCTGCAATTATTACCGAAAAGAAACAAAGCATTGTAACCAGCATTACAAGAATGGTGATCAACATAAACAGCTCAACCATTACAATGTTAGTTATTATATGGAGATATGCGTATATATCCTACTTATACTCCTACCTACACTATTGAGAGCATAGTGGGATTACCCTTTGTCAGATCCCTTTGGACAACCCAACTCTCAATACCTGTGTGTGATGTATCAGGAAGCCGATCAGAATACTGTCCTTAGCAGGATAGAAATTACAGCCAGCAGCGCTCCATCTCAGTCAGAGGAAGGCGTTCTAGGGTAATCTGTAGAAGTGCTCCTCTGTAAAATGTGGCTCAGAGGTTGTTTATATAATCAAAGCTCTGGTCTGCTTGCACTGTGTCAGACGTTAAATGCTGATGTGATTATTTATCTTTCTGATTCAGAGCTGTCTCCAACAGGGCAACCAAAGCAAGGGCAATGTGCGCATTCTTCCTGAGCCTTGAACCGATTGTACATATGTCCTTATAAAACTAAAGCATGTAAAAAGTCACCATCTGAAAAGATGTCCAGTTTAAACGTGTAGTTTAAAATGGAGACTTTTTGCATGGGCCCTGTTGAACCTGACAACACGGGCTAATAGAGGGAGTAAGTGGAGTTCTTTGATGGGTGCAATTCTGTAAACCTTACCGAAACGCTCCATGACTCGGGCATGAAAGACCCTTCTGGGAGGTCAGATCCAATTCTGGGAGGCTAGTGAGCATCTAGTTGCTTCCTTCAAGGTGAAATAAGAACAGGTCTTACAGGAATAAAGTTAAGCTTTCACTTTATGGAGCATGATGAGCTGGTGGGTTATGCCATTTTAGGATACACACACTGAAGATGAGAGTGATGTTACTATAGAATCATAACAATTTGGCACATTTTACCAGTTACACGGAGTGAGAGTATAACGGTTCATCTCTGAGAGCAGTGTTTGGTGGTTCTTACCAGTGATTACATTTTATTCTGTATTCAGGCCTGGTTGTCAGAAGACAGGTTTTGGTCTGGGTGATAGCATTCCATAATGTAATTGGTAGAATTGTGTGTTGTCTACTTATTGATGGATTCCGAGCTTGTGAGCCAAAATAACACTCTGTAGTTCTATGTAGAGGTTGAAGATTATTGATGATGGCATGAATCTGTGGAGGTCTCAGCAGGTCACAGTGATAGTTAGATCTGAAGGTGCTCATATGGACAAGCTGGGATGTGTTAATTAGGTAGAACATGAACCACTTTTGGGTAATGCAATGGAAGCTCCTTCTTGCTGGAAGTGAAAAATGTTTATTATGGATGGAAGTTAGCCATGCTCAACAGCTGATAGCAGGGCAACAGAAGATAGATCTGGTAGGATGAGACAACATGAATACCTGTATTTGGTGAATTTAAATGTGCGATTCAGTACATGGGTGCCACCATCTTGGTGCTGCATTGGGACCTGAATCTCTATAGATACTCTTAGATGAGGTTGGTGTTCTTGATTTTTCCATTAAGTGAACAGTGGCTGTCTTGTCTTTGTTCTTACGTAGCAATTCTAGGATCTTTATGGTATAGTAGATAGTCAACAGGATCCATATTAGATTTCTTTTGGAGCTGCAAGATTGTTCCAGTTTTGAGTATAGTAAAGCAGATTACTTTAGTGACTGGTGTGTTGTTAATGGTGTACCCTCTGAGATGATGTTCAGTATTGATTCTGGAATGATGTATAATCTGAGTTTTAATTTGAGGAGTCCCGAGAGGCCTTTGGTGGAATGGAAACAGTCGTAGTGGGTCAACTTCGGTAGGTCCCAACAGTAGCACAATTTGAGAGCTTTCTAATTTTGGCAATCTGCCTTTTAAAGATCTCATTGCCAATATCATGTTTTCATATTAATGTTGATTAAAGGGTTAGATATAGGATCCATCCAGCACTAGATTGCTTGCAAGATCTTTCTCCTCTCTTACTGGTTTGATTGTGGTCTTGCGGATATTCTTAGTTTCTCTGTTGAATCTCAGGGTTGGGAAGGTCTATCTGTAGCGTTTTGTGATATCACTCTATCATGCTCATTGCATGCAGGTCAATGCCCATACCACAGGTTTAGCAAAAAGTACCTAAACCAGTAGCTACTTCAGTGAAAAGTACATTCCTTGATTAGATAAAGAACAGTTTGGTTTCTAATTTATGAAACTATCAGGCTGACATTCCTATGATGGCTAACCTGCTTTGTGCAAGAGACGATCAAGTAACTATGTTTGCACACTTCTTGTTGGTGGGGGGAGCATGATCTCTTTGAGCAGAGACTAGAGACTATATGAACAAAATGACTGGTGCAGCCATGATTGTGAATGGATGGACCCAGGAACGTACATAACGTATAAGTGGTGAAGCACTAAAATAGTTTAACTTCAGTTCGACCAAGTGAGACAGTCAAAGAAATATGAGTTGTGCCTTGTAATCTATAACTCTAATCAGCTCTCACTAAGGACTCACATTTTTAGTGAGCCTCTCCACTGCTTTATTATGAACCACACAATCAGCCTGCATTACATTTTAACTAAGTAACCTGTACGGTTTTCCTTGTTATTGTGGAGTGGCTATGCTTAAATCCATTAATTTGATCTCTCCAAAATGTTCTCCTAAGTCCCATTAAAATTGACATTTTAGTACTCTCAATATTTAAGTTCTTGCCTTCAAACAACTTTAGCTGTATGTTCTTAAATGGACTTATCGCACCCAGTATAGAATAGAAGTGGGTTTTTTGTACACCCCTTGCTGATTGCTTTATTGTCTATCTCACTTTCCCTCATCCTGATTGATTGGCTTTCCACCCAAGGGGTATTTCTTGTCTCACTGCTTTGACTGGATGACATATATCCTTTCACTGCTCTTGCCAGACCTTGCATTGGAGGGTACTAGGGATTATTTTCTCTCCCTTACTCTGTGGTGTCTGCTCCCTGCTCTTTTCCTCTCCTCTTCTCTTTATTAAAAAACTAGACCCTCACACAGTTACCGCTTGCCCTAAGTCTTCTGCTTTTCTCTGAGCTCAGACCACCACTTAATTGATGGGCAACGAGCTAAGAATGGTTTGTAAACCATTCCAAGATACCATCTTTTTACAGGCCTATGGGTTTTGCCAATGCTTGTTTCATTTTATTATTAGACCTTTTTCTCCACTAAAGTTGACAGGGGTGTAAAAATTTGATACAATGATACCTTCATTTATTTTGTATTTCCAGAAGTGGTATGAAGCACCAGTGCCTGCAGCAAGGTAACATATGCAAGGAAACAGCTGGATTGTTTTAGTTGAAAGCAGAAGTGAATTTCCATCAAAGTATTTCAAGGGAACATCCCTCTGCAACTGATAATTCGTGCTACAAATCTATATTGTCTTCAAATGGTTGCTAACACTGAGATTATAATGAGCTGTGAAACTTGGCAGGATGTCGTGACCCGTGGTAACTCAGATTTAACCTGCAGTAAGGAGCTTATCTGAGTAGTTTTTCAAGTGCGGATGTAGCCATTTGCCCTTTTTTCATGCTGATCTGCGACAAAAAAGCAATTACATGTGCCTAGAAATCCCATGTGCATTGTGTCACACAGTGAACAGTATTTGCAAAGTGGATCAGCAGTGCGCAGACTTCTACTGATAGCCCTTCCGCTGTCATTTGTCATTCTGATAATGATATTGCACCTCCCCTTCAGGATCGCCTGGTCCCCCATCCTTGGGTTGTTTAAGCCGCTGCACTCAGAGCAGCACTTCTATCGAGCACTTCATTTCAAGGATCATTGGCACACATTTGCCTTAAGCTGTGGTAGAAGAGCACTGGCTGCCATGTTCCTGCTTTGAGAAACCACCACCAGCTTGCTGAGAACATCACCTCATCTTCCATACACTTATCCTTTACTTTTTTTGAGCTTTCTTTTCATAAAATTCTTTTCACATATGTAGCTTTGAATTTGTACATAAATAAGTGCAGGGCCCCCAAGATTCCTTAGGAGCCCACACCAGTTTCGCGGAATGTCGGTGTTAACAAATATCAAAGCCACCACCCGACACGTAATATCTCTTTATCTTTTGCAAGTCCTTTTCATCCTTGCATTCTCCCGTTGTCACTGTCTTCCTGTTCTTCTTTCTCTCTCCTCTTCCATTCTCACTTTTCTGCCTTCCTGTGGGTCAAAGTCTGGTGATGAAAAATAAATCCAGTCCCTAAAAATGGTTGCCAGTGCCACTCACCTGCAGCACTAGGTCAGAACCTCTCCTCCTGTCCCTGTTTCCATGACCTTTTATTGTATTTTTCTTCACAATCCTTTGTATATATACTTCAATGGCATTTATTATGATGCCTTCAGGTGTTGCTATAAAACACTGATAAAGACCCTAAAATTATGAAATGCTTTTGGTCATGTCCCTTTACCAACAGCTGCAATAATTTTAGAAAATCCCATGGCTAAACAACTTAGAAGCCACATGCAGTCATCTATCTTACAAAGTGTCACCCAAGCGGTCTTTCTTCCGACTCACAGTACAGAATCTGCGTATACTGCTGGCCATTTTTGATGACCTCAGAATTAAGGAAAATATTGGTGGTGTCAACAAGCTAGCATTATTAGATCTAAAAACTTCATTTCACATCAAGGAATATGATATCCTGTTAGATCACCTAAATGCAAAAGGTTTCATTGGTTTTGCTTTAGCCTTGTCTGCGTCTATTTTGTCTAAACAGACTCCGGAAGACTGCTACCTTGTAAAGCTCAGGGTGTTCCTCTGAATTATGGTGTTTAGGTTAGCTATTCCTCATCTTTTCAGTCTGTATGTTGGGCCACTACCATAACTCTTCCATTCCAATAACATTAATTTTTACATGTTCGCCGACTACACAGACTTGATATCAAGTCTGAGTATAGTGGCGTGCTGAAACGTGAGGGGGAGCCCCCCCCCCCAAAGTTCATGCTTTGCTTCATTCAGGAACTCTCAGGCCTTGGGCCTGCCACCCATGCAGACTGATGGAGTGGGCACCTGGAGCTCTGGGGCTCCCTCGCACCTCGGGGTCTGTGGGGGCTATTGTTATGCCACTATCTGGGTAATGATCTGAGGCCTGGCACAGTTTTCCAACAGTGCATGGAGTGTATCTGGATGTGGATGTGTAGCAATTAGATAACAAATTATCTCAGATAAAGCTGAAATAATTGTTGTAAATGAGAGGGTAGACCTTTGGTTGGCCTCCTATTTACCAACAGAAATGCACCCCTGATCTAGCTCTGTATGAGCAGATAGAGACCTAGGAATAAATACTGATCCCAATCTGTCTCTTTAACATTGGATTTCTGCACAGATGTCCTAATGCCCAAACCCCTGAAGATGTTGAGGACAATTTAGTACTCCATCAAGGAGCTTGGAAAAGAGAAGGGTCATATCATTAATCATGCTGCTCACCTAGTGGAGGGAGCTCCCAGATTAAGTCATGCTTGTCCTCTCCCCTTTTTACTACACTTTCTTCCTGTCAAGAGTGCACTGATTTTAAGAAATTGCATACAGTTTGTAGAGCAATATATGAATGCTCTCCCTGGTTCATATCAAAAGTAATCAAGGCTTACCAGTCATCCAGAGTACTTCCGTCCTCTAAGGCTAATCTCACAGCAGTTATTTTACATTTGCCAAAAGTAGCTATTAGGTGTGTACAGCCAGGATTTGGAATTCAATGGCAGGTGTCTTTATTTGTTAATTTTTGTTTTTGACCCAATTTTTGTTAAGTTATTATGCCCATGTTATTGCACAATTTCATATGTATTACATCAATATCAGTTTAACATTATCATTCAATATATACGCATCCATTGCTTATAGTAATAGTGAAAACATTAATTCTGACAGGAGTTATTGGTTCCTGTTTTTTTTTGTTTAATTTCATCAGTTTAACAGCAATGAATTGATCAACCATTGGTCTTGTAGTGCCATTACAACTAAATCCGTTTTGCGAGATAACTGAGGTGTTTCTTAAATATAGAGCTCTATTTCCACATGACCCCTCTTTGGCGTATTGCCCTCTTTGTCTTTAAATGTTACAGATTTAAGGAGAGGGAAGAAACCCGTTCACAGTATTTTAAGCACCTCATGGCGACTGCCACCACCATCAACTGGAAGGTTAAGAAGAGATCGCCTCTTTGTGTAGTTGGAGATTATACAATAGTGTCTCTCATTCTGTTGCTATAGGGTGTCTACGAAGGACATGTTCCGCTTCTCGCTGCAACGCTACCGACTCAGCCTTGCTCCATTTTGGAGTCGCTGCACACCAGTTGGTCACACTAGGCAATGTCGGTGCCTTCCAGTACATGGCGATCAGCCAGTGGACTATAACTAGTTCTATGTCTATAAATCTATTAATGGCTTTTGCTGTTTTCGAGCGTTTACATAGTTATGTTATTATATGTTAAATGTATTTGTTTAGCACAGGAATACCCGAGGGCGCTTTGGAGCTGGCTTCAGAGTGCAGAGAAAAGAAAAGTGAAAAGTTAAGCTGAATTGAATAACCAGGTCTTGAGGGTTTTCCTGAAAGTCAAAAGACTGGTGAAGGATTTGATAGAGAGTTGAAGACTGTTTCAGGCGATGGAAGCACTGAACAAAATGCTGCGACCGTCCCAAGCTATGTGTTTGAATTTAGGGATAATAACAAATTTGGCTGAGGCCGATCTTATTGCCCTTTTGGGAGTATACCAGCTGAGGCTGTTTTTCAGAAATGCAGGACTTTGTTCATGTAGCACTGGTAATGCAATCTCCATTGCACATAAAACAGTGCAGCCGGTCACCTCCTCCAGTGTGTTAAAAACGCCTTCATATAGATTGGCGGCTGATGGGCAGCTCCAGAACATTTGAGCTATGTCCTCTCCTGGGCTCTGCCATCTGGAACAACTCAAGACTGTCCCAAAGATTTGGTGTAATGTTGCCGGTGTGAGGTATGCACGATGTAGAATATTCTGCTGTATATATTGAAACTTTGCATTTTGCGATAACTTTCTGGGGTAATTAATGTCCTGTCCCATCCATTGTCTGTCAGTTCCTTACCTGCATCCCACTCCCATTGCCTATGAGTCCCTGCCAGTGGGTCTTGTGTCGTTGAGGCCAACTACCGCACAAACCACGTGATTAGCCAGCGGCCCTCGCCTATTATGAGAAAAGTGTGTATCAACTGGTGTTGTGTGGGTTCTGTATCTGTGATGCACCAGAGTCGGTCTATGTCCACTAACAGGTGACCATGTGGCAGGAAATGCCCCATTGGTAGGTTGTTTTCTTCCTGTTATCAGTCAAATGGCAGCAGCACTTAATCATGGAATAAAGCACCCAGCTTGCACACTACTGACCAGGTCTACGCCTCAAAACCCATTACCCACCATGCCAGCGAGTGATGCAATAGAATTTAAGGAGATATCTGGTGAATATTGTGGAAACGATGGCATAAGGTGCAATGTACGCTGAAGCCTGCCACAGGCTGCTGTAATGAGACTACTGGAGTTCGGTGGAGGTTTAGCCCTCGGGAGGACAGCCTGCTGGATCTCCCGCAGCATTTGCTCTGTAGCATGGTACCCTAGTTCCTCTGTAAAGTGTCCTGCCAGCCATTACGCAGGCCATTGAAGTTACCCTGCTAATTTAGTAATGTTCAAAATAAGAAGCTCCCAAGCCACCCTTGTCCACTGGGAGCGGCAACCTGCTAAGCACAACTCAACTCCTTCCTTTATTCTAAATGACGCTTCCCAAAGCTGAGTGTAAGTTATTTAATATTGATTTAGGAAGATGTACAGGGAGGTTATGAAAATATACAGCAGACGGGGAAGCATTACCATCTTGGACAGTGACACTCTACCCTGAACCGAGAGTGGTAATGTACTCCAGAACGCCATTTGCGAACGTAAGAAGGCGACAGCCTTCATGAGATTACCGTCTATGAGATCTTGCATCTCATGGTAAATATTAATGCCGAGGTAGCGAAATGTGTGAGTCTCCCAGCGCAGCAGACAGGTGTCAAAGGTTACATCTTGCAGGGGGAAGTCAGGGTAAAGTGGGTAAAGACATGATTTAGCTCAGTTGCCACTGAGTCCAGAGGACACTTGGAAGTCTCTTAGGATATGCAATATACCCAAAAGGTCCTCTTGGACATCACAAATATAAACTAGGACATTGCTGCATATAGCGAGACTACATGGAGCTCAGTATTTTGTCAGATACCCCAATCCTGCCCTTCTTGCGGAAGCTGCTGCGCAAGTGGCTCCATTGCCAGAGTGAAAAGGAAGGGAGACAATGGGCATCCTTGCTGTGTCCCCATGCTTATGTCAAATGAAGGAGATATACAGTGCACAATTGTCACTCTTGCTGTGGGCTCTGCGTATAAGGTGGATCAGTTTGTGCAGCCAACCTGGAATGCCCTTAGCAGCCAGTGTCAAGAACAAGAACCCCCTGTCTATGGTGTCAAAGGCTTTCTCCACATCCAGCAGCATGCATAAGGCCTCTGGGTCAGAGAGAGCTCCATCACCCTGTGCAATCTGCGGATGCTGAGAGTAGTAGACCTACCTGATGCAACCACATTCTGGTCCATGTGGACCAGACTTGTCATGTTTTCTTAAAGCTGGCCCGCTATGATCTTACTTGAAATCGTGTAATCAGACCCCAGCATGGACAGTGGACAATACGAGGAGAGTTCCAAAATATTCTTCCCCAGCTTAGGAAGTGACACCAGTAACGACCCCCAGAGATGGTGGAAGTTGAGCTTCTGCTAGGGCAGTATGATCTAACTCCAACAACGTGGGTGCCAGCTGATGCTCATATGCCTTATAATATTCAATGGGTAATCCATCTAGTTATGGGGTTTTATTAGTGGCTGTGCTCCGGATAGGACCCCTCACCTCTTGCACTGTTATGGACTCGTTAAAATCCTCCCTATTCAGGGGATCAGTAGTAGGCAATGTTACAGAGTCAATGGAAGATTTCTTGAGATCACACCCTTGTTTATATCCATTTAGAAGAGATCTCAGAACTTGGTTATTTACTAAAGCTTCATAGACTGGGTCCATTTGCCGTCCGTAAGATTATTTTCTTACTTAGCACTAAGAAACATTTGGTGGACGTGCACTTTATACATTTTACTGACATAACATTAGCCACTCATGGTATAACTTTACCTAAGGCATGCATGTTCTCTTTTAGAAATGAATCCTACTAATAAATCGTGCAGAGTATGCAGGTTTACAAGCATTATTATTACTACATAGATAAAAAAGATCAGTGGCACACCATTTCTGTGAGTTGTGGGCCGAATGACTTTGTGCCTTGCTACAAACATGTCTGCAGGGCATGGACATCAAGACAGCTGCTTTTCCTGTGTTGTACTGTGAATCCATTGTTCTAATGATAATGGAGGAAGTATTATGAACAGAAAGCTAAAGAGACTGTAGCAGCTCTGGTTGTTTCTTAACCTAAAGAGGAGTTAACTCAGATTTCACAGTTAGCCCTCATCATGTATTAGGCATTAGTAGTAAACTTTAAAATGTTCAGGTCATTACAACTGAGTTACATGAAACTGGCCAAAACTGCTTATTTAGAAAATATGATGGGTTTCCAAACAGGTGAGGAAGAAACTTAATTTGAGGCATTCACATAAAAAGAATGTCTTCTTCATATGCATTTTATGAATATGTCTAGTTCACCCCTCTGTTCTTCTGTTAGAGGGAACTTACAGAGGTACTTGATGCACGTCTGCTACCGCATAGTAAACTGCAGAAAAAGTACAAAGAGGTCTAGAGGAGAGTAGGTTATGACAGTGCATACTCTTGATTAATGTGAGAACACACACACTCTAGTGCTGTCTGCCATAAAGGTAAGGGAAGAGATAAGAGTCCAAGATACTCTCCAGTTCAGGACCGAATGCCCTCACCCTCCTGGTAGGTGGCATGATACATTCCCGGGCCCATCCTGGCACTGCTCTTCAAACTCAAGATGCGAGCTACAATCCACAGTGTTGTCGAGGAGCGCAAGTGGGTCGAGTTAACGTCCACATAGGTTTAACCCTATCCCTGGGGGCTTAATAAAATACATATTGTCCACCAATGAGATAGTACTATATTTTCTAAACCACACTGCACTTCAGCCCTCACACTAAACCAGTAATCTGCAGTGGCTTCACCTCCAACCTCTTTCATTTCAAGAAAAAAACAAAAACCCTCTGTGAGTCCCCAACACTGTGAGTTGTAGTTCGTATTTTGAAAAAGGGGAAGGGCATTGGGTTTCAGGGACGGGAGCAAGGTATGCAGAGAAAAATGTATAAATTAATATTTGTATTTATTTTTTAATAGGCTTCTCGTTTGCAATAAATTGTTATAAAATCCATATCTTAAAAACTCTACACTGTAAAAAGGACACTCCAGTCAGGAGGTGCATTAACAAGAGCCACCACGCACAGGAAGTTGCCCACATAACTTCAACCAACAACAGTCTGCAGCAGACACTTCTGAATTAAGTAGGAGAGGGGCATATTTTTTGGTCAAAATTTAGCAACTTGGCATATCCTAGTTTTTATTTCTGACGTCATTCATGATCTCAATAAAAATACACATTTAATACGTATATGGGCTTTTAACGAACTGTATATGGGCCGATCAGTGTTGGGCTCCGCAACAAGGGAGGGGGGGTTGGTGTATGCATATGGCTGGACGCCGAAATGACAGACACTGACAATTTGCTTACTGGTGTGGACCGGAAGTCACGAGCGGTCCCTTTATTTAAAGCCTTCTGGCCACGCCTGGCCAGAAGATAATACATTGTAGATGTGAGGTTCCGTGTTGGGGTCTCCATTCAGTACGAGCGGCCAACAACTAGACCGCTACATCCCTTCCCAAATCAGTACGAACAAACAAACATGAAACTAACACACATAGTCATTGAGCTTTAGCTTGGGCTTCGGATGGGGTCTTAGGTTGTACCAATGTCGTTGGCTGTCATCTCTTCGGTCTGCTGGCTCTTCTACTGGTGACCTGTCTTCTGACCTCAGATCCCTGGTACTTTCCTGACTCACCCCGTTCCTAGTCGGGCTACTTGTCGCGCTATGGCTTCCACCTAGCTGGCCATAGTCTCTGCCGGGGACCTCCTCGACCATTGGTCTCTCTACTCCTGAGTTAGGCACCCTTTTGAACCACGATATATTTCGAGTGATGACTTCCCCATCTCTTTCGACTGTTAACGCCATGCCCTCCATGCTTTTGACTAGCCACAGTCCTGGCTCATATGGAGTGCGGAACTTTCCTCCGCTACGACGATTTCTCACAAGAACGACACACCCTGGTGTTATCGGCCGAACCTGCGTTCTTCTCCTCCTGCTCGCTCTTTCATTGTTGGCTAGCCTCCTTGCTTGTGTACCTGCCGGATCGTAAGGTTCAGGTTCCCAGTGATCTGCTACGGGAATATTGTCCCGCCTTTGCCCAGCTAGCATCAGTGACCACGGGGACCTCTGAGTGGTGCAGTGTGGAGTGCTCAAAAACTCCCGCAGGAACCTCTGAAGCGCGACTTCCGGGTCGGACTGTTCAGCCACAGATATGCGCAATACTTTGTTCAGCGTCCGCATGAACCTATTGGCCTCTCCATTGGCTTAGGGCCACTGCGGTGTGATGCGGTGGTGTTTGACGCCTAGGCGCGCCTGAAAGTCTCTGAATTTGTCTCCTTGGAATGGGGGTCCATTGTCTGTTTTGACAACGTGCGGCAGTCCGAAGAGCGCAAACGTCTTATCCAGCATTGGTAGTAGGTAGTCGAACGTGGTCGACGGTAGCACGTCCACCACGGGGTATTTCGTATACCCATCTATCAGAACGGCGGTCACTCGCCCATCGGGGAAACTTCCGAAATCGAGACTGATCCATGACCAGGGTGACGGGGCAGGCTCTTCTGTGATCACCGGAGCTGGAGCTTCCGAGCACCCCGTCAGTTGACATGCCCGGCACCTGCGTATGAACTCTTCTACAGTTTCTTCTAGGTTTGGGAACTAGACCTTCTTCCGCAACCTGGCTTTCATCCGTCTGGTGCCTTGATGACCCTCATGGGCTAGGGCAGTCACTTGATCCTGAAGTGTCAGGGGCATGACAATGCGCGATCCTCTTAGCACAACCTTGCTAGCTGCAGCGCTTAATTCTTCATGGACTCGCCACACCTTCCCGAGGCGAGCTCGGTCTGTTTCGGTCCATCCACTAACGTCATGGAGAAACTTAGCCCACGAGCCTTTTTGTATTGATTCCAGCACCTTCTTCAGGACCTTGTCAGACTGGGTATGTGATTCAATCTCTGACAACGTTGGGGCTTTTGGGCACGCCCATTGAGTTACCATGCTGACAAACTCTTCCGTCCGTTGCTCTTGGTCGTGGGTTTCTTCTGGGGCAACGGCTGGGTGGCGTGACAAAAAGTCCGCTGGGTTTTTGGCACCAGGCCTGTATACTAAGTCAAATTGGTAATGCTGGAGTTGGATCGCCCACCGTTCGATTCCTCTGAATAGCGGGACGAGGGGCTGGTGATCCGTTACCACCCGAAATGGGTGTCCGCTCAGATATAGATGAAAATGGTTGCAGGCCCATTTGATGGCCAGCGCCTTCCGTTCGATTTGGGAGTATCTTGTCTCCGTTGCTGTCAGTGATTTGCTGGTGAAAGCTAGTGGGACCCATGTCCCTGGACTTGTTTCCTGGGACAGCAGCGCTCCAAGGCCTACGGGGATAGCGTCCACTATTAGTTCAGTTGGTCGCTCTGTGTAAAAATATGCCATAGTTGTCTTTTCTAACAATGTGGACTTCACCTTGCTGAAAGCTTCCTGTTCTTCCGGGCCCCACTTCCACACGCTGTCTTTCTTGGTTAGGTTTCACAACGGCTCTGCGACTGTTGTGAGGTTGGGTATAAATCTCCCGCAGTACGTTGCCATACCTAGAAAACTTCGAACTTTTGACGCCGTTGTGGGGGCTGGAGCTAGTTGAATTGCTTGCGACTTTCGGGGATCCACTTTAACACCCTCCTGGCTGAAAACGTATCCAAAGAATTCGATAGTCTTTTGAAAAAACTGGCACTTGTCTTTATGGAGAGTCACCCCGTGCTCCGCGAGGCAGTGGAGTGTGGCCCTGAGCCGCCGGTGATGATCTTCCAGAGTTGCTGAGTGAATTAAGATGTTATCACTGGCATTTAATACCCCTTGGAGCCCCGACAGGACTTCCCGGACTGCATTTTGGAAGATCTCGGCAGCTGATGATATTCCGAAGTTTAGTCTTTTATACCGTCTGAGCCCCAGGTGTGTTGAAAACGTAGTTATGTACCTGCTTTCCTTGGCCAACCTCAACTGGTGGTATCCTGCGTTGAGGTCTAATTTAGAAAACCACCGGGACCCATTAAGATCCGCAAGGATGTCATCCACGGTTGGTGTCAAATGTCTCTCCCGTCGGATTGCCTGGTTGGGCATGCGCATGTCTATACAGAGCCTGATTTGTCCAGGCTGCTTCGGCTTCTCAGCAGTTACCATGAGCGACACCCAGGGAGTTGGTCCGGTTACTTTTTCTATCACCCCTTGTTGTTCAAGTTTGAGGAGCTCTTGCTCCACCAACGGTCGTAGATGGAATGGGATGTGTCTGTGCCTTAAGGCCATGGTCTTCACCGACGTGTCAATGTGCAGTCGCACCGGAGGTCATTTCATGCTCCCTAGCCCTTTGAACAGTTGTGGGAAGAGCTCCAGGATGTCTTCTGTCTGAAGTATTCTCACCACATTTGCAAACGTCACTAGGCTTAGGTGTTCCGCGGTGTGACTCCCCACAAGGATGTCCGCTTCTCTATCGACCACGTGGAGCGTAGTTGTTACTTCATGATTTTCTGACTTCACTTGCACCGTAATTTTTCCTTTTGGCGGCAGGGGCGTCTGACTCCCATACGTGAGAATTTTTACCTTGGACGCGTGAGTTGGGGTATTGGGTTTAATTTCTTATAATGTTGGCTCCCCATCACATTGACTGAAGCTCCGTTGTCAATTAGGGCTGTGACGGGAGACCCTGCGATCTCAATTGCACACGTCGCCTCCGTTTTAGGTCACTTGCGAACGATGTGAGGAGGCACTCTTCTTCTTCGTCAGTGGACGGGTCTTCGAGGTATGCTCTGTGTTGCGGGGACACCTTCAGCGTCCGTGCCGTGTCAGGTTCTTCAAGCGAAAGGTGTCTCACTGCTTTCGTCGGTGGTCGTCGTCCGGCACTCCCTCTGCCTCGCATGCCCCCTCGGCATACACTGGAGAAGTGGTTCGGAATCCCGCACTTCGAGCAGGTCTTCCCTCGGGCAGGGCACTCATTCGGGGTGTGCTTTTCTTTGCCGCAATAGCATGAGCGTCACTTCCATCGCTGTGAACCGGACCTCGGACAGGTCGTGTGACCGTGCTAGGACAAGCATGTCTTCCAACGAGATCCTGGGTTGTCGGAGGATGAGCGTCCTCAACGTTTTGTTTCTGCACCCTTGGATGAGTTGCGCGCACACTTCTTTGACTAGATCATCTTCCGTGCAAGTGCTGGCGAACTCCCTCAAGCGTGCGTGGAACGCATCCATTGACTCTCCCTCTCTTTGACGGGCCTACCGCAACTTGAATCGTTCATAATCGGGGTTTAGTTGCGGGTCAAAATGGGCATTGAGTGCCCTCACCACTGCGTCGTAATCTGTGGGGGCCCCCGTGTTTGGTAAGTGCTTGAATAGCTTGTATATTTCATCCCTGGAGAAGTCTAGCAGCAATGACCTCTTGACGGCGCCTTCCGTTTCTCTGGTGGCGGTGAAATAATTGTCCAGCCGTCCAACCCACATGTTCCACCTTGGAGATGCAGTGGCGGGGTCAATCAATTCGCTAAACGGCGGTAGCACGCTAACTTGGGAATGCACGGGCGTGGCTGGGGCTGCCGCTGCCGCTTGCAGTGGGGCTACTGCTGCTTGGTCCATCATAGTTGTACCTGGCGATACCCCCTTCCGGTTTAGTCGCGATCACCACTGCTTGTGATTTTTTGATTGGGTTATTGTTTGCTCCTGGTGTAGCGGCTTTCTTTCCCTGCAGTGTCTATTAATGATGTAGCCTTGTCATGTAATGCTTTCCCCTCCTTTTACTAATGTCTTGTGGATGTGCTGCACCCAAACCGGTTGAATGTTATTCACTCTTTGAAGCTGGCATTTGCTACCCTATCATGTGCATTGCGATGCTTCAGCAAGTGTGCTAGCTACAGTCCTGAAGGTTCACTTACGATATTGGTAGCTGTTCTCCCAAGTATTGGGCTCTGATGGGCACTCTTGCAGCCTTTTGCCACTGCCTGCTGAAAAGGAAGTATTTGGTCTTGCCAATGCTTGTTGGTAGGCCTTGTTGCAGCGCATGCGCGCTTGAGCACAGCTGGGGGCTCCCGCCTTCTCAGACGCTCTTCCCTCGAACGCCGGTACCGGTGCTTCAGCGCATGCGCGCTTCTCTCTGATGAGCAGGCCGCAGCGCGTATCTGGATTCTCCGCGGGGCTCTGCCACGCCGACTGGAGCGGCGCTGACTCGAATGTCGTTGCGGTGCAGGGCGCGAACCCAGAGCTCACCCTCGACCGCCCGCGGGCGGTACCACATGCTCCGATCCGCTAGCAAGGCGGCTCCACGCGACCTCGACCACCGGGGCAGCCGGAGCAGGAAACTCGAAGGGCACGAAGGATCAGCAGCAGAGGTGAGGGGTCCTGGACACCGACACCCTCGTCCCCAGTGTTGGGCTCTGCAACAAGGGAGGGGGGGGTGTATGCATAGGGCTGGACGCCGAAATGACAGACACGGACACTTTGCTTACTGGTGTGGACCGGAAGTCACGAGTGAGTCCGGTCCCTTTATTTAAAGCCTTCTGGCCAACGCCTGGCCAGAAGGTGATACATTGTAGATGTGAGGTTCCGGGTTGGGGTCTCCATTCAGTATGAGCGGTCAACAACTAGACCGCTACAATCAGCACTTCTCTCTTTCAAAGCCAAAGGGGGAACTGGTGAAAACATGGATTATTATCAGCCCTCTCCTTAAATACAGAATAAAAGGGAGCATCATCATTCACGCCTTTGCAGAGAGCTGTGCTGGCAGACCCATAAAACTCACACATAGCCATCAAACATTTTCATGCAGCCCAACCCATGCCATCAATCTTATGTGCTAGAAAAGAAGAAAGGCTGACCCTGGCCTGCACATCTTAATATTGTTCGCAGAGCCTGTCTTCTTACTATATGGTTAATTCATTGTGGGAATAAAGTGGGGTTTGTGAGATCCTGTTTAAAATAATGAAATGAATAAGATTACCTTCGCACTTCTTTGTTCTGGTCGCCAGTATGTTCTCCCCTTCCAGGTCACAGTGTCTGTCCCAGTGTCCAGTCCCTGTGGTGGTGCACACTAAGTGCAGTGTTGGACGCAGGCTACTGAGGTCTGTGTGCGGCTCTTCATGAAAAATGATAAATAATCTGAGCCGGCGTCAGTACTCAGCAGCCCACTGGCAGCCTCTACCCCACCCTTTCACAACACATGTCAGGGTGCGGTGGGGTCAGATAGGGTTGCTGCCCCACCGCACACTGTGGCGAGATGCGATAGGGTTTGGGCGCCACAGCACTAGTTTATTTACATTTAGCTCCTGGCCCTGCAGGGCTTTAGCCTGCCTCATCCAGGGATATGTTTTCCCAGGGGTGGCTCCTCCGCAATGGCGGAGGAGCGTCACCCCACTGGCTCAGAGCTAGCACCTGAAAAATAAAAGAATGTCATTTCATTGTTTTAAATTTCAGTTGCTGTCTGAGCCGGCATGCAGTAGGGAGGGGCAGGTCAGGATTTTGGGAGAGGGGAGGAGGAGTGCTATGTGCACTTCTAAGTGCACATGTGTGTTTGGCCGGCCATCTCAAGCCTGCCAAACACACATGCGCACTTAGGTTTCTCCAACCCGGCTGCATTGAACAGCCAAGCTGGAGAAACCTCACAGAGTCCCTGACCTGAGTAGTGTGTCTTTTCAACCCTACTAAGGCCAATCCCTGTGCTGCTCTCATAGTATGAGGAGCAACACTGGGATTGCACAGGGAGTCGGGACCAGGAAGACTGAGACGCGACGCGGGAGGTGACTGGCAGCTGCGGGAAACTTTTCATTAAAAAAAATATATTATTAAACTCCACCCCCCTGCGCTCTCCCTCCCATGCTCCCCTCGCGCCCCCTGCCCCCGCCTCACCACTTTTTCTTTGTGGTGGCCGCCACTGTGCTTACCTCAACTTCATCAGGGTGCTGTCTGCAGATATGGCTTGGCAGAGCTGATTGCCTCACACTCCTCAGGGCTGTGAGATTGTTAGTCGAGCAGACGTTGGTTGAAGGTAGCCTGGCTACACATGCGCATTAGTGCTTTAAAGCCTGGATAAGGAGGCAAATGTGACTGGGGGGCCTGTTCTTGGCACTGCCCTCTGTTCGCATTACACTTATCTTTTTATTGTTTTTTATTTTATAGTCTTTTTTTCTAAATTAGTAAAGAAAACTCTTTGGGGAACAAAGTAAACTGGTTGGATCCCAATGCCCACCTCAGCGAGCTGCTACTGGAACAGAGTACCAGAGAAAAGTCCCCCACTGCACAGGAGAAAGCATATTGGTCGGGAAGCATCTCTCAGGCTTTGTAGCATGACTGGACTGCAGGAAGAAAGAGAGGCCGCGAAGGCAATGCTGCACCAAGAAGGAGGGCTCTCAAAATATTCAACTACGTACAGAAGCATCACAAGACAGATAACGCCGTTGGCAGCAATAGATTACACGAAAGGTAAATGGGGGGTTTGGAAAGGAAAAGTTCTGGTGATAGGAGAGTCTAGAAGAAGGTGAAATGCCCACTTAGATGAGTGAAAACTACGTAGAGTAAAGAAAGGGCAAATGCGGAAGGGTTAAATAGGTGAAAGGCAGTGCAAAAGCTACACTGATTGAAAAGGGGAACAGAAAAAGAGAAAATGGAAGACAGCAGTGTATGAGAAGAGCACCTATGAAAAACAATATCCGCACCTCCTACATTAAAAACAGGATAGGTGCCCGAAGATGTCATTTTACACAGGAGGATGGATCTGTGTCATGTCAAACTCTTGAAGTGATGCCGGCCAGGAAACAGATGTTGCATTCTTCCACTTTGTGCTCTTCAACCATGTCTGGTTTGTCCTTTGCTCCTCCAGAAAGAACAATTATCCAGAAGCAACTGATAAGGTTGAAGGTGCTGTGAAATTTGGCAGTCCCTCATAATTAAATAAATTCATTATTAGCTCACTGGATTTAACACGTGTCTTTTTGATAGCATTTATGCCACTGTAAACTATACAAAATGCACAATGAAGGACCCGCATTGGACATAAGGAATGAGTCAGAAGTTGCTTCAGCAATTTAATCATTGAATTCTGCCATCTGGCATGTCTTATAGGTTATCAATTCGTGCACGGCCAAATCAGCCTGTTATTGTTTTCAAATAGATGAATCGAGTATCATGAAATTGGGTAAGCGCATAAGCAGCAAAAACAGTGGTATGCGGTTATACATACAATATAGGTTATCCTTACATCAAGGGCTAAGGGACGCTTAAATTACACCAGGCTGAACATTCTAGCCAGCACACTCTGGGAACAGCTGTTAAAGTTTTCCTGTGTCCTGTACAGGTTCACCATTATAGGGAAGAGGTGATCTTCCTCATTGGGTTTAAAAGCGCAGGATTAAACATGATAAGGTATTGGAAAGCACTGAGGAAAATAAATGTAAACCATCTGCTATCAGGCAAAAATTAAGCTAGATTGGAAAACTCTGAATATATGTAAATCCACCAGATAGAAAAACACTGCAAAAAGCCCAAAGCTTACTCAGACAGACACAGTGCACTAAAATTAGATCATGCTTTTCACTAACACGATATCTCTAGACTTGAACAAAACTGTTTACATCTGATTGAAAATTATGCATCATTGGGGACGCTATTGATGGAGGTCAATGTACCTTCTTTCCACAGAGGTCAGTGCCCCCCAGTTTCATAAAAAATGCTGTGAAACAACAGGGACCAACTAATTGGAGCACAGGGAAGCAACATTATAAGATCATGTATCACATTTCCTATGAAATCTTCCCCTGTGTCAGTTGTGTGACCACAAGTCACTTGTCTGTGGAATTTGTTTGTTTGGGCAAAGGGGCGAAGACAGTAAAACCATGTATTGTGGGACATACAATCACAGCATGAAAGCGTGCAAGTCTATCTACCCTATGCCATCACTCTTAAACATCAGTGAATGCCCTCACGCAGCCATGGGATTGAGCATATATCCGGTGAACCTCGTCCACAGAATATTGCCCACTTTTGCAAAAGAACAGATGTGCATACATGAAGAATAATAGGCAGTGGTACCAGGTTCCCTAATGATAGTGAAAGAGAAACAGGTCTGCGGGTGCGCCTGCAGTTCATCCCATCATCCACTCCTTTGGAAAACGCTTTTCTTTCATTGTACCTGAATGTTTTATATTCCTTTAATTTGAGACTTTAAACTTGCTACATTCCTTCACTTAATCGGTTTGCGATAGTGTCGACGAAGCAGTTCATATTTAATGAGTAGGTACAGTAACATGAATCCATATCTTTCGACATCTACTGTACACTCATTGTACTTTAAGCGCTTTTAGGAACTTGCCATATGGCAACCTATAACAAGCGCTCTTCTGGTTTCATCAGACTTGCACACGAGCTGCATATGCCATGCAAAGAGTTAGATATTCAGAAAGACGAGTTGATTTTCTAAGGACCTTGCTAATTTTAATATGTAAGATTACAATTAAAAGTATAAATATGTTCTAAACCAGAGAGAGAGAGAGAGCTGCCAAAAGGACTTCGGGGGACAGGAATTATGCATACTGCAAGATTTTTTGGCAAAAAATTACGTTTATTGTTACATCATTCAACAATAAAATATGTAACATTTGAAACATTGCAATAATGTTCCATTTTCCCTTTTAAAATCTAATTTTTGCCATGCAGATTTTATCAAAATGCTGTTTGCTTGAGAATGCTTGAGAATGCTGTAGGTCTCTTTGAAACGTGTTGTGCTGCCCTAGACACCGCACGAGTCCATCCCCCACATTTAGAAGCTTTATAAGTGACCACAAAGGGCGATTCTGTTGATGTAGAAAGTTGATACACAGAACAATGGGTCTGTGGAGCAACATGAGACATATAGGGCCATATGTAGGTGGGCTAATACCGGTCGGTAACGGCCGAAAATCGGTACATTTTCCGTTACCGACCGGTATTTAGCCCTTTGAGATGTAGGAGGCTGGATTGAAGGATTCGGTAATTTACCGATTCGGTATTTTAAGAAATCGGTAAAATACCGAATCGGTAAATTACCGAATCCTTAAATCCTATGTAGGGAGCACTCAAGTGAGTGCATTTTTGGTTTAAGGATTCGTTATTTACCACCAACTACAAGTTGATGGTAAATACCGAATACCTTTTCAAAAGCAATTTTGTGCTTTTTTAAAAGTGCCATGTGGCAGACATACATGCCCTTAGGGCATGTATGTGCGCCACATGTGCACACATGCACGATTCAGGGGTGCAACAGGGTGTCAATGTGACACCCTGCCACCCTTGAATATACTCCCCCTATTACCAATTCGGTATTTACCGAATCGGTAATAGTGAATTGCTTCCCATTCATTCCTATGGGCCTCCAGGCCCATAGGAATGAATGGGAAGGTATGCCTTATTACCGATTCGGTAAATACCGAATCGGTAATAACGAATATTACCGAATCAGTAAAATTTACCGATTTTTTTTTTACCTACATTCTATTTACCGATTCTTAAATACCGAATCGGTAAAATTCGGTATTTAGGAATCGGTAAATATAAATAACCTACATATGGCCCATAGTCTTTTCTAGCCACTCCCTAGGTATAGCATATATTGTGTGGAGTCTACTAAGTATTCCGACACCGGTCATAAAAGAGGCACCCGGCAGGATTGCTCCCTTTCTCCACTATTGTTCGACATCTATAATGAGCTGCGTGGTCAGCTTCTGAGGGGAGATTGTCAGGTTATCCCTTTCAGTTCATGTCATTATAAAAATAAAATTACATTGTATGCATCTGATTTAATAATATCTACTTCGGATCCTGTCCAAACTATTCCCAGGGTGGAAATTTTAGTGAAAGAATTTTGGGCGTTATCGGGCTATTCGGTAAACAATCTGAAGTCCGAGGTGATGTGTTGGAATGTAACAGATCGGAGGGGAGAGGTACAAGATGAGCTTAGGTACCTTGGGATTACTATTCTAAACTTATTAGAGGCAATACCCCAGTATAATTTGGAGAGGGTAGCAAAGGAGGTCGAAGTTCTGCTTGCCAGATGGAGGAACCTCCCCCTGACAATATTTGGGAGAGTAAATTTGATCAAAATGGTGATACTTCCCAAATTGACATTCCTTTTTAATTGCACACCATAGACATTCCCGAGAATTGCAATAGGTAAGATCCAGAGAAAAATAGTCAGCTTCTTTTGGTCATTTAGAGGAGCTCGGCTTGCGTGGAAAGAATTGAGGCATAGTCTTGAAAAGGGTTGTTTAGCTTTTCCAGACCAATATTTGTACTACATGGCTTTTCCGTTTAAAAACTATAGGGTGCTCTTAGGTAATCTGGGGCCCTCAACTTGGGGAGGCATGTGGGAAGAGACGGTAAGGGAGTGGGACTCAGAAGGATTTTTTGTACAAGTTTGGGGCAAGAACATTTTAAAAAAAGGTTCAGTTTAAGATCCTAAAGGCAGAATTGACCCTTTGGCTTGGAGTTAGGATTTTGGATATGGACTATTTCTTTGATTTCTCTCCAATCTGCGATTAGCCAGGCACCCTAGAGTGTTATGGAGAGCTGGGATTATAGTCTTGGGGGGGGGGGGGATCTGTTAACCATGCAGGGTATGCTGCCCTGGGAAGTATTATTGGCAAAGACTGGCAATTTCCTTCCCAGATTCAAGCATCTCCGGTCTTCATCTTGGGCTGCAGTCAACGCACCAGAGATTGGGGGCGTGTGGGAATTTGAGTCGGAATTGCAGGACGGGACCCCTAGGAATAAGGAGGTCGCTTTGTGGTATTGGGCGCTGGACAACGCTAAGGACAGGAAACTAAAGACATCGTACTCTGTATGGGAAGGAGTCATTCAGGAGACTGAGCTCCAAACAGTATGGCAAACATCCTTAAAACTACTGTATTCTGTGGTAAAACCAGCCAACCTTAAGTGCAGCCATTTTTTTATTACCCTCAACCAAAAGATAGCAAAGTTTGTTCAAGATCCCACTCCAAGATGTTGTCAGTGCGGTCTTATAAGAGCCAAAAAACAACATCTTTTTTTATGTGTCCAGAAATTAAAGACTATTGGCAGGAAGTGGAGAATGTGGTCAATAATATCTTTGGGGCGAATATAACACTAAGCTTAACACTAGTTTTGATGGGGTGGAAATCTGCCCCAGTCAACCTCTAACAAGACCGCAGAGGGCTCTGCTGTTTTATCTGATGCTTTAAGCCAGGAGAGGGATCTGTAAGCACTGGAAGGATTCATTACACCATAGAGTGATAGACTGGCTTCAGACTGTTAGAAGCACATGTTGAATGGATATTGGCTGCAGACCTGGGGGTGGGGGGGCAATCGTAGTTGGCTGCGGGTCGACTTTCAAAGATGGAGCAGAATGGTAACAACTTAAAGATGGGTCCTATGATTACACCTGGGCAAAGCCGGAAACCAGGTATCTGCTTGGACTAGTTTGGCAGGGCCAGTGAAGGTATGCAACAGGCCTGAGGTTGGGATGGTAATCGTAGAAATGGCCTAGTTTTGCAGACAGTGGAGTTGTGAAGACAAAAAAAAATGTCAAGGGACCTGTGGGTTCAGCATAATAACTTACATTATATCAAAATCTGTCAGCAATAACTAGAAGCTGTAATTACAGCAATATCAGAGGCATTTTTCAATTTACAAGGATCTTCCCATATTCACCACTCGAGAGCTACATATTTTATCCTTTGCCAGGATTTCCTACAAACCATGACCACAAAAAAGATAATAGTGCTGTGACAATATAATGATTAAATGTTTATTTTATAATGTTTCTTCAAATACTTTACCTGATTAAACAACCTTTTAGAGATGAAAATTAAAAAAAACTTCAAGGCGTTCTAGAAAAATGAAAAGTACAATAATTTGGCACAATACTCCATTTACAGAGCCCAATTTTCTAACTCATCCTGACATTTTAGGCGCAGAGGTGTGTCCCCCATCTTATTATTTTGCTAATTTTCTTTGTAGTACAGTAGATAAAGTTCCCTGTCCAGTTCTATTCAGTTCCACTTGGCGTGTTCGGCCTCTGGAGCCAGTTGGCCTCGGTTTTTTCAAAGCTGGTTGTGGTATTTATCTGTCACAAGTGGCGGCTCCTCCGCTAAGGCGGAGGAGCTTCACCCGACTGCTCAAAACGAAAAATAAAATGATAATAACTAATTGTTATTATCATTTTATTTTCCCTATTGCAGTCAGTCGTTGGGCGTGGCTGGCCAGAGCAGGGGAAGAGTGGTGTGCACTCCCTAAGTGCACATGAACTGTTTAGCCAGCCTTCTTGGGCCGACCAAACAGTTCATGCGCACTTTTCATGTTCCTACCAGGCTGCATTACACAGCCTGGCTAGGAACATGCACAGGCTCCCTGTTCCAGTCTGAGCGCCGATCCACGGCGCCCAGACCAATCACAACGCTGCATTGAAGCTGTGTAATTTGGCTCAGGCGAGCCGGTCTGCCCGGGTGCTTCCTGCTGCTGTGGGCCGAAACGGTAAGATGACGAGGACGGAGGAGAGACAGCCGCCGGCCGTGAAAGGTAAGTCCTTTTTTTCTTTTATTACATTCCTCCTCCCTCTCCCCACGACCCCCGTCAGGTAGCAGTTGCTACTGTCTGTCACCCATGTCGCTTGCACTGTAGAAAATACCAAAACCATGTAGACTAGACTAGAACAGTGGAGCCTTGCGTTCACGAAGTTCTAGAATGTCAAGTGAGGAGCCTGAGCACTCCGGAATTGGCAGTTAGTTTGCTGTTGCTGCAGTGTATGGAATAAACCTGATGCTTCACTTCAATCTCTTGTCTGCTTATTGAGTAACCCTCTTATCTTCTATTGAACACTTGCATTAATCTGTACCACTGTAAAGAAGGTCAGTCATAACAGGCAACTGGCCCCAAAGGGTGACACACGGGCCTGCTGTAACTTTGATCAAATCCTCGCTCAACTTTATGAAATTGATGTACAGGAAAAAATAGAATAAATGTCATTCCTAAGATTGGTTCTTGTACTTCTTGTTTAATAATGTGTATTGTAACTAATGAATTAACTGACAGTCCCAATCCACACACTCTCAGTTTAGGCTACTAATTGTACAGGCACCGAACCAGGCATTGAAACTGAGATGGTATGATCATGCTATACATTTTAACTCAGTTGAGTGTGCTGCATGGCTTAAATTAATCTTTTAAAATTACTTAGCTGGGCCCTGACTAATATGCTTTCTTATGCACCTTAGTGATACTGTGAAATCATAAATTTGAAATACTGATTCATAGAAAGAGGGTCTGTGGAATTTCACAATTGTAATCTGCACTTACAATGATGGAAAATCTAATATGGTGGATTTTCCACCTCAGTAGATTTTGGCATGACAGGCCTACACGGACGTTTTCCGGTTAGAAGGAAGTCACTGAACTCTTCGAACTCCCCGAAACGTATAGATTTGCACGTATTCTCGAGTATTCCTGAAACCTGATAGAATGAGACTTCTTCTGCCAGGCACTGATGACCTGTTTGTAGCTATCTTAGTCCAGTTTCTACAGACGCCTATTTCTGTTTAACCTGTGGATTCTTTTGCAAGGACTAACTCAACTGGACCCTCATTATGTAACTGAATGTGCACAGTGTGGCTTAACTCATTATAGGATTGATTCATGTTCTACCAGGTTCTTATCTACACCTTGAAAAAGCCCTAGGTTTGCTGGCCCATAGAGGGCAAAAGACATGTTGGCTGAAGCTTTACAACCTTACAAAACATTGAATTTACATGGCATGACATATGCATGAAGTGGATATCGAATAATAGACTTGTTTAGAAAATTACATGCATAATAATGGGCTTTGCATTATTATATGTATGAATCTCCTTGATCAACTATAGCATTTACATATCTGTAATATTTGTGTACATGATTTTTGTTGGTAAATAATTTGTATATAACAAGGTGTATGGGCTTTGACCTAGTCGAAATCATTTATAATCAATAAAAAAAGTTGTCATAACCAGATCTGGTATCATAGGACTGAAGGAAGGAGTGAACAGCCCGTTGACCGTACCTTATAGCATTCACATGCCCCTTGCAGGTAGATTTCCATCCTAGTAATTCATGCAAATTGTTAGAAATGGGGGTCTCTAGTTGGCAAATGTAGGTACCTTTGTCCAAATAGGGACCCTTGCTTCTAGTCAGTGAAAGGGGGATACACTCCTGAATAACCCCTGCTCACCCCCTTGGTAGCTTGGCACAATCAGACAGGGTTATCTCAGAGGCAGTGTGTAAAGCATTTGTGAACACATACAGTAATACAGTGAAAACACTACAAATGGACACCACACCAGTTTAGAAAAATAAGTTCTCTTTACTAGGCTTAACACAAGACCAAACGACAAAAATCCACAATACTGTAATAAAAATATGACTTTCAAATGGTAGAAATAGCTTAGTTCAATGTAGATGGAAAAAGCAACGCTTTACTCTCAAAGTACCTTGGATGCGTTATGCAAAACAAACAAAAGGGTCGCAGGGAAGGTGATGCGTCGGTTCCTTGCTTCAGGGGAGGTGATGCGTCGGTTCCTTACTGCAGTGCAGGGGAGGTGATGCATCAGTTCCTTACCGGAGAAGAGGTGATGCGTCGGTTTCTTACTGTGATGCGGTGCGATGCAACAAGATGGCGCCTCGATGCGATGCGTCGGTCCGATGCAACGTGACAAAATGGTGTCTTTGATGCGATGTGACAACGTGGATGCTATGCCTGATGGCCGTGCAGCAAAATCGATGAACTTTGGAGCTGCAACAGGACCTGAGACACGCTTCTCCGGTAATGTGACAGCGACCTCTGCGGTGGCAGCACGCTTCTCCGGTGAGGCGACACGCTTCGTCTGCGATGCGACGGTGAACAGCGGCGGCGGCACGCTTCTTCGGCGATGCAATGGCAACTGCTGCGGCAGCGACACGCTTCTCCTCATTGCGTCCTGCTTCCAGCTCCCAGCAACAACAGTCTCTAGAGGTCCTAAACAGCTGCAGGCACCTCTAAGTAGGTTGGAATTCCCAGCAAGGAAATTCAGGAGGAGCTGGTGGTGAAGTCTTTGTGTCCCTGAGACTTCAGACAGGAGGCAAGCTTAGTTCAAGCTATTGGAGATCTTCCTCAAGATGACAAAGCAAACAGCAAAGTCTTTTTCTCCTTTCATTGGCAACAAGTAACCACTGCAGGCCAACCCCAGACAGCAAACTGCACAGGGGCAGTAATCCTCCTTCAGCACATCCGGTTTCTTCTCCTTGGCAAAGGTTCCTCTTGATTTCCCAGAAGTGATCTAAAGTTCTAGGGTCTGGGTCCCCCTTTTTATACAGACAAATTTGTTGTCTCTGAAGGCAGAGAGTGTCTGTACCTAGTCCAAACCAGTTCTGTTCTCCTGGGTGCAGCTTCCTGGCAGGAGGTGGAGGCAGCATTGTTTGAGAGCAGACCTGGCCCAGGTAGCTGAAAGAAAATCTCCTTCCTCTACTCTATATTCTATGAGGACTCAGGTCAGCAAAAGGAAATCTCCACCCCCCACTCTCTATTCAATGCAGTTCCTATTCAGCCCAGCCCTGACCCATCAGACTACTGGAGCCAGGGCCCTCACCAGCCTCCTGTCACTCACAAGCCAGACATGGAATACACAAACCTAGCAGAGGCATGCTGAATGGTTAGGCAAGAAAATACCTACTTTCTAAAAGTGGTATTTTCAAACACAGAATGCAAAAATCACCTTCACTAAAAGATGTATTTTAACATTCTGAGTTCAGGCATACTAAACTCGAATTTCTACCTAGTTCCCTGAGTCAGTTAGGATTATAAGATGTTATAATCAAACTGCCCATTCTGGCCTATGGGAACAGGTAGCCTTGCAATAGTGAACAAGCATTGGCATAGCCAATAGGTCTTGCCTTTGGTACCTTATAAGTGTTTAGCCATGCAACAGTTGCATAACTAAATACTTATAAGGTCACAAAAGTGAGAACTATTGGCTATGCAAAGCGAAAGTAAAAGTGATCACGATCAAACATCAAAGCGGCCGCTAAAGTGAAAGTAATCACGGTAAAGCGCGGCGCGCACGCCCGCGCACATGCACTGTAGCTCCAGGCTGGCCTGGTAGCACTTTTTGGAGCCCTCTCAATAAGTCTCGCCAGACCAGCGCATGCGCTGGGTTAGGCGAGTGGCCGTCTGACTTTTTAAAGCCTGCTTTCATGAATTGGGCACCTGGTGCAATACACAATATACATTTAGCTTAAATAATCTAAGGCCAGAATGAATGTTGCTCTTGACATCTGCGGCTCCCACATGCTCATCCTTGTAGGCCTATTTTGTTGTTAGCTTTTGAGAGAATGAGTAGGCATAGCTCATGGTACATAACCTGCAGTGCATCACAAACTCATTAGCATTTCCCCTCCAATTCCTTGGTACTGTTTGTCTTCAACAGTATGTGCTGCACTCTTGGGCCTGCCAATAAATCTTGAGGGGAAAAGAATTAAAAGCCCTACCATCTGTTTTATAGCAGCAATGTCAAAAGTATAAATGAAACATATATGTTGCCTGAAATAAATCTTACCTAATAACATGTAGGGTAATTTGGAAATCTCTCTATTGTGCATTAAATCCTGTCCTCCCTGTGACACAATGTGTCTACATGCCACTTCATTCCATCATTTGCTTGTGGATCTGATAGCTATGAATAATTAGCAGGCCTCCTTCTCAGGTGTTTGTGGCTGACTGTTTAAAACCACTAAAAAGAATGTATTCTGTACGTGGGATGCCTTTACCAACTAAAGTAGAGGGGAAAACACAAAAACAGAACCCGTAGGGGAATAGCTTAGTCTGTGTGATTCAGATGGGGTATGAATCTCAAATTTCTCATCTAAAAAATGTAGTAGTCCGCAGGGTGGAGTGGTGAGATGAACAAGGTTGGGTGAAAAACGATGTGTTGGAATTCTACCCCGAGCGAATGCCACCTATTTACTGCATTCCTCCCATCACCTTTTAGATGTTTGATTGCAAGTAGTATGCATGGAAACCTGAGCCTGTCACAGCTTTCCAAGCCTACTATTGCCAATGATTGTGAATTCCAAAAAGTAGTACATTTGTACCCCTTCAAGGAGTACTTCTGTAGGTGCAGATTTACAATTTGTTTGCTAAACCAGTCAACATACACATTTAAATTTCATCTCTTGAAAGAAAGTGAAAAGCTCTTAGCAAAATGAGAACAAATAGAAAAATGTACACAGACATAGTAAATAAAACTCAGGGCTGCCAGACCCAACCACCAATCCAAGAATGCATTTGTAGGATGCCACAACCAAACAACTCTCTGAAGCTACTTCCCTGCATGTTCCACCTGGGCCTGGTAGTTCTCCCTGGAAATGCATGACTATAGTAACAAAAGCCTCCACAATGGCATGGAGACCCTGCCATGGGATAACTTATTTTAAATGTACTTTCTGTGCACACACTCTTCTTTGACTCTGCTACGAGGAGCCTTGATGGTAGTTGTCAAATCGGTGCATGCAAGTAAGGCTCAATATTTTCATTCTTCACTTTTCACAAATCATTTTATCAAGTGATTGACGGTCACAAATACTAAGCCCAGTTGCAAATAGAGGTGAGTGTGACTGCAAACTAATAAGGCTAGATGACCCTGAGCCAAGGCAGGGGTGTGATATGGCTCTAAGAGTCCAAGCATGAGCCAAACCATGAACACTTTTGGCATGTATCTCATGGAAAAACATAATGTATACATATGATACAGTCTCTTTAAAATTCAAATACGTGTAGTTCTTTAACATGTGGAAGCATTTAACCTTAGTACCTAAGATGATATCATTGCATAGATAGACATTTATTAAAAGTGATTCTTTTTTAAACATGAACATAGAAAGATTAATGGCTCGCCTACCACCCAACGACAATGCCATTTGTGAACTAAGAGGCAAGTCATGTAAACCCTAAACATGGCCTAGAACCTTATAGACTATTAAATCAAACATTATAGTCTATTAAATCAAACATGATAGGTGCTTGTACAGAGCGCTACCTGAACTCAAGAATTTAAAAATGCTCTCATATGTGATAATTAAGAAAAAGGAGGCTCTTGAAATAAAATGTTTGCCTAGGCCAAGCGGGGAGACTGGAATTGGTTCCTGGTTAGCTGGTTTTAGATTTTCACATTTTGAAATACAGCCAGCAGATGTATATATCTTTGTTTCTGTCATTTACTACTGTTTTACAACAAAGGTCACTGTTTTGTCTTTCATTCTTGGTCCTCAACTAAAAAATCCAACATAGGATGGCAGGCCCGACGCAGTTCACCCAGATCCAACTACCAAGCTAAGGATACCTTTATTTGTGGGGTGCAACACCCTAAACACCGCTCCTAAAGCTATGCCCCTGAGAACCTGACCATATGGGAAGCAACTGTAACTCCTCCCTTGGCAGCACAGGGCTTTCATTTTGGTCTGTCTGATGGTGTCTCCCAATAGCCTTTCGCTCTTAGATGCTCTTAGAAGACCTTTTGCATGTGTGTGTGTGTGTGTGTGTGTGTGTGTCTGTGTATATATATATATATAATATTGTGATGCTATACTTTTATGTTTGAAGTGTAAATAAAGTATAACATTGTATATGTAAGTGAGTGGGTGAGTGTGTAACTGTATAGGTGAGTGAGTGGCTGTGTGAGTGGCTGTATGGGTGACTGACTCAGTGTGTGAGTGGCTGTATGGGTGAGTGAGTGGGTGCATGAGTGGCTGTATAGGTGAGTTAGTGGATGTGTGAGTTGCTCTATGGATCAGTGAGTGGGTGTGGAATGCTTGTATGGGTCTGTGAATGGGCATGTGAGTGGTTGTGTTGGAGTGGGTGTATGAGACATTCTATGGTGGGTGTGAGTGGGTGTGTGAGTGGTTCTGTGGATGATGTCATTTGAGATGTCATGAGTGATGTCACTGACCGTGTCTTGAGTGATATATTAAGTGAGGTGATAAGCAGTGCATTGTGGGGGCCTAAGTTATAGTTAGCTCAGGTAACTATAACTACTGATTTTCTGTGGTTTTGTATGAGTGAAACCTGAGCCTAACTATAATGTCCCTGTAACCTTTGGATGTTCAGTGAAGTTCTATGGTGTTTTTGATTTTGTTTCTCAACTGAAACCTGTAAACTTTGAGAGTGGGTGTGTGAGTGGCTGTATAGGTCAGTGAGTAGGTGTATGAGTAGCTGTATGGGACTGTGAATGGATGTGTGAGGAGCTCTATGTGTCACGTTCCGCGTTCCTGGTCTCCTCGGAGCTGTGCTGATGCTGAATGGGGTCCACCTCTTGACCTCCCCAAGTCCGGATTATAAAATAGCGCGGACTAGTGAAGTGGTCAAGCGAGGGAAGGAAAGGGTAGGGACTGCGGGGAAGGAGATCTGCAAAGAGAAAGCACACAATCAATACTTATGTAGTGATACCAATTCTCGTGGGCATATAGTGGTTATCTGAGGGATACTCTAGGGTTCCGCCCCACCCATACCTGAAAAGAAAAGAGAACAAACAGGACAGTTGTGGCGGGGTTGTTCACTGTGTGCTTTCCCTCCTGTCAAACAAAATAATGATACTTGTCTACTCTCTGCGAGAATAATTGTCTTTCCTCAACAGGGGAGTTAGTCAAGCAAATAGGGGCGTGAGCGGGGTTCGTCTCCTACGTAAAGCATACCAAAGCCCCAATCTCATCTATACCCCTACATGTCAGAAACAAACAATACAGGGAAGCAATGTCTCCCGTGAGGGAGTCTTACTGCCGGTGGGTGTGGTGTTTCTCTCCCAGTGGGCCCTCCAGCAGCTGAACGGACTGAAGAGACTGGCTTGGTAACTGGGCGAAAAGATGGTAATCTTGGGCGTTCCTCTGCACGAGACGTGGCAACCGTCTCTCCAACAGAGGAACAAATTATGCACCCCACGACACTTTAGCACTCCTCTGCATGAGGCTCCTCCTTGGAGTCTCCCCAACAGAGGAGCGAACAGGGAAAGCACCAACTCCGGGTTGGAATAATGGCACAAGAAGCTTTAGCGCTCCTCCGCACGAGACGTGGCACCAGTCTCACCAACAGAGGAGCGAACAAGGGAAGCACCAACTCCGGGTTGGAGAATGGCACACGAAGCTTTAGCGCTCCTCTGCACGAGACGTGGCAACAGTCTCTCCAACAGAGGAGCGAACAAGGAAAGCACCAACTCCAGGTTGGAAATGGCACCTAAGTATACTTTAGCACTCCTCTGCACGAGACGTAGCAACAGTCTCTCCAACAGAGGAGCGAACCCGAAAGACATCGACTCGGGGTCGGGAATGGCTCTACCAGAATTACTCACGGCTTGGAAGCGGGAGTCTCAGAAGCTGGCCGTCGGGTCTGAACATCACACGGAACGCCGGGACTGCTTACAGCAATGGAATAACCAGTGCCTGTCAGTACTTCCGGGCTCACAGATAAAGGTTTGGCGCACGCATGCACGTTACGTGAAACGCGCCTCGCGCTGTGCCTCATGGGAAACGTAGTCTTTTCCCGGATATTATCGGGATGGGGGCAGTCAGTGTTTACCGGGTGCTCGGCCTGACAGTACATCCGCCTTTCCGAGAACACTGACTGGCGCTCGGTTTACCAGGGTACCTTGCATGAAATGCAGCAACCAAACGGGCAGCATGTACCGCGGTGGCCGGTTCCCAAGAGTTTTCTTCCGGCCCATACCCTTTCCAAGCCACCAGGTACCATAACTTGTCTCTCACCACCTTGGAGTCTACGATACCTTGGACCTCATACTCCCGATCATGTTGTACCCATATAGGCACTGGTCGTCTTTTTACCGGACAGTGGGAAGGTTTAAGTAGGGAAACGTGAAAGACCGGGTGTATCCGAAGGGATGTAGGCAACCTTAGTCTGACTGCTACAGGGTTAACATGCCTGATCACCCGGTAAGGACCTATGAATTTCGGGTGAAAAGTGCTGTATTTTCTGAACCTGATGTTCTTCGTAGAAAGCCAGACCCACTCCCCTTTTTAGGTCTCGCCTGCGAACGCAGCGCGAAGCGCTGCTTTCGGCGAGATCTATTGTTGCTGACTTGCCTCGGAAGTGGGACAGGAGATGTGCACGCGCAGGCTTTTGGCGGATTTGAGTTGGTGTACGCGCACGTACACCAACTCGCACGTGTGCACATCTCCAGTCCCCCTTCCGTCCACGCAAGCCAGCTGCATGCAGTAACTGCGCCACCAAACAGCCACCCCCAGCCAGTGAACGCGTACTAGATCGTTGAACAACAAACACACACACCAGCCCCCACGTTACAACTGAGCCCCACTCACCGGGCTCTTTTGTGGCTGCTACAGGCTCCGTCTCAGGACTCCCCTGGTCTAATCTCCGCCTCACATGACCTGGAACACGCGGGGCTTCCCTCACTCATGGGAGCCCCGCACTTGCATCGGCGGCCTCTGCTGCCACTTCCGACCCAGGGCTTCTCATTACTTCTGCCGCCACCGCCACCGCGGGGCTCTCCCTCAGGCATGGGAGCCCCGCGTCACCACTTCTCCTCTCGGACAGCCACTCCGTGCGCGCGGGCTTCCCGCGGAAGGCGGAAGTCCCGCCCCACGACAGGCATGACGCTGCCTGACTTCCGGTTTTCGCGCCGAATCGGGCCGGCGGCGGTGATACCTTCACTCCTATTGTAGGGTGATATGCTCCACTGAATTTATTTTGCTTTGTGCAATGCTTGCCTTTAAAATGACTGCGCAGAATCCATCTATCCCCATCTGCACGGCTCGTCATTCGCGCAGGCGGAGATAACTCCTCCATGATTAAGGTAATGAGTAGTTTGGGGAATGTAATTGTGTGTGGCCCAGTGATCATCTTCAGAGCTGTATTGATGGTTGCTGCTGTCGCAATTACAAGCCAGCCTTAAAAATTATTGGGGATGTGAGGAGAAAACGCTACATAAACAGATTGAAAAGGGAAACACCTTGCTACATTAACAAAAATAATTACCTGGGTGGTTCAGCTTTCTGTTTATGAAAGTGATGAGCCTCTAACGACAGTAAGGTTGTGCTAATGGTGGAAGTGGATATATGCACTTTTTTTACCCCACCATGAAATGCAGTGGTGAAGGCATTGTAGAGTTTTCCCCCTTGGAGGTATGAATAGTTTTTGGTTAGTTTGGCGATAGTAAAGATTCTGTACTTTAGTCCAGGGACCCGCATCAGTCTTTGAAAGTGGGGTTCCACCGATCTAAAACCCTAAAGTTCGCCAAACCCCATAACCCAGGGAACTGATTTAGAGTGGGTATCAATGTAGCTCTGAGAGTGGTATGTTACAGCATCCTACTGTCTACCTTAACAAGAAAACTACTGCCTAAAATGTCTTTCTTATCCTTACACTTCTAGAGTAGGTGAAAGAGGGGGAAAATGTGTTTTAGCATTGCGCTTATGAGACTGAACTCAAGTGATTGATTTGGTTTAACACACCACTGAAGCATTGTACACCACAGCATACACACAATTCAATTGCCAATGAAGAGATGATTTGTTGGCAATGAAAGGGGTGAAGGTGTGGAAAATGGTATGAAAACTTTACCTCTTGCCTCCCTGGACGTCTGCTAAAACCCCTCTTTTCTGCCTCACAAAACACAAACGTATTCCTCTGGTACCTACTTTCTTCCCCCTCTTCTCACTGCTCTGCCAAGCTCTTCCCCAGTCGTCCATCTACACAAACCTCTTGCTCCTTATTACCTGTTCATCCTCAAAACGTCCTCTGCTTCCAGTTGACGATTCTTTCTGCGACAGTACTAACTACTGTAGTAGGGTCAAAAGAGAATCTGTCACATCCACAGATTCCTTAGTTATCTCGAACTATGCTCCTCGTTCAACAAGAACTGGGTCCTGACTTCAAGCCTCTATTAAAACCGAGTTGCTCTATCACCCCTTGCTTCTAATAATGGATTTGCAGTGTATGCAAAAATGAGTGTTGACTAATGAAGCTTGCCCTATGGGATTAATAATTAATGTGGTGAACCAGAACTGTGCAAAACTTCGGTCGGGTCCTGGGGCGTTACAGAGAGTTCTTACTTTGGACATTCAGTGCAAGTGTGAACTTGTGGAACGAGTACTCTATGCAAAAATAGCTGATGTTTAATCTTGGCATATCTTTTTTTTCACTCCTTACATGCTAATTCATATTTCATTTCTGCTGGTTTGTTTAATCATTGCCACTTTTACCCAAATGTAGTAGATGGTTTTGAGGTCTCTGACCATCACCTACTAATGACAAAACTGTTTTTGGTGCAAAATGTATTGTGTAGGATGTTGTAGAGGTATAATATAAGTCTGATATAAATGTAACAAAGCCTTGCGTGGGCTCCACAATGACAGTGTTGGTTTGGTCTTTTATTTGTAAACACCAAATTCCTCCTCACCCACTCTACCTGGTTGGTACACCTCTGCAATAGGTCATGCCCACCTTGAAGAAGAACTGAGGGATAAGCGGGAAATCTCTTTGCTCATGACTATTCAGCGGTGGTCAGTTCCCCTGCGTCTACCTAATGGAGACCCTGAATACGCTGTTCCAGACGGGCCATTGAGGTCAGATGGGTGATAATGAAAGCGTTGCTTGTTTGCTACTATCTATACAACCCTTGAAAACCTCAGTGTTTCTCAGAGGTTATCAAACTCGTGTAATATCAAATTCCATGTTTACTATCACCCTCGAATCTTTCGCTTTTTATTGTTTTTAACATGAGTTTGATGGAATCGTTCAATCAATTTTTGGATGAACTTGATAGTTAGGGCCCTGTGAAAGTTGTAGAGGACGATCATTGTTTTAACTACCTTTCTCTATTAATCACGGATTTCATGATGTTGAGGTAGAAAGTAGAACATTTTGAAGCAGTTTTTAGAAAATGTAGAAGTACAATAGTTAAAAACAGAGTTTTTATCTGACTGATTCCGTCAGAATATGGATTACACTTTAGCAGACAACAGTTTGCCAACAGCCATTGCTGATGACCTTGTCTCTTCCGCTCTACACACAATGCAACTGGTCTCTCGAAGTAAAACAAAATAACACTCCAAGATGGCTGCCAACACTTTTTTCTTTGCCTGTGCTTTCATTGCAGTTCTGAAAACGCAGGCAAAGGCAGTAGGCAGCAGTGGGCAGAAGGGTCCGCAAAGATGTGTGTAGCGCTGTATGGAAGCCGTTTTAAATGCTATTCCGAAAAAATCATCGACCCACCAAGCAATCTAGGCCTTTTGTTTTTTTGCATATTTATATAGCGCGAACTCGACCCAAAGGTATCGGAGCGCTTTACACGAGCACCGTATTTACACTGGCACAGGGAGATTAAGTGTTTTGCCCAGAATCGCAGGATGTGGACGCAACCCCGAGGCTGGAACCCTTGTTTCCAGCACCAAAGTTGGCAGTCTAGCCGACGGACCACATCCTCTCCCCTGATAGTTTTACTTTGCACCGCTCTGTGAGTCACCTGTAACTGTTGTAATGCAACCCATTGCAATATTACAGACACACTACACATCACAACAGGTGTATATTGTGTTAAAAAAGCTCTCTTTTATTTAATTCAGTAGTCTTGATATCAGCACTGGAAGAATGAAAGGATGAATAGGCATAACGCTTTGCAGAGAAACAAACTTATTACTAAGGTGCTGATTTACAATTGTGCAGACAGCGTACTCTGTCACAGATGTGGCGGAATACCCTGTCCCCCAAAGCCTTGCCCCTTCCACCTTATTTAGACTTGGGTAGACTATCAGCTTCCGTTGACGGAGCCGCTGTAGGCTCAATCGATGGAAAGCTTCCGCCGACGGCCTGATGGAGAAGGGGCCATTAGAGGAAAGACTTTCTACCCCTCTCCTTATTAAAGGTAAATCCTGCTGGTGAAGGACGAATAAAATAACAAGCATTTGCAATGAAATAGGTCTCGTAATTACGCGAGTTTGAGCTATTGGCATTATAAATGACAATGCCTTTTATTTTTGTGTCTGTTTGTAAAACATAAATAAAAGGCATTGTTATTTACAATGCCAATAGCTCAAACTTGCGTAAATGCGAGACCTATTGCATTGCAAATGCTTGTTTGTATGTGGGACCTGGTCGTCTGTGTTTGTCTGCCTGGGCTTTATACTTCGTCTTGGCGTGGAGCAACTTATCTCGGGTGTCGAGTAAAGTGCTACGGATATGTTCCAGTCTTTCTTGTACTGTAGGGAGCTTGGAGTTCTGATGTGGAAGGATAAGTGGAGTAAACCGGGGGTGAAAACCGTAAGTGCTAAAGAAAGGGGAGTGTTGTGTGGAGGCGTGTTTAGCGCTATTGTAAGCTATCTCAGCTACCCATAGCCACTCCACCCACGCCTCTGTATTGTTGTTCACGTAGCATCGGAGAAATTGTTTTAGCGTCTGATTAAGTCTTTCAGTTTGGCCATCGGTTTGCGGGTGAAAACTGGTGGAAAGTGCGGATTCTATCTTGAGTTCAGAGCACCAGGTTTTCCAAAAACGGGCAGTGAATTGGGCCCCCCTGTCCGAAACGATAACTTTCGGGAGGCCATGAAGCCGGATTACATGGGTTAGAAGCAACTTGGCTAAGGAGCTTGCTGTTGGAACTTGTTTACAGGCAATAAAGTGACCCATTTTGGATAGATAGTCAATTACAACCACAATAGCAGTGCACCCTTGGTCTTTAGGTAACCCCACGATGAAATCCACTGAAAAGCGTTCCCAGGGGGTATTGGGTGTAGGTAGAGGTTGTAACAATCCCTGTGTAGGGCGATGGTCAGCTTTCATCTGGGCACAAGTGGAGCAGCTTTTCACCCAAGACAAGACATCTGCATGAATCGTGGGCCACCAAAATTGTCTCAGTATTTTTTCCAGGGTTTTCTTCCCTCCGGGATGTCCGGCACAGGGAAGGCCGTTACACCAAGTGAATACCATTCTTCGTAACTCTTGTGTTGGGATCAAGAGTTGGTGACCTTTCATCAACAGACCTTGGTGGTTTTTCCATTCAGGGTGGAATTTTGACCAGGTCCTCCACGTAAACGAATTCAAACCGTGCTTGGTCTTCTGTAGGAACAAATCCGTGTGGACGGCCCCAATCACTCTGGTGGGTTAGATAATGGCCCTTTCCATTGTTCCGGAGTGGACTGGCGAGGATTCTTGTCTTGTAAGAGCGTCGGCTTTCAGATTGTCTTTGCCGGGGCGAAAGGTAATAAGGAAATGAAACTCCGCAAAGAACAGCATCCACCGGAGTTGACGAGGGGTGAGATGACGTGCGGCTCGCATGAATTGGAGGTTCCGATGATCGGTGTAAACGGTGACTTGATGAGCGGCTCCCAATAACCAGTGCCTCCATTCGCTAAATACATCCTTTATAGCTAAGAGCTCCTTCTCCGCTATCGTGTAGTTCTGCTCTGTGGAATTGAGCTTTCTAGACATGAAAGCGATCGGGTGGAGGTGACCGGTTTCCTCGTTCCTCTGCGAAAGTACCGCTCCCACCGCCACTTCTGAAGCATCCGCTTCCACGATGAAGGGTATCTCCGGACAGGCATGGGCCAACACAGGGGCAGACGTAAAGGCTCGTTTGAGCTGCTCAAAAGCCCCTTGGGCGTCAGAAGACCAGAAAAAGGGAACCTTTTTTCGAGTGAGTCTGGTGAGAGGCGTTACCTTATCCGAGAAGTTAGAGATAAATCTTCTATAGAAGTTGGCGAAACCCAGGAAACTCTGGATTTCCTTCACATTCCGAGGCTGTGGCCAGTCAAGGATCGCTTTAACTTTCCTTTCCGCCATAACTTGACCCGATGGGGTGAGCTTTACCCCCAAGAACTCCACAGTGGTCACGTGGAACTCACATTTGGATATTTTGCAATAGAGTTGGTGGTCCTGAAGTGCCTGTAATACTTTTCCCACATGGTCTCGGTGTTCTTCTTCGGTAGCTGAATACACCAGAATGTCGTCGTTGTAGACAACAACGAATCGATCCAAGAATGGTCGCAGAACGTCATTCAGGAAAAACTGAAACGCGGCTGGGGCATTACACAGCCCGAAGGGCATGACCAAGTACTCGAATAGCCCATACCGCGTCTTAAAGGCCGTCTTCCATTCATCGCCTTCTCTCATGCGAACCAGATGATACGCCCCTCGTAGGTCCAATTTGGTATATACCACCGCGGTCTTCACTTGTTCTAGTAGAACTGGAATCAAGGGCAACGGGTATTGGTTTTTTACAGTGATGGCATTCAAGGCTCTATAATCAATGCAACATCGCAAATCCCCGTTAGCCTTGGGTATAAAAAAAAGGGGGGATGCCGCTGGTGATCTGGAAGGACGGATGAACCCCAATTGTAAGTATTTGTCCAGATATTCCCGGAGATGGAGGTTTTCGGGAGTGGTGAGGGCATAGATTCTACCGCACGGGATCTCAGCGCCCGGAACCAAATCGATCCGGCAGTCGTAGTCCCGGTGTGGGGGGAGTTCTTCCGCCTTACTGTCACTGAACACTTCCGCGTGTTTCGTGTAGCACTCCGGCAGCGTCACATCCTTTTCTGCCGCTGTGGCCACATGAAAACCAGTGGCTAACGTCTTTGAGGGTCGTGTGGTGGACCGGTTGCACCTGTTCTGACAGAAGCGGGACTGCAAGGTTAACGTCTGGTTGGACCACTGTATGGTAGGTTCGTGTTTCTGCAGCCAGGGGAGACCAAGGATCACTCCATAGTGTGGGGCATGAATCACTTGGAAGGACAACAGCTCGTGGTGATACCCTCCATAGACAATTTCGTATTCTCTGGTAACGTAACTGATAGAGCCTGACTCTAATTCTTTGCCGTCCACGGCATATACTTTTTCAGGAGTTGTTTTCTGGATGAGATGCAGCTGTAGTCGTTGGGCTTCTTTGTAATCAATAAAACACCCATTGGCGCCCGAATCGACCATGGCCTTTGTATGCTTTATTAGGTTTTCCACCTGGATGTCTAACTCAATGTAGAAATGTTTTCTCTCTACTATGTCATGGCTGCTAATAGAAGGGATCAGATACTTGCTTGATGGCTCCCCTTCTTGTGCCTTCAAGCTTTGATGTTTTCCGTGTCCTTGTTGGTAGTGACTGCGGCCATTTGTCCCGGTCGGGAGCGTCCATACCTAGGTCGCACTGGACAATCGCGTAGGAAGTGCCCCTTCTTTCCGCAATAGAGACAGAGGCCTTGCTTCCTTCTCTGGTCCTTCTCGCTCAGGGTGAGAGACGCTCGAACGGCTCCGATTTCCATAGGTTCGGGTCTGCTACCCGAAGAGTCCGTGGAAGGACCACGATCATGTTGTAACGGAGTTCTGTCCTTTCGCCTGTGGTCTCCTTTCTGTTGTTTGAGGCGATGGTCCAGTCGTAAGGTCAACTCAATGAGAGCGGAGCACGTTGAGGGTTGCGGGTCGATCTGGGCAAGGACGTCTTTCAGCTCATCCTTCAGTCCCTGATAGAAAAGGGTGGCTTGTTTGGATTCAGGCCAGTCGGTCTCTGCCACCAACCGCCGAAAGTGGTTTAGGTATGTAATCAAATCGGTACTTCCCTGTCGAAGTTCCAATAAGTCTCTGTCCGCAGCGAAGGACTCGGTCCTTCGGTCAAAGGTTTTCTCAAATTCGGTTCTGAACGCGTCCCAGTCGTACAGCAAAGGGTCATCTCTTCTTACCAGTGGCACTGCCCACTGCGCCGCTTCTCCGGCCAGATAGGATATCACGAAGGCCACTCTCGCTTGATTTGTGGCGAATAACCGGGGTTTACAGTTAAAGTGAAGTAGGGCCTGGGTTATGAATACTTGCACCTTTCTGTTGTCCCCATAAAACCGTTCAGGAGAGGCCAACGGAATTTGTGTGGGCATCTCAACTGCTACAGGAACTGGGGTATGGCGTGAGGGACCCCCTGCATCAAACGGATTTCTTTGCATCCTCTCTACTCTGTCTTGGAGAGCGGCGGTCTCAGTACGTGAGGCCGTAAGCTCGGCCTGCACAACAGCCAAAGCGGCCATGACATCCTCCAGGGTGGCCAATCTGACACCAGCACAACCGGGAAGAAACAAACTCGTGGGCTGGTTATTCTGTCACATTCGCGTTCCTGGTCTCCTCGGAGCTGTGCTGATGCTGAATGGGGTCCACCTCTTGACCTCCCCAAGTCCGGATTATAAAATAGCGCGGACTAGTGAAGTGGTCAAGCGAGGGAAGGAAAGGGTAGGGACTGCGGGGAAGGAGATCTGCAAAGAGAAAGCACACAATCAATACTTATGTAGTGATACCAATTCTCGTGGGCATATAGTGGTTATCTGAGGGATACTCTAGGGTTCCGCCCCACCCATACCTGAAAAGAAAAGAGAACAAACAGGACAGTTGTGGCGGGGTTGTTCACTGTGTGCTTTCCCTCCTGTCAAACGAAATAATGATACTTGTCTACTCTCTGCGAGAATAATTGTCTTTCCTCAACAGGGGAGTTAGTCAAGCAAATAGGGGCGTGAGCGTGGTTCGTCTCCTACGTAAAGCGTACCAAAGCCCCAATCTCATCTATACCCCGACATGTCAGAAACAAACAATACAGGGAAGCAATGTCTCCCGTGAGGGAGTCTTACTGCCGGTGGGTGTGGTGTTTCTCTCCCAGTGGGCCCTCCAGCAGCTGAACGGACTGAAGAGACTGGCTTGGTAACTGGGCGAAAAGATAGTAATCTTGGGCGTTCCTCTGCACGAGACGTGGCAACCGTCTCTCCAACAGAGGAACAAATTATGCACCCCACGACACTTTAGCGCTCCTCTGCACGAGGCTCCTCCTTGGAGTCTCCCCAACAGAGGAGCGAACAGGGAAAGCACCAACTCCGGGTTGGAATAATGGCACAAGAAGCTTTAGCGCTCCTCCGCACGAGACGTGGCACCAGTCTCACCAACAGAGGAGCGAACAAGGAACGCACCAACCCCGGGTTGGAGAATGGCACACGAAGCTTTAGCGCTCTTCTGCACGAGACGTGGCAACAGTCTCTCCAACAGAGGAGCGAACAAGGGAAACACCAACTCCGGGTTGGAGAATGGCACACGAAGCTTTAGCGCTCCTCTGCACGAGACGTGGCAACAGTCTCTCCAACAGAGGAGCGAACAAGGAAAGCACCAACTCCAGGTTGGAAATGGCACCTAAGTATACTTTAGCGCTCCTCTGCACGAGACGTAGCAACAGTCTCTCCAACAGAGGAGCGAACCCGAAAGACATCGACTCGGGGTCGGGAATGGCTCTACCAGAATTACTCACGGCTTGGAAGCGGGAGTCTCAGAAGCTGGCCGTCGGGTCTGAACGTCACACGGAACGCCGGGACTGCTTTCAGCAATGGAATAACCAGCGCCTGTCAGTACTTCCGGGCTCACGGATAAAGGTTTGGCGCACGCATGCACGTTACGTGAAACGCGCCTCGCGCTGTGCCTCATGGGAAACGTAGTCTTTTCCCGGATATTATCGGGATGGGGCAGTCAGTGTTTACCGGGTGCTCGGCCTGACACTATGGGCCTGTGAGTGCCTGTGTGGGTGTGAGGGTGTCTTTGTGGGTCTGTGACTGGTTCTGTGAGTTGAACTCTAGATCTATGAGTGGGTGTGTAAGTGGCTGTGTGGGTGTGTGACTGCCTGTGTGAGTCTGTGAGTGGGTGTGTGAGTGGCACTATTGGTCAGTGAGTGGGTGTGTGGGTGTCTGTGTATGTGTGAGTGTCTGAATGGTGCTGTGGGTCAATGGGTGTGTAAGTGCCTGTGTGGGTCTGTGAGTGGATGTGTGCATGCCTGTGTCAGTCTGTGAGTGTGTGTGTGTGTGTGTGAGTGCCTGTATGAGTCTGTGACTGGGTTTGTGAATGGTGCTATGGGTCTGTGAGTGGGTGTGTGAGTGGCTGTGTGGGCCTGTGAGTGCCTGTGTGTGTCCCTGAGTGGGTGTGAGTGTTGGGCTATGGATATTGGGCATTTGCATACTTAGGGTATTTAAAAGGGAGAACCACAGACTTTGCTTTCACCAGGAGTCGGCAAGAAAGAAACCACTTGTCACGGTCACTACAGATCGGATTGCGCTCCATTAGATCAGCGATGCATTCACCTCCATTAAGGATTTCAGATTGTTTTTCAACCTGGAATACAAGAGGGAACATATTTGAATTGCCTTCGCTAAGCCCAAGAAGTTATGAACGTTTGTGCTTTACTGAAGTGGACCTTCAGCTAGGGCACCTTCTGTGTTTATATTTGGAAGTGCTTTCCGTTGAGTCCCCAGTTTTGCTAAAAACGTATACCCAACTGGAGTACTTTAATCAGGTTAATTAGTAAGTGCTGCTTCATTGGGTAATGTCTCCTGCATATTCTGCACTACAGCTGCGTAAAGGACCACGAGGTGTGCATATAATTTTGGTAGTGTGATTGTTCCTTGAGCGTCTTCATCCACAAGTCTGTGATAACGTGAATCCTCGTCCAGAGAAGATGACAAGACTACAAACACACGAATCGCCACCAACAGGGGTGCTTCTCCTTAACTAAATGATGTAAGTGCTTCTTTGTTTGGTGGAGATGTCCTTGTATTCCAGTGTATTAATAACACGTAACTAAAAACGCGGAAAACCCACTCGAGGGCTTTTTGTTAAGCTGTCCATCAATGTGAAAAAAGGCTGGAAAACCTTTACATACTACTAAGAAAAACAATGCGTGGCCAAACGGGAGGAGCTTGCAGATGATTTTGGGCATTTGCTCTTACTCAGTGTAATTAAAAGGGAGAATCATTGACTCCGATGTCACCAGGAGACGACAAGAAAGAAATCCCTCATCACAGTCACCCAAGATCAGATTGCTTGCCAATAGATCAACGATGCAGTCACCTTCATTAAGGATTTCAGATCATTTTTAAATGTGGAATACGAGAGGAAATGTACTTGCACGCAGCAGTTAGTGAAGGGGAGTGGAGCTGTGCTGCCCGCCTTCCCTGGCAGATTTCAACTCCAGGGACCCCATCGCTGGGAGCCGAGCAAAACTTCAATGGGGGAAGGGAGCAGAGTGGCCCCCCTCTCCAGCCTGATTTCAGCCCTGGGGGCCCCATCGCTGGGAGCCCGGCTAAACTTCAGTGGGGAAAGGGAGCAGTGTGCCCCCTCCCCTCTCCAGCCTGATTTCAGCCCTGGGGACTGCATCCCCCGTGGCCCTGCACCCAGTGTGCTATGTTGAAGACCACAGGGGAGCCTGAATGCCCCGCGTTCCCTTCCTGCTCCTAACCTCCAGCGGGAGCCAGCATTGCTCCCGCACACAGGGAGCTGCTAAATATGCAGCTCCCTGCATGCGGAAGCTAGCCTTTCATCAGTTTCCCTGCTAACATGGCAGCGGGCAGGGAAACAAATGAAAAAACCGCTCTCAGCAAGCGGGAGCGGTTTGACAGCTCCCACTTGCTGGGAGCAGAGTTAGTGTTTGTTCTCACTTGGCAGGAGTTTTCAGCTCCTGCCAAGCGAGAACAAGCTGCTGTGTCCTGGGCATCGGCACCCTGGGACATAGCAGGAGCCGGCCCTGGGGTGGCAGACCCAGGGCCATTTATGGCTCCAGAAGGGGGGCCATGCAGCCCCCCTCTATTGCTTTTCATGGCACAGACTATTTTGCAGCAAATATTTCAAACAAAAATGATGTTTGCCTTGGTGGGGACCCCAGGCCTAGAGGGTTAGGGTATTCCTACTTTTCCCCCTTTTCTTTTTTACATTTTTTTGGGATGCCAACTCTTCCTGCTTGAAGTGTTGGCAGCCAATCGATATCAGCCTAGGTACTATTTGATCCTCGGAGGATCTGTGTCTCTATATATACAAATTTGGATTTTCTTTGATATCTCCCAAACTCCTGTAGGGATTTACAACAAATCACAAAAATGTATCCAACATTTTGCTTGGTTGGTTCCCAGGGTAGGGACTGGGGGACCCACCCAGAAAGTAATGAGGCTGTGGGAGATGGGGTCGCCGTGGTCAATTAAGCTTATGGAGAGGAGCCATGTGGTCGACCTCCCCTTGAATATGACAATTATCCCTGGAGAATGTGGTTCCTGGGGCTTATTAATGCTGGTAATGGTGGTAATACTGCCCAGCGTGAAAATTCAAATCAGCCGCTCACGTAGTTTTGGAGCAATGCTTGGTGAGTTCATCATGCACTCCCCCCACTTCCCCCAACGGTGTGTGCTGTGATTGCCACGAGTGGGCCCTGGCGCACCCACTTAAGACCTCTGGGCATGGGGTTACCGGCACTGTAAAGGCTTGGGGAGGGGAGCCCCCCCCTTTGGAAAAATAGTCTCAGAATGTATTTTCTAGTGATGTGTGTATGGAATGTAGGTGAGAGAGATAACATCGGTTAAAGTTTTGAAGACAGGCATGGGACCTTGTTGCTGACTTGCCATATTAAAAGGACAGAGCAGAGTCTCACAGTTTTTCCAGACATAATGTTCACTTATATCTATAAAAAGGCATCATTTAGTAATCCATACATTGTATGCATTTCACAAATGTGTAAAGTGTGTGCATAGGTTTAATAGATGTATGTGGATTATGCACAAGAGAATTCTAACTAGAGTCGAAAACATAGGTGTATCCTGAGGAGTGTTGCAGCCTGGGCAAGAATATGCACTTCAACAGTGCTTAATTCGAGCCGGTGGTTCTTGGGGGTCTGCTCATCAAGAGGAAGAGAGGAAAACAAAGCAAAACAGAAAGTATCAGAAAGAGAAAGACAGAGAAAACGTCCCAAAGGGAGAAAGCAGGAACCTGCAAGAATGAGATAAAAAAGCTATGAGTATCTGGTAGTGGATTAAAGAGGCCTGAATTGGATTTAAGTCTACACAGCCTTGGTATTAGGGGCACTGACTTTTGATAGCACCAGCTATGGGCTTCTGAGTAGATTTTTGGGCACTGGCACTCTTTGTTTGACAAATTAAGCACTACTTTTCATATATACAAAGTAACTATTGGGGCATTCACAAACCCAGCTCACCATGCATGTTCTACAGTTTCCTGAGATTTTCACTTAAACCAAACTCACGCTTTCATGGGTACAGCACATTAGTGAAAGGCAGACAGGTGGTTTGATGCGCAGCTCATCCATGTTTAACTGTGCAGGTGGCAACCGGCCTGCATTTTAAAGGGTGGCAGAGATCCCCCTGAGTGATTGCACTGGCCTGTATGGAAATGCCTTGGTGGGGGGTGGGGGGCGGCACAATAATCACCCTCCCTCGCCCCCCAAACAATTGCCACCCTTGGGAGCACACTGACTGTGCACTAAGTCTATGTAATTCACAGTTGGTACTTCTCCTTACAGCCTTTTTACCTTTGCTCCTCCTCTATTATATGACGCAGGTGCAGAAGAAAAGCGTTCCCTCATTTGTTCCCTCATTTGTATTTGATTATGCTCTTATGCAAATGAGGGAATGCCCCCTTGAGATTGTGCCAGCTCTGTATATGGACTGGCATGATCAGTATTACAGATGGCAATGCACAAGCGTCTACATCCTCTTCTGTCATACATAAGTGTTCAAGTGGTGCAAAAAGCAGCTGCCCACACCCTTTTTGCCTCAGGAGCACCTCAAATAATACGGGTCCTTGTATAAGAAGTGCATGCAGAGTGCACAATAACACCAACCAGTTCACTTATTAAGGGTGTATAGAGGAAGGAGTTTCATGTATGAAATAAATCTTTTACAAGAAATAGATCTTACAGTTCTATAAAAATGCAATCCACAATTTTCTATACATAAATAGTGAGTGCTGCACATTTCTAATCCTAACATTCTGAATGCTTGATAGTTTGCCTGAATGTTTTGTGACTTTTAGCCTTTTTTTGTATGTAATATATAGCTGAGGTATTTGCTTTGTTTTTTCAGCTTCACTTTTGAAAGGACTGAAGCATGCCAACATAGTTCTACTTCATGATATCATCCACACCAAGGAGACGCTGACACTTGTCTTTGAATATGTGGTAAGGAAAGCTTCCAAAGAATACCTCAAACTTGTAATGGTGATTATGATCATTATAAACGTAATGCTGTACTGTATACTACATATTATTCTCAAGAAACTTGACTCCTTAAAATGTAGGAAAACGCTTAAGTAAAAATTCTGCACCTTCAGCTTTGAGATATTTCACATTTAATATCCATGCTTTTAAAAGTGCAGAATCCAAAAAATAATATAATAATGTTATCGTCATTGGTACTCGAGTGAACAATATACAGTGTGTCACTAATAAGCAATGTTATGATACAGTAATTAAAGCTATGCTTCATATTATGTTGTGTTATTTTGTTCAGGATAACATGCATCATACATATGTAAATGGCGATATCAGAGCCTGAGAGTACAGTTCAGATGATGGATCTTAAGTTATGGAAGTAAACTCCATCCAAAACCTGAGATTCGGGCGCCTTTACAAAAGCATTTGGTGTTTGCAGTGAATAACTAACCTGGCTAGTGTGTGCATGTGCCACAGACAGAGCACAGCTTGGAAATTTGGAGAGGTGGTTTTGCTGCAACTAAATGTTTCCCTGCATGTTCCTTCCAGCTGTTTGTGAGGGGGGGTGGTACAAGGGCTAGTGCAGTGTTGACTGTATGCAGGAACCCAAATATGGCTATTGTTTGCTGTGGCTACAAAGGCACTGAGAATTTGGTCACTGACACTCTTTCCTTAACTCTGCAGAGGACCCCTGTCTCACTTTTAGATGTAGTAAAGGATCCCCTGGTCAGAATTTACTGAAGGGTTACAGGATCCCTAAGGGCCTCATTCTAAAGCAGGCTCTAAGGGGGTCCTGCTTGTGCAACATCCTTGAGGTCTCGCAGTTATTTTGTCTCCAGGGTCTTGGCAAACATCTCTGTATTATGGGCAAATACATTCCTGATTTTCATGGGTCATATGCCATGTACATGAGGGAACACTCACTTTATACTGAGTGGGCACTAACTTTACACCCCTGAAATGGGTAACACAGATGGGGCCAAACAAATGTTTGAAGCCTCCTGTTTGATATCAGTCTTCCCCAGGAGCATGATGTGACTCTTGTTGTGCCCTTGCAGAAGGCACAACAGTCTGCCCTCTGAAAGGCTATGTTGAAACGCTAGACTTTGGTACCTCCATAAATTGCTCTGTTAGTGGTCATAATTGAATATTTGTGGCAGCTACTATGTTCTCCACAGCAGGGGTAAAATAAACCCCAGTAATTGGGTGGGCTAACTGATGCACATTTTGCAGTCAGCCCTTTGTTGCAGCTAACAGACCTGAGTCTATAGCATTGTAGTAGAAAAGCAGAGCCATGTCAGCTGTCCTGAAACAGTGCATGCATTGACAGATTGGGTGCATTGGCCATTGGTAAGTTTTCTAGTAGTCAGATACCATGCCCAGATTGAGGGTGAAAAGCACTGGGACATGTATTTCATCAAGGTCACATGACGAAGCAAAATGTTTTGTGGAAGTTTAGTAAAGGCTTATGGGTGAACTCTGTATTGAAACCGTTAAGACCCCAGAAAGCATTCATCCATGTACGTGTAAAACGCAAGCATAGACCAGGTATGAATTAAGTTTCTTTGTGGCACTCCTTTTGCCAGGTAGCAATTAGATAGATACATATAGATAGAGCAGATATGCAGAGTAAAACATGCTATTTATTATCATTGAGTGTGGGACATGACACCCCTTCCCAATACCATGGCCATTCTACAGCAAGTGGCTTTTTACAGTGGGGCTGGCTTCTCATAAAGAGTGAGGTATAGAGCCTTGTGGAATGCCAATTTCTGTGCCCAACCCTGCTGCGCACAACCTAAAGTTAGATGCAGTGGGGGTTGGCCACCTGTGAGGTGTTAGATGCAGGTGTATCCTAGATGTGGTATATGATTGAAAGAATCACAGAAAATATAATCATTAAGATGAAATGATGCATGTCTTTGGTTAGAACAATATACCATAGAAATTAAAGTGAGGTTATGGTTTTAAACTAAAATCCAAAAAACCCTTGAATTTGCAAGTTATTGTAAATATGTTCCATACAATCCATAACTCTCACAACAGCCATGTAAATCATAACTTGCACATCAAATGCAATGCTTATGACCTGACATTATTTACACCAATAAATCGAATCCGCTAAAACAAAATGCCATTAGGCGGAAACACATACACAAGCCAAAACATTTGAGTTGTCACTGTCGAAATTAAAAGAGTAACATGATATGTAATCATATCTGTAAGATGATTTACTGTATTTGTACTTGCATCGTTGTGCTAGTAATGGTTTGCATGGCTGTTGCACATGCTATTAAATGTCTTCCTAACTAAGTCTTACAAATTTCAGTGGTTTTTCTTGTTTTAATAATTTCCCATAATTCAGGATGCTAAATTAATTTGATGAAGTTTTCGCTTCCCCCAAAGAAAGAAAAAAGTTAAACACTGCATTTCATATTCAATTCCATGCTGGTAACCAAAGTGTTTTCTTATTCATAGTGCTGGTCTTAGGACATTATTCAGCACTCTTATCGATCTCACCTCTGTGGGCCTATGCTTGATGCAAGCGTCTACCAATGAATCCTCCCCAGTGTGTGAAAATAAACATTGTAAATGCAGAGTCATGTCAAAAAGTTATTCTGTCCCACATTGTACTTTATTTTCTTTCTTTATACAGGTCTTGTTAAACCTACTCTATTTTGTCATTGTACTAACAATGGAACAGACATTTCAGAGTGCATGCTTATTTCTTTCAATGTTCTATGCATTTTAAAATGTGATTTTCTAATAATACATGTTATTGCATACAACACATTTTAAATATTTGAAGATTGTTCACAATTTAAAACTTTATAGTCTCAAACAATGAATACTAAATGGATGTTTCTCATATGCTCTGAATCTTTCAAAAGAGTACATAAATCAATTAATAGATCATGTAATATGAAAAATACATAAAGAGTAACATGCATGATTTGGTTCTATATTGCCATCTGTGGGTTCAGATTACCTTTATAAGCCGTATGTTTTACGGCCTCATGGTTTGTAAATGTCACCAGAGCCCCTCGATGATACTGCATGCTCATAATACAGAATATATGTTAAGAATAAATCCAGCACACGAAGTAGGACAAATAAAGAGGTTTATTGCCAAGGATTCTGTTCCTCATTACAGAAAGCAGTGCCATTGAGTACCAACCTAAATTGCTGCTACCGGCAAACTGCCAATACCAGCGTTCTCATTCCAACACTATATATTAGGCCACACCAACCTTCCAATCCTAACATTATAATGTCCCACACGCCTTCCCCAATATAACAACACAACAATTGCAAATGAATACATAAAACATGCCCATCGGTAAAGAAACAAAATACCAGTATACAAATATACACTAAACCATAACATAGCTAAAATGGATACTAACATGGGAATATATGATATCTTCCTCTTGTTTTATTTTTATCCAATTCACTTAATCATAAACACCTTAAGATGACTTGCCAATTTCCTCTCCCTTACACTCCGACCTACCGGTACTTTTGGATCACTTTAAACTCCACCACCACCAGCCACCACACAATCCCAAAACATCTCACTCCCCCTAGAATCAGATTTAACCCTTGAACACGCATCCTCCCCCTCAAAGACCCACTTACATCATCCTGCACACCACACTTCTGACCACTTTGTGCTCTAACACCCTTGTATAAAAACAAATGGCGTAAATTTCAACCCTTCCATCTTGAAATTTGACTGCACCTCCCAACACATTCACAATCCTCAACGAGGTGCTCCCTTCTCCACTAAGCCAGGCTTCCTCACACGCAGATACTGACCAACCGAAATATCAGGCATCTTCTTACCCATGTTAACTCTGTTCTTAACCTGCGTTTCGTACCCTCCCACTTTTCTCTTTATCTGGAGATCAATCTCTGACCTCCCCTTTACTTCTTTCTTATTCCTCAACTACCATGGTACAAATTTTGATGAATGCTTCCTTCTGCTTAACACTTAAATGACGTTCTGCACGTTACAGAATGTGGGGTAATCCTGTATGACAACTACATACTTTGAAGAGGTTTTTCCACGATTAACCAGATGTAAGTGGCAATTGTATTGCTTCTTTGATAACTCCATTGAAACTCTCAACCTGGCCATTTCTGGGAGGATGATATAAAGACACTCTCAAATGATTGATGCAACACGTTTCCAAAAACGACTGCATCTTACTCGACGTAAACTGCACTCCATGATCAGAAACCAACTTCTTCGGTACACCTTCTCTGGAAAAAAACATCCTCCAAGAATTCAACAACCACCTCTGTGGTAACACTACCAACCATACAAACTTCTGTCCACTTTGAATAATAGTCTATGAGGACAATAGTATATGCCTCCTTGGATGGTAATGTAGTAAAAGGCACCATCAATCGCTAACTTCCGCCATGGGCCATCAAGTAATTCTAGAGTTTGCAAAGGCACCACCACAGTTCTAATCTCTTAGTACTTGACTTGCACACATTGCACTCCCTCACCCAACGATCCACCATAACAACCAGACCTAGCCACCAAAAATTTTCTTAACTTTTACTCCTCATACTTGACATCCTCCCATGGCCTTCATGTCCCAACTTGATGCTGCTACTCTCACATATTCCAAAAGAAGGTACAAATGTATCTCCTCTCAAACCAATTCCATTATACATAGATATTTCCACCTTTACCTTGTACAATGTTTACCTTGCAATTGATGTTCGAATGGCCATCCTTTTACAAAAAATTTTTTTTATAGACAACAGCACCACGTCCTTATCTATCTCTTCCATCCATTTCACTTCCGATAATGCCACACTTCACATCTTCATACTTGTATGCTACATCACATCCACTCCCATCCATTTCATGTCTGTTACATGATTCTGCTGGTAACCATGACAGCCCATCAGCAACACAATTATTATTTCCTGGAACATGTACAATATCATGATGGCAAATGTGCAACTTTGAAGCCATTCATGCTAACCTTGGGGTACGTTTTTTTAAAAAAAAATATTTACCAACGGTTTATGGTTTGTATGAATTTAAAATTTTCTCCCCACACACACATCCCAAAACGTTCTTCAGCCCATGTTGCAGCAAGTAATTATTGTTCTATCGTAGAATAATTACTTTGCGCTTTTGTCAAGAGTACAAGATGCATATGCAACCAGCCATTCATTGCCATTCTTCTATTGTGATAGTACAGTTCCTACTCCACAGTCACTAGCCTCTACTGATATCGTACAATCCACCTGCATCACAAATGACTTCAAATATGGTGCATTTACAACTTCGTACTTGATTGCTATTAACTACTCGTTGTGTGTCTGACCCAACAAAATGTTGCTTTTTTTTTGTGCTAATAATGCTCATAAATTCACCTCCTTGGAGGCAGAATTCTCCACAACATAAGAATAAAAATACATCAACTGTTCCTTACATTTGGGATCTAGAGCACTAACAATGGCTTCAACATGACTGATTTTAGGGAATATACCTTTCTCAGATATAACATGACCCAGCTATTCCACTTACTGTTTTCCCAAATCACATTTGTCTTCCTTCACAGTTAGACCATTTTCCTTAGGAGCATGTAAAACATTCTTCAAGCTCCCATCACGGTCATCTTTGTCCTTCCCAAGTATCAAAATGTTATCTGAAATACCTCCGCACCAGTTATACCCAGTAAAATCATAGACATCTCCCTCTGGAAGACAGCAGAAGAGCTTGCCGACTCAAATGGCATTCTTTTATACTGAAACATGCCCTTGTGTTATAAATGTTGTGCAATGCCTAGATTCATGATCCAGCTGTATTTGGTGATAGGTGCTGGCCGGATTGATTGTAGTAAACACTGTAGCTTCACCAATGAATTACACTAGTTCCTCTAATCGGGTAAAGGAAATGCATCTACCCAAATGGCCTTGTTAAGGCATCTTAAATCCACACATAATCTTAAATCCCTATTGGATTTCAAATATATTACAACTGGATGTTAGACCTGGCACCATTGGCGTGGGTCTCCCTTCCATTTCTTGCTGTTGCCTCCTGTGTTTTTGCTATATGTTTTGCTGAACCAGATGCTTTGGTCACTGTGCCACTGCTATTCAGTGCCACAGTGCAAGTGCTCCCTATGTTAAATTGTTCTAATGGATTAGTGACCCCATAATTGGCTTATTTTGTTTACTTTTCAGACCCTAGTACAGTGCACCATGTGTGCCCAGGGCTTGTAAATCAAATGCTGCTGGTCGGCTTGCAGCACTGGTTGTGCCACCCACTTGAACAGCTTGTAACCTGTGGCTCAGGCCTGCCATTGCAGAGCCTGTGTGCAGCCTAGTGCTGCCATGTTGACTTGGTAAGTGCAGGGTGCATTGTATGTAAAAGGTAGGTCATTCCCTGATGTGTGTGGCATGTCCTTCTAGTGAATTACAGCCAATTTAGTTTTTCACTATTGCAAGGCTACCTGTTCCCATAGGCCAGAATGGGCAGTTTGATTATAACATCTTATAATCCTCACTGACTCTGGGAACTAGGTAGAAATTCAAGTTTAGAATGCCTGAACTCAGAATGATAAAATACATCTTTTAGTGAAGTTGGTTTTAACATTCTGTGTTTGAAAATACCACTTTTAGAAAGTAGGTATTTTCTTGCCTAACCATCCAAGCCTGCCTTTACTAGGTTGTGTATTCCATGTCTGGTTTGTGAGTGATAGGTGCTGGGGGGCTCCAGGAGACAGGGTGCGTCAGCACAAGGCTGAATAGACCTATCTGCATGAGGAGTGGTGGGAGGAGTAGCACCTGGGCCTTAATAGGGCTGTGCCTGCCTTCCACAATAGTGACTCCACCTCCTGTGGTGTGTCTGATGGCCCTGGCCCACATTTACAAAGAAAGAAGTTGTGCACTGGCAGAATACCCAGAAATGGTTTGGACTAGGAGCAGACACCCTCTGCCTTCAGAGACAAAGGATTTGTGTGTATAAAAAGGGGGACCCAGACCCCAGAACTTTAGATCACTTCTGGGAATCAAGACAAACCTTTGCTGAGGAGAAGAACCAGGAAGCTGAAGGAGGAGACTACCCCTGTGCTGTGTGTTTGGGAGTTTGCCTTCAGTGGTTGCTTCATTGCCAAAGAAAGGAGAAAAGGACTGAGTGTGCTTTCATCATCTTAAAGAAGATCTCCAACTTGAACTGTGCTAGCCTCCTGCCTGAAGTCTCAGGGATACAAGACTTCACCCCCAGCTCCCCCCTGAATTCCCTTGCTGGGATTTGAAGTGCCTGCTGTTGTGCTGGGCCTTCTAAGAGACTGCGTGTCGCTGGAAACTGGAAGTGCGACTCCACAAAGAAGCGTGTCGCCGCCAAAGCAATTGCCGTCGCATCGCCGAGTAAGCGTGCTGCCGCTGTCACCATTGCATCGCCGAAGCACGTCGCATCACCGGAGAAGCGTGCCGCCGCCGCAGAGGTTGCCGTTGCATCACCGGAGAAGCATGTCGTAGGGCCTGTCGCAGCTCAGAAAATCACAGAGTCGCTGCACGGCCGTCGGGCGTGCATGCATTGCATCTACATTGTCGCATTGTAACCAAGATGCCATTTTGTGGCATCACACCTGAACGTCATCGTATCGAATCGCAGTAAGAAGCCAGCGCATCAACTCCCCACACAGTAAGGAAGCGAGCCTCAACTCTCCTGCGCAGCAGTAAGGAACCGACGTATCCACTCCCCTGAGTGTAAGGAACCGACGCATCACCTTCCCTGCGACCCTTTTGTTTGTTTTGTGTTACGCATCTAAGGTACTTTGAGAGTATAGTGTCGCATTTGTAATCTAAAGTGAACTAAGCTATTCCCTACCATTTTAAAGTCTATTTTTGATTACAGTATTGTGGAGTTTTGTAGTTCGGTGTTGTGATAAGTCTAGTAAAGAATACTTATTATTTCTAAACCTGTGTGGTGTCCATCTGTAGTGTTTCCACTGTATTACTGAATGTGTTCACAAATGCTTAACACCACTGCCTTTGAGAAAAGCCTGTCTGCTCGTGCCAAGCTACCAAGGGGGTGAGCAGGGGTTATTTTAGGAGTGTAGCCCCTTACCCTGACTAGGCGCAAGGGTCCCTATTTGAACAAAGGTGCCAATCATTGCCAACTTTTGATAGGTTTAATAATGTATTTATTGCATAAATCATGCAATTTGCTATTCAATTTAGTTCCGGAGTTCAATGGTACATTCCTCAATTTCTGCCTTATAGGCACCGCTTTCTCACACAGAATTGTTCATTCCTATTGTTCGGTCCACTTGCCCATGTCACATCCCAATTTTGTTTTATTCTCCTTACTACTTTTCTCACCTCCAACCACGCATACAATTCCATCACTCTTGTTCTCCTTCCTCACTACCTGTATACACTTTTCAGTTACCTCAATGCTTCTAGCAACTTCAACTGCTGCCTTTAAAGACAATTTCCTGGATGACCATAGTTTCTGCCGAATTTTCTTGGATTTGTTTTTCATCAATAATTGATTCCTTAATACTTGATCATCCGTCATTTGCTCAAATGCACACATCACAGCTAAACCCCTTAAAGTAGCCATGCATTGATCAATTGTTTCATCCTTTTTCTGTTCTTTTGAGTAAAATGTATATTGTTCCATTACCACATTAATCTTCCTGCTGTACCATTCCTGCCGTTGCTAGATTGCACACTCGGGAACATTCATTTCATCCACATTTTCCAAAGGCGGTAAATTCTTAAATTCTCTCAATCCTATAGCCCTAATCTAAGCTTAAGCAAGGGCAACTATCATTCAGGAGTACATTCACCATCTTGGGGTATCTCAACATACTTTTCAAATAAATCAACCCACAATTCCCATTGAATGGGCGGTAATCCCAGCTTCGTAAAACAAATTGGTAGTGGTTGAATTCTAGCTATGCCCACTAAAGTGCACTATTAATTTTTCAAACTACCGTCATGTAACACCACCACAAAGATAATAATATACATTTAATTTCCACCAAGGTGGAAAGATCAGGTTTTAATCTGTAGAGTATATAACAAATTAACCAGAAAATGTTTGGCAATCACCAAACTCAGCATCCGTGTGGTTTAGAGTACAGAGGTGTGGTATAAGGTGTGCCAATCACTGATCGGCTTAGCACACAGTAAAGGCAATATATATTTTTTTAATTCGTACAAGCCAAAACTGTGAAACCAAAAGGTGGGAGCTAATACCAATGCACCCTGCAGGTAACCAACAACTTGGTGTTTATATATCCAGAATAGGTGTACAAATCACTGATAACTGAGCACAATAAGTCAAAGTATAAAGTGTAGTAAGAGGTGTACCACTGTCTAAAGTACACTGCTGAGATAAAGGGTGTGCTAGATCCAATGATGCCGACAATAAGCAAATATGATGCCAGCTGGACCCAACAATATGCTCAGTACCTGTCATCAAGCTGATTACTTGCTCTCTTTCTTTGATGCTGCACTATACACGAGTCACAGTGAAAAAAGGAAAAATCCCCATACTTGAATGACAGAGCTTAATTTAAAAAATGGCAGCAGCCGTCACTGACGTAATGACGTCACCATTAGCCACTAAGAAAGCTTATTTTTTCCGCTAATGCAAACGCTGCTCCAACTTCTCTAGCAGCCTCCAGAGTGCGACTACGCAGGTGCACTCAACATAGTGACATGGCTCCAGCACTACGCAGGCTCACTCTCAACTCCTTCACTGGATTGAGCCTGATCATCCAGCACCTGCAACTCAGCATCTGTATCTCTCAATCTGTCAATAGCCAATCACGATCCAGGACTCTGCCTCAGCTCCTCAATAACCAGATCGCTTCTTACGCCGACACTGCTCTACAACATCCCGTCGCCATCATTAACCCCTTCCCTGCTCATGACGGAACCACTCCGTCATGAGCCACGGGCGCCGTGTGCTCGTGACGGAGTGGTTCCGTCATGCTGCGGCCGTTGGCGGCTGCTCCGCCCACGCGGCGCTGATTCCCCGCTGTGCGGGCGATTAGCGCGAGTGGGCGGAGTCATGAGCACAGCACGCCCATGGCTCATGACGGAGTGGTTCCATCACGAGCATGGCGGCGCCGCGCTGCCCTCAAACCCCCCAAGCGACGCGAAGGGGTTAAGAATAGATTCACCACACAAGGCAGGAATAATAAAGAGGTTTATTACCAAGAATTCCATTCCTCATTACAGAGAGCAGTGCCAGCGAGCACCAACCTAAACCGCTGCTGCTGGCATACTGCTAATACCAATGTTTTCATTCCAACACTAGATTTTACCCCACACCAACCTTCCAATCCTAATGTCCCACGGTATATGTAATCTTTCTCTCTGGCACTCTTTCTCTCTCTGTCTCTCTCTCTTTCACTAGAGAAATTATGTTGCTCAGTGTGCTTGGTTTCATTTTCAAATTATATTCACATAACATGCGGCAAATGAGATTAAAAGTAAATACCATTACGGATATGCTCTTACATCAGACTGTTTATCATGGGCACAAGCCTAGCGACATGTAGCACAATCTCCATCCCCTAGGTAATCCCTTTGGTTTACTTTACAGTAATCCTGTTGTCTAGATAGCCACTTGGACATTGAAAGCCTATTCCCAGCCTTGACTGATGTCTTAGCATTAGACGACACTTGCATGATTGCTTCTCAGACATGCGTACTGCCACCTCTGCACCAGATCTCCTGCCTGTGCCAGACTGCAGCAACATCCAGACCACTGGAGCTTCCCAGTAATTTCATACAGGATGTGTCACATGGTATGGTAGGCTTGGACACAGAGCCATGCTAGGACCTGAAAGTTGTTCCTCTGGATATGTTGAAAGGGTTTGCTTTCATCCTCATTCTGAAATGAAGACCTGCAGAATCAAGTTTGCTATGTAGTGGTATGTTGCTGCAGTACCTGAATGCATAGCTCAAGAAGACTCGAAGGCTATCTTTTCCTTTTCAAAATTCTCTATTTAATGTGTAGGGATATAATGTCTTTGCATGTGTACTTGACCTCTGGAAATTGTGCGCATTCTGGCTATGAGGTGTTTAAGAGTAATGCAGCAGGTGTTGTATCTTCAAGGCCTTATTAAACCTGATTTAGTTCCTGACTGTGAAAGTTTCACTTTCGCAATCACTCTTTCTCCTACTTGCACCTTCTCAGGGATTTTAATATATAGACCACCAGGAGCCAAAGGAAAATTTCTTAAATCTCTCCCTGAAATTGCCGTCATTCTGGCCAGCACCTCATCCAACTTCTCCCTACTAGGGGACTTTAATTTACATCTCGATGAACCATTGAGGCTCCAAGCCTCCAAGTTTCTTCAAGATTTATCAGCTATTCAGCTAATACAAAAAGTAATAGCCCCTACACATTGTAAAGGACACTTACTTGATCCTATCTTTTCTAATGATAAGAAATTTAAGAGTTTTGGATTCTATTACAGTGACCTGGTCTGATCATTACTTGATCCCAGTTAATTGGGATATGGAGACACAACCCTCCCATCTCAACCCCACTAGTAGTATAGAATGTACTTGGTCTAAACTACAGCTGGAACAATGGATCCTAGCACTCAAAGACAGTAAGCCTATCCTGGATTCTAATCTTACTCCAGCCAATGAAAAGTTTATTTATTGGATTGAGTCCTCCTTGGAACAAGTAATTCCTAAGAAAATTAGTAACAAGAGAGCTAAAGAGGAAGTTACACCTCTGTATTCCCCTAAGCTTCGGAAGCTCAAACAAAACTGTAAAAGAGCTGAAAGGAAATGGAGAAGAGATTATAATGAATCAACAAAACAGGAATATTGGGATACCATAAAACTCTTATCTGGCTGAAGTAAAAAAAAGCACAAGCACTTTATTTTTGGAGAAACAAATCAATCTTGCAGCTAACTCCATTTGGGAAATCTTTTGAATCGCGAAATGTTTACTTGAGTCTCTGTCTCCAGATACATCATCAGATGCCACATTAGCTCGTGTAAAGAACTTGCCAGATAAAAATAAAAATATAGGATGATACATTTTTCTGATCCTCTCCTTCCGGCAGCCCTTCTGTCAATGATAATCCTGCACCTTATACTGAGTATTCGTTGGAGGAATTTCCCACTCTGAACTTTGACAAGTTCCCAGAGATGTTATCCCAAGTAAAATAAGGCTCCTCCTCTGATCCAGCACCTCCTCGCTTTTTAATTAAGGCTGCTGAAGTAGTTCTCTCAATCCTACTTGAACTGATACATTTCTCTATTTCCACCGGCCAAGTTCCTTTGCCATGGTAAAAGCTTTATTAAAGAAGCCCAAATTAGATCCGGAGATTCTAGGCAATTACTGTCCCATTTCCCTCCTCACTGGGATAAGTAAAATCCTAGAAAACCATGTTAATTTGACATTATCAGAGTTCCTAGAAACTCACAATCTACTTCATTCCACCCAAACGAGATTTCAACCTCAAACCACTCTTCTCACGGTGGTTGAGGAATCCAAGAGATTCCTCGATCAAGGAGGATCAGCCGCTATTATTCTTCTTGATCTGTGTCCTGCATTTGATACAGTAAACTACAACATTCTTATAAGCAGGCTCAGGGATATTGGAATAACGGGAAGCACTATCATCTAGATACAGTCCTTCTTAGAAGGTAGAACCTTCCAGGTCTTTGAAGGAGTTAACATCTCCAACAGCCTGCCGCTTATATGCAGAGTGCTGCAGGGTTCGTTACTGAGCCCTACAATGTTCATTGCATACATGAGGCCTCTTGTGGATATTGTTTTACCTCACGGGATCAATATAGTCACATATGCGGAAGATACCCAGCTTGCTCTCTCTTTGAATCATTCTCAGAAAATGTTATCCTCCCTTGATTTACGCTTGGGAAAAGTGGCAAAATAGATGGAATATTCCTTTCTCAAAGTTAATGGGGACAAAACTAAGCTGATGCTCTTGGGCAATACCCTTACACCTGATCTTGGACTTGGCGTGGCCAAATTGCCTAGGTTCTGCTGCTACCCCTAAGCCGTTGATAAAAAGCCTTGGTATGTGGCTAGATAAATCCTTTATATTTGACCATCAAGCAGTGAAGCTGGCAGCCACATGGTATGGCATCCTTAGAATGCTTCACAAAATTCTACCTCTGCTTCCTTTCACTGGTAGGAGACTGATGGTCAAGGCTCTGGTTCTTTCCCGCTTGGACTACGGAAACTCCCTCTATTTAGGGGCCCCAAAAATGACTACAAGAAAACTGCAAATAATACAAAACTGTGCAGCTCGGATGCTACTTAACATTCCCAGAACACAATCGGTCATCCAAGCACTGATTACCCTACACTGGCTGCCGATAACCAATAAAGTTTTAATCCCTATGTATTACTCACAAGACACTCTGGGGCAAAGGTCCCCAAATCAATTATTCTCTCATCTCCTTTTATTGCCCAAGAAAAACCTTATGATCACCCAACTTATTCTTGGCTTAGTACCCTGAATAAAAATGGAAAGATAGGGAAGCCGTTCTTTTTCATACAGTGCTGCTAAGTTCCGGAATGCTCTCCCATTCCATCTTCGCTCAGTGACACAACTTTTTCCCTTCCGGAAGCTACTTAAAACCTGGCTTTACCAGAATATTGTATGTTAACCTTAAGCCATTTTTACTGTTGTTCTGTGTGTGACACTGCTAGCGCTGGGATGCCTTTTGGTAGCCATGCACTCCATAAGTGTTTGATAATAATAATCTGATGTGGGCTGGCAGGGGTAGTCAGCAATAGTCATTTAGGGTAAGAGTTGTCCAACTTCTTTAGTCCTGTGATGAGTCGAGCAGTAATATAAAGCAGGATTTCTGAGTTTAATTTATTACCTTGGTCCTTCGGAGTATGTCAATAGCATTGCGTTACTTCCAGGGGCCATGAAATGCTTTTGGTCATTCAGTCTCACCTGGTGACCCCTTCCTGTACTAGCACCCCCTGCTCTATCTCTTTGAAGTAGAATAGGAAGAGAGGAGCCATGAGCATTGCACCTGCTTTCGCAGAGCTCTCAAGTTTCCAAATTTCCAGAGTGCTCAACTTGTCCAAGTTTTTATTGAATTCAGGAGTTTGTTGTCCTAATTTTATAAGAGGAGCAACAGGACTACAATTTCCAGAATGCAAGGAAACACAATCTGCACTAGTTGAACTACTGATGCATGTACCTGGGCACCATGAGTGCTCAGTTCTCAAAGGAAGACCACTTCCACCTTAGAATTGAAGAGAAATATTAAATCCCTGAAAATAACTCTCTCAGAAGCCGGGAGCACCACAAAGAGAGAGCAGTGACCACTCAAAGTGCTACTTTCGGAGTTGAAGTGCCATGCTTGGCATTGGGATCGGCCTCGATACCCCTGGACTCATGCACCAACTGCAGGATTCTAGTTCAGTGCTGTGACCCAGGAAGGACACATGCAGGGTGCAGGACACAGGCTGCACAGTGTCCACAGAGATTATAGCTGATGCCAGACTATACACAGTGATCGTGGTAAGGCTCTACAAGGCATTTGCACATTTACGACTGTCTGTCTCTCATTATCTCTCGTTATCTCCTGTGTCTGTGACCGGCTTGAGGGAGTGTTTGCGGCAGTGAGTGCTGTTCCGTGATAGCAGAACAGCTGTACCATGTAAGCCATATTCATTGTTACAAAAGTGCAACCAGTTTCCCCTTCCCGTCTAAATCTACCTAGCCTGCCAGCTCCAGCAGGACTTATTGTGTCCCGCTGCAGCTGTCTTGGTGCTTGGAATTACAGGCACGCTGCAAATTCACTGAGAACTCAGTTCACTGAGAACTGTAATCTGGGTGACCAGTGGGTTTAGATTCCACTTCACAGAGGTTGAGGCCCGACACATTGGGGCGGCCCAGCTAGGCATGTATGCAGCTTGCAGACTGGGTGAGCTCCCACAGCCAGTTGAGTTTGTACAAGGCAATAATTGGATTGTGATTGAGTAGTAATCTGCTGGGAAATTGCTTTACGTGAACACAGAGTTCTGGGGTCAGGAAGACAATTAAAGTCAATAAGGAAGAAACTGTCCCCAAATTTTCTCAAACATCACCCCACATGCGAACCAGAGCTTGGTGTGCTAAAAACCAAGAGTATATTATGGATTCGCAGCAGACAACAGATGCAAAACAGAGTCGTCCTCTCTCTGGTAAAAAGTACTCCCTCTTCTGTACCCATAATATCTAACACAGCTAATGGCCATTCTTAATTCTTTTTTGAAATGCTGTTGTTGCTTCAAAATGCTGGAAATGACTGAAATACCTGCCTCAATGAAGCAATGGAGCCCTCTATAAATGGTTGTGTACTTGAACATTTAAAAAGTGACATGGAGACTGAGTGCTGGAACCAAACCATTTCAGGTAACCCTGTTGAAGGATCGCATTCTCCATGTGACAATAAGAGTTCTGAAACAGGATAGTGAGACTGAGTACTGGAACCAACACATTCATGTAGCCCTGCCGAAGGATAACAACCTCTCTGTGAGGACAAAAGAGTTCTGAAACAGGATATTTAAATCCATCTGTTCCAGACAGTGGATCCCACTTTGAAAGCCCTTGAATTGCAATCAAATAAATTCGATAAACTAATCTCCTTATTAGAGTCCTTATTAGAGTACCTCAACGGTGTAAGCTCAGACCAGATAGCAAGACGTGTCTCCACCGTTGATGGTGGTGGCTCATCGTATTACCGGTCTGAGCTTACAGAACCTAATAGGGTGCGGATATTAAGCTGCATTCTTAATATTTGGCCTTCAGTTATTGTTCTACCATAAGATAGGAGCAAAATGAGTGTTCCAGGAATTTCTGGGATAACTGATTCCCTCACAGTTAAATTTCGATGTGATATTTCTGCAAAGAAATACATAAAACCCTGATGAAGTCCTTTCAGAAGATGAAACGCATTGGCCCGGGCTGTTTCATTGATGTTTTGAAGAAAGTAAAGAGAACTGTTTCTAGACTTCAACCTACAGCTCCCATGTTATTTTGGTCTTGAAGAATAGTATATTGGGATTGACACCATAGAAATTATGTGTTGTTCGTGAAAGGAGGAGAAAAAAAGAACAAGCTCTACAATACAATTGTTGGACTCTTGAGGCACTCCCTTTTGTGAGTTTTTGTCTGTTTGATTGTATTTATGCTTGTTGAGTAGCTGAGCTTTAGTGTATAAGTGCCTACAACTATTACCTTACAAGCCTAGGATTTGTTCCGCCGTTCGTAGCCATAACTATTCTTGCTTTGGGATTATTTGCCATTGGCACAGCAGCTAAGGGAAGATGAGGATATAGTCGCTTTCGTCTGTACCAGGCTAAAGAAGTCCCGGTGTTATGAAATAACTCTGTGTGCCTCGAAACAAGTACCTGTGGTGCACAGTGACAACCACCCAAACACAAGGAGATGATGGATGGAGCACTGAAACTTTTCAGACACTCATCCCCCAGTCACAGATCTGGGTTGAGTCCATCATCTTTCTTTAGCTCCCTTTGCCACCCCTGTTCAGACCCGGCTTCATGCAAATCAGTCTTGACCCTGTCCCTCATGGGAACAGTTTGGCCGGAACTGCCAAGCCAGATCTTTCCTGGACCAGAAAGAAGCATCCTGGGACTGGTTTCGGAGTAAGGGCCTTCATCAGCCAGGCTAGCTTGAATCCAGTGGCAAAGTGAGCAAGGGACCCACTTCTGGGCATACTCTGACAACTTAGGGAGAACCAAGCAAACTCAAGGAAATGATAAACGGAGCGCTTAAACTTTTCAGACACTCACCCCTAGTCACAGATCTGGCAACCACCAGCACAAACTATTTACAGACATTAATATATGCCAAGGTTCAAAGCTGCACCACACACTTTGTTGATGGGAGTAACAGATAGGTATCAAGGAAAGACAGAGTTTGTTTGAAAGAGGCGACCCAGCTAGAAAGAGAAGTAGAGATAAATCTACTATATTTACATGTGACTCATTTTGTTTTGCCTTATACACACATTCAGGATCACGCGCATTACCCTCGGCCACTCCCCAAAAGAGACTTTGTGTCCATTTCACATAGTATTGTCCTCTTTGTATAGGTATTGCCTCAGCCATATCAGGCAGAAGGATTAGCATGGTGCTTGCCTAGCATGGCCCAAATGTTTTCGTAGAAGTCCACTGCTGAATGCACAGTTGCCTCTTTTTTCCTCTACTCTGCACTTCTTGGCTCTTTATCTCACTTTTGCACAATCTTTTTGCTTCCTGTTTTCTTTCTTTGGTACTGTTTTCCTATTTTTCTCTTTGCCCTTCCTTCTCCATTTTGTCCATTACTTTCATTTCCAGTGGGTCAAAATCTGATGATGAAAAGTGCTCTGGTGCCCATCACTTGCAACCCACCAGTACAAATTAACCACTTCTCCATCCTAGGCTAGCAGAGACCAAACACGTATTATTTATTTCCTCCAAACTACATTATCCATCTCTAAACCTGTCATTCGCTAGGGGTGGGTGGAATTTGCGAAAGCGACTTTCGCAAATTATCGCGAAAATTTTAAAAATCTCCGCAAACACGCGGAAATATCGCAAAGATGCAGAAGTTTTTTTCCCGCCCGTTCGCCAACTTACCCATGCGGTTGCTCGCGGGCGTGGCCATCTTGTTTTCACTCTTCTCGCGGTGCATGATCGCGAGAAGAAAGACGTGATCGCGCGACGCATGACGTTAATGCGGACGCGAACTGTCGCGAGACAGCGCAAATGGCTACCAACAATCCAACATCTCGTGGAGAACGCGACCGGATCGGGAAAACTTGTCGGCGAACGCGGGGATTCAGGTAAGGGGTTCGCGCGCGCGCCAGAATGTATTATTTTACAGCGCGAGCAAGAAACAAATTTTCGCTAAGCTGCGGAATGCGGAAATTTTGACATTTTCGCGCTCTCCGAGGAACGCGAAAATGTCAAATTATCGCAATTTCCGCGAGCGGAACGGAAATTTAGCCCAGGCCTACCGTTCGCTGCCCACCAGATTTAGAGGCCTCTGGATAAGAGGTGGAATGACTGAAAGAAATCCTACCCCTAATTGTATTTAGCAATAGACTCCTTTCTACTATACAAAATGAAAGAGCTCCAGTAGACCCTAGCTTGTGAAGGTTGAACCCTTCTGTCAGGGTGCTGGTCAATTGTTCTGTAGCAGCAGTGGTGTGACTTGTCCCACTAATCCAGTTTTTGGGGAGGGAATAGACTATATTATAATATGTGCGCCTCTCTTCCAGTCATTGTAAAACGAAATGTACATAACACTTTATTGCAAAAGCAGCATTCCATTGGCTGAATATATACATAACTCGTGTGTGTTTTCTATACTTGGGTTGGGTAGTTCTACCAGTTCGAAGTGCATTGAACCAATGGCAGGTTAAGAAGCCATGATTCAACAACTGAAGAGGTGCATTGTAATTTAGTTGAGGCCACTCTGTAGGTGAGTGGTTAACCATAGAACATCTCTGTATGACCTCGAGCCAGGATCAGAAATGCAAGTATCACCATTCAGGGAAAATAATATAAAATGCGAAAAATAAGCGTGAAATATTATTCTAGACAGATGGGCCAGAATTAGAAATGAAAGGATGGATCTGTTCCCAGAAAAAGATAGACGAGTAACACAGTTCTGTTATGCAGCCAGGCTGTCAAAGGGTCTGCAATCAATTTTGTTTAGTACCTTGTGTTTCACCCGATGCTCTGGACACGCTCACTATTAAATGCATTCCAAACATGTGCATTCTCAGAAAGGCTTTGGAACGCAGCATTTCTCAAGGCATTGTACACAGTTCATAAATTAGGAATTTGGGTTGCAAAGCAGTTCCTATAGAAGGAGCGTGTTTGCTTCCATTCAAACACCCCCCCCCCCCTCCGCCCACGTATCGCTCTCATTTTATGCTCCAGCTCTAGCTGTTAATTACAATTTCAATTTGCATATTATTTTCTTGGTTTTTTTGTGTATTTTTTTTAAACAGAGTCCCCGCAGACGCCAATAAGCGAAGGGCGTGATTAATCAATTTACGTTTTTGCAGACAAATATAAGGCATTTGTGCAGACTGTACCTACAGTCAAGCTTTGAAGTTCTGGCCTGCGAATTATCCAGGAGGCATCCCGATTTCTTTTTTTTTTCTTTGTAACTCTTTTTATTAACAATCATGGACATACAAATGCTCATAGCAACAGTACAATCTCTGTTCAGGCTTGGCAAAATCTGACAACAATTATGGATATCTCACACAGGACAATTTCAAGGAGAAAGCGGGTCGTCCAGGGCAATTTGCTGAGGTGGAATACAAATGTTAGGCATCCTGATTTCTGTTTGTAGCTTGGCAGGCATCTCCTGACCCTAGTCAACGTCATTGCAGCCATCTTTATTTGTTGTCTTTTCTTACCGTACAAAATCTTCATAGCTGGACACTGGATGGTGTAGTAGGTGACATAAAGCACCTCCAGGGCCATTGCAGAGGTTTTGCCTCTGGTAAGCTACGGAATCAGTTAACCTTTTCCTTATACGGTTGCCTTAAAAGAAAAAAAAAAAATTTAAAAAATGATTGCCTTATTTAAAAGCAAATACAGACATGGTGGTCTGCTGATCCCAGCAGGCCACCATATCAGTGATTTTATTGATTCCCAATAGGTCGCATATTGCCACTGACCTCGTTAATGTTAATGAGTTAGGTCGATTACCGACCCACTAGGAATCGCTAAATGAAACTCCTGGAGTTTCATACATTAGGAATAGCCATTGCCTAATTGTGGTTCACAGAAAATCATAATTAGGTAATGGCTATTTCCAATATTGATACATGTGGCCGTAGATGTCCAAGGTCTGCTTCAACTCGGTCGTCTGTCCCAGAGACTCTTGTACTGAATGTACGAGCTGAAGATGTTTGTGCTGGTGACAGTTGCAGGCCTAATGACGAACAGAGAATGAGATGTAGATGCATTTTGGCATAAAATTGGCACTTACGTTTTTCATATCAAAATGGGTAAGTGACTAAGGAAAATAGAAGCAGCAAGGGATCGCTCTGGAAATCCACTGAAAAACAGTGGAAGAAAAACATTGACGACAAGGGAGAAAAGGGTAAATGGAGAATATCGGAAGATTAAGCTCTGAAAAAAAAGGAGAACTTTAAAAAAAATTACATTATTGCTTTAGAGGATATGGTTTGGATATTTAGAAATTCGAATCTTTCATCGTAGATCAAATAATAGACTTTCTTTCAAACTTCCAGAATTCTGAGCAAACATCAAAATAGTGTCCTAATTTTTTAGGTTGTGCTAAACACAGGTGGTGATGAAGCTTGCATGTGGCCGATCCATCAAAGCTGCAAACAGCAGAGTGGCCTGCATCCTTCCTGAGATGTCCGTCTCAGATCCGCAGGGTCAGCAGCACCGATTGTAAAAAGTGAGGAGAGCGGCCATGTCAAACAGCATCTCATCCACATAACTTTGCACAAGGAGACATACTCAGACGGCTCCAAAAACACTGACAGCTGTCCAAGTCCCTAGATAGCATGGGGACCAGAAAGCAAGGAGGGGATAGACCACTCACTGCTTTCAACTATAAGGGAAGGCACAGAGAAGCAGGACAGTGAGGTAGAGGAAAGATTCAGTCACATGCCATTGTACTGTCCCAGAACTTTCTCTTCTGTCTTTGGACTTGTATGCTTGTTTAGTTAACCCCTTCACTACCCTGTCGATGGATATGTACGTCATGAAAAGGTGTCTCCAGGACGTCCATCTGATGTGCATATACCCACACACACACTAAAAAAACACAGTAAGAAAGTAAGTGATGATTCTGGCTCGTCAAACCACTGAAATGTGTCAGTTATGGTTAGTGGTGCACACAACACATGCCATAACTCATGTTATTCACCATGCTAATAACAATAATTTGGGAAAGGCACGAAAACAAATAAGAGTAATCAAAATAACAAAATGGTGCTCTGGTGGGGGCTGTGAGTTATGGCATGTGTTGTGTGCATTGCTAACCATGACTGGTGAATTTCAGTGGCTTGACGAATGTACACTAGAGTCAGGACAATAACTCCCCTTTTAACTGTGTTGTTTTCCAGTGACTTTCATAGTTTTTTTTTGTTTTTCTCAATTTCCAATCCCTGAAGGCAGTGCGCAGCATGGGTTGGGCACAGGTCCAACCCATGGCACCATGGCAGCCATTCCTCACTGTGCATGGCAAATTGAGGCTAATAATTGTGAACAATTTGATTAAACCATCAATAAGTGCAATTCCCCTTCTACTGGGAGACAAGCACCCCTCTGTAACACTTGACTCTCCCAAGGTAGCAAGGCTTAGCAGTCCGAGGTCTACTCAGGAGAAGTGGTGTTGGCTAGTACCACACTCGCTAGGCACACAACAAACAACACGCAGTGTTAGAAATGGACCTTTCTGAAGGGTCATCCTAGACTTTTTGTCTTCCTCCTCATCTTTTTGTTGAATTCTTTTTTGTTGGCTTTAGGACTCTGGGCACTTGACCACTGCTAACCAGTGCCAAAGTACATGTGCATGCACTCTTTAAAACATGGTAGGATTGGCTTATACCCAATTGACATGCTTAGTTTACTTTTAGATCCCTAGTACAGTGCACTACATGTGCTCAGGGCCTGTAAATTAAATACTACTAGTGGGACTTCATCACTAATTGTACCACCCACTTAAGTAGCCCTGTAAAGATGCCTCATGCCTACCAGGGCATAGCCTGTGTGTGCAGTTTTTAACTACCATGTCGACATGGAAAAATTAACCTTTTGCGAGGCCCAAACCTTCCTTTTCAATACATGCAAGTCACCCCCAGGGTAGGCCCTGGATAGCCCAGAGGGAAGGGTGCAATGTATGTTAAAAAGCGAGACATGTCCTGTTACATTTTACATGACCTGGTAGGCCTATAGCTCCCATAGTAGAACATTGGGATTACATTTTATAAGCGTCATTTCCAAATGAGAAGGTATACCCGCTTCAAGTTTGGTATCTCTGGAATCACAATAAAATATCCAAACTTATGGTGAAGTTGGATTTTAAATTGTAATTCTGAAAATGCCACTTTTAGAGAGTTCCTCATTTTATTTTACTTATTTATTTATTGCATTTATAGAACCCGAATGTCACCAAACTCGTATCCTGTCACTAAACTTATATATAGGTACTATACTTCTAATGACACCTGTCTGGTTGCTTAGAAAAAAGCCAGATCTTCAAGGCTTTCCTTTAAATTGGAACAGTTCCGTTGAAGACCTATGTAAGGGTGGTAACTCATTCCACAGCAGGGCCACTTTGACTGTGTAGGCCCACCCCCTTGTCTTTACTTCCAATATTTGTTTATGCAAATCAGATTTGCAGAGCTAGAGCGAAGATATCTCCCACGAGAATACCTTTTCAGTAGTCATTGTAGAGGCACAGGACCTTTTCTTTGTAGTACCTTGAACAAAATACACATGACTTTGAAGATAATCCTCTGCTTCAGAGGAAGCCAGTACAAATCCTTTAGGGCACTGGATGCAGCGGATCTATGGTATCTGTTCAACAGCAGTTTTGCCGCTGGTACTCTATATAATCTCTTAACCAAATATTCAGGAGCTCCAAGTAGCAGGGCATTGCAGTAGTCTAGTCTGCTAAGTATGACACTATGCACAACTAGAGATTTGGCTTAGATGGGCAGTGGTGGTAGCACCTTCCTTAGGCTGCGAATAAGTGTGAAGCAAGTGCCTGCTACTTCAGAGATAACTTTTCATCAAACACAACCCCAAGGTTGCGGACTGTGTTCAACGGCTGCAGCTCCTCTCCAGATAAAAGGGGCCAAAAGTTATGGGGGACCTGTCATCGGTATTCTGCTTGCCGAGCAGCATAAGAATTCTGTGAAATCCCCATTTAGCTTTAGTGAACTTGCAATCATTCAGTTCACAATATCTGATAGGCCTTTCTGAAAAGCAACCACTGCCTCCTCCTAGTTGTTGGTAAGAGATAGGCTCAGTTGGGTATCATCCGCATAATTGACCAGCCAGTCACCATGTTCCTTTATGAGAGTAATTGGTAGTCTCATATAGATGTTAAACAGGACAGGGCTGAGTTCAGAACCCTGCGGGACTACCTGTTGCAGGCTTTTGAATTTGGATCAATAAGGCGGCAGGGCAGCAGTCTGACGCACTCCAATTAATGCTTGTTTGGATAGGAGGATTCTGTAGTTGACTGTGTCAAAGGCAGCTTACAAGTTGAGCATTATCAAGACTGTCGACTGGCCACTGTCAACCCTCGAGCACTGCCATGTTCAGGTCCAAAACCAAATTCTTCATCCTCAAGGAGAGAGTGGGTTTCCAGATACTGGGATTTCCTCCTGCTTAAGTATTGCTCTAATATTTTCACAGGGAATCGAAGGAGCGATATGGGCCTGTAATTACTCGGGACTAGAGGGTCCGCTGAAGATTATTTTTAGGAGGGGGTGACTGTCACCTTTTTCCACATATGTGGCACAGGACTCTACTCCAAGGATGGGTTGCATATCTGCAATGTGGAGAGGGTGAGTTCATCTCCTAGCTCTGTCGACATCCTAGGAGGTAGGCGGTAAAGTGGTGATCCCGATGAGGAAGACCTGGCGGTGATGTGAAAGCATTCCTCTAAGATTGCTTCAAGAGAATCAAACCTACCTACCTGTCTTTCCAGAGGGTCTATTCCATTTTGAGTCATGGTGGGATTTAGCACTGGTACTTCAGTAAGCTATGGGTATCACTCACTCTGGCATTATTTTCCAAGTTATCTGAAATATTCAGCCCAGAAGGTGTTACCTAACCGGGAGCACCGATGTACTCCAATGTCTCAATCTTCTGATCAAAGAAGTCCGCAAAATCATTGCAGAGCTCCTTCAACAGTTTGAATACCTAAATTTTAAACCAATGAAGTGGCAGGGTCACATGCGCAAACTCATTTAGATTTCCCTCTTTGTAGTAAGTAGATAGATCTCAAAACGGTGCTCAAAAGGAAGTAGGTCGTAGGTCGCCACTTGATACCCACAAATCCGAACTGGAATAACCAGTCCTAAATATAGTTAAACACAATCTCCTGAGCACCAACAAGTGTAAAAATACAAATTGTCCAAATGTTCTTTTAGTCCCAATCTGGTTTATTGCTTCAATATTCTTCAGCTTGACAAATCCTCAACGTCAGATACAGTCGATATAGCCAACACGTGTTTCGTCAGATAACGATGTCATCACATCACTGACTTCCTCAGGGCTATAATAAACAAACAACAACATCTAAGATCCTATTGATAGCTCAAAACATTCCATCACCAACACCCTGGTGAATATGTACACCCAATCGTCGAAATCCAATAGCTCAAACACGTTTCAAACTCGAAAGAGGGATATCTTCAAAGTGAGTTAAAAGCCACAAAAATATAAAATAACCCAAATCTATTAAAAGAATGGGTATTATATGTGAAAAGAGAACCAGATTTGTGAACATTATGCAAATATCCATTTGAAAAAAGAAGAAAGACTTTCCGCAAATATATTTGTTTTTCACATACTAGCATGCAAACCAAAACACATATAAATTGATAAAACAGACACAGGTGCAACCATGAGAGTGCCAGTGCATAAAAGCTTGGTGTTATTAATACAGCTCACCTTTCGAATTCAGTATTCAGTGTCATTATTATAAAGCTTCAGTACGTATTTTTATAATTTCCTCCAATTTATGATTATCAAACGTTCATTTTGCCTATAAAAATTGGGCGTGCATTAAAAATCCGTTAATTCAGAGAGCACGTGTATTCTAATCAGTTCCAAAATTCTAATACTTGTGATTTCCATCTAGCCACCCTAATCAAACTCGCATACCATTTTAACCATAGAAAAGCCACAAAAGCCAAAGCAAACCTGAAGTCAGTTGATAAGTTACATCCGTACAGTATCTCATATGTTCCTTCGTAATTAAGTCTCTCGCACCCACTAATATGCTTATAGCCATAATCTAAAACTAAATTATCCCTAAATCGTAATCATATTTCTTACACGTAGCGGCATAAAAGTAATGCTCCCTCTTGAATCTTCAGTTATTAGGTAATAGTTATATCTGTGGCAAAACAAATATCGGGCTGTTGCCTACATACCTGGCAGAACGGAGAGTGTTCCTAGTATGAGTCCGGATGGCGTGGTAAACAAGCGCCATCTTAAGTCTCCTTTATATAGCGAACAGAACAGTAAAGCTAAACTGCACCGTATTCAAATGAGAATTCTGCTTCCCCTATTATTAAGGATGTTTGTTTGCCTTATAAGTAAAGTATGAATTCGAGGTGTTTTTCATGATTATATCGTCATACACTTATTTAATATGGCCGCCAAAACCTTCTTGCAACTTATTATGTGGTTTAACCAATATGGCGCTGGTATTTTTCTAACGAAATAAAAAGCGAGAGAATATTGAATGTGTATTTTGCACATATTACTTCTCAAAATGGAAAACAATCAGACGCAATGAATCAAAAATCATGATATATCGTAGCCCATCAATTATCAAATCAAGCGCCATCATCGCTTTTCAGAGCCAGTTCATCCGCAAGTAAACTTGCTCACTATGGCTTCCACTAACCTCAAAACTAGGTGATCATTATGATCTAAATAACATTTCTTCGATATCAGAACTCAGCGGTTTCTTTTATATTGCTATGCCACAGTGGCAATATTCTATACAGTCTGAAAAATTTGTTTATTTTATGATATGTGTAAAATCAACCATTTTCTGATCTTGTGCCTAATAATTTGTTGAAAACAGTTCCGACAAGACGTTCTTGTTGTGGTTACTTTTAGAAATTTGGCATTTTCTTGCTTTATCCATTTAGTGTCTGTAGCTTATCTCTGATGGCATGACTTGGTGTAGTTGTGCTTTGTGTATTCCTCCTAGACAGCCATACACAATGGGAGCTTAGGTGTGTCTCAATCGGCCATTTCTGTCAGGATGAGAGGGAGGAGCTGAGCTCAGCCTCACTTACATCTGAATACACTGTGTTCTATCCACACACAAATGGATGAATACCCCCTGTACTGAGCCTAGAGCCAGGGTTGGAATGGACGACATCTGTGCAATTCAAAGGCATTTCTTTGAAGTGTCCCCCACTTCAAAGACACCACTGGGTATAAGCACTGGACCGCAGACACCACCATTTCAGTACACTTCTGGATCTGTGGATACTCTTCTAGGAAGAAGCACTGCTGTGCTGCTGAAAGGACTACCACTCTGCTGGACTCACACTCTAAAGGCGCTGCTGCCTTACTGTGCTGACCTGATGATCTCTTGCCTGAGGAGGAAGTACTGGACCCTGAACCAATCTTGAACCCTTGACCCTAGAGTGACTCAAAGGGCTAGTCTGCTGGCCTCCTGATATGACCCTCAGGGATATAATAAGCTATCCACTGCTCCTGGACAATTCTTCCATGAGTTCCTGACCCTCAAGAAGCACCTCTCAGGTCCTCAGTTCTTGGTGTGGTTCTCAAACTCTTAACGTCAAGCTCTTGAGCTCTTTGTGACCACGAACAGGCTCATTTTCACCCGAAACATGCCGCTTGCACCGGAAATCAGTGTGAGCCGGATCAAGTTAATATCTTCGCGAAGCAAGCATCGTCCGCTCGCGTGAATCAACACTATCAGGCTTCAGCTCAGACATCCGCAATGCCTTCGCTGCTCTTCACGCCCTGCTGACCAGTGATGCTCTCCTTGCTCCCGTCGAACTTCTCACCCATGAATGGGACTCCTGGTAGAAAGCTTGAGAAGGTAAAACTTTAGTGTGACTAATCTGGGACTATATCCGACCCGCCCTCCATTGCGGTCGGCCTGAACATTTGACTTTGACTTGGTCTAGAACAACTAGATAGCCAAAGTTGGTGCTTTCTATTTCTAGGTGCTAATTTACAGTTTGTTCTTTAAAAATTCATAACTCCTTTGTCGTTTTGGTGTTGTTTTATTTATTAAATGTTGCCCTATTTTTCTGGTCTGGTGTTGGATCTTTTTGTGTGGTGTTTTCCCTGTTTTATTGTTTGACGTTTTGCACAAATACTTTACACACTGCCTCTAAGTTATGACTGAGTGCTCTGTGCCAAGCTACCAGAGGGTGAGCATAGTTTAATTTGAGTTTTGCTTGTACCTTACCCTGACTAGGATTGTGGTTGTTGCTTGACCAGGGCTTACACCCCAGTTAACCAACAGCCCAATTTCGAACACTCAGTAAATCATTGCCAAGTCGGTGCTTTTAATTATAAAATCAAATGTACACACACTACTAAATGCTATGCATTAACTCAGTTATATGCAAAGTAAATTACTTTTGGAAATGGTTATCATTTGCTTAGTATTTCCCCCGATTATTTGCCTTCACTACCATATTTTCCTGAACCCATTTTTGTTGGCATTAGGGCTCCACACACTTTACTCCTGCTAACCAGTGATAAAGTTCTGGTGCTCTCCCTTTCAAATGTGGCACATTGGCATACCGAAAAACAAAATTGATTAGAGGGTCTAAGGGAGTTTAAAGACCAGCGCGGACCAATCCCCAAATACTGAGACTAGAACAACACCAGAGTCCGTGGGTCTATGTTGGTCTACCTAAAACATAAGCAAAACATGCCAGCTACAGACACATGTATGGGAATCCTTACAAAAGGGACCAAGTCCCATCACCCACCGAAGTGGCATGCTTCATCATCTGGGACCTCCCTTAACCACACCACGTGTGGTTAAAGAGCTACAACTCCTTAAGTTACTGTAAAAAGGAGGAGCTCAAGGATGTTTTAACTAATACAAATTGGAGGGAATCACTCCCAAAGTAGGAGGAAGCTGCCAATAGTGTAGTGAAGTGAGGTGTAGTGTGTGAAAACGTGATGTTAACATTGATTATCACTGGAAAAATGCTTTATTCAATATCCGGTGATATCAAAGATAAAAACACAGAAATGGTAGAGTGAAACGTGTACGCCGAAAAATTAGGAACACGTACTCAAAGTGTAGGTCTACATGTTTCAGCCAACTAGCGTCTCGAAGGGATGACAGTGGCTTTCTTCAGGACCATAACAAAACACTACTGCAATGTGACAAAGTGTGAACACAGACAAAAAAAGGAAACAATACAACTAACAGTGGTACCTGCTTATCAAAAGATATATGGCACCGTCGGGGAGTATAAAAGTCACCCGTCAAAATATCGGGGAACGTCGCACACTCCTGGTCACAACTCAGGGGGTGAAGCAGCGCTCTGTCCGTCGCTACCCCGGACTTTCTACCTGATTGTTCCGACTGTTGGTTGTATCGTTTCCTTTTTTTGTCTGTGTTCACACTTTGTCACATTGCAGTAGTGTTTTGTTATGGTCCTGAAGAAAGCCACTGTCATCCCTTCGAGACGCTAGTTGGCTGAAACATGTAGACCTACACTTTGAGTACGTGTTCCTAATTTTTCGGCGTACACGTTTCACTCTACCATTTCTGCGTTTTTATCTTTGATATCACCGGATATTGAATAAAGCATTTTTCCAGTGATAATCAATTTTAACATCACGTTTTCACACACTGCACCTCACTTCACTACACTATTGGCAGCTTCCTCCTACTTTGGGAGTGATTCCCTCCAATTTGTATTAGTTAAAACATCCTTGAGCTCCTCCTTTTTACAGTAACTTAAGGAGTTGTAGCTCTTTAACCACACCACGTGTGGTTAAGGGAGGTCCCAGATGATGAAGCATGCCACTTCGGTGGGTGATGGGACTTGGTCCCTTTTGTAAGGATTCCCATACATGTGTCTGTAGCTGGCATGTTTTGCTTATGTTTTAGCTACATTGGCATACACCTAAATGGCACATTTAATGTACTTATTAGTGCCTAGTAAATGGTACCATGTGTGCCTATGACCTCTACATTAAACACTACAAGTGGGCTGCAGCACTCATTGTGCCACCCACTAGAATAGCAATGCTACAATGTCTACCTGCCTGCCCTTGTAGCCTGTGGGTGCAGTTTTAAACTGCCATTTTGACCTGGCAAAATAAACCTTTGGTAGGCCTAAACCTTTCTTTTTTAAATCCTTATAACTCACCCCCTAAGGTAGGCTTTAACAGCTCTAGGGCATTTAATATGTGATAAATTCATTTTGGGGACAACTAGAGAGGTATGTCTTCCACTCATTTCAATCAAAATGCAAAATTCTCTTTAATGGTAAAGTCAGATTTAAAATTATTTTGAAAATGTTTTTTTAGGAAGTTTGTATTTCCCTGCCTAAAGTGTCTGGGGCCTTTCTGTGAGTGGCCAGCTGTCCATGGACTGTTGAAGGCTCCCCCACTGGGAACTCCCTATTAGGGCCAGACAGTGGACAAAGGGTCCTAGGTGTAGATGCCAGTGGGTCTTCCTGACAGGATAGTTGGGAAGGAGTTGTGCCCTGCCCTGATTACACTTTAAGGGGACCTGCCCCAGAACACACAAAGGGACCAGACCTGTCCCAGTTTTTTGTTTCACTAACAAGGCAGGAGCCAAACCCAGGGAAGAGGGAATAACTAATCAGAACTAGTTTTACCTCACCTACCATCACCTCACTTACATTGGGACCTTTCACCTGCACCTGCTGCCAGTTCACGTCCACCACTGACCACCATCGCAGCAACCTGTGCCACACCATCCCTGTTGACTGAGGAGACCTCACTGAAACAACTCAGCTGCCTCCTGATCAATGCCAGATCACCCTGAAAACACTCCACTGAGGTCTGGGACACCATCTCCACCCTTACTCCTGAAGTGACCTTTATTACGGAGACCTGGCTCACCTCTACATCCGCCCCGGATATTTTGCCACCAAAACACCCATCAGTTACACGATGAAACACTGCAACCGTGCCAACAGACATGGAAACGGCATCACCATCATACTCAAAGAATCGACCATCTGCACCACCACTGATGACGAAACAACGCCGATCATTGGACAAATGAACTTCCAGCTCTGCACCAACTACAAAATCACCATAAAGGCACCCTCACATACAGACCCCCAGAACCACAAACCGGCCTCAGTAAATTCATTACTGAATTCACCTCCCCACTTGCCATTGAATATGAACACTATGTCTTCCTGGGAGACCCCACCTTTGACCTGAATGACACAACTGACACCAATTCCACTGAACTCCTGGAAAGATTGGACAACATCGGCCTCAAGTAGCTAGTCATGCACCCCAGGAACAAAGCAGGACACATACTGAACCCCATCTTCATGTCAAGCAACAGGATCAGATACAGTCACTTCTCTGAGATCATCTGGTCAGACCACTCATTCGTACACTTCACCCTCCATGGACTACCTGCAGCACCCTTTTTCACAGCTGGACCAAGATTAAGCAGCACCAATGGACTGATACCTTCAGCATCACACAGCACCACTAACTCGGATCAGGTAGTAGAGCACTTCATCTCCTGGATCACCAGCGCCGCCAACCAAGTCTCTCCCACCAAACCAGCCAAAACACACAGACCACCTAAATGAGCCAGCTGGTACACCCAGGAACTCGAAGGGCAGGTGCACGCAACTCGAAAGAAGATAGTGCACCAGCAGGAACCATGGCGACTGAGCCACCTTCAAGGCAGCCCTCAATGACTAACACCGCCAGCTCAAAGCCACAAAAAAAGAGGCCCTTACTCACCGGACCGAGACCAGCGCCAACCAAACTAAAGAACTCTTCACCATTGCCAGAGAATTCATGTGCCCGTCAGCCACCAAAAACCCGATCCCCTCCTCATAGGAACTCTGCGACGCCCTTGCTGACCACTTTCTACAACAAGATAGCAACCATCTATGGAAACTTCGATTCCAAACCCACTGGCCTCCTCAGCATCCCTGCGCCCACCACTGCTGACCACTCACTCACTGCCTGGGAACAACTCAGCACACCGAACACAAGCACTTTATTAAACTTCATCCACTCGGGAACACCCACTGACCCATGACTCCACCGTTTTTCACGATTGGAATAGACCAGATCAGCCACCAGCTCACCACAATCCTCAGTGCCTTCATAACCACAGCACCTTTCCCTATGCCAGGAAACAAGCAGAGGTGAGATCCCTCCTCAAGAAACCCTCTGCAGATGCCAGCGAGCTCCAGAACTACTGTCCCATCTCACTGGTCCCATTGCCTGCCAAAGTCCTGGGGAAGACCTTCAACTCACCGAAAACTTGGAAAGAAACAACCTGCTGGACCCTTCCTAATCAGGTTTCAGAGCCAACCACATAACTGAGACAGCTCTGATCACTGCATCAGATGACAACTGCACCCTACTTGACAGAGCAGAATGAGTCGCCCAGATCCTGCTAGACATCACAGGAGCCTTCAAAAACCTCTTCCCTCTACACACTCATTGATCAACTATGCCAGATTGGAATCACAGATGATGTGCTCAGATGGATGGCATCCTTTCTCACGGGGTGCACCCAGAAAGTCTGCCTCCATCTCTTCACCTCACAACCCCAGGGCACCATCTGCAGTGACCCCCAAGGCTCTGCCTACAGTCCAACCCTCTTCAACATCTACATGACACTACTTGCAGACATCGTCAGATCGCACATCATCGGCATCATCTCATCTGCCAATGATACCTAGCTCATTCTCTCACTCTCAACGGACCCCACCTCGACAAAAAACAACTTCCACAACTGTATGAAGAACGTCTCAGCCTGGATGAATACCAACTGCCTGAAGCTCAACATAGACAAAACGGTATTTCTGATCTTTGGCAGACACTCTGCCCTCTGGAATGACTCCTGGTGGCCAGCGGAACTCTGACCCACACCCACTCTGAAGGACCATGCCCGCAACCTCAGCATCATCCTGGACAGGGAACTCTCCATGAAAATATCAGGTCAATACCATCTCCTCAGTCTGCTTCCCCATGTTCCACTCTTCAAAGTCTTCAAGTGGTTCTCCATCAGCACCAGGTAAATGGTGATGCAGCCCCTCATCACCAGCCGGCTGGACTACGGCAACGCACTCTATGCTGGCACCTCTACCAAACTCATGAAAAGACTCTAGACGATTCAGAACACAGCTGCCAGACTGATCCTCAACCTGCCCAAAAGGACCTATATAACCCAACACCTGAAAGACCTCCACGGGCTCGCTGTCAAGAAGAGATGCCATTTCAAGGCTCTGACCCATGCCTGCAAAGCCCTACACGACCAAGGACCCACCTACATATGCCACCGCCTGCATTTCCATGGACCCTCCAGGAAGCTCCGCCCGCACACCTCAACCTTACATAGATTCCACACATCCGCCTCTCCGGAGGATGCTTCTTCTCCCACCGTGCCACCAAATCCTGGAACGCCCTCCCCACCTCACCCAACTGACCCACTTGAGGAAGGAACTCAAGACCTGGCTCTTCGGGTGATGCCTGCAGCACAGCACCGGGATACCCTCTCGGGTGATAAGCCTGGCTATATAAGTGTAACTTGATTGATTGATTGATTTTCACTTTAATGATTGAGTGCTGCATGAAGATTTTACACATTGCCGCTTAGTTAAGCTGAACTGCTATGTATTAGGCTACCAGAGGGTTAAGCACAGGTTTATTTAGTGACTTTAGTGGTTCATCCTGACAAAGACTGCGTTTATTCTTTCAAGTAGGCTCTCACCTCTTCAATAAATAATCAAATATTTTATGTCTATGAACCTTAAAACTGCAGTACCCCACCACTACCTATGTAGGCCAACTGGCTTTGTCAGGGTATCACCACAGCAATAACACCCATTACAAACATTAAAACCTTTCATAATGGTACTATCTTGCACTCATTTTTGCTTTTCATTGTTTTTGTTTGTCTATTTAAAAATGATGCGGGAGAGGCAATTCCCCCATGAACAGACGCTATCCCCAGGGTCCTGGCTCTCTCCTCATGTGTTAAGACAAGTAGGGAGCAGGAGCATTACACTCCACTTCCATGAGGATCCATAAATGCCTGAAAAATAACCCAGCACATTTTATTTCTTTTTCTTTTCTTTTCAGTGCCCCAGGGTTTAGGGCTCATGTATGTTGGGACTTTTTTTTTGTTTTTCTGTCTTTAAACATGCATTGATAATGTGTAAAAGCAGAAAAAAAGACTCACGTAGGCAATCTTTGGATTGTTTGTGCTTTAATTTATTTTTGTTTTTTTACACTTCCTGAAACTGGTGAATTGACTAAGATTTAAGTGTCATGGATAAAATAGTGGTCAAATTTAAAACCCACTCTGATGAGCTCGCTAGTTGGCCGCTCAAACGGTACTGTTTTAAGGGTTGTGTGAATTTTCCATGCTTTTGAATACCTTTCGCCACTGTCTTCGAGTGGGACACCACCAGGGGTGCCCTACCGTGGCATGCTTTTTTTTTCTTTTAGGTCAACATTGACTCACGAGCTTAAAGCTCTCAGAAAACAAATCATTTTCACCTATAATCTAGACAACAGATTTTGTATAAAAATTTCAAAATGCAACAGGATTTTTTCTGGTCCTTAAATGGCAGAGATATGCAAAAATGTAAAATCCTTAAATCCTGCCTGCCACCTTTTTTAAGTGCTAATGTCTCCAAAACTACGGAACAGACAAATTGAAGAAGTATACTTTCTGAGTAAAGTTTAGCAGATTTTTCGACAAACTTTCCTATGGGAAGTTATAGGAAAATCAAAAAATAAATTCTCAATGGAAAGTGCAGCTGAACCATGACCACACAGTAATAATCATTATGGTGTGATATGTATATAGCATATAATTTCCCCTAAGGTTCCCCCCACCCATGCCCACTTTTAATTTGTTTGTCCCCTATGAGGTACAAGCGCTTCTTAATTTAAAGAGCTAGCCCTGTGTTCACTACTGGGACCATGAAGGGATTCCATTGCCCCTCCCAGGCCCATCCAAGGAGTGAGCTAGAGAGTGGGGCTATGGGCGGGGCTAAAATCAGCTTTTACAGCCTACAAACTTCTCCCTAGTCATGCCCACCAGCTCAATTAACTTATTTTTATTGGTGAAAGGGTGGGAGGTGAGAAAGAGGAGAGGAAGAGCAGCCTGCCTCCCACTACCTTCCCTCTCACCCCAATAACCAGAGACGTGAACCTGGATACAGAGACTGGAAGGGGATGGATCAGAATTGTTCTTACTCCCTCCACTTCCAATCCTCACTTCCTGATTCAGTTCCACACAGCTCCTTCATCTCCCAATGTTTCTATTTTCTAGAGAGGCAGTGTAAGAGGAAGCAGCTGTATGTCTGTGCCCCAGAAAGGAGAAGATACGTTTTGGATTTTCTTTAGCCTTAGAAAAAATATAAACAGTGTCTGTTTGGCTCTTTTCTGGGCCACAGACACAGACTTCTGTGTCCTAGCAAGGAGGCAGGTGCTGATTTTATTTTTTCTTGCCTATGAAAACATTTAAGCACTGTCTGGTTGCTTACAGAGGCACAGACGTGGGGGAAAAGCAACGGATAGAATCGTTTATACCTCAAAATTTGTCCAGCAAGGCAGATCCTCAAATACTATCATTGCTTCTGGCCGACACTTCCTCTAGCAGATGTACATAGTGTTTGTAGTTCGTTCAAAAACCCCTTACACCCAGAGGCAGAAATTGAGCCTTCATTTAAAATTGTATTTTACTGGATACTCAAACATGCATCACTTGATAACAAAATAAATCTTATGAATTGAAATTGGGGCTGAATGACAAGTATATGTTGAAATGTACACAAGACTCTGCGCTTAGGACAGAAGACATTCGAATGTCCCCAAATTCATTAATTATCCATGCCAAGTGATTCTGTGGAAGTTTTAGTAGAAAGTGTTGTGAGTAAACTGCCTTACAACAGTAAGCCAAAATATAGAAACATTCTATAGATAATAGCAAATGTCCTACCAGATAGTATCACACAAGTTCACTGACCGGGAAAGGAAAGGCCCAAGAACAAAACCTTGGAAAGCATCAGACAGAATCAGGGAATTATGTTGATGTTTGGTGTTAGACCTGGCCCTTTTCACAGGTTTATCCCAAAACCGTTTGCCTTTTATTTTTCTGACCCCGATTTTGTTGGCTATAGGATTCTGGGCACTCTACCACTGCTGATCAATGCTAAAGTGCATATGCTCTCTGTATAATTAGTGACAATGATTGGTTTTCCATGATTGGCATATTTGATTTATTGGTAAGTCCCTAGTAAAGTGCACGATGTGTGCCAGGGCTTGTAAATCAAATGCTACTAGTGGGATTGCAGCGCTGGTTGTGCCACCCACATGAGTAGCCCTGAAAAGGTATCTCAGACCGATCACTGTAGTGTCTGCACGTGCAGTTGTGAACTGCCATGTTGTCCTGGCAAGTGCACCCACCTGCCAGGCCCAAACCTCCCCTTTCCTTATATGTAAGGCAACCCTAAGGTAGGCCAAGGTACCCTCATGGGCAGGGTGCAGTGTATGTGAAAGGTAGGACAAGTACTAGTGTGTGTGATATGTCCTGTTAGTGAAATACAGTGTGTTTCATTTTTCACTTTTGAAAGGCTATCTGTCCCATAGGCTTATAATGGTGTTCCACTATACCAGAGGTCTTCAAACTTTTTTGCTTTGTGCCCCCCCTAAGCAAATGTGTTTTGCAGTCGGGCCCCCCTCCAAAAGAAGAAGGATTGGAGGAGCAGTAGAAACGGGCTGAGCACAGGGCGCAAGACTTAAGAGATCATTTCAGTGGTACTGTAGTTCACAGTCCACACTGAATGTGAGACTTATAAAACAGCAAATACATCGAACAAAACCACTAATTGACCCAAAAATACTGCACCCCATAATTGGGGTGTTGTGAACCCCTCACACTACTGGGCCCCAATGCAACTGTGCCTGCAACACCAATGATAACGGAGGCCCTGCATAGCAGGATATCACCTCTGCTGCTTTCACCTCTTCCCCACTTTGCTTAACCATCATGCAAACGTTGCAGCAGGCTCTCTGTCCCTTTCAAGAAGAAACAGAGTCTCCCACATGATATCCCTATTTTTTCTGCAAGGGTGCCCTAAAGTTACATATGACAAAAAGTCCTCTTGACCCCCCTTTTTAAAGTGATAATTGTGTTGTAGTGTGCCCCTCAGAAACCTAGACTGCTGCACCTACTTCACGAATGGTAGCCCGCTTTGCATGGCAGAAGCTATCTCCTCTGCCATTTGTTAAAAACAGGGCTCCCATTTTGCCACACCCCTCCCTGCCATCTCTCTGAGGCTAAACTAAGGTGCCTTCTCGGCTTCAATTTTCCCATCCCTTGAAGGATTGCTCCGACGCTGAAAGCAACACTGACATACAAGTGTGCATTGGGCCCTAATGCAAGCCAAGGAGGGTGGAAAAACTGCCATGATTGCGGTTTACTTGGCTTCTCATGCCATGGGGCACTGGTGCCACTCTACCTGCAGCACCAATCATACTTTCTGGCCCCGAGTGTGGAAAAAAGCAGTAAGGGTGATCCGGGCTCTAATGCTAGCAAGGACCATGGGCCCCCACAGCACCTTTTTCATAATAAGGAAGACATAATTGTGGGACAGTGGTCATTTACACCCTTGCCTTAGTATGTTACACTAATGATTGTGATAGCCCTTTTAAAAATAAAAAAATAAAATGCCTCTATATACCGCACCCTTCCTAGGGGGCATCTCTCTGAGGAAGTCATCTCTGTTCATTTGTAAATGAAAAAGTTAGCCCCCACATCTTTGTCACTACCCATGGATCTTGTTCCTTTTGTGTTTCTCCTCTGTCGTTACTAATTAATAATGACATATATTCACAGTGCTTTCTGTCGCAGGCTGGGACTTCTTAGCATTATAAATACATAAGTCAGTATTCCACACTGCGCCAACTAGGATACAATTCTGTACCTGTCTGGTCTCACACACAAACACACAGACATCTACAGTGATCACATTAACCAACTGAGATGTCACATTTGGCACAATAAGATTACTTTTTTGTGTGGTAGTTTTATATAGTGCAAATTTGACCTGAGATGTTGCGGCACTTTACATGAGCACATATTACATTACACAAGGTCACGTTTGTTTGTAGGCACGGGAGATTAAATGATTTGCCCAGAAAAACAGGACCTTTAACTTGCGTTTATTAATTTTTTTCATTGTGTGTGGGTTACTTTTTTGCCTTTCTAATTGAATATAAAAAAACTAAATCCTTGCAGAATCGTTTGTTCTTCTTAGCCACCTCTTTGACCCTGCCACCTCACTCAATGACCCCAGCCCCCATATGGAGGGGTTCCTAGACTTTACACTTCAAGCCTGTTTGTAAATGAAAACGGCATGGAAATGCACCAAATAAAGAAGGCCACACTTCCAGGCAATCTTCATTTACAGTTCTTTGCTGAGGTATTTGCGCCCCCCTTGGAATGCAGTCACGGACCCCCAGCTGGACGCGCCCCACAGTTTGAAGACCTTTGCACTATACCATGTTTACATTTTTTTTTTCTTTTTTTCTTTTTACAGAGTTTTATATAGAGCGAACTTGACCCGAAGGTATTGGTGGGTATCAGAGCACTTTATATAGCACCAGTTGCATTACATTCATTTTTGTTTTTGTTAGGCAAGATAGGAAAATTATGTTTGGACTCTCTGAACTCAGAATTTATTAGTGCACCTTTTGGTAAAGGTGTTTTTTAGATCCTGTGTTTGAAAATGCAACTTTTAGAACATGAGCATTTTCTTACTTCTCCATTCTGTGTGCCTCTGGCTGTTTCAGCATCTGGATTCAGCATCTGGTGTGTTGGTGACAGGAGCTTAGATGTGCATTCACTCTAGACGGTCACTGAGGGGGGGTTGAGGTGTGCCCTGCCTTGCCTGGGTGACTCCGCCCAGGGCTGAATAGACCTGGTCTGCATTTAGTGTGGTGGGGGTATGTTACTTACACCTGAATAGGCTGTGTCTCCTTTTGCACGGTGCTGTCTCCGCCCCCCGGTGGTCATGCTGCACCAGTGAATGCAGCACTGGTTTGAACTGGGTTCAAAGACCCTTGCCACAAAGAGATCAAAGACATTTTGGGGTATAAGTATTGGACCTAAAACTCCAGGACTTTTGATTACTTCAAGTAACAACAGGACCCTGCCTAGAAGAAGAGCGAAGGACTGTGTGAGGAGCGCTGACTATTCTGAGTGAGGGGTGGGTTGGCCTGTAGTTGCTGCCTCTGTCTGTGGTGAAGCAAAAGGACCGACTCTTTTTGCCCTGCTGTGGTATCCTGCTTGTGAAGAACTCTCCAAGGGCCTGTGTGTGCTGGCTTCCTGTTGTGGAAGACTCAGGGTCTTCAGAGCCTTCCTGGTGCTTTACCTTAAGGAAATTGCCAGGTGCCTTGCGTTTTTCAGATTTCCGTGTGCCTTACTTTAGGGAAATCTCCTGGGGCCTTGCATAGTTTACATTTCTGGTGCTTTCACCCTACTTTGCACAGCCCTGGTGCTTAGTTCTGGAGAGGTTTCCTGCAGCGTGCATTTCATTTTGCTGAAGAGAGTTCTGGTGCTTGTGCTCCGAATTGTACTGGGCAGGGGCTTTCACCTGTGTTTTGTCAAAACAGCCATATGGCCCTCTTTAATCTGCTGCCTCTTGCCTGCTCCACCAACCCATGCAGGGCACCCTGTGGGAAAGGACCTGTGGAGCTTTACCCACCGCCATGAGTGCGGCGGGCGCCAAGGAGTCCCCAGGCGCTTCCAGGTGAACTAGCAGGTGCCCGGAGCTCCTGGTTGCTGAGCAACCACATGGGAAACCGTGAGAAAGAAACCCTCCCTGTAGCTGCTCCTGCGTTGCCGTAGCAACCTGATCCATGAGCGGGGTGCCACTGCGAGGGAGGGCAGCATTGCCCCAGTGAAGAACACAGATGGTCCCCAGTGTTCTGATACCGCCCCATGACCTAAGGAGTTCTGGGTTTGCGGACCAGAGACCCGCGGGGTCCCCTGTTATTCCTGGGACCTGCGCTATCCCAAGGGCTGCGGTGGTGGTGCATGTGGCACTCTCGCCAGCGGGTGGATTGGGCCCTGCAGATTGTTCCTGAGCTGGTGGAGAAACGGAGTCAGCAGCGTGGCTGCTGTAAAGAGACGGCAGCTGCAACCCTCACCAGAGGCTAATTGGTATATGGTACAGGCCGGATCGAGAGGCCTCATCCTCTACTTCATGGCTGTACCGCACTCGCGGGCAGCTGTTATTAAGGGGCCATTCTGTCTGCGGGGGAACAAAAGAGGTCTCCTCACTGGCGTGGCAGAGCGTGACTGTCCCCCCTCGCTGCATACATACCTTTGGGGGCCTATCAGAGAGCAGGGTGGACGGCGACCCTCGATGGAGGTCCCGTTCCTACAGTTACCTCACAGCCCATACAGTAAGCACAGAAGTGCTGTGGCAACAAGTGTCATGTTCAGGAGTCGTATGATGTGTTATTCTGCCAGTAGTTACTTGTTACACCAACATTAGTGCTAGGCCTACTATTATCAGTGTGGTGTTCATGACATGTGCATTATAGGTGTATTTACTTTAGTGTGCTGTGAGATTTGTGACCACTGCCTTATGACAAGACGAATCATGGGTTTTATGATCCATTATTTATGTGATTATTGTCTAGCCTGATTTTTATAACATGCAAAAAGGAGTCATGATCTCTATATTTATGACCTGGGCAATATAGATGTTATATGCTAGTGCCCTACATGTGATTTTTTTGACAAGCGCCTAGTGGCGCAGTGATTTATGTTATGTGGTCTAAATGTGTTTTACATGCTTCACCTTGATTCATGGTCTAATGTGTGCTGTGTATATATAATACAAAGGATGTTTTTGATATAACTTTGTGTGGAGTCTCTTTTTTGGTGTGCCTAGTGTCTCACTGGTTTGTGTGTTTGTGTGTTGCGCAAACGCTCTACACATTGCCTCTGGGATAAGCCTGATTGGTCTGCTAAGGGGATGAGCAGAGGTTATCTTGGGTGTGTTACTCCCTTACCCTGACTTGAGTGGTGGGTTCTTCCTGGCTTAGCTGTATACCCTGGCCAACCAGAAATCCCATTTCTAACATCAGAAGCTTGGATTTATGTTGATGTTTTGTAGCTGGGCCATTTAGGTCTGTTTGTTAGCCAGCAACTAGGAAAATCTAACAACCCCCAGATATTTCTAAAATGTTGATATCTAGAAGAGTACTTGATGGTGCGACTTGTAGGCATGCCACCAATTTTTCTTATTCAGAATGCCCCGGCAAGGTTAAACCCTGGTTAAAAACAGATTTTCCTCACATTACTGTGAAAGAAGGATCCAGAATTTGTGGGGAACAGCAAAACTCCCACCACCTAGTAGTAATCCCACACTCTACCAATAAAAACAGTACCTCGTGTGGACGGGCTATTGTAGCTGACAGGAACAGGCCGAAGCTGTGAACATGTGAAGTCAATATAATGTCAATGTGGTCATCACATGGCCATGGTTTCGACCAATTCCTGTCTTTTACAGTTGTGCCACCTACATGTTTGGAGTACACTTTTTATCAAGAGTAATCTGGCAGCACTGAAAGGTGGAGCGTTTACCAATTTCCTGAAGTTATGGAGTTTTCAGTCATGGAAAATTGAAGAAATGTAGATTTTCTTTTTTACTCATACTTGGTCAATTGCAGGGGATTCAGTGTAAACATTATGGAATTCCTGCAAACCACACCACCCTGGATACCTTGGGCTCGAGTTTTCAGAAATGTCTTGCATTAATAGGTTCCCCTGAGTGGCAGCTGATCTCAGGCCTAAATACTGTAGACATCGCCATGGAATCTTTCCAACCAAAAAAATCCCTGACTGTTATCCCAGCCAGACAATCTGGATGAAGGACCTCTAGCACCCAGCAATAGAAACCTTAAGAAGTGTTGATGTTAAAAATATATGGTTGTGGTATGTTTTCATACAGCTCAGACATGTGGTACCTGTGACCAAATAACAGCCTAAACTGGCATGACGCATGCAGTTACTCTCCCAATTTTGAAAATGCACTGCACCCAGTTTAACGCCTCTAAGCACTATGAATCCATAAAATCTCCTTACACATCTGGTATTTGCATTCACAGGAGGCACAAAGGATCAGAGTTGGTGGGCAAGACTTGAAATGGATATGTCTCTGCTTGAGAGACTGGAGGGAATTACTAAGTTTTGAAACGTAGTTCTAGAAATAGGGGACACATTTTCAGTGTGATCTCTTGGTTAATTAGTCATGGTGCAGGAGATCTGACACCCAGCAAAAGTAACCATAGAATGTGTAGATGTGAGAAATATATGATTGTGGTATATTTTTGTATGTCCCAGTGGTGATACCAGTTACCACAGAACAGGTAGTCTTAACCAGCTTTTCACGTATATATTTTTTCCCCAAAATTTTCAAAATGCAGTGCACCCAATTTGTTGCTTGTGGACACATTGACCCCATAGAAAATCCAAATATGTCTGGAACCCAATGCTCTGAAAATTATGTTTACTGCAAGCTCCAGTAGGGTCAATCTGGATGAGTACGTTCATACGCCCCGTGATAAAAATCCTAGGATGATGTAGATGTTAAGAATGTTTGGTTGTGTTATGTTTCCATACAACTTAGCTCAGGGATAATATCTGTGACAAAAAGACAGGTACCCTAAAATAACATTTTGATTTCTGTTGCTTTCCTAACTTCCCAAATACACTGCAACAAGTGTATAGCCTCTTGGCACCAGGAACCTATTGAAAACATAAACATATCTGATGCCCACAGGTTCAAGAGACCCAGATAAACAAAGTTGGCGTTGGAGTATTGGAAGGCATATATTCGTTCCTGAGGGCGAGCAGAAGAAACTGCTATGTTTTGCAAAAAATGCTATGATTCTGGCAAACCTCTTGTACAGAGCGATTTCCTAGGCAGCCAGTCAGTGTTATGGAAGACTGGCACCCAGTGATAGAAGCCTTAATATGTGTAGATCTTTAAACGTATGGTTATAGTATGTCTCCCTATGGCCCACGGATGGTACCTGCAACTAAAGGGAGGTAACCTAAACTGGCATTTCACTTGCATTGCTTTAGAAATTTCCAAAATCACTGCAACTAGTTTATCAGTTGCTGGCATCCAGAGCCCACAGAGAACCCACACATCTGGGTACCCCCACACTCCGTAGACAAGGTGAATAATGTGGAGTGTTAACTATTGGCAGGGATGTATCCCTGCTTGAAGGACACTGAATGGAATCACCATGTTTAGGAAAATAAATGCTAAAAATCTGACCGAGGTCGTCTTCAATGTGTTCTACAGGCCAGCCAATCGGCCGGGTGCTATGGCTTGCACCAATATATTTCTTATGTCATATAGAATTAGAGTATATAGTTTCCATACAGTCCTGTGCTTGATATCTATATTCAACTGAATTGTGCATCATAAACCGTGTTTCTGACCTAAAGCAGTGATGATGCTAACATTGCATAATTAAAGGTGCAGAATTAATTTTGTAGGATCATCCACACCATTTTGGTATTGCTGGATACCAACGATTCAGGGCAACATTTCCTTAGTTAGTGTTCTGAGATGTGGGTGTGCACATTTGAGAAATACAACAAAATATTGAGCAGATTTGCTAAAAAGTAAAAGTATCTTGATGTTTTACATTATATCTTCAGACTCTGATGCGATATGTGCAGTGTCTGCACCCAAACATAGCCTTGAAAGTGCCGAAACAAACATAGTATGGATGTACGAAGAAAAAAACTCCAATCTTTTGAAAATACATCCTGCATAGAGATGAGCAAACATTTGGCAGTGAAAGGGTTACGGTGTAATTTGAGGGTTCTCTTGCTAAGCCATGTAGCCACAAGGGCACAAATCATCAGTGGTATAGACACAGACTGTCTTTCGTCTCATGAAGCATTGATCGGAACAATGATGGTGGATGGGGTACCAGGAAAAAGGTATAGGTCAGGTGCTTGGATGAGCAAGGAATAGCATTTCCCTGAAGACCTAGGACGCTAGTCTGTGGCAGTACCCTGTTGTACTTTCTTCCTATGGCCATCCCTTTCTGGTCCTGAACCCTTTTCTACCCATCATTTGACAGCCACTTTTCCATTGCCTGTCTTGCCAGCAAAGAGCTATAACCTTTGGTTCCTAATATGACGAAATTGTAGGGCATTAGCATTATTGTGCAAGCTCTTTTTTTCTGCCGTACAACCCCCTGTATAAACCCCTCTGCAGTACAGCAAATTGCCATTAATGACCAAATGTGTTCAACAAAATTATATGGCTAATTAAGGCAGAGTCGCTGAAAATGTTAACTCATATTAGCCAAAGACAATAATCTCCCAAAGGCAATCTCCATATGCTCTAAATACTGCAACAGAGTGTATCCCCTGACTATCAAAACTACAGCACCGATGGGACACAAAATCGAGGACAGAATATCACAATCGACGGGGAAGTCTGGATTTTCGATACCATACTCGGCATATATGTATGTACGTGGTTAATATACCTTCAGGGTACGTAGATGTGGATTTAGGAATAGTAAATCTATATTTCCCTATATGGACTTACCTTTCGAAATTCTGTCCATCGATATTCTGTCTTCGATATATATTTGTGGTGTTTGGTATTCTTTGCGAATAATGAACCTTAAGACCTAGCTAATAGCACTTTCACGCACGCTGTTTTTAATACTGCAAGGATTACAAGCCGCAAGATTGCTTTGCAAACTTCCTAGAATGACCTCCACCACTACTGCCTTGAGAGATCTCCATTGGCTCAGAGTGGAAAATCGGACTAAATTTAAAGCTCTGAACTATATGTTCAAGATCAGGACAGGCACTGCCCCCCACTACCTGCAAAAGTTAGTCCGTCCTTATCAACCTTCTCGCTTGTTACGATCCACCACTCAGGAAAAATGTGTGGTCCCTAGGGTCAAACTTGCAAGGATGGGTGGTTGTTCCTTTTCCTATCTCGGCCCACTCTTATGGAATTCTCTCCCCATAATGATTCGCAGAGAAACATTATACACGAATTTTCGCAAATTACTAAAAATCTGGTTATTTAATCAAGAAACTTTTCTCTTCCTTTGACCTTTAATCCTGCGCTGGAAACCCTTTTTGGGTAGCTGTGCGCATTATAAAATTATTTTAACATAACATAACAAGCATAAACTGGGAAGGATGCCGAAACATATATGTAAGTCCACCGTCCTTTAAATGTCTCTGACTGTGCATGCATGGCAGAGACCTGCATGCTTATCCCAGAGCAGCTGTGCTCTAGTCCAGTTGGGCCTACTGGGGCGCTCATTTTTCTGATGATAACAAATAACAGTCCTTGTCCTTAGGGAACAACATTTGACATTAGCACCTAAGAAAAATCCAGTTTGTAAATAATGGTATTAAGTTACTCAACTTGTTATCAAAAACAGTGACTTTTAAAACTTGACTATGGGTCTAGGGTATCATCAGGCACGGAAACAATAGTATAAATTGTGCAAAAACCTTTTGCAGCATGCACAGAATTTTGCAATGTGCCTGATGTCCTAACGAGTCGCTTTCCAGAATGTGTATTCTTAAACGGTTGCAAAACTTCCAGCTTCATGAATGTTTATTAAGAAAGTGACATTTTCATATCTTCAATGAATGGCTTCGAATGCGGCGACGGAGGCTCGCGTAGGACAATAGACCACCATGTCTGCATTTGCAGTCCCAGCATGTCGATATGAGAAGGGTCAGGACCTTCTTCTTTAAATAATAAATGCTGACGTGCTGAGAACATAAGGGAACCCAGGGCACCCCCTCATGTCCCCTACTCGTTGAGAAACAGAAGTGTGACAAAAACCCTTTTACCAGTTGAAATCCCTTCTGCGACTGCCCTTTGAAGTTGCAACCCCGGTGTTTTGCGGTCCACAGGCCTTGCAACCGCAACAGACCGTCGTACATCGGGTCTTATGACCTCAAGCGGTAAATATATGTCAAAGATGTTCAGCGGTCACAGGTGTCCTCCTTGTCTGGCACTCTGTAGGGTGATGTTTTAATCCTCAGTTAATGGAAAGAGTTACGGAGAAGACAGACTGCTTTCCAATCTTATTGAAAGTAAACACTGGAAAATAAAAATCTACATGCATGAACAGACCTATGATATCACACTGAGAAGCCCCAGGAGGGCGAGCCACGCCTGTGATTGATAAAGCTCTTTGAGACATTTCTGTCTTAAGCTGTCACATCGCATTTCACGTGACCCTGTTTTGAAGTTATGATGTTACCAAGGGCTTTTTCAGGTAGCCTTGAAGATAAATTGTGGTAATTCCCCTGAAAATCAACGCACCTTCACGTTCTGCGTGGGATTCTGGGTAAAACTTCTTGATAAAGGACTGGAGAGGAGGCTCTCTGCCTGTTTCAGCCTCGGCAGCAGGCGTGGCTTCAGTCTGCATGAATACAAATGAAAACTCTGAATAATACGGTCGTGTGCAAGTAATGCGGAGCTGCAGAGACTGTGCATACATTCCAAGGTATAATTCCCGGAATATGACGACGCACACATTAATGCAAATGACATTTTGGGGGTTTAACCGGTATCTCCAATGTTAACAGCTTTGAGCTTTAAAAACCTTGACATTGAACATTACTGCCTGCTAGGACGGCAAGCGATTTACTTATTTTAATACTCTTACGATAACTGGGTACCTCTTTACTGTATGCAAATGCTGGTTTGAGAGCAAAGAAAAGGGGTTGTTTTTAATACATTAATACTGGAGTTTACAAAGCTTTTATTCGATATACGGATGTCTGGAAATTAATGAATGAGGCAGGCGTCAACCACAGCATAATAAACAGCGTCAGTAACGGATGTTGCTATTACGCAAACAAATAGCGCTTATTTGCTCGACCTCAGAAAGGTGAAAGGTGGAGTCGACTTTGTTGTAAATTTAGCACGGGAATGAATGAACGAATGAATACAACAAACATATAGCTCACCTTTGTCATAGAACTAGCTCAGTCGTTACTAGGGGCGGCAAGAAGGAAAATGGGGAAAAAGAGGGCGGAAAAGATATTCAGTTGCAGTCGGTATGCGGTAGTATCCTGGTTCTGAGATTTTCCCAAAAGAGTGGAAGCGACGGTAGTGGTCTAAAGGAGAGGGAGACAGTTCGACACCGCAATCCCCATATAATTCGCTAGAATATCTTTCCAGTGCCTAGAGTCGCCTCAGCAAATATTTTATATAAATACAACCAAATGCCGGTTGCAGCAACACACTTGTAGTACCTACAAGTGGTTCTCAATCAAAACGTATTGGGCTTTATCGACGCTGATAAATGTGTCATCGTATTGTTCTTCAGTGTTTGTCATGATACAAATAGGAATACACGGTAATTATTTTTGCGGCTGATTACTGTGTCCTTACACCTGACGGGTAAATACTGTTTTAGTTCCGGATGTCTCTATCAGGATATAGTTCTCATCAGTTTACCCTGATCAAAGGCTCGCAGGGCAATAACATGGTTCTCCGGTTACCAGCGTGGGAGTGTGGGGATGAGGAGTAGCAGTCAAAAACATAGACCTATACATCATTTCATACCCCTCGTTATCTCTCAAGCCTTTCACCTGAAAATTCAATTTTTGTTTGAACTCAAATTGGCCTCTCCCCCATACTTGTTGACTCGGAATTTGGGAAATAATAAAATAGCGTATGATAGCACAGACCTGTTTTTTTTTTTTTTTAAATGCTCGGTGGTGGCTCTCATGACCCGAAAAACATGCATGATCTATTACCTGGAGTCTGAAAGAACTACTCCAATGTTCTCTTCGATGGTTACCTGCATACAACAGGCACATGGGCCCTGATTATGAGTTGGGTGGAGCGGGGTTACTGTTTGCAAAGTGCGCTCTGCCTGATTCTGAGAGCCGATGTTCCTACACCTGCTTTTACGGCGTAAACCCTATTTATTTATTTATTTATTTGTGCATTTTTATAAAGCGCGGACATTACCCGAAGGTGTCAGAGCGCTGTACAATAGAGCCAGTTACATTACAAAAGAACCGTGGAACACAATAAAACACTACAAAGAAAAACAGGAGACTAAAAATGAAGGTTGCATAGACACAAATTCGGATAAAGCATGTAGGAGATTGGAATGTACAGGAAAAAATACAAAATTTTACAATGAGGAGCAAACTTCCAAGAGGGGCCTGAGAATGAAAGTATTCGTTCTCAAAGTGTCTTTGGAAGAGAAGAGATTTGAGATCAGCTTTGAAGATCCGGGTAGAGGAGGTGGCACGGAGCAATGGGGGAAGTGAGTTCCAGATTCTCACCGCATTGCCTGAGAAGGATTGTGCCATCGATTTTTTTCCTTTTGAAGATGGGGGGCTCAAGCAGAAGCTTTTCCGCATTGCGAGAGGGTCGAGAGCCTCCGGACAATTTCAATTTGTTTGCCAGGTAACGAGGGGAGGGTGTGTGTAAGGCTTTATGCGTGATGCAGGCAGTTTTGTAAATGGATCTTGCCTCAATCGGAAGCCATCGAAGAGCGGACAGGATAGGGGTGACGTTGTCGCCTCGTTTAGACCCTGAAATGAAGCGAGCTGCTGAATGGAGGATGGATTTGAGAGGGGAGAGGTGGGATTTAGGTAGGCCCCTCAGGAGAGAATTGCAATAATCCAGTCTTGAGAGAACCAGCGATTGTACCAAGGTTTTTAAGTCTTTCTCCTGGAAGTACCGACGGATCCCCCACAGGAGGCGCAACTGGTATCGTGCGTTCTTTGCAAAAGAGTTGATGTGGGAGATTAGGTTGAGTCTTTTGTCGAGAATGACACCTAGGGATTTAGTGCTGTCGACAATGATGGGTTTGCTGTTTAGTAAGTTCAACTGATCCATCCACTATTGAACAGGAGAAGGTGAGAGAAAGGTAGAAAGGAGGAGGAATTCAGTTTTGGCGGGATTTAGAATGAGTTGGTGACCTAACATCCAGTTGTAAATGGAGTTGAGAGTAGAGTTGAGAAGTGAGAGATCATGTGCGGAAGACACCTTGAGGTAGATTTGAGTGTCATCCGCATATAGATGGTAATGGATCCCTGATTTGCTTAGGAGGTTCCCTAATGGTTCCAGGTAGAGATTAAACAAGGTGGGTGCCAGGATAGAACCTTGAGGGACGCCTTGACCTACAGCCAATGGGGATGAAAGACTGTTCACTATCTTAATCATTTGGGATCTGTCCGAGAGGAAAGAGGCAAACCATTTAAGCACTGTGCCATCCAATCCCATTCTCTGTTGAAGAGTGTTCAGGAGGGTACTATGATTAACAGTGTCAAAGGCTGCAGAGAGGTGTAGAAGAATCAGAAGGCACGATTCCCCAGTGTCGAATATATGCAGCGCATCATCAATCACTTGCAGCAGGGCTGTTTCAGTGCTGCAATTTTGGATGAAGCCAGTTTGGAAAACGTCGAGGAGATTATTGTCCATAATATGTAGGGCCAGTTGTTTCGCAACACATTTTTCGGTGATTTTCGACAGAAAAGGGAGGTTGGTGATAGGGCGGAAATTATTTATGAAGCTAAAAAAGAGTAGGAAATCAGCAGATGGGAGGAAATCTCCCATGCACTAAAAAACAGGGACCAAAGATCATTCTGGAACTTAATTAAAACTGGAATGTCACGCCCAACTCAAGCGCTCCAACCTAATCTTGGGCAAGAAATATGGCGTACTTATTTGAAAGAATTATACGCTATCCAGACCTCACCATTGTCCATCTCCCCTTCCCACACTAGTTTTTGCCTACCTCCAACTCAGGCTTTGACCCCGATGTGCACCCTCAGTGAGGTTAGAGTTGCTCTTAGCAAAGTCCAACCCAATAAAGCTCCAGGCTTAGATAGGATCCCAGGTGATCTTTTTAAAAGTGAGCCCGACATCTGCGTTCCTTATCTATTTGGTCTTTTTAACGCAATTCTAGCAGGAATGCCGTTACCACCTACTTGGGCTGGTGCCGAGATCATACCAATATATAAAAAGGGCTCGCCACTTGATCCGGCAAATTACAGGCCTATTAGCCTAATAGATGTTGCCCAGAAGATTTTTGCCCGCATTCTCTTAGGGAGACTACAAACCTGAATGGAGGAAACCAACATTCTGACTCCTCTCCAGGTGGGATTTAGAGCTAGGATGTCAACTGTGGACCAATTGTTTAGGCTGCAAATGATCCACTGGAAAAGTATAATTTTAGAAGGGGGCAGTCTTTACCTCACGTTTGTTGACTTAAAGTCTGCCTTCGATATGGTGGACCGCAGCCAACTTTGGGAGCTACTAAAGGGGATGGGCGTACCTCTCTACCTCTGTGATCTATTAGAACGTCTCCATAAAGATACCTTTGCTAGAGTCAGGTTCGGACTCCATGGAGAACTCACAGATCCTTTCCGGGTAGAAAAGGGAGTTAGACAGGGCTGCGTTCTAGCCCCAACACTTTTTGCCCTCTTCTTGAATGGACTGGTTGAAGACATCTTGGCCCTGAGTGATATAGATTCCCCTAAGTTGGCAGGCAGGAAAATTCCCGTACTTATGTTTGCGGATGATACTCTGCTTCTGTCCAGATCACCTATGGGTATGGTCAGAGTCCTGGATGGCTTTGCCACCTTTTGTAGGAAAAGGAACCTAATCATTAACGTGAACAAGACTAAATACATGGTGTTTCACGCAGATACCACCAACCGTCCCATACCGAAACTGGATGGACTGCCCTTAGAACGGGTGAATACTTTTGATTATCTTGGTCTGACCCTCAATAATAAAATGACCTGGGCCGCCCAGATCTCAAAAGTAAATTTAAAACTCGTCCAGATATCAGGGGGGATTCTAAAGAAGCTTAAAAACAGCCTCTTAAAACTAATCAGTACATTGGTAGAGGTTTACAAAAGCCAGGCAAGGGGGGTGGCAGCCTATGGCACGGAACTATGGGGCCACAACCCATCTTTGATTTTAACTAAGTCAGAAAACAAATTTTTTAGACAGCTATTTGTACTCCCGATGAGTACCCCTATACAGCTGCTCAGGATGGACCTGGGTATCCAACCAATTGCGGACATGGTCGCCTCCAGACCAGTAATGTATTGGCGACGACTATGGAGCACTCCTGAACTCGCCATCTTTCAGGAGGAATTGAAGTCCATTTTATTGCTACCAAAGGCAGGTGCTATCCCTTGGTTAGCCCATGTTAGAAAATCACTCAGAGATATAGGGAGAGAAGACCTTTGGCTCTCACCTGAGGATACTTGTCCCTCTTTGCCAAAAAGATCATTGGCAAAAATTTTGCAGGAATTTAAGTTGACTCAGATCATTCGATCAGCCAATACTCTAAATCTGACCTCGGCTTTTCTCGAGGTCAAAATTAGCTATAGTTTCGAGTCTGCAATAGACTTGATTCAACCGGTAATGGCCAAAAAATTATACCTACAATTTAGGCATGGGTCTCTCCCCCTTTTTTCGAGAACAAATAAATGGGCCGGCTCACCCAGACAATCTTGTCCTGGGTGTGGTGCCTCTGATGAAACTGAGGTCCATGTTATAATCTTCTGTTCGGCATATAAAACCTCCCGTAGGAAATGGATAATTCAACTTGCTAAGAATATAGGGGTTACGAACCACAGAGATCTCTTCAGGTTGTTGAAATATGATCCTTCCCCCCTATACGTCACTGTGATAGCTAAATTTCTCTTTTCTATGTGGCTAACCAGAAGACAACTACTACCTCACTAAGTCAATTATATTGGCACCAATTATTGTTATTAATCTGTTTTAATTTGTGAATTGCTGGATTGTATCTCCTCTAAGAATCACATTTTAAATTTGTTAATATTATACTATGCTATTTTATGACTTGTAGCCGAAATAAAGTTTTTCTGACTGACTGACTGACTGATAGGGCGGAAGTTGTTGAGGTCGTTCGCATCAGCGGAGGTTTTTTTTAGAAGAGGGGTAACCTTTCCTGATTTAAGGGTGACCGGGAGGGTGCCTTGACTGAGGAAGAGATTAACTAGCCTGGTCCAGTAAGAGAGAGTATGGGTGTAGAAATCGATGGCGATGCCGCTAGGGAAGAGGTCAGAAGAATGGTTGGATGGTTTGGTGCCGAGGATGCATTTGAGGAGTTCATCTTCCGAGATGACGTCAAAGTGTTGCCAGGTGATTAAGGATTTCGGCTTTTCAAAGGGGGTGGGGTGGGCGACCTGATTCACCAGTGCTTTGACCTTTTCATCAAAGAAAATGGCACAATCGGCTGCTTTCTTTGTCTTACGGGGCAGTAACTCTGTCCGAAAAAAATTTCATGAGGCTGTGGCTGCAGCAGCCGATCGTTTTCCCATCTTTTTTATGGCTGAGTGGAAGATACAGTGCTCCCCTGAGCCAGAATGTGTCTTTCCTGCCCTTCCCCTGTTCCCCACAACTTCCTACCACCACCTCTCCCCCACGCTGAAACCGCATCTGATATTTTACCACTTGCTCAGAGCTGGTGGCAGATGTATATATTACACCCCACAGAAAAGGGAATGTTTTGTGGTTTTCGACCAGTAAATCCAGTCCCAAATGATTATTCTTCATTCCACGGGATTTACCTTGTAATTGCGTGGCATTGACATACTCTGAGCACATGGTAAGGGAAAATCCGCATGCAGAGTTTGCATTCTCCAGTACCGTGCAATGCATGATCAAGAGAGAAAGAAGTTCTAGCCACCACGTTTTTTGCACATTTTTGTCCTCAATACAAAATGTCATTTTTTCCATGTAACTTCTGTCACTTTTTCTAACATTAACAGTTGAAAGTTAGCACGTCTTCCTCTCCCCTTGCTGTTCTTTGACACATTTCAAGTGGAACAGAGGCTGGTCATGCTATTTACTTTATATGAAACGCTCGAGCCAATAAAACCACAGAGTGTAATATGAGGGAGAACAGTGGTATCTGCCAACTGTTATGGTTGAGCAGTTGAAGTTGGAACATACTTACCGAAATTACTGTGGCTACACTTTTTAAATCACTTGGCAATTCTGGAATGTTTTGTTATGGACCACTAACCGCTCTCAAAAATGCATCATGAGAAGTCGATTTTCAAGGTGTCATCTATGGTACACTGCAATTTGTGAGGGTGGTTTAGTAATGGCCACTCTTTGTTTTTTTAAATAATGAGCCTTTATTCCAAAAACTTTAAACTAAGCCTTCTATGCAAGACATCTTTCTTGGAACTGAGGCACTTTTCGAGGAATAGGTCATCACAAACAATCCTACTTTGACAAGTAGGTTGAGTTTTGCTTGTATATTTGAAATAAAGTTTGCACTTAAATACAGTATGAGGCAGAAAAAATATTTTAATAGTTCGTTGTGCTTAGAAAAAAAAGATTGCATGCAGGATAGTGATTAAACGTTGTACAATGTCAATGTCAATCTTGTATTCACTTATGTTGGCAACAAAGAAATAGATTGTGAGTCAATATTCAAATTGTGGTAAATGATGGAATATGCAACCAATACATTGAGTTCGCAATATTTTTCCTTTGTGTCAACAAATTATTTTACAAACATAAATAATTTCATAAACAAATAACATGAAAACAAAAACAATTGGGAACGCCAGTGGTGTCTGTTGCTGAAAAAGTGATTCTTATGGGAAAGTGTCTGAAGTGCCACGTGGGTGCAATCAATAATACCTTACACAAGAGGGAGGTGTGTGAAGGCATAAAATTCCAGTCACTTCCTTTGTTTTCCACTACTGACTGGGGCATGACTTGAAACTGGTGCATTCTGCTGGTATTGCATCTCAGCGGCTAGAGCACGCATCGAGATTGGCTTGCATGTGAGATGCCTACATTGTTAGAAGTAACCCTCCGGAAAGACCCAAAGGCCATGAAAATGGAGTGCAGCCAGTATTTTGACATGGGAAGGAATAACCTGGGAGCAGGCTGTGGATGAATAAAGCTTCTTCCCAGTCTGCAGCCACGTCAAAGATCACTTCAGGGAAGAAACAGTGTCTGAAATTGACTGCTTCCCAGTATGAATCTAGTGAACCCAAACATTGTTTAGTGTGTGACTTCATTTCTTATGTGGCCAGCTTGCATGTGACTGGTTGGTCTAATAATTAGTTTCACCAGTAGACGGGTTGGTGAAGTATTGAGTTATCACTCCCTCTTCTCTGCATTAGATGTTGAGTTTCATGTGTTTGGAGCCTTGTTGTAATGTTTTTCAGCGATATCGAAGTCAAAATAATGCAAAATTGTTTTACCTAAAACCATTTAGTTTGGGCATGTATTTTGGAAAACAAAATGGCAAAGCCTTGCATTTTTAGCCCATTATTTTACTCATTTTGCCAGTTTTCTTTCCTATCTCCTTTGGTATGTTGCAGTACCAGTGGCTGACAATGTGTACTCTTTGACTTACTCCAAGGCTTTGCTGGCATACATTTTAGCCTGTTTACTCTCGATTTGAGCAGTACAAGAAATAAGAGTGTATTTTGTGAATAACCAGTATCTTACCCTTTTTGTGTGTGTGTGTTTCGTATTAGCCTGCCCCTCCCTAAACCCCTTCTGCAGATTTTTTAACCTCACCCATTTTATGGTAAATATTCCCTTTTTTCCAGCCACCTTGTCCCTCCAACATTTGCAAGAAAACATACACCTATGTAGGTAGAAATACAAGTGGAGATCTCACACAAAAAAGATAGGTGAGACGAAGATGTCAGACTACAGAATTGTGAATAGAATTTTGAGGTCCTCAAATAGTACTACTGGAGTATCACTTTACTTACTCCAATATAGAGTTTATAAATTGGGCCCACAGTAACAAGTAACAATGTAGCAGATATTTTCTAGCCTTAAAATGCATATATTGTTCTTCAAACTATCAAGTTGTAGCCCTTTAGTGCTTTTTGATCCCCACACGTATGTCAAAGGTTTCTGTAGCCAGTCTGTAGAAAAACCTGTAAATTCTCTATAAAAAAGAAACCCCTTTTGTACTGTATAAGACTAAAAGTGTTTCAACCTCAAATGTATCACATGTGCACTATTATATATCTAAACTAATCATTTAATCATATGCTACTGTTACATCACACAGCTCCATAGCTCGTTTCCTGATATAGTATAGTGTGATGAAAGTGACATTATACAGTGGTGAGCCAGGTCATAGCCCCATGGTTTAGTGTGGCTGGCAGCCTAGCTAAAGGCCAGTTTTAATGGAATAAGGAACAGCCTCCATTAACCCCAATTCAATTGGTTTAACCCCACCACAATTATTTACAATTTATTTTTCTTGGCACTGACTAAATGTTAGAACTTAGCGTCTGTAGCTGTCAGTGGTATACACCCTGCCCAAGCAGGGACCCTTCCTTCGAGTCAGGATAAGGGAGTTACACACCTAGATAACTCCTTCTCACCCCCTTGGTAGCTTGTATGAGCAGATAGGCTCAGAGCCAATGTGTAAAGTTGTTGTACATAACACACACAGTAACACAATGTAAACTCTACAAATGAACACCACACTAGTTTAGAAAAATGAAGTATCTTTATCTAAACCAAGCAAGACCAAAATGATTAAAATTCACATACACAACTCAAAATATTATTTTTAAAAGGTTTTAAGCAATTCTGTCTGTAGGAAACTATAGATGCCTGGTTTTATAACAAAGTTTCTCAAATGCGTCAAAATCTACAAGGGAAAACACCACAGAGGATGGAAGCGTTAGAAAACAGAGTGATATGTCAGTTCTTGAGTCCTTGGGAGGCGATGCCACATTTCTGCTGCATGCAGGAGAAGTGATGCATCGAATCCGGACTGTAGGCAGTAGTCATGCGTTGATTCCGGTCTGTGGGTGCTGCATCGACGAAGCGTGATGCACAAGCACAATGCATGGTAACCCAAAAAGCGCTGGATGCGCTTCGTTATTTTCTTCAATGTGGTCCCACAATTAATTGTTTCTTTTAGCCGCACAACAGGGCCTGTGTCAGAGTCGATGAGGGGGTCTCGGTCTTCGGAGACTGATGCGTCAAACTCGGCATGCGGAGGGTTCTTCTGCCACACAGGCTGTGCCTCTGGATTTTCTCCTGCACAGCGGTGCTGCGTTGAAAAGTACAGCTGCAAGAAAGGTGATGGGTTGATTTTGCGGGTTTCTTCAGTTCTTGGTAGTTCTGTGAAGCAGAAACAACCTCCAAGGGCCCAGAACTGGATTTGGCACCACAAGGCAGGTCAGACTTCCCAGCAGTGGAGTTCAAGGAAGCTGCAAGTGATGTCTTTGTGTTCCTAAGACCTCTTAACAGGAGGCAAGCTCCACATCAAGCACTTGGAGAATCTTCTTAAGCAACCCACCACAGCAAGGCAAAGGTTCAGTCCTTTCCACTGCCCACAGACAGAAGCAGCAACTGCAGGCCAATAAAGCAACACACAGCAAATGGGCAATACTCCTCCTGGCAGCTCTTCTTGGCAGGGTCCTCTTTGGCCAGAAGTAATCTAAATTTCTGGGGATTTAGGTCTAATACTTATACCCCTTTGAAGCATTTGTTCAGAAAGTCTCACTTTCTCAGTTAAATCAGTTCTGTCCTCCCTGGTCCAGCCACACTACAGGGGGTGGAGACAGCATTATGTAGGGCGGCCACAGCCTATTCAGGTGCTAGTGACAACTCCTCCCACCACTCTAGCCCAGGAGGACTCATCAGCATATGCAGGGCACACCCCAGCTCCCTTTGTGTGAGTGTCTGGAGTGAATGCACAAACAACACCTATCAGTCTAAAACCAGACTGTGAATCCACAAGCAGGCAGAGCCACACAGAATGGATAAACAAGAAAATTACCACTTTCTAAAAATGGCATTTTCAAAAACACAATGTAAAAACCATGTTTACTGAAAGATGTGTGTGACGGATCCTTTCCCCCGGTCCCCAATCCCTCACGCCCACCACCCGGATTACCTCCTCTCCGGAACTGTCCCTTCCCGGATTCCCGATTCCGAAGGATCTCCAAAGCGTCCGTGACAACGGAATCCCCACCCCTCTCTCTCTTTCAGGGTCCAATCAGGAGTGACGACGGAGCGGAAGGAGTCGCCCGATGCCCCGGAAGTCCCGCCTACCTACAACCAGACGCCCACAGAAAAAGCGGATCCGAAGAGACTGGAGGAGTCGAAAGATCGTGGCAGGAACTCTCGGCTGGCGAGCACGTGGAGAACGAAGACGGAAGTGGAGAACTCGAGGAGTGGTCAGAAGAGTGGTGGAGTCCCACGGAGGAAGCTGGAGAGCGGCCGTAACTCGGAGGAGAGTTACGGCGGAGCGCGTGAGTACCTTCCACCATACCCTCAGTCTGTTAGAGTACTCTATGTACCCATATAATCTACCCTTATATATAGCCTCTCTCTCTTCACCATCCCGTCCCGCCACCTTGTAACTTATGTACAGCACCCTACACCGTGTACAGACCCTGTTCTCACGAACCTTCAGAGCACTCTTCCTTTACCAACCCCTGCCTTTCCCCCTCTTACCCTTTCCCCACACAGTCTGCTTACTCCTCTTCACCTTGTGGTAACGGGGCCAGCGTCTTCATCTGAGTCCCAGCAGGACTAACGGTTCCTCTTTCTTTCTCTTCCGGTCCTCCGAGGAACTTCCACACTGTCTAGGGTCGCCGATTACAACCAAGAACGGAGACGTCCCTGAAACACCGACCCCGACGACCCGACCGCGACGAGGAGTTCTTCCACAGCTACATCAAAACCCTACACCTGTGTAAACAGAACTTCTGTTCAATAAAACAACACTATAGCCCACTATATCTGGCCTCCTCGTCTGACTTTCCGGCCCGCAATACCCACACGCCGACAGGTGGTGTCAGAAGTGGGATCAGCTGGAGACATGGAGGCCGTACTGCAAAGGATGGCTACCTCCCAAGAACAATTAGGGACATTGATGGAACGCTTCCTGAAAACCGCCGAAAACGATCGTGGGCAACTCCACGATGTCCTGAAAGGCCAGGGAGACACCCACGAACAAGCCATGGGAAAATTGACCACCGCCCTCGAGCAACAGAGACCCACAACCTCATTACCCTCGGTGGTCCTCCAGAAGTTCGTGCCGGGAGAAGATCCGGATTTCTTCTTTACGAATTTTGAAAGGTTAGCCCAGGCTGCGTCATGGCCTGTAGACCGTTGGGGCCATTACCTGGGCCCTTTACTGACTGGTGATTTACAAGCCGCTTACCAACAAGCCAACGTGCAAGGCACCACTCCGTATGCGGATATCAAAACGTGCATATTGGAACGATTGGGCATCGACGCAGAGGCCTACCGGGTGAGGTTACGTCAGGTCAAAGAAAGACCACAAGAGACTCCTCGAGCACTATCGTTCCGAATCAAGGATCTGACATCTCGGTGGCTGAAACCCGAAACGTCCACCAAGGAAGAGATCCTGGAAAAGATCCACCTAGAACAATTTCTCTCGTCTCTACACCCCGGTACCCAAAGGTGGGTACGTCAACATGCCCGTCTCACCTTGGATACCGCCGTGGAAATAGCCAGTGCCTACAGTCGAGCACAGGAGACCCCACGAGGCAAGGAGGAACATCCCCAGAAACCTCCTCTCACCACCGGCATCAGACCTCTCCGCCCTCTTCTACCTAAAAGTCCCGGGATGACCCATTTGTTTCCCACACCGGTGCCTACGCGACCTACCAACCCTGGACCCCAATGTTACGGGTGCGGAGGTTTTGGTCACATCGCTCGCATGTGTCCCCACAAAGAAGAACCCATGGAGATTGGTCTGGCCAGGAACTACGTTTGTTCCGTACCCGGTTCTGAACCACCCTCCTTCCACCGACCCGTAACCATAAATGGACAAACCCTCACAGCGTTGGCAGACTCTGGATGTCGACAGAGTGTTCTCCGACCCCAGGCCCTGCAGACACCCGCCGAACCTCCCTCTGGAACGGTTGCCATTCAATGTGTGCACGGCGATACGAGAAGATATCCCACCACCCAAGTCCAAGTCCAACATCCAAAGGATCCGGGAACCACCCTCACCGTAGGACTTATTCCCTCTCTTCCCGAAGAAGCCATTTTGGGGAGTGACTATCCCGGATTACCCGGACTTCTTCAGGATTCAACGGATTCCCTCAACCAATGGTGGGAAGAAGCACCCTTTCCTCAGGGGCCATCCTCTCCAACAACACAACCCAAGCTCCTGAAAACCAAAGCACAGAAAAAGAAGGAGAAAAGGGACTATGTCGACGTCTTCCCAGCGATCCCGGACGAACATCCATGGCAGACAGACCAAGAATTTCGAGCAGCCCAACAAGAAGACCCCGTTCTGCAGGAAGCCTGGGCTAAGGCGTTGGAAAACGAGGATCCTCTTACCGTAGGTCCCTACTTCTTCAAGAAACAGGGGTTGTTATACCGAAAGGGAGGGGCCCAGCAAAAGGCCCAACTGTTGATCCCCGGCCCTTTCCGCGAGAAGGTCCTGTTTCTCGCACATAGCCATCTGCTGGGCGGACATTTTGGTGACGAAAAAACCAGCCAAACCATTCTAGAGAGATTCTACTGGCCCGGGGTCCACCAACAAGTAAAAACATACTGCCGGGAGTGCCCGGTGTGTCAAAAAAACAGTAGATATCGACCCCCTCGGGTACCTCTACAACCTCTCCCTATCATTGACATCCCGTTTAGTAGAGTAGGGATGGACCTCATAGGCCCCTTGTTGCCCTCTCGTAGCGGCTGTCGATATGCCCTGGTCCTCGTAGACTACGCCACACGCTTCCCGGAAGCTTTGCCCTTACGACAACCCACTACCCAGAACATAGCGAAAGCCCTCATCTCCGTATTTTCCCGAGTAGGATTTCCCCGAGAGATCCTAACCGATCAGGGCACCCCCTTTGTATCAGCCTTAATGAAACAGGTTTGTTCACAACTAGGTATCAAACAAATCCGGACCTCGGCTTACCACCCCCAGACCGACGGGCTGGTGGAGCGCTACAATGCCACCTTGAAACAAACACTGAAGAAGTTACTGGGGTTAGAAGCCAAAAGATGGGAAGATATGTTGCCCCTAGCGTTGTTCGCTATACGTTGCAAAACCCAGAGTAGTACAGGCTATTCACCATATGAGTTGCTATATGGCCGGCCACCACGTACCCTGTTAGATATGGCCCAGGAAGCCTGGGAAGCCGAGCCTAACCGCACTCGGCCCCTCCCTGAGTATATATCCAACCTACAAACCCACTTGGCAATGATGAGAGACATCGTCCACCAAAACCTGGAAAATGCCCAGAATAAACAGAAAGTACAGTATGACAAGGGGACAAAAACCCGGAACTTTGCCATCGGGGATTTGGTACTGTTGATGATGCCATCCTCTGATCACAAACTCCTAGGGCAGTGGCAGGGCCCGTATACCGTGCTTCGACAGGTAACCCCTGTCACATATGAAATAGAACTGGATCCTACACGAGGCACCAAACAGATCTTTCATGTGAATCTGCTTAAAAAATGGGAAGGCCCCCGTCCCGTCCTCTCTACCACCGTAGAACAGGTACCCCTTTCCTTTGCCCCCTGCATAGACTCGGGGCTAACACCCCAACACTGTCACGATCTCAAAAATCACCTATACCCCTTACGGCACGTGTTCTCCTCGGTACCAGGTCATACGACCATCACCGAACACACTATACCCACAATACCCGGGAAGGTGGTCAGGCAAAGGCCATACCGAGTTCCTGAAGCCCGTCGGGCGGTAATAAAAAAAGAAACCGAACTAATGCTGCAGATGGGCATAATAGAACCCTCAGTAAGCGACTGGAACTCTCCAATCGTCCTCGTTCCTAAACCCGACGGATCAGTCAGATTTTGCATTGACTTCCGGGAAGTCAACAAAATTTCATCCTTTGACACGTATCCCCTGCCGCGCGTCGACGAGATGATCGAACGCATAGGGAATGCGCAATTCATCTCCACGCTAGACCTCTGTAAAGGGTATTGGCAGATACCCCTCAGGCAAGAGGACAGAAAGAAAACAGCGTTTTCTACCCCTGAGGGGTTGTATCAGTTCCTTGTTCTCCCGTTCGGCCTTCATGGGGCCCCCGCCACCTTTCAACGAGCCATGAACCACGTCTTAAGACCCCACACCCAGTACGCGGGGGCATACCTAGACGACATAATCATCTATAGTGATAGCTGGGAACAACACTTGGACCACCTGTACAAGGTCATCACCTCCCTGGGGTCATATGGTTTCACAATCAATCCCGCCAAAACCACCCTGGCCGCACAAACGGTACAATATCTGGGTTACCTCCTGGGGGAGGGCCTCATCCGACCCCAATCTACCAAAACCGAAGCCATCCGTTCCCTCCCCTTCCCGAAAACGAAAAAAGACCTCCGTGCGTTCCTAGGCCTCCTAGGGTATTATCGGAGGTTTGTACCCAATTTTTCACAAAGAGCAGCCCCTCTCACAGACCTGTTAAAAAACTCTGCAGCCACGGAGACATTGCTCCAAAACCCAACACCCTTGTTATGGGAGGCCTTTTCCAACCTCAAACGTGCTTTGACCTCCGGTCCCGTGCTTGTGAGCCCTGATTATACGCGACCCTTCCTTTTGCAGACTGACGCCTCAGAACAGGGTTTGGGGGCAGTATTATCCCAAAAGGACCTGTTTGGTAACGAGAAGCCCATTCTCTACCTCAGCCGGAAGTTATTTCCCCGAGAACGCAACTACGCTGTGGTAGAAAAAGAAGCCCTGGCTATTAAGTGGGCAGTGGACAGTCTCCGCTATTACTTAGAGGGTCGTGAGTTCACTATATACACCGACCATGCCCCTCTGGAATGGATGGCCCGAAACAAAGGACATAATGACCGAGTCCTCCGCTGGTTCCTTGCCCTCCAACCCTATCGTTTCACCACAGTACACCGAAAAGGGACAGACCAAGGGAACGCGGACTACCTGTCCCGTTATCCCGTGTCCTCAACAAGTACACGAAACATTCCTAGGGGAAGGGGATGTGACGGATCCTTTCCCCCGGTCCCCAATCCCTCACGCCCACCACCCGGATTACCTCCTCTCCGGAACTGTCCCTTCCCGGATTCCCGATTCCGAAGGATCTCCAAAGCGTCCGTGACAACGGAATCCCCACCCCTCTCTCTCTTTCAGGGTCCAATCAGGAGTGACGACGGAGCGGAAGGAGTCGCCCGATGCCCCGGAAGTCCCGCCTACCTACAACCAGACGCCCACAGAAAAAGCGGATCCGAAGAGACTGGAGGAGTCGAAAGATCGTGGCAGGAACTCTCGGCTGGCGAGCACGTGGAGAACGAAGACGGAAGTGGAGAACTCGAGGAGTGGTCAGAAGAGTGGTGGAGTCCCACGGAGGAAGCTGGAGAGCGGCCGTAACTCGGAGGAGAGTTACGGCGGAGCGCGTGAGTACCTTCCACCATACCCTCAGTCTGTTAGAGTACTCTATGTACCCATATAATCTACCCTTATATATAGCCTCTCTCTCTTCACCATCCCGTCCCGCCACCTTGTAACTTATGTACAGCACCCTACACCGTGTACAGACCCTGTTCTCACGAACCTTCAGAGCACTCTTCCTTTACCAACCCCTGCCTTTCCCCCTCTTACCCTTTCCCCACACAGTCTGCTTACTCCTCTTCACCTTGTGGTAACGGGGCCAGCGTCTTCATCTGAGTCCCAGCAGGACTAACGGCTCCTCTTTCTTTCTCTTCCGGTCCTCCGAGGAACTTCCACACTGTCTAGGGTCGCCGATTACAACCAAGAACGGAGACGTCCCTGAAACACCGACCCCGACGACCCGACCGCGACGAGGAGTTCTTCCACAGCTACATCAAAACCCTACACCTGTGTAAACAGAACTTCTGTTCAATAAAACAACACTATAGCCCACTATATCTGGCCTCCTCGTCTGACTTTCCGGCCCGCAATACCCACACGCCGACAATGTGTTATTAAATTCTGAGCTCAGGAAGCCCAAACTCCAAATCTCTAGCGTTACCCAAATGAAAGTTACATTTGTACAATGTTACATGACCACTGCGATGATAGCCTTGCAATTGTGAAAAACGAAATTGGCAGTATTTCACTATCAGGACATGTAAAACACACCAGTACATGTCCTCCCTTTAACATACACTGCACCCTGTCCATGAGGGTACCTTGGGCATACATTAGGGGTGCCTTACCTGTAAGAACAAGCATTTGCAATGCAAATAGGTCTCGCATTTGTGAGTTAGAGCTATTGACGTTGTAAATGGCAATTTCTTTTTTACCTACACGTTTTATTTTTGGAGTGAATGTATGTAGTGTGCAAAATCCCTTGGAAAGGTCCTGCACTTCGTAATAAATATATTGAAAAAGACGCAGTGTGGATTGTGTCAACAATTGCTTGGCACGTACCTCATGGGTGAAGTGTCGCCACACATGCACACCGTGGTGCTTTAATAATGCGAAGCTCATTAATAAAAGTAGTGCTTACAAACTAAACAACGCGATCGGGATCGGAACATGTGAATCTGAATCCCGGATTCTCTTTCATTTTCTGGACTATTTGACTCACTATCCTGCATCTTGGTTATCGCCAAAACACTGGGAGGCAATGAAGTTTGCCAACGGGGCGGGGACAGGGGGGTTTCGGGGTACATGAAAATGTATTAATTGCCTAGTTGTCAAAAGTCGCCCGGTGCTATTAGTTAAAAGAGTGCAGATTTCATTAACATATTAAGAGTACTTTACTTGCATCTATGAGGAAATCGACATTAACTAAACAAAATGCCAGAATGCGTGTCAGTTTTCACAGGGTTTTAAACAGTACTGGTTGCTTAGTTTCATTGCATTCATTTTTGTATTTACTCTTTTACACAGCATCCAAAGTAGGTTACCTAACCCCAAAGCCCCGAGTTGTTAAATGACGCATAGAAGGGAGTCTTTTACAGTTGAGCAAATGTGTCCAAATGTAGTTTTGGTAGTGCCATGGAATGATCAGCGAATGAGGTACTCGATGAGCAGTTATTTAACTACACGTTCAAAACGTACGGTATTGTAGCTGTTGTTTGTTTGTACCCAACCACCTCTTTGAATGTGTTTATCAACACAGAGGTTCATCTACCAGACAGTGCTCACAGAGGGGCGACTAAAGCACAGAACAAAATGTATTCATTTATCCTGAGTGTGAAGGCACCCGGAAGGCTTAGGTGCCCGCCTGGAGAGGCTAGGGATCCTAGCGCTTCTACAGACTCTGCCGTGCTCCTCTGCACCAGCAGGGCACAGCTCAGAATCTGCAGCTTCTGCTAAGAATAGGTGAGGGGATGAGGTTGGGGCATGCGGGAGTTGCCGGCAGATTTCCAGGTTATTGAAAGTGATGATTCTGACGTGAGGCAATGGAGACTGACTTTGTCTGTTTGTCTGCACCAGTCTATTTTTCTACCATCTACCGGGCTCACTGTCATGTATCCATTCATCTCTCTTTGGTAGAGGTGCGCAAGCCAATATATTAATTAGCAGGTAGAGCCAGCCGGAGAAGAGCCAAGCGTAAACGAGCCAGTGGGCGAGACGTGAAAATGATCGGCATGTTAATCATACAGTAAACATGATGTAAATGTGCGATAATGTCTCTTCAGAATTCAAAAAAGTGTATTTCTTTAGCGTGTCACCTCCGTTCACAAGATTATAGCACTGAATTGAGAGGAAGTTATTAAAAGTGCTTGTTTTAAGAATGAGTTAAAACACTGCCGCTCCGCCTGCCCGACAATGCCATTTGTGAACTAAGAAGCGTCAGTTGCCATGCATACCCTGAATGTTGCCTAGAGTCTTATTATATTTAGAGTAACATTAAAATCTAGTTAATTAAACAAGAGAAGTTTTTGAATAGCACGCATCTTGAACGCGCGTATTTCAAGGTGGCAATAAAGATGAAAACTGAAGTGCCGGCAGGCAAGAAAACACGAATGAGAGGGGGGGGGAGGGGCAGGTGAGGTTGAAAAGTCACAGACTGAGGGAGGGGGCGATGGGCTGGGGAGACAGGGAAGAAAATAGTTTTAGGAGTAAAGGAGCCAATAGCCATGGAAGGATACAAATGAAGAATGAGGAGGGACTAACAAGCCTCAAACCAATCGGAAGGCAGCATTTAAGACAAAAGCCAATGGGCAGAGAGTGGGAGGAGCTTCCATGAAGCTTCCACACCACAGTATATACTGCATGCTTTGCAAAGCGATGGCAGCGCATGCACGCTGCATCGCTAGACGAGGCCTAAAAGAAAATAGTGCTAGGAGTAAAGGGGCCAATAGCCGTGGAAGGATACAAATGATGAATAAAGAGGGACTAACAAGCCTCAAACCAATCGGAAGGCAGCATTTAAGACAAAAGCCAATGGGCAGAGAGTGGGTGGAGCTTCCACGAAGCTCCCACACTAGAGTATATACTGCATGCCTCGCAAAGCGATGGCAGCGCATTCGCACTGCAACGCTAGGCGAGACCTAAAAAGGAAGGTTAGGGCCTGGCAAGTGGGTGCACTTGCCAGGTCGACAGGACAGTTAAAAACTGCGCATGCACACAATGCAGTGGCAGGTCTGAGGCACATTTGAAAGGCTACTTGTTTGGGTGGCACAATCAGTGCAGCAGGCCCACTTGCAGCATTTGATATACAGGCCCTGGGCACACACAGTGCACTTTACTAGCGACTTACCAGTAAATCAAATATGCCATTCATGGAGAACCAATCAGAATTACAATTTACACAGGGAGCACTTGCACTTTGGCACTGATCAGCAGTGGCAAAGTGCCCAGAGTACCTAAACCAGTAAAAACGAAATCCAGCACACAGTGAAACATACAGGAGGTAGAGGCAAAAAGACAGGGGAAACCATGCCAAGGGTGCCGGGTCTAACACTGAGGGAAGTTGGTTATGAAACAGAAATACCAATGCAGTTGCCTTTCTCCACTTTTTATAAAGGAACACACGCTCAATCATTCAGGAGAACGTCTTCAGCTTGAATTTGAAAAATATTATCTTTAATTTTGGGAGTAAACTCCAATGGAATTTCTTTCACTTCCCTGAACATCCACCTACCCAAATACCTTAAACTGGAATGTGCTTTGTCTTGCATAGCCTTACAAATGGTTGTAATTTGTTATTGTTGATTCGGTATTCTGACAATATATTTTTTCTAGCGAGGGTTGAACATTTTATCTAAGCTCATGTGGTGTGATGTTGTTAGGCAAATTTTGTTCACTTCAACAACCTAACACTTCATGGGACCAGCCAGGTGACTGTAGGTAAAGCCCTCCCGGCATATCTGCACACCATATTCTTTGGCACATGGATCAGACATTCTGCATCAGGAAATCCTGTGGACATGCAGGATTGATGCAGCAATTATTTCAGATGCAGGTCAAAGGTTCGTGGAGGGAGAATTGGACAAAGAGGGTAAGATTACGTGGCCATGATGATGGAAGAAGCTCAAGGGATAGCACTACAGGCAGTAACACAACCAGAGCCAAAAATGCAGAGATATTCAATATTCTGCCCATAAGTGATGTCCAGGAACAGGGGACTGAGAACTGCTGCTGGGTCAGCGGCAGTTCACCTTTTGTCCTACATGGCTATTTTGAGCAGTGGGAATGGTTTTTCACACGTATGTCAGAATATGGTGGACAAAAGCTACATAAATATCTTAGCCAAAATACCAAATTTCAACATATTCTTAAGGAGTGTATGGTCGGAAAAGGTATACTGTCTTAACGCCATATCTCTGTACCTTAAGATATAAATTGTCAAAGTACATATATGTAGAGTTAAGAGTAGGAAATATATTAATTAATTCACAATATTTTGGTTTCTATATTCTGGCTATGTTTTTACTACATGAAATTTAGAACTCCATATTCTGATGCTATACCTTTTACACAGCTTCAAAGGGGCACTGACACTTTCTCTCTCTCCTTTTAGGTCTGGCCTAAAGACAGCTTTAGCTGTATTTCTTACCTCATGGTTTGCAAAGAATTGTAATACATGCAAATGATGCTATCTTTCACCACAACACACAATATTGGACACAGGTTTAGTCCACCTCATCCATTAGATACTTTCTGTAAGAAATTAAGCTTTCTATTTAGGGGGATGAAAACCATTCTCATGCAACAACCACAGTACTTGCCAGGATGAGCCACAAAAAGTCACTAAAATAACCTGTCCTTAATTCTCTGGTAGCTTGGCACAAAAGCAGTTAGGCTTAACTTAGAGGCAATGTGTAAAGTATTTATAAAGCATGCAAACAGTAATGAAGTGAAAACACAACACGAGAAAAACAACACAACAAATGTAGTAAAAAGTATTAAAAAAATTACATCAAAACATATTATATCCAATCGTTGAACCAGCGTTATGCGTTTTTATAATTTTAAGTGAAAAATAGCACCAAAAAGATCGACGCACTTACCTCGGGCATCTAGTTGTTTGAGACCGGTGCAAAGTCAAATGTTCTGGCTGAACGCAACGGAGTGCAGTCTGGATACATGAGGTGGATTGGGCCTTGTCTTGGAGTACCTTTGGACTTGGAAGAAATTTTGAAGACAACTTCCTGAAGTTCAGCGGGGCATGGCAACTAGCGGTTTTCCGAGGAGAAATAGTCATCGTTAGGCAGCCACTGGATGGAGTCACAGTGAAGATTTCTACATTTTACTTTGTCCCTTGTTTTGAAGTCGAAACTCTCCAGTGGGATGAAGCTGCAGGTTGTACCCAATGAGAGTTCCACGAGGCAGGATACCCTTCCCAAGAGGTCCTGCTGAACAGGATTTGCTGCTGCGTAGAACATCATACTGGGAGCTACTGCAAAGTCAGGCCGACAGGCAATGCACTTCGGGTGGATCGACGAGCAGGTAGGTCCCGGTCTCCTGTCATTTCTCATGCCATTTTTGTGAGCAGCAAAGCAGGCCTCACGCAGCAGGTCAGTCCTCTGAGAAGGCAAGCTTCAAGCAGCAGGGCAGTCCTTTGGTAGCAACAGGGCAGTCCTCTGAGGTACAAAGCCGGCCTCAAGCAGCAGGACAGTCCTCTGAAGTACAAAGCAGACATTCAGGGGAATCCTCTGCAGGTCAAGGTGTGTACGTAGGAGTTGGCCGGAGGGTGTTTGAAGTGGGAGAAACATCTAGTCTATATCCCCCGATCTAGTTCTGTAAAGGGTGGAAACAGCTTGGTGTCAAGTTACTTTGTGAGTGTGCTGGAGGCAGCCCATTGAAATTGTAAGTGGGGCAGGCAACAGCTCTGACCCACACATTCTGGCAGGACAGTCCATTCTGCCAGCAGCTAGTCTCCCTTTGTCTCACTGTCTGGGAGGAATACACAAAGGCCTTCTGCCAACTATTCACAGTCATGTGACCAAAGACACAGGCTGCAGGCAGCAAATGGTTAAGACAAGACAATGTCAACTTTCTAAATGTGGCATTTTCAGAATTGTGACTTAAAATCTGACTTTACAATTAAAGAGGATTTTAAATTAGAATTCTTTGGAGACCAAACATGATATTTCTACCTGTTCGCAATTAAAAGATAGACCTTATTGTCGTGAATGAGTCAGAGTGTCAGCAATATTTAACAACAAGCCACTAACCTGAGCCGGCCAGCAGGAACGATGTGCACGTTGACTATCCCCCTTCTTCCCCCTTCTGCTACCACTCACCCAGGAAGAAAAACCTAAGTAGTGCGATGGAGCAGTCTGGAGAAAAAGGGGAGGGAAAGGGATATTGGCTGACGTGGAGGTACAGGTGAAACCCTGGGAGATTGCAGATCAGGGATTTGCTCAAGGAGGTTTCCTGGGCTGGGCACTACGAACAAGAAAACAGGAAGCTGGTAACAAGGCACATTAACGAGATACACAGAAGTCTGCACACGCTAAGCCCACTAACTTGTACTCACTGTTTATGTTCGTTAGTTCTAGCAGTGTATAGGAAGAGGTATACAGCCGCTTCTATTGTCAGTATCCTCTTTCCGTTCCAAGCCCCAAGGAACCACTAACGTGGTAAACCAACAGTTAGTAAGTAAATAAAACAAGGAAAGCTACTGAATACTCTCAGTAGCGAGAAGTGTAGGAGAGAGGACAAGGGAGGGCACTCCGGCCCCCTACAATCCTGCGTCTTGCCCCTCTCGGCGCTGTTACATTCACAGCTCCGTTTGGAATAACGCTCCCAAATGCGCTCCACCGCTGTTCCTTCACAGCGCGAGCACCCAAGGCGAAGAGGAACTTCGGTATTCCCTCCCCGCCACAATACGGGTTACCTGTAGGTGTCTTGGAGCCACAGGTGTCTGCCGGTGTCCTATGCGTTTCCTTTCTTCGGCAGCAGTCTTGAGGAAACAAAACGGATGTCCACTGCGTACTTAGTCGGCAGCAAGTCTCGGGAAAGTAGCTGTCCTGGTTTCTCGGTGTTTACCTCGGCGGAGGTCGGAACGCTCACTAGGCGCCCCCAGCTGATTCTCCTCGACAGTAAAACCGGAACTGGGCTCAAAATTGTCAAGTGCCTCCTCTAGGAGGAGGCGGTGTATTATGGAGTCTGTTGACTCTGACTAGGACGACACGAGTCCTTCCGACTCGCCCCAGGGTTTTCTGGGTAGTGTAGTTTTCCGTCCTATTCCGGGTGACCGCAACACTTATTTAATGTAGTAAGGTAATCCAATGTTATTCTGTGGTAGAGGGTGGCCTCACAGTAGTGAAAAATGAGTTTGAGAGTTTTTCACTACAGGGGCTTGTAACACTTAAAACCACATATCCTACCTTTGAAATACAGTGCACCCTGACCCATGGGCTGTTTAGGGCCTACAATGGGGTGACTTGTATGTATTAAAAAGGGAGGTTTAGTCCTGGCAAAAGGTTTCTTTTAGAATGTTAAATTGTCAGTTTAAAACGTCAAACAGGCTGCAATGGCAGGCCGGAGCCCTGTTTTCAAAGACTATGTACATGGGTGGCACAATATGTGCTGCAGGTCCACTGGTAGCGTTAATTTACAGGCCATGGATACACGTAGTGTCACTTTACTAGGGACATATCAGTAAATTAAATGTACTAATTGAGTCAAAGCCAATTTTACCATGTTAAATGGAGAGAGTACAAGCACTTTAACACTGGTTAACAGGGGTAAAGTGCATGGAATACTAATGCCAACAAATCTGAATTTCAGAAAACAGCAGGGTAGAAGGCAAAAAGTTTGGGGGAAGACCACACCAAAGGCAGTCAGTTCTAACACCTTCAGTTTGAATGGCTCCTTTTTTTGTGCACAGGTTTACACCAATCTAAATAATAGGCACCACATTTTTAACATTTGAAGAAACTTGTATTTACCAATGACTGCTAATACACATGTATATTAGGGTGTCATCAATTACATAAATAAAAATGAAGACATTTATTGAAATTTATAATACAGACTTATTATAAACCCTTTTGACATATTTATTTCTCACATGGAAAAGAAGCCTTTAAATAGCAAAAGTGTGTATGCAAATTGATATATTGATGAAAAACACCCTCAGCTTTGTAAAGGTGATTTGAAGCACTTACACCTGACATGAGAGGTTCAGGTAGTAGCCATGTGGAGTACTGCAGCATTGTGAAATAATTTCAAAGCTTTGGCATCTGACTCTAGAGAGACCTCCAGGAATTAGCTCAGTTACTGCAAGTTTGTGGAGCCTTCAATTGGATTTGACTTGAGAGGAACGCCTAGAAACCACTTGGAAGTACTGTAGGTTTGTGAAACCATATTGAGGATTTTGCATATGACCTTGAGATGGACTGCTAGTAACAACTTGAGGCACTGCAGGTTTGTGAATGTCTTGCCAGTCTCAAGAAAACCCCATATTAAAACACACCACACAGTTGCACACAAATAAAATAACCTCTAATCAAATATTGTTATTGCTTGCCTTGTTTCACTTACTTGACATTTTGCTTCTCCCCGCCACAGCATTGGGCAGTGGGCTTTAATATTAGCAACTGCGAATATTAGCACACATGTAAAGTGCTAATCTGAAACCAGTTTGCTACAAGTCGTTTAAAAGCATTTGAATATACTTGTGACTGCCAGCATATTGGTATTCTAGGATGTCATCACAAGTGCTCCATAGTATTAAAGGCTTTACTTTAGAGGCCAACTTCATGTTTTACGCAAAAATCATAAACAAATATATACATTTCTGGGACTTTTCACTCATACATCTTTATCCTTTGGGCTGCTCAGTTGTCACTCAAATTATGCTCCCTACAACCACAGCACATATATTAAGTCAATCAATGAGTCAGTCCACTTCAGTCATTGGATAACTTCACTTTGACTGCATTATGCTTGTGCACATGTATACATACACCTAAAACATAACCTCCCCCTTTATATATTTAAAGACACTTCAAATGACTAATTAATGCTAGTATCTTTTGCTACTATAGTGTCACCACTTAGATAAAAAATAGTTTCAGTTTGCCTGGTGGTGTCAACCACTACATTTTCACATCAAGTATCGCATCCTCATTTAACATCCTTAGGTACTCTGCATTCAGTTTAGTTTTCTTCCACTTATTACATTCTTGTCACTATATGTGGAAACTAATGCATTTAATATAAATGAATGCCAATTTCTTCTAAATCACACCCCATTGTTGCCATCTCTTGGTTTTTGTGACATTAAGAACCACTTTCAGTTTGATTGTGCATTCCTGAATATTGTAGGTTTTAATCAGGAGAAGTTTACATTTTTTTCTAACTGTAATAAAAAAAAAGGTTATCTTTTGTATCCTAATTCACTAAAGACCTTTTGTAATTCTGGGGAAACTTTCAAACCAAGCAGCCTTCAATTTTATATTTAATATTTTTTCATTATGTTACTAGAAACCCCACTTGTAATGTATTCTCCATGAATGGTAAATCATTAAAGTCAGTTTGTAGCCCTTGTTCCTTATGTAATGTAATGTTAGGTTGATTTGTATGGCACAATGTCCTGGCGCTTTTGCCCTCTCTTCTAATGGATGAGCAAAGCACAATGTGATTTTAACAATAAATCTTCCCTCTTATTGTGGTCTAAACTGTATTTGTACTTGAAAAAGTTAAACATCCTTGAATAACTCCCACCCACAGCTTAGAAGTTTTGTTCTTCATTCTTTTATTGTTTCTTTTTCTCTCAACACATACTATTATCCAACTTCTCCTTCCACTTCTCTCCTACTTTCTTACTCTCTCTATTTTCTCACTCTCTCTATTTTCTCTCTATGGAGCTCAGCCTTTATATTTGACCATCTTCTGTCTATACCTTCTTTTGGCGCTATGCAATTATATATAGTGCTTATTTTTAATGTACTAACAACATCTTTCAGTTGCAAAAATTGTTAGCTGTTCAGCGCTTGTAAATGTGTTACGTCTAACTCCTTCTGTATTGTCATTTGCTGACTCTCTCCAATAAAAACGTCTTGAAATACATACAATAGTTGGCAGCTTAACATTCAAAAGAGCTGCAGGTAGAAAGTCAAACTCGTGCTAACATGCTTTCAAAAACACTAAATTATGACCCACGGACTGATCTCAAAATAAATGAACTAGTTATTCTCTATTATTTTTTCATTCATGACAAAATACTATACTGGTTACACACTTGCAATATGTTTTTATAAATACTATCTTCTTTGGTAAAATAACTTAATGTCATGCTTTACAAGCTGGGGTGCTTAATATATCAAATATACAAAAAAAGATGTTGTTAATTGTAAAGGAAAGACCAAAAACGCCATGTTGGGTTTGTCATGACACTAATAAATCAGCCACCTTTTGGTCTCATACTGTTTGCTGTCATTAAGACGTTCTAATGACTTCACAGACTTATAATTTGCATCATCATGCTACTTTTCCCTAGTTATAGCATAACACTACACACCTGGCAACTCACCATATCAAATTATTTAGACTTGGGAATAATATCAATTTAAAAAGAAACACGTTTCACAGTATTCATGTTCATACATAATGTAAAATATCACATATGGTGTCTTCATTGTGTTACTTGTAGATATGTGTTTATTAGTAATGAAATATTAATTAGACATTTTTTAAATGTGATGAACTTTGTAATGTTTTAATACACGGTACAAATAAAAACTATTAACGGTTGTTTGCGCATGGACATATTTATAGAACATTATAGTAACAAGTATATGAACTATTGTAGTAGATGTAAAAAGAAGTATTCGTTGCAGCAGAACTCGTGATCCGTACGGGCAAGTCAGAGGGATGATTTGGGGGATGTATTCTAAAAAAACGCACATATTCGATTCAGATAAACATTAATTGTGCTCAGGGTCGTACAATCCGTATGAAGCAGATATTAAATACTACCAAACCTGAAATAACATATTCTTATAATAATCATCAGGTGCTTTCTAACCAGTAGTCAGTCAACAGTGGTGAGGTCATTTTGTCACTGCTCCAAGCAAATAATAAAATATATTCTTTTAAAGCAATAAAACGGTATGTAAGCAATTTTGATTAAGCCATAGAAGATTAAGTGGCCTAGTCACAGATTAATTTTAGAGTAGTAAAATAGTACTACTACAGTACTCTTTTACGTGCAGTTACACACCTCAAAACATCTAAAATGGAAATATTAAATTAGTGTTATTGCACAGTTAGTAGAAATAGATAGAAATGTGCCATTTTGGAAGTTTTACTAGCTGGGCGTTGGATGTTTTGGTGCCTGTTAAAAAAAAAAAAAAGCATGTTAGACTGCTTCCCTAAGAGTACTCCTGCAGCTCTACTTCCAGTGCTCATACATGCTTATGGTAAATGACTCCATTGGCATTTGACAGGCCCAAAAGCTGTTCTATGAAGAGGCATGAGATGCTAAATTGCTTCTTTTTATAGGTGTGGCTACTAGATTGCACCACTACAATAATGATGAATAGTTCCTTTATAAAGCAATTATTCATCTGTGTAATGGCAGCCCACGCTTGGAGGGATGTTACAGGAGGCACAATATGCTGCCGACAGGGACCAGTGCTTTAGAGAAGTAGCAGTGGCTGCTTCCTTTCCTTCTGGCCTCTTATTTCCACTTACTCGATAAGCTCCTCTCCCCAGTGCCAGTAATCGCTTTTTTCCACTATTCCATGCAAAGCAAACCGAAAGGATGAAAAAAACACCTTCAGTTTCTTAAAGTAAAACACTACGGTACATAAAGCGCGTCTACAGTAAATGAAATAAGATTCCAGGTATCTTTAAATTTATTTAACATATCACTGATGATAACCATCATAATTTGATTTTTCTTAAGCGCTTGCTATTGGAGTTTTGCAGTCTTCTGAAGGCTCTGCAAGTGACAGGTTTTACTGAAATGAGTGTATAATGAGATAAAATATGTTTCTTTAGATTGCCATGGAAAATTATGCTGTATTTGTCATTTGTGTGTGTTTTCACTATTATGTGGGTATTTGTACTGGATGGCCGTAGTTCTTCTGGGTTCTGTAGGATCCAATTGTCCAAGATTTATTGGTTGTACAATAGAGCCTCATTGGTGGAATTGAGGCTAAGTTGGCCAACAGGTCGTTACTGGCACTCTGTCCAGTCCTGAACTATATTACATATAAATTATTGATTTCAGGTGAGTCAGCTGAATTAGTTTAATGGGAAAAAATCAAAACTACAATGCCCAGAACACATTCAGCTATCACAGAAAAGGCCAGGGCTCAAAATAGTGTCTGTGCAGAGAGGGGGCGGGGGTCGACCTCCCTGCACAGACAATATTGGTTTGGACTGGTTTGTGCATCCTCTAGCCCCTAGCCAGAGTCAGGTGTTCCTTACTTATTGTTTACCGATAAAATTGAAGGTGTATGCAATGGGAAATTATAAATGTCAGCCAAACTGAAAAAAAGGAACATAATAAGGACTGTACACAATATAAACGTAGAGTCTACTCCACTAACCCTTAATAATCAAGACATTAGGACAGAGGTCCTGGGCACTCTCAGAATCACGCATAACCGTCTTAACTCATGTTTTCTAGAAGCGCTTTTGCTTTGATCTCTGATGTAAAAATGTGAGTTTTATCATTCATGAAGCCTTTGATCTATTGTCCTGGAAAGGCTTAATCAATTGCTTGAGCCTCCTGTGCCTCTCAACCGTCACATGACAGAAATCCGGTCTCACAAAAAATGAGCTTCCATCAACACTGCGCTTGGAGTCTGGACGAGCTTTCTCAAACACCACCTCTCTTAGGCCCTTGGTTTCTCAATCCCATGATTCACTTGTTTCCTCATTGGCGAAAATCTGTGTCCTTTTCAAATTTTGTGGTCCCAGTTCTAACCCTCCAGCTCAGGAAAAGCCTTCTGAATAAGGTTAACAATAAACTTCCTTACATTGCTCCCCTCCGAGCCCTGATCCACTCACAAGTCTCTCAAATTATTGTAGCATTGGCAGCTCTCAAAGTCGTCCAACTTCGATTGAGCATCCATCAACTGTTCCTTAGGTGACCCTGTTTGACCCTTAATGGCCACCACATGAGTCTCCAATGTTGTAGCCCTGCCTTCTGGCACTAACATACTCACTGAGATCTCATAGCATGTTTTTGCAACGTTTCGTATTGCCCCCAGTAGCTTCCTTGTCACAGTCCGAGCTCCACGGCTGTCTGCCCGGGTCTCGTTTCTGTGTGACATTATTCCTTGATAGATGACCTCAAGGGATAGTTTATAAGCTGGAATCACCGGAGTTTAATGGTCTTGGGGCTCTGTAGTACTTCCCCCTACAAATAGTATGGTAGAATAGTCCCACTTTAAGTCACCTCCGGCACCCAATTCTCACCCCCCTTTCCCAGGGATCTTTCTAGCTGTTGATCAGATTTTGTTGTTGGGGTATTCCGCAAGGGGGGATCTCTCACATTACCAAGTGAACTATCTTTGGAATCGCCTCCTGAGAAATCCGTGTTGTCACCTGATCAGTCTCACCCATCTGACGAGAGAAAAAGCATTCAGCTGTATTAGTATCAGACCCGGCTTTCCGTGCAGCAGTACTTCCCCTCTTGGTTTGCCATTTAATTAATCCACACAAAATGTGGAAGAACCTTGTGCTGTGTAATCAGTGTTGTGTTGCTAGGGGACATATGGCTAAGTTCTGTTCACTTCCACTGAAGTTGGCCAGTCATGTTTAACCACATCACTGGAACCATACTATCCCACTTGCAAACTTCAATGCAAACAGTCATTAACGAGGGTGAAGGTGAATAACCATTACAGGCCAATGACTGCTTTTTTTGCTTTAGTTTCACTTAAATGAAATGTTCATTAACCAAACTTTTTAATTTTGTGTATTTCTCTATTTCGCTCTCATTCTCTGTTCTCTATTTCTTTCTCTCTATATTGATATATATATCATATATAATATATAATTAAAGTATTGCTATGGTTAAGTGTGATAAAAGGATCAGATTATTTTTTAAACCTTAAAAATACACTGAAAAAACAAAGGTTAAAGTAACTTTATAGCTAGATTAATTCGTCAGTGGTCCCTCTGGGTCACTCCAGTGGGACAAGGGTGTCCCTACCTTGCCCCCATATATCTTAATATTTTTAAGAACTTCAGGACAAGGGAATTGGGGCCAAATGTATCAAGGGTTTTCCCATTTGCTAACGGGAAAAAGCCTTTTGGGATGTATCATCCCAAAAGGCCCTTGCAAAATAAGGAATCCCAAAATCTGCGATTCCCTATTTTGTGAATGCATTTAAGGAATCACAATTTGTGACTCCTTAAATGAAATGCAGGAAGCAAAAAAATGTTGCGACCTGGCTTTAAGGAATCGCAAATTACCACCAACTTCCAGTTGGCAGTAATATGCGAATTCCATGAAAAATTCACTGTCCAGGTGCCATGTGGCCCTAAGGGCATGTATGTACGCCACATGTGCACACATGCATATTTCAGGGGTGCAACAGAGTGTCCATTTGGCACCCTTGAAATTCCATGCGCAATTTGCGAGTACCTATTGGGTACTCGCAAATTGCGCATGCAATTCCCATTCATTCCTATAGGCCTCTAGGGCCATAGGAATTAATGGGAAGCCATTCCTTATTTGCGACTCGCAATTTGCAAGTCGCAAATAAGGAATATGTAGGAATCGCACATTTTTCAGCAAAACCTACATCCATTGCATTTTGCGATTCTGTAATAGCGAATCAGTAAAACTCGCTATTATAGAATCGCAAAAGCAATTCTTGATACATCTGGCCCTAAGTCTCCGAGTCCTGTGATAGCTGTCAGGAACATTTTTCACATGTTTCTACCAGCCGATTGGCGGGCTCGTGTAAGTCAGACTCCTGTTTGAGCATGATGGTCCAAGGGAAGTAAATCCCCCTAGGCTCATCAGAGCGCTCTATTTTTAAATTTGTGCTTCTGTAAGAGTATTGGAGACTCTCACGAGACCAACTGCAAAGAATACGCAATTATTTTAGACTCTTAATATCTCAAAAATTCTACTGAAAATGCATGAGGATTTTGCGTTTTGGGACTACCCTCTTTTCTCAGCCCCCGCTTGACAGATCACCCTAAAACTTTCTGGGAAGGACCTGAGGTGGATGAACTTTGAATTTTTTTTTTTTGCTTGAACCACTGGATGGAATTACACCACATTTGGCAGAAAGGTAGATTTGGTTTCGCAGATTGTGCTTTTTGTTAATTGGTGTAAATCCATTCAGTGATTTTTGAGAAATGTAAGATAATACAGATAGTAATATCTGTGGCGTGTTGACTTCGTGAAAAATAACGGGCTCGTGAAGGCAAATGCAGAGCTCAGATTTGCTGCCAACACTTCAATCAGGAAGTGCTGGCAGCACTCTTGGGACTCGACTTTAGCCGAGTCCCCACCACACATGTGCAAAATAAGAAAAGGGGGCAGGGTAGGAATACCCTGACCCCCTAAATTTGGTCCTGGGGTCCCAGAGGTACCCAGGCTAACCAGCATTTAAAAAAACCAAAATACAGGGAAATCACGATATTAATGATTGTGCAGTAAAAATAAAAATAAAATAAGCGCAGGCTCGCAAAGCTTGTTTTTAATTAACCTCCAGGTGGGGCAATTCTCGAGTGCATGCCAGTGAAATAGGAGGGGGGTGCATGGACCCTCACCTCCCTGGAGCAAATGATTAAAAAACTAATGAAATAAAACAATAAAAATGTATGCAAGAAGGCGTGCTGGGCCAGGCACTGCCAAGGTGAGTGCCACCTCCCCGTGGTAAAACATAAAATTAATATGGTGGGCCCGCATTGATCGCCTGCAGCCCCGGGGTCACCTCCTTGGACCAAAATAAATTAATGTAGGGGGTCCGTTGCAGCACCCCAGCCCTAGGAACCACCACAGCCCCAGGTCTAAATTGCACAATGAAAGGGGGCTGCGATTTCAAGCAGTTCCCTGCTTGTGGAAGCAATGCCGGCCCCTGCGGGAGTCGGGAGTCGGCTAGGACTGCGAGGACCTTCAGGAAAGAGGAGCAAGAGGGAAAATAAAGGTCAGAAGTGGGCAGAAAGAAGTAGACTTAAGGTCAGCAATGAGCAGAAAGAGGCAAGATAAAGGAGAGAAACGAGTAGAAAGAGACAGAATAAAGGTCACAAATAAGCAAAAAGAGGTAGAATAAAGGTCAGCAATGATCCGAAAGAGGCAAAATAAGGGTCCGCAACAAGCAGTAAGAGACAAAATAAAGGTGAGGAATGAACTGAAAGAGGCAGACTCAAGGTCAGCAATGAGCAGAAAGAGGCAAAATAACCGTCAGACATGAGCAGAAAGAGGCAAGATAATGGTCAGAAATGAGCAGAAAGAGGCAGGATAAAGGTCGTAAGCAAACAGAAAGAGGGAAAACAAAGGTCAGCAATGAGAGGAAAGAGGCGAAATAGAGGGCAGCAACGAACAGAGACACAAAATAAAGGTCAGAAACAAGCAGAAAGAGGCAAAAAAGTGGTTAGCAATGAGAAGAAAGAGGCTAAATAAAGGCCAGCAACAAGCAGAAAGAGGAAGATCAGAAATGAGTAGAAAGTGCCAAAATAAATTCCAGCAACGAGCAGTAAAGGGCAAAATAAAGATCAGAACAGAAAGACACAAAGTAAAGGTCAGAAAATAGCAGAAAGAGGGGGACTAAAGGTCAGATGGGAGCAGAAAGATGCATAATTAAAGTGAGAAACAAGCAGAAAGAGGCAGAATAGAGGTCAGAAACCAGCAGGAAGAGGCAAAATAAAGAAAAGCAATCAGTAGAACGAGGCAAAATAAAGGTCAGGAGCCAGTAGAAAGAGGCAAAATAGAGGTGAGAAATGAGCAGCAAGAGGCAAAATAGAGGTCAGAAGCAAGCAGCAAGACACAGAATATAGGTTAGGAGCGAGTAGAAAGAGGCAAAATAACGGGTAGAACAAGCAGAAAGAGGCAAAATAGATGGCAAGAGCAAGGAGAGAAGAGGCAGAAAAATTAGCAGAAAAACGTGCAGCAGAGACCCAAATAGAAGGCAGCAGTGGGTAGTGGACTGCAGGAAAGCTGGACAGGAGGACCTGCTCCCATGTGCCACCCTACTTTTTCTACCACACACCCACTGACAGACCGATTCAGACACTCACCCACTCACAGATCCATTCAAGCACTCATTTACCACTCCAGCAAACAAAGAAGCACTTACTTCTGTAAAGTACAATTCATCCAAATATGTTTTCTCTGCAGTTCCACCTTGTAAAGGTATCTGTTGAAGACACTTGAGGAACAATCACATTGGCAAAGTTACAGACATGCAAGGTCACTGGAGACATTTCCTTGGTGCCCTATACGCAGTTGTAGTGTAAGAGGTGCGCTATATATTTAGTCAACCGGGAAGCACTTACCAGCAAGCAAGTAGAAAGTGCTCCAGTTGGATACAGGTGTTGCACACAACGGTGGCTTCTTCTTGGATAAATATGCATGGCAGGATTCATTCTGGCACGATGAATTATTTTTCAACCTTAATTTCTCAAAAACTATCAAATGGATTTACACCAAATTACAACAAGCAGAATCTGCAGACTAAGATCTAGCTTCCTGCCAAATGTGTTTAGTTACGAGGTTTTTGCTGTAGCCCATTTATTGAATACTAGAAAACAAAAGGAGATTTTGCATTTTCCGCGTTGATGGATCATCCTGAAACTTTCCAGGAAGAAGCCGAGGTGGATGAATTAAAAAAAAAAAAAAAATCGTTTTGTGATGCTTTGTGAAATGTGGCCAAAGCTTTTAGCAAACAAAAAACACTCTTTCTATGGAAATGCAGACTACATATATATAGATAGATAGAGAGAGAGAGAGAGAATATGAATGAATGAATGAATCCTGCCGAAACGCGTCATAGCCCTCGAATATATGCAAATATAATAATAAAATATCTTGGAGGAAAATACCGGTGTTGCTGTTTTGGATTCCAGTGCTGAGTAAAGACGCGCTGGTTTTTGCTTTGATAGATATATATAGAGAGAGAAATTAATCGCAACACCCCTGCTCGCTATTTATGGTACGTTACATGTGTTGAAGTTGTATTTCTTTATTCATTTATTTGGGTCTTTTGCAGGGCTCTAGCCTACCGAAAAGCAAGGTGCTGATGTACACCTTTTCATTGGTATATCATGGCATTTGAGAATTTATATTTTTATATTTTATGCAGCTGCCTTTGTTTCCTTAATTCCTGTAATTCAAGACTTGTGTTAATCGATTAACATATTTATTTATAACGATTGTCCCATATCAGAGTTTTTGTTAATGTATTTTCCCTGTTGATGTTTTATTGCTTTTACTCTTTTATGGATTCTCTGTATAATTCGAATAACAATTGATTTGATTTCATTGACATATGCTATACACATATACTAAATTGAACATGTGTGTACATTTTGCAGGTCTTTGGTTTATTTGACAAACATTTAGATAATATAAATGCTTTTCAGTGTGCCACAATCGCCCTAAAACCACGTGCTGTTTGTTCTCTGATGCCAAAAGTGAAGGAGAGTTTTGTTCTCATGGAAAAGCCTGCTAGCCATTTCGGTGTGACATGATGGGAATGCGGATGGAAGGGATACCCACTTCAATCCGTGGCCCTGGGCGTCTGAGCATTTCCGTTCCACAGATGACAGCTGGAACTAATTAAACGGCATTATGGATGGCCGAGTCACAGGGACATTTGCCATGAGTGAGCGGCACTACGAAGGGGGCAGCATTAACCTGCATCTGACTTAGAGCCCTAAACATTAGTAAGATAATAAGCGCCTGCCTTGGGCCATACTGTCAATTATCTGGATTAAGGAAAGAGAAAAGACTCTTAATATGATAATAAGTGTGTATTTAATGCTGTGTCCTCAGATGGTCCTCTGTGAACTCAGAATTAGGTTATTTAGCAGCACTGTAATCAGAGGAGGTTTTACTATTTTCGAGTGCAATCCCTAAATCGAGCTTCGCAAATGCATTCGTTATAGCAGTGGCTGTCCATTGTAAAATGTATTAAAAACAAGTCCGGGCAAAGCCAATAGGTCTGGTGCTGGCTGCGTGCCTTTTGTTTATGTCAAGTCTTATAATGCACGGTTTGTCTTAGTAGTCCGTGGCACTTATAGAAATGACTTTGTGAGTGAGTGTTGTCCCTGTGGAAGGGCAGAATCCCGTCACTCATAGTGAAGTCAGTCAGTGGCTTACGTGGGGTGACCTTTTGCTCCATATTGTGTGCTGTACTTGAAAGAGGGAAAATGTGAATGACGCAATTATGTGCTGCCCCACTTCCTGCGCCTTACAAGGAGCCTGGGACCCCATCCCATTTGGGCCAGTTCTTCAATAGTGTCCCGTGGAGCCCACTTTCAGGACACATTACTTTCCCTGTCCGCAGGACCGCCGGCAGGGAAAGATGCGTGCTTTCTCCCAGCTGGTGTAGTTTATTGATGCAGTCAAGAGCAGTGTAAAAGACACACAATTGCTCACAATTGATGGACGGGATGCAGAAAAAATCAAAACATTCACCCCCAGTCAAGAGATCTGGGTTAAATCCATCATTCTTTTGCTCGCCATGCCACCCCAGTTTAGACCTGGCCATATGCAATCAGTCTTGACCCTGTGCCTCAAGGGAACAGTCCAGCCCGAACTGCCAAGCCAGGTCCTCCCTGGACCGTAAACAAGCATCCTAGGACCGGTTTCGGGGTTTCACCCCTCTTCAGCCAGGATAGGTTGATTCCAGTGGCACAGTGAGCCCGGGACCCACGTCTGGGCATACCCCGCGCACTTAGGGCGAGAAAGCAAAAGACACACAATTGATGGACGGAATGCAGAACAAATCAAAACATTCACCCCCAGTCAAGAGATCTGGTTTAAATCCATCATTCTTTTGCTCACCATTCCACCCCAGTTTAGGCCTGGCCATATGCAAATCAGTCTTTACCCTGTGTCTCATGGGAACAGTCCAGCCCGAACTGCCATGCCAGTTCATCCCTGGATCGGAAACAAGCATCCTAGGACTGGTTTCTGGGTTTCACCCCTCTTCAGCCAGGATAGGTTGATTCCAGTGGCACAGTGAGCCCGGGACCCACGTCTGAGCAGCGTTACAGTGGCAATAACTAGCAGTTAAAAAAATAGATTATTTTCTTTTAGCTCTCTAATCTTGTTTTCCTTTAGAGGTGAATCTCAAAGTCTAAACAGCACTTGAGTTGTAAAAGTAGATGTAAATTAAAGGACAGTGTTTATCTGCCATTTTTGTATAACATTGCACTATTGCAGCCATAGCCACATCTTTGTCAGTCAGAAGAATGAAAATTTGTGTCGGGCGTGCAACTGACGTGCCCAATCACAGAATCCAGTTCCCCAGGAGCGAAGAATTTATCCCTCCCCTCTTTAACCCCTTCGCCGCGGCAGGAATTCCGCCGCGGCGCTGGGGGGGTTTGGGGGCAGTTGCGGTGCCGCTGTGCTCGTGACGGAGCCACTCCGTCACGAGTCACGGGTGAGCTGTGCTCATGACGGAGTGGTTCCGACACGACTCCGCCCACTGCGCTAATCGCCCGCACAGGCGGGGAATTAGCGCCGCGTGGTCGGAGCGGCCGCCAACGGCCGCAGCATGACGGAACCACTCCGTCATGAGCACAGCGCACCCGTGGCTCATGACGGAGTGGTTCCGTCATGAGCACGGAACGGGTTAAGGATACAATCTCCTCAGTGCTATGTACAAATACACTAGAGGAAGATTATTATCCCAAAAAGTGAAGAGACCCAGCAGGACACTATTTAACCATATCCTGTGTCTCCAAAAAGAGCTGACTTGTTGCACTCCAATGGACGATATCTGGATAAAGAGACAAAAGAAAGACAGAACTTTATGCATACAAAGGAGGTCTAAGATGCATGTACTAACTGACTAACGGTAATTCTTATATACTAGGTTGTGTACTATCCCATACCTTACCTTAGGCATGCGGCAATGATTCCTTTATACAGTCATGGAGTATACACTGGTCTCTTTACAAACTAAAATTCAAAGATGATGACTGCTTAATCACTGAGCAGACCAAACTTCCAAAACCACAAGTGTGGGATAATCCACTCCTGCTTGCAGCACCCTGGTGCTGTGAATAGTCTTCCAAAAAATAAAGGAATAAGGGAAAGTAAAGCAAACGAGGACTGTGAATGAATGAATGAAAATGATTTTGTATTGCGCAACTTAGCCCACTGGGCGTCAAGGCGCCTAACCAGATAAAAACTGACTTAAAAATAAAAAGAGCTTACTGGTAGGCCTTTATAAAATACCAAGTTTTGAGAGCCTTCCTGAAAAGGGCAAGAGAGGATTGCGACTTAATCTCCAAAGGGAGATTATTCCAGAGAAGAGGTGCAGCAATAGAAAAAGCTCTAATCCCCCATCTGACCTTCTTAGCACGAGGAACTGCCAACAAAAAAGAATCTGAGGACCGGAGATGCCTACTGGGAATGTAACGGGTCAGCAAGGATCCCAGAGCATCTGTGGGGCCAGCCTGCAGGGCTCTAAAAGTAAGGCAGAGAAGTTTAAAAGAGATCCTAAAAGTAATCAGAAGCCAGTGTAAGTTCTTCCTAGCTAGTGTCGCAGAAGCGTCCTTAGGAAGAGACAAAACAAATCTAGCCGCTGCATTTTGCACCAGCTGGAGGCGCTGAATAAGATATTTGTTAGACTCTGCATATAATGCATTATAGTAATCTAACCTAGAGCCTACAAGGGCGATCACTGTCTGTTTACGTGCCTGTGGGGACAAATAATGCAGGATTCTTTTCAAAGTATTAATGACTCCCCAACAGGTAGACACGGTCCTATTAACCTGGAGCTTCATGGAAAGTGAGGAATCAAAAATAACACCAAGATTCCTAGTTGCCGGCGAGGGAGTGGGGCAGGTTCCTAAAGAAGAAGGCCACCACTCACTAGACCAAATGTCCCGGTCCTTGCCAAAGACCAGGACCTCTGTTTTATCGGCATTGAGTTTTAATGAATTCAGAATCATCCACTCAGCTACCATCTGCATGCATGACCTAAAGGCAGATGGTAAAGGAATACGGAGTAGTCTTTTCTGAAGGAGGGTGGGGAAAAAAGCTTTCTTATATTCGGAGGCTCAAAGTCTTTGTACTGGACACACAATTAACACGAGCAGTCCAAGTAGCAGGAAAAAATAATGGGTTCTCTTTCACGTCTCGTAGTATCCAAAACAAATAGGTACAAGTTCTAATGATACGGTTTCATAGAAAACCAAAAAATGATCCGCTGGGTCCTGGCGTTAATTTTCCATTGTGCACGGAGGGACTCATAGGAAAGAGAAAGGAGACATCGCTGGGAGGAAATCAACGCGGCGGTGTTTTGCAAAACGGTGTCAGGCAGACTTGCGTTTCGTAAGGAGATAATGCCACTGACCTATGAAACTGTGGGCGTTCGCAGCAGAGCGTTCGTTGATAATCAAACTGAAAACAGGTGCGACGATACGTATCTCCACATAGCGGGATTTTCTGGCAGCGTTGAAAGACGAGGAAAAGGACCTTGGTAAATCCAGACGAAGTACCAATCCAAGGCAAAAAAGGAATTCTTTTCAGTATACCGGCTACAAGGGAAAGCGCAACAGACGGTACGGGCAGGTTCCAAAGTAGAAGCCAAGCAGTGTGTGAAAGTTCGTGGACGACTTAAGAACCTCCCAATCACCTGACCAGCCCTGCTGCAGCATGGGGCAGCACACAACCATGTTCCTAGCTAAGCATTCTGGGACTTGTAGGCGCTACACACTACACAGTTCGTCCGAGTCCTGACAATTTGAGTCACTTTGCAAAACTTGAAAAATAATTTTAAAAAAGCTGGTAATGCTTGAATTAATCTTAGGTTCTGATAATTAACTGGACAGCATTTCAGTCCATTGTTTTGACAACTGTGCCACTTTAGGGAGGGATCAGCCGTGTGCAGATCAAACTTGGTCCTGCTCTGACTGTAATAGTCCATCATGAACTGCCCAGCCTAGCCTCTCTAGGTGGGGATACAAGCATTCCCAGTCTTGTTTCAGATTTGCTGGGCCTTGTCAGTGAGGCTCAACCTGAATCTTGAGGCACAGAGAGTATGGGTCCCTTGTATGGGTATACCTGTAGCGCTAAGGATATATCACTTTGAGAAAAAAAAAATTGATGAGTGGGGTGCTTGAATGAATCTCTGCCATTGATTATTTCTAGTCTCATTCCTGTCAATCCAAAATGAACTGCCCACTATAAACTGTCAGGTCAGGTGCCCTCCAGATGGACCACAGCAACTCTACATAGTTTTGGCATTTTGGGGCCTCATCAGTGAGGTGAAGCTTGAATCCATTGTCTGTGACCACAGGATCGCTGCATGGGCACAAAGGTCACACTTCTTGTGCAAACAAAACACATCTTTGCTCTTAATATGAAAAAAGATGGATCTATATGATCGTTTTCACTGGTATGGGTTCGCAATTGTTCTTCTTGTTGATGTATTTCTTGTAGGATCTTTCTCGAGACAAATATTTTGCATAGTTACAGATGTGATTCTCTTCTGAAGTTGTTTCCTTTGCTTTCGCTTATGCTTTGAGCATGTGACAAATATTTCACCCCTCTCTTTTGTTACCTCTACTACAGGAGTATATAAGGTTAACATCTAATTTAGATTTGTGTTCTCATTGTCATGCAATACGTAAGATGACACTGCTCATTTTTGGTTTAAATCTGTTTTATTAGTTTTAATAGTGTGGAAGAACATTACAAGAACATCCCACCTCCATCCACCGGTTGGTGAGGTAGAGATGAACAATTACAATATGAATATGAGTGGTAGAGAAACGCACCGGCCAGCACCTCCGTTCTGTTTACCAAAAGTCCAAATGTAACACTCTGTAAAGGGGCGTGCTCAATGTACAACACTGTGCCACTCACCCAGTGTTATCTGGTGAGGAGAAAAAAATATTTTTCCCCATACACATAACAATTAATTACTTACAAAGCACAACCACGAATAAATGTCACTACTGACCTTGTTATCCATTATTTTAATGATAAACATAACATCATTCTATGTATCTGCTGAAAACTATAGTCATCCAAGTACAGAACAGGCAAGAACACAAAAATAATCTTAATAGTGTTGACATGTAGTGAATGTTGTTGATGCTGCCAGCCGACACGTGTTTCGTCGTGAAACGACTTCTTCAAGGCTCATAAAATATTCGAAAGCATCGTATTGTAAATCTTCGGGATCCCTGCATAGAATGGGATATACCACAGCAAAAGCGATAGGCCAGATACTTTGGTTTTTCGGTTACAGAGTAGGACTTAGAATGTGTAGAAAGTCACAAAAGCAGATATGCTCGTAAGTGAGTACAACGAGCCTCAAGACTTCATTAGTAAATATAGTAGTACAGCAGTTACAGAGTAGGACTTATAATGCGTATAGTGCGAAGCGTTTGATACACCCAGATTTGTATAGCAGGAACTTTGCTGCTGTAAATCAGGTTGTTGGGGAGTCCCAGGAGGCCGTAATTCAAAAACCTGTGAAGCTCAGTGTCATATATTTGGTCTATGGTGGCTAGAACGTCTGCCCAGTAGTGATGAAGCATAGGGCGCTGCCAAAGGAGGTGGGTCAGTATCCCCACTTGTCCACAGCCCCTCCAGCAGTATGGGTCTCCATCCCGCTTCCACTCATCTGTTCACGCAGAGGTATAATACCAATAATGTAGTACCTTGAGCAGTGTTTCTTTGCCTGCAGCGCTATGCGCTGAGGTGTTAGCTCGTATCTGGAAATCCGTTCTTTCTTTAAGGGTGAAGGAATGTTCACATTCCTTTCCCAGTGCAGCTGTGCCACTGACTTAACGGGGGCCTGCAATGCATTGATAAATGCATAAATATCAGAGAGTAAGCATTTATCTGTGTGTCGGGTACTCAGCCATTTCGCAAATGTCAATAAGGGGTGGCTAGCATGAGGGTGAATGGAAGGTTGTGTGACCCTGCGGCGGATTGCAATGTACTGCCACTGCGCAGTGGAGGGTATTCCATAATGGCGTTGGATCTGGTGAAAGTCCATTGACCCTGTGGGGTAAACAAATCTCCTGTTCTTTTACAGTTAGCGTGCTGCCATTGTGTGCAATCGGTGCCCTGACAAACTAGAGGAAATCCCACAGTGGCCCTAAGCACAGGTGAGATGCATACCCAAGGTGGTTGGTGAGGTTTGGGTAGCCAAGGCACCTTCAAAATATGTAGGCCAGCGACCGCTTGATCAACAAAACACAGGTGCTTCTGAGGAGGGACTGGACCATTCTACTAAATACCGAAGTTGTGCAGTCTGATAGTAGTGCGTAAGGTGGGGTACCCCAATCCTGCCCTTCACCGGGGATAAGTAGGCCTGCTTTCTGGCTATGTGGGCTTTCTGGCCCACTTAGATGTAATCTTCTATAAGGTGCTATAATTTGCTCAGTACCTGCGACAAGAGTTCCAAAGGCTATGTCTGCATACCATACAGTATCCTAGGCAGAAGTGACATTTTAATCACAGCCAGCCGCCCCAGCCATGAAAGAGTGTAGTTTCTGCAAGACTGCAACTCGGACCGTGTTTTCGAGAGAAGGGTGCCATAGTCGCTCTCTGCAGTCTGCTGAGTCATGGAATGTATATGTAGGCCCAGATAAACCACTCGCTGTTTAACCCACGTGAGTGAGAAGAGGAGTTTAAGAGTAAGTTGGTCATCTTTCGGGACCATTAGGTTTGAGTAACTGCGATTTTCTGGAGGTTGTCTTTAAACCCCTATACTTCCCCTAATTCCGTCTGTTCCCTCATAAGGGGCTACAAAGATGTGAGTAGTTGCGTCACGGCTGCCATAACGTTGTCTGTATAGAGAGAGAGCTTGTGGTCCCTCCCATCCATGGTGATACCCGTTATAGTGGGGTTTCTGAGATTTCACTCCACAAAGGGCTCCACATACAGGGCAAAAAGTAGCAGTGATAAGGGGCAGCCTTGCCAAGTGCCACGTGCGATTTTGAAGGGCGAGGATTTCATGCAATTAGCCAGAACAGCCGCAAGGGGCCCTGTATAGCTAACCAAATACAGCATCTTAAGCGTTCACCAATGCCCACCCTTTGGAACATCAATTGCAAATAGGGCCAATGAACCCGGTCGAGCGCCTTGTCTGCGTTGACCGACAACAGTGCAGGCACCCGGGAGCATTGGCTTTTATCCAAAAGTTGACAAAGGAATTTGGTGTTGCCACTACAGCCCTTCTCTGGTATAAACCCCACTTGGTCTCAGTCCACCAGGCTCTGCATATAAGAAGCAAGTTGAGTTGCCAATATGGTAATAAAAATCTTGGCATCAACATTCAGTAATCATATTGGCCGATATAATGAGCAGCGCACAGGGTCCTTGCTAGGTTTAGGCAGAACCATAATAGTAGCTTGTTTCATGGTATCTGTAAGGGAGCCTGTACTAAACAAGTTATATAGACGCGTGAGGAAGAGAGCTTGTAAGTCCGCAATTAATTTATAGAAATCAGAGGTATAGCCATCTTGCCCTGGGGATTTGCCTGACTGTAAATGGAGAGATTGCTGCCAACACCTCATCCATCTGGATGTTGCGATCCAAACGCGAGGCATCTTGTGGTGCTAAGTGGTCCAACTCCTCTGCTGAATAAAGAGCATCATAGAAGCGCTCGAAGGCCTGAGCGATACGTTGATCATGGAATAAACCAATGCCCTGCAGTCCCTCAATCTCAGCCACCCATTGTCTGATAGCTTGGGCCCGTAAGCGGTGTGCCAAGAGGTATCCCACTTTGTTGTCCCCTATATAGTATTTCTGCTTGTACGCAAAAGAGTGTATTCTGTCCAATCCATGTCTAGGGCTGTAAGGAGTTTGTGTGCTGAGGTGAGCTGACAGTGTACTTTTTGAGAGCCTGTTTGTTTGTGTGCCTCTTCCAACTCCTGCACCTTCCCCCCTAGACTGGTCCTCTTATTTCTTCTGTCCTGATTAAGGTGGGCGGCTATGGCAATCAGCCGGTCTCGAATCACTGTCTTTAGAAAGTCCCGCAAGAGTGCTATGGGCATATCAGGTGTATCATTGGTTTCCAAGAAGTCACAAATCACTACCTTTATCTCTGTGATGGTAGCCTCATATGTTAACTTTGTGGTTAAGGTGCCAAGTACGGCGCTGAGGGGTGAGACTAGGTAAGTATGAAATAATGCTAATTGGCCAATGGCCAGAAAGAGCACCCACTCCGATATCAATGGCGGTGGCGGATGCTAGTAGTTGCAGAGCCGTAGGGAAGAGATATATCCTTGCGTAGGTCTGATGTGCAGCTGAAAAAAGGTTTAGTCCCTCTCTGTTGAACGGTGTCTGTCATATATCTGTAAGTTTGTAGTTGTTCACGAATCGAGGTGTAAGGGAATCTGTTTGTCCCACCCACAGCATCGACCTGTCCAGGCCGGTATCGGGAACCAAATTACAGTCCCCTGCAATCAGAACATCAGTATCCGTAATGGCCATCACCTGTCCCAATGTGTCAGCGATAAACGCTTCTTGGTGCTCATTCGGAGCATATAAAGTAGCAAGTGTAAATGTGTGCATCTGAATTGCGATGTGAAGAGACCAGAATCTACCAGGAATTTCAACTTAGGTTTGGACAACGCTACTTGGAAAATGTGAGACCAGTAAGATTGCCACCTCCGCTCATTCCCCATGCCGGATGAGAAGAGCACGAAGCATGCATGGCGCAAATGTATTAAGGCTCTCCGTGTGTACAATGCTGGATACGTGTAGGAAGGGGAACAGAGGAGAAGACTAACATGGAGAATGATAACAAACAGTCTTTGATTCCAAACTCACTTTCATTAAACAGGCAAACTTAATTTCTATTTATTTCTATCAGTTAAAAATCTGAAAGAAGATTCTGCCCTTTGTCCCAGTAGACCTACAGAAAATGGTTATCATCTCTCTTGTCTTATCTAGACTAGATTTCTGCAGTGCCCTCCATCTTGGCATGCAGCAAGGCTCTCTCACAAAACTGTAGAGAGTGCAGAACGCAGCTGCACACCTGATTAAGAACATCAAGCAATTTGACTCGGTATTGAAGGCCCTGGAGGAGCTCCACTGGCTCCCTATAGAATAAAGAGTGGCTTTCAAGGGTCTGTGCATAGCGCATAGGGCACTTCATGGCACACGCCCAGGTTACCAAAAGATTAAACTCTCCTGGTATACCCCAGGAAGAAGCCTTTGGTCAGCAACCTCTAAAACTGTCAAGGTTCTAAGAATTCACACTGCCTCGTGGGATGGCAGAAGTTATGTATATTCAACCTGTAAGCTTTGGAATCAGCTTCCCTGGTACCTTAGAAGTCAATCAGATCTAATGAGTTTGAGGAAACTTCTCAAAACATGGCTATTTCCACTCCCTATGTGGCTGTGAATTACTCTCTCATTGCAGAACTCTCTTTCATGTAGAAGCTAGTGCCAAGACACCTCTGGGCATACGTGTGCTTTGAAAAATAAATATCAAATATCAGCTGCCAGGATCAGTCTTGCATCCATCCGTGGGATCAGGGAGCTCCGCCACCTAGCGTAGGACAACCTAGTGTGGTTGATCAGAATTCTGAATACATCCCACATTGCAACAGGAGAGCATTCAATTGTGTGTGTGCCGTGTGATGGGCATATGATAGTGTTCTTGCAAAGATGTCAGTGGTCAATCGCTTTCAGGTTCTGAGTTGGTTTTCCGATGCTGAAGTTGGCGGAGGAGAGCTGCTCTCTTCCTGCGATTCTTCACCTCGGTGGATCTGGTTGATCTTTTTGTCTTCAGTCACAAGGAGCATCTTGAGCCTGCTGAGCAGTGAGAGGGGTTTGCGGTGGCAAGAAGCATTGGCATGTCAAACAATTACTTAGCTTCATCTAAAGAGTGCACACACAGTTTCTCATTATTCCATTCAAAGGTGAGATGGAACGGATGTCCCCATCGGTAGCGAATCCCCTTCTCCTGCAGGAATTCTGTAGTAGGCCTCAGCAGGTGACGACGTTGTAGGGTAATAGGAGAAAAGTCCTGATATAGCCAGACCTTGTTGCCCTTAAAGTCAATGGCATTGCAATCTTGCACAGCCATCATGATGGCCTCCTTCTGCTTGTTATACTGCAGACAGGTCAGGATGTCCAGAGGCATACCAGGGTGATTTGGCAGGTCTGCCTGCCATGTGTGTGCGGTCCAATCTGCAGAGCGAAATCTAGGACCACATAGTGAAAATGCCTGCGGGCATAGTCTTCCAGTTCCTGTGCTGCCACTTGAAGAGAGACTCCTTTAATTCTAATAGTGGCACGTCGAAACCTATTTTAAAGGTCCTCCAGTTGGTAGTGCAGCTTTTCATTTCTATCCTGTAACTCCAGCAGTTCACGACGATGTGCATCAAGTTATTCTCCGTGGGGGGTAGCCATTTTATTCAAGGGTGTTGACCCTTTCAACCAGCTCATCCATCTCTCTTGTGAGACCCTTGATTTCTGCTGCCATTTCTTGTTTAAGAGTCACAATATCTGCTTGCAAAGTACCAAAAAGTGTCTCTAAGAAGGCCTGGGTGACCAGCGCTTCCTCACCCATGTGGTCTGAGTCGGTGCCATCTGCTACAGACGATGCCAAGGGAGAGGCCTCACTGTGATGCTCTGGTTTCTTGCCCAAGGGCTTGGTGAATGAGGTCCTTTATGGACTTGTTTTCTGGTTCAAACGTGGGGCTCCCATGGTTGCTCCAAGAAGTGGTGATGGGGCCTAATGCGCACAAAAATTGAAGAAAGGAGATTGAAAGGAAGTAGGAGAAAAGATAGTAAGCAAAGAAACAGAGAAGGATGGACAGAAGAAACGGGTATAAAGTAGCAAAAGAAGAAAACAATGAAGCAGTGAAAAAAATGAAAGAGAAGAAACTAATATGTTTTCAGAAGAGTGTGGACTACCTCGTCCTGCATTGTCACTTCACAGGCCCCACAGAAAGTGGTGCACTGTGGTTTACACTGCTGTGTTAGAATTTGGGCACCCGCTTATTATCAAACCAGTTGAAAGGTAATTATGAGCGAGCTAGTCAGAAGTAGCCCAAGAGCTTCTGGAAGCTCGTGATCGACTTGTCAGAGACCCCTGATTTAGTCTGTTCCACTTGTATACATTACGCACCCAAACAGCTGGGTTTAAAATAAATTGCACACTTTAGAAGTGACTTAGCTAATCAGCAAAATCACGTTCATTATATGAAAAAGCACCTTTTCTTGACATGTGTCATTGCAGTGGTTTTACACTTCGGTGAGCTAGAGCACCATGGAGACATACACTTTAGTAATACATGTGGGTGGTGTAGAATATAAACTGCAGCCCTCATATGGCAATGTCTGTGTGACTGATGCATTTCCTGTGCAACCTTATTATGGCTTTCCTGAAAAGTTAAATGAGGCAATTGAGTGAAAAGAATTTAAAAGTACGTTTTGGGGGAAGAATCCCTTACACTGTGGCATTGAAAGATAGTGTCACAAAGCATAGAGCCTTTTCCAGCGGAAATAGGGTGCACAAACGGTACAAAAGTCAGGGCAGACCACAGAAAATGGCAAATTGCTATGTATGGAGAAAAATGCCCATCACACATGGATGGTCACAACGAAATGAATTGGGCCTAATTAGCACAACTACATTTGCTGGGAGACCCTGTTTCCTCCACCTCAGTTATGGAATTGTCAAGGAAACCAGCTCCACTCACCCCTGATTGAGTGAATCTGTTAAGGCTTCTCCCATCCCAGACTCATAGAAACAAGCTTGTGTTTCGCCACTGTAACAGGAGCGCTCTTTGGAGAATTCTGTCATGAAAAAATAAACCTGAACGTTTTTCCACAGCCATTTTTATTTTTGTGAATAAAGCACTTTGGAAAATCAAAAAAATGCTATAATCTTTATGAACTTTGTCAATATTCTTACTTTAACTTACAAAATTGAAAATGTGCACCCTCCTGCCTGTTGTTTCAGAAATATCTGTATAGTCATTACATTGAAAATTGTCAATTTAGGTCGGATTGGTCAAAAGATGTGCTACTATATGTCCAGAATTCAATTTATATTAATAGAGATGAAGATTCTACCTTTGTATTGTGTTGGTTGCCTTGCCACCTGACTTTGAATATATTTACAAGTGCATGCAATTTACCATGCTAGTTACAGTAGTGAAGGTATCAGATTGGATGAGGAGTTGACTTAATTCATTTTTGGTAAACTTGTTTTCATTATGGGTGTGGAACGTACATTGTCACTAGCATAATGCTGTTAAATGTCCATGCCTAGCACTCTTTCTTCAATACATATGCACATGCATATGCACATGCATATGCACATGCATATGCACATGCGGTACAATGAGCCCTTCCGAAGCGAGTGTGTAATCCATAGGTGTGCAGTCAACACCTAGTGATGTCCAGGGCAGCCTGGTATATTGCTCACCGAACACAAAGCTGTCTAATAACAGGTACACCTTTTGTACTGGGGCCTGTGACCTTCCGAACTCAAGTGCAAGATTTTGTGGCACTTCAAAGAATTGGATGGGTGCCTTGGATTAGATTTCAGTAAACATGATGACTCACGTTAACACTTTTAAATGATTTACATGGGTTATTTAACCATGGACAACAGTCTAAGGATTCGAAACATAAATGCATTCTGATTTAGGGTGGGTGTCTTGCCACTTTACATGCACATAGACATTAGCAGATAATAGCCTATATTCTACTACATAAGTATTTCCAAAACACTGTGAGACACACACGCACACACACACACACATACATATATATATATTCACTGAAAAAACCATAGGTTTTAGGGAAAATTATAGTTAGTTGGACATTTCACTCGTACAAAACCATAGAAATTCCCCCATTATAGTTAGTTCAGCTAACTATAACTCGCGCCCCCGCAATGCACTGCTGATGACGTCACATATTACATCACTCATGACATGGTCAGTGACATCACTGATGACATCCCTGATGACATCTCAAATGACATCACTGATGACATTACTGATGACATCATCCAGTGACTGTGTTTCTGTAAAGTTTAAATATGTTTAATATATATAGGGAAAGGCATATTGAAGAATGAGTGGGTGTATATGTGTCTGAATAGATGATTTAGTAGGTGCGTTACACCTCTTTGCAATGCAACTCTGTGGCACTTACTGGACATACCCGGTGGGTTAGTTGGCCCCCAGGGACCCTCAGGATTCAAGGAGACTTAATTCCCCAACTTAAAAGGCGCCACAGGGCGCGTTTCCACACTTGTGACATCAGGCCACGCCCCCTCCCTGAACCACTGTGCAGACGCACCCCCTGGTGCGTTGTAAATTGGGGGATTAAGTCCCCTTGAGTCCTGAGGGTCCCCGGGGGCCAACTAGCCTACCACTTACCTCCAGTAAGCGCCACAGAGCTGCGTTGCAGAGTGGTGTAAAAAGGGGAATGGCCTGGGCCACCTCTCTGCAACGCAGCGCAGTGGCACTTACTGGAGGTAAGTGGTGGGATAGTTGGCCCCCAGGGACCCTCAGGATTGAAGAGGAATTAATTCCCCAACTTACAACGTGCCACAGGGTGTGTTTCCACACATGTCTCCTCAGGCCCTGCCCCCTCCCTTCACCACTGTGCAAACGCACCCCGTGGCGCATTTTGAGTTAGGGGATAAAGTCCCCTTGAATCCTGAGGGTCCCTGGGGTCCAACTATCCCACGAGGTACCTCCAGTAAGCGCCACAGAGCTGCGTTGCAGAGAGGTGTAAAAAGGGGCGTGGCCTCTGAACACCTCTCTGCAACGCAGCTTCCTGGCGCATACTGGAGGTACCTGGTGGGCTAGTTGGCCCCCAAAGACCCTCAGTATTCAAGCGAAATTACTTCCCCAACTTACAACTCGCCAGGGGACGCGTTTGCACAGTGGTGAAGGAAGGGGGCGGGGCCTGACGTGACATGTGTTCAAACACGCCCTGTGGCACGTTTTAAGTTGGGGAATTAATTCCTCTTAAATCCTGAGGGTCCCTGGGGGCCAACTATTTCACCAGGTACCTCCAGTGTGCACCAGGGAGCTGCGTTGCAGAGAGGTGTTAAGAGGCCACGCCCCTTTTTACAACACGTAATTTCGATCAGCAGTTAAAGCTATAGCAGTGTCTAAAGTTTCCTATGGGAAATTGATTTTTTTACCTCTATTTTTTATTTTCTCAGCAACTACTGAACGGATTTACACCATTTTTGAAAAAGGGCGCTTTCTGAACCAAGGGCTACCTTTTTGCCAAATTTGGAATAATTCCGTTCAGCAGTTCGGGCTGTAGCCATGTCTAAAGTTTCCTATGGGAAATAACATGGGAAAACGCGTTTTGGGATCCCCCTTTTTTCTCGGGCCCCGCTTCGCGAATCACTCCCAAACTTTCAGGATAGGCACTGACCAGAGCGCCCCACTAGTTTTGAAAATTTCGCGAAGATTCGTCATCCGGCACAAAAGTTATTGGGAAAACAAAAAACGCTTTTCCTATGGATAATAGGTCCTAACTATAACTACCTACTGGCGACCGCCAGTAGGTAATGTGTATATATATAATATATATTTAAAAAGTGTGAAGTGTCCCGTAAGCAAGAGAATTTACTGATTAAAAAGTGCCCTTGCTCAGAGGGGAGGCCCTCTCCTTTACCTCCCATGCCCGCAGACGCGCACAGGAGGAGGTGACCCGGGTGGAGGCCGAAATTACTGAATTGGAGGGTGGTCTGGGGAGTGGGGTGACTGACGCGGCGCTGCATGTTCTACACCTTAAACAGGCGGCCTATAGGGCCCTCGTCACGGAGGCGGCCAGGGGCCTTAGCAGAGAGCAACAGGGGCGACTGTACGATGTGGGTGATAAGGCTGGCAAACTGATTGCGTGGTTGGATAAGAAGGAGAGAGCTAGTCGTGTGGTCCCGCTGATTGAGAGGATGGATGGTGTACGAATTACTGAGCCGGAAGGCATTGTTTCTTGCTTCGCGGATCATTTCCGCGAGGTATATTCTCCGGTCTCTCCCTGCTCGGAGGAGGATTCCCATGCCCTGCTGCGGGACATCGCGCTGCCCTCGCTTTCAGTGGAGGACAGGGATTCGTTGGATGCCGCTCCCACCTCGGATGAAATCGCCCTCGCCATACGCTCGGTCGCCTCGGGCAAGGCCATGGGCCCGAATGGCCTTCCTATCGAATTGTACAAGCTGCGACCGGATGTACTGGCACCTCACCTCCGCGCGATGTTCCTTGCGGCCCACTCGCGGGGCTCCCTCCCGCCGGACCAGCGTCTAGCTACCATCGTGGTTATCCACAAGGAGGGGAGACCGCGGGACCGGGTTACATCCTATCGGCCGATCTCGCTCTTGAATGCGGAGCCTAAAATCCTCGCCAAGGTGCTTGCCAACCGGCTGGTCGGCGTGGTGGGCGATCTGGTCCACCAAGACCAGTCCGGCTTTATTCCCCATCGCAACACGGCCCTTAACCTGCGGCGCTTGCACGGGGTGCTCGCGCGTGTTCCATTCATGCGGGAGCCGGCCATCTTGGCGTCTTTGGACGCCACCATGGCGTTTGACACGCTCGAGTGGCCGTACATCTGGGCGATGTTGGCGAAATTTGGATTTGGCCCGGGATTCATCAGCTGGGTCAAATTGTTGTACTCTGACCCATTGGCGCAGGTGGTGGTGAATGGTCGAGTCTCGGCCCCATTCGTGCTGGGACGGGGCACGCGACAGGGTTGCCCCCTGTCGCCGCTCCTGTTTGCACTGGCCTTGGAACCCCTGGCGGAATGGCTGCGGTGGCACCCCTCTATCCGTGGTCTCCGTTGGACCCCTGAGTATGAGGACCGCGTGTCCCTCTACGCCGACGACATCCTGTTGTACTTAGCCTCCCCGCGTAAATCACTGATTGTCCTGGTCGATGTTCTGCGCTCCTTCGGCCGTAACTCAGGTCTTGTCATCAACTGGGCTAAATCCTGTGTCTATGTGCTTTCCGGGGAGGCTCCTGTTCTCCCGCGGGGCTGCTCGATCCAGATTGCCTCGCAGGGGTTTCGTTACCTGGGCGTCTATATTACGCTGGACCCAGTGGCCCGCTACGAGCGGAATTTGCTTCCCCCCCTCCAGCGCTTGAAGGAGGACGTCGCGCGCTGGCGGCGCTTGCCGCTTTCGTCGCTCGGCCGGGCGGCATTGTTCAAGATGATGTCGTTACCGCGCTTTCTGTACGCCCTCCAGAACTCGATGGACCTGGTCCCGGCGCGTTACTTCCGTGAGGTGGAGAGTTTGCAGCGCCGCCTGTTCTGGGACGGGAGGCCGCGTATAGCCCTGGCAAAGTTGACGCTCCCGTGGTATGACGGAGGGATTGCCCTCCCGGATATTAAGCGGTATTACTGGGCCTCCCAATTAGCTGCAATTAATCACGGCCTCTACGGGCCCGCCTTAAACCCGGCATTTGAAATGGACAAGATGCTCCTGCCCGGTGGCGATTACAATCGAGCGCTCTACACTAGCGTGCCCGACTCCCGCCTGACGGGACCCACGCGTGTCATGGTACGAGTATGGCACGCGGCCAATGCAGCTATGGGATGGAAGGACCGTTTGACCCGGGCGTCACCGTTGTATGCGTCTGAGAGGTTGGGCTCCCTATGGACCTCGAAGGGCTTCGATAGGTGGGACACGATAGGCATTAGTACAGTGGGGGACCTCTGGACGAGGGGAGGATTCAAAACTTTCGAGACACTGCAGGCGGAGTTTCAGCTGCAGGGCAGTGAATACTTTCGATACCTGCAGGTCCGTCACGCACTGGGCTCTGTCTTCCCAGACGTGGCCGCCATTCCGGAGTCCTCCCCACTGGAGGATAGAGTGCTAGACGGCCACGTTCCGGACAGCACGATCTCCCTCATCTACAAGAAGTTGATTAATGACCGCTCGGGCTTACTGACTGGGCTCCGCGAGGCTTGGGTTGCCGATGGGTTGGAGCTGGACGACGAGGATTGGATTTCCGCGGTGGCCTCCCCGAAGGAGGTGGCCATCCCGGCTCGCCTTCGCTTCGTCCAGCTTAAGATACTTCACCGGGTGTACGTGACGGGGCCGGGGCTTCTGCGTATGGGCTATGCCGAGGATGGACTGTGTAAGCGTGGGTGCGGTGCATTGGTGACCTTTTTACATATTCTGTGGGAATGTCCGAGGGTGGAGCGATTCTGGCGTGGTGTGCATGAGGTCCTGCGAGCGGTTACGCATGTAGCGCTGGTGCCTGAAGCGAGGAGATGCCTGCTGAATGTGTGGGAACCGACCGACTACTCGGTTCCGCAGACGCGATGGGTGACGCTGGGTTATATGATTGCTAAACGTGACATCGCTCAACTGTGGGGATCCCAGAGGCCCCCGGCAGTGTCGGCCTGGAAAGAACACATGGATTGGTGTATGTTCCGGGAGAAGGTGGTGTATGTGGCGCGGGGTAAGCCTGGGGCGTGGCTGAAGGTGTGGGGCCCCTGGAACGCCTACCGCGGGGGTATTTGCGAGCCGCCATTGTTGCCTCCCGCTTCACCAGCTCCGTCCCCCTAGATGACCCCCTCCCTCAATCCCGGGCACAGAGTTTTCCCAGTCCCAGACCTATTCCCCTTCCCCTCCTTCGATTTTAGTGTATGGTTGGGGTCCCCCCATTCGAGGAGCGTATGTTGTCATTTTCGCTCTCGGGTTGCCTTGTGGCTGTGGTTTTATGTTGTTGTGTTGTATAAAACGAAACCGTATTGTGGGCTCAGAGTCATGTGGCCCACGTTGCTGATACCTCCTGCTTTAGCGTCTCTGTAACGCCAAGTGCCTTATTGTATATATGTCATTTATTCCTGTCATTTTAGCGGCCGGCCGGAAGGTTGTAGGCCCGTACCTGTATATATTTGAGATTGCAATAAACGGTTTCAAAAAAAAACAAAAAAAAAAAAAAAAAAATAGTCCCTTGCATATGATTTTTCCAGAGTGAACATTTCTGAAAGCCATTCCTGTGGAATCCTGCTTATAGATGTTTTTCCAGGTCCTGTACCTATGCAGACTCAATGCCATTGGCAAGAAGACAGTCCATCTAGTGTTTCAGGCATCAGAGAAGACAAATACTGAAAAATACATAGAGAATTATCAATGGACAGCTACCAATTAAAACCGATGGTTTTTATTGAAGGGTTTCAAGTGACATCAAATAGACAACAAAAGTGAAGCTAGAGTTTTCTATGACTCTAGGAGAGGAAAAGTCTCTTATGACGGACCAATCTGGGAAGAACATTTTCCACCATTGTTTCATTATAGAAGTGACTAATTAGATTTAGGATTAGGCATTCCTGCTAATGGCTCTTTGTCAGAGCCATAGTAATGGTATATGTTGTGCACTGAAATATCACCACATTTTACCTCCTCGTTAATCGAAACACTCCATTACTGACCTTTGTTTCCCAGGCGCATTTCTGTTGCCAAAAAAACATTTTCGATATTCGAATGCCATTTACAATTACACGCTCAGCATTGCCTTGCGAGCAGTGATTGCGGTTAGAGGCGTGCATTGGAAACTCTGGAAAGTAATGCACGTACCATACAGTTATTTAGCACACGATGGAGAGCCCTCGAGGGAAAGATGTCTGGGTTTGCAGCATATGCTGCAAATAAATAATTTGCCAAATATATAGCATTGTCGAAATTGCACCTCTGTGGACAGGAAGTACATGTTCCGGACTAAAACATGATTTTAAGGACTTTGTACACTGTTCTTCTGTACTAGTGATCCTCTGCCAAAAAAGATCGTTTTTGATGTTATCAGATTTTACAAACAGTACAAACTGCAAAATCTTGTTTGGAGACTCCTGACAGTATGGGTTTCCGAAACGTTTTGTAAATAAGGTTTGCCTGAAATTGTTTATTGCAGTTCTGTCGTGACTTATGGCAAAAGTGTCGCTTATGGTATTATGTTACATGTTTGTGTGACTCAGCCGATTCATGCAACTGGGTAAATCATGTGTAACATATGCAGGAGAAACAGCTGGCTGCATCTCCACATGCCATTAATGTAGGCATTGTTAAGAACATCTTTGGCGTATATAATGTCTAAAATATCGGGATTTTTTGTTTTTTTTTAAATGAGGGTCACGGCTATTCAGTGTACATATTACTTAAACCGGACCAGTGCCTGACAGTTTTTCTCCTGGAGAGTCAATTTAATGTTGCACCAACGGAGAAGTATAAAAACGCCTTTTTGCTCTAGTCAATTGGGACAAAGTTTCCCAGCTACAGGGCAATTTATATAATTTACTACCACTTAACTACATAATAGTATCTATTTATGTACAATGCTTAGAAACTGCAGGAATACAGCTAGGCAACAAGGCTGTATTTTTTAGTATTAGTAATATGAGGCAGTTATTATACTGCGAATGATTTTTTTTTTTTAAAGTAATTTTATAGGAAACAGTTTAGGGAGTAGTAGCACGGTTACTAACTACTGTTTCTACAGAGGCAATCATACGTGCTCACAAAGAGCAGGGTATGCATGCTCCACTTGAGAATGCGACTAAAGGGACGGTGCTTGATGGATCCTAATAGATTGCACTCCTCCACCTGAGACAACCCAGGCTATCAATTTCATTATGCAATTCAAACATATGAAACTGGCAGTGCCATATAAGGTGTGGAATTCAAGCAAGGGGCCTTGCATAGCTCATATTAACAGCTGGGCGCAGAAAGCTTAACAAACTGCTGTGCAAATCAGCCTTAATTGGTCCTAATTTCTGTTGCTTCGGTATCAGAATGAAGTGCAGCTGTATAATTCACCAGTAGACAACTCTTTTTAGACTCTTGTACAAAAAGGATATTTTTTAATTTCTAAATAGTGGATAACACCAAATTGCTATTTAGAAATTGCAAAATGTTGTTGGCTATGAGACCACTACAGTTAGCAGTCGAATCAATCTGGTGTTTGTAAAGCGCTTCTGCTCACCCAAGAGGGTCTCAAAATGAAGAAGGGGGGAGGGGGCTGCTGAGCGTTCTGAGCGCTGGGGGTCGGTTAAAGAGCCAGGTCTTGAGATCCTTCCTGATCAGGAGCTATAACTTTGAAGAGCGAGATACCCTTATCAAGGGGGATAAAAATATTGTAACAAATCGCACAAGATAGTTCTAATTATTTCATTTAATTGGAATATCAAATTATTGAGCCGAGTGACTAATTATTTCAAATTTGATATTTAAGGCCATAAGAAGCGATTATTAGCAAAACACATTGTTGAAAATGGCCCATACTGTTGATCAATGTATATTTGATTGGCGGATCCGAGTTAGCTGTAAGTCCCTTGTCATGGGGTAAGACCTATACCATGGGCATGCATCTCAAATGCACCACTGTGGGCCTGCCGCACTGGTTGTGCCATCTACAGAGGTAGCTCATCGATAGTGGCACACAGGTTTGTCTTGAGGGGGCCTGGGTGCACAGGTTACTGTTACTTGGTTTGGCATTTAAAAAGCCACATGCCAGGGTTCAGCATGTCTCCTGCTATATCGGAGTTCTCCCTGGAGACAGTGTACAGTGTTGGGAAGAGTTTGGGCAGGTGTGTGTATGTCTTACTTGCAAGAGTCATGCATGACACTGGATGGTGTGTTTGGTACGATGGGGCCTGCTTCTCGCATTGGATTAGCCTGATGGGCTGTGGGGAAAGGCTGTTGAGTCGTATTTCCTACGGGAAGAATAGTAACAGTATATAGTGTTTGATATCGATGAGTTCAAAATGGCAAATCCTCTCCAGTAGTGGAAGGCTCGGGCTCTGTGTGCCTGATGGCCTGTCTCCTAATTCACAACTGGGTGCTAGAGTGGCAGACACATCTGTGCATTCCTGATAGAGGGCCATAAATGAGGGGCTTATGGGAAACTGGTGACCTCTGACTCTGAGGGGCCTTTCTGGGATGGTTACCTGTGGGTGGAATTGGTACCTCCATTCCATAGGGAGGGTCTTGGCCCCACTAAAGATTATGATCTAACCTCCCGGGGTTGGATGGCAGGCAGGACAAAATTTAGAGAGGTCCTGTGCATTTCAAAGGTGGCCTTTTGAACTGATCATATCTTCAAAGGACATGGTGTGTATAACTACTGGGGCTTCAGCATCCAAAAGTAGAGACAGTTTTGGATTTAGAGCCATACTACACTGGTTCGATACTGGTACATTGACACGAGGAATCATTAGGGGAAAAAGGAACTGGACTATCCACAGACTTGTGGTTGCTTGGAGCTTATCATGCTCTAAGAAGGGGACTATCACTTAGTGGTTTTTGCCTGGATGTTGCTGGCCTGCAGCATAGTGCCAACTGTCGTGACCTGGGTCTTGAAGTACTGTCCAAGGGCTGATGAGCTGACCTCCTGTCCACTAGATCCCAGGGACACGAAGGATCTCACTGTCTCCTCAAGATTGTAAGGGCCGCACCGGGTTTGACAGAGACAGGTGTAAGTGATTGTGGTTGGGACAAGAATGGTCCTGACATACACCATCATCTCGCTGTGCAAGAGGAGTGTGTGCACAAGATCAGCAGTTATCTGAGGTGCCGGGATGTGAGGAGTTTAAGGAGTGCGCAGGAAGCTTGCAGAGTCTGAGGGAGGCATGCTTGCAACCAGGGGATCTGTGCTCGCTTGCGCTCCAGAGCATGTGGTGTCTGAGGGGTGCTTGGGGAACCTGAGCCAGGATCTGAGACTGTCTTTGGCCTCTAGATAGGGAGGATAACAGTGCTTGAAATTGCAGCATCTGTCTGAGGTCGTTGGCTCCCTCTCCCTGGACCCATGCCACAGGGTGCTTTGTTTTGGAAACACTGTGACGAGACCTGAGGGGTTTCGTGTATCTTGTGGGCATCTGCAGCTGACTGCCGAGGGTCTATGGCAGGTCACAACTCCGATTGAGGGGAATGGTTTTCTCCAGATGGGGAAGTCCCCTAACTTCCTGGGTCACAACCTTTGTGTATGGGGGGATAGTGATCCCATGCTCATGCAGGTATTGTCATGCGCATGGAGGTCTAATCGGGATGGATGAAACTAAGTAACTGTTTCTTTCCTTGTTTGGTGGTTCTGACTGTCTAGTCAACAGGGTGCCTGCCGGAGTAAACGTGTATCATTGGATGGTGGAGTTGAAGTACTGAGGGGCTGGGTCACGAGGGGTAGTCAGAGACTGGTGACTGTTCGACCTTTCTGCAATGGGAAAGTCCGACAATTGTGTGTAACTGTAGCGTGTATATTCAATGTCTATCTCATTTTGATTTCAGTCTGTGTGTGTAATACAAAGACAAGTGTTTTATACATACTGTGTGGCACCTTTTTTTTTTAGCATACTCAGTCTGGTGCGAGGGGGGATGTTGTGCCAATACTTTTCACTTGAGCCCTCAGGATAAGCCTGACTGATTGATGCCAAGCTACCAGAGGGTAAGCTCAGGTTATCAGACAAGTGTACTCATCCTATTTGGAACTGTGGATTCAGACTGGCTTGGATGCAGGTTAGCCAGCCCGAAACCGCTGGCACTAACACATGTTCTGTATGAAGAACATGTTTGTCATGTATTATTTTGTGTGAAGAACATCTCAAATGGCCATTCATCTGCGGCAATGGAAAGAAATTTCTTCAATTTAACATTCATCGGTAATAAAGACTTCTATGAACTATTCACAGTTCAAGAACTTTATATATTGACTCGCAGACAATTAGTGTGTATGTATATATTTATATATATAATATATATGTGCATATGTATATCATTGCTGGTTTGGATAAAGATCAATATATACTCTATTTGTCTAACTAGCTGTAGGCTAGCTAGAAAAATCCCATTCACCGTATTTTAAGTGCCATAGGATACATAGGATAACATGTAGTTGTAGTACGGCAGACAGGATATGCGTCATATTTGTGGTGGTGTATCACTTTGTCAAACACTGAATCAGGCATTTAGACATACAGAAGTGAGCTTTAGCAAGTATGATACTTGTTATTCACTCATACAGAAGAATCGGGTAAAATGGCACCATCAGAAACCATCCAACATGCTACTTCATCAGCCGCTGGTGCAATAACTGAACAAAGTGTTGAGATATCTGTGCCACATGCCTTGCCCAATGAGGGAATTGAGGTTAATGCAAACTTAGGGCCTGAGTAAGGCAGCAGTTATCTTATCAAAATTGTGGTCTAGAATGAAACCTAGTGATTCAATAACCTTGTCTCAGTCGAAACCACATATGTATGTATATATATATATATATATATATATATATAATATATATATATATATATATAATATATATCACAAGCCCCAGGGTTTAGAGCTTAGAATAACGAAAAAACATGTGAATTTGTATGTGTAGGAATTAATGAAACGCTGAATTAAGTGTACCTCAAGGAATTGTTAGTAGGGATGTGTGTTTGACCCCATTGTTACAGGTTCAATTTCAAGTAGTTAATTTATCTTTACTTCGTCCTGAGATCTATAAAATGAGTACCATTGAGTTAGGTAACAATAATTACCAGTTATTGGTAAAAAGCACAAAGAAAAGGACTCTAGGGCGAAAATGCAATCTAAAAGAATGCTTGGTCAATCATATTCGGCACTAATACCATGTCTTCCAGCACTTTCTAAATGTTAGTAGTTAGTTTAATTTGACCTGTAATGTCCTATTAAATGTATTTTATCTTTAACATTACCTTGCATTGTAATAACTATTTTACTAATGTTCTATAACGGAATATTCACATATAATAAATTAAATGGCATCCGAAAAAAGCTACAAACCTATTACATTAAAATTCAATAGTTAAAAGAGAATATGAGGAAAACTAAGTAATATATTGCATCTTTATATACATATGTGGTTTATTGGGATTAAGAATGAAATATAAATATACATTCTTAATGTCACTTTGATCCTTAATTGTATTGGTGATAAAAAAAATAGTTAATAGATATCCATGAATACAAGAATATTCTTACTGTTGTTTTATAGCTAAACCAGTGTACTTAATTCGCATTAATGTAATCTGAAATTTTCCAGTACTGAAGGCCCAACCTGGTGCACTTCCTGAGATCTTCCTCTCTCACTTTACTTATCACCTGCACATATTTTACAGATTGAAAGCTTTGTGGAAATAAATAATATCGTTCTTATCCTTTATTTATTTGTCTGTTCCTTTGGTGTTCATTCTAACAAGCATCAATGGGAAGCTTATCCGAGAACCATGCATTTAGTAGCAATAATATCCTTTCCAAAACGTTTCTAATATTTGGATTTCAGTTAGTTCTGTTTTACCATATTCAGTAACATTTTACAATTTGTTAACATTCTCTAGAAGGTTTTTCTCAATAAATGATTTTATATTTTATACATCCTGGATTAGTACACATATTCATATAATGTGTGGCGGACATAGATCTTATCATGGCCGGACTGTGAACCCAAAGTAGCCCTGGCAAGTTTCTCGGTCTAGCCCCTGCCTGGCCCAGGGAGGCTAAAAACGCTTGCTTGCTGCTTTTGTTGGGGCAGATATTGCAGCACCAGTAATAAAACTGGCCCCCTACTCTGTAAAACCAGCCCTTACCCTTCCAGCCTCCCGGGGAAACGCCTGATGCACAGTATGGCCAGTCCGGCCCTGAGTCTTATATTATCAGAAGCATCAAGTCTTGCTGTGGTTTGTTTCTTGGTATGCCAAATGGAAAAGCTAACTCATGTCGAGTTCAAGTTTACGGATGAAGCTGCAATGGTGACTTTGCACTTTATATATATGTACATTCTTTTGAATTGAGTGTCTCTGCAGAGCCAATTAACTGGCGAATGCTTGAGCTCTTTATATATTGTCCAATGTACATTTGTTCTACTTAGAGTCATGCAGAATAATCTTTCAAGAGACAAAGCTGAAGTGAATTTTGAAGTCATTGCACAGAGATAATTACCAAACTCATTTTGGGACTGGGAGGAACAAAGGTTTTTGGGCATTCTAATCTGCAGGCATTGGGGATACTTGGGATACTCGCATAGCTCTAATATATGTAGATATGAAGGGGCCTGTTGCACTCCAAAGTTACTCAATCTGTAAGCAGGCAGTGTCTTTGCAGGGTCGTTTATTCAAATGTATTACTACTGCCTCAGTGCTGCCTATATTTGCTTTAACATGTGTACTGAAAATCCAGCAGGTCAAATTAAAGGCAATCAATCAGATTTCAGACATGTTCAGCACTTGCATACCCTCACGGATGACAAGCAAGGCTCTACAAATCCACAGTTCATTACATTATATTATAAAAGTGATATTAGATCCGGCCTCTAGATGATTCCGGCTCAGCTGGTTGTCATTTCTGCTCCTAGGACTGACCCCACCATGAGTTGACTGACCCCAACATGAGTTGAGTGGGGAGAGAGATTACCCCACCTGCTCAGTACAGTACAGGTCCCTTTGCCCCCAGCTGATGCAAAGAACCCAGCCAGCATCATAGAAATTTCCACGGACAGGACTGTAATTTCTAAACTCCAGTGCCCCCCCAGGTTGCTTGCCATCACTCCATAGTCTTTGATGGCTCTTGCTGAAGTGGTGTCAGGGCTAGAGAAATGCTAACCACATGTTAAAGTCCCATACTAAGAGCCTGATTACGATGCCGGTCAATCCTGTTGGAGGTGGTTGAACCGCTGCGGTCTCGTCAGAAGCAGTCGGTCCAACCGCAGTATTACGATACATGCATCTTTTATTACGACCGACCGATGAAAGACTGCTGACTCCGACAGGCAGTTGGAGAAATACAGTATCCATAGGGCATTACAGGTATCTCCGACTGCTGTCCAGATTGCAATGTGGGTTTCCAACGACCAGACCGTGGCTTTCTGACCGACTGCCTCTAGTCAACAGAAACAATGGGTTTGGGGCGCATACTCACCCAAATCCACTTCTCTCTAGCAGTCTCTGCTGTGGATCCCTTCCTCCAGGTCACTTCTACACCTAAGCGGCTGCACCCCGATGACTACAATCCTGTGGGTGCCGGAATCCAGATAAGTCCTTCTGCAGTTTATATCCCCATTGACTGGACTGTGCACATTCCTCGTCACTCTAGCAATGGGTTACATGATGCACAAGGCATATCCCCACATATGTAATGCATGTGTGTACAATTCACATGGTTTCTGTGGTTTTCTATGCATTTGCAGCAACATATTCAGGGATATGTTCTACGCATGTAGATGAGACCACAGCGGTAATGGTGATTGCATCGTAATGTGGCGGGGGTAAACTTCCCGGTCTCTGCGGTCAGAAAGGGCCGATGAAGACGGCGGTCGGATGATCAGTCCGAACGGCATCGTAATCAGGCCCTAAGATGGCCACTTCTACATATGGACCTATTTACATTTCCCAACCCACCCATCATGGCTGTCACATTTCCTGAGTAATTAACTTCATTCAGTCCTTGGCTACTATTTAATTGACCTGCTGCCCTACATTTCTCCTTTGCAACAGTTTACTGTGAATAGTAAAGTCGCATGGTTGTGTTCCTGCTTACAAGGACTCTGTCTATTGAGAATATGTCTCTTAAAATGTTGGTCCTGTTTATTTCAATACTGATGCTATGCCTCGACCTTGGTCACCTTCTGGATGATTGTCTAGATCTTGTTTCAGGTTCAAAGCATGATGTTTGCATACATAGCTCCTGGTGATCCCTGCCTAAGCTTCTATTCCAACCGCCCACAGGCCATTCCCATAGAGTCCATTCTTCAACCAGCAGACCCTCGGTCATCAGAAGGATGCATATCACCAATCATTAACTACATCCTATTTTCAGTTACTCCAGAGTGGGGATTTGTGGAAAGGAGCTGGCGGCACTCTAGCATAAGGTTGTGCATGTGAACATGCCTTTTGAAACTGATCTGGTGATGGTATACACCTCAGACTGATTTAAAGAATCTTAACACATTGTAAGTAAATAAGTAGGATGCAATTATTGCAATGATCCTACAAATCAGGAAGGAAAGTGAGGCTGAAAGGCTGTATGTCATGTACTTTAGAGTCAGAAAAAGTAAAATATACTTCTGGCTATTTGGAAAATGGACTTTCAGAAAGGTGGCTTCTAAAGAGTCATTATTAGAAATCATCCTCAAAGTGATATTAAAACCAGTTGAAGACAATAAGAAGATGATCCTGCTTCCATCTTCCATCTTCCATCATTGACAAACCTGCGCACAGCGTGACATGTATCCTATGCCCTAGCGTCTGTGTTACTGACGTTTGATAGCCAAAGTGCTCACTTCAGGCACAGTGGAATATTCTAGCTATTTTGGAACTTCCCCAAAGCTTCCATAGGCATTAAAGGTAGATTGCTGATCAAGTTATTGAAAATCAATACAAAACAGCATATAACCATTTGGTTTTAGTGCTAACAATTGGATTGCACCAATTAATGTGTAGAGATTGACATTGTATACTCTAGAAGGTTTGAAAAAAAGACTCTGAAGTAGAGCTTTTAGCAACAGTAAGACATTTTGTGGCTTAAGACAAAAGGGTCTCTTTTACCAGTTTTCACAAGAAGTAAGTCTCGCTTTACCTCTATATAAACAGTAGTCCTATCGGGATTGGCAGCCTTATAGGCAATCTGTATTTCTCCTGTGAGGAAGAATGCTACATACTGCCCCCATCTCTCTGTGGCCTAGCAGAATTGCAAGCAACTGACAAATAATCGGGATCCTCCACAAGAGCATTCTTTTGATATTAGGATATAATTTGGATGTAGTGAATACGTTGGTCAATTGCTGTAGAGCTTCTTGTTTCTCATTGCGTGCTACTTGTTGCACCCTGATACTTGTAGGACATGTTGTAAGATGGGTTGTAAGACCTGAGTAAGTTGCTGCTGCTGCCCTTCATCTAGCTTTTACAATAATGTCAAAAAAGCTAAAGTGCTCATCTTTAGACCAAATTAATTATGGAATGCTTAATTTTAACCAAGTAAACCGGGGGGACTCCACCTCCCACCACAATGGTAAAAGAAATATATATATTTTGAGTTCAGACTGAACAAAGTGCTTCTATTTGAGTGCAAGTAAACTCTATTGTGTCCATAGGTTTCAATAAACAGAACCTTTTGAGGAAAAGCTCAATTGTTATTCCCCCAAAATGCTGAGCGACATTGGTAGCCATTGTTATTCTCTTTACGCTGATTTATACCGGTGCCTTCTACCTAGGACTATCTGCTGTGCTACTCTCTTGATTGTAACTGCTCCAGAACAAGGCTGTTTTTGTCTGCCTAAATTTGACCATGCCACCAAAGCTGGATGTAAGTTGCATTGGCCACCGTTGGAGCAATCGTAGAAATTCTGCATTACTCTTTGACATAGAATTACTGATAATTAAGTGATTAGAGATTGTCGTGTAACTTGGGAGAAAACTCCTGTACTGAAAGAACATTTAGTGAGCACTAGCAGCCACTCGTGGTTGCTAATTTGTGTTCTGCTGCTTTAAGTGCAATTTCTTAGCACAAAATGCATTTTATCGTCCATTTTGGATGGTTAGGGTGCATTTTGCACAACAAAAATAGCACTAAATGCTGGGTGTAAATTGGAGGAAATCCTACTTCAACTCCCATTTTAACAAGTGAAAGTGGCTGCTCACACTCTAAAGGTGCCCTGTTGCATTTAGTATCATTTATTGGTGCAAAAATGCCCCCTTGTGTACAAAAACAATGCAAGGGGGCTCTTTTGCACTAAGATATAGCATTAAATACAGAGTTACTCCTCTCGCGTAATTCCATTTAATCTCACAGAATTCATGGTAATTTTATGCGAGTGTGCTACACATCATAATGCGAGTTCCGCCCACCCTTTATGTGAACAAATACAGATCGCGGAGAAAGTGAAAATGCTCTCGTATTTTCGGAACAATTTAGAAGCATTATAAAGCGGTGCTCATGCCTTACCAAATCCCATTATCACAACCATGACAGGATTTTCCCCTAAATGCCCCCAGGTTAATTTGTATGTGCACCTCATGTTAACTAGAATTGACCCACCTAGGCTAATTTTGCAATCATCTTCCGTACGGCAGAATAAAAGAATGGATGCAACACCACCACAAGCAACAGCATCAAATGGATAGTGTAATTTGTGATGCTATGATTGGAACACTTTCAGTGCCTATGTGTTTGCCTGTGTGTGTGTGGTGGGAATTTAGGGTGTAAAGGAGTATGTGAAAAGAGTTGCCACTTGTCCATTGACTGTAGGTGTATCACCAGTGCAACTCTGAATTTGCAGACACCTGTATGTAGTGGTTAAAAAAAGTGTTACTAGCCGTCGAAAGAGAAACGTTATTTATAGAAGGAAAGGAATACCCTTCCATTAAGCAGGTCTGTATTTTCTATAACAGGGCATCAACTACTGTTACTAAGATAAATATATGTTATTGTGATATGAAATTGTTGAAGGTCTTTTGAAATACTGTAATTTAGAATAGCTGATTGCAAATGGGCAGTTAGTTACATTTTTCTTTTGATTGATTTTTTTTGGCAGAAAATACTGAATTCACAATTGAGCCAATCTCTTCTAAATAGTATAGGCATATTAAAAATCAAATCATAGTATTATGTTCAAGAGATATCACATTTAGTTATTACAAATTTGTGATTTTAATGTAGTTTAACAAACAAATTATTTTCCTACCATTTTTCTAGTCTGTTTTTGTCTAGTACTCACCTACCACTTTAATATGAATTCCTTCTTATCATTTTAGTTACTAAGATCTAATTTATTATTTTAAGTATGCAAATCTCAGATTTGACACAACCATCCTAGGTTATTTTATTTTCAGAATGTAAAACCGTATATTGGGGGATTTTGTTTAACAAAAAATAACAATTTCCTGCGGTTGTGAGTGATATGGAATGTGCTCTTTCTCGGCTTAGAATAGTATATTAATATGCTGATCTGGTATTGTTCAGGAAACCACATAATGTATTTATCTACTTTTGCATGTGTTCACTTCTAATTGCAAAAGAATTTAACAAATGGAACCATAAGGATGATGTTGCTGTTATTTTATTCTCTGTTTCTATGGGAAATAATGTTTTTTTTTCTATTCTGATTTTCTTTAGCACACAGACTTGTGTCAATATATGGACAAACACCCAGGGGGAATTCAGCCAGATAATGTGAAGGTATGTGTTTTTGTATAATTGTATATGTGCACTTTCTCAAACATGCAGGGAAAACGTGTTTGGTGGATACTATTCCATAATATTTTTCAAGGCATCAAATCAGGTATCCTTCTTGCTAGTTTCTTTGCATTTCTACATAGCTGCTTTCCCTCGGAGGTGGCGCATCAGCTATGCTTGTAAAATGTGGCTCCAGTGTGAAGTGTCAGGTTGAAGTGGTGGAAACATAACCAAACTACTGTAATTATTTTGTTTGTTACAGAGCAAGAATGCTCATGAATGTCTGTTTTACTTGGACATTACACATTGCTCTCAATTTCTTGGATGGAATTCATTTGGTAATGCATGTGATTATAGATTTAAAACTTAAATAGAGAGTGGTAGTTTGTTGACGACTTGGTAACCATCAATGAGGAAATGGAATTCCGAATTAAATGATGCCTACTTAAATTAACTTTTGGACACAGGACAGTAATTGTGGGCTCACCTCTACCTCAAAATAAGTTATATGTAATGTGAGGGTGGCTTACAGAATATTAAACTGGATCCTCGGTCAGTTATGTGGTCCCTGCTCAAAGATCACATTTGTGGGCAGACCTTCCTTTATACACCATCACTGCACCTCCTTTGATGTCATTAAGTTAGACTGAGTAGAAAAAACACACGTGTCACCAGCAGACTCCTGATGAAGAAAACCTGTCACAGAGATTGGAAAAAATGTATCTCAACATACCACTTATTGGGGGTAATAATTACAATGAAAGAATTATATGAATTGCAAGGTATTCTGGCTGCATGTTGTAATTTCACATAGCCAATTGCATGCCTCCAGAGGTCCCCCAAATTAGCTTTTTTGCCAGGTTTGGCTCCCTTTGGTCAATCAATCCTCTGGGAGTCCCGAGTTCCAATAGAGATTCACCCCCTGGGGCATTTAATACATCAGCCTCTCTTTCTCAACACATTAAAAAAATCTTGTCTTAGTAAATCAAGATTTTGGCAAAAAAATGTCTCGACTGCCCTTTGAGAGATCACAGGTTGTCATAAGAGAATTGTAACTGTGGAATTTTGAAATATAGATATTGTTCATTGCTCACACTTTGTAACTGATATCCAATAACATTATTAGTGGCCTACTTTTGTTTGCAAAGTAGCATTTCTACATTTTGGTTTTCTCCCCATAAATGTGTTTCTTGATCCATAAATTGATAGTCTTGCTGACATTAACTTAACTTTTCCAACTCATACATGAATCCAGTATAGCTTATGTTATCACACTCTGTACATGTGCTTTCAATTAAATAGGAAGATAATGTCTATCATCCTGAAGTTGTTAAGCAATACACAGGCATGCACATATGGCAAAAAATGCTTTTTGATTTAAGCAGCGCTGCTCCATCCTGACTTTAACCTTGTCTTTACGTAACTCTATCTTTTCAAACTTGTCTTCATCAATGTGCATGCCACTTAATGAAAATGGTTCAATATTCACAGCATTCAGTAAATAGCAACAGATTAACAATCTGTGTGCCTCGAGAATGCAAACATTAATGACTAGTTTGGGGAACTTCTAGTTTAGGGCAAATTGTTTAAAAAGTTTTAAGTAGAAATAGCACAGAAGATCGTCAATAGTTGTGGTAAACTGGGATCTAGGCTGACTGCTGTCGAGCGTGGGTTGGAAACTCCAACCAGGTTTGTCCTGGTCAAAGATTTTACCTTCTGACTTAGTCATTAAGTTCCAATCCACCATACAAGTGCATGTCTGAAGCCCCCAGGACTTCAGAGAAGGCCTTGGAGAGGATAACAACAGGGTCCAGTCCAGGTACTGTTGCCACTGGTCAGCTGGACTGTTGCATGAAAGGCTTCTTGTAGTTTGTTGTATCCCTGTATCTGAACAGGTCAGCCTTTTGACCCTCGGAGTTCATCTCTTTGTCCTTGGGACAAGAGGAAGCAGGTCCAGTCCTTCGGGGCTACTCTCAAGTCACAGACAGCAGGTCCAGTCCTCCTCTGTTTGTTACACAGGTCCAGAAGTGTTCTTAAGTGGGTGCCTGGAGATGCCACATTTATGCCTGGCCAGAGCTAGTGGTTGTGAATGACCCATAGGCACACCCTAACCAGTGGGGTAGATGTTCCTGGTGTCAACCCTTCCCGTTTTGGTCATTTTCAAGATGTTGAAAGTCATTGGCCACCCTCAACTTGGCGTCTTAGGGGTGTGTGGGGGGCAGTGTATTATAGTAATCCTAATGTCTTCCCACATCTACCACTAAACTCCAGTTTGAGGCAGCCACTGGACCCCTATTTAACCTAGAGACAGATGTCTGGTAGGAAAAAAGTAGGGTTTTCCAGCAACCAGCAGTGAATACACAATAATTGTCTTGGTATCCATTTCTCTTCGTTTCAAGTGCACCCCAGCTGATTTATTAAAACCACAGTAGACCTGTGAAGCAGGATTTGACACTGTTCTGTGAGGCTCGAAGGAGTCGTTGCCACCCATTCAGGTCTACCTGTTAATCAAACTGACCTATTGTGTAGCTCCTGGAGGGAATTGCACATTTGATTCACCTCTATTCAGATGCTAATCACTGGCTGGGAGACCTACAGGCAGGGGAAAAGGTGAGGTTTTAAAAGTTACTTTTCCTTAATATTTATTTTAAAAGCCAACGTCACCATTAAATGTGATATTTTTTAGAACTATTAAAATAGTTGTTTAATTATTTTCTAGCTAGTTCCATTCCCAAGATACAGAATCAACATCTTAATCTGTACTCAGGTTTACTGCATAGGACAGTTAGGCCTGCCACAAGGAAAATAGCTTTTGGGTGCAAGTCACTGTAAGGCCATGTTAACATGACATTTCTACATATCCTCTGTTTAAATACCATGCACCCTGCCTTGAGGGCTACAAGGCCTACCTAGCGGTGGCTTATTAATATTTTGAAGGGAGGTTGTGTCCTGTCAAAAATATTTATTTTGTCATTTTTAATTGTAGTTTGTAGTTTACATTGCTACACATGCCATTTTTGCACTACCACTGTACTGGATGGCACAATATACTGCAGTCATCTAGTGGCATGTAACTTTCAGGTCTGGGTACACTTTGTACGAGATACTAGGGACATAAAGGCAGGTAAATATGCCAATTAGGAGTATGCTATTTCAACCATTTTAAAGGGGCATAACAGGCACCTTACTACTGGCTAGCAGGGGTAAAGAGCACAGAGTTTCAAAGCCAGCAAAATATAGGATCTTGTGAAAAAAAAAAGGCAGATTCCCTACAAAGTGTTTTCAGGTATTACTGAAGGTAAGGAAGTGATGCATGGTGGCCAATGTCCTGATGGCAAGGGAGGGGATAGCAGCACCTATGAAAGATTGCTTCTTTTGTTCTCAATTTAGAGACCTCAAATTCTGCATTTCTGCCCCTGAGACCCTTGTGGCCATCAAAAATGGAGAAGATATATGTTAGGACAGATTGATGTGGTGAATGATATTGTAAGCCAGACAGCAATATTTGAATTGGTTCCTTGCAAAGATGAGATCTTCACCACAATAGGAAGCTACTGAAGCTGGCATAGCATTGGAGTGATACTGTCAAATTTGTCTGATACTTGACTAGACCAACGGCTATTTGTAGACCTGCTTTGAGTGGTGCCATCTCCTGAATGGGTGGCATATGTAAAGATAATACAATCACCCTTACTTCAACCTCCCAACATTTAATTTTCCACATTGAAGATGAACTACTCTTGAAAGCACTTTTTTGGATACCTAGAATATAAGTTCCTTGTGGTCGACAGCATCCTTTTTAGGCAAACATGTTACATAGTTGTTGCAGCCCAGACTTTGTTGAAATCCTTGACATTTGTTGTTGCATGAAGTTGATGAAAGACATCTTAAAACTTGGAGAAGTATTGCACATTGTACTTGCAAAGGATGTACACATGCAATGGTTTGTTTACACAAGGAGTCATCCTTTTGGATAACAACCGCTAATCCACTTGTTTGTTTTCATAATGATTCATCCTTTACATTGTGAACTGTTATACATTGTTCTTCAAGGAGTTACCTGAGTGGGTTAAGAGCTAATCAAATGTTTCAAAACTTCAGTGAAGTTATGTCGTCACAATATTATTGTAGTATGGTATGCAGGAATCAATAATTGCAATATATAGTCACCAGGGGCTCCATTAAAACACACAACATGCTTTTATGTTGCAGTCACAACTTGTAACATAGAATGTAAACAAAATGATGAAAAGCCAATCTATCATGTTGAAGATCGGTCTTTCTATAAAACAATGTGATAATCATAAGTGTGAATCGGTTACTATATCAACTTTAACTGTATCTCATTGAAAAAGAAATATAGAGTTTCATTCCATAACATAGAGTGGGAAATACAGAGTGTGTCAGCAGGTACATTGTATATGATATAAGAAATTAAATGTCAAATTCATCTCTACACCAACACAGAAGAAATCCTTTTCCTTTGTGACAACAATGTTTGTGCATTGACATCAGCTGTGCCACAGAACCGGGCAGTGTGAATTTCCAGTGCATCTTTTTCCCAGTTGCCCCATTCCACTTTCCTTGGATCTACTGAAACCACACATTGTAGTAGTGGGGTTGGCTGCGACTTCAGTGAATTGTGGGAACTATAATAGCTCCAGTTGGATCCGGGTTGTCAGTGCAGTGCATCTTGATAAGTTTCCTCTGAATCTCTGGGATGACTGATGGCATAGGCAGAGTTGTTAAGAGTTGTGAAGATGTGTGAGTTCCTCTTATGTGCGTTTTTTTTATGTATTAAGAGCATGTGCAGGCATCCACAGATGACCTCAGTATCACAATACAGTTATGCATTTATTTAACCAAAAAAACACCCCAGATTTTTCATATATTTCAAATATGTCATTTTAAGAAAACGAAAATAAATAACAGAATTCAGATTAAATAATTCATACAATGCATCTTTTACATGATGAGTATGATTTTTCACAACTATGGGGCAATTATGATGTTGGTTGGAAAGGCTTTGCACGGGATTCGGCCTTTCCTAACGCATGTCGGAACCTATGTTTCCGACTGACTCGGAAACATTTCTGACCGATCGATTAAGATGGGAAGGTAACCTTTTGGTCTTTCCGACTCGGTTCTGACCGGCATTCAGAGACTCCGAGTCAGTCGGAGTCAAATCGTACCGGTTTATGGACCGTGTTTCTGACCGATGCATTACGATGTCGGATTCGAACAGCCTTCCCGAATCGGTCCGTCCGACATGAAACAGCTGTCGGAAACTGACTTTGGGGGCCTGTAGCAGGTCACCCTTCACCAAGAGGCCTCCGGTTGGGGTCCATGGGAGTACCCATGGGACCCCTCTTTACAACCATGAATAGTGTGGGAGGCACCATGATGTGCCCACCGCAGGGTGCATGGTTTTCCACAACCACCCCTTTTTTCAATGGGAGGCTGTGTTGTCGGGCGGAACACAGGATCCCATTGAAGTCAATGGGAGTCCTACTGAGCGGTGTTTGGAAACATTGCAATGGGTCGGTCAGACTCCCCCGAACCTGAGTCGGTCGGAAACTATTCCGATAAGAAGTTGGTCAGAATGCTTTCTGACCGACATCGTAATGAGGCCCTTAGTGTTCTGGAATTATATTTCTCTACATTCTAAGTGCTATACAAACATACAAGACAGTCATAGGATCTTGCAGTCTGATTCCACACAATGGCTAATATTTTAAACAAGAATGAGGGGTTGGAGGAGCACACCAATTATACCAATCTTAATCAATGTTATCAATCCAACTGGTTTCTTAGTGGTGCTGCAGAGCTACACTTGCTGTCAGACCAAGCGTATAATCAAATGAAATATGTTACAAGTTTGAGGACTTGTGTGCACTGTGCACTATTCACTGGATTAACAAACCCTTATTATATACTGCAAAAATGTCTTTATCCAAATAATACTCAATACTGAACCATTTGTTCACAAATAAAACTCTTATTTTGACTTATTTGTGCCAATATTATAAGTGAAACAAACATCCACATTACATAATCATAATAAATTCTGCGATTTGCATATTAACAATACTACAATGAATATTGTGATACATAGGAATTATAATGCATCAATCTTGTAAATGCCCGATGCATTTTGGGACGTTGCAGTCCCTTCCTTAGGGGCCAACCTATAAAGGAAAAAATACTTTTGTAAAACTCATCTGTCAATGATGAGTAATTACTCAAAAGCGACATTGCCCAGTTCACTATGTTCACAATATGTGTGGCAATTCGTGGGGCTTCTATTGGTTCGATGATTCAAAATGCCTATAACCCACCTTGGATATACCATGAATGTTAATGATTCGGTGCCTTGTTGACAAACGATGATTCTTAACAAAGTTAGTCGGTGATTTTAAATAAAAGAGCATTAACACCAGTTGTGTGCATGACCCTTAAGGAAAGGAAAACGAAAGGAGAAAGGACGTCCTAGTCCTGTGTCAAATAACTCATCAATGAATGGAAGCTGCTATGAAACTGAATATTCGTGAGTTCTGCCCTGTGTAAAGAAAGAGCCAGTGAGCTTTGATGACCCTGCCATCCGTTTTGATAAAAAGTATATAATAACTCAAATGCTAACCTGAATGAACAACTAGGCTGTGCCTGGTTGGACACCGTAATCTGAAGTAATAACTAAAAACAAACGAATAAAGTCTCAAATCTCTGACTAAACAAACGAAAATGATCTGTTCTGATTGGTAGTAAAAGTGCTTACCAAAATAAAGTTAAATGACTGTACAAGCTCTCATGTAGTCCATTCGTAACGAAAGAATTCCTACGAAAGGAAAAAAATCTACGAGAGAGATGCCTGTTTATACAAAATGGTGATTATAGTACCAGTCATTATCGGGACTTACCAGAAACTATTCCCTGGTGTCAGAAACCGTCAGCGCGTTTGAATCCTATGTTTGTTGAACGCCTCTGAAACTACCGTAGGAAAATTAATCGGAACTGAAGGAAATCGAAATAGGACTAAGCGTGCCTAAAAGGAGCCGTCATCTGCACGTAGTAAAAAGGATGAAAGATAATATCAAGCAATATCGTAAAAACGTTAGGAAATACTGAAATAGCGATGTGACTACAGAAAAAAATCAATCGGTTGTTTATATATTTACTGAACCAATGTATTTCTGCATATAAACAATCTGACAGATGAGGGGAAATAAAACGCATTTGCTGAGAACACAGTTTGCTCAGGTCAACTCTACCCTCCTAGATGAATAAAAGAATAGGAGCTAATAAAGGCCAGAATGTAAACAAGAATAAAGTGAAATATTAATACTGCTAAGTAAAGGAACCCATGTAATCCTACGATGAAAAAAAGCAGTAGACAAATACACTACTATACCGGGTCAATCGTAACCCTAAAAAAATGAACAATAGAGGCGCTGAAAAAAAACCAATGCAAATGAGCCAAGAAAATGAAGGGTTCTAATGAACTAGATCCCCAGTCCTATCGTCTTCTATCTAAAAGTTAAGGAGCGTGAAACCAAAACAGATATAGTAACAAAATTAACGTAGCTGTGTGTGTGTGTGCGCCATCACCAAATCAGTGAGTGTATCACCTATTTATATGTTCATTAAGATGTATTATCCTCTTAAAAGTGTTATCAGGGCTGCATCAACGTTGGTATTCTGGTAAAATCATTAGAAAAAACAACTCCTGTCTAATCGATCGTTAGGTCCTGATGGTATCATTGTGCCTAGATATTTGATCCAATAAACTTCTCTTTGGAGCAATTTCTTGGTTATGTCAATCCCTGGTCGTAATGTCACTTTTTCTATTATTTGAAGTCTGAGTTGCGATATGGTATGCTTAGCCTCCTCCCAGTGGAGCGCTAGAATAGATGTTGTACTTCTAGTTCTGATTTTACTTTTGTGTTCCGTAATCCGCACCTTCAGTTTCCGTAATACAAATAATGTTGTTTATTGTATTAAGTGTCCTTGTGGTAAAGCATATGTAGGGAAGACAGAGCGGAAACTAAAGGTGTGGATTATGGAACACAAAAGTAAAATCAGAACTAGAAGTACAACATCTTGTCTAGCGCTCCACTGGGAGGAAGCTAAGCATACCATATCGCAACTCAGATTTGAAATAATAGAAAAAGTGACATTACAACCAGGGATTTATATAACCAAGACATTGCTCCAAAGAGTAGTTTATTGGATCAAATATCTAGGCACAATGATACCATCAGGACCTAATGATCGATTAGACCTGAGTTGTTTTTTTATAATGATTTTACCGGAATACTAGCGTTGATGCAGCCCTGATAACACTCTTGAGGGGATAATACATCTTAATGAACACATAAACAGGTGATACACTCACAGATATGGTGATGGCACACACACACAGCGATGTACATTTTCTTACTATATCTGTTTTGGTTTCACTTTCTTTAACTTTTAGATAGTAGACGATGGGACTGGGGATCTAGTTGATTAGAACCCTTCATTTTGTTGGCTCAGTTGCATTTGTTTGTTTTCAGCGCCTCTATGGTTCATTTTTTGAGGGTTACGATTTACCCGGTATAGTAGTGTATTTGTCTACTGCTTTTTTTCATCGTAGGTTCCTTTACTGAGCAGTATTAATATTTCACTTTATTCTTGTTTACATTCTGGCCTTTATTAGCTCTTATTCTTGTATTCATCTAGGAGGGTAGAGTTGACCTGAGCAAACTGTGTTCTCAGCAAATGCGTTTTTTTCCACTCATCTGTCAGATTGTTTATATGTAGAAATACATTGGTTCAGAAGATATATACAACCGATTGAGTTTTTTCCATTTGTCACATCGCTATGTCAGTATTTCCTAACGTTTTTATGATATTGCTTGATATTATTTTTCATCCTTTTTACTACGTGCAGATGGCGGCTCCTTTTAGGCTCGCTTAGTCCTATTTCGATTTCCTTCAGTTCCGATTAGTTTTCTTCTGGTAGTTTCAGAGGCGTTCAACAAACATAGGATTCGAAGGCGCTGACGGTTTCTGACAGCACAGAGTAGTTTCTGGTAAGTCATGATAGTGACTGGTACTATAATCACAATTTTGTATAAACAGGCATCTCTCTCATAGATTGTTTTCCTTTTGTAGGAATTCTTTAGTTATTAATGGACTATGTGAGAGCTTGTACAGTCATTTAACTTTATTTTGGTAAGTGCTTTACCCACCAATCAGAACAGATCATTTTCGTTTGTTTAGTCAGAGATTTGAGACTTTATTCGTTTGTTTTTAGTTATTACTTCTGATTACAGTGTCCGACCAGGCACAGCCTGGTTTTTCATTCAGGTGAGCATTTGAGGTATTATCTACTTTTTATCAAAACGGATGGCAGGGTCATCAAAACTCACTGGCTCTTTCTTTACACAGGACAGAACTCATGAATATTCAGTTTCATAGCAGCTTCTATTCATTCATGAGGTATTTGACACAGGACTAGGACGTCCTTTCTCCTTTCGTTTTCCTTTCCTTAAGGGTCATGAACACAACTGGTGTTAATGCACTTTTATTTAATATCACTGACTAACTTCGTTAAGAATCATCATTTCTCAACAAGGCACTGAATCATTAACATTCATGGTATATCCAAGGTGGAGGTATAAGCATTTTGAATCATTGCACCAATAGAAACCCCAAAAGTTGCCACACATATTGTGAACATGGTGAACTGGGCAATGTCGCTTTTGTGTAATTACTCATCATTGACAGATGAGTTTTACAAAAGTATTTTTTCCTTTATAGGTTGGCCCCTGAGGAAGGGACTGCAACCTCGCGAAATGCATCAGGCATTTACAAGATTGATGCATTATAATTCCTATGTATCACAATATTCATTGTAGTATTGTTAATATGGCAAATCGCAGAATTTATTATGATTATGTAATGTGGATGTTTGTTTCACTTATAATATTGGCACAAATAAGTCAAAATAAGACTTTCATTTGTGAACAAATGGTTCAGTATTGAGTATTATTTGGATAAAGACATTTTTGGGGTATATAATTAGGGTTTGTTAACCCAGTGAATAGTGCTCAGTGCACACAAGTCCTCAAACTTGTAACATATTTCATATAATATTTGAAACAGACACTTGGACACCAAATAAGAGTGGCCTGTAAAAAGCCCCTTTATTGCCCTCCTCTGGCTTCACCCATGCCGGGGTCCTTGCAATTTCAGAGGGATGGAAATCATGGGAATATGAGTTTTAAGGAAATAAAATGCAGATATGGAATTTACCATGCTAATTTCACATGTTTTCCCAGGTTTGCCACCCAGAAACCTTGCTTGCTTGTAGCAGGTGAAATGTCTAGGTAGATAACCACTAAGAAGAAGTGTTCCCGCAAAACTCATATTTTTGGTGGGCTCAGTAACCCGCGTCAGGCCACTCATAATGAGAGATTTAATAGTTTTCATCCTATACAATTGTTAGGCAAAGTGAGTCTTCAGTTTAAGAAGGAACCTACGAACATACAGAGCCTTCAAAGTGGGTTATTAGGTTCACCGAAGCAATTTCAAAGAATGAATCACTTGCAAGTGAGGAATTGAGAAAATCATATCTAATATATGACTCTGATTAATATAATACAGGTGCTAAGCTAAAAGAGGTTTATTATTCCCACTTTTAGCCATTTGACATATTTTTTTTTGTTTCCTTTCTTTGCATAAGGTTCCTCCTTACAAGTAGTGTGTTCTTGATGAACTTGGGTAACTAATTGGAATTGTTTTTCTTGCCCCTCCATTACTATTGGGACCACTTGTTCTTGGAAAACTCCCCTTCAAATGATATCTTAAATAAGAGGGAACATCATAATTTCAACTCTCATAGATCACTTGTACATATTCCAATAAGACCTAACTCCACAAGGGTAGAGAGTCTAAATGTTACCTTCAAGAGCAGCAGAGTGGGTAATATAGTTTTCTTTTTGTCTTTTTGATTTTGTGTTTGCTTTGATTTGACCAAATTCCCAAAACAGCAAAAAGCACTCTCTTTCCCTGAAAGAAGAAAAGAATTACAAACTATCAAGTGTGCGCATTACAGCAGCAGCATCATTGGTGCTGTTTCCATGAATTATTTACTCATCAGATGAGGTATTTGTTGCAGATCTAATAAGTGAACTAGATAAGTTTTCACCTGTGAATGAGATATCTTATCAAGACAGTTGCCTTCTGTGCCATAACCAAATCCTTTGCAGATCTATAGTGATCAATCCAGTCTCACCAGAGTTTTTTTATAGGTTGTTGTGGGTGCCACTGGATGTCAAAATGGGTATCTCGAATGAAGTATGTTGGTCCATCCCCCAATGCCCACCCTGGCAGACTGAGTGGATCGCTAAGTATATTAATGTAAGTTCTTATTAGTTGGTCCATAGGCCAAGAGCTAAATGTAACAGTGTCAATCTGGGAGTCATCAAAAATAGCATACGAGCGCTTGGCCTGCTACAGTGAAAATAGCTTTTAGGCCATTCTCTCTATAGGAACATGGTAACATTAACTGTCTATATGTCCAACTTTTAAATACCATGCAACCTACCATTGTCGTCCACAGGGCTTCCATAGGGGTGACATAATAATATTTAAAAAGGAGGTTAATACTTGCCAAAAAGGGTTTATTTTGACAGGTCTCAGTGCATTTTTTGCGTGGTTACCATCCTGATAGAGTAGTAGACCTGAAGCCAGGTTTGTACTGCAACTATAGTGGATGGCAGTCTGCTAATGGCGTTTAGCTTCTAGGCCCTTGGGTATAGTTTGTACCATATACTCGTGACTAATAACATGAAGTGTATGTTGCACCCCTGACTAAAAGGGTTCACCCAGGGACACCCCCAGACTGTGTGAATGAAGTCAGACAGGTGTTTTCCACATCTCAGGGATTCTGGCAATCTGATATGTCCGAAACACTATAAATGTTGCCGCGTAAGGTGTACATAATATAGGTGAGCTGTAGTACGCTGAATTGGTTGGCAGTAGCAATCTCTCTTGGGACCATTCTAGCTGATTACCAGTCTTCATCTGTGAGATGCCCTATATCTCCCTCCCATCTTCACCAAAGACTGTTAAAGGTGTCAGGTGTATGAATGATTAGTGACTGGTACACACTGGATACTTTTCCAGTAATCCATATCTTGCATCATGAGTTGAGGAGTCTGCCTTAATTGTAAATATTCGAAGAATTGGTGCTTATATATGATAAAATAATTGACAAAATACTTTTTTGGTTCTGTGAATGAACACATAGTGATGCTCATCATGACGACCCCGAGTTTTGAGACCCCAATAACTCTCCAAGACCCTACTTAACTCCTGTGGGCTCCTTTTGTGAGTTGATTATACCAGCCTATACTATAGAAGTACTGCTGCCATACCTTTGTCACTGTTTGTGTTAATGCTGGAAAGTTTGAGGCCATTTCCTACCATAGAGAAGATATATGGGGTGGGTGTCACCCATTGCCTTTTGCTCCATTGTGAACTTGGGGTTGCTTAGTGACTGTTTGGGTGCCGTCTAGTGAGTCAATAAGCCACCTATGTACTACTATTAAATGTGCAGCCCTATAATATGCATTTATGTCCACTGCCTCAATGTCCTTATGTTGAGATTTGTAGCACCTTATTATATAAAATTTGTAACGCGCTCAGTTACCCAGGGGCATCCCGGCGCTAGTTATGGCATAGGAAATTTTAAAGGTGATAAAATGGATAAAGCAATCTCAATGACTATAATATTGGTACTTTTGAAGTTGATACAGCAGAGGTGGAAAAGAGGCCATTTTGAGAATGGCCTTGCATTGTATCAGTGAGAGGTGTAACTGTAACCAAAAGGTGAGGTCACTATGCAGCCTAGTCATCTATACACATTCCTTGTATCTGGCAATAGAACACCAGTGTATCAGACCCCCTCCGATACAGTTGTCATACTGTTGGCCCAATGCAGATCATACCATGGACTGAGAAAGATTCATCCGTAACCCCCAAAAAATCACCAAATGTTGGAATTTCTGCAGGTTTCGTAATCCAGATCATTTGGTAAGATTTGCAAATTGAAGAGTAGAGAGTCTGCAAAGAGCGAGACTCTGTCTGCCAGCAATAGAGACCACTCAATACCCCAGAGAAGCTCATCGACAATGAGCCATTGACTTGACTGTGATGGGAAAAAGTAGTGGCAACAGGGGTCAGCCTTCTCTGGTACCCCTCATCACTGAGAAATTGTCAGAAAGTGCTCTACCAATTGCACTCTCTGCAATAATTTATCTAAGCCAGAGGTTACTTTTTGAAAGCAATGCAAAAAGGTAGTCTCTGGCACTAGAGCACTTTCAAAATTGACCATTAGTAAAGCTGTTTGGCCTTCCAGGTGGTCGGTTAAGGCATTTTGAAGTTGTTGTATGGACCAACGGGCATGAGGCCACATTTGTTTGGGTTTATTATAAACCTCATCATCCTAGCAAGTGGGTAGTCAGCAGTTTGGCCATAATCTTAACTATTGCTTGATAAGAGATATCTGACAGTAGTATGAGCACTGGCCCCTGATAGAGTTTAGGTATTATGACAATTTCCGTGGTGTGTATGTCAGGCATGAGTGAATGGATTTGAACAACTCAGCTGGGAAGCCATTGTCTTCCTGTCCTGGAGTTCTTACAAGCCTGTCAGCAATTCCTCACTCCCCAAATCTTCCTTTAGTCTCTCCCTTTCCTCCATAGAAAGGCACTACACCTGAATGCTCCTTATAATGCCTGAATTGCAGATGTATTTTGTGCATCCCTCTGGCTACTTTGGTGTTGATAGTATGTCACAAATGCGTGGGCTGTCAGGGGACTCCTAGGGGGAGACTCCCCGTGACCAGGTAGTCCTATGTGTGTTGTATATGATCAATGCGTTTTAAATTGTCTTTCCTTCGGAGTCACTTAAGTAGCAGCCTACTGGCTTTATTTCCCCTGTGATATAGACAGCTCTCAGAGGCGAGCCGCAGTCTCTACATACGGGTTGTTATATTTCTTTGCACTTCGGGATTCAACTTGTTGATGAATTGTGATTCCAGTCAGAGGACTTCTTCTAGATTATTTAAGTCTGCCTGTTGTACCCTGTTGAGCCCTGTTTTTTAAATCATGGTTCCACCTCTAAGAAAGGCTGTAAAATTCCCCCAGAAAGTTGCCTAGGTGGCAAAAAGCCCTAGTTGTGTGCAAAAATATCTTTCTTTCTCAACTCTGACTTATTATGTAGTGTTTTCATGTTATTACATTTTAATTGTTTTTTTTGTTTGAGAGTCTTTTTCGAATACTTTTATGAAAGCATTGGGCTCTTAATCAGAATCAGGTCATACATTGAATCATTTGTCAAAATCTACTCTACTTGATTTAATTATTTTTTATTTTTTATGTTTCAATTTCCCACCTACATGCCCTTTTCAGTTGTGGTGCTTATTGGTTGGAAAGTAACCAGATCAATAAATGGCATCTGTCCTGCTTTGCCATGTGGAGAAGGTTCTAGATTTAAGAGTACTTCCTTCTCCTCTTGCTTAATTGACATTAACAATGACAAAGTAACCTCCAAAATATTATCCTGCATGATTATTTGCTTAGTGATTGATTGATGGATTGAAAGATGGAGAATAGGATGTTACATTGACCTAGGTGATGCCATTGATAATGTGTCAAACTGTTTAGTGAGTCAGCAATATATTTTCCACTAGTGTACATTTAATGTTTTTTTTTTTTTTTTTTTGCAGAGTGTTATATAGCGCAAACTTGACCCGAATCCAAAATCAGGTATCAGCGTGCTTTACATAGCACCAGTTAAGTTACACGAGGACACACATTCATTTTTGTTAGGCGTGGGGAGATTAAGTTATTTGCCTAGAATCACAGGATGTTCCGTGTCATTACCGAAACTCAAACCCAGTTCCCCAGGTCCGAGGTCGAGCGCCCTAGCCGTTAGGCCAACTCCTCTACCCTTGCTTGGTTGCTTTCAATTTTGGCAGTGACCACAAGCCCTCTAATAAATCCACAGTGCAGTCCAACAAGGATAAGAAAAGAAGACCTCTTATTTCATGTCTATTCTCAATGTCTTGAACCACCTTTTCAGTATCTCTTGGTGGTTTATTCTTAAGGTTAGTCTCTCTACTGTTTTCTTTTACAGGTTCATCATTCTGATTCCAATTAACCATGTCCTTCATCAAGATGGAGGGATCCGAGGAGGAAATATTAATATTACTTAATATAATTTCTGGTTTGCTTTAGATTCTGAGTTTTTTCTTACAAAACAATCCTCCGTCAACTTTGTTTTTATTATGTATTGGTATCGGAGGAGCTTTTTAAATTCAGTAGTGATCTAAAGCATTAGTTGTCAGAGCTATAGTGTGATGATGTAATTGTCTAGTCACTGTCAGTCAAACATAAGTTTATTTAGACCTTAGTCTTGAAAAACATTTGCACAGTAAAAATCATGTTTAAATGTTTTTACCTAAAATCATAAAACCCTTTCGAGCTAACACCAAACTGAATCCACAGCAGACACCCTAGAGATATATTTGAAAAAAAATCTTAAATATTTGCTAAAACCTAATTCACAGGCAATAAAAAATGCCCCACAGCATTGATTGCATCAAATAAAAGCATATCCAATAATAAATTAACCGCTTGCCGCCTTTATCTAATACTGTATTTCTGTAAAATTGGCCTCAATAAAACTAAAGACAGTCCAATAAAATGTGCATTAAATCATCCTTCATTTTAAGACTGCATTTATAGATTCTATCCTTGTCTAAAATGGATCCCTATGCTTGAACAGTAAAACCCTGGTTGACTTGCATCAAACTTTCAGAAGGCACAGTCTTACATGTACATGTGATACATTTTCTAAATAGGAGAATGTTTCCTTCTCTAGCCATGAAGTCATCAGAGGAGATTCAGATTTCTTGCTACTAAGTTATTCCAGATCGTCTTCCCTAGTTGTGTGTTTTGTCAACATCCAGATCTTGGCTTTACTAACTTATATTATAACTGGCATGCTGCATTTTATTGTTAATTTCTTGCATAGGTCATTAATCCTTACCCGGTGTATCCTACACAATTGAATTCACTATTCAAATGTCCTTTTTGATTAGTAATGATATTTTGGGGAACTCATCCCTATCTATTCTCATGGAACGGTGGCAAACTCATTTCCTGGTATGCTGCCAATACAGGTTTTAATTATGGACCTCCATACATTTTATCAAATTTCTAGAGTCCCCCACTGATGAAAGGGTTTTTGCCCATAGAGATTCAGTGTGCTTTTTCCATGGCAGATTCTTCACGATCCACATACCCAAATACTTCTGTCTACGGACTATCTCAATTTTAGGATTATTTAGCGACCATTGGAATTTTATCTTTTCATTCCCAAATGGATTCACTTTAGTTTTTTACATGTTTATTATTAGGTTTTTCTTATTGCAGTAATCAGCTGAGGCATCTATCTTCCTCTGCAGACCGATTCCTGTAAAATCCATGCTCACTAGATTATCAATACTGAGAAGACCACTTATGTATACACCATTTATTTTGGGGCTTTGGCTATTGGGTAAGCCTAAACATTTTGGTCGATCCACTAGAAATATGGAGAACAATGTGGATGCCAGAACACAATTTTGCCTAAGCCCATTCCTAATATAATTCTCTGTGCAAGAGACCCATCAACATTTAGTTCCACTTGTACCCAATTATGTCTATGCATTTCCCGTAGGATCAAGAGCAATCTGTGTGGTAAATCATAATTCATTAAGTCTTCCTACAGGAAGGCCCAAATAACAGTATTGAATGCTGAGCGGAAATCCACAAAGTAACAGTATAACCCTCCAAGTTGCACCATCTTTTTTTGTTGATTTTTTTTTTTGTAGCCATAGACTGAAGCAGTGATCTGCTGTTGAGTGTCGCATCTTAAAGCCACCATACATTATAGGGTTTATCGAGTTTGTTTCTATCCATTCTTCAATATCCACAAGAGGATTTAGAGAAAACTATCACACCCGCATCCAGCAAATGTATTTGCCTATAGCTTTCTGGGGTGGAAACATCACTTTGTTTTATACATGGGTTTAATCTTCGCCCCCTTACAACTGACCGGGAAGGTTCCCATCGATAAAGGTTTTTTGAATAATGGGTTAAACAAGCTAGACCACCCATTGATATTAGTTTGCATTAGTACCACGAGTAGATTGTCAGGACCAGCTGCTTTAATATTTATTGACGATATGGCCTTCTTGATTGTTTCTGGCGAGAACTGATCTCTTATTACATCATTTATATTAAAAGTGGCAGACCACTGAGTAAATAGTGCCCCTTTATTATACATTTCTTCCCAAATATACAACCCATGCTTGCTCTCCCAGCAGACATTTCAGCTTTTCCTTATTCTTCTCTAACCCATGTTGTATCAGTTCTCAAAATCTTTTGATATTATTCATCTCTATTGTTTCTAGCATGATATTCCAACCTTTTTCATGGTGAATCCCTTTCTTGCTAGTTATCAATCTTTTAAGCGATTTTCTTAATTCAGTAAGGTGGATTTTATCCTCTTTATTCCATGAAAACCGCGTATACCTTTCTAATCTCCTTAACCTTCTTTTTAAATATCTGCATTCACCATTGAACCAGAGGTTACTTATTTGTTTCCCCGGCATATCTCTACTTATCTTATTATTAAATGCCTCTAGCTCGACCTTTAAGCATGCTACCACTTGGCTAATTATATCCTCAAACAAAGTAATGAATTTTGGGGTTATCTCATCTACTCTGTCTCCATATACTTTTGTTCAAAAGATTTAGGTGCTTCTCTGAAATCCTTGTACATAAATGTCTTGGGAAGCAGATTTATAGGGGGAACACTTGCTTTTTTATACGGACGGTTCCCATATTTATCATGGTACTTAAAGGATAGTGATCACTCTCTTCAATCTGTAATACCTCAGACTTTTCAACATGACTGTAAGCCGTCTTGGACAAAAACATAATCAATTGGGCAGTTCTGGTAACCTCACAGAAAGGTTTTCCTTTGCGGGTTGTCCATTGGTATACGTTCATTGCGACTGATGAAACCATTTGATATGAAAAGGTTTAGCAGGGTTGTCTTTCTTGCTGTTACAACATTTACAGGAACACTGGCAAAGTTTATATTGAATGTAGGCAATAATTCTTTATACATTTGATCAGTCTCGCATGGGACTAACCTACGATTAAAGTCACCCAATAATACAAGCAAATGTTGCAGGGAAATTGAACATATGTTTGCCAGATCCTCCTAAAACGTATCTATCTTACCCTCATAAACAAATTAACTCTTCACTTGCAGATAGATATTACTTAACAATAATACTATCTAAGCCTGTCTTGGCATTGGATAATTGCATAGTGCAAGCTAGCATCCAGTTACTTCTGGTATTTATTTCCCATAGCTTAGAAGCAATTTTTGATGATATTAATGTTAAAATGCTACCCGAGGGGCGTCATGAGGGTTTTTTGATGTTTTCTTTGATACTTGCAAATAACCATCTATCTTTGGGGACTCCGTGCACAGCCATGTTTCCTGGAAACACAAGATTTCATATCGATTTGTTGTTTGAAAATTTGCTGCTTCAGTAAATTAAAAACTCCATGCACGTTCCAGGAAAACAATGTAATTCTGTGCATTGAACACATCCCAAGTCAATGTTGCTTAAATCACATCAATCCTCCTTATCTTCGTCTTCCCATCTCAAAGCATACTTGTTTGGGCCTAGTTGGTACTGCCCCTCAATACTGCACCCTCTTTGTGGCTGAGTAATTCTCATGATACCTTCCCTATCATTTAATATATACCTAGTGCTATTCTGAACACAATGGAGGTCCAGTCTAACTTGGTTTACTTGAAGACCACTATGGCATTGTAAAAGAAAAACACCCTAGGGAAATCATTATCTTCAATCTCCACATCCAATGAGTTTTTCACTCCTTGGGTTTTTAATTCTCTTCCGGCAATAAGCAGGGTATCTCTGACCAACACCGACAATAGTATGAGCTTTGTCACCAAAACCCTACTTGCTTCAAGTCATTGGTCATTTTGTGAATATCTGGAGCAATCTAGACCTATTGAGGGGATTTATTTTTCTAATCATTTTGCCACTTTTGCTTTCTAGGTCATAAACTATTTGTATCCTTACTTCGTATTTCTGTTGTTCTATTTTGTGCTATATTTCCCAATGTCCTTGCTGGTAGAGCAATTTCACCGCACCCAGCCAATTTTGAGTTAACTTGTACCTTAATTTCAAATGGGATTTGTGTAACTAGACCAGTTTCCTTTTCCCAGAACTGCCCCCCAGTTCTCCTCTTGCTTAGCCCATTGTCATGACAATTCCTGGCTTTCATTTGATTTACTCTTTGCATGCTATTAACTTCTCTTATCATTTACCTCCCACTAACACAGGGACCTTCCTAAATTTTGGATAGGCACTTATTTCTAGGGTGCACTCTACATCTATCCTTGTGGATGTGCATGGTTATTAATGGTGCTTCTCCTTACCTCTGTTGGTTTTCCCAAGTTCCCTCCCTTCGCCATCAGTCATCCTACTTTGATTTTTATGAATATTAGCTTTTACCTTGCGTTTCCTGAGCTGGTTATATATGGATATATATATATATATATTACTATAGGAAAATGGCAACATTCTATTCGCAATAACTTTGGCACCGATTGATAAATCTTCGTGAAATTTTCAAAACTAATTCTTTGTTAAGATCAGCTCCTATGGCGAGAAAAAAGGGGGCTCCCAAAACGTGTTTTTTCAATGTTAATTTCCATAGGAAACTTTAGACAAGGCTACAGGTCGAACGGGCGAACGGAATTACCCCAAATTTAGCAGGGAGAAGGGTCTTGGTCTAGAAAGCATGCCTTTGTTTATTTGGTGTAAATCTGTTCAGTAGTTTTTGAGAAATATCGAAATTTACAGATATCTATATTTGGGAATTCTGCCATCTCATTGGCTGAGGCGTTACAAGCACGAGCTTTCTGCTGATTGGCTGCGAACGCTGCGAGTGTTTGCAACTAGGAAGTATTGGCCGCCATTTTGTGATTCCGTTGAAGCGAGTAAGGGGGAAAAAGGGCGAAAAATGTGGGAAAGAGGAGGGTAAGAGCACTGTAACCTCTGTGGGGTGTTTAGGGTTTGGTATAGAGGGGGTGTGAAGCGAACTACTCATACCTACCGGTCTGAAAGTGGTGCGTACGGAAATTAAGTAAGGTATTGCGTAGTCTGATGCTGCTAAGGTGAGCTGCTGCGGGAGTCTGGGATGAAAGCGTGAGCCTAAACTGTGTGTCTTATGGCGTGAAGTCATGTGCCGTGGCCGCTGCAGCACACCTGTGGAAGTAGTGTCAGCATGTGTTTATATCTACTAGGATGAACTACTGACTCCTACTGGTTTGAAAGTCCTGGGGTACGGAAAATATGTGAGATATTGTCTAGAGTCTCATGGTGCTAAATCTAGGTGCTGCCGGAGTCGGGATGAAAGCGTGAGTCCAAACTGTGTCATATGCTGTGAAGTCATGTGCTCTGGCAGCTGTGCCACATCTGTCAAGTAGTGTCAGCATGTAGTTATACCTACTCGGAGGAACTTTTGTTTTGAACATTGTAACTTGCGTATGGTGCTTAGGGGGTGTTATACAGGGAGTGTGAAGGTAAATTAGCGCGTATCAAATCACACGGTATTTGTAAAGCGCAAACTACTCACCCCTATGGGTCTGAAGGCCCTCGAGGCCGGCGTGAAAATTATGTGAGCTATTAAGTGAGCTATTGCCCAGAGTCAGATGGTGCTGAGCTGAGGTGTCCAAAGGTGTCCTTCATAAGCATTTCCAAACCTACCCCAGTCAATGTGCCTAGGTCATTTCCACCACAATGCACAATCATGAGGTCAGGGTGTGGAAGATGCAAAGAGGTTTTAACCAAAGGTAGCAATTGGTGCAACTTCAATATTCTCTATGTAAACCACATTTTGTAAACCTAGGTCTAAGTCAATACTTCTGTGTACTGCATACCTCTTGCACCTGAAAATATAGCTATGTCCTACGATCCACACTAGCATTTTGAAGGTATGGTTGGAAGGTATGGAAAGATGTCTGTAACTCATGCAGTTCCTTGGTAGAATAAGAGATATGTTTAAAGATGTGGAAGCACTTTTTTTTGCCATACAAAACGATACGTGATTGGGAGTTGAAAAGCATTTTTTTTTTTTAAAGTAGGGTGCACATTCGTTTTGTGGAAAAGCATCTTTGTGATTGGTTAAGAAAAAGCAGTTTCAACGTGGAGTACATATCATAGGATAAAATTTGCTCAACTGAACCACAGCTGCTACTTGCATTTGGAAGGCACTGTTCGAACTTAATACAATCGTGACCTTTTAACCTGCACGTGCTGTTCGAGAAAAAGTTGCCAAAATATATTGTTATGTTTAAAAAAATTGATGAACTTTTAACCTGCACGTGTTGTAGAATGTTCTAGAAAGTGTGTTGATAGAATACGTTGCACTTCTGACTTCTATGTGTTGTTGAATATTTAAAAAACGGTTGATATGGAAAATTCAAAAGAAACCAATAGAGAGAAGTTTTGAAACCAAAAGGAATCAAGGAACTATTCTAATTTGTTCTTTACATGTGTTTATGTGTGGAGCAACAAAATTATAGACACAGCAGCACTAGGAAGATGAAGAAGCAGGGAGTGGGGGGACGGGGGGGGAGATGGGCAGAATGGCACACATGCACAATTAAGTACAGCACAAGTATAGACAAACAATGGCCAAAATGAAACACACCAACAAGGAGCACAAGTCACACAACCCGCCAACATCACACCACTGAAAGAGCATAGAAGTGAAAACCATGCTGCATTCATACAGGATGTGTACAAAGGCCGGTCGTTGGTGTTGTGGGATGTCTGCGACCGTGGTTATCATGGATGAGATGCCCAGCACATGGCACATGGGCGAGTTCACTGTGTGTTACATTGCCAAACAGCTGCTTCTCCCTCCCACGAGCCCCCACACTTTTCTGTGGTGCACTCTTGTATCTCGTGCACTCGTACAGCACACCATTGTAATGCCTATTCGCGCATGTCCTGCTACATTCAAAGCACACCATCACAGTGCCGTTTGGAGGTGATGCATGACACTTTACAACATCGAGTGCTGCGGCCTTTGTGGCAGGCCACACCAGATCACAGAGACACACTTACCGCACTTCCTGTACACGGACATGTCCGAGACACCCTGTTCCCCTTGCCGGATAGGCACAGCCTTGAGCTGACCTGTGTATTCCGGACCAGCACATGCCAGTTGTGCATGTAGGAGGGTGCGTGCATAGCTACATGTTCAGGCTCACTGCCAATGCTGAGGTGACAGCACACTGTGATGTTGCAGAGCTCGTGCCTATCATGCTAGGACAATGACCATAGGGACACACTTGCTCAGATGCGGGTTTGGGGGGCGTTGGCGGTCTTGGAGTTGGTGCAATGAGTCTTGTGGCCCTCATTGGTATCCCTGCATTCGTCAAGATCCAGTACTTGACGCACTATTCCCAATCAATATGAATACAATGAGAGTTCTTAATTGATTTTGTGTGTACACTGTAAGTGCAGTCACTACCTCAGTGCAATTCAATACAGGATTTTAGTATTTAGAATAAATCGCAAAGGTGCACCTCGTGTCTTTTTGGACGGGAACGGTTAGTCTGCATTTCATTATCAGCACTTTAATGGAAGTAAAGTTGAGATAAATCTAACACACTATTCAGAAGTTGATGTAAACTGCAGGCATCACCAGTATTCCCACGATAAGCGCCCCAAAATTTAACACCATGGTGGACTCCATCAAATAACAGTAATAAGAACAAGAAAGAGTCACACAGCAGTGAAGAGAAGAACCAAAAACGTTATAATTTTTCTTTAACTTTATTGTTTTATAAATATATATGTAAACGATAAACGAAAAACTATTTGCAAAATTTATTTTTTTATTAACATATATATAAATGATGAACTAATAAACAAAATGTAACAAAAATAATAGAAAACAAGAAGGCGGAACACTCCTGTGGGACAATGGATGTCGACGACAGAGCCTGGAAAATAAAGCACAAAATAAGGACGTGTGTAATGGGCATATCAAAGGAGAGAGGCACAGAGAAACAGAGAAGGAAAAAATAAGCCAGAGAGAAAAAGAGAGGGAAATAAAGAAAGGGAGTGAGAAAGGGAGAAGGAAGAGAGAGAGTTAGAAGGAAAAGCAGAGAGAGAGAGTGAGACTGAGACTGACTCTGCCACCACTGCGCATCCATGAGCAAATAATTACCTGGTGCCACCGGAGTGTGCACTCCACATGCCCGTCAAAACTCCGTGCATCCCAGATATGTCGCTGAGTCATGAATGGCGGAGACCACATCAGCTTCTCCGCTGCCCAGCAGATCTTACACATGTCGCTGAGTCCTCAATGGCGGAGACCACATCAGCTTTGGGTGCTGCTAACCCTGTGCAACACAAGTGTGTGCACGTGGTGGTAGGCCCCTGATGGCCATATGAGGTTTGGGTGGTACCCTGTGCATCTGAAGTCCGCTCCAAGGGGGTGGTAGGCCCCTGATGGCTATACAGATCAGGGTGCGACTAACCTTCTGCGCAACTTTTCAAAGACTCTTTATGGTTGAGACACGTGGAGCGTCCACCATCTAGTCAGCACCGGCAATAAAGGATGTGACGTTGTCGATCTATTAGATTTGCGTGATCACATGGCCTGTGACGCATGTTTCGGATGGGTGTGGTGTGTGCAAACGTGCCCTGAGGGAGTGGCCTTGAGATGTTGAGAACTAGACCACTGACCTGCACACCAACAGTGAGTACGCCTGCGTCAGGGAGCTATGTGGGGCCAACGTCGGAATGTAATCGCAGTGGCGTGGCGTGGCGTGGCGTGGCGTACAATGGAACAGGGCAGGGATAGCTACAATAACGCGGACGGCTCGTAGTACTGCGTCTGTGAGTCGAGCAGACGGGTCGCAGCTGGCCCTCTGCGAGCCTGGGTGCGAACTGTTTATAACTCACACTACATAAGCATTGAAAAGCCATTTTGTGTTCAGTCCGTCAGCTGGCATTTGTCCGAGGCATTTGTGTAAAAAAAAAAAAAATCAGAGTTCTTTTTGTGATAGATACCCCTTTGATGCTGCCTCTCCCCACATCAGCAAGTAACGCACCCTCTTCCCACAGTACCATCATACCCCCAACAACCTTCTTGGGCCTGGAAGTGTCCCTGTGCGGTTGGACAAAGAAGAATCTTAGTCATGTATAGATTTACATATAAAAACTTTATTAAAAGAAAAGAACAACAAATAAGACTGAAGGGAGTCTGGTGCTGTGGTCGCTGCCACGAAGTTGGGATCACTGCCATTCAGGACTCAGGACACAGTTACACATGTGGGATTGGCTTGTGTTAAAGAGGGTTAGTGAGACTACGTGTCCCCGGCCTTGCATATCGAAATATGCGTCACTGATCGAAGGGAGTGTGATGCTGTGGTCAGTGCCAGGGACTTGGGGTCACTGCCATTCAGGACTCAGGACACTGTTACACATGTGTGATTGGCTTGTGTTAAAGAGGGTTAGTGGCACCGGAAGTATTGAGACTGTATGAGCCTGTGATGATGTTTGGTGTGGACGGGCCGCACTGGGAGCAATGTGTCTTGGATACTGGACTGCATCATGTGGAATCAGGACTCTATCTGAATTGTGAGGCGTGCTGACCGTAGTGTAGGCCAGAGGTAGCGGTGAGCAAGGGCCCACAGCCACATGCATACATTGGTGGCCCCACCGGCCTGCGTAGTGGAGGTTCAGTGGCACCACGTGTCGCCGGCCTTCCATATGCAAATATCCCTCACTAATTGAAGGGAGTGTGGTGCTGTGGTCACTGTTACGAAGTTCTGGTCCCTGACGTTCAGGACTCAGGACACTGTTACACATGTGGGATCGGTTTGTGTTGAACAGGGTTAGTGGCACCACGTGCTGTTGTACTTGCATATGGAAGTATGCGTCACTGATGAGAGGGAGTCTGATGCTGTGATCACTGCCACGGACTTGGGGTGACTGCCATTCAGGACTCAGGACACAGTTACACATGTGGGATCGGCTTGTGTTAAAGAGGGTTATTGGAACTACATGTCGCCGGCCTTGCATATGGAAATATGCCTCACTGATCAGAGGAAGTCTGGTGCTGTTGTCGCTGCCACAGACTTTGGGTGACTGCCATTCAGGACTCAGGACACAGTTACACATGTGGGATCGGCGTTTGTTGGACAGTGTTAGTTGGCACCATGTGCCCAAGACTCAAATTGTGAGGTCTGCTGCCCGCAGTGTAGACTGCTGAGTGTTCATTTGTACTTGCAAATGAATTTGGTCATTGTACTAAAGCTATAACTGATATAAAAAATGTTCAAGAAGAAAGGATACTAAAAGGATAATATGTAGATTTGAGGCCTGTAATAGTTACTTGCCTAGTGGACTCTGTAGTTAATGAACGAAGAAATAATTTTCATTGTGAGCCCTACTGAGTGCAGTGTAGGCGTATGATGAAAAGATGAAATAAGTATAGAATACATTGACGAAGTGTTGTATTTTCTGAGTACAATCTTGTTGTTAGAAATTAGCATTTAAAATTGGAATTGCAAGCTGTACTGCCTGTAGTGTAGTCTGATATTCCATGTTAGTTTGCATTTGAAGATTAATTTGGTCATTGTAGTAAAGCTATAACCGATATAAAAAAACAATTCTTGAAGCGAGGATACTAAAAGGATAACATGTAGGGTGTAGGACTGTGATAGTTAGTTGCCTACTGGAGTCTGTAGTTGCATATTTAAATACCCCTCACTGATCAAAAGGAGTGTGGTGCTGTGGTCGCTGCCACAGACTTGGGGTAACTGCTATTCAGGACTCAGGACACAGTTACACATGTGGGATCGGCTTGTGTTAAAGAGGGTTAGTGGAACTACGTGTTGCATATCGAAATATGCCTCACTGATCGAAGGGAGTGTGGTGCTGTGGTCGCTGCCACGGACTTGGGGTGACTGCCACTCAGGACACAGTTACACATGTGGGATCGGCTTGTGTTGAACAGAGTTATTGGTACCACGTGTTGCATATGGAAATATGCCTAACTAATCAGAGGGAGTATGCTGCTGTGGTTGCTGCCATGGACTTGGCGTCACTGCCATTCAGGACTCAGGACACAGTTCCACGTGTGGGATCGGCTTGTGTTGAAGACGGTTAGTGGCACCATTTGTCGCCGGACTTCCACAGTGTGGGCCAGAGGTAGCGGTGAGCAAGGGCCCACAGCCACATGCATACGTTGGTGGCCCCACCGGCCTAGATAGTGCAGGTTCAGTGGCACCACGTGTCGCCGGCCTTCCATATGGAAATACTCCTCACTGATCGAAGGGAGTCTGGTGCTGTGGTCGCTGCAATTCAGGACACACTTACACATGTGGGATCAGCTTGTGTCGAACAGGGTTAGTTGGCACCACGTGTCGTCGGTCTTCCACAGTGTAGGCTGGAGGCAGCGGTCAGCAAAGGCCCACAGGCAGGTGACGTTGACTTGAGCTGCACAGATTGGGAGCATGTGGTCTTCTTAACCCATTATTGTGTCTTACACAATTTGCGTTGCTACTCATCTTGAATTGTGAACCGTGTAACCCCAGTGTAGGGTGGAGGCAGCGGTCAGGATGGGCGCACAGCTACCTGGCGATGATTTATGGTGCAGTGAGTTAGTAGCACCTGAAGCACACAGCATGTGCGCACCGTGCGATGATGCGTGGTCTGGGCGGGCTGCACTGGAGGCAAAGTGTCTTGCGAACTGGACTGCGACACCTGCAATCGCCACTGCATATGAATTGTGAGCGCTGCTGTTCGCAGTGTAGATCGAAGGCAGTTGTCGGTACAGACATAAGTCTGTGGTGCTGTGCCGCTGGGTTCACAGGGGGCCTGTGTCGAGGAGAACCATGGTTATGGCGGCAGCCATGTGCCAGTGTGAGGGATGCCGCTGTGACAGACTCGTTGGTCTTCCCTCAAGTGAACCACGCCTAGGGCCTGGCCTATTTATTCATACTGCTACGCTGGAGTGGCGTACGTTGGAGCGGCCCACTCCGCTTCCACTTCCAGGGGGGGACAACACAGCTACATGACCGAGATCGTCCCCACTGCCTGAGGTAACATGGTTGCGTCCACCGTGCACTACACTATAAGTATCAACAGTATATCTCCACATAGAGAGGTTTGTGCTTTGCACAGTGAGGTCTGTGCAGCACATCAGCGTTACACTTGGCATTGTGTGATTTATTGTTGAAGGGTGACTTGCCTCCTTCATATATAGTTGGTTGCCACATCTCCCAACATTCAGCTATTGTGTGGCTGAGGGGCATGGTGTTTTGGGAAGGTCCGTTGTCCTGTTTTGCGCTGCCTTAGTAGTATTACGGGGGGTGCAGGGGGGGAGGTTCTGGTGGTGGTGGCGCTGGGTGTTGTGGTCTTGATGCGTGTCAGACCTGCATGATCAGTATCTCTATCACGTGTTGGTCTTTAGATGTGGCTGTGAGTTGGGTCCAATTCATGGAGTAGATAGTTGACCTCCTTTCACCAGTTGAAGGTTGATGTTAATTTGTTACTGCTAACTCTGCTTATTGCCTGCTTTTTGGATCGCATTGCAGATTTGACTGGTCATTGAAAATATGGGGAAGTGCTGTTTTTGTGCTTTTTTCGCACGGGAACCCCTACTTTGCATTTCATTAGCATTAGTTGTGGCTCTCGTTTGTGGCGATTTTGTTGGCGTAAGGTATCGATGGAAGAGTGGTGAGATTTGCAGTTTTCACCAAGTTGAGAATGGGTTGATAATTAAAAAACACAGAAAAAAAGATAGGTTTAATGAACATTATAATTAGAAATTAGCATTTAAAAAACCTTTGCAATTCACTGAAAAAACCATAGGTTTCAGGCACGTTATAGTTAGAAATTAGCATTTAAAAAAACCTTTGAAATTTACTGAAAAAACCATAGGTTTCAGGGATGTTATAGTTAGTTGGATAGTTCACTCATAGAAAACCATAGAAATTCCCCTGTTATAGTTAGTTGAGCTAACTATAACTCACACCCCCCCCAATGCACTGCTGATGATGTCACATATTACACAATTCATGACATGGTCAGTGACATCACTTATGACATCTCAAATGACATCACTGATGACATCATCCAAGTCAAAATCTGATGCACCTTAACAGACCCTAATATAACACTTGATACACCCACTCTAAAATACAGACTATAATATTCAAAACCATGAACACACCAATACCAGTTAGTACATATCCACTCACTAATTCCTAGGTCTACACACACATCCATTCATTCACCCATACAGTCACTCATACATACAGTCAGCCATCGATTCAGCATTATTATATCCAGTCACATATCTATACAGACACTCACACACCGCCTCTCATTCATAGAGTTATTCCCACACCTAGTCAGTAATGGAAATAATCAATCACACTTTCATTTACTCACCTGTACAGTTATACACATACCACGTCACTTATTTAAACATATACTAACACATACTTACACTCTAATACAATAACTAATACAAGCACACACTGATCCATACAGGCACTCTCACAATCACTCACTCTCACATATAGTCATTTATACAGTCCAACACTCATATATACTGCCTTTCACATATGGAGTTCCTCACACATGTACCACTGAGGCATCCATTTACTCACCAAGACACTCATACACACACTCACCAAGCCATAAGCCCTTCACAGATACAGAATTGAACACATATACCCAGTGAATTATCCACTCACACATCTATGCACAGAGTCACACCCCCAACCAACCTTCACAGACACTCAGGCACCCATACAGGTAGTCAGACAAGCAATCAATAGCTCATATACTTTCCCATTTAGTTGCTAACCAAACCATGGAACTGCTTACACGCCAACTGACAACCTAAACTGTGTGAATGTCTGTATCAGTCACTAACACATGAATTAAGCAAGACACAATTAATCACTCACTTATACAGTCAGTCACATACCTACTTAATCATCCATCCTGACTCTTATACACCCATTCATTCTTCAATACACCTTGGCATATATATAAAACATATTTACATTTTATAGAAACACACATTCACTGGATGATGTCATCAGTGATATCATTTGAGATTTCATCAGTAATGTCATCAGCGATGTCACTGACCATGTCATGAATGATGTAATATGTGATGTCATCAGCAGTGCATTGCGGGGGCGAGAGTTACAGTTAGCTCAACTAACCATAACAGGGGAATTTCTATGGTTTTCTATGAGTGAAATGTCCAACTAACTATAACATCCATGAAACCTATGTTTTTTTCAGTGAATTTCAAAGGTTTTTTTAATGCTAATTTCTAACTATAATGTGCCTAAAACCTATGGTTTTTTCAGTGAATTTCTAAGGTTTATTAAATGCTAATTTCTAACTATAACGTGCCTGAAACCTATAGATTTTTCTGTGAATATATATATCTATATATAATCAAGAAGATTCCGCTCGCATTTCCTTGCTACCAGTGTCAGTAACGGAGCACGGACCACGTTATAGTGCATCAATAGAAGTTTTTATTCAACTCCTCCAACACCAGCCATCATGACGCGTTTTGACCCTGATCACATGACGCGCTCTCGGGTAACAGGTAGATTTAAATACATTTTTTCTGTTTTTTTCTTAAAGTAACAGTGCAATGGATTTTTTGGGTTGTTTTGTAGTTGACGTGATAAAGACTGTTGGCATTTACTAAAATGCAAGTTTTTTGTAAACATCAGACAATAAGCAGCGTATATCTGTATAAATACGTAAATATATACAATAAATTACAAACCATGATTAAAACAATTTAGGTGTTTAAAACCATTTTTGTAAAAACATACCATATCAGCTTTACAGGGACCGAACAATAGTGTTAAGTCAACTACAGCATGCTGTTAATTAATTGGCAAGGAACCTTGTTTATGGACATCCTGAGTTCAATCTCTGTCAGCCTTGAGTCTATCACTATGGTCCCTGCTACTTGTTTGTTCTGATGTGTCTCTTACTTTAGTTGCTGATATACGCCAATATCTGCGTGTAACGTCCTTCCTTAATTTTGGCGTATGTGTTACCCCTTCCCCTTCGGGTTTAACTGGCGTTCAGGTTTAAATACCTGAATTTACCACCTTCATTATGCTAGTTCATTGATTTACTACAGTGTAGCCGTTCTATTGCAGTACTGAATCATGTCATATTAAAATTGTTTACTCCTAAAAAAAACTACCAATTGCATGTAGTGCTAGTGCAAAAAATTCTTAAATTCATTAAAGTGTAAAGTGCAAATATGCTATTATCTTAAAAACACCACACCTAAAACCATGGATAAATGTGTTAGTGAGTGGGTTTTCTTAGAGCTGTGGCAGTTTTCATCTCTGATTGTAATAATCTCATTTGACTGTTGTTGACGTGATGTGACAGATATATTGGATAGCAGCATTTAGTGTGTTCAACTCGTTAAAGGCAGGTGTAAAGCTCCTCTGTGGCATTTAGGATCCTGGGGCCTTCGTGTCAAGGTCCAAGATATACCGGGTCTCTAAATATCTTAGGGCGTTTTCCCTGTTTCCTCCTCTAGTTTTGGGTGGTATAGCATCAATTAGGAAATATGTGAGACCCCTTGGGTCTCCGTTGTGTTTTTCCTCAAAGTGCTTTGCCACCAGGTAAGTTTGATCATGATTTTTTATGGATCTAATGTGCTGGAGCACTCTCTTGTGCCCCTGTAGAATTGTACTACCTACATACTGTAGGCCACAGGGGCACTCCAGCACAGAAACAACAAACTCACTTTTACAAGTTAAAGATTTGGTGATTGGTTTATTCACTTCACTGAAAGGTGTCAAATAGGTAGTTTTGTTCACCCCAAACTGACATGCTTTGCATGTTTTGCATTTATGGAAACCCTTTCTCTGGGATAGCCATGTGCCAGTTTGTGGATTGCCTACATCATTATGTACCAGGGAGTCTTTCATTGAGGGTGCCCAGCTAAATGTGATGGAGGCTTATCTGGGTAAAAAATGACCTATGATAGGATCTCCTAACAGGAGCGGCCAGTTTCTTTTCATGATGTTTTGTATGCTTTTGTGCTGTTTGTTGTAGCCAAAGATCATTCTGAAGGTTGAATCTTCTTCTCCTTGATTGTTCTGTTTACTTTTGACTGATTTCGGTTCGAGGAGAGTTTCCCTAGGTATAGCTGCACTTTTCTTTATAGCTGCATCCACACATGCTTGTGTGTAGCCTCTTACTAAAAATCTGGATTTGCTATCCGCCTGTGCTTTTGTTAACTCATCTTGGCAACTGCATATCCTCCTTAGTTTAAGCATCTCCCCATAGGGGATGCTATAGATAAGGTGCGGTGGGTGGGAGCTGGTCGCATGTAAGACAGAGTTCCCTGCCGTGGGTTTCCTATGCAGTGTGGTCTCTATCCTGTTTTCTTTGATATATACCTCAACATCTAGTAAGATAACTCTTTCTAAACTGATAGTGGATGTGAGATGAAGGTTTAGGCTGTTGTTATTGAGGTCATCTACAAATTCTTGTGCAACCCTGCTCGATCCTTGCCATACAACAAAAAGGTCATCTATGAACCTGTACGAACATTTCACATTGTTGATTAATGTTGTTTGATGTTGCTTGTGGAGGACCAGCTCCTCCCACCACCCCATATGTAAACAAGCATAGCTGGGGGAGAAGCTGGCCCCCATAGCCACCCCCGTTGTTGTTGGTAGTGGGCATTTTGGAAAAGAAAGATATTGTTTTTCAAACAAAATTCCACCATGCTGATGATCATTTTGCTGTGCTGTTCGTGTTCTGGTGCTCTTTTTGCAAGATAATGACTCAGGGCCCTGAGTTCGTCCTGATGGTTGATTGACGTATAGAGCGATGTCACGTCCAAAGTGATTAACAAATAGTCCTCTTTCCACTCCATGTTGTGTATCTTAGATAAAAAGTCCCCTGTGTCCCTGATAATGAGGGTAGTTTTTGGACATGGTCCTGAAGGTAATAGTCTGCATATTGTGATGTTGCTTCTAGCAGACTATTTCAGGCCAAGATTATTGGTCTACCCGGAGGCTTGAGGGGGTCCTTATGTACTTTTGCTATAAAGTATAAAATGGGGGTGACAGGGTGATCATTGCGTAGAAATTTGTATTCCTGTGCTGTGATCAATCCTGCGCTTTTCCATACTATTAGTTTGGTGTAATAGTTATTATACATCGTCCTGATTGATGTTTGGTCACAGCGTAGGTAACATTCCCTGTCCTTCAATTGATTGTTGGCCTCTTCGATGTATGCTTTTTTACTCCAAATGACCAAGTTGCCCCCTTTGTCTGAGTTTCTGATGACTGTTTCTTTGTTGGACTTTAGTTTCTTACTCAGTAGATGGTGTTGTAGTTCTTTCTTGTTTGTTTTCCTTTTGTTGGTTTTGTTGATCTCTAAATTTAGTTTTTTTATATCTGATATCACGTGTTCCCGGAAGATGTCTATAGCATCCCTGGTTGTAGTTGGATTGTAGGTTGACCGTGGTTTGAACGGGGTTATTTCAATGGTTGTAACATTGCCTGTTCAATGGATGTAGTTGTTTTCATGCTCTCTTTTGCCAGGGTTATTTAGTATTGGCTCATCAGAAGGCGTGAGGTAAAATGGAGGTGAAATATTTGAGGGTTCGGCTGCTTTTTCTATTGGCTAAATATTTGTTTTATCCATTTGGCGGAAATGTTTCTTCAATTTACGTTTTAGATATTCACTCTGGTTTCTGCATAGTTGAAGCAAGATTGAGGGCAATAAGAGAGTCCGAGGGTTAGAAGCCGCTTTTTTCGCTTCATTAAGTTTGATGTCAGTCAGGTTTATGATTGTCTGGCTGTTGTAATGTTCTGCATTAGTTACTGCCTCCATTTCCTTTTTGGTTTTTATGTTGTTTTTCTGGATTCTCCACTGTTTTGATTTCTGCCTCTCTCTTCGTTTGGTTGATCTTCCCGAGGCGGTCTGTTTGTTTGATTTCTAGGGCGCAATTTCTATCTTCTTTCCCAGACTAAAAAATCCACCTCCTCTGATAGTGAAATTTTCTTCGGTATCTGTCTCAATGACTGACAGCGTGCCTCTGTTTCAGTTTCACTTTCAAGGGCGGAGCAAAGGTCTGAATTCGAGGTAGTCCCGTTTTCTGCACCAGCCCCTGTTGTGTCTGCTGCTGTGGTCTGTTTGGTGTTATATTTGGATGCTTTTAATGAGTCATACTTTTTGGCGAAGGTGAAAATACGCCCTGTTTCATAGTCTGTGCGGTCTCTATGAAACTTAAAAGCTTTCCGCTCTCTAATCTTGTCTTCTTCGCATTTCAGCCGTTTGAACATTTCCTCCTTTAGTTTTGTTATCTCCCCTTTTTGCCCCATAGTTTCTAGTTCCTCGTTAATCTGGTCAATTTGTTCCTGTATTTTCTGACGATCTTTTTCAGCATACTTTTTTAAAATTACCATGAGCCTATGTGATGAGTCCAGATTTGTTTCAGCCCATTCACGCATCATGTCCTTGTCCGGGTTTGCATAGCTGGGTGCCGTTAGTATCCTCAAACCCCTTGGCACCCTGCCTACGCCCAAGTATCTCTTGAGGGATTTACCCTCCCACCACTTGCTTTGTTCAGTTTTACTGAGTTTTTCCAGTGTTTTGATTTTATCCCTTACATTGGTATTGCGCGCTCCCCCTGTTGCATTGTGGGCGATGTAGTTTGTATTGGGGATGTTCACATCACTGAACATGTCCACCGCCGCCTCCTCCCTTTCTCTGAGCGCATCTGCTGACATGGTGCCGGTTGGAGTTATGAATATGTATTGTGGGTTGACCTGTTGTGGTTTCCCGGTTGTGGTTACCCTCTTCAGCAAAGATACCTGCACACCACTTCACCCTGCTGAGCGCGTAATGGGCTGCCTGCTCACTCACCATTCGCCGCTTGACCTTCCTCGTTTCCTCCTAACCGAATGTCGTCAAACTTGTGAAGTATATATACTCTGATGGTAATACTTCGGTGGTGGCTGTCGCATCAATGGTGGTTACTGCTTCAAACTCACCTCCCCTCTTATCAGGTTCAGTCTTTTGCTCCACACTTACCACTGGTCTTACCAGCCTCAGTATGCAACTATTTATTTGTTGTAATTCAGTAGCTAAGGCATAAAGAAATTCAGTAGCTAAGGCATAAAGATAGTACTTGTGAGTTTTTAAGGTATCTGCATTTAAAACTACCACCTCAAAAAGGCCTTGCAGTGCTTTTTACATCAATACCATTATGTCCAGCATGGAGGAGGAGGAAGAGGAACTGGGTGATATGTTCAGATCAACATCCAAATAGGGGGTAAATCTTGGCAGGAAATATTCGCTGTACTTGTTAGGGACGTGTTAGATTTGTTCCCTTGGTTTACGGGGATTTCATTTGGGTCCTTCTTTGATGTACAGTAAGTTCCATGTGTGTCTGGATTCTCCTGTGCAGTACATGAGTCTTTAACCCTATTGTCCTGTATGTGGCCTTCCGGGGTACCCCCATTAGCTCTGTAAATAAACTTGGCAAGGAGGACAGTCTCAGCTCCAAGTGTTGTATGCCTGATTCCATTGTGCCATGTCTAGAGAAGTTAGGGATATATCATTAGGCCTTTGGAAATAGAAGGATACGTTTGCACATTCCTTTCTTATCGTCCTGTTCCTGAAATGTTTTCCCACAAAGTATTTTATGGAGTTTACCAAGGGGCCACCTTAGGTGCTTCTATTTCAATGGCAATTGCTTTACTTGGGTCACTTAGGCCTTCACCTGAGCCTGGCTTATAACAATTTGCTTACCTTATGGTCTTACTTGCCATTAGCGCTACAATGGTCCTTGTGGTTTTGCTTGACGGCATTCTGTAAGATTTAGAGGGTGCAAAGACCTCTGCTCTGTTTTTCCAAAATAATATATAAACCCTTGCTTTTGGGTGTGAAATTCTATGAGCTGAGACTGAAGCTGAATTGTATCTTCATTCCAATCCTACTCTTCCCCCACTGCTGCCTTTTCTTATTATTTTCAGTGGCCGACTTCACCAAAAATCCCAGTGCCCGTTTAATTCTTCAAAATTAGGTACTTTGTCCAGTCAAGCTGGCTTATGTAATGCTCCATATATAACTATTCATGCACCAGAGGGACGGCTGTTTGTACCTGTCCATCCCCGTCGGCGGAGGTCGCCACAAATCGTCTGCATGCTCCACTGTCCTCCGATTCTTTAGTAGTTTCACGCAAGCTGAAAGACTCGCAGCCCAATCTGGTCCAAGCGGCTGTAATTCTATGTCAGGACCGGAGGCTCCGATTATGCTTCTCATTTCTTAATCCTCGCCTCCGTTTTCCTTAATAGAATTGAAAATTCTTGTCACGAATGTTCGCAAATTTTTAATTCAGCGCATGCCCGAAGACTCGCTACTTGCAGCAGCAACCAGCGAGAATGCCAGGTGGAATTCTGTGGCGGACACAAGCACATTCCCTGGCTCGCCCTCTGTCTAGTTACTGTCTCAAAAGGCATTTTCAAAAGTTAAAAGAAAACATTAAATTAACAAATTAATGAATAAAATAAATAAGGAATTTAACCAGAGCATTTGGATTCTGTCACCCATCCTTCTGCCTCTCAGCAATTCCACTATAACAATTTCAACAATGCTCCTGAGAAAATAATTCTGTAGTGTCAGTTCACTGAAAGTTCAAAGTCAAATTCATGAAATAAGATGCATGCTAGTAGCTGCATTCTGTTGTAGAAGAGGGCAGTGGGTGGGAGCCAGCGACAAGATCAATCACTTGAGTGATGGCTTGGCTCCCCTCACTGCATTTTGATCAACTTCAGATCTTGGGGATTTATCGCTCCTACACGCAACCCAGAAGGTCTGCAGGGTGTGTTCACAGAAAGCTCACAGTGCAAATCAAATTCTGGAAATATCTGTGATTTGTGAATACCTCATTCATTTATTTAAACTGGTCCAGGCAATCACTTTCAAAGATGGTCAAGGCTTAGTGCAGCTTTCTAAAGTGTATGGGGCTCATATTGAATTGTTACAATTACTTTCCTGCTTCATAGCTCTAGAAATGACATGTCAGACTCACTGGCCTGCACGTTTATGAGTGCCTTACAAAGGGACAGCTATCAATGTTTTAGTGCTCTACAAGAAGGACCTGGGCCATACTGACCGTCCGGTCTCTCCCACAGACATAGGGGTTACAAATGGTGAAATAAACTACTCCACTGAAAGAGAACAGACGAGTCTGGGACCTTTATAATTGGCTTGAGTCAATGTTACATGCCAAAAATCGCGAGCTACTAAAAAGCACAGGAAATTCTTATGGGATCTGTTACATGGACCTTTTCTGAGTTATTTGAAGATTACAGATGAAGTAAGTGCTCAGTACCTGGTATAACACATTGCTACAGTCTGCTCTTAAAGATACTATGAGTGCAACAACGTGTGTGTGCAATTCCTCTGGATGGAAGGGTAGGATGTTTCGCAAGACTTTCAACCAAAACCCTATTTCCATGACCTCACCGTCCCATATTTCTGACAGTCATGAAGGGCACATCTTAGATACCCATGAGCAATTCCAGATACTGTGCTGAACTGACCAGAAGTAAGATCTGTTTTGCAACATTCAAGCATTAGTCAGCTGGGTGATATTTTTATGAAACAAGTATTTAAATTATGATTGAATAGGATAACTTCAGTCATTGGTGCCGCTACTCCTGCTTTAAGGTAAAATGCCTGTGATTGTCTTCATAAAACTTGTCTGCACACTTTAAGAAAACATGAGCAGTTCCTTGTGTCCAGTTTACATGTCCAACAACTACTTTATTATATGAATCTAGCTTAATGCATTTTCTTGGTGGTTAAATAAAGTCATCAACAAATATTATACGTCTTATAAATTAGACTAAAATCCCAATGGATGTTTTGATGCCAAGTTGTGGTTTTCACTTTCTTCAATACAAATGCTATTGTTCGGTCTACTATGATAATGCCAATGACAATTGATCAGCTGCAAACAATTATTTTGTTCTCTATACCCCCAATGATGGCACACATGAATCAGCACCTTCTTTCTTCTACAGTTCCCTTTGTTCCTCATAGCTTTATAACTGTTCTCCTCTCTCACACCCTTCCTTTCACTTTTTTTTGCCAACTTGCTCCCTTAAGCTATTCAAAATGTTTTGACTTCCACCTGGACTCGCATAGCACTGTATAATGCATCCATGGTCCCAGCATAGGAATCTGTGTACGAGCGATCTGATGTACTTTGAAAGGCACATTTCAAAGTAATCTACTAAGTTGCACACCATAGTAAGGAGCCAGATGCTATTTGTATATTTGATGCATGATCAATGTGTATTTGACATTTCCACCATGCCGTACCAGAGTAGTAACCTGTGTTTAATACATCAGTTGTTGCGTCATTGGACTGTCATTGTATTGCTCCTTAAAATACCATTTGACCCCTCAGAGAAGCATCACACAGTTAGAAGTATAAAAACAATCTCTGTCCTCTTTTTTGAATAAATGCTCAGAAAAACTCCAAACCTACTCAAGAAGAGTCCTCTGTCTTGGATTCTTCTTGAAGATGCAGCAATTTTGGTGAGAAGCCTTGTACCCAAGGGAAATGATCCACAGTGATATGCTGTGAGTTTTGGCCTGGTTTAGGCTTTGATGGACAAAATCATGACCATCAGGATGCTGAAGGACATTATCTCTATCTGCCAAATTTAGAGACCACCAATCCAGCAGTCATCTCTGTACATTGAATGGAAACCGTTATCAAGCAGTTTCTTCAATTTACTAAAAGTGTGGAGGGTGGCTGCAATTTATTTTCACTGCCATCCACCAAACATTTTACATATTTTTGTTTTTCAGAAACCAACACCCAAAATGTACGTTTGTTTCGGAAAAACAAAAACCTAACGCCCTCAAATCCCACCTGTGAGTTATTTCCCAGGGTGTTTTTTTTCCCAGGACATGGGGGTTATTATTTTTTTCCTGTTCCTCATTGCCATGTTTTTCCTGCTGGTGACAGTCAGGAAATAAGACATTCCACCACCCTCCAATATAAGGTGGCATGTGTACTGTCCTTCCTTTAACAGCCCCTACTATGCTAGGCCATCGGAATACTTATTCCATTGCTGGAGCCAAAGGCCGCTCCATCAACGGAATTCTTAAGGTCCACTCATCTCTATCCACTAAACCCTAAAGCAGGCTCTTAGTCATGTGGCACTCCTGACCTACTATTGGAATTCAGAAGTAAGCCACGAGTACTACAAAAGTAAGTCACAATGACTCCGTAAATATTTTGTGAATTGGGCCCAACTTTCATGTTGTTTTAGAAGTGACTATACGATCTTGCCTAAAAGATGTCTTGACCTGTGCACTATTGTGCGAAAACAGCATCCAAAAAGGTCATTTTTAGTAGTGCAACCTTAAGGGGTAAATCTAAATAAAGTCTGCATGTCCTCTATCTAATGTGTTTGTCATAAGCAATGCTGGAGAGGGCCTGCCACATATTTTAACATTCCTAGCTCATACATCAACATCATTCCAAGTTACTTAATTTCCCAGTGCTACTGTTAGTGAATATTTCTGTCAGCATCAGGTGTTTGTCTTAAATTTCTACATTATGTTGTTACGTATCATGTAAAATGACCCATTAGCAAAATATAAAACCGATGTACAGCCCAGTAAATGAAAGATGTATAAACGATCAACCAAACTGATTTGGCACAAATCATAGTTGTAATTTCCTAAACCCTTCTCCTGTTCGCCCTGCCATCTTATGGCAAAGGGTACCAGAATATTATTGCCAACCTAATTAAACCTCAAACTGTGTAATGCACTACTTTGACCAAAGCTGGGGACCATATGCCCTACTTATCTAGTTGTGTTGGCTGCAAGAGCTATCTCCACCACTCTTTTGCTCATTTCAGAAACGTTGTGCAAACGGAAAAAGCAAGCAAGCGTTTGGAGGAACTAAATAATCTAGAAACCTTTTTGGGCCCCTGTTTAGCAAGTATTGACATTTCTACCAAGTTGCTGCAGTCAACACCAAGTGGCTAAAATCACACTCCGCATCACCAATGTTGGACGAAGCTATTAAAAAGATGAGGGTCCTTCTAACCAGGCTAACAAATTCTAAGATGTCTATTATGTACACCCTATAGACTTCACAGAGCCAGTTAAGCCACAGGGTTCTGATCAGCTATGCTAAAACCTTTATATATATTTACATATATCTGAGCAGGTAGCTGAAAATATAACTAAGGAGTCATCACTTACATAGACCACTCTAAAATCTATGGACACGAGTTGAGCAATCTCAACAGCTATCGCAACAACTGTGAGAGACAGACTAGAACATCGCAACCAACTATTTTACTCTGACGTCCAGCACAATAGTTAAGTTATTTGGCTGACCCTAATCACTTAGAAATTTAAATCTAATTTTCTAAGTGATTAGGTTCATCCACAAGGGTTTCTTTCGAGTTCATAATCTGACAAAGAAAGAAAATAAATGCGAGCTCAGAAGGCTCAAGAAGCTAGGCCAGTCTCAAAGGGAAACTAAAGAAAACATTAAGGAATCACTAGAAAGTCCACATAAATTATATCCTGTGCAGTCACAAATAGTCACGAAGAAGTCACGAGTTATTCATTCTGTTACACCTAAAATCCCCAAAGAGAGTTACCTACAACAAAACATCATGTGTTAATTGTTATATCATATTCACATTGTTATCCTTAATCGCCACACACCGACCAGATATGTGCATGAGGAGACAACTAGAGTACACTACATAAATTGGAATAACATAACTTGAAAGTCATACAGTAAAAATAGAAAGAAACGGTAACTGCCACTGAGACTACCATGAATAACACAAACCCAAACCCAAGGCACAGTGGGAATCTCAATCCAAATGTGCTAACTTACTAGACTGTTAAATGTTGAATACAAATGATTTGTATCTGAAACAACCATTACTCCCTTTCCATCTTGTGAAACTCGATCTCTAGTCAATGTAACATAACATTATTATTTGAGTACCAAAATTGGCAAATTGCTACCAATGTTCCTTTGTTATCTGAACTTTACAGGGAAGCAGTAAAGGCCTTTACACTAGCATACACAATCTTATTTTTAAAAAGGAAAACACACTTCAAACTAAATTTGGCCTTTCAAAATGTGAACATTTTTTTAACATATATTTTATTACAGACAACTGAGTAATATTCAATTCAATGCTTTTCAATAAGTAATTTGTTGTAAAATCTTTTTACAGCTCCTTGGCTCAATGTTCACCAGCCATCATTTCCACTGCAATCCACTGATTCAATCTCCATCCTTCCATGCCCTACATTCGCCCCTATACTGAATGTGGCAGTCAACTACTCTAGAGTACCTTCATCTCTCTTATTATTATTAATATTTGTATTCATCTCTACATTTTACAGTGCTCTCACTTCTTCCATAGCTACTCTAAATACCTATTGGTCTGATCTTAAATTTGCAACTCAAGTTAACCAGTTCATATTCTCTCTATACCAGAATGCTTAATGAAGTATTCCTTTTGGTCCTAAGCACCTTAAAATGTTTTTCAATAGTCACTCTCCTATCTTCCTCGGTTCTTTAATGTTCTTTTGTGTTGTTTTCCCTCTATCCCAAATTACACCAACTCATATGATTTTCATATAATTTGCATAGCAGTCTCCTTAATGCTTTGATTTGGGAAAGTGGCTGAATTATTGTCTTTGGATACTTGTCAGCTAGGTTCCATGGGAAACAGTATTTATAATGCGGTTGGAAGCACTCATGCCATTAAAACGCAGGCTTTATAATGCATGTATCTGTTACCACTCATGCCTTTACCATGCATATTTTTACAAAGAATATGCCTTTATCAAGCAAGCCTTTACGAAGAAAATGTAATTATTACCCAGGTAAGTGCATTATATAAATGTGTGTATATGTATATATAAATATATCGATGGGCAACCTTGAGCTTTCATTTCTGTACGGCCGTCCTGTCGTAGAGGACGCACCACCCTGAATTCATAGGGACCATGCGCTGGGATTCACCTGACCGCATATATGGGACTGCAACAAAGGATTTAATTCGTGCCCACATGCTGAGGCTCATTGAGGGTCTGAACATTGATGCAGCAATACTGAGTGCACCCATCCGGGCTTGAATTGCTGACACGGACTACAACGCCCAGGTATCAACGCGAGCACCTCAGAGGAAAAATGGGTGCATGTCAGAGTACGTACATCTTTGAACTGTTGAGCCTCTGAGGAATGAGTAATAATCTCTGAAACGCGTTAGGCTCATCGACACGTCAAGCTGCGAATTGTTTCGGCGTGTGGTGCACGTTTGTACCGAATAATTGACTTAAAGCTTGCTGCAGTGCGAATGCATCCTTAAAATCGATGGGCAACGTTGAGCTTTCATTTCTGGACGGTCGTCCTGCCGTAGAGGACGCACCACCCTGAATTCATAGGGCCATGCGCTGGGATTCACCTGACCGCATATATGGGACTGCAACAAAGGATTTAATTCGTGCCCACATGCTGAGGCTCATTGAGGGTCTGAACATTGATGCAGCAATACTGAGTGCACCCATCCGGGCTTGAATTGCTGACACGGACTATTACGCCCAGGTATCAACGCGAGCACCTCATTAGAGGAAAAATGGGGGCGTGTCAGAGTACACACATCTTTGAACTGTCGAGCCTCTGAGGAAGGAGTAATAATCTCTGAAACGCGTCGGGCTCATTGACACGTCAAGCTGCGAATTGTATCGGCGTGTGGTGCACGTTTCTACCGAATAAATGGCTTTCAGCTTGCTGCAGTGTGAATACGTCCTTAAAATCGATGGGCAACCTTGAGCTTTCATATTATGTGTGTTTTAATATATATATATATTCCACGTTATAGTTAGATCAGGTAACTATAACTTGCGCGCCCACAATAAACTGCTGATGACGTCACATAGTACATCACTCATGACATGGTCAGTGACATCACTCATGACATCAATGATGACATCTGAAATTACACATTGTGGATTGCGGTCGCGCAAGTTATAGTTACCTGATCTAACTATAACGTGGAATTTCATTGGTTTTTTACGAGTGAAATGTACAGCTAACTATAACATGTGTGAAACCTATGGTTTTTTAAGTGAATTTGCAAGGTTTTGTAAATGCTAAGTTATATATTTATTTTTGATTTTTTTTTCTGGTTTTTCACTATGCGCACACCCTGCGCGCACGGTGCGCTTCGCGGAACGTGCGCACGCTGTGGGCACTCGGTGCGCTTCGCGCACCGAGCGCCCACGTTGCGCAGTCCATGCCGTGCGCGCCTCGCCTTTTTTTACGCAGTAACATTTGTTTTTTTCTCCCTTGTGGGACATAAATGTGATTGTTACTTCTTTATTTTTATTTTTTTTTGTTTTTTTGCCGTGCGCGTACGGTAAGCTTACCGTACGCGTACCCCGCGATTTTTTTTTAAAATTATTAAATTTATTTTCGTACTTTTGGGTCCTTCTTGGACCCCCTGACAAACACTAGGGGGTCTGCAACTCTCTTCGTTGCCCCCGTTTCACGTTCCCCACCTTTGTTTCTCAGTGCGAGAGACAGAAAATGGCGGCCGACACTTCCTGATTTCGACCGATTCGAATGTTTACAGTCATGTAACCACCAATCAGAATTGAGCTCGCGCACGGCACCGTACGCGTACGGTAAGCTTACGGTAAGCCCACGGAGCGCGCTTACAGATATATATATTGATTTAAATGCTATTTTCTCAGGACCTACTGAACAGATTTACACCAGACCTACAAAAGGCACATCCTTGACCTGAGGACTACCTCTCTGCCAAATTTCAAGTAATTCTGTTCAGCCGTTCGGGCTGTAGCTGTGTCTAAAGGTCCTATGGAAAAATGCATGGGGAAAACGCGTTTTGGGACCCCCCTTTTTTCTCAGCCCCCGCTTGACGAATCCCCCCGAGACTTTCAGGGTAGGAGCGGAGCGTAGCGCCCCATTAGTTTTGAAAATTTCGCGAGGATTCGTCGACCGGCGCCAAAGTTATTCCAAATAGAATGTTGAGGATTTTCTATGGAAACACGGTCCTACCTATAACTATCTTTCTTTTATAATTCGCCGGCTAGCGCCGCCGCTGCTACGCACCACCTGCCAACGGGCCGAGACTCCGGAAGGAGCAACTTTTGTGTGGAATATCTATCTATCTATCTATCTATCTATCTATCTATCTATCTATCTATCTATCTATCTATCTATCTATCTATCTATCTATCTATCTATCTATCTATCTCTCTATCTCTCTATCTCTCTATCTCTCTATCTCTCTATCTCTCTAACTCTCTAACTCTCTAACTCTCTAACTCTCTACCTCTCTACCTCTCTACCTCTCTACCTCTCTACCTCTCTACCTCTCTACCTCTCTACCTCTCTACCTCTCTACCTCTCTACCTCTCTACAGAGATATAGAGATATAGATATATAGATATATTTATTTATTTATTTTTCATGAAAATAATCAAAGATTACAGGGACTTTATAGTTAGGAAATAAATTTGAAAAATCCTTGGCATTCACTGGCGAGACCAAAGGTTACATGGATGTTATAGTTAGAAATAGAATTTAAAAAACCTTAGAAATTCACTGGAGGAAACCAAAGGTTACAGGGATGGTATAGTTAGGCTCAGATTTCACTCATATAAAACAATAGAAATGCAGCAGTTATAGTTACCTCAGCTAACTATAACTTATGCCCACTCAGTGCACTGCTTATGACCTCACATATGAAATTGTCAGGTCATGAAATTGTCAGCAACATCACTCATGACATCACTGATACCCTACCTAACACCTCCTAATTTTAACAGAGCATAAAGAAAGGAGGACACATTGTATGTGCTATCATTGGTGTTTTCTGAAAATGGCTGCAGCATCAACATCTGCTCTAGGAGAAGATCCTGTTCTTCTACATGAGGAGGACTCTATCTATCTGTCTATCTGTCTCTCTATCTCTCTAGATGTATAGATGTATAGATATATAATATATTTATTTTTCATGAAAATAATCAAAGATTACAGGAACTTTATATTCAGGAAATAGTATTTGAAAAACCTTAAAAATTCACTGGTGAGTCCAAAGGTTACAGGGATGTTATAGTTAGAAATAGAATTTAAAAAAACCTTAGAAATTCACTGGAGGAAACCAAAGGTTACAGGGATGATATAGTCAGGGTCAGATTTCACTCATATAAAACTATAGAAATGCAGCAGTTATAGTTACCTCAGCTAACTATAACTTATGCCCCCTCAGTGCACTGCTTATGACTTCACATATTACACCACTCATGACATTGTCAGCAACATCACTCATGACATCACTGATACCCTACCTAACACCAGGCTTCAGTGTATGACGAAACGTCAACCGCCAAGTAGTGTATCCATTAAGGACGCCTTGTCTCTGATGTCATCCATTCCCATGTCTGTGTGCAGCATGTGTGTTGCAAGCAAGGAAGGGTGGGTAGGGAGGAGGTGAAGGGTCAGGGAAGGGGGAAGGCGGCGGGATCAGGGTACAAACAATATCAACTGTTGCCCAACTTAGCTCTCTGTTGCTTCCCGGTGCTAATTTTCTGTTTTACTGATCGGATCAGGTTTAAGTCCCTCCTTTTCCATCAAATATTGTGTACTTGGCCAATATATGTGTGATAAGTTATTAGCTCTTGTGACCGCTTGCCCATTGGGTCGTACATGTGTCCCTGCTATGCTTCATGGCTCGTGGTGGCTTGTGTATCATCATTGCCCTTGATGAGCACCTGGGGCTCATTATTTGCCTGCCAGGCGGTAGTGAAGTCTAGGAGAATTGCATCCCATGCAGATGCCACCGTGAGTTTGCAGACCCCCAGCCTATACTCCTGATATAGAACGACGCTCTCTGCTTGCGCCCAGGTAATTAATGAGTGAAACCAGGCTTGAGTGAGGACTCCAGACGCTTCCAATGTTTAGTAATCAAATGTTTAGCAATGTGCATCTAAAGTATTTATTTATTTTGGCTGGTGTCAGGTATGCCCTGTGTATTATAAAATTCTGTATGAGGCGAAATCTGGCATGTCTAGGGATGTGTGTAGGCCATTCCGGAATAGCCTCCCATTCTTTGGTCTGTACATGGCCTTTGAAGATCAGAGTCCCAGTGCTGTCTGAGAGATGTCAGCGGTTGCTCCGCATGCGTTCTCAATAAGTCAGCGAACCATTTGATGAGGATTCTCCCCATTCCCAACACATGCATAAATTGGAGGGCTCCAGAGGGTGCTGTGAGACAAAGGTGCCTCCAGTTGAGTTTCGGGGTGTCTAACATATGTGATGGTGGTTCGAGAAGTGATATCAGTCTTCCAAACAGCTTATTTGTGTGTCAGAGAGGCAATGGGCATAGGCCCGGCAAGACCCCCGGCCCCTGCAAAGGTTTGCCACCTGTCACACGACTGTGTTTCCAATGCAGAATCAGGTGCGGTTTCAGTCCTCTGTGCCCGCTGGAGACCACGCGCCTATCCCAGTATGGCTGTATAATTGTATGGCCTGTTGCTGGTATTGGTCCCTTCAATGAGGGAAACCAGGACACAGAGCCTTTCCCGGCATTTATCACAGTGGATCCCACCGTGATTTTTCGCGAGGAAAGGAGAGTGTTTCAAACGGTCCCAGCCATGGGTGGCTCTGTATGGGTTGCGGGGTCAAGACTGCCGTGCAGTCACAGGGGCCCCCAGTGCGCTCTACTTCAGTGGCAGTGTCGGGAAGGGCAGCGATAGTGTACGTGGTCCAGAGTTGGTCGGTGAGGCGGCACTCCAGGCGTCACTCACACGGTGTGAGGCCCACAGGCCTAGACTCGATAAGACCCTTGGGCCTTTGCTATTCTCATCCTCCCCTCTCCTTACCTGGTCTGCTGGGTTGATTTCAGATGCTATCCGGGTTCCTTGGACCCACGGAGCACAGAACGTGGTGCAGCCCCACTAATATGTCTTCCAGTGCTAGTTAGGCTTTACATCCTCAGTGCTTGCTGCATAGGCCTCTCTGCAAGGCGTATCTCCCACTGCAGCTCAGGTCCGGTCATCACCTCGGTCCGATCTGAATTCTCGAGCCGGCCCTCATATGTTAACCACTGGCAGCAGAGGCAGGTCCTAGTGGATCTTGCGCTGCATTTCAGGCTTGCTACTTGAGCCTAGGCCTTATAGGTTGAGGCCCTGTTCCCGCATAATGTTTTCTGTGTTGTTTCAGGTGCTTCTTCAGCAGTGCCCACACTGGGACGGGGAATCCCACTTTCCACTGTATGAGAGGTGTAAATTATTGCTGGAGAGGCTTCACTTCCGGTCTCCAGTACATCTGCTCCATGCGGCCTCCAGCAGTGTCATGGCCAGCCCACCATACGGGTTTGAGTGTCAGTTACCTCACATCTACCAGGTCGCCGCTTTTAAGTTAATAATCGACTCCACAGCAGCCCAGTGCTATTTGGTATACATGGGGTTTATCTGGGCGTGTGGATGGCGCCGCGGGCTATTCCATTAGAGCGGATAACAGGACAGAGATGTGGAGCGCCTCTAGAGTACGTCCGCCATCTTGGCTGGTTAGCAACACCCCCCTCTTTGCTCTATTTTGGAGCTTGATAACAAGTTCATTTATATGAAACTAGTTTTGAAACAGTTCTGTACCATGTATTGTGGGTGCAATAATTCTTTTAAAATAATGTTCCCCTTTATAATCTTGCCACTTAATAAAAAATGAGCTGTGTTTCTCCTTTTATTAATTTACTGAATATATGGTGTACAAGTGTCTCTGTGGGTGTGTCAGTGTATGTTTGAGTGAGTATTGGGGTGTATGAGTGTATGTATGATTGTATGTATGTCTGAGTGACTCAGTGAATGCATTAGTGTTTCCTTGAGTGTGACAGTATATGTATGAGCGTGTCCTCAGGTATCTTAGTGTATCAGTGAGTGTTTGAGAGCCTCAGTGAATACATCAGTGGGTATTTTGGTGTATCAGTATATGCATGAGTATGTCCTGGGATGTCTAAGTGTATGTATTAGTGAGTGTTTGAGTGAGGCAGTGAATGCATCAGTGTATGTCTACATGTGTCAGTATATATATGAGTGAGTTCTGGGGTGTCTTAGTGCATGTATGACTGAGTGTGACAGTGAATGCATCAATGTGTGTTTATATGTTTTAGTATGTGAATGAGTGTTTGCCAGGGTGTCTCAGTATATGTATGAGTGAGTATCCGAGTGTGTAGATGAATACATCAGACTATTTGCTTGGCTGTATTAGTTTATATATGAGTGTCTCCCAGGGTGTTTGAGTGCATGAGTGAACGTTTGAGTCAGTCAGTGAATGAGTTAATAAACCTGCTTGGCTGTATAAGTGTATCTATGAGTAAGTGTTGTGGTGTCTGAGTGTATGTATGAGTAAGCGCGGTCATATGGAGTAAACGTAACTCCTTGTGAAAATCCACTCGCTCTATAGGTGCCTCATCTGCACTGGAGCCCACATTGGAGCTCACCTCACAATCGCTTGCTCTTTCATTGATGCGGTTATCCGTTTACTCTTTCATCCTTCGTTGGTCAAATGTTTCTGCAAAGTATAGATGTGACAATGTTGGTAGTCAAGCCTTTCTCTTGCGAACTTGAATGCTCTTCTCTCCATTATCTTCTCCTCACATTCATGTAGGATTTTCTCCATTTTAGATGGTTGGTCCTTTACTGCTGTAGCATCCTTATGCTTCTCCAGCTCTCTCATGATTGTTTCCACTATTGCAGTTTGTTGTTCCATCTTTCTTTTAGTGTGCCTGATTAACATGTGCATTAGTTTTATTGAGCACTGCTCTGTACTGTTACACCATTCTTTGATGAGGTAATCATCCATGTCCCCATACATTGGTAACAGCATTATTCGCAACCACCTATGTACTCTTCTATGCTCAAGGTACTTCATCAAGGCGATCATTTCCCACCATTGTATATACATAAATAGGGTTTATACTTACTGCTAGAAATGGGGTCTCTAGTTGGCAGTGGTTTGCACCCTGCCCAAATAGTGACCTTTCTTTATTTTGGACAAGGGAGTTGACACAGCTAAGATAGCCCCTGCTCACCCCTTTGGTAGCTCTGCACAATCAGTTAGACTTATCTCAGAGGCAATGTGTAAACATTGTACATAAACACAGCAAACACAGTGAAGACACCACAAATGCATCCACACCAGTTTAGAAAAATAGGCAATATTTATCTGAATAAAACAAGACCAAAAACGTCAAAAATCCAACATACACAGTTAAAGTTATCACTTTTCAAAGGTTAAAATAGTTTCATCCACAGAAATCAATAGATGCGTTTATTTTGCACTAATTACCTTGTATGCCTCAAAGCTCAAAGGCAATGCAAGACTCAGGGGAACTGAGGCACCAGAAAAGCAAAGTGATGCATTGGTTCCTTACTCCCAGGGGAGGTGGGGCGTCCATTCCTTATTGCTATGTAGGGGAGGTGATGCATCTGTTCCTTACTGCTACGCAGGGGAGATGATGTATTGGTCCCTTAATGTCAGGGGAGGTGATGAGTCAGTTCCTTTCTGGAAGGGGAGGTGATGCATCAATCTCTGGACACCTGGCCTCTGTTCCCTTCTGCTGGGCAATGTCGCTGAAGAAATCAGAACCCAGGGACGATGCGTTGAAAACCCAGATGCGCTGCGTCGATATGACCACGGTGATGCAGGCGCTGCATCGATTCCACATCTGCAAAGCAGGTGCTGTGTCGGATTTGGAGCGGGGGGTCACAGACTTTGGTGATGCAGTGCTCAAAACTTACTCTGTGGGGGTTATTCTTATACGCTGCCACGGAAAGCTCAGGCCTGCAGTGAAAGCTGTGGTCTGTGCCAATCGGGAACCACGCTCCGGTGCTGGCAGCCGTGATGCATCGAAGTTTGTAGCAATGCGTCAATAAAAACAGACGTTGGGAGTCGATGAGTAAATGTTCTTCTTCAGTTCACCAGATTCTGCTCCCAAGACCCCAGGAACTGGATTTGGCACCACTTGACAAGCCAATACTGTGGGAAGAGGTGCCCAGGCACTGTTAGGTGAAGTCTTTGATGACCCTGAGACTTCTTAACAGGAGAAAGCACACACAAGCCCTTGGTGAACCTTGGAAGCAGGATACAATTTCCTGTCCTTTCACTCCCAAGATAGAAGCTGCAAGCAACATGCCAGCACAACATAGCAAAAGGCAAAGTGGCAGTTCCCTCCTACAGTATCCAGCTCTTCTTCCTGGCAGAATGCCCTTAGTCCAGAAGTGTTCTGATTTAAGAGATTTCAGTAATTTTGTGCTACGTCTAATCGAAGCCTGGGAGTTAATGTGAATAAAGTGTTAGGTAAAATAACAGAAAGCCAGGTGGATTCCTCTCCATGGGGTGGAGTGCTCGGGGGGCGCTGAAGCAATTTGGCTCCGAATCAGTAGACAAATGTGCCTAGCCCATACGTTGGACAGTGGTGCTGGCATAGAATCATTTTTCATGCTTACTGGGTACCTAGACGGTGCGTTTCTGACAGTATAACGTGGGTTTTCTTCCTCCCAGTGTAAGAATTAATCACAGTGGAGGGGATAGTACAGCCGGGCGAATACCAATCAGGATCACTGATTTCGCAGGGGTGCTTACCGGGGGAGCCTGCGAGGAGCATGGGCAAAGTAGAGGATGTGATTTAAGTAATGTGTGTTGTATCATGCCTCCACAAACAGTATCTGTCTCCCAATTTTGTTTTCATGTATGACCCATGGTGAGAGGAGACAGTGCTGTAAGACTCCGAACAGGACACAAGCGTCCCACAGCATAATGGCGAGGACGGAGCAGAGCACCAGGGCGTTTGTTGGAAGATTGCCGTCAGGGCGTACCGGGCGTCAGCCTCCCAGAAACACAGCTAGAGGTTGGTAGCCTAGCGCTTGAGTGGGGCAACAGCAAGGGCAGGCTGCACAGAGAGCAGCAGCAGGCGCAAAGGGCCGACATAAGGGATGGGGGAGCTGCAGGAATACAGAAGCCTCCCTGGCGGCATGGCGGAAACAAAAGGTGTATTGGGTTGGTTATGGAAACACACCGACAGGGCGGTGTGTAGAAGGAGGGCCACTCACTCTGGAATGCCTAACGCCTGACAAAAATCGGGGTAGCAATCGAGACGGCACTCTCAGCCCAGCCCCGCCAGACGGCAGGGCACAAAAGAGACTAGCAAGGTAGAGAGTTGGTGCCTAACTCCAGGGAAAGGCTACCCCAACACACAAAGGGGCATGGAAGACAACAAAGAACAATCTTCGAGCTGTCAGGGTGATTTATGACCCTAGGAGATGCAAATGAGCAAAAGACCAGTGATTTATGGCCGAACGATGATTTATGGCCAATGATTTATGATGATCCGGCAGAGTGATTTATGACAGCAAAATAATGGCCGGTTGCGGCAGAATGATTTATGACACCCGATGATTTATGACCCATGAGTTATGAAGTCCAATGACACCGAGTGATAACTAATTTGTGATCATGTATGATAATGATTTATGACCGGAATGTACAAATATGATGTATGTAATGAGTAATAAAAACTGCGGCCAACAACCACCTCAAAAATGCAATGACTTTGGCTGTGTTCGTAATGCAGATACACAAGTATGGTACAGTTCCCTGGAATGGGCGCAGTGCGGGGGTTATTATAATTGAACAGTGATGCGCCCTCTGTGGTGCAAGCAATGCGGAGTGGATTCAGATGTATGCTCGGTAGTGCAGAACAGACAAACCAGCTGCCTCGCCTATCCTTTGAATTTACGGTGTCCGGCACAGCGGTGCTAATAACATTTTGAGCCGGTGCTGCAGTTCAGCTGTGCCGGCTTGGAGCGTGACACACATGGCGCTCCCGCCCTCCCAGCCCGAGCGGCAGCCCGCGCCCGCCTGTCAGGAGAGCTCCGTTAACCAGTGGGAGACTGAACAAAGCGAAGCAGTAGGACGTTTCAAACGTGGAACGTTTGTGCAACTGCTGAAACTATCCAGGAAGCAGTTTGGCGATACCGTGTCCGGTTATGCAAACACCGACAGAACACCGGGCATAAGATAAACCGTGCAAAACGCTGAGAAGCCGCGAGCAGCGACACAAAGTACCCAAAGACAGAGGGAGCAGTGGGGGCTTTACCATACCTTACCGTCTATTTCTTAAGTATATTAACAACTCCAATTGCTCTAACTTTTGACAATGCGAGACCTATTGCATTGCAAATGCTTGTTTCCCTCCTCCTTTCTCTTTTGGGTGAAATTCTTTTCAATGCAACTTTCCACTTCCTTTAATCCCTGGTGTAGCGGTCGGTTTTGTTTTACTTCATTCCTTAGCGGATTCAGAGCCACAGCTACAGGCACAGATTGCATTATAGCCTTATAGCCCGCCGTAGCGGGCTATACCGGCTGTTAATGGCCCGCTGCAGCGTTAAAGGCCCGAGCCGAAGGCGAGGGACTTTAACAACAGCAGCGGGCCATTAACAGCGGTATAGCCCTGCTACGAAGGGTTATAAGGCTATTAGAACATTCTGCCACTAGAGGGCAGAATGTTCTACCAAAACAAAGCCCTTCAGGGAGCGCAAGGGGATTGAAATCCCCTCAGGCTCCCTGAAGTCTTTGTTCACAGCCAGAGCTGTGAACAAAGACAATCATTGGAATGTTGGAGCTCCGGGCTTATACCGGCCAGTATTAGCCCGGAGCGCTCCATTGTCTTCAATGGAGCTGCCAACGTTCCAATGTTCTAATAAAAGTTATTTCATAGGATTGTGACTTATTTTCAGTTTTTTCTGGCTTTCCGATTTCGCTGTCTCATTGTAATTCATGCATTTTACACATTGTAATGTATACATGTTTGCAAGAGAAGTATCGTATCACGAATCAAATTCATTAAAATAGATAATGCAGCTCCAATAAACCTTTCTGGACATCTGTCAATTAGAAGAAAATGTGGTTTCTTGCCTGGTTGTTTTTCTTTGCAGTCAATCATTTTTTGACAGTTCTATGGTCAGTCGCTCTTGCGTTTTTGCGTGAATATTCAGTTGTTCGCATCCAGAAACAGATAAATGGGCAGCAGTACTTTCCCCTTCAGTGTTATATATAAAAACAAAATAAACTACTTCATAAAATATTATACTCTTCCGCTCAAGCTATCCTTCTGGCATTGGTTGAATTTTGATTGGCTGGAAGCATCTTGAGACCAGGGGGAAAGAGACAGTTGTGAAATAGAGCATGACAAAAAAGTGAGACATGATGTGATCTGAAAATGACGTGCCAATGGTGCAGGGGAAGCGATGCAACAGCTGAGACAGGGAGTGACAGAGCGGAGAGTAAATATATGTTTATGATAATATATCCACTGCAAGGGCTGGGGGTGACGCTATGGGCCCGTGACAGATGAAATGTATGAATTCTTATCAAGTGTAGTGAAAACCAGGCATTTCTATCACAATTAGAAAAAGGTCTTTATTACACTTTAGTGTCCAAGTTGCAATCCTCCTAGTGCCGTCTCTGAACCTTCCTGGGACTGGCGTTAAAATTATAGGCTGGTTCGTGAACATTTTTTTAAATACAAGTTTATAAAATGTTGGGAATGCAAATGTTGGGGCCACTCCCTCCGTTTAGAAACCCACAGATACTTTGTGGTATTGCAGCTGCCCTTTCTGCTTTTGAGTAACCAACACATACCGAAATGTTTACAAAACCGATGTGTCTTTACCAGTAAGCACATTTCATGGGGTTTGGTGTTACATAGCATGGTTAATTTGTACAGGGAAGCTATGTCACTTTAATGTTTGAATTCTTTTCAGTTCAAAAAACTCTGTGTAGATTTTGAGATGTACATGTTCATAAATGATACGGTACCATAGTAAGAACTATAATAGTACTGATAAAGTTCTTGGTCCCACAGTTGTTTCCATTTGATAACGCTCAAAAAATAGTATGTGGTTTTATGTCATAGAGAAGCAGCAAGCTCCCTTACGAGGATGAATGGATTATTGACCTGTGATCCAAAGAATCCCATGAGAAGCCTTTACATAAAAAAGGAACATGCTATATATTTAAGAACATATGGAAACATTTTTATATTAGGTGAAAATGGCAGTTAAAACATTCCATTTTAAATCAACAAAACCACTGAAATTCAATAGTTAGAATTATTACCAGTAGCTGTAATTCTTGCCCAAAAGTAACTATAAATGCAGCCAGGACCTGTTCCCAGTCCTCCTCGCCTCACGGGTGCATGGATGACTATGTCATGTAACACTATAAGGGTGTCATTTTAAGTAAGACAGACCTGCTGGTTTTGTCAAAGGGTCAGAACACCAAACTATAAAAAGCAGCGGGCATACTGGCTTTATCAAGGGGTCAGCACAGGAACATACATAAAGCAAACCTATTGGGTTTGGCAAAAAGTCACCAATAACTGTGATCAAGTGTAGATTTTATGTGATTGTAACAAGCTACTTTCAATAAATCAATTTAAAAAAAAAAGATTATACATGTCTTTGAGTCTGTTTTTAACATTTTCAAGACCACAAAGTGAAGCCATAGAACCAGCCACAAGGGGTCTTTGAAGTCCAGCTGAGGAGCATACAGCTTTAGCTCAGAGTGCTTGAAAAAATATTGTAAGCTTGTCTGGGTTCATGGATTCAATGACCCAGAAGACTTGTTGTGTTTTTGTAAATCTTGCTGTGTGCTGCTGTGCTCCCTGCAGCACTCCGGAACATTAATAAAAATTATTTGTGGTACCCCTACCTACTTCTTCAAGGTGCACCACCAGGATTACAAAATATTACTAAAAAACCTTCACGGGGCATTATGGGGAGATCCTTGCCCGGAGCAGTTAATAATAAATTTGCGGCTTCTGCCACCCTGTTATTCTTTTATTTGTTTTTCTTTTAAAATTTGGGGATGTAAGGTGTGCTCCAGGGCCCCAATGGCCCATGCCAGCTATCCCAGCCATCACCCATTGTTGGTGCTGGCGGGAGTTGAATTTAACATTTGCCATGCCAAATATCCCTTACCCTGTCCCTGTATGTTTTCTTTTACTTTATTTGAGGACAGAGGTCTGAGTCCTAAATTAACTGCCTCTACATCTTTGTGGATGTGTTGGCAGCCAATCAAATCTTTAAATCACTCGGATTCCCGGATCCTGCATGGAGTGCTGTATACAGAAATGTTGAACCTTAATTTCTGAAAAACGTCTCAACAGGTTTACACTAAATCACCAAAAGCAGGCTTTGTGGACCAAGATCTAGCTTTCTGGCAAATCTGGTGTAATTTCGATGAGTTGTTCTAGCTGTAGCTGTGTCTAACATTATCATGAAAAATTGCATGGGTAAAAGTATTTGGGCACATCTTTATCTCACCCCCACTTGACAGATCACTTTGAAGACTTCCTGGAAGGAGCTGAGGTGGTTGAGACTTGTTTTTAAGTTTCATGAAGATTCCTCACACAGCGCCAAAGTTATAAGCCAACTAAACAATACTTTTCCTATGAAAACAGGGCCATAACTATAAGTATCAAGTGGTGGTGGCCACTCTGCAGTTATAGTTAGGGTTACCAGAGATAGGAATGCCTTGAAATTTTCACCATTATTGACTTTGAACCCGTTTGACAAATCTCCAAGAAACTTTCCACACCTATTGTTTTTTCTACATTGGTGGAGAATGGAAAGTTGCAATGATTGGTCAAGGGGGAGCAAAGATGAAAGGGTGGTCCCAAAACGTGTTTGGGCACCATGCAAATCTCTATAGACTTTGTACTCCAGCATAGTGGCCAAACGCTCAGCTGGATTTCCATGAAAAATGGCAAGATTATAGATTATGGTGTGCAGATGATCCTTTTTGGTGATACAGGTAAGTATATTTTATGTTATAAGGCATTTAAATGTAGTGATATCTGTTTTCACTGTAGTTTCACGCAAGGTAGCTCAATTTCATGGTAATTCGCCAAACTACTGCAGGACATAGCGATAACAAGACATTATGTAATTGGCGAATTACTGCCGTTACAAAAGTTAAAGGTTCAGTGTTGTTTTAATGCCACTTTCCCTGTGTTCTGGGTTAGCACCTTAGATATAGATAAGTATTAGGTTTCCTAATTTTTCCTCACCTATTGCCACTTAAAGTGGCAATAGGTAGGGAAAATTATAAGTTTCGATATATTTAAAGAAAAATGTACAGAGTGCCGCGGTACTGCCTTAGAATTATTGCAGTACTTAAAAGAAAAAAGAAAATGTTAAACATTTTTAAATGCACTGCAATGCAATATATTTTACAAACATAGTATACTATGTTTAATGTTTAACATATTTAGTTCTTTATAAAAAAAAGTCTATGGAGTGCCACAGTAATACCTATAAGTTACAGCACAACTTCAAAACAAATGTAAAAAAACGAGCGATACTCAGTCAAGTGTCGAAAAGTATATAGAAAATATAAATGACATGACTGCCTTTCACGTTTTGTTAAGACCGCGATTAGCCAATCAGATACTGCCTTCTCACCTACATGTACAGCGGTATACTGCAAAGTTATTGTGGTAAACCGCAACACAAGATACAGCTAGTGTTTTAAAACGGTTACCCCTGCTACCAAAAAATAACATCTGCACCTCTGTTCCTACCACATTACATCAACATCTATTCAACCACTTTAATGCTACATCTGTTTCAAGTACAGCACTCCACTCTACGACACTTCACTCTGTGCCACTCCACTCTACACAATTACACTCTACACCACTCCACTCTGTCAGTTTTCTATGTCACACTAGTCTACGCTTATCCACTGTATGCCAATCCACTCTACCTCACTCCACTCCACTGTACGCTATTACACGCCATGCCATCCCATGTTACGATACTCCAGTCTAGGCCACTCCACTGTACAGCACTGCACTCCAGGTTATTCCACTCTATGTCACTCCAGTGTACCCCAGTAACACACCACACTACAACACTCTATGCTTTTCCACTGTACATACTTCAGTCTGCGCTATTCCACTATATGGCTCTCCACTTCTACTTGATGCTCCTACACTGAATGTTATTCCACTCTACATCACATTACAGTATGCTACTTCATTGAATTGCACTCCACTCAAACCCAATCCACTCTACACCACTCCACTCTACGCCTCTCCACACAACTCTAGTATATGCTATTGCATGGTACACTCTGGTCTGCTCCAATCTACAACACTCCACTCTACAGTATTCTACTCTACACCACTCCACTGTTTGCCTTTCTACAGTATGCTATTCCACACTTCGCCAATCCAGTCTACACCATTCTAGTCTATGCCACTCAGATGTACAGTATTCCACTCTGCCACTCCACTCTACATGACTACGTTTTACACTTTTACACTGTACAGCATTACATGGTAGGTACCTCACTCCACTCCACGCACTCCTATATGTATATGCCTCCCCCACATAAGCCACTCCACTCTACACCAGTTCACTATACTCCACTCCACACCTCTGTAAGCTTCTCAACTCTACGCTATTCCACTCCACGGTACTGTATGCCACTCCAATATACACTAGTCCGCTCGATGCTAATCCACTCTATGCTAATCCACTCTATGCTAATCCTCTCTACACCAATCTACTCTATGCCAATCCACTCTACACCAATTCTTTCTTTGCTAAACCACTCAATGCCAACTAACTCTACTTCACTTTACGCAGCTCCACTCTATGCCAATCCACTCTATCTGGGCTATTGCACTCTACGCCAATCTAGTCTATGCCAGTCCACTGTACAACATTGCACTGTATGGTACTTTACACTTTTCAACTCTTTGCCATTCCATTCTAAGCCACATCACTCTGTTCCATGACACTCTACGCAACAATGTTCTATGATACAACACTCTACAAATCAACACTGTACGACATCGCACTATACCCCACTCAAGTGCATGCCACTCAGTCTCCGCCACTCTACAACCCACCACTCCACTGTATGAAACTCTGCGCCCCTCCACTCTTGCAAACTCTTCTCCACTGCTACTTCACTGTACAACACTATACTGCAGTCTGACACTGTATAACACTGTAGTTCACTCTATGCCACTCTACTACACTCCGCTCCACTCTGACGCTCTACATACCTCCTATATGACACTACACCACATTTGCTCCACTGTACTCTATAACACACTATAACAATTCATACCAATTTACTTCACTCTATGCCACTCCACTGAATGGCACTGTTTGCCAGGCAACTCTACAAAACGTTGTTGCTCAGATATGAATTTACCTTAAAAAAATGAAAACACAAGAGGCTTTTGGCAAAAAAGGAACAAGTTGGTTTAATGAAACGCAGCAGCCAGGAGAGTACCGACAGAGTGCATCTGAAGAAAGTGTCTCTGTACAAAGTTTCGGCTGACAATATATACATCTCATGAGGTACAGTAAACCGATTCTGCATTTTTGAAAAAGTTTCTTAGTCATAAATAACAAGTTTGGGATTTGATAAGGGACACAGATGGTTCTCAACCTCAGGGGGAGCTAGTGTGGGCCAGTGAGTATGTGTCCAGTTGGCTGGTGTGGGGAGCACGTGATCACTATGTTTGGTGTGCATGGTATGTCCTGATTGGCTAAGTATTTCTATTTACATGTGGCATCTAGCTTTGTGGTATTTTTAGGGAACGCATGCCCCTGGCCAAATGTGCTTTATTTGGGCTAATTTCCTGGGACCTGTTTTTGGTGTGACTGTCTTTCGGATCAGTCAGGGTTTTCCCTGGGTGCACATTTGTCTTTGGGCTAAGTGAGACCCCACCTGTTACCTGCCACTCGATAGGTGTGGGTTGGGGTCACAAGGCCTGTCATGATCATGTATCTCTGGCTTGGGGTTGATGGAAAGTTCACCTTGGGTGAATCCAACAGCAATTATACACGTTCTTTAGAGCTTCTACAAATAACGTGGCGGTCAATAATATAATTTTTACCGACATTATCAATATTGAGCCTACAGTTGTCATAGCATGCATCAACATTGTTTTTACTAATATTGACATTATTATAGGTGCCTGGATCATGGCGTACATTGACATTGTTTCTATTGTTATTGACATTGTTATGCATGCACAACACTCTCTATACAAATCCACCTTACTACACTGTATGGCACTGTGCAACACTGTACTCCATTGTATTACTTTACTCTCCACTGTACATGCTCTAGTCCACTCTGCAAGACTTCCCAACAGTCTGTGACACAGCACTCCTCTCCACTGTACGTGACAACACTCCCATTTAATGACACTTTACTCAGTGTTACGCTACACCACTCCACACTACTCAACTCTACGACACATGAATCCACTCTACTCGACTCTGCCCCAGTCTACTTCACTGCATGACACTTTACCTCACTCTATGCCAATGTACAACAATCCACTCTATGTGCTCCCGAGTAAAACACCCTACTCTACTCTATGCAACTCCAATCTACAAAACTGTACTACACTGTATGCCACTCTGACACACTACTCCACGCCCATCCCCTCTATGCTACCAACTGTACTATAATGTAGGACACTTTAGGACATGCCAATCCTCTCTATGACATGCCACTTCACTATTTGACACCACTCTGCTGTAAAACACTGTCCTTCACTGTACCTCCGTTCACTGTATGATACTTCACTGTATCACACTACAGTGCATAAGACTCTCTGCCACTCTACTGTAAGACACTCCACTCGACAACACTAAATTATACAAAACTGTACTTCACTGAAGGCCACTCTGACACTACATTGTTGAACACCCTATTTCACTTTATGCCACTGTACGTCACTCTAGTCGACAACACTCGACTCCACGGCACTGCAGTTAACACCCCACTGTGCGACACTCAACTGTAGTGCACGACACGCCCCTGCACAATACAACACACCACTCCACTCTACAGTACATGATGCCACTTAACTGTACAACACTTAACTCCCCTGTACACTACACCACCCCACTCTACTCCATTCCACTCCATTCCACTGTACAACACTGCACTCTAGGACAGTTTACTCTACGGCACTGTCCTCCACTATACTCAATGGAAGGGCACTCAACACTACGATTTCAAACACATTTTTATAAAAAAATAAAAACCATGTAAACTCATTGAAAAAACAAAGGTTAAAGCTTAGTTATAGTTGGAAAAACTTTTTTTTCCCTATACAAAGCAAACATAAACTACAGAAACCTTTAAAAAAAATAATAAGCATGTGTTTCAAATCATAGAGTCCAGTGTCAAAGAGTGGAGTGTCATACAGTACAGTGGAGGAGAGTGTTGTAAAGTCTATTATCGGAGAGTGGAGTATTTGTAGATTGAAATAAAGTGGAGTAGGGTGGAATTGCATATTGTACAGTGTAGTAAAGTTTTATATAGTGTAGTGGCATGGTGTCTCTTATAGTGGAGTCAAGTATTGTAGACTGGAACAGCGAGTTGTACAGCAGACTGGCATGTCATACAGTAGAGCATGGTGTAATACACTGCCATACACTGGAGTAAAGTGTTTGAGAGTGGAGAAGGGCGAAGTCGAGTGTCGTCGAGTGGAGTGTTGTAGAGTACAGTGAAGGAAAGTGTCATAGAGTGGAGTGCCTTGTCATATAGTTGAGTGACGTTTTGTAGATAGGAGTGGAGTAGTGTGTCACCAAGTGTCGTACAGTGTAGTACAGTGGCATAGAGTTGGACGGGCATGGAGTACAATCTAGTGTCATACAGTGGCAAGAGTGTGGTACAGTATTGTAGAGTGGAGCTGCATACAGTGGAGCAGAGTGTCAGACAATAAAGCGGTGTAGAGGGGAGTATGGCACAGTGGTTTAGAGTGGTGCAGAGTGGAGTAAAGTGTAGTAGAATGGAGTATAGAGGAGTGAAGTACACTGGAGTAGAGTGGAGTAAAATGTCATAGAGTGGACTGGACTGGAGTGGCGTGTCTTGGACTACAGTGGTATGGAATGCAGCAGAGTTGCAAATTGGAGTACCATGTTGTACAGTAGAGTGTATTGGTATCAGGAAGTGTTGTAGACTACAGTAGAGTACAGTGGCATACAGTCTAGTTGAGGTTTGTGGAGTGGTTTGCAGTGCAGAGTTGTAGAGTGGATTTGCACACAGTGTTATAGAGAACAATAGCATGGAGTGCTGTTATAGAGTTGAGTAGAGTGGGGTGGAGTGGAGTGGCATACAAAGAGTTGTGTACAGTGCCGTATAGTGGACTATGGTATTGTAGTACCAAGTCGAGTGGTGTAGATTGGAGTGTTGTACAGGGGAGTGGAGTAGAGTGTAGTAGTGAACGGTGGAGTGGCATACAGTGGAGTGGTGCACAATGGAGTGGTGCACAATGGAGTGGGATAGAGTGTAATACCATACAGTAGGGAGGCATATAGTAGAGGAATGTCCAATGGAATAGTGTAGAATGCAGTGGCATACAGTGAAGTGCGGTAGAGTGGAATACTATACAGTAGAGTGGTGGAGACTGAAGCTAGGTACGGTGTAATAGTGTAGAGTTAAATGGTGTCCAATGTACTTGTGTAGGGTAAAGTAGTGTACAGTGGAGTGCTGTGCAGTGGCACAGAGTGTAGTACTGTCATAGAATTGAGTAGAGTGGAGTGCAGTTGCATAGAACGAGTTGCGTACAGTGTCATGTAGTGGACTAGGGTATCATGGAGTGTTGTACAGTGGCATGCAGTATAGTACCGTGTTGTACAGTGGAGTGTAGGGGTGTAGACTGAAGTAAAGTGTCCCTGAGTGTCATACAACATAGTAGAGTGTTGTAGAGTGGAGTTGCGCAGAGTAAAGTAATGTGTTAAACAGTGGAGTTGTCTAAAGTGGATTGTTGTACAGTAGTATAAAAAGACGTAAAGTCTTGTACAATAGAGTCAAATGGAGTGGGAGAACATAGTGTGTAGTTAAGTATTATAGAGTCTATTGGCGTGTCATAGAGTAGAGTAGCGTAGGTAGTAAACTTTTATAAATTGGAATGGGGTCTTGTAAAGTAGATTGGAGTGCTCTGTCATAGAGTGTAGAACAGTGTTTTATAGTGGAATAGAGTGTTGTATAATGAAGTGTACGGTCATAGAGTGGAGATCAGAGTTGGACAGTGGAGTGTACAGGGATACAGTGGAGTAGAGTGCCATAAAGTGTAGTAGACTTTTATTGAGGGGATTTATAGAGAGGCGATCAGAATGTCGTACAGTGGAGCAGTGTAGAGTGGAGTGGCATATCTTGTAGTGGTGTAGAGTGTATTACCGTACAGTAGAGCAGCACACAGTGAAATGGCTTACAATAGAATAACATACAGTGGAGAGTAGAAGAGTGGAGTGCAATAGTGTACATTGGAGTGGTGTAGAGTGGATTAGCGTGGTGTGGCATACAGTGTTCAAAACTTTCATAGAGTGGAGCAGAATGTTGCACAAAACAGTGAACGGGCATAGAATAGAGTAAAAATGTAGACAGTGGAGTGTACAGAAATAGAGTGGAGTAGAGTCTAGTAAAGTGACATAAATAGCATAGAGTGGAGTGGTGTAGAGTGGAATAGCATATAGTGGAGTACCGTACTGTGGAGTAGTTCTAGAGTGAAGTAGCCTAGATTGAAATAGTGTATGGTGGAGTGTTGTACGGTGGAATGTTGTACGGTGGAGTGTTGTACGGTGGAGTGTTGTACGGTGGAGTGTTGTACGGTGGAGCATTGTACGGTGGAGCGTTGTACGGTGGAGCGTTGTACAGTGGAGGAGAGTATACTGGAGAGGTGTTGAGTTATGTAGTGTGCAGCTGAGTGACATACAGTGGAATAGCATAGAGTGGATTGGTGTAGGATGAAATAGCAGGCAGTGGAGTAATGTACAATGTAGTGGCATAGAGTGGAGTAGCCTAGATGGAAGTGGCATAGAGTGGAGTGGCGTAGAGTGGAATGATGTACTGTGGAGTGGCATAAAGTGTAATAGTGTACAGTGTGGTAGTGTACAGTGTGGTAGTGTACAATGGAGTGGGGTAGAGTATAATGACATACAGCAGAGTTCTGTACAGTGGAGTGACAAACAACGGAATAACGTAGAATGGAGTGGCATACAGTGGAGTGAGGTAGAGCATAGTTGACTGGTGTTCTATGGACTAACGTAGGGTGGAGTAGCATGTAGTGGAGTTAAGGGGAATACTGTCATAAAGTTGTGTGGTGCAGTGGCATACAAAGATTTGCGTACAGTGTTGTATGGTGTACTAGACTATGCATAGAGCTGTATAGAGTGGAGTAGAGTGTTGAACAGTGGCATACAGCATAGTACATTGTTGTATAGTGGAGTGTAGGGGTATAGACAGAAGTAAAGTGTCGCGGAGCATCATACAGTGTGGTAGAGTGTTGTACAGTTGAGTTACATAGAATACAGTAATGTGTCAACATAGTGGGTGAACATAGTGTGGAATAAAGTATAATAGAGTGTATTGGCGTGTCATAGAGTAGAGTTGTGTGGAATGCAGAGGCGTAGTATAGGTAGTAAACTGTTATAAACTGGAGTGGGGTCTCTTACGGTAGAGTGGAGTGTTGTCATAGAGTATAGAACAGTGTTGGATAGTGGAATAGAGTTTTGTACAATGGAGCGTACAGGCATAGACTAGAGTGGTGTGGAGTGCAGAGGCGTAGTGTAGGTAGTACACTGTTATAAACTGGAGTGGGGTCTCTTACAGTAGAGTGGAGTGTTGTCATAGAGTATAGAACAGTGTTGTATAGTGGAATAGAGTGTTGTACAATGGAGTGTACGGGCATAGATTGGAGTGTATAGTTGGACATTGGAGTGTACAGGGATAGAGTGGAGTAGAGTGCCATAAAGTGTAGTAGACTTTTATAGAGTGGAGTTATAGAGAGTGGATTAGTGTGTTGTAAAATGGAGTCGAGTGAAGTGGCATACACTGTAGTGAAGTAGAGTGAATTGCTGTAAAGTGGAGTAGCATTCAGTGGCATCGTGTACAATTGAATGGTGTACAGTGGAGTGTAGAAGAGTTGAGTGACTTCAAGTGATTCAAAATTCTGCAGCTAGGCTTCTATGCCACCTCCCCAAAAACTCTTCTACCTCTAGTGCTCTTCACAAACTTCACTGGCTTACGATTGCTAACCGTGTGAAGTTTAAAGCCCTGAGTTTTATGCATAAAATTAAAAGTGGCTCGTCGCCTAAATACTTACAATCTTTGGTCCATCCTTACATACCCTCTCGGGCACTGCGCTCGGCCTCCCAGGGCAAATTTATGGTGCCCAGAGTCAAATTGACTAGAATGGGTGGCCGCTCCTTTGCCTACTTAGGTCCAGTACTCTAGAATTCTCTTCCAATTGCCATTCACAAGGAACCCTCTTTCTTGAACTTTTGTAGATCTGTAAAAACTTGACTATTTAATCAATATTTACTCTTCTTTACTTTCAGGGTCCTCTGTCTGATTTTTTAGCGCTGGGAAACCCTAGGTGGGTAGCTGTGCGCTCTATAAAACTAACCAAATAAATAATAAAAATAAATAAAATGAAATAGCGTAGAGTGGAGTGGTGTACATTGGAGTGGTGTAGAATGGAGAAGGGTACAGTGGATTAGTGTGGAGCAGCATACAATACTGGAAACTGTCATAGAGTGGAGTAGAGTGCTTTAAAATAGAGTGTGCAGGCATAGAATAGAGTACAAATCTGGACACTGGAGTGTATCGGAATACAGTGGAGTAGAGTCTAGTAAAGTGGCATAGAGTGTAGTGGCGTTTTATGGAGTGGAGTAATCTAGAGAAGAGGAAAGTACACTGGAGTGGCATTGAGTTAAATAGTGTACAGTTGAGTAACATACAGTGGAATAGCGTAGAGTAGAGTGGTGTAGAGTGGAATAGCATATAGTGGAGTACCATACTGTGGAGTAGTTCTAGAGTGAAATAGCCTAGATTGGAATAGTGTGCGGTGGAGTGTTGTGCGGTGGAGTGTTGTGCGGTGGAGTGTTGTGCGGTGGAGTGTTGTGCGGTGGAGTGTTGTGCGGTGGAGTGTTGTGCAGTGGAGTGATGGCCAATGGAATAGTGTAGAATGGAGTGGTTTACAGTTAAGTGTGGTAGAGCGGAATACCATACAGTAGAGAAGTCCAATCGAATAGTGTAGACTGAAGTGGCGTAGAGTGAAGTGTCATACAGTGGGATAGCATAGAGGGAAGTACAGTACAATGGTGTATAGTGAAGTAGTGCGTAGTGGAGGCACATACGGTGTAGGAGCGTAGAGTGTAGTGGCATACAGTGGAGTTGCGTGTATAGTGTATTATAGAGTGAAATGGCATACAGTGGAATCTCATACAGTGGAGAGACGTAGAGTGGAGTGGAGTGGCGTAGAGTGGCATAGGATATGGTGGAGTGGCATAGAGTGGTGTCGCTTGAATAGAGTGGCGTAGAGTGAATTGTGTACACTGGAGAGGCGTGTACTGGAATACCATAGAGTGGAGTGGAGTGGAGTACAGTGGAGTGGCATACGGATGTATTTGATATTTAGCAGCAAATGTAGATTATGATGTAAGACAAAACAGCAAATTGAGCTGCCTTGCATTTCTCCAGATTTGAATCCAAGGTAGTGTCTCATGATTAGGTCTCACCTACAGTGTTGTCAAAAGACCTGTTCTAGACCAGTGTTTCCCAATCTGGGGTCCGTGGACCCCCAGGGGTCCGTGACACATTCCCAGGGGGTCCACAGGCAGCAGTTTTAAAAACACTGCAAAGTTCCTTGTAGAATTAGCAGTTTTCGAGCAGCAATAAAAGTGTCAAGATAACACCAGTGATTAATGTACCTCCTGGAGAGAGGTGAGTTTTGTCCAGTGGCAGGTTTGACTTACCTAATGTAGCACAGAGGGTTAATATGGCTTCTGCAAAGAACGCGTACCATGCATTTAAAAAAACAGTATTTTATGTGCATAGGTCAGTGGGTTACTTCTTCTGTCACATAGATTATTTTGTTACTCTGCAGCTCATAAGAGACAATCATAATCTAGCACAGTGACCTATAAACTGTCATCAAAGAGCTGCTTACACACTGCATGGTACAAGTTAGTAACATGTTTTTTCCCAGTCTTTCATTAGCCTGATGCTGTTAAAGGGATTTATTTGGGTGGAAATACATTTTTATTGTTAAAGTCAATGCTAACCACTGTGTTCTGAATCCTGAGTTTGTGCATTTCCAGACCAAGCACTCTTTAAAAATGCCTACCAGTATGAAAGACATGTGAATCCCACACCGTGTAGTCCCCTTTGCCTTATGTAACATTTTCTCTACACTGATTTACAAGTATGATTCATTGTCTCTATATGTGTGTGATGTAAAGTGCTCTGACATCCTTCAATGGTATGAAAGATGCTATAAAACAAATGAAATACATGTGACAGAGGGGCTAAGGAGAAATGAGAGGCACTGTTGAAGAGTGATAATAAGGGAATCATTGAAGAATCCCAACAAAGATTGTTGTATCCTGGTGCATAGTAAGGTCTTCATTTACTATTCTTTAAAAGCTTATAAAATTCAATATATAATGATCAACATGTTGTTGAATGCACCATTGTATCCTAAATTTTCTTTGGGGGTAGAGCATCCCAAAGCCTCCTTTGTAGCAGTCAGTCTCACTCACTGCACTTGGTGTGCACTGTATGGGGACTGGTCTGAAAAACATTTGCCAAGGCTGCTTTGGGTTTCCAGTCAGGCCCTGGCAGAACTCTTTCAATATAAAATACTAAAATCCTTAGTAATTAGAGTATTTGGTTTTTGTGCAGATGTGTGTTATTTTTTTTCGAATTACTCTTCTAATATTTGAAATTTAAATCATACTGATTGCTGCGGGTCTCCGGCTTCCGGTGGTGAGTCAATGGGGGTCCTCAAGAGTCAAAAGTTTGGGAACCACTGTTCTAGACCGTACTAAAACTTACAGTGGCCTTTGTGCTAGTCCATTTCTTTCCATCAGTTTCCCTACGTGTCACTCACATTGTTTTCTTTGAATTGAATGTCTTTTAATTCCTTTTTTTGTGATTGTTCTTCTCATGTATTCTGTGTGACTTGTATCCACCCACTGCTCACATTCAGGAAAATGCTTTTCTTCTTTTTGCTCGGGACTCCATGACAGTGCACATGTTTTCTTGTTGTCTCCCTTGTTGTGGGGTGGGGATGTCCAGCTCCCACGGAAGGAAAGTCGGAGAATGGTTGGTGTAACCCTTACTTTATTTGGCTACAAGTACGATCAACTAGGGGAGAGCCGGTCTGCATGCCTCTCACTTCGCAGTCCCAAAAATGCCGGCCCCTCGTCACATCCACCCGCCGGCACTGGCAGCAGGTCATGTGACTCGGGGAAGCTAGACCGCAACTTAACACTTGTGTGCTGCTTTCACCTTGAAATATCCACTGTCAGCCCCTTTATGCTCCATGTGGCTCCCTCCTCTTTTTCCTCCCACCCTTGTTTCTCCACACCCTGTTTTTTTTTTAATACTTTTTTTATTACCCTTTCCTACCACCTCAAGCTCCTTATTTGCTCCCCCCGTGTTGACTTCTGCTCCACCCATTTCTTAATTATTTACCCATCTGCCCAACACATTGCAAATGCAATTTTATTTGAGGGCCCGACCACTGTTGTTTGCTCCTCTTTCTAATAACGTTTTGCCTATATAGAAATCGTTAGTTTCATTTACCGCCTCAAGAGGCAACTGCCATTTTGGAAAGGCAACTTAAAAAAGAAATACTCTGGGAGCAGCATCATGTCATATGCTGGTGCATACGTATACATATGTCATCACTGTTGGCCACCACAGGTCATGACGTGTATGAGCACATTTGCATATACTCATCAAAATACCATTTTCATTCTTTCTTTTTTTGCCGTTGCTGCATGTGTGAGTTCAAGGCTATTTCTGAATGTCATTACTCACATGTTGTTTTTATCTTGTCGAAACAGAATGCATTAAAAAAATAATTTAATTAAGATTTTTAAAATAAACTCTTGTATTTGGCTACTGTAAAAAAAAAAACTAGTTTGAAAGGGCACATCCTAGATGTTAGCAGCTCAACATGGTGGTGTTCACCTGTCTCTTTGCAAGTAGCTTTGACAATGTCTGCATGCATTACGTTACTTAAGTTCTGATTTTCTTTAATATATTCTTGAATATGGAAAAAGCCCCCTTGACAGCCTTGCATATATGCATAAGCACTACCTACATGGTTAAGTAATGACCCTTCACACATTAACCTTGAATCTTGACATGTCAGCAGGAGCTCCTCTTTTAAGCATTTACCATGTATATTTGGACAATTTGCAATCTCAGCGGTTAATTACTAATTAACAAACTAACACTCAGAGTTAATGCCAGGGTATTAATGTTTTTATAAATATGCAAACATTTGAGATTATGAACAACATAGCTAAATAATGCATTCAAATTATGCTAAGCATTCAAATTATGTCAAGCCCGTAACATCTGCATATGTCTAGAGCAGCTAATCAATGTGCATATGCATCATTAATGACTTAGCTATGTGACACTTTCAAATACATTGATGATTCTTTTTATCATTTTTATTGTATTTTACACTTCTTTAGAAGTCAGCACAATATGAAAGTACTGCTTCGCACCATACCTTATTTAGAATTAGTCATTCTGATTTAATGTCATATACATGTAGATTGTCATACGGATCCAAATTGATATGAAGAATTATACTGTTTATGAATTCACATGCTTTAGATTACTCAATATTGCCTCGGCCTCAAGCACAATATATGTTGCGTACATAGATTCTGTAACAGCGGGTGGCTGTTAGACCCAGCGGTTTTGGGCTGGCTGAGACGAGTCAAAGCCAGTCAGAATCCACCATTCCAAATAGCATGAGTATAATACACTTGTCCGATAACCTGTGCTCACCCTATGGTAGCTTGGCACCGAGCAGGTACGCTTATTCAGGGCTTGAGTGTAACGTGTTGCCACAACACCCCCTTCACAACACCCTGCATGCACTACAGAAAGACTCCACGTTGTATGTAAAAAAATGCTTGTCTTTGTATTACACACACACTCTCAAATCAAAACGAGATACACATTGTATTTACACTTTAGTTATATACAATTGTCAGACTTTCCCATTGCAGAAAGGTCAAACAGTCACCAGTCTCTGACTGCGCCTTGTGACCCAGTCCTTCAACTCCACCAAGCAGCAATGCACGTTGCCCTAGCTGATGCCTGTTGCTTAGATGGTCAGAACCATCTAACACAGAAAGAAACATTTAGTTAGTTTTGTCCTTCCTAATTTGACCTCCAGGCACACAATGGCACCTGCACGAGTGCAGGATTGCTATTTCCCGGCTCTCGTAGACAAAAGGTTGTGACCCAAGAAACTGGTGTGCTTCCACTTCTGGGGAAATGTTTTCTCCTCAAGCAGAAGTGTGACCTGCTGTAGACCCCCAACAGAAGAATTATACTGTTTATGAATTCACATGCTTTAGATTACTCAATATTGCCTCTCTGGTCTCCTCACAGTGTTTACACCAACAAAGCATTTGGCATTACCAATGCTCGATAGCCTTTCCCTACACCTCCTCATGCTAATCCATTGCGAATAGCAGGCCCCAACGTACCGAACACACACAACGGTGTCATTCATGACTCTTGCAGGTAACGCATACAACTTTTTTCCTACACCGTACCCTGTCACCAGGGAGAACTCTGATATAGCAGGAGACATGCAGAACCTTGGCACATAGCCAAACAGAGTAGCAGTAACCCATGCACACAGAGCACACCTGTGGCATAATCAATGAGCTACTTCCCTGGATGGCACAACCAGTGCGGCAGGCCCACAGATGCACATTTGAGATTCTGACACCGGGTATTGGTCTAACCCCATTACAAGGGACTTGTAGCTAACATGAAACCGCTAATTATATATACACACTGATCCACAGTATGTCTATGACAAGTACAGTGCGTTGACACTACACAGCAGTGCTAAATTCGCTCAAGTCCTAAGCAAGCAAAACAAGGTCAAAACATGAGGTCGGCAGCCCAAAAGGTTACAGGAGACAACACAAACAGATGCCAGATGTAACAGTGGCCTACTCCCTGATTCAAATTTCTCTTTAAATCTCCAGAAAAGGTGATTGAGCTTTGGACATGTCTTGTGTACGCGTTTGTATTGTTTTGCAACCATTGCACCAGGATAGTTCATTTTTGGGGGTCACAATGCAGATTCTCTCTTCAGCTACTACTTGTATTTAATCTGTATGGTCAGACATTTGTTTTTCATTGCAATGATCCCCAAGGTGTGAACATGCACTTTACAAATACACATTATGTTACACAGTGATCAGTGGTGTCTTTGCTTCGCCTTCATTGCATTTTTTGGCAGTAACCATCATCAGGTTGTTGCTGCCGGCTGCCACTGGAATATAGGGAGATTCATAGAAATCAGGAAGAAGAAACTCAAGCTCTTGCAGGATTTTACTTATTTGGGAGTTGTGCATAGTGCTGGATGCTACTTTGCCCACTTTAGAGCACTGAACAGTAAAAGGAAAAAAAACTAAAATCAAGACAGTGTTTAAAGTCGAAGAGAGGTAGAGTCCAGACTGGTGCTTAAAATAAGCCTGGATCTGGCATTCTTTTCATGCTCCTATTAATATGTAAGGTTATTCGAAAGCTTGTTGAAAGGTTTTATTTTTGGAAGTTTTCCTGGGGTAAGGTAACCAGCTTCTGCGTGGAACTAAGAGCTGAGGCTGTTCTTTAACTCTTTACCTTTTTATCCAAAGAATCTGCCACTAAACTCTATCCCTAAAGGTGTTGATTGACTAGGTAAAGCAAAAGAGAATGCATGTTTCTGGAAAGATGGTCGTGACAAGAGGGTTTTTAAATGTAACTAGGCTCTTTGCACCAGTGACACCTGTAGAGGGCGTTAAAGGCTGGCTTGATGTAGTTGCTTTTCGGAAGGTGCACGCTCTATCAGATTGCCTGATTTTTCACTCTTTGCAATATTCTGATAATTTGTTTTGGGGAGGGCAGTTTGTTTTCTGCCCGATGAGGTACTATGAATGTTAGCATTTACTTTTGGATAAAATGAGCTAGGTGTGGTGAAAGGAAGCTGGAACTACAGCCAGATTTTTATATACCAGGTTGCCTCTATCACAGTCCCTCTAAATAAAGCTTGCTTTGAAAGTTTTGTTTTAAAAAATTGATAATGCATTACACCTACATATTCAGAGAGGGCAGATAAGCGCTTGGATGTGTTATGCCCAATGAAAGCTGTCTTCTACAGATGACTTTGAGAAGGGACCTTAAAGTTACACTTTTAAACTTCTTCCGTTTCCACGATTGTTAGACATGAAAATAACATTTTTTTGCACCAATATGAAATAGTAAACCATAAGGGCTAAAAGAAACACAAAGTAGGAAACACGTTGCTTTGGGAATGCTTTGGTGAACTCTTCTACCTTTATGGGTCCCACATTTGTGTTGTCTGAGATATGGTCCTGAGGATGGTCTCACGGATAAATGCCTATAGAGACCGAAACATCAACGCTGGAACCACATCGGCATTAGACATAGTACATAATTAACTCTTATGAACTGGAATAGTGAGAAGTGCTTTCTTTAATGTGCCAGTGCTGAGTGGTTTGTACACCATCTGAGGCTGCAATATAGCAGGGCTGAGAAAGGTTGTTTAGGTTCTCACTTTTATGCATCATATATTTCACTTGTAAATACTGTCCACTTAAAACGCATTAAAAAGGGTCTAATTCTTTACTTCCCAAATGGTATGCCTTCTTGCTCATCTAGCCATTAATTATTGAGTGTGTTCTTAGTCTGGTTATATTGTTTCTAAAATGCAAAACTTAAGAGAATGTGTACTGTTGATAAGTTTGCGGGTCAGTTATACTAATATCTTTGTTATCCTAATATCATCAATCTAATATTGCACACAAAACATCCTTAACTTGTTAAAATATTTATTTTCTTGTTTTCAAGAAAATTAGCAAAAATTAGCTCAAATTCGTTTAGAAATAGTGTGCATGGTGAGTGCCATCATTATAGAGGTTACACAAGCAGATATTGCTAGAATTTACCGCTCAATGAAATTATGCATCTGCTCAAGGCTCTTTTAAACTTTCCTCTTATAAATTATCACCAAAACCCTGTGATCAGTTTTCGGATTACAAGGATCTGAACCCATGGCCCCTCTCCAGCAGCTTGAATATTCTTCTATTTCAGCCCATCCTAACCTTTTTCATCTATGCTATAGCAATGAGTTACAAAACTTTAATTCCTACTGCATAGCTGCTGAATTAAACTCATCATTTCCTGTGAGTTCATGTTTTTGCATATGTGGACACACACAGATCATTCTCAGACTGGATGGTGATCCGCAGTCTCTGCAGATGCAATTTACGACATGTCTTGTTTCAATTGTCAACTAAATGATATTAAATTCATTAATCTTGAATGCAGATAAGAATGATGTTCTAGACTTTGGTAATCCCTATATGTTGACCTCAGACTGGTTGCTGGATATACTTGTTTTTTTTCAACCCCCTCTGTCTGATCACAACTTGGATGTTCTCTTTAACAATATGTTGTCCTTTCAGACTCATATTAACAAATTATGTTCATCTGGTTCCTGATGCTGAAGATAATTGGGAAAGTTTAGATGATTTAGCCAAATGCCTCGATGAAATCCTTGGTGTATGCATTAATAATCCCCCAGGCTACATAGTTGTTTTAAGGCCTTTCCAGCTACTTGATCGACCTGCTTTAACTGATTCTAAATGCGTTTGCCTGTTTTCAGATTAATACGCGTTTTCAGATTTCCTGTCATTTAGTCCATCTTCACAGGTTTTCAGTAAGGAAGCACAGTCTTTTTAAAACGACAAAATGCTCTGTGAATTTCCTTTGAGCAATTATAACACTTTTCTTTTTTCTAATCACAATCATTCCTGGACTCTTTGTTCCAGTTATCTCCATTTAGCTTCCATCCTTCTTTTTGGGAAATCCAGGTTGGAAAGCTGTGCCTTTGCTGTGGTCATGGCAAAGGCTTGGAATGCCTTACCTTCAAGCTTAAGAGCAGAAAAAGTTCCTGACCAAATTTCAGAAAAAGCTAATAACTAATTTATTCACTGTATCATTGAAAGAATTGTGTTCAGAATGTGTTTCCTTCTGTCAGTATAGTGCCAGGACACCCCATTTCTGGGGTAATTGTGTAATTTATAAAAGTAAAATCGAATCAGATATTGAGGTGCATGGCTTTGCTTGTACTTTGGCTCAACAAGTAGATTGTCTCAATCTAGCTTTGTGATTACGCCATGGTTGTCCTGAAATAAATTTGATCAGAACCAATATTTAATTAATCAAATAGATTTTTCTTGATATATTCCCACTTTCCGTATCCTCATTACCAGCCGCTTCAGAAATGCCATGGTCTTGCTTGCACTACTGCATCACATCTTCCCCAGACTTGACTAAAGAATGGTATTCCTATCAGGCATCCCCAAAATCCACCTAGTACCACTTGGAATAGGTCTACATGCTGCAGCCCACGTCATATCACAGCAAAAGAAACGTGATCACATCACCTCTATTCTACTCTTTCTTCAGTGGCTTCACATAGAGGCGAGAGCACAATGTAAAATGGCCTGCATTACTCATAAAGCACTTCACTCCTCTTCGCCCTTTTGCGTTAACTCCCCACACCTCCACATATGGGTACACCTGGACCTCTCGTGGCATGATCTCCTGATGAACCTTACATGGTACAGAATCACATGCTCTGCATTGCTATGTCATGTTATGTAGTGGTGCCTTTTTCTGCCCACATTCTGTATCTAGTGCTTCTAACAAAATTACCCGATCCACGTCACTCCTGTTAAAAACAAGCTTTGGCAAAGCCAATAGGTTTTGCCTCGAAATGTATTGCTTTTGTCAATGTTTTTGCAGACATGTTGCATAGCAGCTCAAGCTGCTCTGCAACATGATTTAAAATTAAAAATACAAATAAAAAGTGCTGTGATGTGCCTAGCATTGATTGCGTCATAGCACTTTTTTTTCGTTAAAACATGTTTCACAGCAGGTCATGTGCAATATGTGTGAAAGCAGCACGAGGTTGGGTGGTTGAGTAGCACAAGGGTGGGGATGAGGAGGAACACAAGGGATGGGGTTGGGGTTGGAAAGTGATGGGAATGTGTGAAAAAGGGCGGGGAGGGTGTTGGGGGAAAATGGACGGTGGAGGATCAACTGTACAGTGCGATGGCCAGAACGTGAAAAAAAAATACCTTCAGGCGAGCACAGACAGTTGGAGGACACTGGCTGAAAACAGGAAGCTGTGCTGGGTCCATGCTCCATAGCATGGTCAGATGTCCAGAGAAGACTGCAGGAGGAGGTGAGCAGTCAGCGGTAGGCTTGACCAGTAAGAAGCGGACTCCAACAAATGGTAAGCATTGGTAAGTGTTAAACGGGCTCTAAGCCCCTTTTAAGCTTTTTTCCTTTTATTTTGTATCAATAGCTTTTCACTGACAGCGCATGTGTGCTACAGGCAAAACCTAATGAATTAGAACTCCCTTCACAGTAAAATTGAATCATCACTCCCTTTAGGCTAGAGGCCCCGGCTATCGTCATGCTTTTTGACTGAAAGCTGCCTTCTATTGCAGTGATTGAAAAATGAAAACAAATGCTGTACTCCATTCCCAATGTGTGTGACATGACATTGCTCTGAATCCTTTCCTTAATTAAAACACATCACAGTTCCACTTGGTGAGCAGGGACCACATTCAGGGTTTTCCCCCCCGAGTAATGAATTGAATTATCTATTTAAACAAGCATTGGAAGCTTTGCCAAAGCCATTATGTCGGACCTACAACTGAAAATATCTCCTCATTAACTTGTGAGTGTAGGTAGTCAGGGCTGGATGTTCAAACGTTAGGAATAGAGATTTCCTAATTGCGATTTTTGCGAATCGCATTTAAGAAATCGCTATTCCTAATCAATGAAATTCTTTTGAGTTTCAATAGCGATTTTTAGTGGGTCGCAAATAGACCTACCTCAAGAATATTAATGAGGTAGGTCGCAATTTGTGTCCCACTACGTTCACTGTCATCACAGGGATATTGGCCTGCTTAGTTCAGTAGACCATCATGTCTGTGATTGCTTTTAAATAAAGCAATCTTTTTTTTTTTTTTTAACACAGCCCATTTTCCTTAAAGGCAAACAGGATGTGTTGACAAGCGAAAAAATTAAACGTTGAAGTTTAATTGTTTGAGTAGGCAGTGGTCCTTTGGACCACTACCTGCTCTTAAAAAGTATTTTTCCACCATTTTTTCCAAACATTTTCAACCATTCTCAAAGGTGAAAGGGTCCCTTTGGGACCCCTTCCTATTTGCAAATGGGTTACCACCAACTTTAATTTGGTGGTAAATTGCGAATGTTTCGTGACCACATTTCGGTCAGAAAACATTCCTACATACCATTTCAGTTCAGTATTTGGAAGGGATGCCCTCAACATGCCACTCCTAAATACCGAATCACACAACCCAAATTGCAATTCAGTTACAGAATAGCAAATTGGTCTTTGCACATCACATAAAGCATTGTTGAGGTTGCAAACAGCCTGTTACGCAGAATATAGCCATTTGCGAACACAAAAATGCTTGTATTCCTCGGCCGCTTATCATGCATATATTCCGTCACTTATGCTTTCGCTCATGCATCTATTCATTTATTCATACACTGTCTCAGTCTTGCATTCACCCACTCATCAACCCAGATTGTCACACAAAAACTCTCAAAACAGTGAAGATGCACTTTGATTTATGAGCCATACCTATTTGCTTTGCTTGTTGCTTCTTTACTTACTTGTATCGGAACCCACCATTTTTGAGATTTTATTGTTGAAATAAAACCTACTTCCAGCACTATATTCCTCCAAATGCCCCAATGTAAGTAATGAAAATAGGTAATCATCATCATCATAAAATTAACTGTTTCGCGTATACAACAACGGCATAAAAAGTATCTATAAACATACATTCCGAAGTATTAAAAACATTACAGCATAAAAAGAGACATTTATTAAAATACAAAACATATAAAATACAGTTAAAAGTCATAGAATATAAAACAAAATCAATATAAAAGATTTCATAAATATAAGAACCAGAATTAATCAGATTGGCCCAGATCTTGCATGTAAGATTCGAACTAGGGAGTTAATCTTCTTCTCTTTATAATAGCTAGGAAAAACGAGGCCTAACAAAAACATGCCAAAGGATCTGGTAATAGCTGAAAGTAATAAAGTGCTGGGCGACATTGTCTAAAATGTAATTTTCATTTACGCATAAGCGGGAGGATATATCTATTTCTTTCGTTTGTATACAGCTTGCAAAAAACAAAACAATGTGCAGATCGTTCTGAGGAGAATATTTATCACATGGACATAAAGGAAGGGCATCAATTGAATAAATTTTGGTTGGATAGCCCAGCATGAGCGGAATATATTTTAATCAGAATCTCAGTAATGTGTTGAAGGTTCGTGACAAATGTCTGGTATAAAATTAAAATATTACGTATGCTAGAAGCTAACTGATATTGTCTCACTATACTCGGATTACAGTTGAGATCATGTCTCTTTCTCTCAAAATAATCTAATAGACGAACCTTCAATTCTTTTTTTAGATATTGTCAAACATAACTTCGGATCCTCGTATAAATTACGTAAGCCAATTTGCCTGTAGGTTAATCTCTATGTATTTTACCCATTTTATTTTATGTGTACCATCTAAGTTCAGACAGTCTACCAAGATAAATCTGGTTAGACTTAAAGTTTCTTTCCTCCAGACTGAGTGCCACAAAAGAATCGGTGCAATACGACTTTTATCTATTATGTCAGGAACACTCAGGTCAGAGTGGCAGTTATAAGAGGAACAGGCTAGTGGGACACATATCAATCTTTTCAAAAAGCCATCCTCTATGCGCTACAATTTTGATATATCAAAGAAACCCCAGGCAGCTGCCCCATAAGAGGCAGTAGATAGTGTTTTAGCCGCATAAATCTTTTGTATTACTTTTAGTGGCTTTGAACAGAGTTTCTTTACAAATCTAAAAAGCCCTCCAATACTTGTTGCCACTTTAATTCCTCGATTTGTCAACCTATTTATCCATGTATTTTCCTATTGAAGATAATCCCTAGGTAATTAAATGAATCCACAATCTCAAGATTCTTCTTTCAGTAGACATTCTGGGATGTTTTGTTGGACTTGTACCTGCCACAAGTACAAAAGACTTAGTTTGGTTTATCTTCATGTCCAGATTATTCATACATTTTACATACTCCTCTATGAGTCTCTGCAGTGCATTACCAGTTTGTGCCAGAAGCACACTGCATCGTCTGCATAGAGGAGTATCGGGACAGGAGAAGATTTAATAAAGGGGACATATGAAGTAGAGCCCACCAAAGCCGATACCACCGCATTGGTGTATATAAAGCAAATAATAATGGGGCCAGGATGCACCCCTTCCTCACGCTGCGGGTAATTCTAAAATATCTTGTAGATTCTTCCTTTTTCCCATAACGAACACCATCCGTGACATCGGAGTACATCTCTCGAATAAAATTAATTATCTGGATCTCTAATCCCATGACTGACCTCCATTATTACCCATAGCGTAGAATGAGCCAAACAGTCAAAAGCGGCCAATAAATCCATAAAGCCGCCGTATACATTATGAGGCTTAAGTTAAGGCACCGATCCACAGTCCCCTTTCCTTTTCTATAGCCATATTGGCTGGGAATTATTATGTTCCTTTCATGGGCCCACTCCTCCATTCTGTTCAAAAGTACCCGCCCCATTAATTTGGCTGTGGTATCTGATAGAGATATAGACCTTTAATTTTTTGGGACAGCCTTATCCCCTTTCTTGTAGATCAGTATTATGACCATCTTTTTCAAGAATGCCAAAACACCTGTTCAGACCATGGTGTTAAAAACATTTGTAAGTAATGGGGCCCACAGGTCCTGATTATCCAAGAAGAAGTCGATCGGGACCCCATTGGGTCCAGGCCCTTAGATCTTTTGGATTGTTAAGAGCATGTTTTATTTTATTCAAACTGAAAAATAAAGTATCTCCGATATTACAAGCTGGGAAATCTGAACGTTTGCTTCCCCTGGTTTCCCAAAAAGTCCTTCAAAGTGTTCTACCCATGCGTCCTCATCCACGTGGGTCTCTAGAGAAAACTCATTCTCCTCTTTTAAAAAAGGAACATTGATTATGCTCCAAAAGTCCCTGCTACTATTTAATGCTGACGATCTTTGTAGGTTCTCCCACGTCTCTTCCCTCAACACATGTAATCTAGCTAGTCTTGCAATTTTATGTCAGGAGTGATGACTTTACTAAGTTCTGATCTCTAGGTTCTGACCTGAAAGCAGCATGGGGATTTTTAAGCACCTTTGCACAAACATTATCAAACCAGCGAACCTCCTTGAGATTCTTATCGGAAACCGAGCAAAACAGATTATCCTTCATCTCCACTAGGGTCCGCTCAAAGGCCGCTGGGAGATCACTATGGGGTGTCTTTGTTTCAAAACAGGTCAGAATCTCCTGCGCCATTTTGCCAACAATTCAGCCAGTAAACTCTTCAGTGTCCACTTTTCCCCCAATTCAAAACAACCCCATTTTTTCTTACAATAGGAAGCTTTGGTAAGGATTTTTTAGGTGATTTCCACCTGTGGGCAATTGACCTGTAGTAAGTGATGCAGCGTGGTCACTAAATAAGTGTGTCTTTATATTAATAAAGTATGATTTGATGGTTCTGAGACCAAAATATAATCAAGGGTTGAATAATAGAAATGAGTAGAAAATGTTGAGACCAATTGTCAAGTTATAATATCATATGGATTAATTATCTCAAGGCTGTTGGCCAGTAATATCGTAGTTGAGAGTATTTCCATAGTAATCTTTTTCTGTTTGAATCCCGCTATGTTTCAGATCACTACCCACTTTGTCTGAGAACTGCCATAAGGGATCCAGAAAAATTTCGAATCACGGTTTTACTGGGGGTCTGGTGAGGGAAAGGGGAACCATACCACTATCTTTACAGGAGGTTGGGGATGATTTGCCTAATCAAAATCGCAAGCATCCATATCTCCTAATAAAGCAAATCTATTAGAGAGGGAAACTGGAGCCCTCAATTGAGAGAAGTAGGTATTCGATAAAGGCCGAGAATCACAGGGAGCTTTCACCTCGGGCTGTGCAGAATTATAAATGGCCTACCTGGTCTGTAAAAAAAAGAAAAGCCTAGTGGCAGGGCGCAAATCGCAGCATCAAAGGAAGTAAAATTTGGAAGTAAACTCAGTAGGTCGCCTACTATTCACTGGTTATTAAAATTTATGACTGTACAGTCCCCTCCTATAACCTTCGGTACAGGGCCCACCCAATTCACTCTTCTAGTCATGATGGGATGTTGGTTGTAGTTGAACTTGCCCTTTGAGAATTTAGAAAGCCAAAATAAGGCTTTATGCATTAGCTTCTCAGTGGATTCCTGTTGTTCAGATTTTAGTACAGGGATATTGGCTAAAACAATAATTTATGGGGAAGCAACCAGGGGCCGGTCTAATCTCTCTCCTTGATTAAATACTATGTCCTCTTCGAGTCTTAGGTGCCCTTGCCCTTGGATAGAGTCAGCAATACCCCTATCGCCTGCTCGTCCATTGTCTACAGTTGGAGCAATACCAGTAATCCCCACCCGTCCAGGCCCCCTCTGATGGTAAAATGGGGCGTAATCTCTGTCGCTGAATCAGCCACATTCCCAAGAGGCGCTGTCAATGCAGTAAGGCAGTCCAAACAATCCGATTTGAGAGGTGGTAATTCAGATTGTAAAGGCCCAAGCTCAATTCCCCCTCCCATACCGGTGACAGTAGCAGTTGTTCTATTACAAAGCAGAGTCAAAGTATCCTCTATTTTGGACAGTCTGATTAGAAGCGGTTGGAAAAACGTTGTAAGAATTTGCTCCAATTTGTGGGATGGAATTTCAACACTTGGCAGTGCAGGAACAATCAGAGGAGTTAACGGGTGAGTGTCTACGACTATAACTAGGTTGGAGTTTTTGGAGATTTTCACGGGATGAGCTTGGGCTTGGGTAAGGCTGATTTTTTGCCCTTCTTCATTTCTTTTTGCCCAGAGGTTCCATCACTGGGCTGCCTTCAGCTTCATGATCTTTAAGACTTTCAAGTGAGACCGAAGTACTAGACACTGCGTTATGGTATGGCAAAACTGGGGAAGTGCTCACTCTTTTTAGCCCCGGAACAGGTCTTACCTCCTCCAGTGAAAGACTGCGTTCCGTCAGCTCAGTTTCCTTAGACGGCACATCAGCCGCTGTTAATAAGAAGGAGGCCAATGTGTTTATAATTTCTCCACCTGGCTCTGTTAATCTCATTTTCAGCTTTGCCATCTATGAGGAAGGAGGTACCATATAGACAATATTCCAGGTGTTAAAGGGGAGGCCCAGCCCAGCCTCTTCCAGGCGAATCTAGATGATGAGGCTGACAGGATTTAGAGTCCCCAGTGGTGCGGGCGGACGGATCAAGCACGGCTTTCCCCTTCTGGTTAAGTGCTCTCCACTGTTCGCTAATGCTCATGGCTGAAAATAGGTCGCTTGACTGCTGTTTGGAAGTAAAATACAATTTGTAACATAACAAGGGTACCCCTAATCTAGTTTCCTATCTCAGGGTTTTAAAGTAAGTACTACTGAAAAAATATATATATAGGAAACAATTGTTAAAATAAATGTGGTGATGTACAGATTATTCAATATCCAAAATCAAGTATAACTATCACACTTGGAGATTAGATTGAAAATTCATTCTTTAATATTTTTGTGAAGTTATATACTTTTTTTGGCTTTTCTTTTCACTTATTTATCCAACACAATACTCATGTAGGTATCATTGTAGCTTCCTAACAAAGTATAACAAAATTATTCTGAATTCATTTACAATTTACAATTTGTCAGACATTTTATGTTTTCAATCGTATTGCAAAGTACCACACAAAATTACTGCACAATAAACATGGCTATTTTCATCTATTCCAGTCTACGCGCGTTTCGGCGATCAGCCTTCCTCAGGCAGCCATGGTATTCAAGAAATCCTAAAGCATAATAAAGAAAAAGAATAATCTATAACCAATTGTACATCCCCACGTGTTCAAGTGCACAGTGTTTTAAAACGAAGGCCCCAAATCGACCCTATCCATATATACATACATACATTTATACATTTATATACATTTAATTTCTACATCCCTAATTACAAATTGATTTTTAAACAGTAATCATCTCTAATCAAAAAACATGTATATTTCAGTATCAGAAATTGCGGTTTTAATCCATTCTAATGACTTATGTGTTTAGCATCATTGTTGCACCTATAGCGCCTAGTGACCCAGCGAAATTAATGATCAATCTCATATCAGTCACTTCATATATTGATCATGCATTATCTTGGTTACTCCATAGTTGTTTCGGAGGCTTGGACACTTCATATAACTAGGGACTTCAACACAGAATTAAATTCGATTAAACTAACTTCTAGTTTAATGTGCTGATATCTTAGTGAGCTGCAAGTGTTACCTGATTCATAGTGGACATGTCTGCTATCGAGGTTCCCTCTGTAAAGCGGATGTTCTATTCAACGCTATACTTTTGATCTCTAATGGTCGCGTTTTGTGTGTCAGCGTAATCTATATCCAAGCGTTGCTCTGGTAGTCATTACGACCCCGACCATAGATATACTAAAAAGCAACCAATAAGACAAATCGGCATAATGTTTGTTACGGGAATAAAACTAAAAGCTTAAGCTACCTATCCGGGTAATTCAGAAACACTTACTCGAGCCACGAAGTTTGTGTGCGCGTCTGTTCGCACTTTTCTAATTCCGGCGGGGAAGCTCGCTTTGAGTGACCCTCTCGGGAATCTGCAGCGTGTTTACGCGGGTTCTAATCGAGAATACAAAAAGCAGTTGGTTCTAATGCGTCACAATTGAACCTCGTTTTATACTATTAGCCTCTGCCTAAACGTTCGTTATGTCTTACCCGGTCAAGTTGGTTGTTTTTGTTTCCGCCGCTTATCTCATCTTTGTGATACAGTGTTTCAGCGACGTAATTTGAGGTATGTAGTCGGACTCATCCAAACCTGGGAACATGTAGTTAACGTAAATGGGTATGTTCCATTACCGAGGATTCTAAACTATCACGTTACATTTAAAACGCAGAGCTAATTCACCGAGGTTGTCGTGTAAAACTCACCTCGCCATCTGAGTCCTTTCTCCCCTTTGCCAGCAAATCATTGAGGTAGAAAGGGGACTAGGCCTCAAAGCGCTTCATATATACTCTGACTTGCTCTATCATTGGTCAGTTCCCTATGACATTGACCTTCTGTTAACGTGGTAATGGGTCTTCCATTTAGCCGACGATAAAGCTTGACAATAATATGTGGGGGTGACAATTGATTTTTAATAAGCCCATAACGGTATTTTATTTGTAAAACGCTTATAATAGATCCTCCAATTATGTAAATGTGTGAACCAACTGTTCGCAGCTGTTATTTTGAACGATTATTAACATCAATGTCAGAGGATTGTTCACTGTCAGGTGTAGCACTAGTTGTTATATCGTATGGCTTGGCTCCATGGTATCTCACTGTTCAATCCTCTCTTATAAGCGTCCAGAGAGAATATCCAAAACACTTCTCTCCTTTTTCGGATCTCAGTGCCTTGTGTCCCACTAGTATTGATTTTGTGTCTTTTGCAGCCATAATCTGGGTTCTGTGGCACCCTAGTACTCTGGGCCTTATATTCACTGCATCTGCTGCACCACTGGTATCTACACTCCTGCGAAGGATAAATCATTCATGTACCTCAGAACATGAACTCCTCATTCACCCACTGTTGGAAAGAGATCTTTTATCTTGACCTCATCAGGTATATGCATGTGGGGTATTCTAAAGAGTATAACTAAAGTCTAAGCAAGATCAGGGGCAGTAGAAACATGTCAATTGATTTCCGACTAGAATATGACTGTGCACTATAGCAGCTCTTGGCTTGTCATGGAGCAGCTTCAGACGAATTAAAAATACTTGTCTTATACCTAGTGCTTTCATTTGGCCCCAGATTCCATTTCAGTCTAGTATGCTGCTGACAGTCCACCAAGCTGCAAAACAGCTGGCCTCTAACGTTTCCCCACTGTGTATTCTTTTGGAATCTCTCTCACTTGATTCATTCACCCTCTCATCAATTCTACCAAAATTATCATGGTTATTACCCGATGCACAAGAAAAGCATAATTCTGATTTTTGAGGTACCCTTTTATTTTTGTTTGCACTTCCTATTAATGCATGCCACAATACTGATGTTGCTAAATTCATAACAACCCAATTATAATAAAGAATAAATAAGTTCCACTTTTTTCTAAATATGAACAGGGATTAGGGTTTTAATTAAAAATGCTTCTTTGCCATACATGATTATCTATAGTCACATTTAGTACACTGTATTATCTTTTATCTTTAGAGGTTGTAAACATACTAAAGCTGTTAAATAATGCCTGCTTGGATGTCACACCCATTCTGATTCACCAAGATGTGTGTCGCACAGTTTTAGAGGCGTACCACTCCCTTCTGCAGCTAAAGCCAAAATGTATTTGTATGAAGTTTCAAAGGTGTTCCTTTACTTTCTGTTCATATTCTAACATATCCCATGTTTTTATTTCTGATGAGATCATGTATAATTTCTCTGTACAATAGCATAATACCAGCTTAGGTTTCTCTAGGTAGAGATTGCTTTCCTCATTCTACACTGCACAACAGCTGGCAGTAGCAAACTAGTCTCCATTTCCTCCAATTTCTTTAATTCTAATACAGAGTGCAGCATTGCGTCTCGAATGCCATTTATCACCCTGTCAATCATGTTCTGTTATATAATTGTAAGAAAGGCATGGACGTCCTTAGATTTTTTAATCTGCACTCCACGTTTTGGTTGATATTGGAATAAATAGCATTTTGCACCTGCCGCCTACTGAAATTCTTTTACACACATATTTATCATTTCTTTTCAACATTTTAATAATGGCACCTGAATTTACATGCCCACATTTCCCAATTCAATACTAACTCCACCTATTATTATTTTTATTGATCTGGATTGCAATCCCTGAATAGTAACATACATTATCAGCCATGTTTGATACTTTCAATTTCTTATTTAATAGATCAATTTCAATTTGAATATCAACAGTACTATATGAACTAATCACAAAAGCTCTGCTGTACCTAGAATACTGTTAAGTGAACCTAGTTTATTGCCCAACATAAAGGACCTTTTTGTGGCTCGAACTAGGGAAAACTGTCCATTCAGGATTCTCGGCTGCTCTGCTTTACACAGTTTTCATTTAAATACCATGGCTTGTCACTTAACCAAAGATTAAAAGGTCCCTAAATATACTTCATCTTATGTCTACTTTGGGGTAAAGTTATATTATACATATCTAATTTAGCACCAAGTCAAGAGACACAACATTTGGGGTGCTGGAAATGGCCCTTTATGCAGGTACACCCCTAAACGTTTTGCCTTTCTCCTTCCTTTTTTGCTGTATTCATTTGTGTTGGCTTTAGGACTATGTGCCCTTTACCACTGTGTGTGCTCTCTGCTTAAAACATGGTAGAATTGGGTTATACCAAATTACCACAATTAATATACTTATAAGCCCCTAGTAAAGTGATACAACATGTCCCCAGGGCCTGTAAATTAAATGCTACTCGTGGTTCTGCAGCAGTGATTGTACCACCTACTCTAAATTAGCCGTTTAAAATTATCTCTGGAAGGCCATTGTAGAGCCTGTGTGTGCATTTTAACCTGCCATTCTGACCCGGTAGGCCCAAACCTGCCCTTTTAATACATATCAGTCACCCCCAAGGTAGGCACAAGACAGCCCAAAGGGCAGGGTGCAGTGTATTTAAAAAATTGGACATGTACTTTTAGGTTTTACATGTCCTGGTAGTGAAAAACTCCTAAATTAATTTTTCATTACTGCAAACCCTATCTCTCCAATAAGATAACATTAGAGTGACCTTATAAAATTTCATAAGTGTAATTTCCAAATCGGAAGAGATACCCCTACAAGTTTGGTGTGTCTGGAATCACAATGTAGATTAAATTGCAATTCTAGATATGCTACTTTTAGAAAGTTTTCATTTTGTTGCCTTAGACACTTGGTTCCTGCAGCCTGCCTGGTTCACATGACTGAGTATTGCTGATAGCTGGGCTTTGCGTATTCCTCTTAGACAGCCATGCACAATGAGAGCTTGGGTGTGACTGGCAGGGCCATCGCTGGCAGGATTGGAAAAAGGAGCTGGGCCAAGCCTCACTTACACTTGAATAGGCTGTGTCTGGTCTTCCCACACAGAGTCTAACGACTTTGCTTTGTTGCTTCAGCCAGATTGGGAGGTAGAGAATTCCATGCAGTACAAAGACACTGTCTAGAAGCTTCTCCCACCTTCCAGAACCAGGGCACCAGTCTATAAATGAAAGACCTCAGACACCAGCTCTTCAGTACACTCCTGAATCTGTGGATAGTCTGTCAGGAAGGACTGCTGTGCTACTAAAAGGGCTGTAACTGTTCTAGACTGCCACTCTGAAGGAGCTGCTGCCCTTTTCTGCTGGCCTGCTTCCTTCTACCCTCTGACCTGGGATGGAAGAACTGGCCCTGCAACACAACTTGAACCAGGATCCCAGGTTGACTCAAATGGCTAGTCTGGCTTCCTAATCTGAGCCTCAGGGACATAAAAGGCTCCATAACAGCTTCTGTACCCGTCTTCAGAAAGTTCCTGACCCCAAATGGTGTCTCATAGGTCCTGGACCCTTGGTGTGGCTCACCAGCTCTTAAAATCAAGCTTTTGAGCTCTTCATGACCGCGAAAGGGCCAGTTTGCACGAGAACGTGTCACTTGCACTGAAAAGCAGCACCATCCGCCGCCAGCCCATCGCTTCACACAGAAAGCATCAATCGCTACTGAGGACCTGTAATGCAAAGGCTCCCGCCTGCTGTTTGCAACGCCCAACCTGCTCATCAGTGGTGACTGTCCACCACTAGTGCTCTCCTTGCTTTCTGCGGCCCTCTCCAACATGAAAGGTAAACTTTTAGCAGAACTAATCTGGGACTGTATCCAACTTGGGCTCCATCGTGGTTGCCCTGAACCTTTGACTTTGACCCGGTCCTGCACAGCCAGATTTACTGTTTGAAGTATTGCACAAACACTTTACACACTGCTCTATGTTGAGCCTGCCTGTTCTGTGCCAAGTTACCAGGTGGTTGAGCACAGGTTAATATGGAGTTTGCATGTGCCTTACCCTGACTGGGATTGTGGTTGCTACTTGACCAGAGCTCACACCCCAGTCAACCAGTGGCCCAATTTCTAACATGAGGTCATCTGGAATTCATCCCTCATAACACACAAAGCGTTTTCCTGTTTTTGATTGACATTACCTTTTTCTTTACATCGGTGGAAACAAGCATTTACAAATACGAGGCCAAACAGGAGCCTTTCTATATTCTCAAATGTCAGTGATAAAAAACCTTCATGACAGCAAATGTTTTTTTAATTTTGTGTAGATACCCATTCTCTTGAAAGTAGACAAATATCACTACTTCCACTGTTGGTAAGTCCTTGAGTTCTCATGCTACCTCATATGACTGATCTGCCATGTCACTTTATAGGTGTTTTTTCTACCATTAAGCGTAGCCATCCGATGAAAAGATACTCTATACAATAGTTATGTCTAGGAATGTTCCTGGAAAGTAGGCTGGGATCATCGGATGCCACATTGATGCTTGAAATAATCTGGGAAATTCATTGCCATGGTGCATTTGGCTTAGATAAAGCATAGTCCTCATCTAAATATTGTGTTCTCCTTGGAGCTCCTTGTCTTATTTCTGTTGTGTTCCATCACTTTTCTCATTGCATGCTTAGGAGAACTATGCCTGAAATATGGAAGGGTTTTACCCATTTTCTGTCTGTGGGAAAATGTGTTGATATGTAAAGAGCCTAAATCCCTACAATGAGCACTTTTGTCAAATATAGTGAAATGCACGTAGCTTTTTACTTAATTTTATGATTCATGCTCATGTATATTATCTTAATATAACATTAAAGGCCTATTTGAATAAGCAAAAATATTGCCATAAGTTAAATATCCAACATGTATCTCCCCCCCCCCTGTTTTTTCAATAGGTTTTCACGTTTTCAGAATTTGCCCCACATACCACTTACAAATGTAATTTTCGTTATGTAGCTTGGAGTGTTTTTTTTCTTTTTAAATTGTACTATATACTTTGTTGGCAATTCATATTTTCATTAATTTTAACCAAGCAGCACATGATGTTTCATTTGCTTCTAATTTGTGTTTTAATTCCCATCTGAAAATATCAGATCTCTGGCTGAAAGAGAATTTTAGGAAGCCAGCTCTTGATGAAGCTGGCCACTTCTAAACTCAAATAATCCTTCTTTGGAAACACCCCAAACATATGCAGTACTTTTCTGATTTATATCAGACCGTCTGCATCCTGTCAAGAATTCCTGTCATGCGAGGGGAGGAAAACGGTAACCAGCGAAAACGGACTACATCTCCCAGGATGCTTAGCGGTTGAGAGGTTATGTAAACAGGAGAGCTGTTACATAACTCAAGGAAAACACGCCCTTATGTAAACAGGAGAGCTGTTACATAACTCAAGGAAAACATGCCCTTATGTAAACAGGAGAGCCGTTACATAACTCAAGGAAAACACGCCCTATAAAGGGAGGAACCGGGAGGTCCAACGCTGTCGGATATTGTGTTTACACCGACGTACCTGCTTAGTGAAGAGCAGTGTTCCGGAGTGGTGCTCCAGTAAGGCAAGAACGGAGGTAGGTCGAGTCGTTACTCCCTGGGCCGTGTCTTGCCCCATCGTCACCTGTGAAGGACCCGGAAGCTCTACCGGATAACCATTGAGCTTCGCTTTTTGACTCGGCTGAGTCAAAGCGCAGTGGCGCTTTTGCTGGTTGGAGTCGTGACTCCCAGCCCGACCAGAGATACAGGGACTGCCAGCTGTAACGCACACCAGGAGGTGTTTGCCGCGTTACAGACTCGGAAGTCCACAGGATCGATCGAGCGGCTGCTCTCGGTTCAGTCTTCTTTGCTTGTGATTGGGGTATCGGTGACGCATCACCAGGAGGTGACTCCGCGTCCCGGTGCAGTCTGAGGAAGCGGTTGAGCGGCTGCTCCCTTCAGGTAGAGACCCCGGCTGGGTGTTTCCCTGACTCCTCGATTCTCCCCAACACTCTTCGTGCCCCTCACAGCCTACCGATTGGCATTGTCGGCCATTTCATTTCTGCCCTCTGTTGGCATACGCCGGGATCGGCGTATATGCAGAGGACGATTAGGACCATCCGTGCTGTGGGCTGGTAACGTACTTAGCCTGGAGGATTCCAGTGACTATAACCTTTGTTTATTCCTTGTATTGTTTTTGCCTTCATTAAAATAACTAAACCTTCACAAGTGGTGGCGTTCTCATTATCGTGTCTGTTAAACGATCCTGAGACGTTCAGGGCGTTACAAAATATCCGACCGTAATAACACTAACTGTCTCCCGGTCGATAACAGACATGGCAACACTTGATGATGTGTTGGCTGCTTTAGCGACCGTGCAAATTGAATTGGCTGCCTCCAGGCAAGAAACAGCCGATGTCAAAGCCAGACTGGATGCTATCCAATTGGACCCGCTCACGCCCAGCACCTCCCTCACGAACCAGACCCCTGCGGTAGTAGTGGAAATGCCGGTAGCCGTCCCCTTGGCAACACCAGAGAGGTACAGTGGGGATCCTAACAGAGTGCAGGTATTCCTCACACAAGTGGCGCTACATTTATCGTGCAAACCAAGGGCGTTCCCCACGAGTCAGGCTCGTGTGGCTTTCCTTATATCCTATTTGGCTGGAAACGCGGCACAATGGGCCGTACCTCTGGTGAGCAGGGACGACCCCATCTTATGTGATTGGGGTGCTTTTCGCGAGGAATTCCTGAAAGTCTTCGACAGAAGGGCTGACTCGTACACGGCGGACCGTGAAATGCTTGAGTTGAGACAGGGATCCAACGACCTGGTGCAGTATCTCAACGCGTTCCGAAGGCTGGTTGCGGAAACCAAGTGGCCTGTTGCTAAACAGACGGCGCTCTTCCATCACGGGCTGTGCGATGAGCTCAAGGACGCCGTGGCTCATATTGACCCACAACCCAAGACATGTGAGGGCCTTATCAACCTGGTATTACGGCTGGAACATCGGCTAAGTGAAAGAAAGGGGGATCATGGGAGAAAAGGAAACTCCCTTCCATCCTATGTGACAGTGGGAAGTCCTGAAACTTCCACCGCATCCAAGGGAGAACCCATGGACATCGGCGCAATACGAGCGAGCCTCACAGCCACGGAGAAAGAGTCACGCCGTAAACAAGGATTGTGCCTATATTGTGGCAAAAAAGGCCACTACGTACGTGAATGCCCTGCCAAACCGAAGACGTCACGTTATCGGGCCAACCGGTCGGTAACAGCCGTGGTGGACGTACCGGCGGAAAACTAGAGGACTCCCAGACCAAAGAAGGGGCATCTCGGAGTCGCTCATCCATCCCTTCACTTTCCAACTCGGTCACTAAGGGACAACGACACCTGTTTCTCACGGTGCACGTGGGAGTGCATGACCAGTGGATACCCGTTGTGGCCATGGTGGATTCAGGGGCCACTGGCATGTTTATGGACCACAACGAGGCATGCAGGCTAGGGCTAGTGCTTCTTCCCAAAGCTGTACCCGAAGACGTCTATGCTGTAGACGGAAGGCGATTGGTGACGGGGCCCATCGGGCAGCACACGGGGGTCCTTCCGATGAGATGTGGGAGGAACCATTTGGAACAAATCGATTTTAACATCATCCGAGCGCCCCAATATGGCGTCATATTGGGATTGCCGTGGCTACAGAAACACAACCCCTCTGTGGATTGGCCAACACATCGCATCGAACTGATGTCACCGTATTGCATCCTGCATTGTGGAATAAGAACGGAATCCCTTGACGCAGATGAGAGCGGGAGTCAGACGGTGGCTACAGCGGCAGAAAAAGATGTGGCTCTCCCCTAGGCTTATCACAGTTTTGAGGATGTATTTGATGAGGTGAAGGCGGAAGTGCTACCACCACATAGACAGTTTGACTGCCAGATCGACCTGGTGCCAGGGGCCAGCGTTCCCAGCGGCAGGCTGTATGCCCTGACGGAGCCTGAAAACGTGCATCTCCGGGGGTACCTGGATAAGCTCCTCAAGCTAGGATTCATCCGCCCGTCCAAGTCTCCGGCCGCCTCACCACTCTTCTTCATCCCGAAGGCTAATGGGGAGCTGAGAGCCTGTGTGGACTTTAGGGCATTGAATGCGATAACCGTAAAGAATCGGTACCCCTTGCCTCTCATCAGTGTACTTCTGGAACAGGTCAAGAAAGCTCGTATCTACACCAAGTTGGATTTGAAAGGGGCATACCATCTGGTGCGCATGAGGGACGGAGACGAGTGGAAGACCGCCTTTAAGACCAGGTTCGGCCTTTTTGAGTACCTCGTCATGCCGTTCGGTCTGTGCAACGCCCCGGCAGCCTTTCAGTACTTTTTGAATGAGGTATTTAGAGAGGAGTTGGATATCTACGTGGTCGTATATATCGACGACATCCTCATCTATTCGTCCAGTGTGGAGGAGCACGTACACCACGTCAAAGCTGTGCTCCAAAAGCTGAGGGAAAACATGCTGTTTTGTAAACTCAGCAAGTGTGACTTCCACGTCACATCCGTGGAATTCCTCGGAGTGATGCTGAGTCCAGAGGGACAGGAGATGGCAGAACGAAAGATCAAGGCGGTGAAAGAATGGCCGGTGCCCCAAAGCGTGAAGGACGTCCAAAGTTTCATTGGCTTCGCCAACTTTTACAGGCGGTTTATAGATGGATTTTCAGGATTGGTGGCCCCAATCACACAGCTACTGAGGAAGTCCAAGGAGTTTGTCTGGTCCCCTGAAGCGAACAAAGCCTTTGAGGCCCTGAAAAGCGCCTTTGGTAAGGCGCCGGTGTTGGCTCACCCCGATCCGGATCTCCCCTACGTGGTGGAAGCGGACGCATCGGATGTGGCGCTGGGGGCTATCTTGTCCCAACGCAACCACGACACAGGGGTGCTTCATCCCGTTGCGTACATGTCCCGCAAACTCAACGACGCCGAACGCAACTACCATATTGCGGAGAAGGAGCTTCTCGCAATCAAGGACGCCTTCACCGAATGGAGGCATTGGTTGATGGGGGCAAGACATGTGGTATCGGTGTACACGGACCATCGGAACCTACAGTTCATGACGGCCACAAGACACCTTTCTCCCAGACAGCTGCGGTGGATGATCTTCTTTGCGGGGTTCAACTTCCGCATCACATATCGGCCGGGGACGGAAAACCGGAAGGCGGACGCCCTGTCCCGTCAATCTGCAGTTAAGGAACCATTGCCTGCGACCGAGCATTCCATCATTTCCCCGAGGATGGTATTGGGGGTTATCCAACCGGATACTTTCCTGAGGGGAATAAAGAGAGGGATCAGGTCATTCGCATGGCGGAGGTGGCTCCTCAGTCACAGAGAATGGCAGCTGAAGGACGGGATACCCCTGAAGGGCAGGTGCCTATTGATACCCACGCCTAGGCTAAGGAAACAAGCATTCATCTGGTGCCATGACTCTCCATGCGCAGGTCATTTGGGCTTTGAAAAAACGGTGGCTAGCATGGGACGGCATTTCTGGTGGCCAACCATGAGAGTGGATGTCAGGAGGTGGGGACAGGAGTGTCCTACGTGTGCTACCATGAAGGCCGACCATGGCCGAACCCAAGGGCTCTTACATCCACTTCCGACCCCGGATAGACCATGGGATAGCATATCACTGGACTTCGTGGTGGGCCTACCGGTAGACCAGGGGATGACGGCAATACTGGTGGTGGTGGATTACTTGACGAAAATGGGGCACTTCATCCCCTGCAAGAGAGTCCCTACGGCCGGGGAATTGGCGTCACTACTCCTAAAGAATGTGGTACGACTGCATGGATTACCTGGGGTGATCGTGTCGGACCGGGGGTCGCAGTTTACTGCGCAATTCTGGAAGACTTGGTGCACTGCGCTGCATGTTAAGACCGCCCTGTCCACCAGCTACCACCCTCAAACGGACGGCCAAACCGAGCGCCTGAACCAAACGCTCAAACAGTATCTGCGATGTTTTGTGGACCAGGGCAGGGAAGAATGGGTCGACTTGCTATGGGTTGCAGAGATAGCCTATAACAACGCCACTCACAGCTCCACACAGTCATCTCCGTTCTATAGCAACTATGGCCAACATCCCAGGTTCTTGCCATTTCTACATCCGTTCAGAGAGGACAGGATTCCCGCCACAGCGGACAGGGTGGCACACATAAAAGACACGTTGATGCGCTCAAGGGCTGTCCTAATAGAGGCCAAGAGAAGATACAAGGCTGCGGCAGACAGGAAGAGAAGGCCCGGGCCACTGTACCGCACTGGAGACTACGTCTGGATATCCACAAGAAACATGAGGTTTCGAAAGAACAGTGTGTTCCATCCCAAGTACATGGGCCCCTATCGAATTACCAAGTGTATGGGTCCCGTGAACGTGAAGGTGTGCTTGCCCCAGTCATTGCGGATACACCCTGTCTTTCATGTATCATTGCTCAAACCAGCACCCTCCAAGCCGTCTGGGACACCTAGGCCGGTATGCGTGGAGTCGGAGGTGGAGTATGAAGTGTCGGGCATACGGGCGTCCAAATAGCGCAGGGGGAAGCTGTGGTACCTGGTTGCGTGGAAAGGCTATGGCCCGGAGGAGCAGTCATGGGAACCGGCTGAAGGGGTTCATGCTCCGCGCTTGGTCTCCTTGTTCCATCGGCGTTTTCCTGCCAGCGCTGGACCCGTGGGGAGCCGCTGAGAGGGAGGATGTACTGTCAAGAATTCCTGTCATGCGAGGGGAGGAAAACGGTAACCAGCGAAAACGGACTACATCTCCCAGGATGCTTAGCGGTTGAGAGGTTATGTAAACAGGAGAGCTGTTACATAACTCAAGGAAAACACGCCCTTATGTAAACAGGAGAGCTGTTACATAACTCAAGGAAAACACGCCCTTATGTAAACAGGAGAGCCGTTACATAACTCAAGGAAAACACGCCCTATAAAGGGAGGCACCGGGAGGTCCAACGCTGTCGGATATTGTGTTTACACCGACGTACCTGCTTAGTGAAGAGCAGTGTTCCGGAGTGGTGCTCCAGTAAGGCAAGAACGGAGGTAGGTCGAGTCGTTACTCCCTGGGCCGTGTCTTGCCCCATCGTCACCTGTGAAGGACCCGGAAGCTCTACCGGATAACCATTGAGCTTCGCTTTTTGACTCGGCTGAGTCAAAGCGCAGTGGCGCTTTTGCTGGTTGGAGTCGTGACTCCCAGCCCGACCAGAGATACAGGGACTGCCAGCTGTAACGCACACCAGGAGGTGTTTGCCGCGTTACAGACTCGGAAGTCCACAGGATCGATCGAGCGGCTGCTCTCGGTTCAGTCTTCTTTGCTTGTGATTGGGGTATCGGTGACGCATCACCAGGAGGTGACTCCGCGTCCCGGTGCAGTCTGAGGAAGCGGTTGAGCGGCTGCTCCCTTCAGGTAGAGACCCCGGCTGGGTGTTTCCCTGACTCCTCGATTCTCCCCAACACTCTTCGTGCCCCTCACAGCCTACCGATTGGCATTGTCGGCCATTTCATTTCTGCCCTCTGTTGGCATACGCCGGGATCGGCGTATATGCAGAGGACGATTAGGACCATCCGTGCTGTGGGCTGGTAACGTACTTAGCCTGGAGGATTCCAGTGACTATAACCTTTGTTTATTCCTTGTATTGTTTTTGCCTTCATTAAAATAACTAAACCTTCACAAGTGGTGGCGTTCTCATTATCGTGTCTGTTAAACGATCCTGAGACGTTCAGGGCGTTACACATCCATAGGTGCTTCATATGAACCCTCAACAGAACTATCTTGGAGATCTTGTATATTTTGCCTCAATTCAGATGATAAAAACGTTCTCTCCTAATGAATAATGTTCCTCTCATCTGCACCTGTCCTACAATACAGGTAGCCTTGCTCGCAAAGTAAGTTGGCTTATTTATCCCTGTACTATTTAATGCTTTATTATGTGGTAAAGAACTCTCTCACTATGTAAACAAGGGCTTAATTACACACTGTATCAAGAATGTCCAAATAATAAATTATACAATCACAACAGGATTAGCATGCATTTCATAATTCCTTCACTTTGACATTATTAACTCACTGACTTCTCTTCTGAGTTTAGTAGCTGAAGTATGGATAGGAAACAATGTGCGTGACACATTAAAAATAGAAAAAAGGACCACACACTCTGTGCTCTGCGCATGCTCCCTAAATCATGAAGTGTATGAGTTGCATCAGGACCATCTAGTCTTGGAGAACATGTGGGTCCTTCTGCATAATATCTGATATTACACAGGAGCAGACGGAGCAAATAGTTGTGCAGTGCTTCTTTGATGAAGCTGCTGGTCGAATGGCCCCAGACTCTCTTTTGCCTAAGCTGTTACTATTGTGCATGTTGTGGAATTTAATATAACTCTCAATGTTTACCGGCTTTAGTTTTTCTCCTCAGAAAGGGTTTGAAGTGACTTTAACTCCATGTTGTCTTGTGCTGATATCTTCCTTGTTGTTGATTTTGTTCAGTGTCTTGTGCTCTGTGTTTGCTACATTTCCTTCTGAAGCTGGAAATTTGGGTGGAGGTGGCATCTATTCTTTTATGGTTTACCTTGTTGCTGACTAACGATTAGGGTGGGCAGAGTTGGCGGAGTGCCACTAAGCGGAGTTCCATGGAGTTGAAAAAAAACTCTGCTCCGCTCCCCTCCACGTACAATAAAAAAATGTAAAGTAGAAAATGAACACCTGCTCTGGCGTCTCCGGGCTGCCCTCCTCCTTGCCGTGGTCTCCTCCTCGCGGTCCGCCGTCATCGCCGTCACAAACCCCTACGTTGTACATCTTGCAAGGACTACGCATGCGTGCACATGTGTGCAGTCCTCTCAAGACATACATACTAGGGTTTGTGACTGTCGAGGACAGCGGATGGCAAGGCGAAGAGACCATGGCGAGTAGGACGGCAGCCCGGAGACGCCAGAGCAGGTAAGTGTTTATTTCCTAATCTTTTTTGGGCGTGGGTGCAAGGGCTAACTACACTCCACTGTGAAGTTTCAGTTTTTGCCTGAACTCCGCATTGCCAATGGAGCGCAGAGTTGGCAAAACTCCAAAAACTCCGCCCGCAGAGCGGAGTTTGACACCCAGCACCACTAATGATGAGATCACTAATATTCAGGCTGCATTGGATTTAGCTGCTTGTGCTTTGTTTTCCTGTCCTCACCCGTGAAGATGATGCAGGAGAATGGCTGAGTTTCTGCACGGTTGTATGTGATTTAGAAGCAGGATGAGCCTTGTTCCTACTCACTTTAAGTGCACCTTCCTTGGCTAAACCTCAGCACTTTGTTCTCAGGTGGAAAAATCTTTAAGTCCCACTTTATTCCAACTTATGTAAATGTTTATTCTGGCTGGTCACTCCAGCAACACACAGGTCCTCAGGGTAGACTTCTGAGGCACCAGAACTTTTGCTAGCTAGACTCTTGTAGGATTCACTTCTCTCTGGTCAACTGGGAACTCTGTGAACCAGGAGGCCTTCAGCTTCTTGTGTCCCTGGAGCAGGCAAAAAGACCAGCTACTTTGCCATTGAAGAGCAGTCCCAGTCCCTGGGTGCTAGCAAGTGTCAGTAGACATCCAGTTCATTTCACCCAGCACAGTGTTTTTTCTTCATGTTTTGTTTTCCGAGGTCCAGGAGTGTTCTGAGGAGGTCATGATTCTGTCTCTTATCTTATACTGAAAATTCATTGATGCTCTAAATCCAAAATAGTTACTCCTTCAACCCGCAAAAGGACTCTGGTTCGGCATAGCCCATTCCCCTATTTAGATGAGGCACACTCTTTTTGTGTGGCTCAGGAACTTTTTTTTCCCACTCCTAGGACTGGTGGTAGAAAGTCTAAGAGGGCCCTGTGAATTTATGAGAGCGGATCCTGTCAGCCCCATCTAGCATCTCCACATCAAAAGTGGAAGCGTGAAGGCTATAGTTTGTTCTGCCAAGTGCTCAAGTGATCTCTCCAGGCGGCTAAACCCTGTTAAGTACCCTTTTCTCAACAACACCTCTGCCTTGTCGGACCTAGAGACCAGGCTGTTGTCTTCTGGAGAGCACCATTATTAACTCCTGCTAAGAATGTGTATTGAGCCCCTTGAGATGAGACGAGTAGTAAAACTGGCTTTGGCTCAGGCAGCACAAGCTCATTTATAAGGTTATTTTTCCACGTAAGTTATCAGGAATATACTTTCATCATGAAATTACATTTTTAAGACTAAGTCAAAAATACCTCTGAATTGCCTTGGTACAGTTTTTCCAGGTTACGTAGGAATTAAAAGATGACATAATCATATATTAATTTATTTTGGATTTTAATTTCTCATTTCAAACATATATTTTGTGTTCTTTTCACATGTATATTGTATAACATTTGCTTTATTAAGGTTTAATAGTGTTTCGGGTATTCACATATCTATATTTACATGGTTTATAAGCTTTTATCAAACTAGGTGAAGGTGCAACACGATTATTATTTTACTTCTTGCATTTAACGTATTTGAATATGATGGCTTCCATTTCCAAAATAATAAGTGTTTTTTAAGCTGTTTATGGACAATTCCAAGGCACGAAGGCTTCTTCCAGTTCCTGGCAGTCTAAGATTGAACATGTACAAGCTGTAAATATCCTTTATGAAGACCACAGTCAGTCACCTCGGAGCCAGCCTCGCAATATCAGCTAGCAGGATACACCATATCTGCTGAACACAGAGATAGACAACAACCTCCATCACACTGAACAACACTTCTGTTGCTCCATTAAAGTAGGAGGACAAGAGTCCACCGTAGAAACTCTGCAAGCTCCATTGATAGTAAGACAGCTTAGCTAAAGGCAAGAAGCAAGGAGTTGGACAACAGAGATATGTTCAATATCTTCATGCAGGGAAATTCTGAAACACTGCTACAATTCTTTTTAATATGTTGTTCATTAACCATTTTCATTGCCACTGTTGATTTTTAAAAATGTATATTATTTGCACTAAAATAGAATGTTGATTTTAATAAAATCATAAAGCACATTCATAGAGTGTATTGAGTGCATCTACTAATGATGAAAAAGGATCCGGATCGCATTAATAACAAATATTCCTGTGAATCTCACAGGGTTGATTGTTACTATAGGAAAGTATGATCTGCTTCTTATGGTTACCCCCACTTTTTGCTTGATGTGCTGTTGTTTTTTACTAGTCTGACTGGGATCCTGCTAATCAGGACCCCAGTCCATCTGCTTTTTTCCCTACATTGTTGTGTTCAGTACGTAGGTACATCCCAGATTGGATACTGCGGTACCCTTGTCAGTCCCTAGTTTTTGATACCCATGTACCCAGGGCATAGGTACCCCAGAGGTCTCCCATGGGCTGAAGCATGCCTTATGCCACCCATGAGAGACCATTCAAAATGGAACTACAGGCCTGCCATTGCATCCTGTGTAAGTTGGTGCATGCATTACTTACTAAAGATATAGTTTTACTATATCTAAGACTCTCTGCACTTAAAACCTACAAGTTACTCCTCTAGCAGGCCTTTAAAATCCTGAGGGCAGGGTGCTTGGTTCTAAGTGAGAGGGTGCCCCTGCATGAGCAGGACACCCCTGCAGCCTATGGAGTCCATTCTCCCGGGTTGTCAGTGAAGCACCCATATACTGTATAGAGGGGCATCGCGTGACTGCACGATGATCATCTCGAAAACGGCTGCAACTAATCCTATCATGTTTGGTATCAAACATGTTGGAATCATACCCCCGCACCGTAAACGGTGTGGGAGTATGACTCCAAGCACTGGAAGAGCACTCTGTTAGGCTCTCAGTGCTCCCGATACTAGCCTTCTAGTCCCGGACAGCACAAAATGGTTGCTGATGACCAGAGATACATTTCTGCCTTCCTGCTGCTGCGCCAAGCTCAAGCAGGGGAAGGCAGAACAATAGGCATCCTGTCACATGGAGGTGTGACCATCTCCTAGACAGGTTTTAGTGTATTATGGCTAGGTGGGAGTGCTTCCCAGCCCCTGAAAGTCTGCATGAGGGGTACATTTGCTGTCCCTGTGCATAGTCCAGTTCAAACCAGTCCTGGAAGCCGCTGCCTACCGCTCTGGTGCGAAACTGCACAAAGGACATGGGAGTAACCTCCCCCTGTCCAGACCCTCCCCTGGGAGGGTCCCCTGAATCTTCCCAACCCTTTCCCTAGGGTACTTAAGGGCTTACCTGGGTGTAGGTCCATAGATTCATTGTGGGATAAGATTCAGAACTGAAACCACTGCACTTCTACTGTTTAGGCACTCTGGACTTCGTTTGGGCCTGACTTTGTTTCCCTTCCAGTCTGCTGCATCGTCTGTGCATCATACAGAAACCTTCCAAGGACTGTGAAGCATCAAGGACAACATAAGTAATCTCACTTGGAGTGAAGGAGTCCCTCCCCTACATTCGTAGGCACCTCAACACTGCTGACAGGTCTGCTGATCCCGAGCTCCTGCGGACTCCGAAGGGTTCAACAACACAGTTTGTAGTTATCTATGTCTCCATAGGCCCAAACTGCCCTCTAACCAAGTAGAGGTCGGAATCCCTCGTGGGGGCTGCATTAACCGAACCCCTTGTGCACCACGTACTTTTGCAGGTGCATATGCTTGTTGGCAACTCTGCGACAAGTGCATTGGGCTCCAAGTAGCTCTGACCTCCGACAACTTGTTCCACCAAGATCTTCAGCCACTCCACCTTGTGGGCACCGTGGCCTTCTGCTTTTGGTGAGCTGCTCAAGGTCCTCTTGTGATCCCTATGCCTCCAGCCTGTGGGTCCAATTGAGGGTCATCTTTGTTTTTCTTGGGCTCCCCTGAGTACTCGGGCTGGCCCTGACTCCCCTGCTTGTGATGAGTCTCCTGGACCTTGCTGGTCCCAACCGTGCACCTTCTTACTTTCCTGTGTGGTATGCATTTGCCAATAATTGTTGGTGCTCCCGCTGGGCACCGACAAATCAGCACTCGAAGACCTTAGCGGGACAGCTCGTATCCAGGTCCTGGTTTTCCTCCGCGTTGCCTGGTCCTCGCAGCTGCAGAGTCAAGGTCACTGTCATTCTTTCTGAAGCACCCGACATAGGAGGGCATTCGTCTTCCAAGTGTATCTGGCCACCTCTGAGTGACAGAGTCTCTCTCCTCTACTTTCAGGTACTCCTCATCAAGAATCCACATTTGGATTCTTCCGGACACTTCCTCCCCTCCAGCAGCTGCCCTTCCCTGAAATCCTCCATTGGGTTTGACTGCGGTTTTTGACACCACTTCATACCTATGCACCGGCTTTCCTGGGATAGGTAACTTGTCTACCACATTATCCACGGATGGGGTGGCTCTGCAACCTTCCGTCTTCCACTGGGTTTCCTCAGGGTCCACTGAGAAGGGTCCCTAATCTTAAAAATTCCAACTGCGACTTCCCCATAGACTTGTGGAGCACGCAGTCGTGTTCACACACTACACATGCTCTCCATGGTGTCTCTATCTACTTACCTTGGGTGGTTCTGTGGGTCCCCAGCAATTCTACATCTTCTCGACATTGTCCTGACTCGAGTTGTGGTTCTTATACCACTTTCTTAGTATATGGTTTGGTCCCCCTTGGGGGGTCACTGTGTATTAGTGCTAATTACTGTGATTTCTTTGCTTAAGTATTGTGTGCTTTGCGTCCATCTCCGTGTAGGAGGTTCTGTAACATACTAGATAGTGTTATATAATAAATACATATTTTTATACCAACTTTGTGTGGTACCTTTTCATTTAATCTATACTGTAAGATTACATTCTGGTCAAACAAGCTGCTTTACACTCCTTCAAGACTAAGCCTGAAGGCTGCTCTTCACAGCTACCACTTGGATAGCCTTCTAAGGTTGTCTGAGACCTCTTAAATCACCATAAGGGTTGTCTGGACTGGTGCAAGGTGCCCACTTACATTAGTGAACATCAAATACCAGGCCAGTTTCTCACAGTTACCCATCCTCATGTAATACTCCGGTGATTCCTGGGCTACAGTCCACCAGGTTTTCTGTCTTTAATTGAGAAGTTGGTAGTGGGACTGCACTTTTGCTATACGGACTAGAAAATATAATCTCTGACTGTATTTTGTATGGAATTACAAAACAAATCAGGGTTTTAATGTTACCTAGGTCTGCTCATTCAGAGTCTAGGTAAGCCTACACAATGATACTGGCCTTTGGATATTTAGTCACTGTGAGAGCAATCTATTCCTCAAATATGTAGAGTGCCATTTGTTATGCATCAATACATAAAAAATCCAGTTATATGTACAAGGCACACTTCAGGAATGACTTAAATAATATATAAAAAGTACTTTCCTACTTGGTGGCAAACACACTTTTTCTTTCTATGTGTTTATTGCAATGCTTTTAAATTACAACAGAGACAGAGTACGGTAGTGTTCCTGACAGCTACATATTTTGACATATATGTGGGTGGTGTATATATACACACTGTTACCCACATATAGCATTCAACTCCCATCACATTTTTGCATTTCTTGCACCATCTGCCATGGCCTTGAAAGGTGAGCTCAATATGGCAGTACATTTTAGGACCAGAGTGCATGCACCACAGCACTGAATAACAGTGTCGCAGTTCAGGGTCATGACACCATTAAAAAGTATAGTCCAGAAAAAGGTGGAAATTCTGGGGTGACCATGCAGAAAAGGTGACTCTGCTACATTCAGAGTTGAAGTTACTTGTGCTCTGGCATCAGTGCTGAGATCCACTGTGTCTTTGCTGTGGAATGTTTATTATCCATTTAGTAGGGTGTCATTGGCACTACTGTATTTACTCATTGGAGAGGTGGGACTCTCTAGTTATTGCCCAACGTCCCTGTTGGCTCCTTAGACTAGAAATATTATCTCATGACTACAGTACTATCCTTAACATCTGTCGCATGGAGGAGGAGCCTAGCGCGCATCCAAGATGGTCGCGTGAGCACAGGGCTCCCCGGACCCTTTCTGCTCCTCGGAATAAATCCTGAGACTATCCTGAGTTGGTGTATGGAATCTGAGAGAAGAAGACCAGCTGACTATATATCTCTTTCCAAAATTCTAATCGGACCTGGGAATCCTGAGTTAGCGTCGCCGGAACTTTTGGGACCCACCCGACGGAGGAGGCCGGGGTGGAGGTGACCCGTGGGGCCGGGCTGCAATTGAACAACAGCGGCCTCAGCGCGGTGCCAGTCACCGATTCAGCACTTTCGGTTTCGATTTTGGCCTTCAGGAGATCAGCTGGCGTGCGTGCTCAAGGTGGCGGGGTGCCTCTTGGGCCTCTGCCCGAGGTTTGCTCCCATTTGCTACGGACGGGTCTGACGCCTCCGACCCCTACACCGACAGTTTGTGATCCTTTCTCTGGCACCCGTGCACCCCTTGATCGGAGGTCCCATTGAGTGACGGCGCTCATATGGCGGGCAAAGGGGGACCGGAGGGGCGCAAGACCAAGGCCTCACTACGCGGGGGAGCGGTCCAGAGCAACAACATGGACCGCTATACCCAGGGCAGGGGGTCCCCTGGCGCTGCTGGCCTCTCCCCGGATGCTGCGGGGGGAGGCACGGCCGTCGCTGCGGAACCTTCCCTACAGGACATTATGGGCGCCATCGAGGGCATCAGGGAAACTATCGCGACGCAATATGAGGCCCTGGCCCGTAAGATCGACACTGTCGCGATCGACGTCACCCTGATTCGGGCCGACCTCTCTAAAACCAACGAGAAGGTCCAGGCCCTTGATACACGGACCTCCACCTTGGGTGCGGAGGTGTCGGATCTGCGGGCCGCGCTTGGGGACATTAGAGTGGTCAACGACCACATGGCCCGGCGGCTTGAGGACTTCGAGGGACGGGCCCGACGCAACAATATCCGTATCATTGGGGTACCGGAGTCCTCCGACAGCCGCCCGGTGGACCTCGTGGTCGAGGAACTTATCCTGCAGCAGCTGTCCCCGGTTGGCCTAAGTAAATTCTTCGCTGTGGAGCGGGCCCATCGGGTTCCGGGCGGCCGGCCGCGGCCGGGGGCCCCCCCGAGGCCTATCGTGGCTAAACTGTTCCACTACAGGGACCGCGATGCTATTCTGCAGGCTTCACGGACCCGTGGCCCGGTCCGCTACGAGAACTCGATCGTCAACTTTTACCCGGACTTCACGCAACTGGTCCAGAAACAGCGGATGGGATTCCAGGGGGTGAAGCGCCGTCTCCGCGAGCTAGGCCTGAAGTATTCGATGCTCTACCCGGCGAAACTTCGAGTGGAGCATGGAGAGCGGACAGTCTTTTTTGACACTCCTGTGGCCGCAAGTGACTGGCTGGACTCGCTGCCGGACGGGGGTGGCCGGCCCGGGCCCTCTGGGGGCACCGCAGGTGACGGGTCCCCTTAGACTGACCTTTGGTCCTTGCTTTTGCGTTTTGTGTACTGTACAGTTGGGTCTTACTTCTTTTGCATACTGTGTTTTACCAGGACCCGTGAGGGGTGCGGGCGGGTTCGGGTCCCTTTCCTCCTCCGGGGTCTTTTTGTAGAATGGGGTTAGCGGGGCGACAGGCACACTGCAAGTTGGGGGGGGTCTTAGGCCCGCAGGGGTGCAGGGTGGGGGGCGGTGGACTTGGGGTGGGGTTGGGGGGGAAGAGGGGTTGTTTAGTTGTGTGTTTTTTGTTTACAGGGCGAGGAATTGATTTTTATCCATATTTGGGAGCGGTGCTGCGGGCTGGGGGCTTCTTGCTCTATTGGAGGGGATGGGGGGAGACGGGTTGAGGCTTATGTCGTGGAACGTCAATGGGTTGGGGGACCGTATTAAGCGGGGTGTTGTACTGCAATATTTGCGCCGTTTGACTCCTGATGTGGTGTTTCTCCAGGAGACGCATTTGGTCGGCAATGTCTGCCATGCGATGCACAGAGGGGGATACCGCCTCGTGGCCCATTCTGGTTTCACAACTGGCTCCAGGGGGGTGGGCATTCTCCTGCGAACCTCCCTTCCGGTGGAGATCACGAGGATAGTCTCGGATGACAGAGGGCGCTATGTGTGTCTGATTGGGAGGTGGGAGGGGCAGCCCCTTACCCTGGTTTCAGTCTACGTCCCCCCGGGCCTCCAGAACTCCACCTTTGCTGATTTGGGTCGAATGCTGCTTGACCTCCCGGATGGCCTCCTGCTCATGGGCGGGGACTTTAATTCTGTGGTTTCGGGTGAACTGGATCGTCACCCACCGAGGACCCTCCCCGCTGCCCAGTCATGGCTGGGTGGGATGTTGGAGACCTTCGGCTTGGTGGATAGTTGGAGACTACTGCATCCGACCCAGTGCCAGTTCACCTTTCATTCGGGGGCGCATGGGAGTCTCTCCAGGTTAGACTACTTCCTTATGCCAGCGGCGCAGACTGGTCGGATTCGAGAGGTCAGACACCTGGCGCGTGGTATCTCCGACCATTCTCCGCTGTGGCTTCTCTTTGACACCGGGCCGCGGTCCGCAGGGCGGATAGCTCCCATTAACCCCTGGTACCTGCGGGACCCTGTGACTCGTGACAGCCTGGTTAAGGCCATGGACCAATACTTCAGTGAAAACGAGGGGTCGGTGTCGTCTGCGTTGTCCCTTTGGGAAGCCTTTAAAACTGTTATACGCGGACACGCCCTCGCCCAGATAGTGGTGGCCAAGAAGGTTAGGAGCGAGGCGGTGGTGAAGCTGGAGACTGACGTCTCGGGGCTGGAGTCGGCCTTGGAGGCGAATATTACTCCGGACGGGCTACATGCCCTTAGCCTGAAACAGTTCGAATATCGGTCCCTGGTCACTGACGCGGCCCAAAGTATGTATAGGGAGCAGCAGGGCCGATTGTATGACGCGGGGGACAAGGCGGGAAAGTTGATTGCGTGGCTGGACAAAAAGGAGAGAGTGAATCGCGTGGTCCCCGAGTTGCGTGCTGCGGATGGTGGGTGTGTGACTGAACCGGATGAGATTGTGGAATGCTTCGCTGACCACCTCCGGGCGGTGTACTCCCCGGTGACTGACAGGGACGAAGATGACTCTCGCCTCCTATTGAGAGATATTGCTCTGCCCGGCCTGTCCGTTGAGGACCGGGAGCGGCTGGACACCCCCTTATCGTCGGATGAAATAGCGACCGCGATTCGTTCCCTTCGCTCGGGCAAGGCTATGGGTCCTAACGGTCTGCCCATTGAACTATACAAATTGCGTCCTGATAAGCTTGCGCCCTTCCTCGGCCGCATGTTCCGCGACTCTCTTGCGGCGGGTTCCCTTCCGGCCGACCAGCGCCTGGCCACTATAGTCGTTCTCCCCAAGGAGGGCAAGCCGCGTGACCGCTGTACCTCCTACCGGCCTATTTCACTGCTCAATGCAGAGCCTAAAATCCTGGCGAAAGTCCTGGCCAATCGATTGTTGAGTGTCGTGTGCGACCTTATTCATCCGGACCAATGCGGCTTCATCCCGCACCGCAACACCGCTCTTAACTTGCGGCGTCTGCACGGGGTCCTCGCCAGGGCGGAGCTCCTCACCGAGCCGGCCGTGCTGGTCTCTTTGGATGCCACGATGGCATTTGACACTATTGAGTGGCCATTCCTCTGGGCCGTCTTGGATAAATTCGGCTTTGGGGAGGGATTTATTGGCTGGGTGAGGCTCCTTTACACGGGACCCATGGCTCAAGTGGTGGTGAATGGGCGGGTCTCTCGGCCCTTTGCCCTCGGCAGGGGCACGAGGCAGGGGTGCCCGTTGTCCCCGTTGCTTTTTGCTCTCGCCCTGGAGCCACTCGCTGCCTGGCTCCGTTGGGAGCCCTCGCTTAGAGGGATCCGGTGGGGCCCGGGCTTTGAAGATCGGGTCTCGTTGTATGCGGACGACATTCTCCTGTACCTCACCTCACCGCGGCAGTCACTCAACGTCCTCTTTGACGTTCTGACCTCCTTTGGGAACAATTCGGGTCTCACGATCAATTGGTCTAAATCCTGCGTTTATCCCATCGCTGGTGGTCCTCCTCTCCTGCCGCCTCGGCTCCCGATTCAAATATCTCTGAGCGGCTTTAAGTACCTGGGGATACACGTTTCGCTGGACCCGGTGGCTCGCTACGAGCAGAATCTTCTGCGTCCACTTCGGCGGCTGCGGGAGGACACGGCCCGGTGGTGCAGGCTGCCCCTGTCCCCGCTGGGTCGGGCCGCGCTGTTTAAAATGATGTCCCTTCCCAGGTTCCTCTATGCACTCCAGAACTCCTTTGACGTTATCCCAGTGGCCTACTTTCGGGAGGTGGAGAGCCTGCAGAGGAGACTGGTGTGGAACGGCCGGGCGCGTATTGCTCTTGCCAAGCTCACTCTCCCCTGGTATGACGGGGGCATCGCGCTTCCTGACATTCGCAGGTACTATTGGGCCTCGCAGCTATCTGCCATTAACCACGCCACGTATGCGCCCGGCTTGAATCCGGCGTATGAGATGGACAAGTTCCTGCTTCCCGGCGGGAACTACAACAGGGCCCTTTATTCCCGCCTGGCTGACCGGACCCTTACGGGTCCTACTAAGATTGCTGTGCGGACCTGGAGGGCTGCCACTGCGGCCACGGGCTGGAGTGAGCGAATGACATGTGCTACTCCCTTGTTTGCCTCCGACCGCCTGGGCAGCTTGTGGACCACCAAGGGGTTTGACCAGTGGGACACGATTGGTATCAGCAAAGTGGGAGACCTGTGGCACAAGGGCGCGGTCAAGACTTTCGCGGTGCTCCAGGCCGAATACGAGCTGACCGACAGGGAGTTCTTCCGCTACGCCCAGGTTCGACACGCCCTGCTCTCGGTCTTCGGGGAGGGGACCACGGTCCCTGTTTCTTCGCCCCTCGAGGACCGCGTACTTGACGGACATGTCCCTGATAGTACTATTTCTTTAATTTATAAAAAATTGATTAATCACCGGGCGGATCTCCTGGTGCGCCTTCGGGAGGCTTGGACTGGGGATGGGGTCGAATTGGATGACGAAGACTGGCAGTCTGCACTGTCGTCCCCCAAGGAGGTTGCCATTCCGGCTCGTCTCCGGTTGGTACAGCTCAAGATTCTCCATCGGGTGTATGTTACGGGTCCGCGCTTGGTCGCGATGGGATTTTCCGACGACGGGCTCTGTAAACGAGGCTGCGGGCTCAGCGCCACCTTTCTTCATATCCTTTGGGAGTGTCGCGAGGTGGCGGACTATTGGCGCCGGGTCCACACGGTTATGGGACAGGTCACCGGGGTTGTACTGCTGCCGGAGGTGCGTCGCTGTGTCCTGAATGTGTGGGAGCCCAATGACTACAACGCGGCTCAGACTCGGTGGGCGGCCCTAGGGAACATGATTGCCAAGAGGGATATAGCGCAACTTTGGGGCGCTCAACGGCCGCCCACCGTGTCAGTATGGAAGGAGAATATGGACTGGTGTATGTTTCGGGAGAAGACAGTGTATGTGGCCCGTGGCAAGCCGGGGGCATGGGGTAGAATTTGGGGCCAGTGGAATGCGTACCGCGGAGGCATCTGTACGCCCCCCCTGGTAGACACTGATATTGCCATGTCCCCCTGACCCTCGACGGTTCCTGGCGCTTTTTGTAACAACTCCATAGGGACGTTCATCTTCCTTGACCCCCCTTTCCCCCCCCCCCTCCGTCCCCGGCCTCCCGGTACTCCTCTCTTTAGCGGATTGCTCAAATGTTCTGACTGGAGTTTCCCGGGGGGAGCCTGCACCGCACTGGTATCCCTCGTAACTCGCCTTTTGTTTTTATTGTTTTTCTTTTGTTTCTGTTACTGTTGGACTGACGCTTGCTGTTCTTCGAGAACTATCTTGAGCCACTGCGGGGCAGTGCCCTGGGAACGGATTGCAACTTTGATATTGTATATTTCCTAATGTACCTAGCGGCCGGCCCGGGTGGTTGTAGGCCCATACTTGTGACCGAATTGTTGCTCAATAAAAACTTTTTAAAAAAAAAAAAAAAAAAAAAAAAAAAACATCTGTCGCATACAATCAGTTACATAATGGCCCCATCACTTACATCATACTCTCAGCAACAGGCATTGTGTCATACTTTCCCTTCAAGATGGCCACTAAAAGGAACACTTACAGTACTTTATTGCTGCATCATCTCCCTCATCCTTTATCCTTTCCAACCATCACTATGATCACTCTGCTGTTCTCTCACATATCTCTTCTACTCCCCTATGGGACTCATCCCCATCCTCGTAATTAGCCTTGCACTGCATCTGATTTCTTCAAAACTCTAACTACTGAACCCATAGCTCTTTCCTGTAAAGTAATACTGTGAATTCCCTCTTTCTTCAATCATTCCCTTTCAACTAGCATCTACCCACAATGATTCAAAGCAGCTGTGGTACTACCTCCACTCCTGGTCCTTCATCCTCTATCATTCAGTGTCACTCCTCCTTTTCTTCTCTAAGATACTGGAACACCTTGTCCTCAGGAAACTCTTTACTTATCTGTCCTCTAACTACCTTCTCAATTCCTTCTGATCTGGATTCATTCTCCTTCATCCAACATGTTGGCAATTCCATTTCCACTGCAATGCACAATCACCAGTTTGTGATTGTAGTTCTGTGCAATCTGTTTGCAGTTTTTGACACTACTTATTACCACACATTACTCTCCTCCTTCCCCCCCAACACTCACATGGCCACACACACAGCCATTCAGTGGTTATCATCTTATATAGCTGAAGTGTCTTTCTCGCCTGAGTAGGATATCAAGAGATCTCCAACGACTTCCTGTGCTTTCTGTTCTAGGTCCTCTCCTATTCTCTCCCCATATAACCTCACTTGGGGACATTTGGTTTCTCCTTCTGTGAATACACTTAAGGCATGCTCTCCCCACTTTATCTCCAAACCTCCAATCACACATCTCTCACTGTTTCACTGCCTACCGAAACTGGACAACCCACTAATCCCTAAATGTTACCTCTTTCAGAATGAAGATTCCCATCTTCTTCCCTACCTCTATCCATTTCCCTTTTGATAGCCTGAACTTTTCCTCCTCTGCTAGAAATATAAATATACATTTAAATCGTTCTGTGTGTATGGACACATTCATTAATACAACTGTCCTTTTCCTCACTGGATAGGGAAATTAACTGCACTACAAGGACCTTAATTAATCTTGCCCAGACATACTCACCTACCATTTTGCTATGAAGCTGTATGACTCTCTACTACAACTGTTATTGCAGCATGACACCAAGCTATGGCATAACAAATATATATCCATGTTTCCCATTCCCAACTAGTAATGCACTATTTAATGATCTAATATTTATCAAACCAGACACCCACAACAGCTTGATTGTGGGCCTTCCCTAATATGTCTTCTCACTCAATAAGGAGCTTAACATCACCACAAGACCTTTATTTTACTTACCCATACCTACTCCCATTTACCATTTTATCATGAGGCTGGGTTAGGATATTTCCACACACTATTTTGCAGACATTATTACCTGCTATATTCACTCCAATAATTTGAGATGTGCAAACCTAAATATGCTGGTTCCCACAAGAACTAGCTTTTGTGGCATGCCGATCTCTCTAGGTTCCCAACACAGGAACACACTGTCTCCTGATATCGAAGTCTACCTCACTCTCTTTAGATTCAAATTCAACCTGAAAAAGTACATAATGATGCACAACATATCTAAGTTCCAAAAAGTGTATTGTGGACATGTAACAAGTCTATGTGATTATTTGCTTGACTGATCCCATCAACAATCAGCATCTATGTACAATGCTTCAGTCATCTTCTTTCATTTTTTTTCCATATCATCACTTCATATCGTGCTATGTACTGATGCTATGTTTTGTGCAGCATTTCTGCTAGAAATGTGTTGTAACAGAAATAAGAACAGGTGTAGGGTAGATTGTAGAATAAGGTTTATTAAGATTTAGTTGGAGGATTATTAAAATGGTATGTAAGCAGCAGATAGACCCATCAGGAGGAACCTCCTTGCTGCTCAGCAAACACACTACAACTGACAAACTCTCAACCACATCAGGGCCTCCAGCATTCCACTACATCAGATCCATACTGACTGAGCAGCAGGGAACTGAAAATTCAAGTCACAATAAACTGTCAAGATGCTCATGTCAATAATTTGAGACCAACATATGACAGGTTCATGATGGGGTGTGGGAGCAGTGCCCCCACAAATAGTTTTCTGCACTAGTGGGACGCAGTCACCCACACTGCCACCAGACCTCAGCATCCCCATAAGAGGTTTCAACTCCAGTTGCAGAGCTTTGTTAGGGGTATTGATGTGGGGGCCCCATCCATGGGCACTTCTGCTCAGCCAGGCAATCTCCTGGACCCAGGAGATCTCAGAAGATCCACCACGGCACACACTCCAAACAAACCTGATAAAGCACTTTGCATGCCATGGTTGGATGAGTGCTTTCTCCACTGGGTCATTTAGTTTTACCATTGAATTGGGTTGGAGACAAAATACATATTCGGGGAATCTGTCAGAGTCTCCCCCCCAAGGCTTACCTTCTGCTTGGTGGGTTGTTCCTGCAGGGACGAAATAAACTACCACCCCGTTCCCCGCCTTGCCCTAGTCGAGGTTCGGGCACCGTCTAGGATAAGGGGGTACCTGGGGTAGAAGCCAGAAAGGCGCAAGTCTAGAAGGCACTGGACCCCACGCTGTGAAGGAGAGAAGGGAACATGGTTAACTTCCTGCCCCGTTCCTTCTTCTTTCACCTTCGTGTCGTGCCCCGTCTATGCAACCCTGTTTTACCTGGTACGAGGTGTAGAGAGCCCGGCCTCCGCTTCCTGTTCTGGGTGGGAGTGGCCGCTGGATTGAGGGCAGCTCCACGGACCAATAAACAAGAAGAGCGAAATCAGCGCTCTTGCGCAACTAATAACGTACTCCAGCCTGTTGGATCAGAGTACGAACCAAAATCAAAGAAACAAAACCAGCGCTCCTGCGCAAATAATAAACGTGCTCAATCCTGTGGGGTCAGAGTAAGTACCAAAATGAAGTAAACAAAACCAGCGCTCCTGCGCAAATAATAAACGCGGGTATCTTCCCCGCACACCTTCCGTGGTGTAGTGGCAAGCAAAGTGTGTAGGGTTGTGACGGCAGAACCCGCCGTCTTTCTTGCCAAGAATCGCCTTTGGTTATGAACAGTACCTGTGCCGTAGGGGTTCCGCAGCAGCGTCCCTTCTCGGCGGATGTGTCTTCTCCGGAGTGGCGTCTCTCCGTCCGTGGCGATGACGAGAATTCAAAGCGGGTCTTCGCCGGAGTTCCCGGCTTTCATGCGTGAGCAACCGGAAGTGAGTATTTCGACCTTCCGTGTTGTCCCACAGGTGCTAGACCGCTAACCTCCTTCCTCGAGGAGCGGGCAGCTCGCAGAATCATGACAGAATCTGGCAGACCGAGTAACAAAGCTACATGTGACACAGTTGTCATCATACTAAACTCCTCTCAGATCTTTCTAATAGGTGTGTGGTTCAAAATTCTTTATTCACATTCATAGTGCAAGCGGAAGTGGTTAAGAATTCTACGGTGAAATACTTTGCATCCTAACTTAAGTGATCTGAGCAAGTTTCCAAAATGTGATTGCCAATTAATAATAGTCAGTAGCAGCATTTGTACTTGCTAAACAGCAGGTCAGATAATTTCATCTGGAGCTTTCCATTGTACTGTATGTCAAAGATGATCACCACCATCTCTCTTCAGTGTGTAAGTGCACAGAGTTACGTTTATAGACGTGAATCGTACTACCTGGTAATATTTCAATTTTCCAGTAGATTTTCAGCACAAACTCCAAATGGTTATGCCTTGAGGACTGGAAGATATTCTCTGTGTTTTAACACATTTTAAGTGCACCCCTGGAACAACTCCATTCCCATTGGTGTATTTAAGGAATAATTGATGCCAGATTCAGTTTTAATAGACCATCAAGTTTAAAGAAATATTTATTATGAAACGCTGTGCCCCTTCCCTCTTTGGCTACTGCTGCAGCTCCTCAGACTAGACTCGTAAGTAAAATTTATTGCAGTTCCAGATGCTTTACTGTGTAGTTAAACTTCATAACACGTCTCCAGAGGTAAATGAGAGACTTGCTGCGACAAATCAAGAGCTGAAACTCAGTGAAAGCTGATGGTCTTTTTGTGCTGTGCAGAGTAATAAACTGAGTACAGGAATTGCTCCTTAAGTTGCACACATGTCACTTTTAGCATGAAATCAAGGCACATTTGGATGGTAAATGTGTGTTGTTTTTTTAAAGAAAACTTGCAATATTGCATGAGCTTAGCTGAACAATCGTGATATGCTTAGTTTATAATTTGACTGGCCTTGTCTTGCCACCTTAGGTGCAGGTCATTAGTGCATTCAATGTAGTCGTACCTTGGAACAGTGTGTTTGGGGCACCTTTTTGTCCCATTTACACCTGACCCAGCAGAGGGGTGGGGCCCTATTTTCTTTGTTGCATTAAGGCCCGTTGAATCCTTTCTCAGCCACTGCCTAGATTTTCCACAGGTCCACAGTAGGGCTAGCAGTTTACAGAAGTGATTACTGATTACTTAATAAACGTATTTCTTCATCATAAGTTATCATTTGTTGTCTCCTTCTTTCACTCTTAAGGATTAGACAGAACAGTAGGATATGGCAAAGCACGTCCACCTACTTAATTTCACTGGACAGTGGCCCCTATGGGCTTGTTTTGTTCAGACTCTAAGTGTGTTTGAATCCAAGAAGTTCAGCTTGGTGTGAGGGAATACTTGACTCTCTTTGAATTCCCAAAAATAGATCTAATTAGTTATTGTCCTCCTCCGGCTTTGAAAATCTTTTTCCTCTGCACAACTCTCATAGAGTCCAGTTACATCCTTCTACCCTGCTTTTCTCTGAAGTGGTATGATTTTTTTTAGATGTGTCAATGGGTTCTTTTCAAACCCATTTCTGGATTTGATGCTTTTCTTTTTGCATTTTTCTCTTTTGCTCACTCATTCCATCTACACTCATCTCTCAGATTATTCTTTGGGAACCCGCTCTGATGGCAGTGATGGTGGGCAAATTAAATACTTTTTGTTAACAAAAGTGCAATTTACCACGTTAAATTCCATGTACACATTTACCACATAATTTGTATTAGTTTACCACACTATTGTTGGATTTAGCCCTTTCTGCAGGGTCATCACCAACCTTTTTGCCTTCACCCTCCTGTTTTCTGAACCCGTTTCGGTTGGCTTTTAGCACTCTGCGTGCTTTACCACTGCTAACCAGTGCTAAACTGCTTGTGCTCTCTCCTTAAATGGTAATATTGGCTTTCACCTGATTGGCCTATTAAATTTACTTGTAAGTCACTAGTAAAGCGGGACTACATGTGCCAAGGGCCTGTAAATTAAATGCTACTAGTGGGCCAGCATCGCTGATTTTATGGCATGACACAGAGCCGATATTATGCAATCTCCTTCTATTGCCAGCCCACAGCAGCCACAATAGAAAGAATTTAGAAGTTTCAGAACATTTTAATCATGTATTAAGTACAGTAATAAGCAGCCATCTTCCTTCTTTTGTTGCTGCTGCTCACAAGATAAGTAACCTTCATTTAGTGCCACCCACTTAAGCAAATCTTTAAACATATCTCAGGCCTGCTATTACATCTTGTGTGTTTAGTTTTAAACTGCCATTTTGACCTGGCAAAGTAAGCTTCTTGTAACCACACTATTCCCGGTAGGTCCCGGGGGAGGGAACTAGAGGTGCGGGGCACCAGGAGCAGGCCAGCCTCCAACATAAAATGTTCAACACAAAATGGGGCCGCTCCCAGAGTAGTGACCTAGGTGCAGAAGACTTAAATTGTGAGTGTAAGCATCTCACAGAATGTGACTAACTGGTCTCACACACCACCTGGTGTCATGCTTCATCATTAATCAGTCCTCGCCCTACAGAAACTCCGTTTGGTGGAGGGCGGGCATACATCTGAGTCACACTCCACAGGAGAGAGGGCTCACCGGGGAGGAGAGAAGCACACATAAGTGCACCTACGGGAGACACACCTTGATGCATGTTTGACTACAAAGGTCATCCCTTTTTGCTCTCCTCCCATGGGGGCATTTACGTTCATGTTCTAGGGCTTCAAAGGGAGCCCTCTCTCCTGTGGAGTGTGGCACATGTCACCCCACATAGTGGCATCTTATAACCACAAGGTTGGTAAGAATGGAGCCTTTCCTTTTTCTTAGGTCCTGATGAATGCCATGGACCCAACTGGGCTACACGGCACAAACATGTCGACTGCACCCAGAGCGGTGAGGGGACAATAAATTCCCCATTACACCATTCACTTGTTTTTAAAACCATATAGCTGCCTGCCACATTAAAATTAATTTGGTAACTATAATGTTTTTTAATTCTCACTCACTCTTCACGGGCCCCCACTTAGTTTAGAAGTGCATCCCTGTCGTCAGGTGTATGCCCGCCTTCCACCAAACCGAGTTTCTGGAGGGCGAGGACTGATCAATGATGAAGCATGACACCAGGTGGTGTGTGAGACCAGTCCGTCACATTTTGTGAGATGCCCACACTCACAATTTAAGTCGTTTGTACCTAGGTCACTCCTCTGGGAGCGGCCCCATTTTGTGTTGAACAAAGTAAGCTTCTTGCCAGACCCAAACCTCCCTTTTTAATACATATGAGTCATCCATAGGGTAGGCCTTACACAGCCCAGAGTTCCCCTCTGGACCCATGTCCCGCAAAGTTTCTAGCTAAAATAGCTCGTGCTATTAACCCCCTGGTTAATCCAATTCTAAACTGCTCATTGCTAACAGGGATTGTGCCGTCTGCCTGGAAACAGGCAATGGTCATTCCGCTCCTGAAGAAACCTTTGTTGGATCGGGATATCCATGCTAATTATCGACCTATCTCTCTGCTCCCTGCCCTGGCTAAAGTGGCAGAAAAGCATGTTCAGTCTGTCCTTTCACATTTTGTCGAGGCCTACGGCCTCTTGCACCACACCCAATCCGGCTTCCGTGTGAATATGAGCACAGAGACTGCTCTGTTAGAGGTGGTGGAGGCCATCAAGGAAGTTCAGGACTCTGGGGGAAAGGCACTGCTGGTGCTACTTGACCTTTCTGCGGCGTTTGACACCGTTCCTCATGACCGCCTATTGACCCGCCTTGTGGAGATTGGGGTTGGAGGAACGGTGTTCAAATGGTTCAAGTCCTTTCTGACCAACCGCCAACAGACAGTCTGGGCCCCTCCGTACTCTGCGACAGTGCTGCCTCTGGAAGTGGGAGTTCCTCAGGGATCTATGTTGAGTCCGATCCTTTTTAATATCTATATGTCCCCTCTGGCTGCGCTAATCGAATCTTTAGGAGCCCAGATTGTTTCTTACGCCGATGACACCCAGCTTCTTTTCACGTGCAGTAAAGATATGGATTTCAATGGAGACCGTATTAAGAGCTGTTTGGCCGCGGTCTTTACATGGTTCCAATGTAATCAGCTAAAATGCAACTCAGATAAATCGGAGGTTCTTTTCTTCGGTTGCCCTCCTGATCCATGCTGGAGGTCTTGGTGGCCTGCTGATATGTTTCCCCCTGCTGATGTGGCCTCGGTGGCTAAAAATCTTGGCGTTAAGATGGATAATTGTCTCACCCTGAAACCTCAGATTATGAGCCTAGCTGGTCAATGCTTTGGCATTTTAAAAATGCTAAGAAAATTTCTTCCTGTTCTTGCCATCGCCCACAGGAAGATCACGGTGCAGGCCATGATAGGCTCTAGGCTTGACTATGCCAATGTCCTGTACCTGGGTCTTCCCAAGTTTCTTCTCTCACGCCTACAGGTTGTGAAAAACTCGGCCGCTCAGGCTATCTTTGGCCTTAGCCACCGTTCCCATGCCACTGGACTACTGCAATCTTTGCACTGGCTCCCCATTCAGAAGCGCATTGAATTCAAGGCACTTACCATGGTGTTTAAAACTCTTCATGGCATCGGCCCCCTCTATATGAGAAAGAGGATTGGTTTTCATCGACCTACCAGAGCCTTGCGCTCTGCGTCACTGTCCCTCAGCGTGGTCCCGGCAATCAGGCGCGCCCCCGGATCGGAGGGCGTTCCTTTAGATACCTAGCGCCACTCGCCTGGAATGCCCTCCCTCTGGCGCTTAGAAAGTGCGACAACTTAACGACCTTTAGAAAGAAGCTCAAAACTCGGCTGTTCAGCCTGTAAGACTTCCTCCCCGCAGAAGCTTTATGGTCTTGGGTCTGTCAGCGCCGGGACACTCTGCTTGAGTAGCTGAGCGCTTAACAAAACTCTTGATAACATAACATAGCATAGCAGGGTGCAGTATATTTGAAAATGTTGGACATGTACTGTTTTACGTATCCTGGTAGCGAAAAACTCATAAATTCTTTCTTTACTACTGTAAGGCCTACCTCTCCCATAGAATAGCATTTGGTTACCTTATTACATTTAATACGTGATATTTTCCAATTGGGAGAAGCTCAGTATGTTGAGTTTGGAGTCTAAAGAATTGTAATTAAAAGCCCTTTTAATAGTAAAGTTAGATTTTTAGTCACAATTCAGAAAATTCCAATGTTCAAAAGTTGGCATTTTCTTGTCCTTACGATTTGGTGCCTGCAGCCTGATCCTGGTTCACATAGCTGTATACCTGGCAGTTGAACTTTGTGTATTGCTATCAGACAGTGTGATCATGGGAAGCTAGATGGTGGCAGGAAGGACCACTCTGAGTTAACGAGGGATAGGAACTGTCACCTACCACACTTGCACATCACAAAGGCTCTATCTGAGTACTCTCACAAAGGCTTTGACACCGGCCTTTTGTGAACCTAGACAAGCTGGGGCCAGGACAGGGAGCACCTCGGGGTGTTGAAACCTATAGAAACATATTCTACTTCAAAGATGAAACATATATAAATATTGGACCCTTAGATCCAACTCCTCGGTACACTTCTTGACCTGTGAAAGACTCAGCTTGGAAGAAGGACTGCTGTGTTGCTGAAAGGACTGCCAGTCTGTTGGACTGCTGCCCTGCTGTGATGACCTTCAGCCCTTTTGCCTGGGTGAGCAGGACTTGACCTGCAACTCCAAACCCTGGATCCCAAAGTGACTCCTCAGGCTAGTTGGCTGGTCTCTGAATCAGAAACCTTAGGGACAGAACAGGCTTCCATCAACCTTGAACCCAGCACCTGGATTCTGCCATCTGTGAGTGCTGCCCTCCCAGGTAGTACTACCCCAGTCCTTAGTAGTGGGCCTGAAGGTGCTTTGCCAGCCCATCTGTGGATTCAGCAAAACTGATGCATTTCCTTGGTGTCACGGTGCATATTCTGCTGAACTGGTGCATCATCTTTGTTGCTAGACGTATTGCTCTAGGAACCAACACATTGCCCATGCGGCATGGACTTCCCTGACATGACAACTTTGCATCTCCCATCGCAGCCCATTGGAACCGTCTCTTTGCAACGCATTTCCATACAAGGACATTGCCTCGCCCAACCCACCCCATTGGAACCGGCGCAACACATCTCCACACAATGACATTGCAAAGCACTTCGCAGCTCCCCAGAACTGCCGCAACATGACACATCTCCTTGACCTGCCCTCGGATTCGCCTCTGCTGTGCAATGCATCCGCAACGTGGGACTCCACATCTCTTCGCAACAAGGATTAAGGTACTATGTTCAGCGGGCCTAAGTAGTTCCTGGTAGCTGGCCCGTGCTTCATTGTGGTCAGCCTGACCTTTCGACTTTGTCCCGGGTTGACGCAACCAATTAACCAGAGGTGACACTTTGTGTTTTTGGGCGCAATTTTTACTGAAGTCTTTAAACTTGAATATCGCTGATTCTACTGATTGGATTTCTATTGTTTGTGTATTGATTTATTTATTAAAATGTACTAAATGCACTAAATTGTTCCTAAATTGGTGTGGGATTTTTATTATCTTGTGTTTTCACTTTAATGCTGGTTGAAGTGCCTCATAAATACTTTACCCATTTCCTCCTCTAAGTTAAGCCTGACTGCTCTGTGCCAAGCTACCAGAGGATTGAGCATAGGATAATTTGTGGTTTGCTTGTGACTTCAGCCTAACAATGATAGTGGTTGCTGCTTGAGTAGTGTTTCACCTTCCTCAACCAGTAACCCAATTGCTTTACATTATTATAAATAAATACTTTATCCATTTTTTGATGTCAACTTTATACGTTTAATGCTAAAAGGCCAGCTCACACATTTATACATTTGTATTGGATGAGATGTTTTTCTTTTTCTTACCAATGCAGATACTGTATTTTCCAGAAGCATTTTCTGTTAGTTATTTAATAGGTATTTCTTATGTATTAGACAACTGATAGTGAGATTCTCACTGAGAGGAAGATGCCAATGTGACTAGTGGGAAGAGTTTCGGAAACATAAGATTCTGTCCAGTGTAACAACTCAAGGACATAGTCATGTTAGTACCATTGTCATAGCCTGATTAATCTGGGCATTTACCTGCTCCCAAAGCGTGGTCGAAAATGATTGGTTCACAGGAGTGTGAATAAACTGAAATGTTGCAACTGATGTTTTGTTGTAGAATTATATGAGTGGGTGTTCCTCAGACTAGCAGAGAACTCCCCTGCATACTGTCTCTCAAGCACATTGCTTAAACATATAAAAGCATATTAATAAACACCACAATTAAAATAATACATTTATAAATATATATATATATATATATATAAATATATATTAACAATGATAAAATATATATAATAAACAAATACCCAAGCAACACTATTATTTAAATAAATATTTATCACCATTAAAAATAACCAAACATTTATTAAATATATTTAATTACAATAAAACCTTTCAAAATAAATATATTGTTACATAAATATAATAGTAAACAAAATATGCCAGTAAATAAATATATATGTTTACCAAATTAACATATAACTGCCAAAATAATTAAACAGACGCTGTAACAACCAATAAAATAAAAGCATAAAAAACAAAAAACAATCAAAAGTTTCAACTAATCAAAACAACACTATAAAATAAACCAATTCATTTCCCAAAACTTTCCTCACAACCTGAAAAGATTGGAGAAGGACTAAACTCTGCCAGATTAAAGCCCCCGACAAAGGATCTTCAAAAGAGCCACAGCAAACAATGTCAATTGAAAGTAAGTACAATACCTAAAAAATGTACATATTCTCCCAACTAAAATTTAAATAATTAAAACAAGTAAAACGAATAAATACATTTCCATTTTCTTTTCATATTTTGCAGACTAAACAAAATGATTTACAAACTCTACTAAAAATCAACACCTCAAAGTAATAAACTAATCAGCTTTCTACCAATAAAATATTAAATGAAAATTGATGAAACATATATATAACAAAGTAAGTATAACCATTAATAATTTTTAAACCTTAGCTAAATCCACTGATCAGCAAAACTAACAAAATAAAACTAATAAACATTGACACCTTTTTTTCCTATTACATGCTGCAACAATTCCAAGCAGAGAGCTACGTTAAAGAAAACAGCTACATGTACCAGTAATACTAAGTATTGTTTTAATTATACAAATATACTTAATAATAACACCAACTAAACACTAAATAACCTTAAAAGAATTTAATATATAACATTTCCATCATAATAATAAATATAATTTTTTTACCCAACAGAAAACAAAAACAGTAAGCAGAAAAAAACGAAAATGAACTTAAAAGAAAAATTAAAAACAACAAAAATAACATATTTGTAAGTATTAATAAAAAAAGTAATATCACAGTGTACATTTTTACATTGCATTTATTAATTTTGTTTACATATATTCATAGTATAACTAAGAAAATGACATATGGAGCTAAATTCATTTCCTCGGAAAAAGGGAAACTCTTGCTCTGTTACATGGGCTACACTTTTACCAAGAAAGATCAACTAATGAGATGCATTGGGATGCACCAAACACTACTCTAATTCCTGCTATGGGAGAAAAACAACAGTTATAAATGTTAAAGAACATAACCACCTTCCCAAGGTTGCTGAAATTGAGGTCCGAGACGTTTTAGAAAACATCAAAGAGGCAAGCACTTGCTCCCAACAATCAAGTACACAAATATTAAAAGATGCCCTAATCCATGCCCCAGTGCACGTAACTGGCCAGTTATCTGCCATCCCATCACTAAAACACCTAATAGCCAGAACCAAAAAATCTACCACCCAAATGCCACCAGCCCCAAAAACATTTTTTAGAAGTAGAAATACACAATTACACACAAAGAGGAATAATTCCTTCTTCATGACAATAAAAGTAATGAAAAATAATTATCTTCTTTGCCACCCCTACTAATATCTAAAAACTAAAACAATGTGAAACCTGGATGATGGATGGGACATTAAATGTCCCAAGCCATTCAACCAATTATACAATATCCATGGACAATACCAAGAAACAAACATCCCTTTCATATATACACAGAAAATTACTGACCCCATAAAGTAATCATTGACTTTGAACAAGCATTGATACAAGCAGTTTTAAAAATGTACCCACATACAGCAATACAAGCATGCTATTACCACTTCAATCACAGTAAATGGAGGCATCTACAAAAATCTACCCTAAACGTAGAATATACAATAAAGAGTAACTTTGCTCATCAAAAAAAAAATTAACAGCCCTAACATACGTCCCCACAACTGAAGTGCCAAACTACTAAAATCTACTTATAGAAAGTTAATTCTACCAATCAAATGAAACAAAACTAACTTCCTTACTCGACTATTTTAAAGACACATGGGTAGGAAGATTAGACAGATCAGGAAATAGGAAATAGAAGGTTACTCAAATTCCACATTCCATGGTGGAATGTTTACGACAGTACTCTAGTCCAAAAAGCTAAAACCAACAGTGCAGTGGAAGGATTGCATAATGCCTTCTAGGCCACATTAGGAAGAACATAACCAAGGCCCATATTACAATGTCGGTCTGAAGTGCTCCGAACGGCATTTGGATTTTCCCAATCCGAGTCGGAACCCATGCGTCTGACCGTCTCAAACATTTCCAAATGACTGATTATAATGGTAGGTAACTGTGCCATCTGTCCTAATCGGTTCCGACTGGCATTCGGAGACTCCAATTCAGTCGGAGGTGAATCGTACGGCTCCATGGACCGCGTTTCCAACCAACGTTTTATGATGTCTGATTTGGACAACCTTTACAAATCAGTCTGTCCGACACGGAAAGGCTGTCAGAAACTGACTTTGGAGTCCCGTAGCATGGCCCCCCTTAACCCGGAGGCCTCCGGTTGGGGCCTGTGGGGGTACCCATGGGACCACTCTTTGCAACCATGCACAGTATGCCCGCCACAGGGTGCAAGGTTTTCTGCAACCCCCCCTTTCTTCAATGGAAGCCTGTGTTGTTGTTCAGAACACAGGCTTCCAGTGAAGTCAATGGGAGTCCGACCGAACGGTGTTCAGAACCATCGTAATTGGTCGGTTTGACTCCCCGAACCCGAGTCGGTCGGAAACGATTCTGACAAGGAGTCGGTCAGAATGCTTTCCGACTGACATCATGAGTCCTCAAGTCTGTACAAGCTACTAGAATCTATAGAAAAAGAACAAAGCTACCAAGAACTAAGACTAGACCAATCTGTAACTAAAATAGGTCCTAAACTAAGTAAACAAAGCAAACAATACAATACAAAACTAGATTATATCCGAATACCCAAGGACTAGAATGCCTAGATACAATTGCAAAATCTATACTAGCTATCCCAACGCCACCTACTACAATAATCAAAATACACCAACCAAAAGCTATTGAATCATTTTATATTTAACAAATATGTCATGTTTTTTAAAATATTCGAACAATAATGTATGAAGTTATAAAATTATTAAAATTAAAAAATACATCAAAGCAAATTTTAAAAAATTAACATTTCCCCAATAATAAAATAATCAAAAATAACTTTGTTTTGTTGCAGTAGATCATATATAAAAAATAAATCACCCTAAAAAATGAATAAAATGCAACTGTGGAAAAAGAGATCCAACGACTCAATCCTCTTTACAATCAAACCCTCAAAAACCCCAAAAGAAAAGCTACAAAAAAATTGAAAAAGAAAAGGAAATGTATGTGAAATTAATAGTTCCAATGAAACTATATACCATTTCTTTAAAAAGAAAAAAAACAACAACTCATCTTCACCTCCACCGTAACTCGGGAATGGAAACCTGCAAAACAAAAGACAGAACAGCACCCTCCCACAAAAACACATACAACCCCACATACATTAAATACAATGATCAATAAAACATAACACATAACCAAAACATTTCAATAACAAACTTATACACTATCCTGCAGTTCCAAAGCACGAAACAAACACTGAACAATTCAATACCAAAATGACATCCTATTACAAAAGAAAACTATAATTAACACACTACTTACTCTACCTACTCATCTACTAACTCTCCCTACCCTAAAATTAGCTTAAAAATAATTTGAAAGAAACTTACCGTAACCGAAGAAATGCAGTTCCCAACTGTGAGCTTCCCTCTGCAAAAGTAACCAAACAATGAAATAAATAGAATACAAAATAAAGAAGGTAAACAAAATGGCTGCTTAATAAACTGGAAAAAAAAACTATTTCCCCATAGAATACAATTGGGAAAATTAGAAAATAGTTAAAAAAAATATTTAAAATGTTTTACTATGCAAAAATAACATTGTAAGACATAGATTAAATATTATAATACCATTAAAACTATATTATATGTTAATTTGTAAATTACAATTAATAGAATGTTAAAATGCCAAAATGATGTTATAAAAATATACATGATATAGAAATATATGCCAATGAAAAATTGCACCAAAATGTTGATTGTGAATTTTTGTAATTCTTCCACATACTTTAAAAATGCTTACAAATTAAATACTATTATTAAAAGAATATTATTTAATAGAATCCAAACATTAACACTAATTACTGTTTAAAAAAGTTACATTATAAAATTCATATTAAATAATGTTATAATTTCAATAAAATTATTTAACAAGTATTTTTTAAAAATTGTAAAAGCATATGTATTTCAAATGTATCTGTTTTCTTTCAAAATGCATGTAAATAAAAAAATGTACAAATATATGTACTTGTGAAAATTACAAAAGAAATATGATTACATATCTTGTAAAATATGAACAGTTTACAAAAAAAGAACAAATATAATGGAAATGTATAACTGTTAAAAAATCAAAAGAAAACATTGAAACTTTTGCATAAAAATAAACAAGTAAAAATGTGAATTATTTTATTTACTACTATTATTTGAAATTAAACTTGGAAACACCATTTTTTTCCTAGAAATTGTACAATGAAATGTAAGTATAACTACCAGTCATATAAATGTACACATTGGGGCCTACTACGATGCAGGTGGTAAGGCCACTGACCTCAGGTTGGTGCCCTTACGACATATATCATCCGTTTCAATTCCGACCGGCTGATTTTGATTCAACCGGTCGGAATTGAAACTGGACAGTCATTCCGGGTGGCTTTCAATGGGCTCATGGAGCCCGTTGGCCAGTCGGAACTGGCCCATAATCCAAATAGACTGCAGTTTACGCCCTCAGGATTATGATGCATGGTTTCCACGCCAGCCTTTGACATGAAAACCCAGTCAGAAAACCTTTTTGGGGGCCCTTTCTTCTGCTGCCTCCGGATGGAGGCTGAATGGGATCCTATTGTGCACCCAGTTAAACCCTGCACCCCCTGGCAGGCACATTGAGGTGCAGGGATTAAAACCACCTCACATTTCCCTACAGAGCATGTGCTGCTGCTAGAGGTCAATCGGTTCCATTGTCAAGATGGTCCACCGAACATCGTGATAGTCCCATTATGTTGTATTCTTCAAAAAAAAGATTCTTGGTTAATAAAAAATATGAAAAATAAAGAAATGTCTCTCTATTTTGTATGAGAAAATATTTCAAATTACACCTTTATAAATAACTGAAATATAATACTGAAAAAATATACAAATAATTAAATAATTAAAGATAACCATACACAAATTAAAAAATATATATATTATAACTTACAAACAGTACTACACACATTAAACTATTAACACAAACAGAATAGTAAACCCTAAAAATCTTACTGTTCCAACTCCAACCTAACTAAATTCAAAGAAAATACTGGACACTACACCACAAAATGTATTATTGCTACTCCAAACTAACTAAATTCAGGTAAAGTGCTGGACCCTAAACCAGAAAAAAATACTATTCCAACTCCAAACTAACTAAATTCAGGGAAACTGCAGGACACTAAACCAAAAATAATTACTATTCCAACTCCAAACTAACTAAATTCAGGGAACGTACTGGACACTAAACCAGAAAAAATTACTACTCCTACTCAACTAAAATCAGGATAAATACTAAACAATTCGAAAATATTCATATCCAACATAAAAATCAAAAACTAAAAATAACAAAAAAAGAAAGCTATAAACAATAAATAATTAATCCTAAAACATATAAACTATTTCATAATATATTCTAAATAACATTTTAAAAAATCCTATAAAATATGATAAAAAATATACTATTTTTCTAAAACCTGATTAAAGCATTTTAAAACATTTAAATATATTATTTAAAAAATATGGCTGCCTCGAGGAAGAGACCGTCCGCAGTGAAGCAGAATGAAGCAAAGAAAAGTAGAACACTGTGGTGAAGACCAGCAAGAACGGAAGGTGTCTAATCCTATAAGACGCTGGCTGCAACCCCAAGTTCTTGTCAGCATTCACACCAGATGGTTGAATTGGCGATATATTGCAGGGGACAGATTGAAGGTTCAGATGAGTCGACGAGTCTAAGTCCACATACCCACGGTCGTGTCAAGCTCATTCGTGGGTTTTGATTGTGTTGTGTTACCCATGTCCTGATGAAGCCCGAGCCAGTGAGCCGAAATACATCGACCAGAAGAAGAGGATGAGCACATTGAATTAACATATGTATATAGGAACCTGACAACACACACAATACATGGACTGAATAGAGGAGGAGTTTCCCTCTGTTTCTGTGTGCGGATTGCTTACATATATGTATTTTATTGCAACCAGGCCAAAATGGATGGGTATGAAAAGGTTTAGGAGTTTTTTGTTGGATCTTTGAGTGTTGTATGACAGTGTTTTTGGTGTGTCAAAAATATATATATATTTAATTTAAAAAATTGATTAAAAAGACGTAAAAGAATTGAGGAAGACTCTGAGAGTGGGTAAATTGTTTATGAATTACACTTGGGGACTAGGCTCCCATGCAGGGGAATAATATATTTTTTTGCCTTGTCGAAAAAACTACTGTGTATCAATCCTCAGACATCATTCTCTTTTTGCATCTCAGCTGTGCAATGCAGCAATTCTGTCCCAGAGTTGGGGCATATTTTATATTTCAGATATTTATTATACTTCCTCATGTGTCCAGGTTTGTAAAAATGACCCATGTTGCAAACACAAAATCAAAAGGAATAAGACCAGTAACTGTAACGCAGTGGCACAAACAAATCTCTTTAGAAATCTGAAATCAATGAATCAAACTCATTTGTTGGGCTAAAGTAAAGGAGAATTGTATGTAGAATTTGTAAAATGAATAAATAAAGAAATATATTAGTGAAGGTACCCAAAGAATTCTAAATTATCTGAAGCCTAATATGCAGTATGAGATGACCTCGGAAGTATAGTCCGTTTGCATAGCTGAGTCAGGCTGTGGTTTGCAATTTGAGGAAAGCCTAAGTGCATATTTTAAGGAGAGATCACACGTGCACAACATTCCTTTGGTAACTGACATTCCTTTTGCTTCAAGGGAGATTATGGAGTACATAATAATTTAATTTGTCATTTATGTTGATGTTATTGAGGGTGCATCTAATTCTTATGGAGAAATGGTAATATTTGGGCCACATGTGAGATACATGGTAGTATCTCAAAGTTTGATGTGTGTAGGTTGTGATAGATTGTTAGCATCTGGTGGCCAACTGCATTGAGCCATTGGTAAAGTGCAGTGGAGATTCAGTGGGTTTTAAAGCTGTAGAACAATTTCCTTGCTATCAAAATAATTATTATTGTTGAGGTAGAAGAAGCAGAGGAGGCTCGAAGAGTTTCCAGGTACATGTAAAAGTCAGTCGGAGATAGCGGAGCTGTGATGTGGAATGGTGAAGACGAAATGGAGAGAAGTGTATGATTATAGACCATCATCAAACACAGAAGCAATCCATTGCAGAACAGAAGTCTGTACGTTCATGATCTCTAGTCATTTTAGCAATTTAGGGTGATGAACAATATAAAAGTCAGAGGGAAAGACTACTAGCACAAGTGCAGCGAGTTCATTTAAGTGAACAATAGTTTTGATATTCTAGCCTAACATTTTGCTATCACATTACATCTCATTATGTAATATCACACCATGCCTCACCTAATTCAAGCACATCACTTCTGACAAAACACACCACTCTTTCAACTCTAACCAACTCCTCTAATGATGTGCCTGCTACAACATAACATAACATACCATGCCATACTTCGACCAGTCCATCACAGTACAATACACCACATATCAGGGGTGTGATGAATCACCTGGTTTAGGAGCTACAGTGCGGGCAGGTTCCTTATGGTCTCTTTTGTGTGCAAAGTCTCCGAAAAAAGCTCATAATTAATGCTATATGGCAATGCCAGCATCAGTGAAGTGGATGAGAAAGATAAATTTAAGAAAATGTGGAAAAAGAATCGAAATGATAAAAATAGGAGGGCGAGCGGAAGCAAGGAAGAAAGAAAGATGGGCTGATGGAAAATGAAAGATGGACGAAAGGTAAGAATATTGCTAGGGATGAAAGGATGGACAGAAGTTGGAAGGGGCTATGAATAGGTTGGTGGATGCCTGAATGGATGAATGAATGGTTAAGTAAATAGAAAGGTAAGAGTGTGAATGATGAGAAAATGATTAATTGATGGTTAAATAGATGTATTAATGGAAGCTAAAGTATGGATGTTTGTATTGATGCACGCAGAGATGATGGGATGTATAAACAGATGGTTAGATGGATTGGCCCTTGGATTGATGAATATTTGAGTGATGGATGAAAGAATTCATAGATGTCAGAAAGGAAAGGTAAAATGGTGGATAGCACTAGGTTGATGTAAAGATGAATGGATAAATCCTTGTACAGAAGATTCAGGAGAGCTCTACTAAGAGGGGTCAGGCTCACATGCTTAGTGCAATCAGAGCTTTGGTTTAAAGTTGGGCTATTTTAATCTTATGGCTTCTCTTTTGCCGTATACAGTGTCACTGCATCATATCACACCATGCAACATCATGTCACATGTAACCCTCAACTGCACCCAAAACTATACCATACCACACCACATGACCGCATACATCATACTTTACCTTCACATGCCACTCTCAAAATCACAAACAGTATACCACGCAACAAAACATTACTCCACACCAGTTCATCCAACGTTACACCAACTATGCCATGCAACAGCATATTATAAACTACCACACTTCTCACCACATTGCTAAACCCATCCTCTACAGTATGACACACTACACTGCATATAATCACATCTTACAACAACATGTTGTAACCCATAATAGCCTTAGTCCATTACATACAACATTAAACAATCCGGACCATATCATTAAACATTGCCATAAAACACACACCACTGCTCCATACACCAAACAATCCCAGACAACAAATTCCACCAAAAGAAATCTTAGCACAGCAGACCCATCTTAGTCCACCATATCCTGCCACATCATATCATACAACACCACCCAACTCAAGATACCATGGAACATCTCACTGTATCCGCAATAATTTGCACCATGTCACTCTTTCTGACACCACATCGCATCATCCCAAGAGAATTTCTCAAATTCCTCCATTCAAACATTTCAGAGCACATTTAGTAAACATATATGTATAGTTGTCTAGAAGAAAAAATTTAAATAGTATCTGTACTTAGTATTATGCATAATGGCTGGTTTGGGTATTGTTTTAAAATCAGAAGAAATGTGTATCACATGGTACAAGTTTATAAATATAATTTCATAACATTTGATTTAAAAGTATTGAGTACTATTTGTAACTTCAATAAAAGTAAAAAAAAGCAAATCACATCGAGAATCCAACCTAGGGGTCGATGACGGTCTGAAAGGCTCTGAATCGGATTCTGGTCTGCCCAATCTGACACGGAACTCGTCTTTCCGACCGACTCAGAAAGCTTTCCGAATAACCAATCACGATGTTCGGAAAGCGTTCGGACTTTCCGACTTGGTTCCCGATGGCATGTGGAGGAACAGAGTCATTCTGAGCTGACTTGTACAGATCTGCGGACTGCGTATCTGACCAAGCGATTACGATGTCGGATTCGGACAGCCTATCTGAATCGGTTAGTCCGACATGGATCGGCTGTCAGAATCTGAATTTGTGGGCCCATAGCAGGCCCCCCTTCACCCGTACCCTTCCGAATTGGGCACATGGTGGTACCCAAGGAACCCCCCTTTCAGACCACAAGGAACCCCCTTTCAGACCACAAGGAACCCCCCTTTCAGACCATGCACAGTGTGGCAGGCACCAAGAGGTGCCTACAACAGGGTGCACGATTTTCCCACCCTCCACTTTTATCAATGGCAGCCTGTGTATTCGGTCAGAACACAGGCTCCCATTGAAGTCAATGGGAGCCCGACCAAATGGTATACAGAGCCATCGTAATAAGTCGGTCGGACTCCCAGAATCTGATTTGGTCAGAAATCATTCTGAGACCGATTCGGTCGGAATGCTTTGGCCGACATTGTGTAATTGAGCCCCAAGTCTTTTCAAATAGATCCTGTCTAACAATTTCCCTCTCTCTCTCTTTCTATATATATTCTGTCTATCTGGATTTCATTCTCATGACTCATTGATGTCAGCCTGGTTTTGGGGACCATGCTCCCTTTGGAGCACTGCTGCTGAGACTTGCTGCATCACAAATGGGAATAAAATAGATATACACCTACCTTCCCATCCCAACTACAACAGCACTTAAAACACCTGGCAAATGCTGTACTATGTATAAAAAAAACTGTTCAACGTATAACATGTGACATTGTACAACGTAGGTTTAACCAATCTATTGTGCAGTCTGATTACAATATGCTATTTCATTCAGGGCGTTTCTCAGTGCTGCTGTTCTCATCATCATGGAATCACCATTTCAAGATATGTATTTCATTCATGTAGTAAATTTTATTCATTTGGCTTTTTTCTGTTTTTATCTGTCTTTCTGTTTTTCTTTTTTTACAATGGAAGCATTTTATTCGAATTAGTTGCAAGGTTGTAACTAAAAAATACAAAAAAAAGAAAATATGAATCCCTCTGCTGAGATATTCGCACTGCTGCTAACTTTAATTCCAACGCCTTCTCCTATATCTATGCATTTCTTTTAAGATGAATGCAATACGCTAATCCTTTTTTGTAATTGACCTAGTATTTACTTGCCAACGTGTTAAATTATGATGCTGTGGGTAGATTGTATCTAGACAGGATACCATGATTTGAGCCCTTAGATTTCCTTTAATGAATCATTGTCATCAGCAGGGTTGTAGCTGCAGGGTAGATGTTTGGGGTGTGACCCCCCCCCCATAAATGCATTTACAGTTAATGGTTGGGTCTAGGGACACAGCGTTGGGTTTGCAGTGCTGGTGTTGCATTTCCTTAGGCTCGTAATCCTAGCACCGATAAAGTAAAGAACTTCTTTAGACCAGCCCCCCTGTCTTCCTCCCACACACCATTTGGCAAGGATAAACATAGATAATTATTAGGGTGCATTGAGATTGAATGGCTCTTACATGGTCTAATGCAGAGAACCACCCGTTTGACAGGTAAAACTGCTTCTCATCACATTTTCCCTAAGAGAAAACAATTGCCGTTGTCTATTTTTGATCATGTACTTGGGGGTCTTACAGACTATGTCAGAACATCTTTGCCATGGTGGGAGGTTAAAGGCCAGTGGTCCTCTGTTCCGAAGCACTTTTGGTTTTATGGAGTGAGAGATGTGGATTGCTTGAACAGGCCAAAAGTTAGACAACATTCCTCCTTGTACCTCTATGCTTTCTTGAGGAACTTAGCAAATGTTCTAAGAATTAGACACCTCCATATATATGCGCAAACTTCCCAGCAGCCTGCTTTTTTATCAAGGTAATCGTCACTTTAATGCTTCTAATACACTTATTCACACTAGCCTTTTTTCTAAATAAAAATGCATTCTGCAAATGTTGTAAGGCACCTTTCTCTTTTGTTGGGGAGCTGAGAGGTGGAATCAGTGGCCCGTGGATTGCTGAGAGTGAGCTATTTCCCATCTCCGCAGTCTCCACCACGAACATACTGTGTGTTTTTAACAGCTCTCGAGGCGTGAGATGCTAATGCTGAAATGAAATTGCCCTTTATATTGGACTCCACTGTAATTTGCAGTTAAGTTTATTCAACATATCAAATACCTCATAGAAAATAAGAACAGCGTTGAGTTTTCTGCACAGGCAGGCATGCACCAACACAGAAAAACAGTCATGCAACCCTCTGAACTATGCCAATGGGTATCAGAAACTTTAAACTGCACATGACACTTTCTGCAGCTTGGGCCCAATTTGCTAATCCTCTGCCAGCTGTTCTCAAAACTCCCCGCCCCCCCTAGAACACAAACATTTGCGTAGACTCTAAGGGCCTTGAGAATGTTAGTAACTTTCCAGAATATCGCCATCCCTGCCTTTGGGTCCCTAACAGCCAAAGCTTTTATTCCTCATGCTTATCACTTAGTCCTGCAAACCCCACTGGAAGCACCATCATTTTTTAGTTGAGGGTATTGCCGAGAAGGTTGTGAATTTACAGGCTCTCCCCGCCTGAATCTCACTGACTGAGCTACGCTGCTGGTCACCAGGTGCATTAGACCAGTGATTTGTTAAACTGTAGTCCAGGACTAGCAGCATCATGTCCTCCTGTCATGGGGTGATCTCGTGACCAAAGTGTTGCCGGGCATTGGAGATTTGATGTGATTTTTTACATTTTGTGTCTGTATATTAACACCCTGATGTGACAAGCACAATACGTGATTTGTTTTTCTGACTGCTTTTCCTTCTGTTTTCTTCTCCCTAGTTATTTTTGTTCCAGTTGCTCAGAGGATTAGCATACATTCACCAGGGCTATATTTTGCACAGAGACCTGAAACCGCAAAATCTTCTCATCAGTGACACAGGGGAGTTGAAGCTTGCAGACTTTGGTGAGAAGTCATTTAATTTGAACTTTTGTTTTATGCTTCTCTTTTTTTCCTCACGGCGAAGTTGTGATGTTTTAAACCCATACAGTACGTTTCATATCATATTTCTCAGAGGTGTATCGTGTTCGGTATTCACAACATTCTAAATATTTATGTCTTGGGACAGCTTGGTTGTGAAGCTCTGCTACACAGCATTTATATAACTGTAAAACTGGTTTTCCTGCTAACCAATGGGTATTATTTCAGATTTCACATTCCACATTCACAATAGGTAGTATTTTTAATGGAGGAGTACTTCGAAGTAGAATGCATCAGTGCTATGCTGGGCACAATGTCTCATTTCATGTTGACTCACGGTTTTTCTCATGGCACAATATTGTGGTCTGCACAGTCGTGTTATGTAGTCTTTCACAGGGCCAGTTTTCAGGGCCGTTTCTAGGTGTTTTGCCGCCCTAGGCGAGAATTGAAAAATGCCACCCCCTCCCTTTTACTACCATCATTCTCTCCCCCTGTCATCCAAGCTAGAAGAATTAATGTATTCAGCCCTGTCAAGAATCACGCATCAGACGTTATACTAACGCAGTTCAGTGTGGTGGTCCGCATCACCGCACTGCAATTCTCCCAATCGGTCCTAATGCATGGGAGGAAATTGCATCCCTCTCCCAATCGGCCTTAATGCAAGCGAGCGAGGAAATTGCACCCCTCTCCCAATCCCTTGGTTTGGTACTAAAAACAGTACTAACTAGGGTGAAGTGGGTCCCTCACACTACTGTGCACGGGTGCCACTGCACATGCTGCACTACTAATAACTACGCCCCTGAGATATCTGGCACCCCATCTAACAAGGTCATACTCACCTCGCAAGCTACAGCCACAGCAGAAGACACTGCAACCCTCTCACTAGCTGTCTTGCCTCAGTCCCAAACGATGGTGCATCTCTCACTGTCTCACTCTGTGTCTCTCTCCGTGTGCCCCTCCCCGCTATTCTCTCACTCCATTGGTCGGTCTGCTTGCCGCTCTCTTTCCTTCTCTGGGTGTCTCCCTCTATTTCTATTGTTGTCTGCTGGCGCCCCTAATCAACCCCTCCCCAATAAGTCTCTCCACCTCTGTTATCTCTTTCTGTTGCATTTCTCTCTCTCTCTCTGGTAAAAAGGACATATTATTTGTACTGTTCTCTATAACAAAAGTGAACACTCGGTGGGGGTGGGGGGTGTCACTGGAACTCAACGCCCAGCAACTCAACCCCCCCAAAAAAAGCTCACATGGGTCATAACTGACATGAGAGGTGGCTTCTGGTTGCTCTGCTCAGGGGCTTTCCAGCTGGTTTTCTGGTCCAAGACATTTGCTGGTGAGATTTACAACGGAGTTCAGTTGCGCAGGTGATGTAATTTACAACAGGCCCTGTGTTGAGGAGTTGCCAGCGTGTCCATATGTGCTGATGAGTCCTCCTGGAAGGCTGGGTTGTGTTTACAATGTTAAAAAGTCTTGGAGCACAGGCTGATCTGCTGATATATTGCTAAGTGTCCCTGCTGTGCTGGTGCAGCCGATTTACCAGCTGATGAGTCTGGAAGTTCTGATGAGTTTTACTCAGTCCACTGCTATACTAATGCCTCTTAGAGCCCGACCGGTGCTAATGACGAGTCTAACTGAATACCTGCGTGTGCTGATGACTCTTGGGTTTCCTATGCTGTATCTATACGTCTTGCATGGCGCCCTGATATGCTGATGAGCCCCAAGGTATGTTCAGATATGTGGGAGGGTTTTATGGGAATCCCTACTGTCCTGATGGCCGGGTGTGCTGATGAGTCCTCCGCTGTATGGATGAGCCATGCAGCATCATGGCCAGATGTGCTGTGAATATCACAGATGGAGCTCCTGTGTTGGTTAGCTCAATGGGGCAGACCTCTACCCGTGAACTTTCAGCCCTCCTCCTTGCCACCACTGCCCCTACCTTCTACCCCGTCCGCAACCTTCACCCGCCACACTAGGCTCCATAACCACCTCCCCACCCGCCTACATGTCTCTGCCAGTCCTATCCACAACAGACCTTCAGCCCCCCGCCTCCCCTGGTCTCTGCCCCTAGGTCCTCCACACTACCCTGCTCTTCCTACTCCATATCGATATGGCCTGTCCTCTCCCAGGCCCTGCCTCTCTGCTTCCTTTGCCCCCTCCTCTGTATGCCCCTAACTCCTGTCCTCTCGTTCTCTCCAGCCTCCTCTTTTGCTCTCCCTCCTCTCTAGCCACTCTCCCTTCAGTATTTACATTACAAGGGTGGCCCCGACGGCCGTGACTCCTTCGTTGAGCACTCCTCCTCGGACCCTCTCTGCCCACCCTTCCAGCGCCTTCCCTGCCCCTCTCGGCGCTAGCGTCATATACATTCAAATAGGCTGTGTGCCCCCAACCTTCTTTTCCGCCTCTTTTCCCCCCTGCGCCCCCTACAGTTCCCATGCCCTCTTCACCCCTCTCTCTCGCCCGAATCACCGCAACACCTTGGCTGTCTCCTCCCCCCTCCGTCTATCCCGCCTTCCTTTCCCTCCTGTTATCCCCGCTCCGCTGGGCCGTCTCTCGCAGTGCCTCCTGCACGTCCCCGAGCCTTGTCCTCTCCACGCGGCCCTCTAGCGCCCTCCTTCCCAACCGCCCCCACTCCAGATCCCGGCCTTGCGCCAGAATCTAGCCTCGCTTTCTGCCTCACGCGCTCGTCGCACTGCTGTCTCGTGCAGCTTCACCTCTTGCACACCACTTTTCGGAGGCCTACAGCGCGCCGGCGCCACTTCACACTTTATTGCTATCTTTGCCTCCTCCATCAATCTCCCCCTTTCCCTGTATCTCCTCCTTCTCCCCGTTACCCCTCCCGCTCCTGACCTCTCTGCCCCTGCCTCCTCTACTACGTTAACCATTCTTTCATAGACCCCCTCTTCGTTTCTGAGTCTTTCTTCACTCTTTCGTTAATGACCTAGCCCACATAGCAATCTGAAACCTTGGCAGCTTTGTAAATTAGATATAAAAGAACTTGTATTTTGCCGCCCTCCCCCTTTTGCCGCCCTAGGCGGCCGCCTAGTCTTGCCTAATGGTAGAAACGGCCCTGCCAGTTTTCTCCATGGTGCAACGAGCCGGATGTACATTAAATTAGGCTGTCCGTGCTCATTTTTGTAGACCCTACTCAACACCTCGAAGTGCATCAGGGCCCATAGTGTGCTGCCAATGTATTTGGTACTCCAGAATAAGCTGCAGGCGGTTCCCTTGAAAACAGTTCAACCCAGCAGTGGTTATTTGAAAAATACCACACTTTCTACAAGATGTACGCATGCAAGAAAAGACCAGACATGCATCACTTATGCAGAATACACCAGCAATGGTGCCCAATATTGGTGGACTATGCACCTAGAGGTAATCTTAGAAGGATTTCCTTTAATCTACCTACATCTGCAGTCAGCCAGGTGTCTAAATTGTCTTCAGATTTAAAGTGGTGAATACAGGTCAAAAATGGTTCCAGCTCTCGAACTGATGCACTCAGTCTCATTGCACAGTCATTCCCAGTGGACAGTATTTGTCATGGCACAGTGTTCAGTGGATCATGATAACATCTCATGGGCTTCGATTCTAATGGACATTTCTTTCTCTATAAACTGTCATTCAATGGGGAAAAAGCTCATGGTTTACTGAGAATAGACACTAGTGATAACCGCCTTTCTTTTATCCTATATTTTCCTTTGCAACAAAACCGTGTGTGATGCACATCAAGAGCGTCTTTCTGGTGTCTGTGGTAATCCTGATTCAGGCGCACAAATGAGTTTTTATCCAAATCACGATTACAAAATGCCCAGTTATTCCGCACCCATTCGGCCTGCTCAAATGGTGGGGTTTATGTGACGAAAATACCCACTTTGCATGGCCTGAGGCTCAGAATGGAGGAATATTTAACAAAAAGTTACACCCAGTTGTGAGGTGTTTTGCTCAGAATGGAAAGCTAATACTGGGCCCAATCAATATTGGTATCAATGTTACCAGGTGCAGTGTTACCTCCCAAAATACCAAGCAGCTAAGAATGAGAACCCTAGTCTGTCTTTCGGGGTATCTTTTTCGGATGTGCTTGTAAAATTAATTATTTTGCACACTTTTATTCGTCTAAGGTTAATAATGAGAGTGCCATTAAATTGGTGCAAATAGAACCTGTTATTGCATTGTTTAGAACCAAACAGCATGCATGAAGAAGTATATATTAAAATATTTTCATCGTTTTTAACCAATCGGTTACAAAAAAATATTAGAGGCAGGTATAGGATTACTGTATTCATACTTTTAACCTGTAGACGCCAGCAAAATACCAAACCACTGCAGACACAGAAGCAACACTGTTATGTTGTCTCTCTCCTGAGTTCGGAACCCTCAGGATCTAAGGTTTTGATGACTCGGAAGTGGCTCTGGGATTGCTTCCTGCGGAACTGGAATCTTGGAGAGAAGCTGTCGACGGGTGCCTGGTGACTTGCAGTGAAGTTGTAAATACAGTAATTAACTTTACTTCAGTCTTAGTCTCACGGTGCAAACACACTCCCCATTAACTATATCACATGCCAAAAGTATTCAACCCATGAACTAGAGCAACTAAACAAACGGAGGGTTATCTCAATTTAATCCTGCACCAATCACATACCTATCTGAGGATGTGATTCAGTGCAAAAAGAGCACGCCCTGCCTATGATCCTGTGCAAAACACTTACCTAATCTGAAAACGTGCAAAGATAGCATAGGCCAGACCACTCTCATTAGCATCAGTGTGACTGAGTTTACCTACTCCTAAATATTTAAATGCACATACAATGTCTCATAAATTGAACTTTTTTTTAGAGTATGTATATATGGGCTATTTGTGTAGTGCCAAGTTACACAATTACTTTTTTCCTATCATTTTGTAAAGAGCTTGGTGCTCATCGCTTTACATGTCTCTTCACATTTCACATAAATATATCAATAATTACTATGAACCAATGTTACAACTCGTTTAAAGTCACTGTCTAAAGAGTCTTCAACAATGCTACTGCATATCATGTCATTTGTGTTCGGGATTAAAGTCAAATGTGAGATAAAAATCATTTTCTATTAATAATTTGAATGCCCTCATCAGTTTATTATCTCATTCTTAAATCCAAATCTTTCCAATTCTGTCGCCACGACTGCTTGTAGCACATTGCTGCCCTCAGCCCATTTACTCCCCCTGCCCTCTGCTTGCTCGGCTTCCGAGCTTGACTGCATGTCTTGGTATCCGTATTCCCTCGATGGAGCTCCCCAGCTGAGACTCCAGGCAGGGCAGTCTGGTCGGGTGGCCTAATGTCAGAGGTCATTCGGAGCCAGCCCCATCAGACAGACTGACACTTACTGTGAAAGCTCCTGTCAAAAAGTGGACTAGGCACATTCTATATATAGCTCGAAGTATTACATGAGTGTGGAGTTTTGGCACTGAAAGAAAATGATTGTGTTTTGGCATTTTTAGTTTATAGACAGTGGCCTGCTGAGATGCCAGTTGGATATGTGAAAACTAAATCACCTGCATTACTCCAGTATTTTAGATACTCCTACTCAGCATGCTTCTCCTTTCTCACTGTAAAGAATATACAAGGATGCTCAACCAAGGTCCTATGGGCATCTGCCTGTATAGTACCTATATGATGTTGTATATTAAAGCGTGCTAATCGTGCGAGTTCTCATCTATGAGTGACTTTTATATGTCTACCAGACAAATCACTGATACCTGTACATTAAAATCACTTGCTGCTCTCCATGCAGGCCACTTTGATCTGTTTACTTACATCAGGTCTTCATTCACAAATCCAAATTTTTGGGACATCTGCATCTAACACCCACACTCACTAGAATCCACTCACCTTTTAAATTTCAGCATGCCTATCATTTATACCATTCAGAAATACCCTTTTCCAAACCTTTGCCTAGCCCTGACTTTTAAGACAGAAAACCTATCTTTTTATATTTGTATTTATTTAAGGATTTGTTATTGTACCAACACCATCATGAGACATTATCAGAGAATGGTGGGAAGGTGGGATACTAGTAGTTAACAGGAAGGACATCATAAGGAGCTGTTCACAGTGAGGTACAGAATCTATTAGGGTGAGTGGAACAGCAAAGGTCTCTGGATTCAGAACACACTCTGAATTTCTTGTAATGCTTTTGGTGAATGTCAAACATTAATGCTGTAGCATCAGTCAAAGGCTTAACATTACCACTGCAATGAAGGGAACTAAATTTTCCTGCGAAAGAAACATTGGGATTATTCCTTCAAGGTACTCTGAAAGCAAAACACATCTTTTGCTACAGTATAGACACATGACATCTGGATTAATGGGTTTCAGATATGACTCTAGTGTGCTGCCTTTCAGAGGGGGGTTAAGCTTTATCAGGAATTTTGTCCTGTTTGCTCCAAAGGAAATGAGATCAGCGTGACCTTTAAATAGATTCTCTGTATCTAAATACCTGAGAAACTGCACTATCGTTTTTGAAATAAACTGTTATAATTTACATTTGGGTTGGGAGAAATTTGAGTAATTTGCTTTTTGTGCAATTATGCAAAATTTCAAAACAAAATGCATGCATTTATGGGAAATTCTGTGGAATGACAAAGCAATATTGGACACTTTATTTTTGCGCAGCATGCATCCATGTGGCCATTTTGTATGCCATGATACATTTCAACAACACAAAAGGAGCAATTCCAGAAGGGATTACTGCTGTGACATTACTGAAAAAAGGAAAGAAAATTCCTTTTTAAAAGAACTCTCACTCACCGACCTAGTTGTTGACATGCTTAATCACAGGGTTCCCACCCGAAGGGCTAGGTGTCTCTCGGGTGTGCTACAATGTCTGGTTACAGTGGAGCGGTTTGTTTGTGCAACGTGAATAGTGTGTGGTGATTTTAAAATTATCTCCATGCACCCAAGGAATTTAATGGTGGGGTCATAGGACAAGAGAAGACATAGGACAAGACTAAAAACGAAGGTGGATGTTGTATAAGATTAGATTGACCTTAGACATGGGTTGAGCGTTACGGGTGAAGGAAGTATATTGGTGGAGATCCAGGTATGTGGATCAATACCACTCCTTTGTCACTCTGTTGTGTGAGATTATTGTGTAAACATAGGTGAGAGTCCTCAAATGTACTGAATCTCATGCAGTGTGTTTTTTCTTACAGAAACTCAATGAGTACGAGTAAAACCGTAAGTTGACGGTCAGGCTCTTATGAACGTGGGTGCACCTTAGCGAGTGCACACTTACTCACTTACACTGGTCCTGAAGAAAGCCTTGCGATCTTGCTCATGTAGGCTGAAACATGTAGACCCTGTCACTTAAATATTAAGGATGTCTAAGGTCAATCTAACCTTATAGAACATCCACCTTCGTTTTTAGTCTTGTCCTATGACCCCACCATTAAATTCCTTGGGTGCATTGAGATAATTTTAAAATCACCACTCACGATTCACGTTGCACAAACAAACCTGTTCCGCTGTAATCAGGCGTTGTAGCACACGTGAGATGCACTTGGCCCTTCGGGTGGGAACCCTATGAAGAAACATGTCACCAACTAGGTTGATGAGTGAGGGTTCTTTTAAAAAGGAATTTCCCTTCCTTTTTTCAGTAATGTCACAGCAGTAATCCCTTCTGGAATTGCTTCTTTTGTGTTGATATAATTTCCTGGGGGACCAGGAGAGGTTCCTTTTTCCCTCACTCTTTTTGTTTATTGATGATAAATTTCAAACCCCCAAAAATAGTGCATAAAAACACAACCACTGCAAACAGCAGCAACTACCATTCTGCTGCAGCATTTGACACCATTGAATGGCCCTTTATGTTTGCTGTGCTTCGTAAACTGGGAATGGGCCCGGAATTCATCGGGTGGGTCCGACTTCTCTACCATAAACCTCTGGCTCGGGTAGTAGTCAACAATAGGACTTCCTCCACCTTTGTTCTTAGCCAGGGCACCAGGCAGGGATGCCCTTTGTCCCCGCTCCTATTTGCCCTGACCCTCGAGCCACTGGCTATGTGGATTCGTAAAGATTCCATTGTCAGAGGCCTTAAATGGGCTCCAGGTTGGGAGGATCGCATCTCATTGGCAGTGATAGCTAGGTCGAGCACAAGGCACTCTTCCTCTGTAAGGGACGGCAATGAGATATCTCTCAAAAAGGAGGCGGCCTCCTCCTCCGAGTGCGGAGTTTGTGCTGTGTAGATGGACTGATAATATTGCCCAAAAGCATCTGCTATGTCTTGTGAGGAGGTAAGGCGGTTGTCAGAGTCCACCTCAACCTCGACCACCTCCCGATGTGCCTGCTTCCTCTGGTCCAACCAAGCCAGCAACCTACCTGCCTTGTCGCCGACATGATATATTCTGATAAGTGAGGCTCTATGATACCGTTTGGCTACCTCTGTTGCCAGGTCAGTGTACTCCTTGATTTTGATATTGAGTTGCTGATGTGCCTCCCACTCATCCCATTCCCTGAGTGTCTCCTCCAGCAGCAAGATTTCCCCCTCCAATCGGGTCATTTCAGCACTCTTCTCCTTCCGCAAGCCCACGATTTGGGATAGGGCCACCCCCCGGATAACAGTTTTGTAGGCCTCCCATAGTACCACCGGTGAATCAGCTGATCCCTCATTTTCCTGGAATTATAGTTCAGAGTCACCCAGTATTTTGTTACTGACTCAGGGATTCTTGAGGTAGCAGGGATTAATCGGGGCTGTTCGGCCTACCATAGGTTCCCCAACCACTATGCGACAAAGGATCGGAGAGTGGTCAGAAATGCCTTTGGCTAAGTGTTGAATCTCCTTGATGCTGACAACTTGGTGTTCTAGTGTCAGGATATAATCTATTCTAGACATGCTGCGGTGGGCGCCTGAATAGTACATGTATTGCAGCTCACTGGGGTGCATTCTCCTCCATACATCAACCAGGCCCATGGCCCCCAAGAAGCCGTGTATCTGTGTTCGAGAAGGCGGTAGAGCTTTCTGGGGCCAACCATTAAGCGAGTCCGAGACAATCTAATTAAAGTCGCCCCAATCCATACTCTACCCTCTGGTAGTGCCAGAAGGAGTTCTCCTAGATTCCTAAAAGTCTGGGCCGGCAGACCCGGTGGAATATAAACAGAGAGGAGGTTCAGTGTTTCCCCCCTCCCAAGTCCCAGTTATGACAGCGAACCTGGCGAGATTATCTGTGCGGACCTTATCTATCATCATGGGAAACGATTTCCGCACCATCACGCCCACTCCCCGGGAGCCAGACTCAAACGCTGAGTGAGCCACCAATTTGAAACCCCATCCGGTCATGGCTTTACATGCGTTACCTTGCAAGTGTGTTTCCTGTAAGAGGACCACATCTGGGGAGTGACGCTTGAGGAACTGCAGAACCACACCCACTTGATCTTGTCCCTGGTCCATTAACGTTCCAAGACACCAATTTGAGCCCAGGTCGATCTGCCTTGTCACCCATTGTCTAAGGTCTGGAAGCATGAGCACAGGGGACACCTTCCCTGGGTATTTTCGGGCTGAATCTGCACTATAGAGCCCCCTCCCCTACCTGGTTCAACAGCACAAAACATTTGCATAGTGGTTATCAATGCCCGATTGGATTCATGTTAGTCATACTTACAAAATATAATATAAAACTGAACAAAACACCCCCCCACTCCCTCTCCTGTGCCAAAAAGGGCCAACTGAGCAACGATCTGACAAGGGTGCACAGCGGATCGACACATGGCACAGGAACTCAACACCCCAGAAACAAAAAACAGAACCCCCCTCCCTGCCTCCCTGAATGGCGGTGTCAGAACTTCCCGCCCACCCGAACTTGCAGAGTACCTATCGCCCACCCCTTAAACTTGTGGGTGCGTGCGTCCAACCGGGCACCCGTCCCAAAGACTAAAGCAACTGGTAAACATATAATTGGATCAAAAATAGGCATTTGACTACAATTCAATGTCCAAATCACAGTGTGTCCATTATGAAAAAGTCCCAGAACCACAGATCAATAGTGAGTTCAATCCCTAAGAGGGCCGGGACCCAGTTTCAGTCAATCAGCAAGCAGGTAGATCCGCCCCCATGATAAGAGTAACTTACAGACCAGTTATTCAGACCCTCCTGTCGCCGCCTCCTGCTCGTCGGCCGGGGGAGCCTCCGCTGGATTCCTCAGTGCCCCTCCCTACTCTCGACCCCCGGGTGCTGTTGCCCCTCCGGCCTGCCATGTGCCAACCATCCAACCAGTCTCAGGCCTCCTTGGAGGTGGTGAAGAACCAAGCCTTTCCGTCCGACTCCACCCTCAGCTTGGCCGGGAAGAGCATAGCGTATTTCAGATCCCTCTCACAAATTGCCTTTTTGACATCGAGGAAACTGTGTCGCTGTCGCTGCACCTTGAAGGTGAAGTCCGAGAAAAAGGTGATTCGACTGTTTTGGAATTCCAATGGGGCCGCAGACCGAGCTGTCTGCAGGATGATGTCCCTGTCTCTGAAGGTAAAAATCCTAGCCAGTAAGGACCGCAGGGGGCCCCCGGCTTCGGTCTGCCACCCGGCATTTGTTGCGCTCTTTCCACAGAGAAGAAATTGGAGAACCCGCTTGGTTTGAGGTAGGTGGTGACCAGTTCTTCTACGTACAAGTCCGCTGCCGGCCCTTTCCGGAACTCCCAGTATGCGGACGTTGTTACGCTTAGAGCGCCCTTCATAGTCATCCAGTTGCGCTTCTAGTTTGGTGGTGTGGGCCTGAAGGTCGTCCATCCTGCGCTGCAATTCAGAAGTGTCATCGACCAAGGAGCTTGCTTTGATTTCTACCTCTTTTAGGTGCATGTTCATAGAGCGCATATCCGCCAGAATGAGGGATACTTCTGTGGACATAGAATTGATCCGCGACTCCAGCGATGTACGAACGGTCGTGATGGCTGTGAGAATGTCTTTCAGCGTCGGTTCCTTCGCCTCCTCTCCAGACTGTTGCTTCTCCAATGCAGCCGCTCCCCTTTCGGGCTGGCCCCAGGGCCCCTGTCCCATGCAAATTTATTCTGCTTGGCTTGGACCGCCGTTTTGGAACTACAACCCCCAGCCATGATGCAGACATCTCTGGCAGTGTGTGTTCTGGGGGAAAAGAGTAAACCTGTTCTGAGCCTCTAGGGATCGGTACCAAGTCTTAATAGTGCTTCTCCCTCGGGACAGGGTATGGTGCTGTGGGCCGTGAGCCACCGAGATCTAGGCACAGATTACAGGCCGGTTCACTACAACCCCAGGGGCGAGATCTCAAGCCCTCCACTGGTCCGCAGGCCGACTGCTCCGGTCTTGACAAATTAGCGAGCGCGGCAACTGAGCGATAAAGGTGACGTGGCCAGGCCTCTCCTTTCATCGTCCCTTCGCCACCCGCTCAGATCACCCTCAGGCCACAAGGCCTCCCAGCAGCTTTCTTCGCTACTCCAGGGGGGGTGAGCCCCTCCTTTGCACAGTTTCTGGCTGCGGCCGCCCCAGTAACAACTAGGGGCGACCGAGTAGGGCTGCGTTCGGTCGGCGAGACAGCAAGTGGGGCCTGGGAGTTTCAAGGGGCCACGGCACTCCACCCGTCTCCTCTCCTCCCTGTCAGGCAGCACCCAGGACCGAGCCGGCCTGCCCCGGGGCACGCGTGATCTTACTGTGTGTTCCAGTGCAAGCGAGTGCACTTCCCATCTCATGACTGCAGCACACGGCGCTGCAGGGTGCGCCACGGCAATCAGTGCTGGGCGCACAGCGCGGTCTGTCCCGGGGCCTCCAATACTCCGAGGCCCACACAATCACCAGTCCCTCAGTGTTCACCTCCCGTCTCGGCTGGCCTTACTCGCCGCAATCTTTCCCCCGGGGGTGCTGCCCCGGCTCCAAGCAATCTCCCGCCCCGCAGGGAAGCAGAGACACGGCCACCTCCGGCAGGATCAACCTCACGGACCGGAGCCCCAGTCAGCGGCTCAGATTACTCCACTCTACGTGCTGTGCAGCACCACCACTGGGCCGCGAAGTGAGTCGGTGGGCCGATAGCCGGAACCGCTAGCTGGAATCGGCGGTCACCTGGCTCCTTTGACTCACGATGTGTTCCGGTACTTCACCACACCATTTTCAACCAGTTACCGGATGGATGTTGATGCGGATATATCTTGAAACGGGCATGCTCGGACGGAGCTGCCTTAGAAAGCAGCCATTTATCTCGGCGGTTGACCGCGCCCCCGCCCAGGCATACTTTTAATCTCTGGTGATTACAGCAGTATCCAGAGACCAAGCAATTCATGCATGTATTCTGAATTGAAGTAATCCATCATAGAGATCTGCTGTTGTAAAATTAGAGAAACCACTGTTAAAACAAGCACAACAGATGCCAGCACCTACTTAAGTAGTTTTTTGGATATGTATCAGGCCTGCCAGGGCAGTCCGTGTGTGCAGTTTAAACTGCCATTTTCACATGGCAAAGTCAACCTTTTGACAGGCCTAAGCCTTCCTTTTTATTACGTATAGGTTACCCCTAGCGTAGGCCCTAAACAGCCCAGAGGGCAGGGTGTAGTGTATTTTAAAAAATGTACATGTACTTTTAGGTTTTACATGTCCTGGTAGTAAAAAACTTTTACATTTATTTTACACTAATGCAAGGCCTCCCTCTCCCATGGGATAACATTGGTTAACTTATTACAGTTAATAAGTTGTAACTTTAATTTGGGAGCAGGTTGGAATACAGAGTTTAATGTCTAAATAATTTGAATTTAAAACTCCCTTAAATGGTAAAGTCAGATTTTAAGTAAGAATTCTGAAAATACGACTTTTAGAAATATGCGATTTTCTTGTCCCAACCATTTAGTGCCTGCAGCCCGTATCCTGGGTCACATGACTAGGTGAAGCTGGCAGTTGGTCTTTGTGTATAGCGCCCAGACAGTGAGATAAAGGATCATTGGTGTTGGTAGGATGCACCATTTCTCACTTGAGGAGGGGGAGGAGCTGTCACCTACCACACATGCACATCCCAAAGGCTCTCCCAGAGCACACCCACAATGTGTTTGGCACTAGTCTGTTGTGACCCCAAACCATCTGGGGCCAGGACCAGGAGGCAGAAAATTCCAAGCACCTCTCGGGGTGGAAACCACCAGAACCTTCTCCTACTTCAAAGTGGATGCCAGAGATAAATAGTGGACCCTCAGACACAAGTCTTCAGTACACCTCTCGACCTGTGGAAGTCTCAGAGGGACTGCTGTGCTACTCTGCAAGAAGGACTGCTACTCTGTTGCCCTGCTGCCTGAGTGAATGGATTGGATCTGCATCTTACATCCAAGACCACCATAGTGATTCCAAGGGCTAGTTGGCTGGCTACTGACCTGAGCGCGGGACAGGCTTCAGACCCCTTGAACCCAGCACATGGACTCATGTCCTGTGATTTCTACCCCACAGGTGGTTCCACCCCTGTCCTGGACCTTTTGGAAGTGGGTTTGAAGGTGCTCTGCCAGCCCAGCTGTGGTCCCAGCAGAACCGACGCAGCTCAATGCATTGCCTCGCCAAACTCTTCATCAGAACTGCTGTGCGACACCCCCCTTGATGCAGGACTTCACATTGCAACCCGCTGCCTTAGGAACCACTGCTATGCGATGCATCCTCGATGCAGGCCTTCGCATTGTAAGACCCTTATCGACGGCATCCTCATCAATGATGCAGAACTCTGCATCAGAAGCCCCCAACTTCTTCGGATCCAGTGGGTGCACGGGTCATCTTCGATTCAGGACTTTGCATCACAATCCCTCATCTACAGCATCCTCAACAATGACTGAAGATTTTGCATCACAGCCTCACAGCTCTCCAGAACTGCCCATGTGAGACGCACCAGGACCTCGAATTGCCTCGGCTGTGTGACTCATCCTTGATGCAGGATCTCGCATTGCTCCGCAACCAGGATTTAGGGTACTCTTGTTCAGCAAGCCTAATTGACCCCTGTATCAGGCCCGCACTCCATCATGGTCGGCCTGAACTTGTTACTTTCTCCCGGTCCTCGGTGACTAGATAACTACAGTTGGTGCTTTGTGCTTTTAGGCACTATTTTCACTTAAATCCTTAACATTGCATATGTCAAGTTCTACTAATTGGTTTTTGTCATTTGTGTGTCAAATAATTGATTATATTTTACTCTATTTTTCTAAATTGGTGTGGGATTTTTCTTGTGTTGTGTTTTCACATTATTGCTGTTTGCAGTGGTTTATAAATGCTTTACACATTGCCTGTAAGTTAAACTTTTGTGCCAAACTACCAGAGGGTTAAGCACAGGTTAATGTGGAGTTTTCTTGTGTTTCACACTGACAGAGATCGTGGTTGCTGCTTGAGTAGGGTTTCACACCCTTCAACCAGTTACCAAATTTCCAACACATGCTATTATTAAAAGCACCTGTACGATAACAGTAAACATTTGTAAGGATGCTAGTAATATATCCAAGTAGGATGAGTACCCACCGTGACACCAGAAGGTCACTGAATCCTGGGATTGAAAGCTAACATTGAGAAGCGTTTTTTGAGATTCCATGGCAGTCACATGTTATCTGGGCATATTCTGTAAGGGTTCTGTCATTTATTTCTAGTGTCCTGGGGACACAATGCTATTGTGTTCCTACTCGATAACAAGTTAATGTATTGTCCTTTTAACTCTGCTAGTAGTGATCATGAGCAATCAAGATTTACTCCAGTTGATTTTAGGGGTTAGAAATTCATAAGCAGCATGGCATTGTTTTAATCAACATTAATGGCCTGTTACGTCTTTCAAATACAAATTATTTTATTTAACAAGCATGTGCAAGGATTGGTAAAAAGAGATGCACACAGAACATCAGAAGCAGTATATATAGATATATATATATATATTATCTACTGGCGGTCGCCAGTAGACAGTTATAGTTAGGACTGTGTTTCCATAGGAAATCCGCAACATTCTATTTGGAATAACTTTGGCGCCGGTTGACGAATCCTCGCGAAATTTTCTAAATAGGTGGGGCGCTCCGCTCCTACCCTGAAAGTCTCGGGGGGATTTGTCAAGCGGGGGCTGAGAAAAAAGGGGGGTCCCAAAACGTGTTTTCCCCATGCAATTTTCCATAGGGACCTTTAGTCCAAGGTACAGCCCGAACGGCTGAACAGAATTACTTGAAATTTGGCAGAGAGGTAGTCCTCAGCTCAGGTAAGTGCCTTTTGCAGGTCTGGTGTCAATCTGTTCAGTAGTTCCTGAGAAAATCAAAAGTAAAATCATATATATATGTGGGCGGAGCCTAACCACACATCTCATCCTGAGATCTGATTGGCTGTCAGCACTTCATCCAAGAAGTGTTGGCAGCCATCTTGGGACCAATATACATGATAGCACCTCATTAAAAAGCATTGCAGTTAATAGAAGGTTTTAAGACTTTAGTTACATTATAAATAATTTGTTGATGGTACCATACTCATTTTAGGAATTGTGGTATGTTCTAAGGTGATTTCACCATGTGAAAAAGCCTTCTGCTGGGATATCATGATTGATAGAAAAATATTTTCTCATGCTTTTCCCACAGAGGTTTGGAAGGTGATCTATAAGCTAAACTGAGAGCTTATTTTCTGTAAATTCACATTATCTTTCTCAGTCATGTGAGAATGAAGTCTGACATTCTCAGTAAAACATGTACATTCAACAAGGGCAGAGACTGTCAGTTGATTCCTTTGTGTTCTACTGCAGCTTCCCAGAGTGTTCCAAATAACAACTAGAGCGCTAACAGTCCTACTTATGATAAACGTATGGCACACCTGAAACCATCTTGCTTGGATTAAAGTGGTAACTCTTAAAACATTTAATTTAAAAAGGAACAAAATGAGGGGGTTCATTTTTCCATAAAAAGTATTATTAGTGCTGCAGAAAGAAAAATTAGGGCACATTTTGAGTGACTTCTCAAATCCTCTTCTATTTCATTAAAAAATTCTGACATGCAGACTGAAACATGCACTTTCAATACCAGCAGCAGTTTTCCCTGGTGAGCAGTAGCTTTACTACAGTGATCTAATGAGCAAAAAGAGCGCTAACATTCTGAATTTATGGCAAATGTGTGACACATCTGAATGCCTTCTTGATGGAATCAAAGTGAAAAACTGAAAGTATTTCCTACTGAGTAGACTGCAGTAAATGAGGAAATTAGGAAACTTCATAACAAATAAGTCTCCCAAGATGGCCACCAGAGACAAAAGAGCCCAAATGTTGCCCAAATATCACCCAGATGTAGCCCAAGTATAGCCCAATGACAGAATGTCCCAGAGTGTTCTTAAAAACAACTAGAGCGCTTACTGTCTTCATTATGACAAAAGTATAGCACACCTGAAGCCATCTTGATTGGAATAAACTGGTAACACTTAAAACATTTAATTTAAAAAGGAACACAATGAGGGGGTTCCTTTTGCCATAGAAATTATGATTAATGCTGAAGAAAGAAAATGAGGGCACATTTTGAGTGACTTCTCAAATCCTCTTCTATTTCATTAAAAAATTCTGACATGCAGACTGAAACATGCACTTTTAATACCAGGAGCAAACTTCCATGGTGAACAGTAGTTTTACTACAGTGATCTAATGAGCAACTAGAGTGCTAACATTCAGAATTTATGGCAAATGTGTGACATATCTGAATACCTTCATGGTGGAATCAAAGTAAAAAACTGAAAGCATTTCCTACTGAGGAGACTGCAGTACATGAGGAAATTAGGAAACTTCATAACAAATAATTCTCCCAAGATGGCCACCGGAGACAAAAGAGCCCAAATGTAGCCCAAAATCACCCAGATGTAGCCCAAATATAGCCCAATGACAGAAGTGTGCAAAACACTTATTATTTTGTGTTTTTGCAGTGTTATATAGTGCAGACTTGTCAGGTATTGGAGTGCTTTACATGAGCATTGGTTACATCACACAAGAACAAATTAATTTTGGTTGTAGACATGGGGAGACTAAGTGATTTGACCAGAATCACAGAATGTCGAGCTGAAGCAGAAACTCCAACATGGTTCCCCAGTTGCAAAGTCTGCAGTTCTGGAAGTAACACCACATCTTCTCCCCTAAGTGCAACATTTAATCAAGTGGTCAACTGGATAAAAAAACATAAATATAACAAATAATTTAAAAGTGCTTTGTCGATATTTGAAAACTCAGAAAATATGTCCTTATTTTAGTCTTTTAGAGCACTAACCATAATTTTGATGCCAATAAGACCCTCTCATATATGTAATTTCTAAAGGAAATGCTCTAGGTATTACAGTTTTGATTAAATCAAGATGGCGTCAGGCGTTCCACACTTTTGTAATAAATATAGAATGTTAGCAATCTAGTTGTTCATTAGGATACTGTTGAGAGGCAGAGGCCAAGGGCACGGACTCTGAAAATTGAAGGCAGGTAGGAGGTTGCAAAGGCAACAATTTAACCACACTGAGCAGGCAGTAAGGGCCGTGGCAGCACAACAGACTATGGAGGGCAGTGGAAAGGGGGGCAGGGGCAACAAACCAACAATACAGGACTTGCAAGAGAGGCTGTGGCAATGTAATAGACCATTGTGGGCAGAAGGAAGAGGCAATGGTAGTACAACCATACATGCCAACAGACCCGATTCAGCCAGGAAACGTCCAATGTTTTTAAGCTCAAATGGGCTTTATTTGATCTGTCTTCTGTCTACAATCTCCTCTTTTTCAATGTAACTCAAAGGGGAAAATCAATTCCCCAGTTGTTTTTTCAAAATCTCCCTCTTACCAAGTTCAAAATGTTCGCAAGTATGGTACATTGGATCATGGAAGGAAATGGGGTAGGGACATGGACTTGGATAACAGAGGACAGGAGGGACATGGAAAGGTGCACCAAACTGACCCTGCAGGGCAGGCATCGGGGTTTGCAGCAGCACAATACACCACACAGGGCATGCGGGACGGGAGTGCAGCACAACAATCCATAGAAAGCAAGAGGAAGGGGACAGGACCATGCACATGGACAACAGAGAACAGAGGGGCAAGAGGCAATGGTAGCTAGCTGACCATAATGGACAGACAGGAGAGAAAGCTGCAGCATAACAGACCATAAAGGGCAGGAGGGACGGATCAGGGGCATTTCAATGGAACAGACAAGCCAGGAGGGAGGGAGTAGGGGTCTGCACATGTAAACAGAGGGCTGGGGGCAAGGGGGCAGGGCAGGAGCAGCAAGATAGCCATGGAGGTCAGGCAGGATGGGCACTAGAAGCAAGACACACCATGAAGAGCAACAGTGAGACTGTGATGGCATACACACAGACCATGGAGGGAAGGTGGGAGGGGGTCAGGGGCAGCTAACTGACCACACAGGGAAGGTGGGAGGGGCCATGGCAGCACAGAAGACCATGCATGGCAAGTGGGAGGGTTAGTGGCAGCACAACAGACTATGGAGGGCAGTGGAAAGGGGGGCAGGGGCAACAAACCAACAATACAGGACTTGCAAGAGAGGCTGTGGCAATGTAATAGACCATTGTGGGCAGAAGGAAGAGGCAATGGTAGTACAGCCATACATGCCAACAGACCCGATTCAGCCAGGAAACGTCCAATGTTTTTAAGCCCAAATGGGCTTTATTTGATCTGTCTTCTGTCTACAATCTCCTCTTTTTCAATGTAACTCAAAGGGGAAAATCAATACCCCAGTTGTTTTTTCAAAATCTCCCTCTTACCAAGTTCAAAATGTTCGCAAGTATGGTACATTGGATCATGGAAGGAAATGGGGTAGGGACATGGACTTGGATAACAGAGGACAGGAGGGACATGGAGAGGTGCACCAAACTGACCCTGCAGGGCAGGCATCAGGGTTTGCAGCAGCACAATACACCACACAGGGCATGCGGGACGGGAGTGCAGCACAACAATCCATAGAAAGCAAGAGGGAGGGGACAGGACCATGCACATGGACAACAGAGAACAGAGGGGCAAGAGGCAATGGTAGCTAGCTGACCATAATGGACAGACAGGAGAGAAAGCTGCAGCATAACAGACCATAAAGGGCAGGAGGGACGGATCAGGGGCATTACATTGGAACAGACAAGCCAGGAGGGAGGGAGTAGGGGTCTGCACATGTAAACATGTCCTTATTTTAGTCTTTTAGAGCACTAACCATAATTTTGATGCCAATAAGACCCTCTCATAAATGTAATTTCTAAAGGAAATGCTCTAGGTATTACAGTTTTGATTAAATCAAGATGACACAGGCGTTCCACACTTTTGTAATAAATATAGAATGTTAGCAATCTAGTTGTTCATTAGGATACTGTTGAGAGGCAGAGGCCAAGGGCACGGACTCTGAAAATTGAAGGCAGGTAGGAGGTTGCAAAGGCAACAATTTAACCACACTGAGCAGGCAGTAAGGGCCGTGGCAGCACAACAGACTATGGAGGGCAGTGGAAAGGGGGGCAGGGGCAACAAACCAACAATACAGGACTTGCAAGAGAGGCTGTGGCAATGTAATAGACCATTGTGGGCAGAAGGAAGAGGCAATGGTAGTACAACCATACATGCCAACAGACCCGATTCAGCCAGGAAACGTCCAATGTTTTTAAGCTCAAATGGGCTTTATTTGATCTGTCTTCTGTCTACAATCTCCTCTTTTTCAATGTAACTCAAAGGGGAAAATCAATTCCCCAGTTGTTTTTTCAAAATCTCCCTCTTACCAAGTTCAAAATGTTCGCAAGTATGGTACATTGGATCATGGAAGGAAATGGGCTAGGGACATGGACTTGGATAACAGAGGACAGGAGGGACATGGAGAGGTGCACCAAACTGACCCTGCAGGGCAGGCATCGGGGTTTGCAGCAGCACAATACACCACACAGGGCATGCGGGACGGGAGTGCAGCACAACAATCCATAGAAAGCAAGAGGGAGGGGACAGGACCATGCACATGGACAACAGAGAACAGAGGGGCAAGAGGCAATGGTAGCTAGCTGACCATAATGGACAGACAGGAGAGAAAGCTGCAGCATAACAGACCATAAAGGGCAGGAGGGACGGATCAGGGGCATTACAATGGAACAGACAAGCCAGGAGGGAGGGAGTAGGGGTCTGCACATGTAAACAGAGGGCTGGGGGCAAGGGGGCAGGGCAGGAGCAGCAAGATAGCCATGGAGGTCAGGCAGGATGGGCACTAGAAGCAAGACACACCATGAAGAGCAACAGTGAGACTGTGATGGCATACACACAGACCATGGAGGGAAGGTGGGAGGGGGTCAGGGGCAGCTAACTGACCACACAGGGAAGGTGGGAGGGGCCATGGCAGCACAGAAGACCATGCACGGCAAGTGGGAGGGTTAGTGGCAGCACAATGGCTATGATGGGCAAGAAGGAGGGTGCAGGGGCATGCACAAAGGACGATGGAGGATAGAAGGGAGGGTCAGGACCTGTGCACAGACAAGAAAGTTCAGGGGAAGGGGCCTCACAACAGACCGCACGGGGCAGGCAGGAGGAGCAGTTGCAGCACAACAGACCAGGGAGGGCAGAAGCATGTGGCAGTACAATGGACCATGTAGGACAGGAGGAAGAGGATAGGGGCATGGCATGTGGACAGGCAGGGTGGAGGTGGCAGGGACAGGTTACAGTCATCTGACAATGCTAGGCAGGTGGGAGGGGAGTGGCAGCTCAACAGAACACTCAGAGTAGATAGGAGTGGCAGGCCCATGGAACATGGTGGGCAAAAAGGATGGAGCAGGGGCATGCACAAAGACATCGGAGGGCAGGGGGAAGGAGAATAGGAGCAGCAAGCTAAGCACAGAGTTTAAGCAGGAGGTCAATGATGGGGCATAGAATTGGGCAATGGAGGGCAGGAGGAGTGGACTGGTACATCATACTAAATTGAGGGCAGTGGCAGCACATCAGACCATGCATGGCAGGAGGGAGGAGGCTAGTCCATGGATTCACACAACAGAGGATAGGGAGGAGGGGGATGGGGCAGCAAGCTAACTGTTCAGAGAAGGCGGGTATTAGGAACTTTATTGTTTTTAAAACGTGTGTCTGTGCGAACTACTTAAAATATTAACAAGTATGCAGCATAATCTCACTTTTATTCAGGAAGAAGAGGACGTTTGTGACTGTGACTCCGGGCTCACTTGGCAGAAACACCCCCTGACCCTCCACCCCCTATCGCAAAATGTAATGCCCGTGAAAAGGGTAGGTGAACACAGTGTTATATAGAACATAGTCCTGAGAGAACGATTGAAAATGAAAACTAGATATAGTGTATGGTATAAACTATGCACCAAAAAGTGTGATATAAGATGAACCGGGCGTGAAATATAATATGCAATACATTGTGCGCAATGACAGATTCATTGGAGAGCGTGAGATAGCACAGGCACTAGCGCGTGCTATGCGATATGCGCCTTGGAGTGTAATATGCACAGGGCAGTGTTGTGTAACCTAACTAGTCTCTAAAGTTGTAATATAAAATATGTGCTGGGGAGTGTAACGTTGCATATGCACTGTGACAAAGATATGGATCCCAGATTGTAATATGTATGGCATAGCACTGTGCGTTATAACATAGGCATCGAGGAAGGCACGTTAGATGGGGCAATATAACCCGTGCGAAGACAAGTGTGGCATGACATATTCACGGGGTCGTGTTACAGTGCACATGGGCTAGAGAGTGTCATAGCATATGCACTAGCTAGTGGAATACAACACAGAGGTGTGTGGCACTCAGCAGGCAATGGTGGGTGTAACACAGCATTGGGCTCTGCCAGGAGCGCGCTGTGACTCTCAAGTGATGTTCGTCCCCTTTCCAGAGAGTAAAATAAAAAGTATTACACATCCGGCAGTGGATGTGTGTTTTATTAACCGTGAGGGGGGTTTCTTGCATGGTTTTGGTCGAATTTTTTTCGAATCCCCTTTGAATGGCTTGGTGTGCATGTGTATTAAATGTGCCCGTCAATAGCTACCCATGTTTGTATAAATAAACGACAAGGGTGTCTACCGGGATTAGGCACGGTAGAGCATCAGACATGTCAGAGCTTCACTAGTGGTGTAAATACATTCCACGTGGATTCATTGTATGCATAGTCGCCTTTTAATGAATATCACGCAAATCGTCATGGTGATAGGTACGTACGGTTTGTCCAGCATGTCCTAGGTGTGTCTATAAATATATTTTTTTTTAAAATAATAAAAAACAGTGGCCGGTCCTGGGGATTGGGGTCAAAAAAATATAATTAGGAGACAGGCCCTGGGGGATGGGGTCATCAGGGCCAATAAATTAGAATAAGATGGGGAACCACACAGCCCCCCTTCTTAAAAAATTAAAATAAATAAAAGACTGGCATTGTGCCTGAGGCCACGCCCCCTCCTTGCAGCACTCTGCAAACGCGCCCCCTGGCGAGTTGTAAGTTGGGGAATTAATTCCTCTTCAATACTGAGGGTCCGTGAGGGCCAACTAGCCCAACAGGCATCTCCAGTATGCGCCAGGGAGCTGCGCTGCAGACAGTTGTTCTGAGGCCAAGCCCCTTTTTACACCTCTCTGCAACGCAGCTCTGTGGCGCTTACTGGAGGTACCTAGTGGTCTAGTTTGACCCTAGGGACCCTTAGGATTCAAGGGGACATAATCTCTCAACTTAGAACAGCCACAGGGCGCGTTTACACAGTGGTGAAGGGAGGGGACGGGGCCTGAGGTGACGTGTGCAAACATGCACTATGGCACGTTTTAAATTGGGGATATAATTTCCCTTCAATACTGAGGGCCCCTGGGGGCTAACTAGCCCACCAAGTGCTTCCAGTAAGCGCCACTGAGCTGCATTGCAGAGAGGTGGTCCAGGCCGTGCCACTTTTTACACCTCTCTGCAACGCAGCTCGGTGGCACTTACTGGAGGTACTTAGTGGGCTAGTTGGACCCTAGGGACCCTCAGGATTCAAATGAACTTAATCTCCCAACTAAAAACGGACACAGGGAGTGTTTACACAGTGGTGAAGGGAGGGGACGGGGCCTGAGTTAACGTGTGCAAAAACGCCCTGTGGCCTGTTTTAAGAGGTAGTTTTAATCCCCCTGCCCTATTATATACTAGGGGCTTACAGAGGAGGTCATGTTAATCACAGGGGGGCCGCAATGCATAATGTTCCCTAGTGTATGTAGGTTTTTTCACTGTATTCTAAGTGTCTTTTAACATAGCACTGGCTCTAGGACTGGTTAGTCAGACTCAGTTACCACCAGTATCCGTCTGAAAAAGTTGAGGGTACAGGATGATTTTGCAACAAGGCTTCTTTCTGCTCTTCTTTTTGTTCTTTCTGCAAGTTATCCTTCTTCCTGCACTTTTCTTCGTCTTTGAGGACTTCTGTTGCTTCTGTCTGCACTTCTTTTTTTTCTTTCTGTGCACTTTTTCTTCTTTCTTCACATGTCCTATCTCTGTAGGCATAGTTAGAAATTAGCATTTAAAAAACCTTTGAAATTCACAGAAAAAAACATAGGTTTCAGGCACGTTATAGTTAGGAATTAGCATTTAAAAAACCTCAGAAATTCACTGAAAAAAACATAGGTTTCAGGGGTGTTATAGTTAGCTGGACTTTTCACTTGTACAAAACCATTGAAATTCCCACGTTATAGTTAGTTCAGCTAACTATAACTCGCGCGCCCGCAATGCACTGCTGATGACGTCACATATTACATCACTCATGACATGGTCAGTGACATCACTCATGACATCACTCATGACTTCTCAAATGACATCACTGATGACATCATCCTTGTGATAGAGTGGCAGACCTCCTCTCACCCTAATATAACCTTTGATACACACATTCAAAAATAGAGACTAAAATTTTCAAAACAATGGACATACCAATTCCAGTTACAACAACCTCTTCAGTAATTCTAAGATCCACATACACATCCACTCATTCACCAACAGTCCTATACAGTCACTCATACATGTACTCACTCATCATATGTACTCATACACCTATACATCCTGTTACACAATGCCACTCATCCATAGAGTTACTCACACACATAGTCACTCATGCTAATAAAGAATCAAACATACATTTACTTGCATATACAGTTATACACACACCACCACACTTACTTCTACGGAAACTTACACATACTTAGTCTTTTAAACAATCCCTTATAGAAACACATACTTATTCATACAGGAACTCTTTCAATCTCTCACTCTCACATATACTCACTTATATACACCAATAGTCACATATACTAGTTTAAAACATATGTAGTTACTCATAAAGACACTATTGAGACAGTCATTCACTCACTAACACACCCATACACACACTCATCCACCCATACAGTCCTGCACACATGCTGTCTTCAACACACACAAACAGTGAGTCACTCATTCATGCATCTATGCACTACGTAATACCCCCCACCGAACCATGCAGACACTCAGACTGATACTCAAAAAACCAACTAATAACCTATATAGACACCCATGTAGCTACTCACCAACCCATGCAGCCACTTATACACAAAGTGAGAGACTGATACAGATATTTACACATTACTCACTAAGCCATGTATTCACTATGATACACTTAATCAGTCAGTTACACAATCAATTTTTCAAAAACAAATCATCCATTTAGACACTTATATACCCATTTATTCTTCCATCGACCTTGAGATATACATATATAAAACATATTTAATTTTCAGAAAAACACACATTCCCTGGATGATGTCATCAGTGATGTCATCAGTGATGTCATTTGAGATGTCATCAGTGATGTCATGAGTGATGTCACTGACCATGTCATGAGTGATGTAATATGTGACGTCATCAGCAGTGCATTGCGGGCGCGCGAGTTATAGTTAGCTGAACTAACTATAACGGGGGAATTTCAATGGTTTTGTACAAGTGAAAAGTCCAGCTAACTATAACACCCCTGAAACCTATGTTTTTTTCAGTGAATATATATATATATATATATATATAGATATATATATATATATGTTACAGGGACAGTATAATTAGGCTCAGATTTCACTAATACAAAAACCATCGAAATTCAGCAGTTATTGTTACTTGATGTTAGACTTCGCGGTTTTGGGCTAGCTAAGACACAGCGAAGCCAGTCAGAAATTACCATTGCAAATAGGATGAATATGATGCACTTGTCCGATAACATGTTCACCCCCCTTTGCAACCCACTACAACAGTTAAATGAGTATACTTTTGTGTACTGTTTATGAGTGATGCTTTTTGTAAACACATTATGTGAGTGGCTGTGTGACTGTGCTTATCTGAGTGTGAGTAGATGGCTGAGTGGTTCTACACATATGTGAGTGGTTGTATGAGTGAGTGACTGTGTGTGGCTGTTTGGATGAATGAGTGGGTGTGTCAGTGGTGAATGGGTGAGTGGGAATGTGAGAGGCTGTAAAGGTGAGTGATGGGGTGTATGACTGGCTGTATGGGTGAGTGTGTGCTTGTGTCAATGACTGTATAGGTGACTGATACATGTGTTAGTATCTATATGAACAAGTGAGTGGTTGGGAAAAACTGTATTGGCATGTAAGTGGCTGTATGACTGACTGGGTGAGCGAGTAGGTGTATGCATAACTATATGGGTGACTGACTAAATGTGTGAGTGGGTATATGAGTTGGTGTGTTAGTCCGTAGATCTGTATGACTGGATGTGTGAGTGACTGTATTGGTGAGTGAGCAGGTGCATGAGTGGATGTATGAGTTAGGTAGTGGTTGTGTGTGTGGCTGTATGAGTGAGTTGATGTGTGAGAACTTGTATATGTCTGTGAATTGGTATGTGAATAGTTGTGTGGGAGTGGTTGTATTGGTCGGTGAGTGGATATATGAGTGTCTGCTTGGTCCTGGTAATGGGTGTGTGAGTGACTGTATGGGTCTGTGCACAGATGTTTGAGTGGTTGTGTGGGTCTGTGAGTAGGTGTGCGGGTCTGTAAATGCCTCTGTGGGTGTGTGAGTTTGTCTGTGAGTGGGTGTGGGAGTTTGTCTGTGAGTGGGTGTGTAGGTCTGTGAGTGGGTCTGAGTGCCTGCTGGGGTGTGTCAGTTCTTATGTGGGTATGTGACTGGGTCTGTGAGTGGTGCTATGGGTCTGTGAGTGGCTGTGTATGTGGCTGTGTGGGTCTGTGACTGGGTGTGTGAGTGCCTGTGTGGGTCTGCGAGTGGGTGTATGAGTCTCTGAGTTGGTCTGTGAATCGGTGTCTGAATGCCTGTGAATGGGTTTCTGAGTGCCTGTGTGGGTCTGTGAGGGGGTGTGTGAGTCTGTGACTGGGCTTCTGAGTAGCGCTATGGGTCTGTGCATGGATGTGTGAGTGCCTGTATCAGCCTGTGAGTGGGTGTGTGAGTGCCTGTGTGGGTCTGAGTGCGCATGTGTGAGTGGGGCTATGGATTTTGATTAGATGTTTCCTTCCAGTCTTGAATTCATGTTTTGTTTCATAAGGGTTTAAATGATGAACTCTTCAAAGCATCAATTTTAAATTATTCATTGCATTTTAATTATGAAAATCATGTTTGACCTCCCTCTTTTTCTTGGCACCCTCTTGACGAATCACCCTGCAACTTTCCATGCACAACACGAATCACCAGCAAACATTTTTGGGAAATTTCGGTACGATTTGTCAAATAGAGCCAAAGATATAGGCAAGTCAAAAAACGCTTTTCATATGGAAAACATGGTCCTAATATAACTACCTACTGGCGGCTGGCAATAGGTTATATATAATATTTTTGCTTCTCTTTTCCTCTATCCACCTCTGAGCCCTAAATTTACCCTTGTCTCCCTTTACCTCTATCCACTCCAAAGCCCTAGAACTACCCTTGCGTCCCTTTACCTCTACCCACTCCTAAACCCTAAAATCACCCTCACCTCCCTTTATCACTAACTGTTCTTGGGACTGACCTTTTACCTAATTCTGATGCTGCTTACAGGACGTAGGGTTTTCCCTGAAAACTAGACTCATCCCTAATGCATGAGTATTCTTGGAAACTCAGCAGTACTACCATCTCCTGCATAATTACTATGTATAAGGGTAATTTCTTCCGTCATCCTAAGTCCGACATGACACAGCAAGGTAGAACCCCTGAGAGTGCCACTTTGCATGTAAAAACACCATATCTTGCTGAGGTAGTCAGAGGAGAAAAGGACTTCCATGCTGACACACTGACAGCTCGCAATGGTCTGACATTCCTTGTGGGGTGTCCATCTCGAGACCAAGACGGGGTCCCACAGTCTCTCATTTCAGGTAATGGGGTTGACATTATCCTAGAGGGATTCTAGGCTTAACACCTACATACATGCTAGGTACACTTAGGTACATCAAGTTAGGGTTGCATCGTAGGAGTATGCATTTATTACTGTGATGTATTTTTGCCTGTATTCATTGTTTTAGCGTTGTTTTAGCATGATTGGTAGAAATCTACCATCCTTTTACTCTGTTAGTGCTTCTAATCCTTTATATCTGTTTCTGTCTAATGGTTGTTTCAGCACACCTATTTTACACTAGAATGACGCTAGTTCAATAAATGCTCATTGAAAAACGTCCCCACTATTTATTCTGTGTATCTCTCTGAGACAAAATGAGCACGAGTGACTGAGCGAAAGTATCGCACTGTTTTCATGATCCCGAGGGATCAGGGTTGTCATGTTCGATAGTTGCCAAGAACTATTCTTTCCTTCGTAAGAGGGGTCTCTTGTGGCTCCATGAGCTAGCTGGTACACAGGCTAACATACCTGGTGGGGGTGTCTAGAATCAGTCCGGACACCAATCCTACAGAGTATGTTGTCTAAATGAGCAGATCCTATATAGGTTTATAGGAACTACACAACAGAGGGGGGGTAATGTGAAAGAAAAAAAGGTTTTAAAAACGTAACTTTTCCTGCACTCCCCCGCACGTCGTCTCAGTCTCTCCTATCTGGGGCTGGAACAGGAAGCAGCCAGGCTCCCTCCCCTAAGCCAATCACCATGCTGCAATGCAGCATTGTCATTGGTCTGAGCGCCGTGGATCGGCACTCAGCCAGGGATGGGGGCCAGGGCATGTTCACCATGCAGGCTGTAATGCAGCCTGCATGGATAACATGCAAAGTACCCATGGCTGTTTTGGACGGCCCCAGAGGGCCGGCAACACAGTCACTGCGCTCTTGGAGCAGGCAAACCACTCCTCCCCTGCCCTGAGAGCAGAGCAGCCCTGCCTGCCCCGCAAAGCTGCGCAGCAGGAACAAATACAATGACAATATCCTCGAGTTATTATCATTGTATTTGTTCTTTCTTTCACTGCTTTGCACCAGTGGGGCGAAGCTCCTCCGCCTTACCGGAGGAGCTGCCACTTCTCACCGGCGTGGTACAGGCATATGTGATACAGGATCCGTGGTAAAGATCGTTTCCTGAATTATTTGAGTCTTTTGTGAGAGCTTTTCTCCCATAAGGACTTTTAGTCTTGAGACAACTTTGGGCATCTTTAGAAGACTTGAAAATCTGTGAATTTAGGAAGAAGCATGAGGCCACGTCTATTTCGCAGGGTGGAAAATAACTCCTATCTCATCTCTGGGCAAAGGTTGTGCGTATTCCTGAGTGCGGCTGTTAGTGGCACCCGCTTCCCGGATGGATGAGTGGCGTGGAATGGTGATGTAGTAATCGTGATGGAAGAAGAAGGCCTGCCTGCAGACGCTCGTAAATTGATCTCAACGAGTATTATAAAATGCGTTGAATTGTGCAATTCCAAATTGAATAATGGCAAATGGCATCCAACTGGCCATATAAAAAAATCTGAATCCTATTGAAGTGGAAGCGAGTAATCATCTCGCAGTTGCCTTCAATAATAGAAGTGGCATTATAAGTTTTCTTCTCTTATTCTAGCTTTCCGAGATTAAAGCAGCATTTGTGACACTGCTGCAAAATCTCACACCCGCGCCATAAAAACATATCGCGGCACTGCGGCGAATGATTAAGGCCAGAGGGGAAATAACTTTTGCGCTCTAAAGAAATAGGTGTGATCCAGGCATTTTTGCCAACACTGAAAAGTAGAATCCTTTTATTTAAATGTTGCACTCATATTTCTAATAATTTGATGTTAAGAAACCTTTCTTGCGTCGTTTGGATTTTAGCTCCTCTGTAATCTCTTTGTTATACGACCCCTGTGACTAGTATATCTCACTTTCAACCACAAGTGACAGCACATACATGAATCTCGTGGTGTGGTTGTGAATTTTTCCCTGAAGACAAAGGATGAGGGCTGAAGATGGAGATTTATGGCTACTGTAAATTCTCATAAAATGAAGTTTCACTGAAAAATGTGTCTGTCTCGTGCCAAGGACATTGACGAATGACCCTGCTGTCACCGCTCGTGAACGTCCCCACGAGATGCTTGTTTTTCTGGGAGGCATTTGGGGAATGAACTTGTGTAGGTGGTTTAAATTAATAACGGTACACAACCGTCCGATCAGGCGTTCGTTATCGCCTCGGATCATTCCCGGTGGGGGGTGGGGGGGACGTCGAGGTGCCACGTGGTAATCGGTTCATTTCAAACAGCGGGTACATTTGTCAGAGATAGTAACTGAAAATAGTAAAACAGGGGCCCTTTGACCACAGGGGGCAGGAGTTACACGTCATGCTATTTTTCAAGAACATAAATGAAATCTCCACTGACTGACCCTCTGAATAGACTGAAGGTCGTTTTTACGTCAGTCCATGCTACAGTGCAATTTAACTCGCACAAGGAATTGCCTCGTTTTTCATTGTCCCCCTTCTTAGATGCACACAGGAAGAACACACTTCTGTAAGCGTGCGTCCCCGGTGCCATCCCATACCCCGCCGGCTGCACTGAGCATTAAGTAAGTGCATGCAATGGGAAATTGTGTAGAAGCCACACAGTAATATCTTATGTATATCTCAACAATTATGGGGTTAATTCCACAGTTCTAACAGACCCAGGCTCTAAAGTCCCATCGTGTGCTTATCCATGCTGGTGCAGGAAGGGTGTCTGGGGCCTGTAGTGTCCAATTTGTTGAGAAACACCTGCCCACAAACACACCTGGTAAAGACCAAGTGTGAAGTCAGTGAGAATATTAATAAACCACGCCCAGCCTGCTTCGGTAGTCGGGCTCTGATTGCTAAAAACAGTTTTGTGTCTTTTATTGCCCACTCACCTCTTCGTGGGGCCCGATGCGCCCATGGCCCGCAGACAAGACAGGGGCCCTAATGTAAGTCAGGAGAATCACCACACATTTTGCTAGGGAATGGTAGGATAGAGACCAGCTGCTATTTGAATTTAAATGTAGGTGAGGGCCTTGTTAGATTGAATAGGCCTGTGGCCTAGACTATATGCTTCCTCTTTATGTCACTGATGCTCCAGAGTATGGATGCTGTATTTAAGTCACCTAGCGCATTGTTAAAAAAATAGTTGATAGATGTAAAGATGTTGTTTAGTTTTTTGGTTTGAAGGGGAACAGGTGTGCCACGAGTTGCTAAGATGTTGATGTAGGGTTATCCAGAAGGACTTAAAATGGAGACATTCAGGGACATTCTCTTAGCAAAGGCAAAGTGTCTTTACAGCAGTGTTCGATTAGGATTGATAGGTGATCTGTCCACGGGCGTTTTAACATGCTGTCAGTTTCTTTGTTATGAGCAAATCTTACATGGAACTACCTTTATGTATCTGTCAAGCAATGCCTGAGTGAAGCCCATGATTTGTATGTTTTAAGGGGGGTCTGAGGCAGGTTTGAATTCTGACCTGTCAAATTGAAATCACTCATGGTGAGAAATCTTTGGAATAATGTCTGGAAGTAGAGAGGCAATCCTATGACACCCTACAAAAACAAATACAAGAGCTGCTTAAGTCGATTATGCTGTGGCAACAAATGATGGACGGAATGCTGAATAAAGCAAACATTATCCCACAGTCAAGAATTCTGGGTTAAAACCATCATTCTTTCTGCTCACTATGCCATCTGAGTATAGACCCAGCCACAAGCATGTCAGTCTTGACACTGTTCCTCATGGGAACAGTCTAGCCGAACCGCCAAGCCGGGTCCATCTTGGACCGCAAACAAGCATCCTGGGGCAGGTTTCAGGGTAATACCCTTCATCAGCCAGGTGCAAACAAGTGGCATGAAACACACCCAACAGTGGAGCCCTCTATAGGCCAGCACCTAAACTGCTATCCCTTCCATATTTGTATCCCTATATAGTTGCTAGGGGTATGTGTGCACACTGAATCGCACCCACTGTTACAATGCAAGACCCCAACAGGACCTAACAATTTCAAAGAACAAGCACAGGTGCACCACACATCAAAGAATCGGGAAGAGCAATAATATAATTCATTCCCCACATCAAGGTTATTCAAAAATAGTTCATTTTTATTCCAAGGTTATAATGATTCATCTTATCTTTTTTTTAAATACAGAATTATAGATACAATTTGATCTTGACAGCACAGCCGACGCGTTTCGTCCTTGAAGCGGACTTCTTCAGGGCATGTATAAGATGCAAGAACTAATCAATCCTATTCGGCATGACTAGATACAATGTCAGATCCGTAAAATCTGTAGAAAATTCCCCTTTTTCTTATGTAGACTGAAATTATATTAGAGCGTAGTATTCTCTAGAATCGCCATATTCTCAAAAGTCTGACCAGATCACGTCATTCCAATTATTTCCTTGTTGTATAATGCGAAAGATATCAGTCTTCACAGTCGGTATAAGGCTGTAACGAGCGCCCGAATGGTCCGGAGATAACGGCTGGCGGGCAGAGGAAAAATGACGAGCAAGCCTCATCAGCCAGGCTAGCTTGAATCCAGTGGCACAGCGAGCAAGGGACCCATGTCTGGGCATACCCATCCCACTTAGGGCAAAAAGTGGGTTGATTATGCAGCAGATGACTATAGTCTCCAAGGAAGGAAAATGGCTGACTGGAACCTCAATGCATAAGAGATCAAAGCAGAAAATGAAGGCAAACTTTCCCCTCGCTTTGCTTCTCTGTTTTCTATGCGTGACAATCACTGAAGGTGACTATGTTTTCATGGTACTGGGTTTCTCTTAGCCCCATTGTAAGTCAATGACTGTCAGTCAGTAGGTCAGCAGTATCCGGAGCATACTTTTGAATTTTAATATGGCTCACTGTGAGAGGCTGGCCTAGTATATGATGTCCACTAATATAAGTGGGCACCCTGTACCAGTCCAGACAACCCTTTTGGTGATCTAAGAGGTCTTGGACAACCTTAGAACGCTCTTGAAGTGGTAGCTGTGGAGAACAGCCATCAGGCTTAGTCCAGAAGGAGTGTAAAGCAGCTTGTTTTACCAAAATGCAATCTTGTGGGTATAGATTAAATGAAAAACAACCACACAAGGTATTTATAAAAATATGTATTTATTATATAATACTCTCTAACACGTTTAGATATCTCCTACCCAGATATAAACACAATGCACAAAATGCTTTGCATAGAAATCACGTAAATAGCACAGAATACACAGTGGACCCCAGTGGGGGACAAAACCATATACTAAGAAAGTGTTCTAAGAACCACGACTCATGTCAAGACAATGCCCAGAGGATGTAGAAGTGCTGGAGACCCAAGGAACCACCCAAGGTGAGAGACTAGGAGCCCCATGGAGACCGGGTGCATTGTGGAAACACGACTGCGTTCTCAATACAATTCAACGTGTAAGTCGCAGTTGCAATTTTAAAGATTAAGGAACCCTTCCAGTGGGCCCCGGAAGAAACCCTGTGGAAGACAGAAGGTTAGTGAGCCACCCTCAAGAGTAAAGTCTGGCAAGTGGGTGCACTTGTCAGAACAACATGGCAGTTTAACAAACTGCGTGCAGGCACTGCAGTGGCAGGCCTGAGTTCTCTCTTTAAGGTTACTTATGTGGGTGGCACAATTAGTGCTGCAGGCCCACTAGTAGCATTTGCATTACCAGCCCTGGCACACATAGTGCACTTTACTAGGGAATTTACTAGTAAGGCAAACCTACCAATCATGGACAACCAATTACCATTACACTTTACACAGGAAGCACTTGCACTTTGACACTGATCAGCAGGGGCAAAGGGCCCAAAGCATCTAAGCCAGTCAAACGAAACTCATCACTGCATCAAAAATAGAGGAGGTAGAGGCAAAAAGTAAGGAGTGATCACGCCAAGAAATGCCAGGTCTAACACAGACCATTGAGTATGAATCCTAAATTGGGTTTGCTAATGAAAAATTACATGTCAGATTTGGTTATTTAACCCCTTCAGCGCTGCGCGGATTCCCCCGCGGTGCTGAAGGGTTCGAGCGCGGGCGGGGCCATGACGGAACGGTTCCGTCATGAGCACAGCTCAACCGATGCTCATGACGGAACCGTTCCGTCATGAGCATCGAAGGGGTTAAGTTATGATGAAATCAGTTACAGCATTAGAAATATGATTCTCACTTGCAGCACTTTCAAGTTGTTCAACTCCTACCCAGGTGTTTTCAGTGGACCTTCCTTGTCTTCCTGTCATATGCCACATACTTCTTCTCAGTCTAATAACTCTCTCTCTGTCTTTCATCCCTTGTCCCTTCCAGAATGTAATACTTGTCCTCTTTCCTCTTCATAACCTCTTGGCTTCTAGTTGGTCTTTTTCTTTCCTGCTCTTGGAATGCACCAGTACTCTTAAGCTCTTCTGCTGCTAACAATGTAGGATCCACTTTGTCTTTGCCAATATCACCTCACCTATGAATTATTTGTGTTTCTTTCCTTTGTCATTACACATACACACTGTGTGCTCTTTTCGCAATTGCACAAATGTAAACTCAAATCTCTACTACGCATCCTCACTCAATAATCAGCTAAATTCTAATTAAAATGTGTTTTAACTTGCATTGGTTTGTGCACACATAGGGCCTAAGTCACAAAAGTAAACTTCACTTTTATGTACCTTTATGATATTTTGCAATTCACAAAGCAATTATACAGGTAATATCTTTATGACTGCCTACGTTTTTAATTGCTGAGTCTCTGCCACAAGTGCGAACACTCCGCAGTTGTAAAGATAGTACTCATAAAATTGCTTTATGAATTGCAAAAATAAAAAACCTACACGAAGGTGTAAGTTTACATTTGTGACTCAAGCCCTCAATTTATAAATTATATTCAATACATTTGTACAGTACTATTTATGATTACGGATTTATGCTATTACTATGGCAATGTTTATTCATGCATATGTGTGATACCTTTTTGCACCAGGAAATCTTTGTTACACATACTTGTAGCTGCTTGAAGCTTTGACAGAACAATGACACAGGAAATAGGGTACTTAAGAAGTACTTTATTTATTTGTATACTGCTTTCTGCAATTATAAAGCCCATGTCAGCTCATCTTTGGTGAGAAGAAGACCATGCTCTTGTTTACTGAGGCAACAGTATGGTAATTTAAGGCTGTCATCAAGTGCAATGGGCTTTTAGACGCAGGCATTCTCATACAGACATTTTACATACAAATATGGATATGAAAGGAAGAGACCAGTGCACATTGGCTAAAACCTCTGAGATTCTGCAATATCAATTATTTGAGGTGTCAAATTACAGTTACAAGATTTGCCAGTGCTGCCACGTGTGTTTTCATGGACAAATCAGAAATTCATTGGAGATCATATCAAATGTCTTAACAAGAAGGTCAAGCAAAATGATGTGGTACCAGCCAAGTGTTTGCTGGTGGATGGAGTTGATCCTAATGCTAAGAACGTGGTAATACCTTGAAAGGGTTGCAAGATGTAACCGCAGATCTACAAATAATAGTAAACATCATAGATAGAGATGAAAGTGAGAAGATAGCGATAAAGAGCTGGAAAACAATGATATGACAAGAAATCTGGCGTGATCACAAGAACACCCAGCCAAGAGATTAAGATCATTAAATCCATTAACTGAGATACCTGCAATTACTATCCCTGAATCACAGGTGGCAACTACTTCAGAAAAGACAGTAGTTGCAATGAAAACGGATATTTCCCTGTAGGCAGCCACTTCGAGTAAAATGGAATGCTTTGCTGAGTAACGGTATCATTTTTGTTTATCCGTGCCCTGCTTTTATGGAACATTGTGCGATGAAAAAGACACGTGTAATATTTGCTGGTGACTGAGACACCAAAGATGCCCTATTTATGAATGCACACAAGTGATGGATGGAATGCTTGAAATAATCTTTGCCACTGGTAATTACTCGGGGCCGCATCCCCAGTCCATTGTTATTTTGCCAACTATGCCACCTCAGTTTGGACTCCGTCATATGCAAATCGGTCTTGACCCTGCTCCAGTGCGAACACCCCATCCCCGCCCGAATCTTTAGGTCCTTGGTTGCTTGTGTTCAGATTCAGGGAGGACCTGGCCTGGTAGTTTGGGCTGCTCTGTTCTTATTGGAGCAGGGTTAAGACTGATTTGCATATGGCTGTGTAAATATGAGCAGGCATATTGTGCAAAATAACATGGATTGGGGTGTGGCCTGAGTAATCACCAGTGGCTGAGGTTGTTTCCAGCATTCCATCCATCGCGTTTTGGATACTTCACATTTACAAATGGAAAACAGGAAATTTGGAAACATGCAAGAGAATACACCAGAATGCATATTACTGCCAACATGTTTACTTTACACACAATCATTCATATATTATAAAATGTGCTAAACCATATTTAGTGTGTATATTTTATGAAGCAGGTGCATGCCTTAATGAGTTCCCAAAATCCATACTAATATACAAAATTCAGGTGACAAAAAAATTACCGCTTGCATGCAGTCATTTCTCACCTCCTGGTAAATTGTGGTTAGGTTTTACTACACCCGGATTTGCCGAACTTGATATGATTTTTCTGGCAGAAAAATTGCTTGCGACATTAACTGCAGCAGCTAAGCCTCGTGCTGTTTATTATTTATTTGTTTTTACTATGGGAAGTATACAATGCTTCCCTTTATAAAAAAAAGGAAAAAAAAAAGCTTAACGTAGGTGGTAAATGTACACAATACAGTTACATAGATTAAGGGACTCTGCAGGGTTTCAAGCCTTGAGAAATGGCCCCCATGTGGTAATTTCCCTTTCTATGGGGTTTTACTCCCAATTGCATGGTACTCAGGAATTTTTACTGCACAGAAGATGTAAAATCACAAGCAACTTTATCATGCAGCAAAATCGTCCCAGTCCTGTGCAACTCGAACATCCTGAAGAAATGTGCACTTAAAGCATAGACTGTTCTCATTATTTCACCCCAGACTCTGCCTTTGCCCGAGCAGATGACCATGGGAACCCAAGTAGAATCAATACCTCAGTATGTTTGTAAAAGCGGTGAATAGTATTTATAACAACAGTCATCATGACAGTAATATTGATGCTAAATTGTAGGTTTTTATATTGCTTAGCTCTGTCAAATATTAGAAGCTCAGCCAATCACAATATGTCCTACGCTGTTACACTCATAAGTTCATTTGCCTGGATCGGCTCCATACAGACCTACTTTATGATATTAAAAAACATATTAAAAATGAAATATGTAAATTTGGTAATTTATATTCGTTATCTCAATCCTTCCACTTCGGTTTCAATGAAGTAGAATGTCGAGATAGGAATAAGACGTTTGCCAAGCTGACCATAGCTTAATTTTAGATCATTTATAACGTTATGACTGCAGACTATGAAAATATTTTTAAATAATATTCCATTTCAATCAGCTTGTATCAAATTTTAAATCATTCAAAGTAGTATAAGAGCAATAGTTGAGCAACATGCTTCTTCTCAGAGTCATACGTTCTGAACCTTTTTGAAAGAACTTGTAATCATGAAAATGAGGGACAATTAACAAAACAATAAATGTGCACTATACAAGGCATTCCCACCTGTGATGAGTTTACCGCTTTTCATTTTTATACGTCCCCCCCTTAACATGAAGAATGCACATTTTAATATTTACTCATATGTGGCTGATATTAATTTGCAATAAATACTTACACCCAGTTTCCTAACACTACCTAAACATATTATGTCCAGTACCTTCATTATGTATTTACAGGGATTGCAACATTTTGCGGTATAAATGCTTGTTTATTTGTACTAATTTTGCCCAAACAATATTAGATACCAAGGGCCTGATTAAGATAGGGCTGATAAATTCCGCCCCATGCGTAAATCCCTTTCTACACATGCGTCGGAATTAAGAGTTTGGCTGTATTCGGATGTGTAAACTACCTGAGCTGTCATTAAGCTGCCGAAATGTAACAGGGCAAATTGTACGGTATTTACCAGTACCATGCGGATTCTGGTGCACAAAACGCCAAAATCCGCATGTTAATGTCCACAAACTGTTGATAGTTGTTATTTATTGCTCATCATAAATGATGTACCCCGTGGTATTGTTCTTTATCATGTGCGGTTAAGAACATCTTAAGTCGTAATCAGGCCCTTAAAGATGTTTTCTGCATTCATTATCTTAAAACTGAACCTATTGGTGCACTCTCACAATTTCTGGTTACTTAGGCATAATAAATGTTTTATATTGTGTTAAATGTATGTCTATTTGTTGTCAACAAAGTATATAAAAATCCAGTTACAAGAACAAAAAATGTAAATACAACATCAAATGTACAAAGAGAAGAAAAACCTCATTGACCTTGTCCTATCATAATATATTTCCAATCAATCAATTAGTCAGGGTTTTGTATAGTGCGGCTACTCATCCCTGAGGGTCTTAAGGCGCTGGGGGAGGGGGGCTGCAGGTCGGACTGGGTGGAGGATCATTCGAAGAGCCAGATCTTGAGGTCCCACCTGAATTGTTTCAGTGATGCGGACTGCCGGTGGTGGAGGGGCAGGGTGTGCCAGGTCTTGGTGTTTAGGTAGGAGAACGACCTTCCTCCGGTTTTGGTCTTTTGGATCCTGGGGACGGAGACCAGGGCGAGTTGGGAGGATTGAAGTTGTCTGGCGGGTACGTGGAATGTGAGCCGCGGAATGCCTTTGTCGTGTAGAGATTTGTAGGTAGCTTGAAAGTGATTGTCTTGCTGACTGGGAGCCAGTGGAGTCGTTGGAGGTGTTGCATGATGTGACTGTGGCAGGGGATGTTGAGTACCAGCCTGGCTGCTGTGTTTTGGATATTTGTAGTTTCTTGAGCTGTTTCTGAATGATGCCGGCATAAAGTGCGTTGCCGTAGCTGACTCTGCTGATAATGAGTGCGTAGGTGACCGGCTTTCTGGATTCTGTGGGGATCTATCGAGAATGTCTTTCAAAGCAGGCGAAGCATGTAGGAGCAGGCTGAGGAAACAGCGTTGATTTGGTGATTCATGGTGAGCGATGAGTCCAGTATGATGCTGAGGTTTCGTGTGTGGTCCATCAGGGTGGGGGAGACCCCAAAGTGGTTGGCCACCAGGAGTCATCCCAAGCTGAAGGGGTGGGTCCCAGGAAGAGTACTTTGGTCTTGTCCAAGTTGAGCTTGAGGCAGCTGTATTTCATCCAGGTAGCAACGGCCTTCATTCCACTGTGGAAGTTGGTTCTGGCGGTTGTGGGTTCATTGGTGAGGGAGAGAATCGGGTGGGTGTCGTCGGCGTATGAGTCGATGTTGAGTCTGTGGTTTCTGACGATGGCTGCGTGGGGGGCCATGTAGACATTGAAGAGATTGGGGCTCAGGGACGAACCCTGGGACACTCCACAGCTCATCTCTTTGGTTTCTGAGAGGTTCGGTGGTAGTCTGACATGCTTGGCCCAGCCGGTGAGTAAGGAGTGGATCCAGTCCAGAGCCTTGTTGCGGATGCCGGTATCGTGGTGTCTCTTGATTAGGGTGCAGTGGGAGATGGTGTTGATGGCGGCTGAGGGCTGCGGTCTCGCCCCGGTCAAGGATGGTGAAGATGCCACCAGTGGAGGCGAGGAGAGTGGTCTCCGTGCTGTGGTTGCTTCAGAAGTCGGATTGGGAGGTGTCCAGGACGTGGTTCACTTCGATGAACTCGGACAGATGGGCGTTGATGGCCTTCTCAATGAGCTTGGCTGGAAAGGCGAGGAGGGAGATGGGTCTGAAGTTCTTGAGGTCTGTTGGGTCCGACGACGGCTTTCAGCAGGGGGTTGATCTCAGCATGTTTCCAGTCATGATGGAAGGTGGCGGTTTTGATAGAGCAGTTGATGGTGTGGCTAAGCTGGGAGGCGGCGATGGCGGGGGCTACTCTGTGGAAGATGTGGTATCGGCAAGGATTTTTCAGGGCTCCTGAGGGGATGCTCTTCAAGGTCTTGAGCATGGCCTCTGTTGTGAGCGGGGTCCAGCAGAGCATAGTCTGTTGGGGTGTGGCTTTGTTGTTCAGATAGTGGCCGGGTCTAGGGTGTTAAAACTATCATAGATTTTCCTGATCTTGTGGTGGAAGAAGGTGCTGAGTTTGTTTCAGAGGTCTTAGGAGGGGTGAATATCTGTGGTCTTGCTGTTGGGCTTGGTGAACTCCTTTACGATGGCAAAGAGTTCCTTGCTGTTATGTGATTTGGGGTTGATTCTGTCATGGAGGGTTTGTTTTCTTTGTGGTTTTCAGGAGGAGGTGGTGTGTGTTGATGGCGGATTTGAAGGTTGCGTGAGTTTCCGAGGTTTTGTTGCTCCTCTGTCTCTTCTTGAGTCATCTGCAGTTGTGCCTGGACTCGTGGAAGGCAGGAGTGAACCACTCGGCCTATTTGGAGTGTTGCTTGCCTGGTCTTTTCTTGAGGGGTGCCAGGGTGTCGGAGCAGTTGGGGTTGTGTGCTGCGGTGTTGGCATACGTTGGCGTGCATTGGCAGAGTGGTTGTGCTGAGGGAGTTGACAAGAAGTTCTTTGGTGCCCTTGATCTAGCTGCAACGGGGGGGGGGGTGATGATAATGATGGTCGTGTATGGTGGGTGTGGGAAAGGTGAGATGCACGCAGTGATGGTCGGTCCGGGAGAATTCAGTGGTGTGGCTGTAGCTCATGTTCCCACTGGCAGAAAAGGCGGGGTCAAGCATGTGTCCAGCTGAGTGGGTCGGTGCGGTGACTAGCTGGTTGAGTCTGATGTTGTCGAGGTTCGCAAGAAGGAAGGCGGTGTTCTGGTCACTGGGTTTGTCCATGTGGAAGTTGAGGTCTCCGAGTAGGATGTAGTCAGTGGATGCCAGAGCCTGGGGTTCAATGAGGTCTACAGTGACGTCAGTGAAGGGGGTCAGGGGCCAGGCAGCCTGTAGACGAGGGTGCTGTAGAGGGTGATGTTGGGGTTGGTCCGTATCGAGAAGTGGAGGTGTTCCATGGTCATCATTGAGTCATTGGAGTGCATGGTCAGTTGGAGTGTGCTTTTGTGGACGATGTTGGTGCCTCCTCCGGAGCAGTCGGGGTGGTAGAAAGTCCGAGAAGCAGGGTTCCTGGCATCGGGTGCGAACGGGCACGAACAGGATTGCCTTTGGCCCCCATTAAGTAGTGCTAAGGGGGGCTGGACAGCTGGAAGGGGGGAAAACGCGGAAGCAGGAAGGGGGAGTGGAGTGGGGCTGTGGGGGATGACAGGGGAGAGAAAGAAGGAGGGACAAAGGAAAAAGGGAAAGCTAAAAGGCAGAGGCAGAAAAACAAAAGAGAAAAGCAGAAAGAGCGACAGAAACAGCAGCAAAAGAGACAATCTCTACCACTAGATCACCAGGGATGAGGTGCAGGCAGGAGCATGGGGGTGGTGGAGAGCCTCGAACGCCTGATCTTCGGGTCAGCAGCAGAAGCAGCAGATGGGGACAGCAGTAGGAGCTACCAGACGGCGCTACGCTGTGGAAGGAGCAAGTCCCCTAAAGGATAGTGGACTGCACTTTAATTGCGCAGCAACCGCCATTAAGTAGTGTTGCGGAGGAGAGGGAGGGGATGGACTGCTGGGAGGCGGGAAACGCAGCAGTGGGAAGGGACACTGAAGGGGCAATCCAATGGATAGGCATGAATCGTTCTAATTAATTTTATAGATGAGATGTATACATTTATGCCATCATTCCTTAGCATTAACTTAATCCTTCAGAGTCATCGGGTTTATTGATGCTATATTTAGGGTTGCTATCATTAAACCACTAATTCCCTGCCATTAGGTGTTTGTTGTTTTTCCGCCATTAATCCATATTAGAACATTGGAGTGGAGCACTCCATTGTAGACAATGGAGTGCTCCATGCTTCTACGGGCCGGTAAAGAGCAACATTCCAATGTTTTACAAAAGCCTCTCGAAGCTCGAGGGGATTTAAATCCCCTCGAGCTTCGAGAAGCCTTTGTTTAATTTGTTAGAACATTCTGCCCTCTAGTGGCAGAATGTTCTAATAGCCTTATAGCCCTTCGTAGCAGGGCTATACCGCTATTAAAGTCCTGCTGCTTTTGTTAAAGTCCCTCGCCTTTGGCTCGGGCCTTTAACGCTGCAGCGGGCCTTTAATAGCCGGTATAGCCTGCTACGGCGGGCTATAAGGCTATATTACAGCATCAGCCCAAAGGTGACCAAACACAACAAAATATGTTCTACAAGTATTCAGCCCATTAAACGGAGATTTGGTGAAGCTAAAATATAATTTTGAATGATGGAGCATCTTCAGTCTTAGTTGAGGGTATGCATACCATTCCAAAGTCACAGCTTGCGGCCTCCCTTATTACTTCTTGTACAATGATGAGCACAGCAAGCGGCCACTCTGCATAGTTTCATGGAGCCTGCCTGGATGATCACACCTGTTTTAACTAATAATTCACCTGGCTGGAGCCATCTGCTTTGCGATGGCTACTATTTCAGCTGTCTGTAACATCTGGAAGTGACTCCATATTCTCTGCTGTTATCCTCTTGAAGTTAGCACAGGGAATAGCTGTCAGCGATCGACGATCGTGTTGCTTCATCAGTGTCCTGAGTTTATTGTACTCTCTTTCCACGGCGTATTACTTTTTGTAGTCCCTGGCTTCTTCTTATGCACATACAGCCCGACAGATTGCTGTCATATTTCACCACGAAGCATAGAGCATGTTTCTAATAGGCGTTTGAGAAGTGTTTACTCTCGTTGTGTATAGTGATGGGTCTAAACAATAGCACGACTCACTAAAACGTCAGATATTTGTTTCAGATATTTTTTCCTTAGCGTTCCTTATACATTTGGAGTAAAGTTCTTTTTTTTTTTTTTTAACATTCACAAGCTTTCCAGGATAATTCCTGAGAAGCTGGGACAGCTTCATGTTTCAGAAATACTTAAGGAATTATTTTGGGAATTGTTTTTTAAAATTGCGCGAAGGTTTTTTCTCGTGCACAAATATAGTATGGGCTTGCGATTGCACTTTTAAACTTTCTTTCATAAATGAGGAATATGTGTTTTTTTACCGGTGGAGAGACCTATCCTCTATTTATGCCTTGGAAATTGATTTTTTTGTGCCCTTGACATTAGTAAATCTCAGTGTTTCTATGGTGGAAATTTGATGTACAAACGTTTGTTAATACTCAAAAACAAAGTAGGTTTTCGGGTATTCCATAACTTTTTAGGGCATTCTAATTCTGAAACATCCCTTGCTCGTCACACCCGGGACACTATTTTCTCACAATAAAGAGTATGTTGTACGAAATGTATCTATAAGTGAAAGTCCATTTATTGTAAATCACGAACCTGAATGCACATTAATAAAATAAAGTCCATTTATCCATGTAAGTTGATCTTTCTTCAATCAATCAATCAATCAAAGACATTTATAGAGCGCACTACTTACCCGTAGGGTCTCAAGGCGCTTGGGGGGTGGGGGGGGTGCCGTTACTGCTCGAACAGCCAGGTCTTGAGCTTCTTCCTGAAGGAGAGGTGGTCTTGGGTCAGGCGCAGGTCGGTCGGGAGGGAGTTCCAGGTCTTGGCGGCCAGGTAGGAGAAGGACCTTCCTCCTGTTGTCGCTCTTTGGATGCGGGGGACGGCGGCGAGGGCGTGGCTGGCTGATCGGAGGTGGCGTTTGGGAGCGTAGAAGTTGATGCGGTTGTTGAGGTAGCTCGGGCCTTGATCGTGTAGGGCTTTGTGTGCGTGGGTGAGGAGATGGAAGGTGATTCTTTTGTTGACGGGGAGCCAATGCAGGTCTCTCAGATGTCTGGAGATGTGGCTGTTACGTGGGATGTCGAGGATGAGTCTGGCTGAGGCGTTCTGGATCCGTTGGAGTCTCTTCTGGAGCTTGGCGGTGGTTCCGGCGTAGAGGGCGTTGCCGTAGTCCAGTCGGCTGGTGACGAGGGCCTAGGTGACAGTCTTCCTGGTCTCGGTGGGGATCCACCGGAAGATCTTCCGTAGCATGCGCAGGATGTTGAAGCACGACGAGGAGACGGCGTTGACTTGTCTGGTCATGGAGAGGGAAGAGTCCAGGATGAAGCCCAGGTTGCGTGCGTGGTCCGTCGGTTTGGGTGCGGTGCCCAGGGCGGGGGGCCACCAGGAGTCGTCCCAGGCGGAGGGCGAGGAGCCCAGGATGAGGACCTCCGTCTTGTCTGAGTTCAGTTTCAGGCGACTGGTCGTCATCCACTCGGCTACATCTTTCATCCCTTCGTGAAGGTTGGCTCTGGCGGCGGCGGGGTCGTTGGTCAGGGAGAGGATCAGCTGGGTGTCGTCGGCGTAGGAGATGATGTTGAGGTTGTGTTGGCGTGCGATGGCCGCGAGGGGGCTCATGTAGACGTTGAAAAGGGTGGGGCTCAGCGAGGATCCTTGAGGGACGCCGCAGATGACTTCGGTGGCCTCTGACTTGTACGGTGGTAGGCGGACTCTTTGTGTTCTTCCGTCGAGGAAGGAGATGATCCATTCCAGTGCCTTCTCCTGGATTCCGACGTTGCTGAGGCGCTGCACTAGGGTGCGGTGGCAGACAGTGTCGAAAGCCGCGGAGATGTCTAGGAGGATGAGGGCCGCTGTTTCTCCGTTGTCCATCAGGGCTCGGATGTCATCGGTGGCAGCGATGAGGGCGGTCTCGGTGCTGTGGTTGGCTCGGAAGCCAGACTGTGAGGGGTCGAGGGATCCATTCGTCTCGAGGAAGGCGGCCAGCTGTTTGTTGACGGTCTTCTCGATGACTTTAGCTGGAAACGGGAGGAGCGAGATGGAGCGGTAATTCTTGAGGTCGGTGGGGTCGGCTGTTGGTTTCTTGAGTAGAGCGCTGAGTTCGGCGTGTTTCCAGCTCTCCGGGAAGGTGGCGGTGTCGAAGGAGGTGTTGATGATGTCCCGCAGGTGGGGTGCGATGACAGCGTCGGCCATGTTGAAGACGTGGTGAGGGCAGGGGTCGGTCGGAGATCCGGAGTGTGCAAACCCTTTGTGAATCAGACCCAGTGTCCGTTCTGTTTGCCTTCGACTGCTTGTTTTGGAGCTGCCAATATGAAGATGCATTTTCAAGAGATGTGTGTAGGAGGTCAGGGCATACATAGGCATCACAGTTCCAATGTGCATGTACAGTGTGCGCAAATATCCCATTTGCAAAGCGCTTCGTGCTATATTCTTTAATGGATGCACATCGTGTACCCTGGGCAGTGGGCACATGTGCGCATCTTATGCCACGATTTGCAGTCAGGGTTGGGGTAGCATATTTGTACTTCTGTCAATCAACCACCTCTGTCTTTGATTTCTTCGACAGGCCAATTGTGACTTTTCTAGCTGCCTGTAATAGTGAAATGGCGTAGCTGTTTAACTGTAATGAGTTATTACAGTTGAGTTCTGATGTTACAATCCCTGCTGCCAGTGCCAAGGTGAAAGCAAAAGACACACAAGTGCCAAGGTGAAAGGCAGTTCAAGGAGCCTCATTGCAGGATCAGTTTAATCAATGCACAAAACTAGCTTTTCAATCTTATGATGCGTTTTCCTAGACCAAACAGAGCTAAGTAGAATGGAGATATTTATGGCTTCATTAATTTTTCACAATTAGGGGAGTGGAGTTGGCCTAACGGCTAGGGCGCTCGACCATCTGACCTGGGGAACTGGGTTCGAGTCTCGGTAATGATGCTGAACATCCTGTGATTCTGGGCAAATCACTTAATCTCCCCGTGACTAACAACAAATGAATGTGTGTCCTCATGTAACGCAACTGGTGCTATGTAAAGCGCTCTGATACCCGATTGGATTCGGGTCAAGTTCGCGCTATATAAAACTCTACCAAAAAAAAAACACACTTTAATGGTCATTACAGGAAAGATTGAATCTCTCTGCGTTTTTCTACACCTCCAGTGTGTTTTAATGTGGCTCACATTAAACAATTCTAATATCTTTCTGCAAGGAATTTCTAACTGCTTTTTGATCTTTTTAATTTCACACTATATTCAGATTGTATTCTTCCTGTTTGCGACCAGATTGCCTGCTTCAAATGAAAGAGCAAAAAATAATTTAAAAATGTGGGAAAGTATTTTTTGTAAAAAGGGCAGCCCAGCAGCAAACTTCAGTTGATGGGCCATCCAAAAAATGAAAACATTTCCAAAAATAAAAAAAAACTGGCAGACCTAACGGGGAAGCAACCGAGGAGCGGGTGGTGGGAGAGCACGGAGTGTAGGGTGCAAAGAGTGAGAAGCTTGAGACAGGGGAGGGAAATTATTTTACAAAAAAGCCAGCAAGGGGTGTGGAAAGAAATGAACACGAAGGGAGATTAGGTGAAAGGAATGTAGAGTGAATAGGTGGGTGAGATTTATAGGTCGGTAGCAGCACAGAAGGGAGAGAGCAAGATGACACACACACTCCCATGGGCTGCTGAAATAAAATAAATAAGTAGTTCCCTTAAAGGAGCTATGGAAGGATACAAGTCATCCATTCAAATAAATGGTAAAGGACCTATTTCTGGGGGAGAGACAAACACAAGAAGAGGAAGGAAGGCAGGTCATCAAACAAAAAGTAAGCACATGAAATTGAAATGAAAGTCAACTAATGATAAGCAAAGGGCTGGCCCAAGCCCACTCTTAAGTACTGCTACAGGTCTTCGACAACAGACAGCTAAAAGCTTTCTGTGAGCAAGACATAGAAATACATGACATGATTTACATGATAAGAATATGAGATCATTTACTGCCAAATACATTCAAATACTGCCCATAGCTTTTGCCCCCAGTGTTTGCATACCCCTAACACGAACGCGTTGGCCGGATCTGGCCAGCACAGCTGGCACAATACTGTGTAAGTGACCTGCTCCCCTGACCTAGTACTAAATCGGGCAAGTTTGTTTCGGGGCCAAGCATAAAGATCTCAAGAAGTCAATTGTGTTTGTAAAAGGAGGACCTTAAAGTTTCACGAGGACTTTGTTGAAAGCAGCCTGGTCTTGTGTTTTTTGTCGAAAGGAAGCAATGCCTTCTCAAGAAACAGGTATTGATCTGAAACTTAAAAGACGGTTAGGATTAATTAGCACAGCGTGAGGAGCAGCATCCTGCTAGGTTCCCCAGTCTGTTTCCATGGTTACACCGCAGGGCGAGCCACACTTCCTTTTTCAGAAGATGATGTGCTGATACCACCATCAAAACTTACCTCCATTGCTGGAGAGCATGAACAGCTGAAAGGCAATAATAATAAAATACTGAATCATACTGCGAGAACAGCAGGCTATTTGCATACTTATGTACATGATACAGTGAAGCACAGCACATTGAACATGTAAAGCGACAAGAAGTAAAGGAATACATGGTATGAGAACTTAAAAATCAAACGTGGCTACTTATCGAAGAGCATACAAAATGAAAAGATGATCTTGTTACTTGAGTACTATTCTCCCAGCAATGGACGCGAGTTTAAAACAGTTGAGGTCAGTATTTCTGTACGTTTTTAAAATGTAAAATTACTCCTTATTTTTGTTACTGTTGGACACTCAAGCTGGAAAACAATTCACTATTTCAATGGTAAAGTTTGAGTGTGATCAGTATAGTTTATAAGACTGTCAGTTAATGTCACCACAACTTACCCCAAAATGTAATGCTGCTTGTGGGTGGTTAGTTCTTGTTGTCTATAGGTATTGTGTACTATTGCAGAATTTAGCATCTCTTTGGGACTGTAACTTGCAATTTGTTGGAACTCTAAATTTCTGTAACCTTAACTTTCTCCAGTCTGCGTATTTCATCAGTAAATTTAATAAGGTTTTGGAATTGCTTCTTGTCAAGTTTTTCTGTTTTTTATTACCACCTTCTATTGATTTTAATTACTTTGCAGGGCACTAATTTCTCTTTACGATATTTGACAGTCTCCATGGGGATGTTAATTGAAAGAGCACTTTTGCAAAAATGTAACTTTTACTTTTTCCTCCACCGTACCTTGGGTCACTCTGTTGTCCATGGACCTCCATGACACTTTGCATTTTTTCTGTTTCTACTTTAATCGGCTCCACCACCTCAGCCTGGGACAACTCCTGGTGGCCGACCGACCCTGGGAGCAGCATCAATGCTCACCGACCATGCACGCAACCTGGGGTTCGTCCTCGACTCAACACTCTCCATGACCAAGCAAGTCAACGCCGCCTCATCCTCCTGCTTTAACACCCTCCGCATGCTCCGCAAGATCTACAGGTGGATCCCCACTGACACAAGAAAAACGGTCACCCAGGCCCTCGTCAGCAGCAGGCTGGACTACGGAAACGCCCACTACGCGGGAGCCCCAGCCAAACTGCTGAAACGACTACAACGCATACAGAACGCCTCGGCCCGCCTGATCCTCGACATCCCTTGACACAGCCACATCACACCCCACCTGAGAGACCTGCACTGGCTGCCCGTCAACAAGAGGATCACCTTCAAGCTCCTCACCCACGCACACAAGGCACTCTACGACACCGGACCAGCATACCTCAACAGAAGACTCACCTTCTACACCCCAAACCGCCAGCTCCGTGTGACAAAGAGCACGACCCCGATCGAAATGTCGCCAACCCTGTAAACACTGACTATATGTCCTACTACCTGTCCCCTCTTTACCTTCAGAATCCTGACATCCGGGACGGACAGACAGCCTTCAGGAGCCCGGACGCAACCGGGGAGTACTGTTTCTTTAATTGGGACGAACTCGCTGCTGACCACACCCCCAGTGGTGACGACAACGAGTGGGAACAGTCATATCCCGGAAGCAGTGCAGGAGAAGTGTGCGCGGACACCTGTGAGGAGCGGAGAGAGAAAGGAGAGAGTCGGTTGGAGAACGAGGAAGAAGAGACGGAGCACGAGAGGACCAGAGACCTACCAGAGTTGCCGGTAGCCGAGCCAGGAGGCCAACGACCCCGTGACTCGCCCCGCCACGTTTCCACGGGAGAAGCGTGACACCAGCAGGTACGGGCTCGTATCGCGGGTTGGGCGGGACGCCAGCGTTTGCCTAGAACATAGTAGCCGTATCCAGCACCGTACCCCTTCCTCACAACACTCGTCACATAGAATAAGAGTTCTGAGCACGGTGTGATTCCTCCACTCCCAGGCCCCTTTCACGTAACGACGTTTGAGCACTACTCTGACCCACTTCTCCCTTCTGTCCCTTTTTCACCCCATCCTCGCCGCTTGGACCAGAGAGCCGTCCTGTCCCGAAGACCAAGGCACCCTGGAGAGGAGCGGGAGAGGGAGGACGCCAAAAAACCACCGCCTGGCCCAATAACTCGAGGAGGAGAATACTTTACCCTATTACCGTCCCACGAAACATAGGAAAAGTGTACAGAGAGTGAATAAACCGTCACCAAAACCCCTTCCTGCCTCTGAGCTTCATTGCATCCCACATCACTCCGCTCCGCCGACTGTGCCCTCGCCACCATTCCCCGCATTCGAAGAGCGACCTGCGGCGGCAGATCGTTCTCCTACCTCGCCGCCAAGACCTGAAACACCCTTCCCATCCTCCTACAGCAGACCCAAGACCTACTCAAGACCTGGCTGTTCGAGCAGTAGCAGCACCACTCCACCCCCCAACGCCTTGAGACCCTCACGGGTGAGTAGTGCGCTCTACTAATTCCTTGATTGATTGATTGAATTATGAAAAATATTAAACTCATTAATATAGATTCACATATTTTAAAAATTGCAACTATTTCCTAGTAATTTTCTCAAAATGTAAAATCGGTTATATGAGGCCAATCGATACTTCTATTACTGCACGATATGTACATTTATTTGTGTGTCTTTAATCTGTTGGAAAGCCCAATTCTAATTGTAAATTACCTGGTGTGAGGATCTTGCTGCTTAAAATGTGTTTTGCAATCATTTATAAATTGCAGTTTGCCTGTTTATTTTTACAGTACAGAGTACACATGCACACTATATATCTGTAACTAAAGTATCTCCTTTGTGAGAATGAAAATTCAAATTCTATTTCACAAAAGAGGTTGGGAATTGTGATTGTGTGACCATGCAGTTTATACAATGAAGTTCACCCTATATTACTCTGTAAGGATATTGCAAGCCACATTGACCTTCCAAAAGAACTTTGTCTTCTACTGTACTCTATCTAGTGATGAACTCCTCCTAATGTCCAATATCCTTATACCCTAACCTTGGAGCCAGCATATTCCTTATAAAATGTCTGGGATTCTGCAAAATTGTTGGCGGCCTTCCCTTTTTAGGCCACGCCTGCGGCAGCACATGTGGTGCATGCGCTTTTATTTGCACGAAATGTTACGTCCATCAAGGGTTTGCAGCCCTTCCGTTGCTTAACATTCGTTGGCTTCATTACACTTTTATTTGCTGCCTTCTAATTGGCCAGCTTGTGATGGCTTAGCTTCCTCTTCTTTTGGCTGGATCATGGACCAAGTACTGATTGTTTCAGCTTGATTATTGACCTTCTGCTGAGCGCGCTATGATTGAGGTACTACTTTTATTTTTCCTTCTCCCCATTGTCCTTGTTGAAACCCTTGCGATCTGCAGCTATGCTTTACTGTTCCACACACGCTGCAAAGAAGCAATTTACTCCTTTGAAATGGAGGTGTTACATGTATTGGGACAACAGATGTTACCTGCTTTCACTGTGACATCAGATGTCATCTGGTTCCAATTGTATATTCACCGACGACATGGACTTGGGTGCAATTGATTTCTTTATGTGATAGGACTTTTTGCCAATGAATTTTATTTTTATTTTTCACACATGGGGAAATTAACATATTTGCTCAGAATAACAGGGGTGTTGTACCGAGTCCTAAAAAGCATAGGGAAATCCAGCAGGTTTCACCTTCCAGACTATTGTCTCAGCCATTGCCTTTTGTTCCTGATGTACAGCATTGGCGTTGCTGACTTCAGCAATGATTTGTACAGCATGGCTAAAAAATAATAAAAATAAAAGGACTATGATGCATCCAGCCCTGTAAAAAACAAAAAAAATCTCATTTGCTCTGGCTGCACCGTTGTGCTTATTAAAATTAGGTTGAGGCATACTGGAGAGCATCCATGGTGCGGGACAACATGACTTAAACAACCTTGCCAAAGATAGTAGCTGCCATAGGCGAGACCTGTTGGCTTTGACAATGCTTGTCTTTAGGATTACACGTGAGAGCTCTGACATTGTAACTTGTTTGATATAACAAAAAGTCACTAGTCACTTATAGTAATTTATTACAGGCACAAAGTGCAGTCAAACAGAATCCACCCCGAAGGCACCCCAAGCACACAGCTTCTTCCTGCCCTCTCTCGTCAACAAAGTGAGATGACAGGTACACAGCTGTCCATGGAGAACCTAGAGCAGCTGCTCAAAAGAAACAAAAAGAAATGGTGGCAAATGGTGGCATTGGACCACTTATTTGAAATGATGTTTTCTGGCATTTGCGCTATTAGTCTGTCGTATACTGTTTCTAGCTGGTAATTATGTGTGTATTTAAAACCTCTAGAATCACAATTCCCCTGCATATCAGAAAGCCGGGGGCTGCTTCGGATATGTCCACAATACCTGAAGGGCTAGGTCTGTGAGCAATCTGTGTTATGGAATACAACGGTTTGTATGTGTTTCTGAAGAAATGCATAATTCAATAAAGTGATCCTGATGATTTATTCTTTGCTGATCCTTTTTTGGGCAATTTTCTTTAATAATGGTTTCTACCAGTATTTCACAACTGTGGGTGCACCACCAAATTCAAGATCCAAAGAGTAATTTAATCCATCCAATGTTATTTTTACAAAATATCTTTATTCTTCTTTTTTTGGTAAAAAAGTTTGAGGCACAGGGTCAAGACTGATTTGCATATGGCTGGGTTCAAACTGGAATGGCATGGTGAGCAAAAAAATGATGGATTGAGGCCCAGATCTCTGTACTGGGGTGAATGTATGACATTATTCTGCATTCTGTCCAACTGTTGTTTTTGCATTTGTCACCCCGTGTAGGATGGGTATGCTCAGACTTGGGTCCCGTGCTCTCCATGCCAATGGAATCAAGCTATCCTGGCTGAAGAGGGGTGAAACCCCAAAACCGGTCCTAGGATGCTTGTTTCCAGTCCAGGGAGGGCCTGGCTTGGCAGTTCGGGCTGGACTGTTCCCATGAGGCACAGGGTCAAGACTGATTTGCATATGGCTGGGTTCAAACTGGAATGACATGATGAGCAAAAAAAACAATGGATTTAGGCCTAGATCTCTGTACTGGGGTGAATGTATGACATTGTTCTGCATTCTGTCCATCAACTGTTGTTTTTGCATCTGCCGGACTCCAGCAGTCCACGTCCTGGTTCAGCGCAAGAACCAGGACATGGACTGCTGGCGTCCCGCGGTTGGAAAACTCAAATGGCACAGAAGCCACTTACTTTCTGACTTAACCTCGATATAGAGGGTATAGTCTGATTGCGAGGTTATACATACTTTGAACGTCACAACACAATTGCGCTTAGAACAAGAACAATATACCTGATAATTCTATCAACTAATGAGCCCTGACGAAGTCCTTTTGAAGTAGGACAAAATGCATTGGCTGCTTGGCGCTTTTTTACCAAATAAAGAAGAATAAAGAAATTTAGTAAAAATAACATTGGATGGATTCAATTACTCTTTGGATCTTTAATTTGGTGGTGCAACCCACAGTTGTGAAAAACGTTATCTTGGTCTTGAAGACTGCTCTTTAGAAACAGCAGGAGAGGTAGTGGTGCACACCGGTGGAGTATAATTCTTCAAACATCACACCTATGTGGGGATATTTGTGTGGGAAACTTTTGTTTCTTTCTTATGGGATGTGTGTCACATATACACTTGGTGTGTATGTTTCGGTTCATTGTTTTCTTTTCTTGTACGGTTTTCGTCAGTTTGTCAAATCCAATCTGGAGAAAATCATCAATAAAGAAATATTTGTTTCTTCATGATTTTTCGATAATATTTTCACCCGCAGACCTCTCCTTTTATATAGGGTACCCTTTACTCTTTTTTTTTACTCCCTTCTATTCTTTTGCCTGCCCTTCCATTTCCTTAATGCCCATTACTTTTACTCTCCTGCTTACCTACTTTTTAGGTCTAACCTAGGCAGTGCTTGCGCTGTCTCTTCGAGACATGGTGTATTCAAGATATGGGCATAAAGCACCACCTACTTTCCGCCCATCTGTTTAATTGGCTCCTGTCACTGTCCTTTGTAAATGGTGGCTTTTTATTGGTCATTAGGCTTAGTAGTCCCTCCTTAGTACTGCTGATAGCGCATGGCACAGCGGAAAAGGGGGTTTGGCTAACTAAGACAGAGTGTATAATATTTATACTATGTGCTGAAACAGTCATAAAAATCTCTTTTTTATAAGTCTGAATTTATGCCCATATCAACATCAGGTCCTCCGACAGATTGGAGAGTTGACAAGGGATTTGGCAAAAGATTTAGATGAATATCCCCCTCATGAGGACCTAGAACAAAGGGAATATTTATACAAACCACAATTTATACAGCTATATATATGTCCCAATTATTTAAAATAATCCATGACGACAGACTCAGTTTCTCCATTACTTTGATTTTATCTATTTTTCTTTGAAAGCATATCGAATGGTCAAACAAAGGTACAGCATCTAATTAGAACCATCACACTTGAGAACACAAACTCCGTAATTCACAAGAACATCTCAATTAAGGAGCATGAGTTCAGTGGCTAGTGTAAGAGACAAAAGAGCATTTTTATAAGATCAATGCAAATGCAGAATTTCATACAAACCTAAGAAAACTATAGCACAGTTTGATAATAGCTGGAAATGCTAACCCTTAGGCTGTAAGGGAAAGCTGGAGCAATCCTCCCAAAAGTATGAGGAGCAAAGTTAATGAGTCAGTTTACAGACCGCATTAGCTGAAGGATCTCAAAGAAACAGCTCACACAAACGCCACACCTCGCCTCCCCTCGTTTCTCAGCTAAAGTCGTCTTGTTATTCAAATAAAACATGGATTCTATCACTAATAGTTATACCCCGAAGTTAAAGGTCCATCCCTACTCTTGTATCGAAATCCAGGAAAGTCTCTCTCCTTTAGGTCTAGAAGCATATGGTCTTAAGTCACACCACTTCCATCTCTTTTCTCTTTCAAAAGTTCTTAGTTTAGATTCACGCTGCCATCATCGTCCTTCAACAAAGGAAATCAAAATCTTCTACTTCCTCGACACATGCGCATTCGAACAAATGTTGTAACATTTTATTAGCACACTTATCCACAAAACTAAATATTTCCTCGGATAATAGGAAGTTCCACTCATACTCCGTACACATAGCAGCCATCGACAAGAAAGAACACAATAGTTATCTGTGAAGAATAAAAAAAATAAATCTGCATTTCTACGTTTTAAAGCAAAATTAACCCTAATGATAGCTTTGAGGCCTTCTTTGTAAAGCGTGCAGTTTTCTCTAGGAGAAATAAACAGATTCAGTTATTTGCTCAAAATAAAAGCTCCTTTATACAATTCAATTCAATCTTTCATGAGTCCAATACAAATGCAATCATTTAAAACTATTGTTCTATGTAATTAATATTGTTTTATTAAATGATAATCGATAAACAATAAACACGTTTTTACTCCATATTTACTCATGAAAATAATATTTGCTCCTTCTTTGCTGTCTTTTGTGGCCTACTTAAACCTATTGTGATTTTCCCGCTGCTTTCTTATTTTCTTTTCCAAAATTAAAGATTAATAATACTTTTTCGGTTAATTTAAAAACTTTGTTAATGATTTTCACACAATGGAAGGTTTAATCCGAGCAGGTTTTATTCATGGAAAAACCTGCTCCATCACCAACTTGCCTCTTCTTGTAACCTCCGATGAGGACACCCCCTGTTACATGTGTTGTTATGCCCTAAGTTTTAATTACAGCCTCAAGACACTATTTTCTTAAAGGGTTTCAGACAAGACACTCACTTGGTCCTAAACTAGGTTGATAGTGGTTACTTTACTCGATAGCACATCTCACATTTTTAATTAGACCTTCTATTAATGTCCCTTCATCAGCTCGCATAGAGTACAACGTAATCCAAAATTAATATAATAATTATTTTGTCACATCTCAAAGCTACTAATTGTATATATGGACTTAGCTATTTGAATGTACTTGTGGTACTGTCTTCCATGCAATGCATTATGAGTAGGGTGGATTTACCATATCTAATGCAGGGTTGTCGTGTAGTTCCTATATAACCTAAATCTTATCTGTGCATTTGGATACCTGTCATAATTCACAACCCCAGGGTCCGACGCTCTATGTAATGAGCGAGGACTCAGTAGGAAGTGCTTAGTAATAGGTGACATGGTTTTATTTGCACCAATACACGACTGTACAAAGTGTCAAGTCCCAGCTTGCTTCCTGCTTGGCAAGGGAGGATCCACCCAGGATACATGGTCGTCTCCATGAGGCACCGGAGGTTTAGGATGAAAAATAAAAAAAAGGAAAGAAAACAAAAACACCACGATCAGTGGTTTCGCCGGGTTGCTTCACCCGAATTTGGAGAGGGTTCAGTGAGGGATCACCATCTTCCATCACCATGTGCGACCTGGTTAAAATGGTGCCCTCCCTCTAAGTACCTCCCTTACCCACCCAGTTCCCCGAGAACCCCCGTATACGGCGCCGTACCTTTTCCAGCCACTCTCCTCCAGGAGGGTGGCAGGGCGGCGCGTGGTCTTGTTGGCCTCCCGGCTTTTCTCTGGAATCCCGCACGTCTACTTCGAATAGCTGCGCAGGAAACTCCTGTCGTCTCTTTCCCTCTGCATCGTCCTCCGTCCGTTCTCTGGCCTCTCTCAGTTCCTCCTTCCGCTCTCCCTTTGACCCGGAATCCACACGCCTCCTTTCCGTCACCACCAGCTTCGATAGGTCAGCTCACAACGATGTCACTGGAGAAAAGTCCTCCCCGCCGATCGCAAAAGAGACCTTAAAGGTGTATTCCTCGTCCTGTGTATGAAGCAGCAGAACCACAGGCTCAGAACGCAGTGCAGGACAGGTCTCCATATCCCCCATTTCAGTCCTGGATTCCCGACAATAACATAATCTGTGGGACTGGTGGTAGACTGATTCCGTGCACCCCCAACGCATACGTTAGCCTGTCTGTAGCAGCTAGCTCATAGTACCACTATAATCTCCTCTTACCAAGGAGAGAATAGATTCTGGCAACCTCAGAACATGACAACCCTGATCCCTCAGGATCGTGGAAACAATGTACTACCTTTCGCTCGCTCACTTAGTTTGTCTCAGTGAGATACACAGAATAAACAGGCTGGATGTTTTCAATAAGAATATTGAACAGTTGTTATTCTAGTGTAGAATAGATGAGATGTAACAACCATTAGACAATAGCAGAGATATATGATTAGAAGTACTATGAAAGTAAAGGGATGGTAGAGTTCTACCATCTTGCAGTAATGATGAATATATACAAGTACATAAAATACATGATAGAAAGTGCATACTCCTACGATGCCTCCCTAACTAGATGTACCTAAATGTACCCAGCATCTGTGTAGGTGTTATGCCAAGAATCCCTCTAGGATCTAGTCAACCCCATTACCTGAGAATGAGAGAATATGGAACCCCGCCCTGGTCTCGAGTTGGACACCCCGCGAGGGATGTTAGACCACTGCGAGCTGTAGTATCTGCATGCATGAACCTCAGCGTCTCTGGTCAGTGAGTCAGCCAGGAAGTCTCGGTCTCCTCTATCCTTCTAAGCAAGATGTGATGTATATATACCCATTGGTCTCCCCAGTGGTCCTACCTTGCTGTGTTTCTGTGTCGGCCTAAAGGATGATGTTGGGCCTGAACTTTATACAGAGATATACAGGAGATGTTAGTCCTGCTGTGCTTCTAAGAAGCCTCCTGCATAATGTATGCGATTTGAACTAGGGAAAAACCTGCGTTCTGAATGCAGTGTCGTATCTAGGTAAAAGGTCAGTCCCTAAGAACCGTATGTATTGTAAGGAAGAATATAGGTGAAAGGTTGCAATATTACCTGCACCTATGTAGGGTACCTATATGGAATATAACAGGGTGCAGTATCATATTTGACCAAAGGTTTATGATGCCCACTAGGGACCTCTAGGAGCAGCTTGTTGAACAGTACTGAGACATACAATGCCGGTTCCTGGTACACTACGCAAGCATTTGCAATGCACTAGGTCTTGCGTTACTAAAAGTATGAGCTATTGGTGTTGCATCATTATTTGCAACACCAATACCTCAAACTATTAGTAAAGCAAGACCTATTGCATTTCAAATGCGTGTTAATTTTACTTTTGCTACTTCCTTTATTCCATCTTCGTTTCCCCCATCTTCTGTCTTACTGTTAACTTTGTTGCTTTCTCTAGAAGATCTCTACCTTTCCGACAAAAAAACACTATTTTTGTGAAAAAGGTCTTTGCCATTTTATCATTGCTCCAGAAGAACAGTATACTCTGTTTGACAGGGAAGGCCCTGTGTCACAACAAATTCTACCTGAAATGGATTTTGAGGCAAAATCCTATATATCTTGTCTTTATGCTTCAATGTGAAACAAGAACATGACATTTATTGGTGACTTTTGGCCAGAAGTGACGATTCACCCATCCTTTGCCAATGGGAGCTTGGGCCTGTGTTGTTTCACAAATGGGCAAATAGGCTAAAGTTGAGGAAATGAGACTGAGAAGTTCTCATTGCCCTAATGGCATGTCCATTGTCTGGGCTGTTTGTATGTCCTGACATGGATGGATGGGTAAAAGGGGAATGCTATTTTTGCTGGGCATGGGCCTCTTTAGCCCGGGAATAATAGCAGAGGGTGGAGAAAGCATAAGGTTATAAATAGGGATTGTAGTAATTAATGCAGAGTGAATGAAAGGAAGTTCGGGGGAGACCATCCGATATGGCGGCCAAAATGGGATGATGTGCATTACTCAAACTATCAGATGAAGAATGGCAGCTCATGATGAAACATACAAATAAAAACTGCAGTTGAAAACGAAATATATACTTCAACTTGGATGTGTATTAAGAGAAATTAGCAGAGTTAAAAATGCGGTCACCTTTTTAAGTTAATAAAGACAATTTATTTCTCCAAACAAATAAAATTTGTTTTTTCCCCGCAAAATACTCTTTTATATACTGTTTAATGCTCCTTTATTTATTATCTTTGATGCTGTTAGAAAACTTCATCAAATGTTTCAATATTTCTTTATTTTCACATTTTAGCTCCCATAAGAAATTTTGCTCACACCGACAACAACAAGCGTTTGCAATGCAATAGGTTGTGCATTTGCGAGAGTTTAAGGTATTGGCATTGTAAATGACAATGCCTTATGCTTATCAGTTTTGCTAATTAACACATACATAAACGGCAATGTCATTTACATTGCAAATAGCTCAAAATCTTGTAAATGCGAGATCTGTTCAAAGAAGTGGCTGCCATTGTCCCGGGACACACATACATGAACTGGGAGAGTGTGAAGGAGAGCGCTAAAACACAAGGGAGTTCCTATAGAACAAGACTGGCAGTACCATAAAAGAGAGTGGAAAACAGAGAATGATGGTGTGATACTATGGAAAGGATGATGGACAGAGACATGTAGGGAGCGCTTGAAGCAAGAGATTGAAGAGAAGGACAATGGAAAATTAAAGAGGGATCAAAGCACAGAGGCTGAAACAGAAGGCCAGACACATTACAGTGTAAAGGAAGATGATATATATGGTGCCAGAGGCACAAAAAAGGAGGAAAAGATCAAGTCAGAGAGCCAGCCTCCATGAGAGACAGAGTAATGGAAATAGAAGAATGAGACTAAACGGGCATAAGAAACTGACAGTAATGGTAATAAAAGAATGAGACTGAAAGAGCATAAGAGACTGAGAGTAATGGAAATTAAAGAATTGTACTGCACCAGGCATAAGAGGTTGAGAGTAATGGAAATATAAGAACGAGACTGGAAAGGGAACAGATATAGAGATGAAGGGAGCATGCGGGTTAGACAATGAGACAGTTATTGCTAGAGAGAAAAATACTCAAAAAGAGAGGCCGAAGTTGGCTATTAGAGTGCAAAAACAAATGCAGGCATTGGCGAATGAGATGAAAATAAAAATTGAAACATCAAAACGAATAAGAGTGAAAGGGGATACCGGAGCAGAAAGCAATAGGGTAAAGAATGAATAGAATAGAGGGCTGAAGGGAAGGTGAAAGATGTGGAGAAAGATGGATAATGTTGTGGCAAGAGGAAAGGAAGGCAGGTAGCAAACGGGGCCAACATAATGTGATACATCAGAAGCAATGGTATTTATGCAAAGTGAACTCTTAAATCAGGAGATCTACTACTGCCGCGGATTCGATACTCTGATTTAAGACATGCTAACATATAATAACAAGCATTGGCATAGCCAATAGGTCTTGACTTTGAGACCTTATAAGTGTTTAACCATGCAACAGTTGCATAACTAAACACTTATAAGGTCCCAAAAGCGAGACCTATTGGCTATGCCAATGCTTGTTTTAACTGCTGCAATCTATTGAAGCCTCACGGAGAACATCAAAGCAGCCGTGCGGCCGCGAAAGTGATCGCGGTAAAGTGCGACGCGCGCGCCCGCGCACTGTAGGTCTAGGCTGCCCTGGTAGCACTTTTTGGAGCCCTCACAAAATGTCTCGCCAGACCAGCGCATGCGCTGGGTCAGGCGAGACCTAAAAACATAATGACACTGCTTCTTTAGAAAAAGTTTTGGTCAGAATATTTGTCGAAAAGGCCGTTTGTTGTGCACTGCTAGTTTAGGAACATTTTTTGCGTGTAACCGTTGAAGCTGCAAAGCAAGTCTGACCAGAGCCTTAGCCCTAAACAAGTAATTAACGTGTCGTGTGACTCTTCGAATCAGTCGTTAATTCTCACCACTATGGACTTTGCATTCTGGGACTTGTAGTTTTAATACGATAAAAGGTCTTGAAGTTTCAGCATCGAAAATATTGTTTGCTAAAAACCCAGTGTTGGCTGGAGATGTAAATTGTGTCAGGGGGCCACACAGCAGCTATGTTTATAAGGCTCAGACACCTCAGGTTTGTCCATGTCAGAACAAGATCATACCCACTTCATTAGATGTGCATTTTGCTTTATGGCATGGACAAGTTGTTATGCTGAGCGGGTCTAGCACCCCCAAAAGGCAAGTAAGGCAGAAGCCCCAGGGCACCATCTAGTGGTAGCACTGAATGATTGCATAAGTAGTCATATGGGGGAGCACTTCAACAAACACATTTTTTTTCTGAAAATTGTTGCAGGTTTGCTATGCTATTGGTTCTATAAAATTATACAAAAGTGGATGGCAAAGTCATCACAGAAATGAGGGTTTAGGTGCTGATGGAACTGACAGAGTGAGGGTTTGATATTTTTAGCCACATAATTTCAAATACTTTAACAGAGAGTGAACTAGGACCTCGCACAAAGGCAGCCACTGCGCAACCTTTATTTAGGCAAAGAGGTGGCTGAAGGCCATCCGTGAACACTTTGCAAGAGCTCAATGGGGGAGGGGGTGGTGGTGGTTGGGTTGGGGGGGAAGGCCCACTGGGGCTGCTGACCCGCGTCGGGCCCGCTATAGAGCGCCAATCCACGGAGATGCCATAACTTGCCCCGCTGCTGTGAAGCACTGAACAATTTCCCGTGTCAGGTGAGTAGGAGCTCGTTCGCTTCATCTCTCATCCACCAAAATTCGGCGTGTCCCTCCCGCGACAGACGGCCTAGGTACAGCATTTTTTAATTAAACGGAGACAAATGATTGCTATTAAGTAAAACACTGTGGGGTGCCCCTCAGGCCCAAGATAATTTAATTTTTTAGCAGGGCCCAGGTGCATCTTCCAAACATTATCTTACTTCCCTCTTATCTTCACTACACAGTTGAACAGCCACATGTATTGGGCGCCCCTCCACCCTCTCCTAGGAAACAAGGCTATTGCCGCGCTTGCTTAATATTACTGTGGACTTTAAACTGCATGTTAGTTCTGGCATGATGACATGGCCTCCAGTGTTTTTTAACTGCAGGGGTTCTTGGAAAGTGTAGTCACTGCGGATATGAGGAACATTTCGTTTTTCTGTCAGAAATCCATCTTTTTTTCTGTTGAACTATACCAGTTACAAGCTTTACAGAAAAGTCAGCAACGTGTGGGAAGTTATATTGAAATATTTTGCAGTGGTGACGCACACCATGAGGAACAGTAGCCTTGCTGGGCCCGTCAATTTGTTTTTTTACTTCTTTTTCATAATATTAATAATACGAAGGGAGGAGTAGTTGCCCAGTAGCCATCAATATCAGCTGGGGAACCAGGATCGAATGCCGACCCTGGCCATTGCAGCATCCTGCGATTCTGGGCAAATCACCCGAAGTCCCTGAGTCAAACAAGCAAGGATAGAGTCAACATAGATGGTCTCTTGGAGGAGGGGGGCTTTATGTCTAGTTGGTGGGGGGGAGAAACAGACACGAGGGCAACGGAGCAAGATTAAGCAGCAACGGGGGTGGGTGGGGGATTGAGATAATGCCGGGCGCCCGGGTTAAGGTGAAAGCGGGCGCCCGTGTTGTTATTGAAAGCGTGTGCCTGTGTTACAGTGAAACATCTCTCGTGTTAAGGAGAAAGCGGGCGCCCATGTTGTTAATTTAAAAACACATAAGATAAGATAAAGCGCAGCCAAACTGCTTACAAAAACACAAGCGGTTCCAGCTGAAGCAGCGCATGTCCTGCCTGTAGTAAGAGAAACTCAATAAAGAAAATAGCGCTAACACACTAAATAACACATACTGTGTAACAACTGAAGTAAAAAAAGGCAGTCGCCATGGGAGGTTACAAATAAAAACAAGGCGGTACTAAGGAGGGACTAACAAGCCTATTTATGAACCAGAAGCCAGCATTTATGAAAGACAATGACACAAGCCAATGACAAATATAGGCAGAGAGTGGGTGGGGCTTCAAGTGCTTACTCCAATACAGCATGCCTCACAGAGCAGCACATGCGCGCTGTGTCTAGGCTCGACCTAAAAATCCATGAACAGGTTTATACATAACTTGGCATGACAGTAGGACCTTATTCATAAAGCACACTTTTGTTAGTTGGTTTAGTTTTTGAAATATTAGCATTTAAATATAGTGATGTAGAGGCTTTAAAGGAATTGCAATTTTGTATATCTCTGACATACAGAATCTGATAGGCTGAAGAAAGGGTCGCTAGAATTTGATTTTCACCATATGGAAAATCACAAAGCGATTATAATTTGCAACTTTTGCACTATTCACAGAAAAGGGGAAGGTACCATGAGAGGTGACCAACCCTAGGAGAGTGCTGATGGAGAAATGCGATTAACATGCTAGGAGAAAACAGCATGTGATTTGTGAGTCAAAATGGAATTGCATGAGCTACCATTTTAAGTAGTGCATTTGTCCACTATTTTGTGAAAAAAAGAGAATCGTGTGACTTTCTAAAAGCAGTGGAGGTGTGAGGCAGAGACAGAGAAAAAGAGAGAGGCAACGAAAAAAGTGAAGGTGCAGGGTTGCAAAGGCAGTGCACAGCAGGAGGTAGGTGCCGATGGCGGGCTCAAGGAGGTGGACATGCACTTTGGCTAATCCCTGCTTTGCACAGTCATACATACTCACGGCAAGTTGGACACAGAGTACAAGTTTAAGTGTCCAGACATTTCTGTGCCCGGCTGAAGGATGCACACAGCACAATCAGTTGGGAGTAAAGTACAGTATAAAGAAACATAACATTTACCTGGAAAAACACACAGTTAAAATTGGGTAACTGTTCTGGCTCAAACATGCAAAAACACTGACACCCCTCAGTTATGGTATACAATGTACACAACGCATGCCATATTTTGCTCATCATTGAACTGCAAGGAAGATTCATCAATGTCCATATGTCTTGTACCCTCCGGGTTTACTACTACTTTTTAACTTAATTGAATTAGCCCTCAAATATCAGCATTAAATATAATTCTGAAATCAAATTCAGGGATGCAATTATTTTGTCAGAAACATCAGTTTGACTGTTTCAGAAATGCATTCTTTGTGAAATACAAAATAATCTTCTTGGATGTTAACGCCCACACCAAAAGAACATATATTTGTACTAAAATTTCACGCTCCATTTCGTATCAACTACCATCACTGGTATATTCATTTGATGCATCCAAAATATAAGTAATAACAGCAGTGAATAGCTTCTGATGTGCATTCAATGAGTTTGCGTTTTATTGTGTGATAAGATAATTGAAGGTTTACTGATGCATGCATTTTTTTTAATGTAGGCTAATATATTTGTGCAAACATTCACTGATTATCAATTATTGACAAGTGTATGGACAGTACTGTGTTGTTTTATATGAACACATATATTGTTCCTCATACTTTACACGTGCATATGCATTGCAAAGTTTGTACCTCAGTTTTGACTTCTTAGGAGGGTATTATGAGGTTATAATTTGTTATGTTGTTTAGCTTCCCGATTTGGCTTGACAGAGAAGATTTTTGTTGGGCATGTTATTACCAGGTTCTTAAAACATAATAATAATGATCTTTATTCAGAAGTGATCACAACCATAAAAGATCAAAACAAATATAAAACACAGCGGCAGTACAATTAAAATTAATTTAAAATTTGTACAAAATCGCAACAATCTAGCAGTCCTCATTCACATTAGGAATTTCTGGATCTGAGTGCCGCTCTCAAGAAATTCATTACTTCAAAAAAATGTGCAATCGTTAGGCAGAAGCTGCAAGTACATTAGAACAGCACAGGCTTGTCTAAAACTCATATCTTTTAAAGAGGGTTTAAGAAACAATCTCCTTGGGTGACTAAAATATTTATATAAAACGACAAAATGTACGGTATCCTGTAGAGACCTATTGCCGCAGCCACAGGGACCTCTCTCCTCTACATGAAAAACAAAGCCAGCCGGAGAAGCCAAAAGATGAGGAAGCTGATTAAATGTAAATCGAGTTATTAATAATCTGTCAGAGGCACTTGTTAAAATAGAGAGATATTTCTCCATACTATGTACTGATTTTAAAAGAGCGGGCCCTCGCACCGCTGGTTTGCTAAGCTCATTGTCTTTGCGGATAGCCGTGTCATATTTAAAAAACAACTCTTTTACTATTGTCAGATCCAGGGACTTCACTGTGTCATATTTAAGAACAATATCTGCTCTTCCAACGGCTGTGAGTGACTCTTTAATGTACTGTAACCAGGGTATTTTGAGTGCATGATCAAGTGATTGACAGTCAGAGAGGACCAAACGATTAAATTCAGCCTCATCATTTGACCAAATCTTCACCCAACACAACAAAGGATTTATTGCCCCCAAGTCAGTTATATACTTAACGCCTACTAGTTCTTCATGTACAGAAAACAATGGGGTACCCTGGGGGACTTTCAGGATTGGTCTAAAAAAACGCATTTTGTGTGGTCTTTAGTTTGTTAACCACGATGCACCCCCAGTCCTCGCTTCCATACAAAACCTTGGAGATACAGAAGGACTGGTAAAGCTTTAAATTCACCCATGGAGACCAAGTGCCTAATCTCTGAGTATAGTTAGCAATAGGTCCTATTGATTTATTTGTGTCTCCTAGCTTTCCCTCCATCAGATGCTTCCAGTTTAGTTTTGCAATAATTACAATTCCCAAATAAGAAAAGGCCGGGACTTTAGCTAGAGTGTGGACTCAGGCCTTAAAAGTCTTAGATCAAGTCACCTGAGTCCCAAATTCCATAACCTAAGATTTTGTGAAGTTGGCCGACGGGTCCAACTCATTCATAAAAGAAACAAAACCATCAATCAAAGCTTGTAGGCCCATCGGTGTGCGTGCCATCAGTACCGCATCATCCGCATGTGATAGGACTGGTGCTGCTTTCCTACCCACTCTAGGGCTACCAGTCTGTAGTGTTGTCAGGGCAGATTCTAGGCCAATGATGTATATCGGGAATGAAAAACGGGCTTAAATACATCCTTTGTGAAGCCCCCTTGTGCAATTAAAGTGGTCTGTAAGACCCGCTTCATGAGAGTATCTGACAGTAGCTGGCTCAACCCCCAGGGAGCCAAGTAAGGCCCACATTTTCTTACAGTTCACTAGGTTAAAAGCTGAGGTAAGATCCATAAAGCCCAAGAAAAGGGCACCAGGTTGGGTGACCTTAAAACATACATTGAGTGGTCTTTGGCTCTGCCCAGAGTTTTATTAGTCTCTCACCTCATGAAATAGACGTTTGTATTATTCTGTCTTCCTGGAAGGCCAGGGGCATAACACAAGCCCCTGCAATCCCTGCAGCACATTGGGGGAGGGGGTGGGGCAACCATTCAAAGGGAGGCCCATTCAGCCCAATCTGCGAGATATGAGCGATTTGGAGTCTCATCACATTCTGCTGGGGGCCCCCATCATTTTGTGTTTCGACACTGAGGAAAGCGTTCCACTGGAGTACATGAGAAGACTATTTTATATCTAAGAAGTAGACTCAATCATCACAGTTTGTCATATTCAATTTTTTATATCCTATATCCATTCTGTACAGAAAGTAATCCTTTTTAGGTTTCACCTACAGACTGCTGTAGCTGTCTGGCTAGAGTTCGTCTGCATACAAAACACAAACCATACAACAGTCTCTGGACCAACCACCACTACTTGCACTTTGCCTTTACCACACCCCACGTACACCACTGCTCACACCACCCCATCATAGCTGGAACAAGATCACCGAAGAACATCTCACCACCTCTCTCTGCCACACCACCAAAATGAAATGAAAATAAAATTCCTAAAGCACGACAATCACCTGTGGGTATCTAGGTGCTGAGCCGACATGGACAGGCAAGACAAGATCATCATCAGCCGCTAACACCTCAGCACACAACCTCCACAGATGGATCTTCAATGGTGCAGAAACTCTGGCACCTCTCAAGAAGGCACACGGCAAACCCCGCTAACCACAGACGACACTCTCCAGGCCATGAAGAGCATCCACTCCGTAGCCCCCTCAGACCCTTGCCAACACCACTTCCATCTTCCATAGGACAGCCACCACCATCACCCCTGAGCTTCGCTGCACCATCAACTACTCCAGTGAGACCACCACCTTTCCTGATGACTGGAAACACGCCAAGATCAACCCCCTGCTGAAGAACCATCCGCCTATCTGACTGACCTCAAGAACTTCAGACCCAACTCCCTGCTCCCCTTCCCAGCCAATGTCTTTGAGAAGGCCATCAACGCCCAACTCTCTCAATTCATCGAAGTGAGCCATATCCTGGACATCTCCCAGTCTGGCTTCTAAAGCAACCACAGCACCAAGACCACACTCCTCACCTCCATGAATGACATCTGCTCCCTCCTAGACCAGGGTGAGACTGCAGCCCTCAACCTGCTGGACCTCTCGGTCGCCTTCGATACCATCTCCCACTGCACCCTAATCACGAGACCCCATGACACCAGCATTCACGACAAGGCCCTGGACAGGATCCACTTCTTCCTCACCGGCCGAACACAGCAAGTCAGACTACCTCCATTCCTCTCAGAACCCACTGAGATTAGCAGCGGAGTGCTCCAGGGAGCCTCCCTGAGCCCCACCCTGTTCAATGTCTACATGCACCCCTCACTGCCATCGTCAGGGACCATAGACTCAACATTGTCTCCTATGCTGACAATTACCAGCTGATCATCTCCCTCACCAACGAAACCACAGCAGCCAGAATCAACTTCCACAGCACGAGGAAGGCCATTGCCACCTGAATGAAAGACAGTTGCCTCAAACTCAACTCAGACAAAACTGTAGTACTTATCGTGGGACCCACCCCCTCAGCTTGGGACTTCTCCTAGTGGCCTGCTGTGTTGGAACCACACCCCCCCACAGACCACACACTTAATCTTGGCATCACACTGGACTACTCGCTCACAGTGAACTAACAGATCAATGGCGTATCCTCATCATGCTTCCACACGCTCTGCCTGCTTCAAAAGACATTCAGATGGATCCCCACCAAATCCAGAAAGACTGTCACCCATGCACTCATCACTGGCTGACTCGACTACGGCAATGTGCGCTGGCGTCAACCAGAAACTCCTCAGGAAACTACAGAACGTTCAAAACGCCGCAGCAAGACTGGTCCTCAACATCCCTTACTGCAACCACATCACCGAACTCCTTTGAGAACTCCATTGGCTCCCAGTCAACAAAAGAATCACATTCAAGCTCCTCACACATGCTTACAAATCCCTCTATGGGAAGGACCAGCATATCTGAACCACCGCCTCTCATTCCACTTACCCGTCAGACACCTTTGCTCCACCCAACTGGCCCTGGCCACCATTCCATGGATCGACAAGACCAGAGCTGGAGGAAGATCTTTCTATCTCGCTACCAAGACCTGGAACACCCTACCTCTCCAACTTGGACAATCCCTCTCGCTAACCCAATTCAGGAAGGATCTCATGACCTGGCTCTTCGACTGAACCCCAGTGCCCTGACGGATCAGCATCCCCACTCTCCTCTCAGCACCTTGAGACCCTCACGGGTGAGTAGCTGTGCTCTATAAACCCCTGATTGATTGATTCACACACACACACACACACACACACACACACACACGCGCACGCGCACGCGCACACACACGCGCACACACGCACACACACACGTTTAAATTGACTTTTGAACACCCCTTATAACCCATGGCTACTATGGTTGTGCTGGCTTTAGGCATTGGCTAGCACAGTTGCCCAATGGTGTTGATTGGAATTCTCTCACAGCGTTTTGAGGCTGTGAGCACCGTAACAAAGTTTCTTTCAATTTCTTTTTCATTTTTATTTATTTGGAGAACTTCGCATGTTCTTTATGTGCCTATTGCCCTCCCACTCATCGATTGCTCCGAAGTCCACTCTCCAGCTACATTCACTCTCCATTTCTATTTAATTTGTGTTTTTGAGGGCCTGGCATTTATGAAGTGCTGATCAACCATTAGCTGTCGTTTTGCACTGCTATGCACTTTATTTATATATTATTTTACTGTGCTGATGGGTGCACACATGCATCAGGATGCATGAGTATGTATGCCTTGCAATGCATGTGCACATATGTATCGAGATGCAGTGGTGCCCATTTGGGCTTTTTTTTTTTTTTACTTTACCATTCCAACATGATAAAAGTTCATTTCAAAAAGGCACTTTGCTACTGCTGTGGCCACAAAAATAAAAAACACTGGTAAACCAGTACGTCAGACCCTCCTGTTAAAACACTTTTTAAATGATTGTTTAAGTCTTGTTATCACTTATCAAGTAGAGGTCCCAAATGGGGCCCCAGTGACTGATACAAAATCAGCCTCGGGGGTTTCCCAGATATTCATCTTTTCCCGAGCAGGCTAGACTGTTCCTAGAAAAGGGAACATTTACTGATGAATTTTGCCATTTACTGATGAATTTGTCTTGATTTTCAAAATGGGGTTGAGATTTTTATTGTGTTGTGTTCTTATATGTTGTTTGGTAGTGCTTGAACTTAGCACACATTTCTCTGGGGAACAACCTTCTGCTTGCTCAATAGCTAACAGATTTTAGACCGAGATTCACTTTGAAATGTGCTGTGACATGGCCAATGTATTTATTAAATTATTCATCCAATTACAAATAATCTAACTTCTTACACATGGCACGCTTTTGCCTGATATATGGGCAGCAGGTGGGGCACAATACACGGGTCATGACACAGGAGAATTGGGAGTGGTGGGTCACACACACAGGAGTGAAGTTAGGTTGGCCACACTATGACCCCAAAGGAGCAGGACCTAAATTTCCAGCAAGATGGCAGAGGCCACATGGGACCCCATAACTGCCATTGTTGACTTAGTGGGTTGAAGGTGGGCTGCTACGGTTATGACCTATTAAAATGTCAATCAAAACATAATGCTAGACCACCTGCTGTATCTGTTAATTTTAAAATTAAAGAAATATTTTTATGTTGCACTGAACAAAAAATTATGATTTGCAGTAACAATGCTCCACGTCTCATGGCACCTTCTCCTCACTGTATCCTTGTACGAACTAAAAGGGCTCAAGGTAACCCAATCTGTGTCATCTGTCCTTCATGAGGAGGAGGTCTATACGATGAAGGATGGGTCCGCTGTGTTGTTTTCTGAGAAGTTCTCTTGGAACAGCATAAACACAGCATTTTTGTACAACTCACAAACTGGAAAATATTTTGTTTGTTCTAAGCCCACAGAACTCTAGAGAATTAACAGTGTCTGTTTTAGGAGGAATTACTATAGACCCTACTATCCTTTTCTTCCTTGTTTGAGTGTCATCTATCATTGATGAGGAGCAGGATTGTACGATGAAGCATGCCACCTTGTGGTGGGATGGGCCCACCGTGACTTCTTAAGAGACGTTTCCTCAGTACAGCATAAACACAGCATTTTATTTTACAACTTGCAACCAGGAGAATAGTTTGTGTTTGTTGCAGGGCCACAATACTCTAGAGTATTAACAGTGTCTGTTTTAGAAGACATTGCTATGGACCCTATTATCCTCCTCACTCCTTTTGAGTAAAATAATAAAAGGCAAAAGCCACTCAGGTCTTTGCCTGGCCCCGGTCTTTGAGTGCTGCTTCAATACTGTCAGAAAAACACCTAGGAAACCCATTCCACACTCTTCTCTCCTTGCGGCACCCAAGCAAATGATACAGTAAACATCATACCTACAAACTACACTTGAAAGAAATCCTACTCCTTCGAATCGTGGACAGACCTTTAAGAAGAAAATTACATATATGTCTGAATAACACACTCCACATTTCCCTTTTACAGGACAGTGGGATGTAGATATGTAGTATGAAAAGTCTGAGAAGGCATATTTAAGCAGAAAACCATCCAGGCAGATATCTATGGTTCTGTGTCCATAGTTCTGGAATGCCCTGTAGTCTGTCTCTCAACCTTATCTGTTCCATAATTGATGACTCCTCCATGAAACAAAATCCGTACAGAGCTTGAATATTGCCTTGAATCCTCAATGAAACATGTCACACAACATCACCTTAATCTGTAAATACGGGCTTTTACAATGGTGCTAATGTGTCCTATTTACAGAGTATCTAATAGACACTTGTTAGAAACTGGATGTCACGCCCCGTCCCACAGATCAGAGGAGACTTTTGACTGTGTGCTACTCCTGTTTATTATTCTCACAGGCACGTAATCAGGATTGCAGGGTAGTGGGGTAAAAAGAGGCTTCTGGGGGGGGGGGTCCTTGTGTTGTCTCTTGACTCGTCCAGTCTCTTTGCCTTCGGGCGTCGTTGTCGCCTCTCCGCATGCGTGGTCCTGCCGGTCATACCCTCGGAAAAGAAAGAACAACGAGGCAATTACTACCTTCGCTTTTCTCCTACTGTTCCCCTCCCCTTTTGTGGTCTGGGTTTGTTGTGGACATCCAACCCCTTAAACCCTTTATAGCGTGGACCTGTCTTTTCCACCGTCCCCGGGTCCTTTTAACCAGGTTCGTCCCGTTGGAGATGATTTTACAGCCCGCCCACTCCCCAACTAAGGATATGGTTTTCTATAGGCCTGAGAAGGCTGACTTGGCGTGCCACCAACCCACTAAGGTCCTTCCGGTCTTCCCAACTACTTGCCTGAAGCCGGGGCCCGGTGAAGGGGTCCCGGCTGCCTCGTCCGCTGTTTGTGGACATACTGGTAAGGGGGATGGCCTCCGGGTACCGGGTCACGCAGTCGACCAGCACCAAGATATACTGATAACCCCGAGCCGAGGTGATAAGGGGACCAACCAGGTCCATTCCTACCCAGGAAAAGGGGACGTCAATCACCGGAAGAGGTCATAAAGGCGCTCTAGGTATATGGGGGGGGGGGTTAGTCACCTGGCACCTTGCGCACGCGGCGCAGTACCTCCTTATGTCAGAGAAGACCGCTGGCCAATAAAACCGCCGTAGGAGGTATTCCTCAGTTTTTTCTCGACCATAGTGGCCCCCTCCCGCCTGGTTATGGGCTAAATAGAGGAACTGGTTGCGAAACGGTAGGGGGACTAGGAGCTGTCAGAGGGTTTCGTCTGGTTTCGTTATCTTTCTGTATAGTAACCCCTTGGAAATGATAAAACAGGGGCCTACCTGGTCATCTTTATCGGCTATGGCCCGGGCCCACGCGTGTCCCAGCGCTGGATCCTCTCTCTGTTCGGCCCTAAAGCTGCTTGTGGATCCTGGTTCTCCGTCCGTACCTGAGGGGGTAGAAGGGGCGTTAGTTTAGCCGTGTAACACAGCTATCCTCTTTTGTTCTCTCTTTTCTCGGCACGTTTTCTTTGGTTTATACGCACCTGGTTCTATGTCTATGGTTGACAGAGGGGCCTCCATTAGCCATCGCTGGGTCTCTCTCTCCTCTATTGCCCTAGATAAGAGAGCAGAGGTGGGGATTCTGGGCGTGAAGGGTCGGGCCTCCGGAGACCGTTGGTGGGCACAGGCTAGTTCTATGGCATGAGGTACGGTCAGGTTGGGATGCTGCTTTACCCAGGCCCGGGTCATCGGAGGGAGACCCTCGATGTATTGTTCTAAAAGGATCTTTTCAACTATCTCTTCCTTGCTACACGTATGGGGTTCAAGCCATCATGTTCCTAAGTCTTGTATCCGATAGAAAAATGTTCGGGGATTGTTCTGTGGCTGCCATTTCTCTTTCCGGAACCAATTACAGTACTGCTCTTGGTCGCATCCGAGGCGTTCCAGGATGGTTTTTTTAATAGTGTCAAAGGGTGTGGTACCTGATGGATTAGCGGCTTGATAGGCTGTTTGGAGTTCGCCTGACAATAACAGGGCGATGTATTGGCCCCAGCGTGCCATAGGCCACTGGGCCGTGCTCGCCACCCGCTCGAAATTCGTAAAAAAGAAGTCTGGGTCTTCGCCTGTTCTGTACTTTTGTAGCACGGAGCTGGGAACGTTCGGGTGCACCTTGGTGCTGGCGATCGTGTCAGTCAATTTCTGGATAGCTGTGTCTTGGACCGCCTGATTTTGTACTAAGAGGCCTGCCTGGGCTTGCAGGGCCTCTTGTAAATTCTCTCTGTCCTTTTCGGCTTCTGTGGACTGGGCCTCTACGACCAGCTGCAGATGGCGCTGTCCTTCGGCCAGTTGCGCCAACATCTCGTTCAGACCTATGGGCTGAGTCATGGCGTTCTATGAGTTTCTTTCCGTGACCAAAAAGAGAACGATCGTTCGTGCGCGGGCCTGGTGGTTCGGGGTCTTATCCCACTTCTGACACCACTGTCACGCCCGTCCCACAGATCAGAGGAGACTTTTGAATGTGTGCTACTCCTGTTTATTATTCTCACAGGCACGTAATCAGGATTGCAGGGTAGTGGGGTTAAAAGAGGCTTCTGGGGGGGGTCCTTGTGTTGTCTCTTGACTCGTCCAGTCTCTTTGCCTTCGGGCGTCGTTGTTGCCTCTCTCTCCGCAGGCGTGGTCCTGCCGGTCGTACACTCGGAAAAGAAAGAACAACAAGGCAATTACTACCTTTCGCTTTTCTCCTACTGTTCCCCTCCCCTTTTGTGGTCTGGGTTTGTTGTGGACATCCAACCCATTATACCCTTTATAGCGTGGACCTGTCTTTTCCACCGTCCCCGGGTCCTTTTAACCAGGTTCGTCCCGTTGGAGATGATTTTACAGCCCGCCCACTCCCTGACTAAGGATATGGTTTTCTATAGGCCTGAGAAGGCCAACTGGGCGTGCCACCACCCCACTAGGGTCCTTCTGTTCTCCCCAACTACTTGCCTGAACCCGGGGCCCGGTGAAGCGGTACCGGCTGCCTCGTCCTCTGCTCCTTTCTCGGGGCACATCCCGGCATTGCCCAGGGTCTCTGCTGGGACGTCCCATCCCCTCCACGCCTTCGTCTCTTCTTTGCTCCGCTCCTCGCTCGGCTCCTCGCTCAGCTCCTCCCTCGGCTCCTCGCTCTCTCGACGTCTCTCTGCCCCTGCATCTGCTTTCGATTGTTTTGGGCCCTCCAGGCTCCTCCCCTCGGATGTTAGTAGAGTCAGCACCGGTTGCCACGGCCTGGTGCCCCCGGAGTCCTTCTGCAGGTCCTCCTCATCACACTGGATTTCTGGTTGGCAGAAATATTCACGCTGTCCAAGCAGGGACCACAATCCTAGTCAGGGTAAGTAAGATACACACTAAAAGTTAACCTGTGCTCACCCTCCTGTACTTTATTGGCACAGAGCAGTCCCTCTTCTCAAAAGAGGCAATGTATAAAGTATTTGTGCAACACAACTCACAGTACCACAATGAAAACACTGCAAAAATACTCCTCACCAGATTAGAAAAATAGACATCATTTTTATAAATGAAACAAGAACTTAGAAGCAATAAGCACCTATGGGAGTTATCTGGTCACGTTGGACTGGGACAAAGTCAAGAGTTCAGGCTGACCACAAAGGAGCGTGGGATGAATACAGAAGCCATGCAAGGCAGCTGAACAAAATACCTTTATCCTGGTTGCAACAATGAGAGGTGTGGGGTGCAGCCGAATGATGCATCACTGTAGCTACCGCAGTCGAGGTGATGCATCAATTTTCTTCACGCCGTGGTGGTGATGTGCCGAGAGGCATTAGTTCCGTAGATGATGCACTGGGCTTCTCCACCCAGTTGAGGGGATGCATAGATCTTACCACACTGTAGTGGTGGCGATTCATTGGTTCCGATGCTTCAGTTCTTTAAGGCGATTAACTGGTTCCAACTGCCATGTGCCGATTCTGCTACTCTGACAGGGTTGATGTGGCAGTTCTGCCTACACACAGACTGGAGATGCGTCAATTTTACAGGAGCTAGCACCTTGATTCACTTCCAATGGACCAAGCACAGGAGCAGGTAATAAGCCAACAAGCCCCTTGGAGATCACTATAGGTTCAAGGCAGAGTCCAGCTTTCCCTCAACAGGGTCAGAGAGCAGCAGGCGACAAGCAGCACAGCAGAAAAGCAATTCTCCTAGACCAGCAGTCCAGCTGAGTGACAGCCCTTCTAGCAGCATAGCAGTTCTTCTGACAGAGGTTCTTTACTGGTCCAGAGGTGTCTGATTGGTGGCGCCAGAGACCCAAAACTTATACCCAGTTGTACCTTTGAAGTGGGGGTGACTTCAAAAAAGGGTATTTGAAGTGCACAGAGGTCCTTTCTTTTCAGCTTTGGCTCCAGACTCACAACAGGGGGGTAATCAAGCCTTTGTGTGGGAACAGGACACTGCCTTTTCAGGTACGTCATCTCCTCCCTCCCATCCTTCCAGGGATGAGCCATCAGGATGCAGATTGGCACTCAGATGCAACTAACCTTCCTTTGTGTGTGGCTGTCTAGACGGAATACACAAAGTCAAGCTGTCACCCATTCTAGCCTTGTATTGGAGACAGGCTGCAGACACACAAAGTTTTAAGAGCACCGAAATGTCCAGTTTCCAAAAGAGGCATTTCTAAAATAGTAATGTTATATCCACTTTCACCAGTAAAGAGGATTTATCTTTACCATTCCAAAGACATAAAACATGACAAAGCTACTACTTCTCAATCAGGAATTATAGCTTAAAAGTGTACTAAGGAATTCTCAATATTAACCCATGAGAGAAGTGGGCCTCACAGTAGTAAAAAAACAAATGTAGGTGTTTTTCAGTACCAGGACTTGCAAAATGTAAAAGTACATGTACCTTTGACTTACACAGCACCCTGGCCTGTGGGCTCCCAGGGGCCTACCTTACAAGTGACTTATGTAAAATGCAACAGGAGTGGCAGGCCTGAGACATGTTTAAAAGATTAGGTGCACAATCAGTGCTGCAGGTCCACTTAGAAACCGGTCCTAGGAAGTTTGTTTCCGGTCCAGGGAAGACATGGCTTGGCAGTTCGGGCTGGACTGTTCCCATGAGGCACAGGGTCAGACTGATTTGCATATGGCCATGTCTGAACTGCGGTGGCAGAGTGGGCTAAAGAACGGTGATGGATTAAACCCAGATCAGTTGACTGGGGGTGAGTGCTTGCAATGTACAACACTCCGTCCATCATTTCCTTTGGTTTTTGCAGGTCCACTAGTAGCATTTAATTTACAGGCCCTGGACGCAAGTAGTGCACTCAACTGGGGACTTACAGATAAATGAAACATCCCAATTGTGGATAAACCAATGTAACTATGTTTAGGGGGGAATCACAGGCCCTTTAGCATCGGTCAGCAGTGGTTTAGTTCTGGGTCATAAAGCTAACAAAATCAAGGTTAAAACAAAAGTGTAAAAAGGAAAACAATATGGGGTGACCCTTCAAAGAGCGCCATTTTCCAACAACACTGTATATCCTCTTGTAGTATTTTGGATGTGCATTGCTAATTTTTGCAATAACTCAGATTTTTCTTGTTTAGTAGCTTTCTGTCATTTCCTGCTTACCACTGGACTTCATTTACAAAGACATTTCTATCTTGCTGTAAGTTGTTTATGATGCACCATGTTTAGCCTTTCCATTAGTTCCGAAGGTTGTTGTTTCTCTTCTGATTCATTATGATTGACACTCTTTCCTATTTGCTGCATATGGCATGTGTATTTTTGATTTGTTACTGGATCATTTCCCTGGGGCTTTATGTATTAGAAAATGTACAGGTCTTGTGATGACTTTTCATTTGATGTGTTCTAGTCCAAGGTCGTATACTGCCTTTTCCTGGAATGTCAACCAGATCTGAGGCCACTAGCTATTTTCTCAACAAAAAACTGTTGCCTGTGATGCCAGGGATTGTGCAAATATCAAACTGCAAATGGCAATCACTGTTATGAATGTACTGATAAGGGTAAAATATACCGGCTACAGGTGCTACTTCTGATATTTGTATGGGAAGGGCCATTAAAATACCAGTCATGCCAATATAAAACTGGCCAGGTGGCCACCTTAATTATTACCAATTCTTTAATAGATACATAGACTGAATTTTGACTCCAGCTTTCTTTCTTTTTACTATAGCTGTACTTTTTAAAGGTTTATGTTGCTGCACCTCCAGTCCACCCATCACCCTTCTTGTATGATGACCATAACCTCTCATAGACCCTCATTTTCCCTCTACTCGCTGACTCTACAGGTCAAGGGCAGTAAATAAATGGAACCTTGTTTTAATAAAGCACGCCTGCATGGGTTGCTGTGCGTGTGAAAGAATATAGGGAAATTATCTTGTAATGCACCAGATGACTTGGTTTCATTTATTGCTGTGTTTCTGAGTAACACGGCTAGTGAATCTGTAAGTAAAATGAAATGTATTATTTAATCAATTCCATTATAACAAACAATTTATGTTAAATCAGTAATAGTGTGTTGATTTAGATGTTTCAGTCCTCTTTTTGTGTCCACTATATTCTTTTAATAGATTAACTGACTATCACTGTCGTGTGTAATGGTTTTCACAATACAGAAATCAGTACGTGTGTGTTCTCTTCAGCTGTGTCAGAGCTGTTGCCACAACATCAAATGCATTTCCTAAATTAGCCCAGTGCTTGCTCTCTGAGAAAGAACATTTCTTGGTGTGGCTAACAGAGAAAGTGCGTCAAAGGTCACAGGAAGTGTTGAACAGCCCCTGATCATGCTGCCCAGGATGTATTGCTTTGGGCTCATGAGTTCCAAAGGCGCACACCATCGGTGGTGTCTCTAGACATTTTGTTCTTGGGCAAGCGGTTGGGCACAGAAAGGGCCTTAAATTAAATAGGTGGAGCCACCTAACCTACAATGGGTAAATTGTGAACAGTTTGTGTACAGACACCCCCCCTTCACTGTTGTGACAAAATGGATCCATGCCACAAAAGACTCAATGCTCTTCACCTAGGCTTATTTCGCAATCTAATACATTGTGGCGATTTTCGTCTTGATTCCCATGAATGAGCACAATTTGACTATACCACTGGATCACATGGACCATTGTGTCTCTTGTGAGATAAGGTCCTTGGGTAATCTAATAATGAGGTGATAAAGTTTTTGGCAGGGATGCGTGACATTGAACATGGAACTTAAATGTTTTAAATAAAACTAGAAAACCTTAGAAAATGTCCTATCCTCACTAAACTAACCCCCTCCCTGCTGCAAAATTGAAGTATGGTTCCGCTGATATTTTTTATACTGCAGCCCCGCCTCAACCTCTGCCTCTTTTCACTTCACCATCACTCTACAAACCCAGCATCTATTCCTTACTCCCTCTCTCCACATTCCTTATATCGCTTTACTGTTAAATCCTACTACATGTAGATTCCTCCCCAGCCCGGGAGCATGCAAATGAATAGGCCACACATGGAGCTCTGTCTTAGACATCTTTATTCCTCGGCATACAATGACACACTTCACTCAGATTACATCATAACTGTTAATAACTACACCTTCACACCTCCCTGCAAGTTGCGGAATTCCTCTGTTGAGTCTGCCCAGAACCGCAAGGGTCCTAGCGCTCATCATCTAAAGACACTACACTGCATTCTCCACAACTCTTCATTACACCATCTTTTCACAGCCCTAGCATCCCTTCACTGACTTTCCTCTCCACAGCCCCTGCATCTTTCACTGTGCCCTCTATCCACAGCATCCTAGCATTTCTTCACTGCCCCATCTTTCGGCAGATCCTCCCTCTCTTCACTGTGGGATCTGTATACAGCTCACATATTGACAGATAATGGGCAGAGAAGACTATGATTTTTCCAAGATCAAACAGTTAAAGTACAAGAAGCAGTACTACTTGCTTCAAAGGCAATAACTTGACCCCTTTATATTATATTTTAGTGAATAGCCCTTAGACTGGGGACTGCCTTTCCTCCCCAAGTAGTAGTACGTTCAGGTGTAGAAAAAAACTACATTTTGGTCGTAAGTTTAAGTTTTATATTTTAACCTAAAACTTACTAGCCCCTGTTATATTAATTTTAAATACTTCCAAATGAGCCAGAAGAAGGAAGCAGAGGCATAAATTCAAAAAATGATTGTCCAGGAGCACACATTTTGACCAATTTAAGAGCCGGGAATGAAAATCTTGTCAACAGGTTTCAGAGGTTCCAGCTAACCTAATAGACTACAAATGCATCGATAGGCCAGGAGACTACCCTTCTAAGGCATTGCCACTGTGTTGTGGGCCATTTGGTACAGAGAATGGGTGTACCACTTGTGGTGGATTCCATCATGGGCACATGATGGACCAATGTCTGTCTTCTATTCGGTCACCTGAACGCACCCTACCCAAATGGCAAACATTGAGCGCACAGAGACTTCAAAAGCCAGATGTTGGTAGGCAGGGGGACTGTGATATACTTAGTGCAGTTTTGGAGTTTCATTCTATATTGCCCGTATCTAAATCAGGCCATCCTAAAAGATACAACTTAGCCAGACTTTGAGCGTATTGAGTGGTTATTACTAGGTCTAGCATTAGCCAAGCCAATTTGATTTTTCTAAAATTACATGATTAATCTACTTATTTGAAGAGGCTTTCAGCCAGCTCTCTTCGTCCATTGTTCTGTTGTCGTGTTAGTCACGTTTTGTCTCCACCCACTACAGCATACAGCATGGAGCACTGGGTCAGCCTACTCCAGCCACTGGCTGACTTCACTTTGAGTGGCTGGATTTTTCACTTTTACAAGAAGCACAACACACACAAAGCCAGTGCCAGTGATTTTTGTTTTTAATTTATTATTACTTCAGTGCTGCCTTAGAGCTGATGTGATAGCATGGAGACCAAGTCGAGGGGAAAAATGAGTTTTTTTTAAATATAATAATAAGGTCCAGCATACGTACCCCAGAGACTATGTATATACAAAAGGTATGCAGTTCCTAATAGAAAGAAAAGACAGATCCTAACTGTATGGTAACCACCAGTACAATGCAGGAGAGTGATCTCCTTGTTGGAAAAAGACCCTCACACACCTGACAAGAAGGTTTCTTGCTTCATCATCGGGTCTGCTCCTACTCGGGCCGGCGCTGCAATGCCCGATCAGGCGCCCGTGATGGGGCCTACTTAACGGAGATCTTTATTCCGAAGCCGGCAGGTGAAGTGCGAGTAAGGGTCTTGGTGTAGGTGAAGTGAAAGTGTAGTGTGAAATTAAAATAGGGAAAAATAATCCACTCAAAATGATTTTAATGAAGTTGGTTCTCTCCCTAATTAAAAGTAAAAATAACGCGTATGTTCACCCAATGTTGTGATTTATACGCTAAAGTGTGAGGTCGACATGTTTCTTGCCCTATTATCTATTTGATGGCAATTCCTCAGGACCTAGTTGAAGACTACCTACACATTTTTTGGTGGTGGGAACCAATCACATGTAGTGAGAAGTGACCACCCTTACAGCACCCTAAAAAATGTGTGGGGGTACCTACGGTGTAAATTAAGTTAATCAAGTGTAACCCTGGTTATTAATTGTCCGGGCCATAACAGTACCGGTCGCCGTCGACACTGAATTTCTAGTGTCCTTTTTATTAATTGTCCGGGCCATAACAGTACCGGTCGCCGTCGACACTGAATTTCTAGTGTCGGTTCACTCGGTAGAGTCAAGAGTTGATCCTACCCCGTTGGCGCCTCCGGTCCCAATGGTCTGGTGACAGCAGCCTGAGCATAAGGCACATTTCAGGTTCATCAGTTCCTTCCTCCTGAAAATTCTGTTATAAATTCCTTTTGGAGTGGCCTTAGTTTAACTGACCTGCTGTTCCACAGCATACAAGATTGTATCTATTTGAAACTGTTCTTTAAAAAGTTATCCTCTTTTTAGTATGCACTCAATGAAGTGTATTTAGAACTACTCCTCTGTATGTCATGCCTTTATGTATTTTAATTGTGGGCTGCAGTTATCCTTGTAAACCAATTTAGTCTGTATGCCCTGCTTGCAAGGCTTTCTAGTTTGCTTTCAGTGCTCCTGTGTGTTGTGCCTATATAGAAATGTAACTATTATATTACTAACTGTAGCTGTGCTGTTTTGTCCAATTATCTATCTATCTATCTGCAACTGCATCTATCTTTGCAACCCGAGCCATCTGTCTATCTTTGCAACACTGTCTATCTTTGCAAACCTATCTATCTTTGCAACACTATCTAGCTACGTCTATCTACATCTGCAACCCTATCTATGCAGCATCTATCTATCTATCTATCTATCTATCTATCTATCTATCTATCTATCTATCTATCTGTCTGTTTTCTCTATGTAACCATTTCTGTCTATGCAACCATCTCCTTATTTACCTCTCTAGCTAGCTATCTTACAACCTACGCAACACTATCTATATACAACCCTCTCTGTCTGTGTTTGCAAGCCTCTCTATTATGTATTTCTTCAACCCTCTATCTATTTGAATTGAAGATTTACAAAAACATTAGCAAAGGCAAGTGGATTGCCGCTTCTACCAGTCCTATTGGCTTTTTTAGGTCAAGTGTTAGCCAAGACCTTTTGACTTTACTAAAATTGTCTATATAACAAAGTTAGTTATAAGGGTTTTTAGCCACACTATCCATAAACCTGTTTTTGTGTCACTAACGTTCTTCCACCCACCACAGCATATGCATCTTAGTGCAATGGAATGGGTCAGCCTCTCGAGACATTTGCTGGCCTCCCTGTGAGTTATGGCATGGTACCCTTTTACAAGTAGTACATCTACACACAAAGTAGTTCCCTTCAGTGCCAGGAACTACTATGATAGTGTGTGCTTTTTTAAAACCCCAAAAATATTTTTGCTTTAGCCAACTTTTGTATTTTAAATTTTTTTACATATATGTGAGCCTGGCAGCTTCCCCAACAATACCGTTTTGCAAAAACCATGACAGAACAAAACAAGAATTGCACAAGCCAAAATACTGGCTGCCAGCATCAGGTATATTGGCTTTGACAGTGTTTGTTCACACTGTATTTTTGTTCGAAATCCTTTACCACCTACTAGAGTAAGACATGACTAGTTGTTATTGCCATTTTTGAGGGGCATGTTTACAAAATAAACAATTCTGTTATTCAATTTTACTATGCGTCTTAAGCAAACTACATTTTGCAATCATGTGATTTGCAATAGAATCAACATGGAAACTACCCCAATTTCAATAAGAATTGGTGAATTTTAAAAAGTAGTCTATCTACACCCGACACATAGTAAATGAGTAGGTGCAGATTTACTAATTTCTTCTGAACCGGGTCCATGGTTTTTAATCCATCTGGCCGAATTGTATGTTTTTGGGCAATCACTTGCTAAACTTATCGCCCTGCTTTTTTTTTTTTTTTTTTTTTTTTAGCAAGCAAAGGAGTATTTAGAAGCGATGTAAATGCTGTTTGTAAGTGTGTGATTAAAAACATAACTGGATAGTACTTGAGGGAGGGAGGGAGGGCGGGCAGAGCCCAGTCTTAGGTAATATTAATCAAAATACAATATGGTGATAAATGTATAGCCTTTGGAGCAAGTCGCATGTGTTGATGTTTTAGGTCTCATACGTTTTGATTCTGCGCAAATAATACTTTACCCGAGCCTCTGTTCACATACAGACAATATATTAGCAGTTTAAAATAGGTTTAATGTAAGAATTAAACATCAAAGGCATTTCGCCACTACAGAATCACACTATGGTTTTCATTCACTCATTCAGTTCTGTGGAAGGCAGGTGTCTGTATTTGCATTTCAATGGCGGAATGTACTTCTGAAATTGCATCATGCAGGAACCTCCTGTGCCATTGACATGCACCTCTTCTACAGCTCATAAATGTCTGAAAGAGTGATAATTGGCATCGTGCAGTGCCTCTGTGTGTGTAGGAGGACAGGAGCCATAATTGCAGGACAAACCTGAAAATGCAGGACAGCTGGCCACCCTAGTGGCACCCCACAGCTGATTGAGCCCAAGGAGAGCCATGAACATTGCGAGCAGAGCGGAGGAGCGGAAGGGTGTAGGCATCCCCTGTCTCCCCCTTGAAGACACCAAGCCATATTTCTTTTCATATTCTAACACACTTGAGCCTTCTTGCATTTTAGCAAATATTCACGAAGGAGGAAGGGCATTTTTAAAAACATTTTTTTACTGATGTTTCTGCTTTCGAGAGCGAAATCACTGTTATAATGAATAATATATAGTGAGAGCAAGTTTTTTCTGTTTGCAAATTTGTTATTTGATAGAAACTTCTAGCCACAGATTCCTTACCATAGAATAATCCCCATGTGTCAGATTGGGTTCAGAAATATTCGAGTGGTCCCTCTGCACACCGGTAGGTGGTGTTGTTTGACCCCACACCAGCGTCATTTGTGACGTCTGCCCCGGAAGTGACATTCATGGTGCCTCTATAGACGCCACTGAAGTGCTCTGACATCAGCTTTTTTCTTTTCACTCCAGTCAGCACAGATCCAGACAGAGTTACCAACGGTCATGTTTTCTGACTGAAGCCAAAATGCTTCAAACCATGTGGTGCCTGTCCCCGGTAGATGTCTGTGACAGACTCTTATTTGGTTTGCATATGGTGCTTGGAATGGGAGCACGAATCCCAAGGCACTGAGGAAATAGTCCCTGAAACTCCTCTCTGCCTGACGTTGAATGACCCCATGACACTCTTGATCCCAGTTCTGCTGAAAGTTCCTGGATCGCTGGCGTAGTCGCTCCCGATGAAATTGTCTCATTTCAAGTTGTTGGGTAAGCTCCACGAGAGAAAGAAGTTTCAAAGTTGGAAGTGGTCTACGGCTTCTGTGTGCCAGTCCAAGTCAGTGGACCTGGTGCCGGAGCATAGGCACTCTAGACCTCGGTCTCCAGTGGAGCCTGTGCCCAGGTCAGCTTGTACCTCCATGACTTTTCTGGAGTTGGATTTACCCCTGCCCAACTCAAGGAGTCTTATGAGGTCATGCCCCTCTTATTTGGGTGGCCCGAACTCTCTGAAACTCCTTCAGCTCCCATGGGCATGGGAGGGTCCCTACTCATTATACGCTCCTGGGTTCACCCTGGGCGCAAGTCAGGCACCTGGGATCCGGTCCTGGATCCAAAGCTGCGGTGACCGCAAGGCCTCAACCTTCCTCAATGCCCATGCCAGTGTCATCGCTCCCAGTGCCACTGACGCCCCAGGGCAGCACCGGCCCCATCGTCATACCTATATTCCGGTGCGGACCCGTACCATGCCATTCTAATCTGTACCTATGCCTTTTCCATATAACAGGCTTGGAGAGGGTAATGACTGATGGGGGTTCTCTGGACCCTTATGGTTATCAAGATCCCCTTGATGAACCACAGGTTAACTGGTAAGAGGAACTGGAAGATGCCAGTGGTTTAATGACACCTCACCAGACACTGGCCTGCTCTCTTCCTCTCCCATGGATATGGAGGAGGGTGCCCCATTTTCATTGGCGGTGCAGAGGCCGTCAAAGATTTTCAGTTGCCCACATTGGCAGTCAAGGATGAATGTCTTACAGAGGTGATTCAGCTGGTAGTTGCCCCCTCAGAACAATTACTACCATTTAACGAAGCCCTTACGGGTGTCCTTCTTGGGGCATGGTCCAATCTCTGAACAGGAGTTCCTGTGCACAGGGCAATTGCCCATTGCCATCGCCCTGCTCCTGGCGACCCCAGTTTCCTCACCCAGAACCCTACCCCAGAGATCTTGGTCATCCAAGCGTCCACTTCCAGGAGCAATTTTGCTGCGTTCCCTACTAATGAATGAATTAATTAATGAAGAGGCATTTGTAAAGCGCATGGCTACCCGAGGGCATCCCAGCGCTAATAGCGGTGCAGCTTCAACTACAAACATTATTAAGGAAACACATAGGTTTTTAGCTGCTTTCGAAAGGTCAGGTAGTTTGGCCTCAGCCGCATACCAAAGGCAAAAGATTCCACAATTTGGCGGCATTGTACGAGAAGCAACGTCCTCCACTTCGTGTTTTTCTTATTTTTGGAACTACCACCAGTTGTTTATTATCTGACCTTAAAGACCTATTTGGGCGATAAGGTTGAATAATAGATCTGATAATGGGAGGGCCTCTAACTGAGAGTGCTTTATGTGTGATACATAGAGCCTTAAACTGGACTCTCTCTTGAATAGGCAGCCAATGGAGTGATGCAAGCACCGGCTTGGCTGAAAGGATCTTAGACGTATTCATAAGCAGACGTGCAGCACAATTATGTACCATCTGCAATTTTTTGATGGTAGTAAGTGGGGCTCCCAGATATAAAGCATTAGCATAGTCCAAGCGTTGAAAGGATCAATGCTTGGACCAGCAGTCTTTTGGCCTTGAAGGGTAACAAGGGGAGGATTTTCCTTAACATTCTTAAAATCCCAAAACAGCAGGCTGCCACCTTACATGCTTGCTCTTTGAAATCAAGCTTATGGTCTAGCCATACACCCGGGCTCTTAATTTTTTCCTTTGGGGATGGTGGTGACCCCAGACAGCTAGGCCAAAAAGGTCCTATACTCAGCAAGGTGGAGTTACCCAAGAACATCAGCTCAGTCTTAGTTTAGTTCAGTTTTAGACAAGAGCTGTCCATCCAACTCGCCACCTTTTCAAGGCATAAGGCTAATCCCAAGCCCAAATTCTCCTGTTGGTTAAGTGAAACCATCAGCTGAGTATCATCTGCGTAAGTGATGATCTGAATGCCAAAAGGTGAAACTACTTCTGACAGAGAAGTCATATAGACATTGAATAGAGTGGGGCTCAGGGAGGATCCCTGAGGAACCCCACATCTAAGAGGCATTCGCTTAGCGGTGACTTCCTCTTCGAAGACTACAAAGGATCTGTCCTTTAAAAAGGACTTGTAGCCATTTTAGCGCTGTTCCGGCCACTCCTGCCTTCCTGAGTCTTTGGATTAATAGATGGTGGTTCACCGTATCAAAGGCTGCACTGAGATCTAACAAAATAAGCGCAGCGCAGCCCCCACCATGCAAGTTTTTCTGTGATTCTTCCACTACTGTCAGGAATGCAGTTTCTGTGCCTTGCTGTGGTCTGAACCCAGTCTGTGAGGGGTGAAGACAGTTGTTATTTTCAAGGAAGGATGAGAGAGTCTGGTTTACGTGCTTCTCAGCTAATTTACCAATTCCTGGTAATAGTGAGATGGGGCGATGATAGTTGGCTAACACGAAAGGATCTAGGTTAGGTTTCTTTAGGATTGCTCTAACCATAGCCTGTTTCCAACAAGGGGGCACTAATCCTGTTGCCAGTGAAGCATTTATCACGTTTAGAATAACCGGAGATACAGTTTCAGAAATTGAGTTTAAAATGTTAGGAGGGGCAACGTCTGACGGTGCTCCAGACTTAAGCTGACTAAGGAGCCCTTGGAGTGAGGTCAAACATAGGGGAGGGATAACCTTCAGCAGGTGGTCTCCATCTTGGGCTGTCATGTCAGGTAGCAGTGGGGTTTGTGGAACCGTCACCAGGGGATAAGAGTTATAAATACTTTGTATTTTATCAAAGAAGAATTCTGCAATTTGATTGCAGCGACGACGGATGTCTACAATGGCGATGGAAGATCCCGGAAGAGTTAGGATAGATTTTGCAATACGGAAAATTTTGTAAGGACAATTTGCCGCCAAAGTAAAGCAAAGCTCTCTACTATGAAGAAAGAATTACTAATCCACCGGTTAAGAAATCCAAAAGGCTGAATACCTACACCCTCTGTGGGATTCAGTTGCACAAGTGCTGCCCATGGTCTCGGAGAAGGCCCAAGCCATACTCTACCAAGCTATTGCTGATGGGCAAGATGCAACAAAGTTCACCATCAGATGTGGATTTGTCATGACCGACTCACTGGGCAGAGTGATTTCACCCTCAGTGACACTTAGACTCCATGCCTAGCTGAGAACCACTAGCTTTTCAGGGGATGTCCAAGCATCGCTCATGGACCTGACCTTTGATGGCTATTGCCTCTTGATTTAAAAGATGGATTTGGGGCTTGAGCGGTTTAAGGACATCAGAGCAATGGCCAGGTCCTTGGGCCTATCCATGGCCCGATGCCAACCCTAACTCTCTTTTCACCCCTTCCATGTCTGATAGGGCCTACCCACTGCATCCTTTCCCACCCAGTCTCCACTGCCAACAGGCTTCACAGCCTTTCCGTGGTTGTGGATGTAGCACCCACAGACCACGTAGGACCAGAGGTCAGGTAAGTCCATCACTCTCCCGACAGCTACAGTCTTTAAACCCCTTTAGTTTGTCCTTATACCAGTATGGGCACCCAGTGGGGAGCAGGGACCACCATCACCTGCCATCTTGCAGTCCATAACATCGGACAATTACATTTTTCAAATAGTTCAGAGGGGCTACTCCATCCCCTTCCCGGAAACCATGCCACCCACTTACAACCAAGTGACAGATGAGCATCTTTCCTTGCTCCATCAGGAAGTGCTGGCCCTTTTGGCCAAAGAGGCCATAGAGAGGGTGCCAGGTTCGGAAGTAGGTTATGGTTGAAATTCCTGCTACTTTCTGGTGCCCAATAAAGATGCAGGCATCTGTCCTATCCCAGACCAAGGTGAATACTTTGGTTGCAGTGCATCTGTGGAAGTCAGGGAGATCAGTCTTCCCCCTACCTCGACGATTGACTGTTTTTGGTGGGCTTGCCCCAAACAGCTGTCTTCCACCACCAGTACATGGTGAACCTCCTGCATTCACTAGGGTTCACTATGAACGTGCCAAATTCACCACTGACTCCATCGCAGTTTTGGGCGTATCCTCCTGAATGGTGGGTCAAGGATATGCAGGCTATGATACTGATGTTCCATCCTCTATCCTGGATTTTGGTGAGACTGACTCTGAGGCTGCATCCTTCTTGTGACACATACCCATTGGCATATGAGCACTCTGTAGTGGAACCTAAAGTTCCAGTGAGCACAGCATCAGGGAAATCTCTCTAACCTGGTCCAGAACTCAGAGGGAACTGTAAGTGACCTGCAGTGGTGGCTGATGTACTGCAGTTGGGTCAGTGGCAGACGCCTCTCCCTTCCCCAACCAGCTCACTGTAGTGACAGATATATCACTTTTGGGCTAGGATTGCAATGTGTGAGATGTGGAAATCAGAGGACTCTTGTTTCTGGTGTAGTCTGGGCTTCACATAAACTTGTTGAAGTTCTAGACGATACGGATGGCATTGAAAGCTTTTCTTCCTTCAATCAAGAGATGGTTGGTGCAGATGTTCACGGACAACAACACCGCCAAGTGGTACTGCAAGCAAACAGACCATGGCTGTGGACCCTTAGTCAAGAGGTCCTGCACCTCTGGACAGGGCTAGACCATAAAGGCATTTTTCTGGTGGTTCAAAGTCTAATAGGCTCTCTGAACACCAGGGCAGTCAAACTCAGCCATCAATGTCTCGTGGATCATGAATGTCATCTCCATCCGGGGGTGGTGCAAGATCTCTTTCAAGAGTTGGGTTAGCATTGGTTAGATCTTTTCCCCACTGCTGAGAACGTACAATGTCAGCAGTTCTGCATGCTGGAGTTTCCAAGGTGATTCTTGCTCGAAGATGCTTTTCATTATAAGTGGAACTCTGACCTCCTGTACACCTTTCTGCCAATACCACTCATCCCCAGAGTTGTCAAGAAAATCAGAAACAACATGACCCAAGTCATTCCTGTGGCTTGGGATTGGACACGGAGAGTCTGGTATCCCCAGCTCCTGCGCACGACCATCAGGCCTCTGTTTAGGCTGACCCTTCAGGGAGATCTTCTGTTTCAGCAGCAATTCAGAGTTCTGCACCGGCGCCTGCACACGCTCCACCTTCACGCTTGGAGATTGATCTGCGGAAGTTGACCACTTCCAACCTTCCTCTCAAAGTCTGTGATGTTATTTTGGCAGTAAGGCGTCCCAAGTTGGTATACCCCTGCCATTGGGACATGTTTGTGACATGGTGTGCATTCAAGGACATTCATCCTCTTTCTGCGCCCTTATCCTAAGTTCTTTTGCTAGTTCTTTCTCTTGCCCAGAAGTGCCATTTCAGCATACTTGTGGTTGCTGGACCAACCTTCCTTGTTCAAGTCACTTGTTGTGATTAGATTTCTTAAAGACCTTTAACACATGTTTTCTCCCAGGACCTTCATCATGCCCCATTAGGATCTTAATTTGGTCCTCACTTTTCTTTGGTGCGCTCCTTTCTAGCCCCTGCACAACTGTCCACTTCACTTTCTTATCACCAAGACAGCTTTTCTAGTGGCCATAACACTGCCTGCAAGGGTCTGTGAAATGCAGGCACTTACTGTGCACTCTCCTTACAGCACCTTTTACCCAGACAAGCTGGTTCTGTAGACAGGTGCTCCATTTCTCCTGATTGTAGTGAGACCTTTTCATGGAGTTCAAAACATCACCTTGCCTACCTTCTTTGCTCCAGCTTACCCTTTTTTATTTTTTTAAACACTTGTAGAACAGACAAAACAAAAAGAAATGAAATTCCATGCAAAGTTCTACGCCAGATTAAGTACAGAATTCCAAGAATGAGGCATTAGATCAAATAAGAATAAGAGAAGAAAACAGAGGGCATGTTATATTCAGTTTAAAATCAAAGGGTGGAAGACCTATGAATATGATTATTGGCAGTATCATCTGAGGAATGTCCAATAACCGTAGACAGGACAACACATTCCCTCCCCCCTTGACATATGTCTTGAAAGGCGACCAGATTCTATTGAATTCATTTATTTTTCCCTATATGAGCACAGTTAACCTCTCCATGTCATAGAAGTGCCAAACATTGGACCACCACAATGTTAGGATGGGAGGATGAGAACTCCTCCAGAAGAAGAGGAGAGACTCCATCTTCCAGACCCAAAAGAAACTTGCCATTCTATCTAGATAGCACAAAATGTTCTGAGTGGATCATAAACTCTCTGTTGGGTATGTTGGTGGTAAGAAAAGGAAGGTCAAAAAGACGAGTACCATCTTGTGATGGATAGTACCATGCATAAAGATCTGATAAGCATTGGTCAAAAAGCTACCCCTTGAGGACATACATGTTCATTCTACTAGAGCCAAGGTTGAGCCCACTGCATTAGCTCAGGGAGTCCCTGACCTGGACATCTGTCAGGCAGTAACATGGGCATCTTTGCACACATTCACCAAATGCTACTGTCTGGATGGTCAGGTCCATCATGACGGCCACTTTCCCTGTTCACTCCTGCATGACTTTTTGATCTAATCCGTGTTGCAGATCCACCTCTGGGGAGGTATTTCTTAGGTGTCTATTCTAAGGTAAGAAATCTGTGGCTAAAAGTCTCTGTCAAATGAGCAAGTTACTTACCTTTTAACGCCTTATCTGATCGAGACTCTATCTAGCTGTAGATTCCTTACCAGTTCGCCCATCATCTCCCCTCTGTGAACTGATTTCATAGGGCCTTAGCAATACCCACTAGTGTGTCATGTGGCAACATTAGAAATACCACCATTTTACATGCTCACGTATTTAAGTTGCATGACATTTGTCACACATTCGTTCGCATGCCATTGCAGGATAATATTCTCTGAACTAGCTTTGCTTACATTTCCACTTCATAGGTACATTATCATATACCATGAACATTCTGAGCAAGGGCTAAGTTCAATATGCAAAATGTTATTTGTTGTTGTCCATTTGGTGACAGAGCTATCACAATAGAATAAACAATAGTGGTCTGACTGAGACTGAGTGATGTTTATTATATAAACGGCATCGCTTCCTTGTTTAGTTAAAGGAGCATTTTGTCTGGCACTGAAAGGTCACCCTATGATGGAATTCCAGCCCAGCTGATTCCTGTGCACCTCATGCGAGGGATGAGATCCAGCTCTCCATCAAGACAAGCTTCCTGGTGACACTTACCCAAAGGTAACTGGGGAGTTTGATCACCCTACAGGGATCTGGCAGGTTCACCCACCCCAGGCACACTAGGTTATGTAGCGCTTGATAGGAGTACAATATATTACAGTACATATATGCATTCATATATTTTGTAAAAGCAAAATGTTTGAACTTTTCATCTTTTTCACCATTCTCGTTTTGCTTATAACATTATTCTGTTTCCTTCTATTGATTATTGCAGTTCACTTATTTTACTCAAGTCAAAATGCTTAAATATGTTTTGAAACTGCATGTTGTGTATCTCTTTGTATATGCATGAGTAACCAAATGAAAAGGTTCTAGATCTGTTACCACGGTTTCCTTGGGGAGGCAGGGTTGTCATGTTCTGAGGTTGCACAGTCCATTTGTTACCTTGACAGGTTAGGGGTACAGATGGTACACGATGAGCTAGTAGGACTAAGGCCAAATATCCTGAAGGTGTACTCAATCTTGCACTTTTTGAAATGTAAGTTGTCCAACAAACGCACAGTTTTTACTGAGAAATTATAAGCTGTACGACAAGTGTGTCAGCATTTTTTGTGGCTCTGCGCTTCTGGCATGGAAAGTGCGAAAATAAACTTCCGTCAACATGCTCGAGCGGTGTCTATATAGGCTCCAGGCACATCACTTCCAGCTCACCCAACATGGAGCCAAATGACTCCACCTACCAGCTTGCAGGGGTACTGCTTGAAACTTTCTAGATTTAGTCTGATGCCTTGGAAATATTCTAAGGAAAGGAATCTGCGCTAGATAGAGTCTCTCCCAGATAAGGTATTACCGAAGGTAAGCAACTTTTTCTACCATCCAGTCAGCCTAAAGTTCTGGCAGGGGAGTACAACCAACATTGGTACACTTATACATTCCAGTTTGGTTCAGAGATTTTCCTGTAAGTCTCTAAAGTAATCAATAATTGAGGTTTTCATATCCCAGCAACGCTTCAGTGTTTGCTTCAGTGTGGGAGCATGTATCATTGCTTCATCTTTAGGTCAGCTTTTTGTGAATTGCTCAACAGCATCACTCTATATATTGAACCCAAGTTATTCCTAATAAGCCTAAGTTTCTAGTTTTCTGATGCAAGCTCTGTCCAAGGAACAGAATTGCTTTTATTTTTACTTCAACTTTCAGGGTGACTTATTAAAATTAAAGGGACATATTTGCAGCAGATCAAAGAAAACACAGCAAAGTTTCTGGCTTGAGTTCTATAATACCAAGTTTTTTTCTTCAAGTGGTGTATGGGATAATATATAGCAGAACTTCTGTGGGAATTTAAATAGTAACTTGGATCCATCTGGACCTCTTCTACAACCTTCCTCCCTTGATCAGTTTGCACAAAACTTCACAGCATCAATATATTACAGTACAAATATGCATGCAAATATTTCGTAAAAGCAAAATTATTGCACTGTTCATCTTTTTCTCCATTCTCGTTTTGCTAATAACATATGTACATTTTATGGGGGAAAACATTTGTCAAACAGGGTCAAAGTTGTATTCATAAGTAATACAAACATAAATCTGATATGGTATTTTACCTGTGATGTCACAACAGTACATTTATCTTGTTAGATTCAGTTTTGATGTCTGATGTGTATCCACGTTTCTTGCAGAAGATAGTCTCTTGAAAACAACTTTCTCAATTTCACTTAATACACTTGGTCCTTTTTGATCAAGGCTTAGTAAAGACAATTGAGATCTTGCAAGCTGACCCACATTGAGGTAACTGTAATTATTTGATTGGACACTTTGTTGATAGCACGCTGAGGATTCTGTATTGGGGGTGATTTATTTCTTTATTGTTTTGGACCTCTCTTGCCAACCGTCACACAAAATGCAAGCTATTTAATGACCTCCACAGTATGTGGGTCTACTTCAGATGTGCATGCCATGCAAGCTACAGTGCTGATTGAGCCCTTCATCTATCCAGTGTTGATAACATCTGTAGCATGCATTCAGCTCCCAATACGAGTCTTGTTTACCTATGGACAGTAGTTAGGCAAGATAAGTGCTGAGTATTTCTAACTTGTTTTCCCTAACTATGGCCTTTTAGCTCCCAGACTTAGCTTTCACTCTATCATCTCTGCCTGTTTCGATTTGTGTAATCCAGAGCAGTCTAAAGTATGTGCCGACTGCCAAGAAGAATACATGCACTGGCAAAGTGTAAGAAAGTAGCTTGTTAGTTGGGTGGATTGATGTCCACGACAAATAATAAAGTCACTACCTTGTTAGGTCCAGTCAAAGGGTTCAGTAGTTTAACCATGTGCTCGAACCCTTGGTAGCTGTGGCACAAAGCAGACAGGGTTAACTTAGTAAAAATGTGTAGGGCATTTAGAACTACCAAAACAGTTAACACAACACAATATAAATCCCACTCCAATTGATAAAAATAGACAAAAACATAATAAACAAAATGACACCAAAACAACAAAAATCCTATAAGGGAGAAACCAGAGATTGATCTTAAAAAATGTAAGTGAAAATAACACCAAAGAGCTCAAAGCGCCAATGGTAGTCAATGTTTGCTGTAGACTTCTACTAAGGCTTGATTTAAGGCCAACAGCAATGTAGTGTGGATTGAATAAACCAAGTAGATTGGTCCCACTAGCGACTTGAAGCATGAAAGTTTGTAAAAGTCTCCAAACTCCAATATGAAAAGGGGCTTTGTTGTTGTTCTGAGGAAAAACTCTTCTCCATGCAGGACAAACCTGAAATCCAATCTGATGTCATGGGACTGCCGGTTGTATCCTTTTCGCAGTCGGTCCCTTTAAACCTCTGGAACAAAAGCTAAAAAAAAACAAAACTCTTTTGGTACCCAAACAACCACAGGAGGACCCTGCTAAGGTCCTCAAAACCCCAGGGGAGCAATTAAAAACTCTCATGGTGTGAAAGATAGGGCAAAGCAAAGTTCAGTCCCGGTCCACTGCTGTTGGAGATCATAGTAGTAGAATGAGATTTGGTATGAGTCAGAGTGTGGAGGTAGAGGATGTATTGAGAGAGGTATAGGGTGAGACATAGGGTAGTGCATTGTATAATATTAGAGAAGTTGTTCTACCTTTACTAGATGCCAAACTTAAACCACCACCAGCCATTTGCTGGACGCAGCTGAAGGCACCCAGGTTACTGGATTTAGTTGTTTGCTGCAGAAGAGACAAATACTATATATCTATGTGTTGGTCATGTTAATCTTCCTGTTGCTTGTTATCACATGTGGACCTATGACATTGTAAATTATACTGATTATTTGTATGTCTGCCTTCTGTGTCGAGCATTCTGTAGTCGTGATTGAGATGGACTGTGCTCTATAAAACTCCAGAGTGAAATAAAAGAAAATGTACTATGCATATATTTACATTCATAAGTACTATGGATCATTGACAGGATATTAGAACTTGTCCCTGTAGGGAGATGTTAACACTAATTTTCTGAACCGCCCTGCTTTTAAATGCCATGCACCCTATCTTTTAGGCTACAAGGCCTGCAAAGGTGTGCCTTACTAGCATTTAAAAGGGAGGTTTTTACCTACTAACAGGTCATAATCTATGTTTAAACCGCAGCAGACAGGCTACTATATTAGACCGGAAGGCATGTTTTTCTTGTCACCTTAGTGGGTGGCACAATAAGTGCTGCAGTCCACAGGTGACCTCTAACTTTCCATAGCATGGGTGAAGTTTCAACACCCATACTGCATGGTCTTATATGACGCCTAAATAATCCAATTGGGCATTAGCCTATTTCTACATGTTTTAGTGGTCAGAGCACATCCGCTGCCCACTAGACAGTAGTGCCCAATTGTGCAGAATCTAAAAAACAACAACATTCAGCAAAAAAGGGGGTGACCACGTAAAAAGAGGCTTTTTCTGAACCAATAGGTATGGCTTTAATAGGACAGTGCATGCAATGAAAGACGTGCATTAATATATTTCTGTGCTATTGCATGTCAAAGCCACACCCATCGGCTTTGACGATGTTTGTTTCTATTTTGTAGCTGGTTCAGGCAGTTGCTGCACTTACTTATGCCATGGCTACACAACTCTTCAGCTTCTGCTTAGGCGAAGAGAATGTTAGGTGCCTTATGTATACACACTGTATGCCCCTAGTCCCAGAAATATCGACCACGGCTGTTTCTCAAGCACAGAATAATGAAACTCTGTCTGTTTTTAATTTGCTGAGTCTAATTTAATTGTCGTATTCCCAGCTGTGTATTTGTTTGGTTTATAGAACACTTAGCATGTGTACTGAAAGAGAATTGGCTTTGTATTTTATGGCAATTAGATGTAATTTAAAGCATCCAGAAAATAATTCAAATGAAATCTAGTTCTTGCCCTGTTTGGTCAAACTCGTTTTGCTCCTAATGTGGGACACTTATAGTTTACAACACCACTGACTAGGCAGCAGGCTACTCATTTGTAGGCAACACTAGAACCCGAGTTTTTAAAAATCTGTAAACATGACAATATCGCCCCTTTATCAGGAAAAGAATATCCAACAACCCCCTGAAGGTGGAGTGTGCACTGAAATCAATGCCTGGCAGCTTCTGCTGCAGTAAATATTTAACATGTCAGTGAAGTAAAGGCTGGCTACAGTGTTCAAACCTCATGCATGCATGCCACGTCTATGTCATGATGCCTATGCTGGAAGCCACGAAGTCATTTGCCCTAACCTGACATGTCATGTGAGTTGCTGTCATGCCACTGCCTGTCAAAAGTTATAGGGTGTTATTTCCTCTAATGTCTTCATGATGCAAATTAGTAAATGAAATGAGGAATTTATAAAGCCCTACATTGCCCCCAGGGTATCTAGGCGCTAGTTAGACATGCGGACAGGACGGCCATGCGGTCGAATTACCTGGTAGGTTGGTAGAGCCAGGTTTTCAAGCGCTTCCTGAACTGCAACAGATTGGGTTCATTTTTGAGAGGAGTAGGCAAGGAGTTCCAAAGTTTGGCGGTGGAGTGAGCACAACATTTTTTCCCCATTTTACTTTGTGTACCCTAGGAATGGACAGATTGCCAGTGTCTGACCATTTTAGTAATCTGGCCGGAATGTATGGTTTGAAAAGTTGTGCCGGTTGCAGAGGACCCTTGCTGCGTGTAGCCTTAAACGCAGTGCATAGAGCTTTGAACTGGATGTGTTTTCTGACAGGCAGCCAGTGGAGTTCATTGTGGGCCTTGGAAGCATAGTCAAAGCAAGTGAGCCCAAGCAGGACTCTAGCTGCGGCATTCTGCGTCATCTGGAGTTTATGTATATTATGCTTGCTTGCACTGGTGAGAATAGCTTTGCAGTAGTCTAGCCTTGACCCGATTAAAGCTGTGACCACTGTTTTCCTTAGCCCGAAAGTAATGAAAGGAAGTACATTTTAAACAATTTTGAGGTTAAAGAAACAGGCTGCTGTAGTGCAGTTGATCTGTGGTTCAAAGGAAAGTTTGGAGTCAAAGAGAACTCCAAGGTTTTCAGGTCTCGCCTGACCCAGCGCATGCGCTGGTCTGGCGAGACTTTTTGTGAGGGCTCAAAAAGTGCTACCACTGAAGCCTAGAGCTACAGTGCATGTGCGCGGGCGCGCGCGCCTCACTTTCGCGGCCGCACGGCCGCTATGATGTCTGATCGCGATTGCGATCACTTTCACTTTCGCGGTCGCACGGCCGCTTTGATGTTCTCCCGTGAGCCAGGTTTTTTTTCCTGTTTATTACTTCTATGTAGTAATGGTGGCACCTGTGCGCCACCATTACTACAGAGCAGTAATAAACAGAAACAAGCATTGGCATAGCCAATAGGTCTCGCTTTTGGGACCTTATAAGTATTTAGTTATGCAACTGTTGCATGGCTAAACCCTTATAAGGTCCCAAAAGCGAGACCTATTGGCTATGCCAATGCTTGTTTACTTTACTGGCCGATATGGGGGAGGGCTCATGTCAGTTGGCCACCAGCTATCTGACCAAATGATTGGCGAGATACCAAAAAGCATGACTTCCGTTTTTAGATGTGTTACATTTCAAACAATTAGCCTGCATCCACTTCCCTATGTAGGCTCATACAGTCTTGAAATCGAGATGCGGTATCCATCGATGGACTGTTGATGGACACAATGATCTGAGTGTCATCAGCATATGACACCAACGTGAAGCCAAAGCTTCTTATCAACTTGGCCAAAGGGGTGACGTATAAGTTAATAAGAGTGGGGCTCAATGATGATCCCTGTGGGACTTCACAGGGAAGTGAAAAGTCAGAGGAAACGAATATGTCATGTGCCACTGATTGTGTCCTACTGGATAGAAAGGATCTGAGAAAGAGGCGTGCTTTATGACTGATTCCTAACGAGGCCAAATGCTCAATCAGCACTTCGTGGTTGACCGTGTCGAATGCTGCAGAGAGATCTAAAAGGATAAGAGCAGCACTCCCCCTCTGTCATGGGTTTGCCTAAGTTCCTCTGTGGCCATGATGAGTGCCAACTCCGTGCTGTGATGGGCCCGAAAGCCATTTTGCAGGTGGTCGAGGATGTCACCATCCACGAGGAAAGAGGACAGTTCCTCATTTAAGAATCTTTCAAGGACCTTAGCTGTGAATGGTAGTCTAGAAATGGGTCTATAATTGGAAGTGTCCTCCGGATTCAAGTTGGGTTTCTTCAGGAGTGGCAGGATGGAGGCTTTTTTCCAATCGGTAGGAAAGTACCCAGTGGTGATTATGTGGTTAAAGATGGGCCAAAGGGCAGATGTAATTGTTACAGGAACCATTTGCTAAATTTTAGGTGGGCATGGGTCAGAGGGGAAAAACCTCTTCCTCTTTTTGATCTGATAATGTTGCCTGATAGATGTAATTTTGCGTTTCCTGCGTTGTCTTCAGAATTCTTTTCACTGAGTTTACCGTATTGAAAGCAAGATAAACAAGAGATAAGACTCTATTTAATGTTATGTCATCAATATGTAATATGTATGTGATGTATCAATATCATCCTATGAATTTTGCAACAAGCTCTTACTCTTTTTTGAGAACAACCACGAATATTTACCAAGGAAACCATATTGAGGAAAGTGACAAACCATTTGAACCATGCAATTTTGATTGTACGGTGAGTAGAAAAGGTACAGGGCAGCTGTATACTGTTATCTTTTTGACCAGGTCACTAGCCACTTACTATAAGAAATCACAAAATCAGTTCTCCTCCCCTGTTCCCTGTATGACCCTGTACCGGCCCAAAGGCTAAACTCTCTAATGTTACTGATTCCTGAAGCTTTTATCAGTGACGTAGTGTTATTAGACCCATTGGTGGGCTTCAACACCACTGATCACCACATAATGATTTCCAGACTAATGGATATCAGTATTGGAGGGTCACCATTTAGGTGACTTATGTCCATCCTTGAAGGTAGGATTTAATATGTGGCCCTTCCTCCTTTTACAGCATCATCTAGGAAACTCATTTGTGGGGTCCATCCTGGCGCCAATACTATTTTCTCTATATGCTCCCTCCAGCTTCAGCTTTACATGGTATGGGAGCTCACTTCTACAAGAACACTGATGGCATTCTTCTCCCCTTAGTCGTTAACATTCAATATTACAGGTATCTTCCCAAGAGTCCTTGCGGGTCACATCATCCACTACAACCACGATCTCATAGGAACGTTTCCACGGGACAGCGATGTTCTTGAACTTCAACACGTTGAACTTGATTTCCAGGCCTTTTCTGGTGTGAAAATACAATAGTTTCCCTTAGCAACTTTAGTCGCGATGTATCTCCTTCTCTCCTTGCCTAACTAATAAAACAAAAGCATTCTAGCTAACAAGGGTGCTTCTTCCACCTTCAACATAAAACGTGAGAAAGAACGAAATCCACAGCACACATGGAATTCAAACTGTTCTTTCAAAAGCGAGGGCTTCCGGGTCAATTGCATTTCAGGCCTACAAGATTCAGCTAACATAAGAGAAATAGCGTATGAGCTTTATGAAATTGAACAGGAAATTAGGCATGATCAGTTAATATTGCTACCTACATGTAAAATGACACAATTAATAAACACGTTTAATCATGAATGATTGTCTGTTGCACTAAACGGGTTCTTCACGTTAGTGTTTTCTGCTAGTTACATTTACTTTCTACATTAATTCTTCACGTTACTATTCAATAGCCTAAACACACCACATTTTACGATATTGCACTTCAAGATCCTAACACTTTGTTAATACGACAAAGGATTATATGCTAGTGTAATTATAATTAGGGCTCCCGGTTTTATGGTATTTATTTTTTTGTAATTTCGTCTGTATTTATCTATATTTATTTTTTGTCAACTTGATCTGTATTTATCCATATTTATTATGGGTATTGTGAAAACAATAAAACTGAAACTGGTATATTTCCACATGTATTTCCCCAATAAATATGCGGTCATGCTTCAATGCCTGCCAGGTTTCAGTGATATGAACACTCGCTGAAGATAAATCAATGCACTTCAATAAAAATATGCATATTTCAGTATCAGTGTTGTGCATATCTGCTGTTTAAGCTTCTTTACTAAAATGTCTTTCATTTTTAACCCTTACATATCAATCCACACAGTTATTGGCCTGGCAGTCATGACAAAGTGTATTTAGAATCACTAAAAAAACACCCAATTTTCGTTTTTATCCACATTTAAAAATAAATACAGACAAGAAAAGAAATGGTTTTCTGTATGTATTTATCTGTAAAAATCAGTAAAACAGGGAGTCTTAATTATAATGCACCCCTACAAATAAAATGAAATTTCCACTACATCAAAAGCAGTAGTCTAACTTCTGTTAGGCATTAATGTTACAGCAAGCAGCTTTTGCGAATGCTATGCTTAAGAAGTATAGATAACATAACATACAGTGAGGTGCCGTTCTGTTGGCTTTATATTTGATGCAGCTTATCTTGAATAGGATGCATGCTTGAAGACGAACGCACTGGTTCCATCAGGGTTGGAGTGTTATGCTTGAGCTTACCACCGTTACATACTGTACTGTACCATACTATATCACTTGTGAAGCTTGTGATCAAGCACAACATATTCCTATACTGAGATCTGAATGCAATTCTGAAAGATATGCATGCAGGATTAAAGTATCAAAATAGAAAAAAAAGAATAGCCAAGTTTTCAGGGATTGGCGGAACTGAAATTGATTGTTTATAGAGTGGATACATGCAAGCAAATAATTCCACTACTTTACAGCCAAGCCAGATGGGAGTGAGTACCTGGCACCTAGAGGATCTGCTGGGTTAAGGAGAGAGCAGCTACAATAATGGGGCAGGCAGGGAATTATGGCAAATCTGAGATTTTCTCAGTGAAAACTGAGATAGAGTCACAAAAGAACTGTGATGAAGGACTAGACACGTGGCAATACAGATGATTGACAAGCGACTGAAGAATGTTAAATATTTCTTTAGAGAAACTGCCTTCCTCTATGATATGTTTTGCACAGTAAGTAGCTCATATTGAATGTATCGTGGTTTTTTTTTATAGTTACTGCTTAATGCAAGAATTTACATTTGTCATATCCTCCTTTACTTCAATTTGGTTAGATGCCTTCGGTTCTGTGGAGAACCATGCACACATGGCTCAGAATGATGGCCTTGAAGAGATACAGCCCAAAGAATTGATGAGTCAGGTTATATTGGGGAGCTCAAGGTATTCAGTGGAGATACTGAATGGAGGGGATTCAGCAAAAATGCCTCCGTAAATTCTGAGTTTGTTCCGTTATGCCAAAAGTGTTTGTAATTAGTCATGGTTGCTGCATTTGAATGAAAAGAGGTGGCAGCTGCCAACGAAGGATGGCAGCATTGTGATCCTACCAAGCAACTGTATGTGTTGTACTGCCATTAACCACATCACAGAGGATTAATTGCAGGTCTAAATTGTGGCCAGGACGAGTCTATTAGTAACATGTGTCAGGATGGTATGGTTGGTCACTCAAATTGTGGAATGGCCCAGTCATATACAGTTATCAGAGCTAATAAGGTTTGGGGACACAGTTGAAGATTGTTTTTCAGATAACAGTGAGACCGCCTCCTTTTTTTGGCATGACAGCGAAAATGTAGTACCTGATATTCAGAAGGACAGGTGAGTAGAAGATCTGGATTGGAAGACTTGTACATCTAAAATTTTTTAGGTCAGCTGTGTAAATGTGATCTTTACTAAGAGATCTAGCAATAATTAAAAGCAGCTCAAACGAATAGCCTTAGAACTGGAATAGGTGATACTGAAGTAAGCTGAGCGAAGCAATAGTCAGGGGCCCCAAAGATTGACTGGCACAAGTAGGATCAGGAGTCATTAACGTTTTGCTTAAAACAACAATACAAGCAGGGCTTACGTGTGGACTTGAAGAAAGATTGTTCAGTGTGGATAAGTCATGGATATGGGGACGATGGGGTTTCTTTGGCGTGTCTCTGGCAGTACCACTACACAAGTTTGTGTTGTGGTTGGCCACCGAAGTCGATTTCACCATGCAGCCTTATTACAGGCAGAGGGTGGTGTCTGCAAAGCCCTTAAACTGCCTCTCAAAAGTAATGAAAATAAAAGAAAGGGATGGCCAAAGTAAATACTCCTCTTGTCCCATCTCTTCGTCTTACCTAGGAATGGTGTAGTTGCAGGTAGGGGGCTTAAATTTGAAAAGTCCATTACCTGTCAGATCCCTTTTGGAAGGCCAGATGGTAGACTGGGCTACGGGACCCCAACCATGGTGGTTGTTAGCCAATGGTGTCCTTGGGTCCATTATATATTAGGGCTCTATAAACTGTGCCAAGTGTATTCATTCTACATATGACTCTCAGTAAGTTGAGGATGAGCAGTCAAAGACTTCTCCGGGAGGTATTCTGGGCAGGAACATCTCAGAGCTCAACAGTCAAACAACAGCAGTGTAACCTGTTGTCCATCCCCCAAATCTATCTTTTGTTAAAAAAAAGTACTTTAATCATTCAACCAAACATAACACGACACACTGCAAAGGAAGTTTGTTACAGGATTGTGTTCTCTCTAATAAGCTCTAGTGAATTGCTGTTACCCTTTATGATGCCTGATTATCCCCTCAAGTTCCCAGTGTCTCAGCTAATTTAACTAAAGGTGTGGGTTAGGCAGCATTTAGGAACAGGACCAGATCACTAATACCCCAATGGATAGTTAATAGGTTAGTTCATAAGTCTTCAAGCACCGAATTTTCACATTGGCAAAGTTTAGTGTTCTAAAAGTAGGATTCACCTTTGCATGTGTTAGGTACAGTCTCTGTTTGTTTGAACTCAGTCCCCTGTTACCCATTTAATGGTGTTGTGGATCAATGGCACTGTCTGTTGCGGTCAGTCATTTCACACCCTCTATTGTCAGCATTGGTGAAGTTTGCACAGCTGATGGCAGTCTCGTACCTCTCTGTGCCACTAGTGTTGAACAACACATCGGACCTGCTAGTCGGCAGCTGAGACCTGGGCAGACCCAAGTGGGTGCTTCAGCTTCCAGGCTGATGCAGTGGATCCTCGCAGGTGAATTTCTTCAGCGCCAGCAGCACAGCTCCAGGGCTTGCATTGGAAATTTCAGATAGCATGATGATGTTCTGGTGGATAACTCTTTCATGCAGCTCATAACAGGAACTGCGCTGCAAGACCGTGAGACCTCTCACAGTTTGGGGTCACAATAGCTTTGCTACCCATCTCTACTTTCACTGAACATCTGTTCAGGGTCATCCTATTGATAGCTTAACATTGCTGTGCATCCTCACATTGTTGACTAAGATAACTTCTGTTTTTAGAGTGTAACTGCCCATAGAGCAATACAGCCTGTCTCTTTAGTTTCAGAATTGTAATACAACTGAATGAATGAATTACTTGTTTTGCATGCTTTGCAAGCTAAATCTCACTCAGGTTTGGTTAGGAAGAATGGGCACTTCAGGATTTAAAAATGAGTTTGCACCTTTTCTTCTAAAGATGAGGAGATGTTCTTCAGTGGGAATGGTCATCAATGGGGGTCTGCAATTGATGGATTCTTGGACTGTGATGTGACTATTTCTTTTGGCAACGCGGCATTTTTAGTGGTTAAGGTGAATACATTTGTTTGATGTGCCCTAAGATCACTTGCAGATTTAATACTAAATACCACACTTTGTTGCTGTATCACTTTTGGCGGGGGGAGGGGGCAAGGGGTGAAGATGCATTTATGGGTATGGTACAGGTCCTTGAAAAAAAGTCAGGCTTTTAGGAGGAGGGCTTTGCAGCATTGCAGTATCAAGAACATGGAATTCCAGGATTTGTGGTGGCCCTGAATCTTATTTTTTGTATTTTTCCCCACTTGGCTAGGGAAGACTTGATTAAAGGACTGTTTGTTTGGCAGCGTTGTGCACACTATCCAAAGACTATTATTATATGAAACACTTAATTTCCTGTTAAGCTAAGCAGGTTTAAAAAAGTTTCTAAAGGCTTTATGTAAGAGGGCACCTGCATTCTTTAGCAGACTTTTTAAGAAAAATTGATTTAGGATAGAGTCCATGATTCTCGATACTTAAACTCTAACCTTCATTGGTTACTCTTTCCTCCCACTCTGGATCCTTTACTGTTTTCTCACTGATTTATTGAGCAGTTGTTTGCTTACTTTATTTCTAAGATCTCTAACATCTTTGCTACTTTTTCTGCACTCTCATTTTCTGTGAATTCTACTATTCTAAGATTGTCTCAGACCTTGGTCTGGGTATACACATCCCACTTAGGGTGACACACTAAAGTATCCAAATAAACTAAACTACAAAGGGCTGAGGAGCCCTAATAAGGTCAAAAGGATCCAGGGTGGCTTGTGTTCCGCTTCAGGGAGGACTTGGCCTGGCAGTTCAGGCTGGACCATTCCCATTGGAGAAGGGTCAAGATTTATTTCCATATCAGTGGCTCCAAACTGAGATGGCATGGTGTGCACAATACCAATGGAGGGATGCAGCCCGAGTAGGCTGAGATTAATTCAAGCCTTCCACCCATCACCTTTTTGTACACTTTTTTCCATATGAAATGTATGTTGTTAGATGGAGGCAGCAATAGGCCTTCATTTTTACTAAATACATGCTCGGGTGAATATATATTTTTTAGGTAAGCTGGAGAAATATCTTAAAGGCATTTAAACATCGAACAACAACAACAATGAATATGGATTCTACCTGGCCATTGCATATTGGCCATTTTCTAAGCTCATAAGTGGCATAGACCAAATATGTTTGGCTGGGAGGTAAATGTATGGAAAGTACATGTGGTCAAGACAACCATTCACTGCTGCTCCTACCACCACAGACCTATGCTCTTGACAAAGTAGAGACATGAAATGTTTTAATATCATGCAAATGTGATATTACAGTGGGGTTCTTTACCATCCGCGAAACAGCTGTTTCTAGTGAAAACACATTAAGGAGCATTGAGGGACCAGGCCAGATCAGCCATTCACCACAATAAAATCTGTGATTTTACTGTTCAGTTGAAGGTACTTGGTTTACATCCATGATTGCATTTATGCACTTATAGGTATATTGTAAAGACAGAATAGATTTTAACTTTTGGAAGAATGTAATGTTTATTTCAGTACCATCAGCATACAAATGTACCCATTGTTGAGTATAAGAGAGTTATCTAAACAATGAGGCACATTGGTATTAAATAATGACAGGGATAACAGAAGAGCTTCTTGGGCACCCTATCGAATAGCCATTTTGTTTGAATGGTGTGGTTCCGATTTGAATTATTGGGTCCTTTAATTTAGGAATAAGTAAAAACAACTGATGAAGTCCTGATTAGAGCCTTATGTTGACCTTAGACTCTCCAGCATCAGCAGGTGAACTTCATGTTGCATCACCTTTGATTCAAGTGTGGTTGCTCTTGGTTTTTACCTTGGTGCTGGGTGTAATCAACTGAACAAGGATATATAGATATAGAGCTGGTTATGCATATGCATTCAATTTTGAGGAATATTAGTTCAATTTTAGATTGTCTAATGTTTTGGAAGGTTCTTGATATGATTTATCAGCAGAAAGGAATGCTTTTAGGTTGTGGTTTTGGGTAGGAACCCTGGTGAAATGTTGGTGGAGTTGAGTATTATCAGTGTTTGAATGATGAGGAGATTGTGGTTGCCTTTGATCTTTAATTGAGGCCTGCGGTATACGTTCAAGAGCATGTGTGACAGAGAACATCCCTAAAGGGAGTTTCATAGGTAGAAGCCAAGTTAAAAAATTTGAGATGAAAGGAAATGATGTAAGACTTGCCCTTACTGATAGCTGGCAAATACATATCTCCTAGTCTATTGTACTGAAGGCCATCTTGACTTGGCTTTCAAAGTTTTAAGGCTTTGTAGACATTTTTTATCTTCAAAAGTTTGCCAAATATGAGTGCACTGTATACAAAGAGATCCATTTTCTAATAACCCAACTAAAATACTCAGTGTATACCTGCTGATTGTCCTTGCATTTTCAGTGACCCATGTTCACACTTCTGCTGAAATGGAGGCAGTACTCATGAGTTTAAGATGCATTTATTTCCCTGTGGTAAAACTGTGCTTCGTAAGTGAATGAGAATGACAAGTTATGCGCAAATAACAACATGAACGCCCTACATCATCAAATCGATTTGCGGACCATTAAACTAAAATGCTGTGTTTAGCTCCTTAATGTGGCATAATAGCAGCTCAGCACATTGGAATCTCCAGGTCTATGCTTTCATGGTCTCACACGCTCATTGTGCAAGTAAGCAAACTTTTTCAGGAAATGAGAACATTTTCACAGGTTCACATAATTGGCTGCATTTATTGTCACTTATGATTGTTAGTTTAGTTTTATGAATGGCCTAAATTCGTGCAAGGCGCATTGTACCTTACAACAGAATCAAAGCAAACAGCGAACACTGCAGTGGATCACACCTAGCTAACATACCTGTTAGTAGTATTAAAATGTGTTTTCAGAAATGCTATTTTGAAGGTTTTGCATAGTGTACCATTGTCTTTTGGTATTCTTTTTATCCAGTAATGGTTAAACATAGTTCCCAAACCTATGATGTGCCTTAAATGTCTTGACTCATGGGTTGGGCTTGATTGTTGTTTATATTACTCATGATATTATCCTTCTTTTACTTCCTCCCATAGGCCTTGCTCGAGCTAAGTCAGTCCCCAGTCACACATACTCGAATGAAGTAGTAACCCTGTGGTACAGACCTCCAGATGTTCTTTTGGGCTCCACAGAGTACTCCACCTGTCTTGACATGTGGTAAGTTTTTTTTATGTTACTGTAAATGAAGCATAACCAGAATAGATTTAGGAGGGCTTGATCCATGCAAGATTGTTAGGATGTAAACACTGAAAAAATATTAATTGAATGGATGCAAATGGAAATCATTTATTTATGTAGTGGTTATATATTTAATCTGAGATATGCCAGATTTTGAGGATATACACATTATCGCCTTGTCTGGGGTTGTAAGCGCTATATAAATGTAATTTAAATGCATTTTAAATGTTTGTACATTTAATGGAAATGGAAACAGTTTAAATAGTGATTATACTGTTAATCTGGCATGGATCTGGCCTTCAGGACAATGTTGGCCAACACTCCTCTAAAAAACACAGCATTACTCAATATTGTAAATCCTATGAATTCTGCATTATTTTTATACACTCACATGTAGCTGCATTCGTTTGATAAGTTTAGCATTTTCAAACACATTTTTGTGGCCACATTCCATTTCGGCTGCATTGTGAATATAAAATAACAATGACATAAGTTGTTTGATAGAGACATCTAGCCGCAGATTCCTTACCCTTGAATTCCCTAGGCGTCAGACTGGATCCGGAAGATTTTTCTTTGAGCAATACCCCTGCGCACTGGTAGGGGGTATCAGTCGGCTCCGCTTGATGTTGTCATCGTCATATGCGCCGCTAACATCCGCGTCAACTATGTAGACACCACCTTGGCGTGCTGCCGTCAGTTCTTTTCATTCTCCCACCAGCCAGCACAGATCCGGAAAAGAGGTACCTCTGTCACTTTTTGACAGGCTTGTTTCAACATTTTGTCAACCCCTTCTTTTTAGGTTTTTTCCTCATGTCCAAGAAGACTTCTGGTTTCAAGCCCTGCAGTGCCTGTCTCCATGCCATGCCGGTGACGGACCCACACCTGCTTTGTCTCTGGTGCCTGGAGCGCGACCACGACTCAAGGTCGTGCTCCAACTGACGGGCAATGGCTCCAAAAGTTTTGAGGGAGTGTTCCCTAAAGCTGCCTGTGGGTCAGTGCTCGGCACCCTGTTGTTCTCCCCGGAGGTCTCGTTCATGGTCCCAGTCAAGGGGAAGGTCCCAAGTCTTCATCCTCTCAATCGAAGTTGTTGAGTCAGTCAGTTAAGAAGCACAAGAAACATCAGAAGTAGAATTGTGCTTCGACCTCTACCCATCTGTCAGTCAATTTGACGGAGGAGTCTTGGCGATCTAGGCCTGGTTCCTCAGAACCTGTGCCTGAGTCAGATCCCTGCTTCCCAACCTTCCCTGGAGCCCGGAGTGACCCCCACCCAGCTCAATGAATGTTACGATGCCATGTGCCTCATATTTGGGTGGCCTGACCGTACACGTGTGCCTTTGGGCAATTGAGCCTTAGAGGGGGCTGTATCGGGTTTCGTGCCAGCGGTTCCAGCGCTGATGACCCCCCATGGATGCACCAATGAAACCAAACTAAGGCCATTCATGCCGCTTTGACCTTCCCCAGTGCCAAGGCTCCCACCGGCACCCAGCAGCGGCATCAGCCCCATTCTTATCCCTGACAACACGGAGCAGGATCGGCACCTATACTCGTGCAAATAGAACTGTTGGGTTCTAGGTCGCTTCTTCAGCCCTATTCTGGAGGAACATTGGGAGGGGTCACTGGAACCATTACAAGACTAGCCTTATCAAGAAATGGACTGGTTTGAGTAACTGGGTGAGGCCAGCAGACTGGATACCTCACCATACTCTGGCCTGCTTTCTCCCCCTACTGTGGCTATGGGGGAGGGAGCATCATACACTGTAGGTGGTGCAAAGGGCAGCTGAGGTCCTAAGTCCTTCAGATTTTTTCTGTGGCAGTCAAGATCAATATCTTGGCAGAGGTCTTCCAGACTGGTGTCTGCTCCTCGGAACACTTGCTGCCTTTCAACAAGGCCTTAACTGATGTCCTACTAGCAACCTGGTCCAAGCCCAGCATAGGTGCTCCTGTGAATTGAACAGTTGCACAACACCATCTCCCTGACCCAAATTTCCTCACCACCCACCCTACCCCCGAGAGCTTGGTAGTCCAAGCCTCTAAATCCCAAGACACGTTCCCTTCCACACCCCCGGATAGGGCAATTGAGCAAGTGCTGCCATGGTCCTGAAGGAGCACCGGGCATCCTCTCCCAAGCAGTATTAGATGGGAGAGGTGGTAATGTTTGTCTGTCTTTCTGGTCTCGACACGACCGATTCGCTGGGCAGAGAGATTTCATCGGCGATGGCTGTTTGACGCCACCCGTGGATGATGACTTATGGCTTTGCAGGGGATTGTCCAGGGCACTCTCATGGACATGCCCTTTGATGGCATGCTTCTCTTCGGGGACAAGGCAGACATGGTGCTGGAGCACTTTAAGGACCCACAGGCTAGGGCCAAGGCTATGGGCCTTTCAGTGGCCACTCGTCCCCAGTCTGCCTTTTGCTCCTTTTGCGGCTCTGGAAGGGGCTTTCAGCCACACCAGCCATGCCCCAGCAACAAGACCATGCAAGTTCAACAACCTCTGCATTGCCGTGGGAACTACTCATTCCAACCTTATTGCTTGAGTGGCCAGAGGTCGAGTCAATCTAGCATCCCCCCTGCAACCTCAGTCTCCAAACCTTCCTAATCTAGCCCTTCATCGGTAGCCAGTTGGTGGCGAGATCAGACATCACCTCCACCACTGGCAGAACATCACCTCGGATAGGTGAGTCCTCTAGATAGTTCAAATAGGCTTCTCCCTCCCCTTTCGAGACTACCCCTTCCTCCATGCCTCCAACTTACGGCTGGCTAACAAAGGATCACCTGCCTTTTCTCCAGGAGGAAGTCATGACTCTCTTGGCCAAGGGAGCCATAGAGAGGGTTCTGGTGACAAAAATAGACTGTGATTGTTATTCCCGCTACTTTCTGGTCTTGAAAAAGGAAAAGGGCCTGCGCCCTATCCTCGTTCTGCGAGCCCCCAACTACTTCCTCAAAATGGAAATGTTCAAGATGCTCACTCTAGCTCAAGTCTTGTCTGCTCTGGACCCAGGAGACTGGATGGTAGCATTGAACATGCAGGATGCCTATTTTCACTTTCCCATCGTGCCTGCTCATCGGCGCTACCTGCGGTATATGGGAGGTCATGAGCACTTTAAGTTCACGTGCTCCCCTTTGGCCTAACCAGCGCCTCTCGGGTGTTCAACAAGGTAATGGCGGTGGTCGCAGCTCATCTGCGTAGATCAGGGGTGCCAGTCTTCCCTTATCTCGATGAAGGGCTGTTGAAGGCGAGCTCATCCCAGGCTGTCATCAACCACCTCCAGACAATGGTGAGACTCCTGCATTCACTGGGGTTCACTATCAATGTACCGTAGACACACCTGGCTCTCCCTCAGATGCTTCCTTTCATCTGAGCTGTTCTGGACACACTGCAGTTTTGGACCTATTCTCCCGAACGGCGAGTCCAGGATATTAAGGCTATTATACCAATGTTTCAGCCTCTATCCTGTATTTCAGTGAAAATGACTCTGACGATGCGGTGCCTCTTGCATCCAGCTAGTGACACATGCCAGATGCCGCTCTGCAGTGGGACTTGAAGTTCCAGTGAGCGCAGCACCAGGGGAATCTCTCCGACATTGTCCAGATCTCTGAGAGAACTGCACAGGACCTGCAGTGGTGGGGAACCGACCGTGATTGGGTCAGAGGCAGACCCCTTTTCCTTTACCCAACTAGACCACCTAGTAGTGACAGATGAGCCACTTCTGGCATGGGCGGCCCTCTGGGAGAGGTGGAGGTCAGATGACTCCAGCAGAATCCGGACTCCACATCAGTTTGCTGGAGCTCTGAGCGATTCGCTTGGCATTGAAAGCCTTTCTTCCTTCAGTCAAAGGAAAGCTGGTTCAAGTGTTCACGAGCACCACCACCGCCATGTGGTACTGCAACAAGCAGGGCAGGGCAGGGTAGGCTTGTGGACCCTTTTTCGAGAGGCCCTGCGTCTCTAGATGTGACTGGAAAAGAAGGGCATATCCCTGGTGGTTCAACAACTGGCAGGTTCTCTGAACACTAGGGCATATAAACTCAGCCGTTGATGCCTAGTGGATCACAAATGGCATCTCCGCCTGGAGGTGGGGCAAGGTCTCTTTCAACTATGGGGAGAGCCTTGGTAAGATCTGTTTGCTTCTGCCGAGAATGCGCAATGTCAGCAGTTTTGAGCACTGGAGTTTCGAAGGCGTTAATTTAGAGTAGAACTCAAGCCTCATATATGCCTTTCCACCAATATCACTTCTGCCCAGGGTGCTCAAAAATATCAGGAGCGACCAGGTCCAAGTCATTCTTGTGGCTCCGGACTGGGCACAGAGAATCTGGTATTGCAAGCTTCTCGAACTGAGCATCGATCATCCAATCAAGCTGCCCCTTCAGGAGGATCTTCCGTCGCAGCAGCAGAGGAGGTTCCTCCACCCTAACCTGTCAACTCTATATCTTCTTGCATGGCGATGGAGCAGTGGCAGTTGATAGTGTTTGACCATCCTTCCGAAGTCTTTAATGTTATTTTGGCAGCCAGGCTTTCCTCTACCAAGACATCGAACACCTGCCTGTGGAACAAGTTTGTAAAATATTGTGCAGAAAGGTCTATTGATTCCCTTTTCTGATTCCCAATCTTACATTTTACTTTTTATTTTGATCCTTACCAAGCAGGGCTCTGCACTGGAAATACTCAAAGGGTACCTTTCAGGCCTGTCTGCCTTCATTAGGCTGCCAGACCAACCCTCATTATTTAAATCTCCCACAGTAAATAGATTCCTAAAAGGACTTGTACATATGTTCCCACCTTGTCCTTCCATAATGCCTCAGTGGGACCTTAATTTGGTTCTCCCCTTTCTAATGTGTTCTCCATTTGAACCTCTGCAGAAGTGCCTCCTCCAGCTGTTTACTATCAAAACAGCCATTTTAGTGGCAATTAAATCTGTCAGGAGGGTGAGCGAAGTTCAGGCTCTGTCATCCAAACCTCCCTACCTGACCATCTTCACTGATGAATTGGTGCTTCGCACTATGGCCTCTTTCTTACCGAAAGTGGCAACACCATTCCATGTGGGGCAATCTGTTATCTTGCCCACTGTCTATGCTCCTCTGCACCCCTCTAAAGAAGAGAAGCAATTCCATCTTCTGGACCCAAACTAGAGCGTTGTCCTTCTACCTTGACTGCACTAAAGAGTTCTGGGTGGATGACCGACTCTTCATGGGGTAAGTTGGAACAAAGAAAGGTTGTGCAGTGTAGAAGAACTATATCTTGTGATAAATCGTCCTCTGCATCACAATTTGCTATGCTCTAGCCAAAAAACAGCCTCCTGAAGGCTTATGGGCTCATTCCACCAGCGCTAATGCTGCTACCATGGCCTTGCAACGTGGAGTTCCAGTCCTTGACATTTGTCAGGCAGCAACGTGGGCAACCCTGCACACGTTTACCAAGCACTACTGCCTGGAAAATCAAGTCGGCAGGGACAGCCTTTTTGGTCGCTCTGTCCTGCAGGACTTCCTGGTCCAAACTTGTCCGCAATCCCTCTGCCAGGGATGGTATTGCTTGGGTATCTTTTCAAAGGTAAGGAATCTGCGGCCAGATCAGATGGACAAGTTTGGTGATGCCTTCTTTGGTAGAGACATAAACTAGTAGCAGATTCCTTACCTACCCACCCGTACTCCCCACACTGTGGACAGGTTTTTAGGGTCAGGGCTGAGTTGCTCAAAACACACCAATGTCAGTGCACTTTATTGCTCCACGCTTCTGGCGTGGAAAGCCATGAAGAGTAACTGATGTCAGCACGCAGAGGTGGTTCCTATATGGGTGATGCGAAATTCACAACGGTGTGGATGACGCCGACAGCATCAAGCGGAGCGGACAGATGCCACCTACCGGCGCACAGGGGTATTGCTCAAAGAAAACTCTTCCTCATCCAGTCTGACACTTGGGAAATTCAAAGGTAAGGAATCTGCGGCTAGATCATGACTCTATCAGATAAGACGTTACCAAAGGTAAGTAACTTGTCCGTCTACAGCTTGAATATTGTGATTCAATGTAATTTTTCAATTTTATATTTAGTGTATGAATTTATCTTCGAAGCCTACCAAAATTTGATAGAATGTCTAAAGACAAAAATATTATCATAATTAAAAAGAGTTGGCTAAATAATGTCACAAAAATCTTTATCAGGGAGAAAGTAAAGACAGGCTATTATATTAGAGAGAATCGGAACATGAAACTCCGATTTATGGTAAAGGAGTCTTTAGAATGAGGCAGGCTGGATCCATGCCAGATTTTCAGGATATCTACATAAAATAAATTTACAAACAATAAATTTTATTTTTGTTCATGTCAATAACCATTAGTTCTCTTGAAACACTGGTATGGATCCAGCCATCCATACATTCACACGTTGGTAAATTGGTTCTGCTATTGCCTTCAGCATATGAAAATGGAAAACTGAAAAGGTTAAAACTAGAACTAAAGCATATTTTTAATCAAACGTTTACTGCTAATCCTTGGAATGGCTCACACCTTGTAAATAACAAATTGCTTAGTTTGGTGCGCAGCTGTGTATTGTCAATCATCCAATATCTACTAGCAACCATCACTGCCAAAAGCTGTGACAAGCTCTGACACAAACTTATCCCACACATAATAGGATCTTCTTTACATATCACCTGCTTGTGAAGAGTGAGCATTGTGCAATCAGCTAAAAAGCCTCTGCTCGTTCTGTGTGATCCCTCAAGAGGCTAGCATTTAGAGGTCTGCTCATACTTTACTCTCATTCAAAACATCAAAATGATTATTCCCTTCTAGGGGCCTTAAAACAAAAGAATTCACTCCTCTATATTAAAGGTTACCCAGTAGCCATTGTTACTTCTGAAATTGGAGGAATGAACGTGGTTGATTAATCATGTACCAATTACAGCACCTTAAAGAAATCTTCCACCTAAATTTGTACCATGCAATAATAGTATCTTAGGAAACATACTGGGAATCATAAGACACATTCAAAGGTCTGATTTACAACTGCTACATTATAAAAAGTAAGAGTGCGTGCAGGTAGCTATCAGCCATGGGGACAGAGTAGGGTTCTCAAGCTCACCGTGGGGACTCTAACTTCATTCCCTGGTCCATAACTACTTGGAAGTGCCTTTATCCTTCTCAGTGCCATTCAGATGGAATTAACTACTTATCAGTTGTTGTATTGCCATCATATAAATGTAGACTCATTGTGGTGTCTTCTTTTAGCACTTCCCGTACCTCATTGCTAAGCGACGTTTGCTCCATTGCTAAGAATGTCTTAGGTCTGCTCTGTTCTAAGTGCCAACTCAGTCAGTAGGTATGGATTAATCGGCAAATGAGGTGCTCATAATAAAGCTCTCCTATTTACCCGTGCCTCATGAAGTGTTCCTGTGCAATAATCTTGAATACCACATTCACGATGCATTTATGTGCATCTGTACACATATGGGCCTAGCCACAGTCATGGGTTCAGTTATGTTTGAGGGACTGCTCCTATTTATTCAAGAGATTAAGAGAACAAGAATAAACAGATAGTTCCAGCTGGTATGAACAGTGAGGAGAAGGTTCTATAAAAAGGCTTTTTGATGTGGTGTAAAGGATTGAGGTTTTTCTATAAACAATGAGATACACCAATGATTTTAGCAAGACAGAATGAGCTTGGAAGGTTTGTTTCCCTATTTGGGCCGCTATATTGCATCTCTGCATATACCAGACTAAACCAGCCCAAACACATTAGATAAATACTTACACCTTTCAGTATCAGTGCATTTTCTGCAAAGTGGGGAAGTTAATATGTGCATGCAAATTGAACTTAATTTAAAACAGCATTTATAGAGAGCATAGCTACCCTAAAGCATCCAAGCGCTAGCAGCAAGACAGGAAAGAGCTAAATGGTTTATAGAGGGGCATTTTGGAGCAACCATGTTTTAAAAAGCTTTTGAAAAGGGAGATGTCCAGACTCTGAATGAAGATGTAAAGGAAGAGTGTTCCAGAGTCTAGCTACGTTGTACGCAAAGGACTTGCCTCCACATCTCACCCTTTTATTTTTAACGATTACGGCTAAGTTTAGATTAGCTGAGCAAAGGCATTTCGTGGGGTGATAGAAAGGGATGAGAGAATCATTGATTAACTGGCCCTTCCCCTATAAGGTTTTGTGGGCTATACACAGAGACTTAAACTTTATTCTTTCTAAGATTGGAAGCCAATGTAAAGTCTTCAAGGCTGGCTTAGCCAACTGAGTTTTATGCGTGCCAAGCAGCAACTCAGCATCACAATTCTGAATGACTTAGAGCTTCCTTATCGTTGAATTAGTAGCTCCCAAATAAAGTGAGTTCTCGTAGTCCAAACGAGAGAGGACCAAGGCCTGGACCATGATTCTTCTTGCCCTCATGGGAAGGAGGGGTAAGACTTTTCGCAGGAGTCTAAGAATACTGTAGCAGGCTCCTGCCAGCATCACTTCTTGGTGGTCAAATTTAAAGAATTTGTCCAACCAAACACCTGGGCTTTTGATTTTAGTATTAGGAGTCGGGGCAGGGCCAAGACAGGTTGGCCAAGCTTGATTAAAATCCATACTCAGAGAGTTGCCCAGGAGCATTAACTCTGTTTTTCCTCCGTTAAGTGTGAGACAGGAGTGGTCCATCCATGATGCTACTTTCTCTAAGCATGCTTCCAGGTCGGATGGAATGCTCTAATGGTGGTTGAGAGCGACCACCAACTGTGTATTGTCAGCATATGTGATGATTTCGATACTTTATGGCAAAATAATATCTGAGAGCAGTTTCATGTACACATTGAATAGCGTGGGGCTCATGGACGAGCCTTGAGGCACTTCACAGCTGAGCGATAGACTCTTGGATACGGAGTCTCCTGCAAATACCTGGAAAGATCTACCATCTAAATGGGACCTGAGCCAGGTGATGGAGCCACCTGAAACTCCGACTGTGCTAAGTCTATTTTAAAGAATATCAAAATTGACTGTATCAAATGCAGAACTTGGATCGAGGAGGATGATAGCTACTGCTCCTCCCTTATCAAGAATTCTCTTTGATTCTTCAACTACGGCCAGCAGAGCGGTTTCTGTTCCATGTTACGGGCGAAAACCAGTCTGTGAGTAGTGCAGGAGTTTTGTGAGTTTCTAAGAAATCAGAAAGGATCATATTAACGTACTTCTCTAAGATCTTACCGATCCCAGGAAGCAGAGAGATGGGACGGTAATTACCCAAGACGTCAGGATTTAGGCTTGGCTTTTTAAGCAGAGCCTTCACCATCAATCAGGTGTTTGATAGAGTGCGACAAATCACCCGTGAGGGTCTCAAAGGTGCTGGGGGAGGGGTGAAAATTCTGGTCCATCAAGGAGGTGGGTCTGTCGAAGAGCAAGGTTTTGAGGTTTCTTGCGAAGATGGGGAGTGATGTTGCCTGTCTGAGGTGGAGCGGAAGGGTGTTCCAGGCTCTGGCCGCGAGGAAGGAGAAGGATCGGCCTCCAGATCTGGTCTTTCTGGTGCGGGGGACCACGGCGTAGGAGAGCTGGGCTGATCGTAGGGTCCTACGGGGTGCGTGAAATTTGAGTCTGCTGTTCAGGTATGCTGGTCCGGTGTCGTGGAGGGCCTTGTGTGCATGGGTGAGCAGCTTGAAGGTGACTCTATCCTCGATGGGGTGCCAATGGAGTGTGCGCAGGTGCTGGGAGATGTGGCAGTGTCTTAGTAGGTTGAGGATCAGTCTTGCGGCGGCGTTCTGGATGTTTTGGAGCTTGCGGGTGAGGTTTTTGTTTATTCCAGCATAGAGTGCATTGCCGTAGTAGAGTCTGCTGGTGACTAGGGCGTGTGTGACGGTCTTTCTGTGTTCCAGGGGGATCCATTTGAAAGTCTTGCGCAGGAGGCGGAGGGTGTGGAAGCAGGAGGACGAGACGGAGTTGATCTGGCGGTCCATTTTGAGCTCGGAGTCCAGGATGATTCCCAGGTTCCGTGTGTGGTCCATGGGGGTGGGTGGGATTCCGAGGGCGGGGGCCACCAGGTGTTGTTCCAGGCATCTTGGTTTGAGCCCATGATGAGTACTTCTGTTTTGTTGGTGTTTAGTTGTAGGCAGCTGTTTTTCATCCATTTGGCGACGGCTTCCATGCCTTCTCGAAAGTTGTGTCTGGAGGTGTTGGGTTCGTTGGATAGGGAGAGAATGAGTTGAGTGTCGTCTGCGTATGACACAATGTTGAGTCTGTGGGTTCTGACGATGGGGGCGAGCGGACCATGTAGACGTTGAAGAGCGTAGGGCTGAGGGAGGACCCCTGGGGGACTCCAGAGGTGGTTGGTGTAGGGTCAGAGAGAAATGGGGAGAGTCTGACCCGCCACATTCTGCCAGAGAGGAAGGAGCTGATCCAGTCAAGGGCCTTGTCTTGGATCCCTGCGTCGTGGAGTCTGCGTATTAGGGTGCGGTGAGAGACTGTGTGGATCGCTGTGAGAGGTTGAGGAGGATTAGGGCTACTGTTTCTCCTTTGTCCAGGTGCGGATGTTGTCTGTTGAGGCGAGGAGGGCGGTTTCCACACTGTGGTTTTTTTCTGAAGCCGGATTGGGAGGAGTCGAGGATGATGTGCTCTTCAATGAAAGTGACGAGTTGGCTGTTGATGGTCTTTTCGATGACCTTCACTGGGAACGGGAGCAGGGAGATGAGTCTGTAGTTTTTGAGGTCGGTGGGATCCGCTGAGGGTTTCTTCAGGAGGGGGTTGACCATGACATGTTTCCAGTCATCGGGGAATGAGGAGGTCGCCAGGAAGCTGTTGAGGGTGTGGCAGAGCATGGGTGCAATGGTGTCGGCAGCTTTGTTGAAGATGTGGTGGGGGAAGGGGTCCATGGGGGCCCCAGAGTGCATTGACCTCATAGTCTTCAGTGTGTCTTCGGTGGTGAGGGCTGTCCAGTTGTTGATCGCTGGCTTCAGGGTGTCGGGGGTGGTTGGTGAGGTTCAGTGTGTTGGTTGTCTTTGTCGAGTTGTCGTAGATGCTCTTGATTTTGTGCTGGAAAAAGGTGCTGAGTTTCTCGCAGAGGTCCTGTGAGGGAGGGATGTCGGTAGACTCGCTGGTGGTTTGGGCGAACTCCTTGATGATGTTGAAGAGTTGTTTGCTGTTGTGTGCATGTGTGGAGATTCTGTCTTCTATCACCTTTTTCCTCGTTTCTCTGATGAGTTGGTGGCAGGTGTTGGTGGCGGCTCTGAAGTTGTTGTGGGCTTCTGTGGATTTGGTGTTCCTCCAGGTCTTTTCGAGGCGGCGGCAAGTGCGTCTGGATTCTCGAAGTTCGGTGGTAAACAATCTGGATTTCTTGGAGTGGATGTTGTTGTTTTAATTGAGGGGGCTATAGTGTTGGCGCTGTCGGAGATCCATCTGTGCAGGGTTCAGGCTGCGGTGTTGGGGTCGTCGTTCTCCTCAGTGGTTGGGGTGGAGCTGCTGAGTGAGGAGGTGAGCTGGTCATCGGTGATTCTGCTCCAGTTTCTTCGTGGGAGCAGGTGCTGGTGTCTGTGGATGGTGGGTGTTCTGAAGGTGAAGTGGACGCATCGATGGTCAATCTATGGGAGTTTGGTGGTGTGGCTGAAGGTGATGGGGTTTCCTGTTGTGAAGAGGGGGGTGAGGGTGTGTCCTGCTGAGTGTGTGGGTTCGGTCACGATCTGGCAGAGTCCAATATTGTGGAGGTTGTCCAGTAGGGATGTGGTGTTAGGGTCCAGTTGGTTGTCGAGCTGGAAGTTGAGGTCTCCCAGCAGGGTGTAGTTGGTGGATGCGAGGGCATGCGGGTTGATGATGTCTGTGATGGAGTTGGCAAAAGGTCCTCGGGGTCCAGGGGGTCAGTGGATGAGGGTTCTTTGGAGGGTGGTGGAAGGGCTGGTCAGTATCTTGAAGTGTAGGTGTTCCATCAGGTCTGTGGTCTCGTCGGGGAGTGTGCTTAGGCAGAGGGTGGATTTGTGGATGATGGCGATTCCTCCTCCTGGGCGAGTGTGGCGGTCCTTCCTGAGTATCTTGTATCCTTGGGGAATGGTGATGGCGATGTCCGGTCCCGAGGTGGTGTTGGTCCAGGTTTAGGTGAAGAACGCTAACTCGGGGTTGTGTTGTCTAGGAGGTCCCAGATTTCTGTAGCGTGTTTGTGGAGGGATCGGACATTGAGGAGGATGCATTGCAGGGTCTTTGGTTTGGTTGTGTTCTTGTGGGCGGGTTGTGCTGGGTCCGTGATCTTGGCGGTGCTGTAGGTGTGCCGGCAGAGGAGACAGCTGTAAGTCTGTGGGTGTCGGTTGGTGATGCTGGCTTGCAGTTGTTGTTGTGGCCTGGGTTGAGTTTATGGAATGCTGCTGGGTCATCGCATTGGTGGTGCAGCGGTCCAGGGTTCCTGGCGCTGGTCACGGATGGGCGCACATGGGCTTGCCTTTGGCACACCAGCGGCGCGGCCGCGCAGCAGCCGGCATTATATGGGGGAGGTGGGAGGGAGGCACAGCTGGGAGGTGGGAGCGTGAACGGTGGAGGGGAGGGGCCGAGGGAGCAGCAGCGGTGGGAGGGGGGAGCGGGGAAAACTATCAGGAAAAATGGGCAAGATGGCACAAAAACAGTGGGGCACAGTAATAATAGTAAAAAACAGTAAAGACACTGGAAGAAAATTGCAACAAGCAAAACAGGCAATCGGGGTACAAGTGTGGAAGGAAAACGAGAGAAGAATCACAGGAGGCAACCTGGGCTCGAACCCCTACCTGCCTGGCAGAAGCACAGCACAGCAGACGGCAGACCGGAGCTACGTGGGGAGAGAGCAGGTCCCTGGCCGAGGTCAGAGGTCCTGCTAGCGCTCACCACGCTGCGGCTTGCATTATATGGGGAGGTGGGAGGGAGGCACAGCTGGGAGGCGGGAGCGTGAACGGAGGAGGGGAGGGCCCACGGGGGCAGCAGCAGTGGTGGGAAGGGGGAGCAGGGAAAACTAGCGGGAGAAACGGGCAAGATGGCACGAAAACAGTGGGGCACAGTAATAACAGTAAACAATAGTAAAGACACTGGGAAAAGGTGCAACAAGCAGTAAAGACACTGGAAATAGGTGCAACAAGCAAAACAGGCAATGGGGGTACAAGTGTGGAAGGAAAACGAGCGAAGAATCACATCACAGGAGGCAACCTGGGCTCAAACCCCTACCTGCCTGGCAAAGGCACAGCACGGCAGACAGTAGACCGGAGCTACGGGGGGAAGAGAGCAGTTCCATGGCATGCTTCCAAGGGGCTGGAACTAGACCACAAGAAATAGATACGTTTATCACCTCTAGTATAACTGGAAGCACTACTTCTTTAACTGTGCATGCTAGGTGGAGAGTATAGCCAGATTTTATTTGGGAGAAAATTTCCGATAAAGTATCCAAATTCATGGTAGGAAATTCCTCCAGTGAATGCTCAATTGGAGGAAGGGACTTACCCATTACTAGAAGATCACTGGGGCATGGAGAACCAGAAAACGCATTATAAATATATTGAATTTTTCCACAGAAGAATTCTGCCAGTTTATTGCAGCGGGTAAACGAGACAACTTGTGTGTTTGAGGGTGGAAGCTCTAGGAGATTCTTCGCTATGCGGAAAATTTCTCAGAGAGTGTTAGCTGCGGAATTAATTTTTTCTTCATAGTAAAATGCTTGCTTTTTTTATTTCAGTTTGGTAAAGTTTCATAGACTCTCTATATTTATGTTTACTCCATTATAATGTTTCCTCCATTTCCTCTCCAGTATTTTACAAATTTGATTTAGTGATCGAAGTTTAGGCGAATACCATGGTGATGTTCTCTCTCTCACCTTTTTGTGGCTAGATATAACAGCGATGACTGTGTCGAGTGAGGACTCTATCCAGTGAGTAAAACTTTTCGAGGTTAAGACAGGGCTGGGGTCTAACTTAGGCTTCGATTTTTCAAGAGCTGTGATCCAGGATTCTACAGAAAGTTTGGACCATGGACGGTCTCTCTTATTAATGGGATCAGTGGTGGTGGGTTGGGGTAGCGACTTCAGAAAGATAGGGATCAAAAAGTAATCAGACCAAGGCAGAGGAAGAGGGTCACCCACTGACAGCTCATTATTGTTGGTGAAAACAGGTTTAAGGTATGGCCTTTCTTATGTATAGGGCCTTTAACCTTTTGTTAAAGCTGAATGGTTAATAGGTCTTGGGAAGATTCAAGGCATCTTCATTTTTTGAATCATCAAAATGCAGATTGAAATCTCCAAAAAGAATGATATAAGGGGAAGAACTTGCTATAGTAGCCTTTATTTTAGAAAGAGAAGTAAGAAATTGTCCACAGGCACCCGGGCAGCGATAGATTAGAATCCCTGAGAAAGTAAGGGTGGCAGAGTGTAGAATAGAGAAGGATAGACTTTCATAACCCGAGATAAGATTAGGCTCGACACGACAATAGAATGTCCAAAGCCAGTACGTTTAATTTTATTTCAAAAATGCCTTCACTAAGAGTTTGTCTAGTCAGGGGTCTCCAACCTTTTCTCTAGTGAGAGCTAATTCTGATCAGTGAAAATCATCGTGAGCTACTATAGGCCAAGCAACTCGTGCATTTTTCTGAGAGACCACCCCCCCAAACCCAGCGTCATTGACTGTAAGCCTAGTATAGAGACTGGACCTGTGGTTCCTTACCAATGGCTTCCACCTTGAGGGCCGAGGGCCAGACACTGTCTGCTGGGCCAAAGATATGACTTCTTTACCAGTGCCAGACACTGCCTGAAGTGCCCGGTCCAGGATTGCTTATCTTTGGCTCGTACTAGTTGTAGGCCCCATGACCCGATGTCCTTGCTAGTGGCTCATACGTTACTGGGCCTGTGCCTATGGTTACATTGGCTCAGACCCCACAGTCCCTAGGCCTGTGGTTACTTGCCAGTGGCTGACACTGTCTCCAGTGTCTGGGGTCAGTGGCTCATTACTAGTACCTCACACCCTGCTGGGCCCGGGCCTGTGGTTACTTAATCAATCAATCAGCATTTGTATAGTGCAATACTGTCACCTTCAGGGGTATCTGGGCACTCTGGATGCAATGTCTCCGAAGAAGAGTTAGGGCTTGAGTATCTTTCTGAAGTCCGCCAGGGAGGGTGCTGGGGTAGTGCGGTTCGCTGGGTGGCAGGAGGAGGGGAATTGCATGAAGAGAGGGATAAGGGGCAGAAAAAGGCAAAATAAAGGTCAGATATTACCTACAAGAGGCAAAATAAAGGTCCGTAACGAGCAGAAAGGGGCAGAATGAAGGTCCTAAACGAGCAGAATAAGGCAGAATAAAGGTAATAAATTATCAGAAAGAGGCATAATAAGGTTAGAGAAGAGCAGAAAGAGGCAGAATAAGGGCCAGAAATAAGCAGGAAGAGGCAGAATAAAGGTCAGAAATGAGCAGAAAGAGGCAAAATAAAGGTCAGAAACTAGCAAAAAGAGGCAAAATAGAGGGCAGGAGCGAGTAGAAAAGAGGCAGAAAAACTAGCAGAAAATTAGCAAAAGAAAGGCAGAAAAACTAGCAGAAAAAGGCAAAAAGCGAACTGGGGAGGCAGAAAACTGAAGGCAGCAGAGGGTAGTATACTGTGGGCAAGCTGGACAGGAGACTGTAACAGGGGGACAGAGAACCAGCTAGTGGGTCAAAAGTTACAGGGACTCGGCCTGTGGTTATAGTGGCTGAGTCCCTGCATTCCCCAGGCCTGTGGTTCCCTATCAGTTTTTGACACTGTCTGCAGTGTCCTGGGCCTGTGGTTCCTTGCTAGTCCCTCACACCCTGCTGGGCTTGGGCCTGTGGGCCTTTACTGGTGCTTGACACTGCCTGATAAGCTCAGGTCTTCGTGTCACTTAATGGTGCTGGTCACTTGGTCCGCTGCGCCAGTGGAAATCTTTTCTGGCTAATGGGCTGCTAGGCTTCCGGGGCTGCCAAGCCCCGGGTCTTTGTTTAAGGGGCCTATGTACCTGTGTATCTCTCTTCTCAGCCCAGGAGCAGTCCTTCTAATCCACCCCCTCTGCCTCTCTGACCCCTCAGGCCTCAGCTAACCCCACAGCCACCTCCAGGATGCATGGGCCTCTGGTACAGGTGCCGTCCCCAACTCCTCACAAAAGTACACCAAGGTCCTGTGAGGCCCCAACTGCAGCACTGGGTGCGGTGCCTCTCACCTCCACTTGGCACCTCTCACACAGACTGGGCAGAGTGAGGTCTTCACCGGGAGGAAAAAGAGCCGGCAAGAGGAGGGGAGATGATGTGATGGGCCCGAGTTGTTCCAACAATCAGTACAAGAAGGTCGAGTGAGGGACAGGAATGGCATGTGGGGGTTGGAGGGAAGAGCCGGGGCGTTGTCACTTCAGAAAAGGGCAATATGGGCTGGTACACAAGGAGGGCTTAGGAGTAGGTAGGTGAGGGCCACAAGGGGCACCTGGAGCAGGGGTGAAGGGGGCATGGGGTGCTTGGAAGATACAATCATTTTTAGGTTAAGATTCCAGAGTCTTCACCTCACCTCAAATCAGGATTGTTCCATAGTTGTAAAAAAAAAAAAAGCAGGACTCAGAGTTTCTTGTTGACTGCAGATCCACTCAAAACACTTTTTGTAGCCTTGGCACTAGCTGCTGCTGGCAAGTGTAACAATAAATCATGTAAATAACTGGCCTCAATGCTGCTGATGTTTACAGCAGATTTATTTATTTATAAAGTTTTATACAGCGCGAACATGACCCACGAGGGAATCAGAGCACTTTACAATATACAGTTATTAAACATTAGATGGTTGAGGTAGTATACACACATTCAGTATTCGTCATTCAGTACAAAAGAGGTAGATAGTAGTATATGGGTAGCATAGGTGACTAGTAGTCATTGAAGAATGATCCACGAGGGGGATCAGAGTGCTTCACAATACACAGTTATTAAACATTAGGTGGTTGAGGCTGTATACATACATTCAGAATTCGCTATTCAATACAAAAGAGGTCAACAGTAGTATATGGATAGTATAGGTGACTGGTTGTCAACATAGAATTAAAGTCTTAGGATGTGAATAGGTTCATTAGAAGCATTTTTACTTCTTTTTTGAAGGAGGTAAATGAAGCGATTCCACGAACCACAAGAGGTAGGGCATTCCAAATCTTTGGTGCAATCCCTGAAAATGCTCTGCAATCAGTTCTTTCTATGGATGGATTGTGGTTTCAGAAGTAGTGAGCTCGAACTTCGCAATTGTCTGCATCCTCCCGATCGCTCAAGCTTTAGTGCTAAGTAACTGGGCGTATTGCTATGCAGGGCTTTATAGGTCATGCAGGCGATCTTTAGGTGTATTCTTGCCTCGTAGGGTAGCCAGTTCAGGACTTTCAAGGTCAGAGAAATGTGGTCATTTCTATTAGTTCCTGAGACCAGTCTGGCTGCAGCATTAAGCGATGCCCTCAGCGGGGCCAGCTTGTATTTGGGGAGACCGCATAGAGTGGTGCTTCCATAGTCCAATCTTGGTAACACTAGGGCTTGTACCACCATTTTGAAGTTGGTCGGTGGGAGGAAGGGTTTAAGTTTCCTTAGTATACTCATCTGGTGATCAGCTCCCTTGGTGGCATTATAGATTTGCGCCTGCATGTTTAGGTGTTTGTCTATGCTGACAACTAAGGATTTCGCGGAGTCAATGATGTGGGGAATACAATCAAAGGAAGTTAGATGTTTCAGCCATAAGTCTATCTTGGGTGTGTGATTGGGTGGGGAGATGAGAAGGAATTCAGTTTTTTTGGTGTTAAGCATGAGGTGGTTGCCAGTGAGCCAACTTTGAGTATTCTGTAGAATAGCGTTGAGGGAGATTAAGTCTTCTGGTGAGGAGATTTTCATATACAGTTGAGTGTTGTCCGCATACAGGTGATATAGAATGTTTGCAGTGTTCAATGCGTTTGCCAGGGGCTCCATCAGTAGATTAAAAAGAATGGGTAAGAGTGTTGAGCCCTGTGGGACCCCTATGGTGACCATGGAGGGTTGAGAGTGTGAAGGCTTCATCTTGATTCTTTGTGTTCTGTTATTTAGGAAGGAGGTGAACCATTGTAACACAGGGCCAGTAATGCGCATCCTTTGTTACAGTAGGGACAATAGGTTGTCATGCTCTACTGTATCGAAAGCGGAGGATAAATCAAGAAGTATCAATAGGCATGATTTGTTGTGGTCTAGCATTTTTAGCATGTCATCCATTATGTGGGTGAGTGCAGATTCCGTCCTGTGACCTTGAGGGAAGCCGGATTGGTGTTTGTCTAGGAGGTTGAAATTCTCAATGTGGTTACATAATTGTATTTGTACACTTTTTTCCAGCAATTTCGCCAAAGTGGGAATGTTGGACATAGGGCAGTTGTTGTTGAGATCTGAGGAGAGGGAGTCAGATTTCTTTAGTGTAGGTGTGACCTGCCCTACTTTAAGACAGTCCGGTATGGAGCCTTGTCTCAGAGAGGCATTTACAATCTTTGACCATAGGGGTAGAATAGAGGTTTTTTATCATTTTGAATAAAGGAGGTAAGGGATAAATGAGCCACTTCTGTCATCTACACTCTCTCAATAACCTCTGCCCCTCTAGTGCTGTTGTGAGACTTACAGATCTCATTCTGGTGAGCCTGACTGTCTCCTCCAGTCAGGTGTGGAGCTGATCAGTCTGGCACAGGGCTCATTAAGCCTTACCTGCTGCTCCGGGCCAATTAACTGGTGGCAGTCATAAAAAGGCAGGTGACTGGTTCCCGGTAGCAGATCAATACTGATTGTGCACCTCAATGCTTTCCTGCAACGGCCGCTCCACTCTGGCACACCTGCTGCTCCACACCAGTACTCATGGCACAGGACGAAAAGTGCAGTGCTAGGGTGTGAAAGGCAGGTGGCGCAGAAAAAGAGATGTGCAGGGAGGACCAGTGTATAACACACGAAACACAGGGGGTCTAACAGCCAAATTTGAGAGGCTACACTGTCGATACTGAGTCAACAAGATCTCAAAATATCTTTATCGCACACACATAACGTATTAATAAAGATAAAGAAGGAAAAAAGGCTAACACTACATGCATAGAGGAGACCGGTACATCATCGATTATTCGTAAAATGGCTGATTAATCCACAACAGATTGTAAAGGGTTTCCATCAAATTAGACTCAATGATCAGTCCTATCATTTGGCCAAACCCATGTGCAAATGAGACTCAGATGGGAGCTTGAGGTACCGACGGAAAGTGCGGGGCCTCTTAGTACCTGAGCAGTGTCCAGGTGAGGTGAGGTCTATTGCCCTACCACAAAGGAATTCACAGTAATCATTGTGAATCGGAGGGTTAATGTCCATGGTTGTTACAGGTTGTACCGTTTCAAACCAGTTTTATTATAATTTGTTTTTGGTGATGGTGGTGAATTCTATATTTCACTATTAGGAGTGCAACTATTATACGAGCAGAGGCCCTGACGAATGCCAAGGGATTAAATACCCGTTAGGCAGAAACATGTTGGCCCTTATGTAGACAGATAATTGTCACTGTCTTCTTTTGCACTGTTCTATTTTTTAATTAGGAGGCGTGTCCAGTCCGTAGAATAAAGTATTTAGAAGGAGGACATTCCATCCTATTTTAAATCACTTTTTTGTTCGTTGCACTATTTCTTCTTACTTTACCATCAAAAGATCAGTCATCATGGACGGTTTGTGTATTTGGTGGACCAAATCCTGATACAACAATAAGGTGCGGAGCTGAGTGTCCCACTGATCAGGGGACCGCCTCATTTGCACATGGGTTTGGCCAAATGATAGGACTGATCATTGAGTCTAATTTGATGGAAACCCTTTACAATCTGTTGTGGATTAATCAGCCATTTTACGAATAATCGATGATGTACCGGTCTCCTCTATGCATGTAGTGTTAGCCTTTTTTCCTTCTTTATCTTTATTAATATGTTATGTGTGTGCGATAAAGATATTTTGAGATCTTGTTGACTCAGGATCGACAGTGTAGCCTCTCAAATTTGGCTGTTAGACCCCCTGTGTTTCGTGTGTTATACATTCAGTTGGTGCTGGGGATAAAATCAGGTGTGGGTCTTTAAAAAATATATATCCCTTGGACCCTATTTAAAATGGTTTTGTTTAATCTGTTCAGGGAGGACCAGTGCCATCCTCTTCGGCCCGCCCCTACTAAGCTCAGTTAAGCCAATGCCTATCTGAGCAGCTGGTTTGGGTGAGGGCGAGCAACACCGCCTAAAAAAAAGTCTACATATTTTAACTATGGTATTGGCCTACTGAATTGAGAAGCTACCGACACGAGCTTCTGAGGGGGTCTCGGCGAGATAAGGGTAGCTCGCGATTGACCAGTGGGTGACCCCTGGTCTAATATGTAAGGACAGCATGTTCCAGAGCCATATTCACACAATGAAGAGTTCCCTCACTGAGGTATGCAGGAACATTTAAAAATGTAAATGTGATTCCACTATTCATAAATACTTACTTAAGCTAAAACAATGTTTTCAAAATTCTAAAGAATGAGGTGTGACTGACTTGCACAAGTCTTGGCCTGCTTTGTTGTAAAGTGTCTTCTGATCCCTGTGTCTTTGAACTGATACTACTGGATTTCCTACATGTATTTAATCTGTGCTGGGCAGAAAGAATGGTGCAGTTGTTGTAATATAACTTGCCTTAATAATTAGAATCAAGCCTCTGCGAAATTCTAATTATGCCAGAGTAGTCAGAGTAATTTGAGTAATTTAACTTTCATGTTTGATGCAAAATTACTGCACATGATGAGATTATGCCCATGCCCATAATTAAGAGTCATTTGGCACAAAAATCCTACCGCTGGAGCACAGGAACAAATAATTTAGAGAGTGCTAGAGGCTGCTGCTGTTTGTGCTCTCTTGCATTCATGAAGGGGCAGGGGCTACAATATTTGTATATGTTGGCCCACTTTGAAGTAGAAGAAGTTTCTAGGGGCTTCCACAACCAGAGGTACTTGGAGTTTCTTGCCTCCCTGCTCTGGCCCCAGATTGTCTGGGGTCACGAAAGACTAGTGCCAAACCCTTTGTGATGAGAAAATGTGGTAGGTGACAGCTTCAACCCCAATCAAGTCAGAGATGGCCCATTCTTCCAACACCTATTCAACACCTTTTCTCACTGTCTAGGAGCAATGCACAAAGACCAACTGCCAGCTACAAATTGCCATGTGACCCTGAATACAGGCTTCAGGAACCAAATGGTTAAAACAATAAAATGTCAACTTTCTAAAAATGGCATTATCAGAGGTGTGACTTAGAATCTGACTTTACCGTTGAAGAGGGTTTTAAATTACAATTCTTTGGTCACCAAACTCATCATTGCTAGCTGATCCACATTGAAAGTTACCTCTTATTTAATGTAACATGGGAACCCAATGTTATTCTATGGGAAAGGTAAGTTTCACAGTAGAAGAAAATTAATTTAGGAGTGTTTCACTGCAAGGACATGTAAAACTTAAAAATACATGTTCAACTTTTTAAGTACTCTGCATCCTGCCCTGTGGGCTGTGTAGGGCCTACCCTAGGGGTGATTAGTATATATTAAAAAGAAAGGGTTGGGCCTGGCAAGAGGTTTATCTTGCCAGGTCAAAATGGCAGTTTGACTGCATGCACAGGCTGCAATGTCAGGTCTGGAACATGTTTAAAAGGCTACTTAAGTGGGTGCAGGCCCACTAGTAGTCTATAATTTACAGGCCCTGGGCTCATATAGTACCACTTAAATAGAAACTTATAAGTAAATTAAATGTGCTAATTGGGTGTAAGCCAATTTTACCATGCTTATACTGGAGATCACAAGCACTTTAGCACTGGTCAGCAGTGGTAAAGTGTGCATAGTCTTAAGGCCAGCAAAAATGAAGTCAGCAGAAACAGGAGGATTGAAGGCAAAAAGCTGGGGGAAGACCACTCTAAGGAGGTCAGGTCTAACTGCATCCTCCCAGCTGAAAGCAGAGAGAACTACCCACCCTCATGGAAGTTCTTGTTGCTAAGTATGTAGAGGGGGATGGGCCACCTCAGCAGTTTGGGATCCCCCCCCCCTGATCTGCATTAGCCATCTGAGTGAACTGTGGTCTGTCTGAACCTGGAAGTGAGTCCCAAACAGGCATGGTCTCAACTTCTTCAGTGCTGAGACCACTGCAAATGCTTCCCTTTCTATTCCTCTGTTCCCTGGGAACTAACCTTCTGCTGATGAAGGCTACTGGTTGATCTAGGCCCATTTCATTCAGCTATGAGAGCACAGCCCCTATGCCGTGGTCTGAGTCATCTGTCTGCATGATACATTTCTGGAAGAAATCAGGGACCTTGATCATGGGTGCTGTACACATGGCTTCCTTCAGGGTATCAAACGTTTTCTAACACATTTGTGTCCAGATCGCCTACCTGGACTCTTTCTTTTCAGTCAGCTCTGTCAAGGGAGCAACAATGGTGCCATAACCCTTGACAAATTACCCGTAGTACCCGGTGAGGCTCAGTAAGGCCTTCACCTCTGTCTGGGTCTTGAAGCCAGAATATTTTGAATTTTATCCTGGAGGGGTTGTTCATTGTCCCCTCCAACTTGGTGACCCAAGTAGACCACAAAACCTCGCCCTATGGTAGTCTGGTCTGCACTCTACAGAGCCTGAAGCACTTCCCAGAGGTGGCAAAGGTCATCATCCCCACTAGAACTAAAGACTGCAATAGCATTTAGGTAGGTGGTAAAGAAGTTCTCCAATCTGGCCGCGACCTGATTGACCAACTTCTGGAATGTGGCAGGGGCATTTTTCTACCCAAAGGGCATCACCCAAAACAGGACGTGGTCCTCTAGGGTAAAGAACACAGGTCCCCTTGGTTAAGGTGATCTGCCAGTACCCAGACTTCAGGTCCAATTTGCTGAGGAACTTGGCAGCCCCCAACCGAGCAATGCGCTCATCAGCTTGGCGAATGGGGTGAGCGTCAGTGTTGGTAACTGAATTGAGCCCCCAGTAATAAATGCAGAACCGGAGTTCTGTGGTACTGCCTAGAGGGGCAGCCCTGGACCAGCACCACTGGGTTGGAGCAAGGCTACTTATGGGCTCAATGACCCACAGTTTCAGGATTTTGGAGGTTGCTCCCTTATGCTGGCTCTCACCAGCCTGTAGATCTTATTCTTGGCAGGCACGCTGTCCCCAGTGTCACTGTTATGGGTACACCATTTAGTGAGCCCTGGGGTTAGGGAGAAGAGAGAGGCAAACTGCCTCAACACTAGGCAACTGTCCCTCTGTTGATCTAGGTCCAGCTTAGGGTAGAGTTTAACACCCTGCACTGACCTAACCTGCTTATTGGAAGAAAGGAGATTGGGGAGAGTTTCCCTGTCCTCCTTCACTCCATCTTCCATGACCAGGAGCATGTTAACTCTGGACCTATCAAAGTGGGGGTTGAGGCGATTGATGTGCAGGACCCATAAAGGGTTCCTGGGGGTCTTGAGGGTCCACAAGCTTGTGTTCCTTCACTTTATAGACCCAGACCACTGGTCTTGTAGGGCACTGAACTCCACAAGCTCCATCACCCACACTTTCTGGCCAGGATGGAATTTGATCAGAAAGGCCTTCTGGTCATACCAGAGCTTCATGACCTCCTGGCTGGCTTCCAGATTATCTTTGGCATTCTTCCAGAAGCACTTCATCTGGGTTGCGGAGGACCAACTTTTTGCCGACCACATCATGAGGGGCTTTCTTGGGAGCTTGCTCCCAACCCTCCTATACTAGGCTGAGTGGTCTCCTAGCAGGGTGACTGTGCAGAAGTTCAAAGGGGCTGAAACCAATTCCCTTCTGCTGTACTTCTGTGTAAGCATGGTAAGAGGAGGTCCCACTTCTGCCTCAAGGGCTCTGTCAAACCCATGATTATGCCCTTGATGGTCTTATTGGACCTTTCAACAAGCTCTTTGGTCTGGGAATATAAGGGTATGGAGAAACTGTATGTTACTCCACACTCATCTGACATGAACTTGATGTACGCTGAAATTAAGTTGGTACCCCAGTTAAATATTACTTTCTTGGGGAACCCCACTCGGGTAAAGATACCCATCAGTGCCCTTGCCACCTCATAAAAAGGAAGTCAGTCACAGTCCTCAGGATAACTTCAGGGTGCAAGATGGCATGGTCCATCAAGACCAGGATAAACCAGTTGCCCAGTGCTTTTTTTTTCATTGGTTCCAGAGACCCAGCAATGTTGAAAGGGGGTGCCAACAACTGGAAGGGGAACCAGGGGAGTCTTGAATTTCCCTCCTGACTTCCCACATGCCTGTCATGTTGTACATGAACTGCAGAACACATCTGAGGCCATCTTCATCCAGGGCCAATAAACGTTGGTGAGAAGCATGCCAAAGGTCTTGCCTTGCCCCAAAACTCCTGCCAGGGAACATCATGAGCCAGTGCCAGTAGGAAGACCCTGTGGCACTGGGGGACTACCAACAAATGGGTTGCACCAGGCTCAGGAACCTTAGTCTTGCTGCACAGGAGACCATTCTCCCAGTAAATTAGGTGATTCCCAGAGGTGTCACCAGCTGCCTGGGCCACAGCCTGCTGCCATATGCCCTCCAGAGTAGGGTACTCCTTCTATGCTCCGCAGAACTCCTCTCTGGCGAGTCATCCTTCATTCTGCCAATTGGCTATTTCAAGTAGGTTTTCCAAAGTGGCAATGTCCTCTCCTGTAGTTTCCAGGGTGTAGCCCTCAGGCTCAGCCGCCTCTCTGACCATGGGAGTTTCTGGAGTGGGTTTCCTGCACGCCTGGCTCTTCCTCTTTTTGGAAAGTACCCGATCCATTCTTCCAGGCTCCAGGCCCTCCTGACCACCTCCTTGGCTGCCATTGGTCAGGCACACCCTCTCCGGCACATCCAACATCTCAAGGTGGTTCCTGAGCTCCACATCTTTCCAAATGGTTTGCTCCCAGTCATTACTGAGATGACGATCCACAGACATGGATGGACTCTCAGCTACCCTCAAGGAATCTGAGACCACCCCCCCCATTCAAAGGGAACCAGAGCCACTTGGTAGTGACACTCATGGTTGTCAGTTACTACAACCTAGTGGACTAAATTAGGGATTACCTAATCTAAGGACACCAGCCAACACCGGACGTTTGTCATGCTGGCTCCTTTGTCTCTCAGAGCTTAAACTCATTGCTCATTGATGGTGACACACTACCTGTACTTTTTAGTGTTGCTAGTCATGTGGTCCCTTGGCGCCATTTCTCCATCATCCAGGGACATTAAGATAACCTCTGCACTTCCCTCAATACTAACTGGGCAACCTCCTCCCCAAGTGCTACACTAGCCACTCTCAATGTCTGCCCACCAGTAGGGGGCTGTACTCTCTTGGGTCTCTTGGCATCACCCTTGAAGTGCCCAACCTGATAGCACTAATAGCATATTGGGGTGAACCTCCCTGGGAATTTATGGTCAGGGAACCGATTCTTCTTTTTCTCATGGGGGATTTGAAAATCCTGCCCCTTGGAACTATTTTAGGGACTTTTAGAGAACTCCTTGCTTTTATTTTTCTCTCCTGCTCTTTCCACTGATACGGACAATGCCACCCTTTGGGACCTTGATGCTAAACCAGCAGTCATCCTCTTTAGCAGGTTCACTGGGGTCAGTGATCATACTATCAATCAGGTATTGGCTTAACTCTGCAAACCTAAGACTAAGCATGTACTCTCTTGTCATCAAATTGTACAGCCCTTAGTAATCTTTCACTTTACCACCCTTCACCCACCCATCCAGTGCCTTGCAAAAGGAATCTGCACAATCCACCCAGGACTGACGGGACAGCTTCTGGCTGTCCCCAAACTTCTGCTTGTACTTTTCTGGGGTGAGGCCATACTCCCTGACAAGGGTGTCCTTCATTGGGGTTGGGAGTGCCTCATCCTATCCCTCTAACCATTCTTTTGACTCCATCCCTAGTGACATTGCCATTGATTTCTACACCCATACTCTTTCCTACTGTACCTGTCTGGTTAACATCTTCCTCAGCCAAGGCTCCCTTCTTGTTGCCCTTAAAACAGGACAGGTTGTTCTTAAAAAACCCTCAGCTGATGCGAAAGCCTCATCACTAACCTCCCTTTTCTTGCGAAAATCACAGAAAGATGTGTAGCGGATCAACTTTACCTACATATTAAGGATAATAATCTTCTTGACAATTTCCAGTCTGGTTTCATTCAAAACTGCAGCACTGAAACAGCCCTGCTGCAAGTGATCGGCGATGCGCTGCGTATACTCGATTCAGGGGAGTCTTGTCTTCTGATTCTTCTAGACCACTCTGCAGCCTTTGGCACTGTTAATCACAAAACTCTCCTTAACACTCTTCAACAGAGAATGGGTTTGGAAGGCACAGTGCTTGAATGTTTTGCCTCATTCCTCTCGGACAGATTCCAAATGATCAAAATAGCGAACAGTCTTTCGTCTTCATTGGCGGTAGGTCAAGGCATCCCCCAAGGATCTATCCTTGCACCCACTTTGTTCAATCTCTATTTGGAACCATTGGGAAATATCCTATGTAAATCTGGGATCCTTTACCATCTCTATGTGGATGACACTCAAATCTACTTAAAGGTGTCTTCCACACACGATATCTCAATCCTCAAATCTACTCTCAACTCTATTCAAAACTGGATTCTCTTTGCATGGTTTATGTGCTGAAAGGATAGGCATTACAAGCATAAATGTTCGATATCAGCTGTGAAAGTTCTATGAAGTCAAAAAAATTAACAAGGGTTTATAAAAGCCAAATGGAAATAGGTGACAATGTCTAAATCAAAGCCATCAAATGCATATGTCGAATAGAAAATTATACCTGGTCCCGTTAATTCACCGTGAGCTAGTTGTCAGATGTAAACTGTTTAACTGCTAATAATCATGGCTCTAGTCTGTGCTTGCATTTAACAAGTAATTGCGTGTTGTTCGTTGTGGCCCTCATGTTCTTCAGTTGCTGTAATTGAAGTAGCACTTCTAATAACAGTGATGTGTAAAAAGGAATGGTTGTTTGGAGTACATTGAGATGTCAGCCGTCTATAAATGGCATATGTTATTACTACTGAGACAGATAGACAAAATTGCGCGGCTACATATGGCTGCTCATAGAAAAGAAAGCACTGTTTTGCTAGTTTCAGATGATCATTTCAAAGAGGGAAAGGATTTGACTATCTTGGAAATGGGTGTCACCCAGGGCATATGATTTCTCCAAAGAGAGGCCTACAATTCAACGGGCATAGATTTGTGAGCATCTATGAGACTGGTTTCCATCTTTTTGTCCTTCCCTCCCTCCATCAGGTATGTGTATTGTTTAAGCGTGTTTTGTGTTCAGTGTGTACCTCTGCCTCTCTCTAAGTGGGTTGCTTGTGTTTTTTCTCTGTGTACATGTACTTCTTCACATGTGTGGTTACCGGCAGGCCTGATAACCTGTGTGATTGGGTGTCTGTATACATGTGTGCCTATATATTAGTTATTGCTCAGGTGCTATTATGTCTCCTAACTGCCAATTTACCGGGTAGCCTTATGGTGATGAAAGACAACATTTCTATAAAGGGATGCGACCCAAATGATATTTTGAGCACTCATGGCTTTACCTTAGAACCAGGGCATATCTTCCGAGGGGGCGGGGGGTTGAGTGTTACGCCCTCCCCTGATGAATGCATTTTCTAATAAATAGTTGGGTACAGGTGTTTTCAATCGGGTATTTTGAGATGCCAGTCGGATTTCACCAATAATTTTTACATACACACAGAAAAAAACATTCTCTCAAATCTCTGTTTTGAAAGTCCTGAAAATATTGGTTATTTTACAAAATAGTGTGTTTTCTCTCTTAGTACTGCTACCAATTCGCATTCCTCTCGTTTTCTACTGCCCTTTATGCCCCTCCCATGTACTCTGCTTGCCGTATAATGTATTTAAACATTATATGCCAGCCTGCTTGTCGGAAAATCTGAAGCTCACATTTCTCAATGTTATTGACCTAGCTACGCCCCTGGTAAGAGCTTACCTTAATGTTGGATAATCTGGATAAACTCAATAAATTGACAAAAAAATACACACAGGTGTTTTTTTTTTAATCTGGTCTTGAAGAAAGACGTTCCTTTCCACTTCTTTTATCTTAACATCCTGTACCAAAAAGCTTTAGAAGTTGGGTGTTATCTTTCGGGTGAACATGACACTTCAACATTAAATCACAGGGCCGGCTTTATCACTGGGGGCGCCCTGTGCGACAATGTTTGTTGGCACCCCCCCAATGACCACCTCCACCACAGATTCCCTCACTACCACCATTTGACAGTGCCCCTCAAGCCTCCATAACCACTGTCTCTTAGATTCCTTTCGTTTTATAGTGCCACTCACGCCAGTTTAAGATGCCAGAAAACGTTACATCACATACGCATTGCACAGAGACAATCAATCATCGCTGTGAAAATCAGTATATAGGAAATGTTACATAAAACAGAGGCCTACAAGGGGTAGGAGTCACATGTCATCCATAGTGGTAGGCAGTATACTTTAAGAGTCCTTGGACTGGAAAAGCACAAATTCAGAATTTAAAATTTAACACCGTAGGGGTTTTCTTTAATAATAAGAATTGATTTCTACCCAAATGAACCCCTTTTGCAATATTAGGACAAGAAAGTCTGGGCAAAAAATATATAGCTCTAATATTTTCCTTGCAGTTTGCATGCAGCTTTTGTTTGATGGCAGTTAATAGCTCACTGCTCTATATTAAGATGTTAACTTATAAACTGCAAGTAAGAAAAGGATCTCAGACAACACCGGTAACCATTGACCTATTTATTTGCACTTTGTGATGTTAGTGGGACACGTTCTTTGCAGCAGGAATGTTAACCCTCTGCCCTATGATCAGTCAAAACTTTCACAAGACAAAGCTCCGGATTCTCTCCACGAAGAACATTAATCACTGGAGTTGTCATTCTTAATGCGGGGACAAAGTACGCAGCATCAGGTGCTTTTAAAGCAATGAACATGGCGCCCCCACCCCAAATCAGCGCCCGGTGAGCTGGCACCAATCGCACCGCCCTAGAGCCGGCCCTTAAGCAGCAGCTTCTATTAACTGAGCAACCTCAAGAAAATTCACTCTTAATAAAACCTAGTGCACAAAGCGTCCATTCCATCAGCGGTGCCCCGAGGCAGAAACAAATCGCGCAGCAATAACCTCGCAATTGAAATGGGACGAGTCTCTGAGTTCAGGAAGACTGTGCAACAGTGTCTACCATTTTAGGTTTAACTCTTTTATTAGTTTTAATAGAAATAAGGTAACAACGACAGCCTCAGCAGCTTCCGCCTACATCCCTGCGGGCCGGCACATTACTGACTGGCATATCATCACTCTCACCAAGTCCCCTGGGTAGGTCAAGGTTAACACAGCATGTCGCCTACAACCCCTCAGGGCCGGCCGCGTCTCATACCATAGGAGTTTCAAAAGCTGCAACCAACATAGCGTGTATCTTGTGCTATCAGGCCCGCAGGGCACCCTTCAGGGAGGTGTCCAAACTTGGCGAACCAGGGCCCGGTCTCTGCCGCCGGCCCTTCGGCTACAGTTAGCCCCTCGGGACTGCCATCCGTCGTGATACTCAGAAACAAAACAAAATCCCGCCCCAACTCCCCCCTCCCCCTCCCCAGTCCAGTGCGTGCATCCCCTAATGACTGTCAGATTCTATTGCCTTTTCCAGGGGCCCTTCAAGGGGCGGAGTCCTCCTGTGTAGTGAGTCTCAGGAGTCGTAGGTAATTTGGGCACGCAGTTCTCTAAATTCTGTGGTCAACAGGGATCGGAAGGGCTGCCAGATGTCATTAAATGTCTCCGTGTCGCCTGCCACTGTCAACGACAATTTTTCCATGCCTAACACGTGCCACAATCTATGCAACCAGCCCGTGATCGTGGGGGGTGTGGGCGTACGCCAGTGCACTAGGATGTTTTGAATGGCGGACCCCAACGCTATGGCGATCTGCCTGCCTCTGCGGGATTTTAATGGGTACATTAAGTCGTTGGGGAGACCCAATAGGATATAGGCCGGAAAGCGCGGCAACTCAATCTTGAAATGGGAGTCTACCTCATCTATCACTTCCTTCCAGTAGGCGGCAAGCAGGGGGCAGTCCCACAGGATATGTGTCAGTGTTCCTGTCTGTCCACAGCCCCTCCAACAAGTGTCCTCCCTGCTGCTATCCATGGCGTGTATACGTGCTGGGGTGTAGTACCAGTATGTGGAAACTTTGGTGAAAGTTTCGGTGAGGCCCGTGTGATATGCCGAATGCCTAGCTCTGTAAGCTATCTGTCTCCATTCATCGTGACTCAGAGTCCTACCTAGCTCCCCCTCCCATCGTTCGCGTCCCGGATTATAAAAGTGCGAGGGGGGCACCTGGAGGAATCCGTATAGGTCGCTGATGAGTTTAGCGTCGGACGTCTGCGTTAACAGCCAGCGTTCGTAAGGGAGGAGTCGTCTGTCTGCCGCCTCGCGCACCTGTGGGTGCAACGCCCAGTGGCGAACCTGCAGGTACCGTAATCTCTCGGTCTCTGATAATGCATACTCTTGTCTGAGGTCCGCGAAGGGGATAATCCCTTCCGCATTGTAGAGATGGCATAGAGCCCTACACCCCGCCTCACGCCAGCGCACGAACGCGCCCCTCTCCATCCCCGGAGCGAAATCCGGGTTATCCGTCAAGGGCGTTAACAGGGAGGGAAACGTGGTCAGCCCGTGTGTGAGATTTGTAGCATCCCAGACCTGGAGCTGCACTCTGGTGATAAAAGAGGCATATAAGTTAGCGGGTCGGTGAGCTCTGCGTAAAAATGGTACCTCCTGTAGAGGCCTCCCCGCCACCGCCTGATCCTGGAAGAGCCAATGTTTGTCCGACTCCCACCTGCTCCACTCCACCATGTAACGCAACTGTGCTGCGTAAAAGTATTTACGTAGGTCCGGGATGCCTAGTCCCCCGGTCTCCGGCGTTAGCAGTGAAAGTGCTCTCCTCATTCTAGGTTTCTTGCCCTGCCAGATGAAGCGCCCCAGCTCCGACTGCATCTGCCGGAGCCAGCCCCACCGGTGGGCGCAGCGGGAGTGCCCGAAACAGATATAGGATCTGGGGCAGGATTGTCATCTTAACTGCTGCCACTCTACCTAATAACGAAAGAGTGCCTCGGTCCCAACGCGTCAGTTCCTCCCATATTTTCCGGCCCAGGGCGGTGTAGTTGGCCAGCACCATTGCCGGTAGGGTTGGAGCCAGGAGGACCCCTAAATAGAGCACTGGCTCCCGAGACCAGACTATTGGGACCCGATGCCATTTTAGGATTAGATGGTGTCGGTCCCTTGTAGTCCTTGGATCTCGTGACGGGTGAGAGTCCTCAGTGCTCAAGGTCAGTGGCTTTACACCCAGGGTGGATTAACTTAGAAGATGGAGGGGGTGTGGTTGGTTGAACCATAGTCTGGCCGAAAAGGATAACAGTTAAGCTCTTCTCAACTCACTAGCCCATAGATGAATTAGGTACTGTTCCTTTTCAGCAAAGGCGGGACGGATGATGAACAAGAAAATACAAATCAGTGCAGGGAAGGTCTGGGCAGAATCACCACTAAGCTCATTAGCTCCTAAAGCTGTCTATTTGTTAGCAGCCATCCTTCAATCTCTTGCAGTGTGTATGGAGGGCTTCCAGGAGCTGTGTGTCCATTAATGGACTGCTTGAGAAGGCTGTGGGCTTCGGCACAAGTAATGCTATCAGGAGGGCCGCTAGGCCTGTTCCTCGTCAAGAGTCAGACGTAATAGATGCTCCACAGAAACTGGGTCCACGCAGGGCTCAGCAGCAGAAAGCGTTCTTCAGGAATTAGAGAAGCTGAAGGAGATGCAAGCATTTACAAGCCCTGGCAGTATGGAGGAGCCCACTGACTGTCCGAGTCGGTGCACCCTTAGCGTTAAAAAAACAGTACAGGTTGGAGAAAAGTTCCCCTCCTCAGAGGGTGTTAAGGGTTCCTCTTTCCAGACCGCATTGTGGTTGTCTCTTCCTCTGATAAATGTTGTTGAGAAGTTGAAGCCTGGCCGGTTTTACAGTATTATCCATCAAAAATACCCAGACTGTGCATGTTGATGTTTCTTGTACAAGGCACAGGGTTCTTGCTTCATTTACGTCCTCTCATTTGAGCAGATCACCAACAAAGATCATTCTCCTAGTGTCCCTGAGGTGACCCTCATACAGCATGTGGGATTTTGCCGAAACACCAGAGAAACTGTTCTCAAGTACACAGCCCAATTTGCTATTAAATTAGCCGCTCTAGCTTTTCCCCATCCTTATCACCCTGCAGGGGTTGATTGTGGCTCAGAGTTGTTTCCACAGACACTACACCATACTCAATTAGTACAGTTGCTCAATAAACTTTGCCGCTTGACCTTGTAGCAAACCCATTTTGTGGCAGAAGGCAGCAATCTCTATGTTGTACTTGTAAAATGATCTGTGTCTGTCTTCTACTCCCTACAACTTTGGCAGCGGAGCGCAGGCGCTGCGGTAGACATCAGCCTATAAAGATCCTTTCAGACTAGCACTCGGCGTGTGAGTTGGAGTACTCACCGGCACTCATATGTAGGTCTTTGTGTTAATATTGAGTTTGCTTGCTTGCTTTAAACCTTATGTTTATTGTGTTCTGCACGAAGGCGAGGTGTCTTCATCTCTCTTGCAGATCTGTCTAGTCGGTCCAGCCGCATTCTCACAGTAGCCAGTAGTCTGGAAGTAAAGGACAGTTGCCCACTTAGGAATTCTTTGCATGTTTTCTGATACTTAGAGAGGTAACACTGCAACTGATAAATACTGTTTCCACTGCTTGCAGTATTTACCTGTGCGGTAATATAGGATCACATGGTAATACCACATTACCCATCTTACTTGGAGGAACCTTCATTTCAGCCACATGACTGCGGGGTCCTTAAATACTCATGTGTTCGACTGATCATGCCTGGCACTCTCACCCCTGAGGGAAGCGCACGTTTGTCTCGTCCCATACCTCTATCCCCTTTTTACATGATCACTGAGTGGGGAGATAATTCCTTTGGCACTGCATCTTAGAGGGAAAGCACAAAAGCATTTTGAAAAAAGACCCATAGTGCATTTTACACCTTTGAAATGTTGGAAGCAGTCTTCTCACTGCTTTCTCAGAGGGGCATATTGGTGCCTGCCTGCCTGCCAGTTCAGTTTTGGTGTGAAAATTACCTACATGTAAGTGTGTCTTGCTTCAGTTCCACACGCCCAAAATGTCCGAATATTTTTGAAGAGTTCATTCCGATTCCAAGGTTGAAATGTGACTGGGCGAGTGAGTGAATGAGTGCTTGGACAACTTTGTAACTGCCTTACTTTGCGACTGAGTGAGAATGTAGGCTTCTGTGGTACACACCCCTGACCTACCACCCTCTAGGCGCCTGCATACTATAAACATGACACGGGTAGACATTTTTACAAGTTTCACACAGCAAACATTGAAGCACCCTAACAGAAGATGTGGCGTTACAGCCAGAGCTGCCGAATGAGATACTGGGGAACCAGGCTCCAGTCTCAACGTCGACTCGACATCCTGTGATTCTGGGCAAATATCCAATCTCCTCGTGCCTAAAAATATACAATGAATGCGTCCTTGTGTAACTCCTGTAGAGCGCTCTGATACCCTAGGGTCGATTACGCGCAATACAAAACTGCAAACAAATGAAAAGATTATGAATCCACATTCCAGTGTGCTAATAAGCTGTGATCTCACACAAAAAATCTTCGTGCTTGTGTTATCTATGTGGAAGATGATAATGATGCCCGGGGACTGAGTGCTGCGGTGACTAGTGGGGTCCACCGGGTCCGAGCACCAGCTGCAGCCAGCAGAGGGGCTCGTATTGTCTTGTGGGCAGTGGCAGGGAAGCAGATGGCAGTGTCTGCGGGTTATTTTTACACTTCATTTGCCCTCTCCGGGACATTATATGGTAACTAAAAACTAATGATCCGTATGCAGAATTACTCTCTCCGGGAGCCGGTTTAAAGAGCCCGCGACTCTGCGCGGATAGTGCTGCTGACAGCTGCCGAGACCGTCCCTTTGGAGAACGGACATGAAAGAGGGGAAGTCTGGCGCGGAATAATGAGGGATCACGTGGTCTGCGTGGCCTTTGATTTACTTTCTCTCGTGGGTTCCTTTCAGATTCCCTAATCCCCGAGCTTCAAGTCCTTGTCGGATGTGGACATGGCCTCCCGGAAATCACAGCAGAGACGCACCCAATAAAAGCACGCAATGCAGGGACTTCATGTTTGCTTCTGTTAATAACATTTCACGCCTTTCCATCATGTTTTTTAAGCTCTGTTTACAACAAATTTCACAATTATTCGATTTAAGATACACAATATACCAGCCCCGGAAGGATGAAAGATCGAGTTTGCCTTTCGAAGATTCAAAGTCCTGACATTCTGATTACTCACTCACTAGGGCCAGATGTACGACCATTCCATTTTGCGCGTCGCACATTGCGATGTTTTGCAACTCACAATTTGTGACACGCAAAATGGAATGTACAACAGTGTCTGAGACACTGTTTATGATTTCCAAATGGGTCGCAAATTACCTGCCTCATTAATATTCATGCGGCAGGTTGCAACTTCCGACCCATTGGGAATGGCCAGAACTCACAGGGATGGTGGCCTGCTGGAGTCAGCATACCACCATGTCTGTGACTTCGTTTTCAATAAAGTAGTTTTTTTTAAAATAGCTTTTTTTAAAGAGTAGGCAGTGGTCCATACCTGCTCTTAAAAAAATATTTCCGCTGCCCAACACAAAAGGGAAGGGGACCACTTCCTGTTTAAGTAGGTGGTAACATGGATTGTTTTGCGACCGCTTCTGCGGTCACAAAACAATCGTGCATACTAAGGGTGGGCGTAGTGGGGCTACGTGAAGCAGCACGTAGTGTGCCCGAATCTACGCACAATACGAGCTTCGCGTAGCCCCACTACGCGCCACCCGCCACCCACCCTACTTTTAAAAGATAAAATTAATTTGTAATAAAGCAAATTAAAGGCACTTACCTGACGCGCGGCGTCTCCCGGGGCTCCCTCTTCCTGGTTTTCAATTTTCCTGACAAATGCCCATGCGCTGACGCCCGCGCATGCGCATTTCTTGCGAGAAATGATCATGCGCGGGCGTCCGCGCATGCGCATTTGTCAGGAAAATTGAAAACCAGGAAGAGGGAGCCCCGGGAGACGCCGCGCGTCAGGTAAGTGCCTTTAATTTGCTTTATTACAAATTTATTTTAGCTTTTAAATGTAGGGCTGGCGGGAGGCGGGTGGTGGGCGGCAGGCAGCTACGCTTCGCCCTCGCGTGTGCGTAGGCACTGCCTGCTTCGCCTACTTCAAAAACTGCGAAGCAGGCAGCGCTACGTACACTACGTGGGCGAAGCGTAGTGTCGCGCCCAGGGTTAGTGCATACCAGTATGACTCGCTATTAGGAAGGGAAGCCCTTGGCATGCCCCTTCCTAATAGCGACTCGCAAACCCTATTTTGCCAGTCAGTAATAGGTTACCAACTCGCAAAATAGGATTTGGATATATCACACTCCTTTTTAGCAGTCGTAGATGGGCCGATGTCCGTTGAAAAGGGTCGTACACCTGGCCCTCAGTGAATATATTTCATTCAGATTCATTGTATTCAGGTATAACAGATATCCTGCAATGCTGGCATGGAGCTGGCTCTCCTGGATCTACACTGGACACACCTGCCTTAACCTATAATCAACCTTGCCAGTGATCTCAAGTATTCCAAGTTCGAGTTTGAATAGCTGATTCAGTCCCGGTTTTTAGGTCGAGCCTAGCGGCAGAGTGCATGCGCTGCTCGCTCTGTGAGGCATGCTGTAATGGAGTATGCACTGGAAGCCCCGCCCACTCTCCGCCCATATTTGTCTGTGGGTTGTGTCATTGACTTTCGTAAATGCCGGCTTCTGATTCGCAAATAGGCTGGTTAGTCCCTCCTTAGTACCACCTTGTCTTCATTTATACCCTTCCATGGCGACTGGCCCTTTTACTTGGCTTGTGGCACAGTCTCTGTTTTAAGTCAGTGAGCACTATTGTGTTTATTAACTAACTAATAGTAACAATGGCGGCTGCTTCTTGCATTTGCAGTGCGCCCACACAGGACTATGGAGGCCGCTTTTCACATCGAGCACTATGCCACTCTAACTTTAAAAGTTGCACAATGGCAATGCTTTTTTTGTATTTTATTACAATTGAAATGAACGTGGCGTCTGCTTCAGGGACACCGGGCTTTCTCTCAGCTTTTATTTAAAAGAAAGAAAAAATGTGCATGCTGAGCGCAGCGCTCACTTTAGAGACACCAAGCTCAGTTTATTTATTATTATTAGTTTTTTTACTTTAATGTTGAGCGCAGCGCCCACTGCGCTCTGTTTCATTTTCTTTTTAAAAACTTTAATAGTGAGCGCGGTGCCTGCTTCAGGGACACCATGCTCTGCGATACAATAGGTCTCATTTTTGCGAAAGTTTGACCTATTGGTATTGTAAATGACAGTGCCTTTTAATATAATAAAAGGCATTGCCATTTACAATGCCAATATGTTAAAATCTCGCAATTCGAGACCTATTGCATTGCAAATGTTTGTTTCTTCTACTTGTAGTCCTGAAATGAACAAGTCTACAAGTGCTAGAATGGAATGAAAACCCTTGACTAGATGAATTAGTCACTCATGAACTGGCAGGTTTGAGAGGTGCCTTGTAAGTTTACCCCTCTGAGATCTTTTATGACATTTTCTCCATTACAAAGCAGCACTGTTAAATGTTTGTGAAGTAATGAAGGCTCTTAAAGTAGTTCCTAGAGAAGGGTTGTTAGAAATGGGGGTCTCTAGTTGGCAGGTTGTTACCCGGTCCATGTATGGACCCTTCTTCCTAGTCAGGATAAGGGGGATACACTTCTTAAATAACCCCTGCTCACCCACTTGGCACGAGCAGTCAGGCTTATCTCAAAGGCAGTGTGTAAAGCATCTGCACATAACATACAGTAAAACAGTGAAAACACTACAAAAGACACCACACCAGTTGTAGAAAAATATACAATATTTTATCTGTGCAACACAAGACCACAAATGATATAAATCCACCATACAGTTCTTATAAATATCAATAAGCAAAAATTGCCTTAACATACAGTTTCTTGAAGTCGATAGCTCCATCAAGGGCTATCACAGAGTCATGAACGACAAATCCAAACAGTTCTGTCGGACGGCGGCGGCGGCACGGTCCAGCTACCATGTCAGGAAGACCCACAAAACAGTATCTTGAGGAATGTAGGGTGTTGGATACCTCGTAGTGAGCTCTGAGGAGCCAGCTTCAGCAGGTGTCAGTTCCAGAGGTCAGTGCAGGAGTCATCGGGCCCTTGAAGTCACAAGGGTTGCAGGCCGAACTCCGTGCGGTTGAAGTCAGGAGCACTGGCTTCGGGGTTGCGGTGTGAAGTGCAGCGATGGGTTGTGCGGGGCCCTCAGTTCGGGGTGCAGGCAGGGGCTCGGTCATGGGTGTCCAGTGGCATCGGTGAGGCCAGGGATGTGGTGCGAAGTTATGCGGTAATCGTTGTGGTGCTGGCAGGTCACGGTGCAAGCAACGTCGGCGCCGATGCTGAAGTGCTGTTGTCAGCTGACGAATCGGAGTCGGAGTCGATGGCGCTGGCGTCGGTAGGCCAAGGTTGCGGTGTGCGATGGGATGGTGCGTGAAGTAACATACAAGCCCTCAAACCATGGTGCAAGCAGCAGCGTTGATGTCGGCGTGGGGTGGTGTCATCTGGGATACCAGTGCGGCGGTGTGAAGGGAGGCGATGCAAAGTGCGGTGCCTACAGATCGCGGTGCAAGAATTGGCTCAGCGGCGGGCGGCGTTGTTGGTGAAACAAGGGTTGCAGTGCAAAATGCGGCAGTGCCCTCTATGGTGCCTTCAAGACAAGGAGCCGGCAGCGGCGTATTTGACTGCGTCGGGTTGCTTTTTCTTCTGTTGCAGCACAAAACACACAGTTCCAAGTGCTCTTGGCAGATGAACTTGAAGTCTTTGCTGTTCCTGAAACTACTTGAACAGTGGACAAGCTCTACATCAAGTCCGTGGAGAAACTCAAACAAAGAAGTTGCAGAACGTTCAGTCCAGTCCTTTCTCTGCCCAAGACAGAAGCAGCTATGGCACGCCAACACAACAAAGTGGTAGTTCCTCCTCTCATCTTCCCCAGACCCTCTTCTTGGCAGGTTCTTTGATCCAAAAGAGTTCTAAAGTCCTGGGGTCAGGGCTCCAATATTTATGCCACATTTTCTCTTTGTGGCAAGGGTCTCTGAGCCTAGTCCAAACCAGTTCTGCCTTCTCTGGCCCAGCTTCACTACAGGAGGTGGACACAGCATTGTGCAGAGGAGACACCACCTATTCAGGTGCTAGTGCAAACTCCTCCCACTACTCTAAATGCAGATCAGGCCTATTCAGCCCTACTATGAATCACCCAGGAAAGGCAGGACACACCTCAACCCCCATTGTGACTGTCTACAGTAAATGCACATCCCCAGCCCCTGTCACTCCAAAACCAGACAGTCAATACACAAACCAGTAAAGGCTCACAGAATGGTTAGGCAAGAAAATACCCACTTTCTAACAGTGGTATTTTCAAACACATAACATAAAAATCATCTTTACTAAAATATGTATTTTTAAATCCTTAGTTCAGGCATACTAAACTCTATTTCTCTATCTTGTCCCACTGGAAAGTTAGGCTTGTAAGATATTACAAAGCAACTCCCATGTTAGACCATGGGACAGATAGCCTGTCAATAGTTAAAAACGAATTTGGCAGTATTTCACTATCAGGACATTTCACACATGCAAGGACATGTTCTACCTTTCACATACACTGCATCCTGCCTATGGGGGCATCTTGGGCCTACCTGAGGGGTGCCTTACATGTAAGAAAAGGGATGGTTAGGGCCTGGCAAGTGGGGGCACTTGCCAGGTCAACATTGCAGTAAAAACTGTGTGCAGACACTGCAGTGGCAGGTCTGAGACTCCTTTGAAAGGCTTCTTATGTGGGGGACACAATCGGTGCTGCAGGCCCACTAGCAGCATTTGATTTACATGCCCTGAGCACACACAGTGAACCATACTAGGAACTGAGTAGTAAATTGAGTAAGCTAAACATGGAAACACCAATCCACAATTTACAGCAGGAACACTTGCACCTTAACACTGAACAACAGTGAGAAAGTGTGCAGAGGCACAAACCCAGAAAAACGAAGTCCAACATACCACTGAAAACAGGAGGCCAGAAGCAAAAAAACAGGGGAAACATGCCAAAAGATGCCAGGTCTAACAAAGGTTAATAAAGGGTTTCTTGCTGGCGGGACCCATAATTACAGATCAGTGCATTCTGGGAGCTGTAGATCTGGTTCACTTAGACAGATCCAAACACGTGATAGCAATCAGTTGCGATATGAAAGTCCAGTACTGGAAAAGGGGTGTCCTGGTGACTTGGACTCTTTTGGGCATTGTGACGTGGATTTATTTGGTGACACTATTGTTGTATATGGCTTCTACAGATTCTAAGGGACCTGTGTCATGCGTGACCGCTCCAACAAGTCCTTATATTTTAGCAATAAACACAATAAGTGCTAGTATTTCTGAATCCATAATTAAAATGGTAAAACACAAAATCACAATTTTCAGAATTGGAGCATTCAAATGTTTCGGTTCACATGTAACTCATCCAGTCCATGTTTTTTGTTTATATTCTTGTACTTGCAGTCCTGAAGCTATAATATATAAACGGTAATACAAGTGCCACAATGCAAACCATGGATGAACTTGGGCATGACATCTGAAAACCAGAGAACTCCTGACGTGTAGCAACTAGACTCCTAGAGTTTTGTAATCAAACCCAGTGTATCAGATAGGTTTGAATTCAAGTATACCTGTCCAGCAGGTGAAAATACGGGGATTTTGAGAGGTTAAATTTCCACTAAGAATATTGGACTTGTTGTGCAAATGAAAGCTTTTGGATGGTCAAATAAAAATTCAAAGTAATAGTATTAGACTCAATTAGCCGTCATTGACTATGTCCATGATACAAGTGAACTTAACTAGGATTTTCTAGATAGAAGTTCATAAAATGTTCAAACACTCATTTGTCAGCAACTAGAATCCATGTGCCTGATTTATATTTCAGTGGTCGGTTACTCTGTGACAACGGTGATAATGAAATTTAGATTTCAGCAGACGGGATATCCATCACCGTGGTCATGGTGTAATTCTTCTCCCGAAATATAAATCAGGCCCCATGTCTTCACTGTGAAGTAGCCGCATGTTATTAGGGTGTGTCATACCCGTTCTCGGAGCCCTGCGTACCTGGACAGGTAAGCAATCCTTGTAGCAAGTACTGTTGTTGTCTTTAGAATACAGAAAAGTTGTCTTTGTTTCGTGCTTGGTGATGCCAAAACTTCTGGTTTCCAAGTCAGGTTTAAAGTAGAGGTGTGTAAAATTCACATAATTTTCTTTCATGTAATTACGCGTAATTTTGGGAAAATTATGTGATACTAGGCAGGTGGCATTTATCACTATATTTTAGTATGAAACGTGCCTTTGCCTCCATTTTCTGTTTTGATTTTGACGCAAATGTGGAATAACTACAAAGCATTGTGTAATTTTGGGATTTTTTGCATGATGTAAGATAGCTGCCAGGACTGTCAATGTAGTGTTGAAAGACAATGGAGCAGAGTATTGTCTTCACACAGATGAGGGATTACTAGGCTTTGCGTCGTTCTGTAATAGAATAGCTGGTACCAGCAGTTTGGGCTCACTTAGGGATGCATTCTTTGAAAGAAAAGTCAACGCTGAGTGTGAATCTAAGTGATTTTGTACTGGGTGTCGGTTAAGGGATAAAGGGCCATATGTATCAAGCCTTTTTCCCATTTGCAAACAGGCAGATTCTCAGAATCGGCCCGTTTGCGAATTGGAAAAAGCTTTTTTGGGATGCAACATCCCACAAGGCCATTGCAAAATAGAGAATTGCAAAATTTGCAATTCTCTATTTTGTGAATGCAATTAAGCAATTGCAAATTGCGATTCCTTAAATGCAATTCGGGAAGCACCAGAAATTTGCTATTTGGCCTTAAGGAATTGCATATTTCCACCAACTTCAAGTTGGTGGTAGTTTGCGATTTTCTTTGAAAAAGCACTTTTTTGATTTTTTTAAAGTGACATGTGTCGCACAAACATGCCCTTGGGGCATGTATGTGCGCAAAATGTGCACACATGCATATTTCAGGGGTGCAACAGGGTGTCCTTTTGGCACCCTTGAAATTGCATTCTCAATTTGCGATTGTCTAATTGGTAATCGCAAATTGAGAATGTCTTCCCATCTATTCCTATGGGCCTCCTAGCCCGTAGGAATGAATGGGTAGGTATTCCTTATATGCGAATCTCAATTTGCGGTTCGCGAATCTCAATTTGCGATTCGCAAATAAGGAATATGTAGGATTCGCAAACATTTTTAGCAAATCCTACATACATTGCATTTTGCGATTCGCTAATTGCGATTCGCTAAAAATCGCAATTTGAGAATAGCAAAACTCTTTTTTTGATACATATGGCCCAAAGTCTTCTATGGTCATGTCAGTTAGCCTGGTTTGAATATATGGTGCTGTTGGTGAATAGGAGAAATTCACTCTCTAGGTCCTTGAAGAAGGGGCCTGACATCCAATTGTGCATTAGTTTGAGGCAGATTTTGGGTCAGTGAATTTCGTGAACTCAGGAGGTTTTGAGGTACAGGTGTCTGGTCCATGCTTTGATGCATTTTGCGGTCATTGTGAGAAAATATGTACATCCAGGGCTTCCTTGCAGAAGATGCAGATATTGGGCAAGAGGTTGGTTGTTGGTGAGATCAGAGGTGAACCATTTGAGGAAAGCATCGGGATAACCCATGCATGTTTCCAGTTTGTGGATCTGTGTGTATTGCTCACTGAGTCGCAGCCTTCAGAATCCGAAGACAGAATATATTGAGCAATGAATACATAACCCCTGCACATGATCCCCATGGACCACGCATTTAACGTGAACCTTTTTCATGCAGCCCTGGGCACAGACTGTCTCGAGCCTACGAAGCACTTTGTGTCAGCTTCTCCTCCTGATTAGCATTTTAAGTCCGCCCGTAGCACAGAGAGGCTTCACTTAACCACTAGACCTGTCAGGATGAATCAGAGCGTACAGCAGAGACCGCTGTTTTCTGCAGAAGCAGCCCTGCCTTCCGATTTAAATTAGCTTATTTAATACAGCAGCAGCTGGGGTTAATAAGATTGATCTCAGCCCATCTGCAGTGTTTGTAGCAAGCTTCAGCTGGGCGAAATGTGAGCTGGAACAGAGCAGCTGAGTCACGGCGAGCCTCGTCCAATATTGTGAACTCCGGCACGCGCAAGAACCAGTCCCGCTTCTGCGAAATATCTATTGTTTAATGTAGCGCCCAGTCCTCCAAAGCCGGCTTCAGAGCACTGAACCGAACTGCCGGAAATGGCATTGTGGGGACACAGTTTTGTGGCAGGTACAACAGAGATAATGAAGTGGTAGCAGGTCTGCAGTGAGCAGAGCGGGACTGCATCAAAAGCGTGAGACAAAGATTTTTTTATTTTTTATTTATTTTTTACAGTTTTTTATATAGCGCGAACTTGACCCGAATCGGGTATCAGAGCGCTGTACATAGAACAAGTTGCATTACATTAATTTGTGTTAGGCACGGGCAAGATTAAGTGATTTGCCCAGAATCCCAGGATGTTCAGCGTCATTGCCGAGACTCGAACCCAGTTCTCCAGATTCGAGGTCGACCTCTAGCCGTTAGGCCAACTCCACATTAAGAGTCAAATTCGTTTTCATTTGTCAGTGAAAAGTGACTGAGGATCGAAGCACTTCATTCAGAACTAAAACACAATTCAAAGATGTATGTTGTACAGTGTCTAGGCCTGGGCGAAGCACTACGCTACGCTCGCGTAGTTTGCGAAGTTCGCGCTACTTCGCATTACGCGAACTGCACGTAGCACAGTGCGAACACGCGTAGCGTAGTGTTGCGTAGTGCTGCGGTCATTTTTTGCTTGCTCGCGGTCCTCAACGTCAAGTTGGCGACCGCGAGCAAGCAAAATGACATCCCGGCGAGACTTTTTCCTTGTTCGCGATCGCGAGCATGGAAAATAAACCTACCGGCGAGATTCCCAACGCGAGGAGGTCAGGTTTCTCATTGCGAGGGGTCGCGTATGCTCGCGACCGCTCGCGATGAGAAACTACCAGTTCGCGTTGAGAAAGCTGCCGCTCGAGTAAAAATCTACTCGAGCAGCAGAAAACTACAGCTCGCACTGTGCAAGATGCCATTTTCAATGATTGCACAGTGCCGGTTGCTTGTTCGCACTGTGCAATCATTGAAAACAACATCTTGCACAGTGCGAACATGTTACTACGCAGTTCGCGAAGTGCTACGCGTAGCTTGCGTAGTGCGAACTTCACTTTGCGTAGCTTCGCGAAGTGCTACTTCGCGAACTACGCCCACCCTCATCACAAGTCACATTTTGTTGTATTTGATGGATTGCTGAGGGCCTGAAATAATAGGACAGGTGCTAGAAATGGAGACTGAAGGAGATGTGGGTTGCATTTATGAAAGAGGTGGTGAAAAAGCAGCACATCTGGCATGCCAGGGATCAAACACCAAAACGAATATATGTCGAAAGCGGCATTGGAAAACATGCGTGGGCCGTAGCTCATACATGGGGACTGCAAGTGAAATATAAGATACAGGGCAGAATCACAAAACATTTTGGGCTGACACTACTTTATGCCGTTGGTGGCAAGTTAAGGCAGTGCTTAGTGTGAGAAGGTGGCCTGATATTTGCTGTCCACTAGTTCTAGTGGGCACCTTGTATCAGTCCAAACAACCCCTTATGGTGAATGGTTAAAGACAACCTTTATTGAAAGCTATCCTTGTGGTGGCTATGGAGAGCAGCCTTCAGGCTAAGTCTTGAAGGAATGTAAAGCAGCTTGTTTTACCAGTCTATAATCTCTTGAATGTTCAAATGAAAGGACAACCACACCAGGTATATATTCAAAATATATGTATTTAGGATAAAACACACCCCTCTAGTCTCTTTATGAGACTGGAGTTTGAAGTACTTAAGTTACAAGTTAGCAATCAACAGTAATAGCACAAGTACACGTTTGGGCCCTAGGGACGTACCAAACCATATACCAAAAAAATGGTATAAGAACCACGACTGAACTAGACACAAGGCCTAGAGCCTGTAGAATCACTGGGACCCAAAGGAACCCCCCAAAGTAGTGACGCAGGGGACCCACGGTGACTGTATGCACAACCGCGGGTTCCCGTTGGCTTCTATGGGCAATGTCGGGGTTGGAAATTTAAATATAAGGGACACTAAGATTTGAGTCAGGACCAAACCCTTTTGGACTTAAGAAGTTCTAGGGCTAGCACCCATGGGAGCACCGGAGTACTCGAGTTACCTCACCCAGGGAAGCCGGGTGCATAGGTGTCTTTTGGTGTCGGGTCGCGTCGTCGATTGCAATGGAAGCCTGCAAAGAACTGCTGCTGCCGTGAAGAGAAGTGTCCGAAAAGATCCAAGCCTGGATCTAGGATGTAAGGAACCTGAAAGCAGAGGGGACAGAGTCTGGGTCACTAGCCAGTGACAGAGGGCAGGATGGACCAATGCCCACAGATGTCGGGTGCTCCAGGTGAGTTGATGGGTGCCTTGACTCTTCAGCCACGAGGTCCAGGAGGCATCGATGAAGTCCACGAGCCAGATTCGAGCTGTCCCACAAAGTCTGTCGAGCGCTGCGGTGTCGCGACCAGATTGGACCCAACAAGCCTTGGCAACGGCAAGTCACAGGAATTCAGAGAAAGGACTGCGGTGCAGACCAGCAAGGTCTGAGGGACTCACCCAGCAAGGGTAAGTCAGGGCACGTCTGGAGTAATCAGGGAAGCCCAAGTAGAAGAGGAGTTGTCTTCGTGGGGACCTACTATCCAACAGGCTAGCGATCGTGAAGGAGCCTCCAGTGGTCGCACTTGAAACTGACCCACGGGTCACTTGTAGAGTGGAGGCCAGCAATCTTCAGTGCAGGAGGTGCTCAAGGCTGGGGCTACTCGGAACCCAAAGCACAACTTCAAGGAAGTCCCAGAAGATAGTGTTGCTGCATAAGTTCACGATGTCCAGGGTTCACGGTTTCACATCACTCACGATAGCCACGGGCCTCAGCTTTTCTGTGGACTCAGGGTAGCCTCTGGGAACTCAGGAAATCCACCTCTGGGGATGCAGAGACTTCGGCGTCCGACGGGAGCTTCAGAATTGCAGACCGGTCAGTTGCTTCTTTGGTGCCTGCCAAGCAGGGGAGTCACTTCTTGACCCCAAGGGAGATTTCTTCCGTCTTCTAGTCGAAATAGAAAGTCGAAGGTCCAGGATTTATGTTGCAGAGTTTCGTCCAGGGTAACCTAAAGTCTCAAGGACTGGGTTCCCATACTTATAAAAAGTTTGGGGGTTGGACATACTATAGGGACCCACCTATGGGAGGGTTTGGAAAGAGGGGTGGTTACACCCATTTCCTTTGTCCAGTTTCGTGCCAGAGCAGAGGCAGGTAGCCCCTGCAACCGGTTTGAACTGGACTATGCACAGGGACACCAAGTGTGCCCCCTGTGCAGGACTTCAAAGCACCAGAGAGTGCTCCCGCCCAGCCCCAATACACATTTGCCTGTCTGGGGAGGTGGTTACACCTCCCTGGGACAGGAAACCTATTGTCCAGACCTCCCCTGCCAGAGTTTGTCATCAGCAGGAGGCCAAACCCGTGTCTGTGGCAGAGGCATCCATTTTGTGATGCCAGGGCTCTAGAAAGTCCTACCGGGTTTGACCAGTGTGAACATGTCTCTCCCTCTAAAAGAGTGGAATGCTTCTCCCGCTGCCAGAACTGGCGGGGGGGGGGGGGGGGAGGTAGTATTCCAAAGCGTTTGACACCAAACACGACATGTTTTGATGCAGCCATTCCAAAGTTAGCATTTACCGCGAGGTTATAATGCACTTTAACAGTATGTGGTATGGCTGTATCACAGAACAGCCATAAGGAAGTATTTCCGAAAGCTGCAGAGGGGCTCATCTCATGCTTGGGCACCATCTCCACAAAACCAAGCACTCTGCCTTCAGGATTGTCAAGGCCTGACATAGGAGTGGCTTATAGGTTTATATGTGTCTGTTTATATAGGTGGATATAGGTAGCCTATACCACTATAAGGGGTGCAAGCACACCCTTACCCAGGCTGCAGTAGCAGACCTGTGGTGCCATTTTGGAGTGCTTCCCAGGGGTGGCATAATACATGCTTCAGCCCCTGGTAGGCCTCTCAGGTACCTATGCCCTAGGTACATAGTATACCATATACTAGGGGCTTATAAGGCACTTCAGAATCCAAATGGAAATGTACCTAATGTACATGGAAACCATTTTACAGAGAAAGCAGATAGACTGGGGCCCTGAATAGCAGGGTCCCAGTCCAACGAAGTCATAAACCAGCAAAACACCAAGCAAAAAGTGGGGGCAACCATATAGTCAGATTCCACCTTCCTACACGTTTTACGACAATAATGTGAAAGCAGGATTTAAAGGGGATAATTAATCTAAATAATTGTGTACCTGTTTGTTACTTGGAATTTTGTTGTGGTGGTGATATGGTCTGTTGGTATTTGTGCTACATTTTTGCAGTGTTTTTTTGTCCTGAGGTGGTTGTATTGTGGTCTGTATGGCAGAGACTATGTGCCGTATCTCAGAACGTGAGCACTGCAGTGCTAACTTAAGGCTCAGTCGCAGGGTCATATCTCTCAAATGGAGCGCTGAGACGCTACTTTCAGACACAGTCTCTGCCACACGTTTGGGCTGACTGGTGTTTTAGATGGTTGAAAAGCTGGAGCTGCTCTATTTTACCACTTTAGAAAGTAATAAGTTGTTGCTGGTCAAAGGAAGTTTGAAGTTAAGTGCTGCTTGGTTGGAAATATAGCACCATTTGTTGACACGTATCAAGTAAACAACTGAACATGACAAAATAATATACATAAAGCAACTTAAAAACACAAATAAAACATAGCATATCACAACAAAATTGACAGCAATGCTACAACCGCAGTAAAGCACAGCGATGTGACATTGCAGTAATGCAGCACAAAAACAGAGAAGCATAAAAAACAACAGGGCATATCACCACAACACGTTGCCAACAACAAATGTATCTGAACACAGCTCCAAAATCCTGTTCTCATAATACAGTGGTAAAAAAGTGTTTTGAGAAAGCACTCCCTGAACTTACCACCATGGACATTGAATAGGACCTGACAAAAATATTTGTAATCTGCCCATAGTCTCTGGCACAGATTTGGAATGAGTGGTGTTTTAAATATTTGAAGAACTGGAGCAGAGCAATCTAACCACCTTGGACAGCAGTAAATGTTCACCTGTCAAAGGAATTTTAATGGCATGTGCTGTTTTTGGCTGGAAATGTAGCAGCATTTGTTGATGCATATAAATAAACAACAAAATAACGCCATAACATAAACAAAGCAACATACCGCAAAACTTCATAACATAGTACAACATGCCAAAACATATAATCCAGAATCCAACATAACCACAGTACAGCACAAGAGCATCACATTGCAACAATAGAGAACAAAGATGCAACAGCATACAAACAAGGTTCTGAGCAGTTTGAATAGTTGGAAAGCAGCTGCATCTCAAATACCGATTTAGGTTCACAGATATCACCCATGCAGTGTGTGGAAACAAACCCCAACCATGCATGTTATTATCTACATATTGTAAGGATTCTGTTATTGGGTTCCAGACTACCATCACTTTGATTGGCAGCTTGGGAAATAACACTGTCTGTCAATATGTTTTGATTTTTTTTTTCCCTACACATGAACATTCCTTCCAGTCTCTCTTGGGCAATAACATATTTCTGGTTAGTCCATTCAGGGACTAACCTTGAACTTTGTTTCTCAGAGTCTCCTGAGCATGTGGGTACCAGATATGGATGGATTTTCTATGGATTCAAAGTGCCTACAGGCAATAAACTGAGTCCAATGCAGTTTGGAAATTTTGAAATCATCTGCAAGTCAATTACCGGTTTAGGGTAACTGTCAGTTGGTCGAAGATATCCCCCATGGGTTGGATGGAAACATATCAAAAGCATATATATTAACATGCAAACATATTATGGTTTCTATCACTGAGTCTAAATCTCTGAGTTTGGTAGCTGGCTGGGAGATTGGGCTCAACTTGATGAATACCATATTTTTTGTATTTTCTCAATGTTATAGTAATTTCCTCGAAGTTTCCATCACACAGAAAATTCTCCCTACCAAGTCCTGACCTCCAAATCTTTTTACGAGTCTCCTTAGCATGGGGGTACCAGATATCTATAGGTTTTCTATGAGTTTGGAGTACCCACAATTGCTATATTGGAAGCTGTGCATTTAGAACACATCTGAAAGCATAATGGCAGTTTTGTCCATAGGTAGAACCTCTGAGCTGTATGAAAATAAAATTACAACCACATATTTTCAACAACTGCACATCATAAGGTTTCTATTGATGGGTGGTGGACTTCCCTTGCCCTCATTGGCTGGAATGGACAGAGCGCTGAAAAAGACTCCCCCTCCCCCCCTTTAAAACAGGATAGTTTAAGTCAATCCTCACATAGGACCATATCTACCCAGGCTTAACCCAGATCTGTGTGTCCTCTTATATTTTGAATGTAAAGTCATTAGACATGTGTTTGATAGGGATCTACAGACTAGATACCAGGAAATGCTCTAATAGGCCGATTCTAGAAGGGAAATCTGCAGCATTTTGGCCCAGGGCCGGCCCAACACCAGGGCGGATACACCAACCCTGGACATTTCTGAGAGACACAGGGGAATCTACTATGATGTGACTTTTAATCCATTCTATTCTGCAGTTTTTGTATAGCGCATAGCCATGTGCTATACAAAAACTGCAGAATATAATAGAATAGGCCACCAGAAGGCCTCCCAACACTGCAACAGATACCATAGAGCATCATGGACTAAAAGTTATTTCCTGAGCAGCCAGGTCTTCAAGGCTTTGCGAAAGGGGAGTTCTTACGCCAAAAGACATAGTTCAAGAGGCAGGAAATTCCAAAGTTTGGATGCCAAAAAGGATGTGGAGCATCCATCCCAATGTGATCTCCGAATCTTGGGGACCTTGAGTAAGTGGGCAGAGGCTGATCTGAGAGGTCTACTAAGGACATACAGGGAGGATAATGATAATAGCAAGGAGGAGCCTCTACTGTTGATCGTTCTATGCTTAAGGCAGAGAGATGTGAACTGAATCTGGTGCTCCACCTGGAGCCAGTGGAGATCCTTGAGAGTCCTAGCAACTGACTGATATTTGGGTGTATTTGAAAGAAGTTGAGCGGCCGCGTTCTGCACTGTTTTCAACCTTTTGACCACATAGCAAGGTGAGCCAAGGTATAGGGTGTTCCCATAATCCAGGCGGGCAAGCACCAAAACCTGTACAATCACTCTTCTGACTGTAAGAGGGAGGAGCTTGAGAACTTTCCTCCATAGTCTCAGAATGCCATAGCAGCTAGCAGAGATGTTTTTGACTTTATGTTCCATTGTGAGAATCGGATCAAGCCTTTTGTGGGGGGGTCAGCAGCTTGCTCAAACATTCTGGTAAGGGACTTAGGACATTGCTCCTGAAGTTGTTGCCCAGCAGCATAAACTGTGTTTTATTCTTATTCAGTTTCAATTTACAGCCAGCCATCCAGCCTGCAACCCTCTGGAGGCACGAGTCGGAGATAGGTGATTGGAAGTATGGTCAGAGAGATAGACATAACCAGTTGGGTGTTATTGGTGTAGGCGATCACTGACAATCCAAACAATTGCACAATATCAGCAAGGGGGAGCATGTAAAGATTAAAAAGGTTGGCATTCAGGGAGGAGCCCTGAGGCACCCCACAACTAAGGGGGTGACTGGTTGAGTAATAGGCCTGATCCAGAACCTGAAAGGTTCGATTCTCCAAAAAAGAAGAGAGCCATTCTAGTGCTCTGCCCCGACACCTGCATTAGTACCTCTCTGAATGAGAGTTGGATGGTCCACGGTGTCAAAGGCAGCACTTAGATTGAGAAGGATAACGGCTGCAGATCCTCCACGGTCCAGGAGTTTCCTTAGTTCCCCGACCACTGTTAACAGGGCAGATTCAGTGCTGTGTTGTGTTCAGAACCCCATTTGAGTGGGATGAAGTACTGCCTTAGATTCCAGAAAGGTCGAAAGATACTATTAATGTTTTCTAAAATATTCAACTCCAGTTAACCGGGAAATGGATCTATAATTGCTTAAACAAAGGGGGTTCAGGTTAGGCTTTTTTAGAAGTGGTTTGACAATTGCATGCTTCCATTGGTACGGAACCAGCCGGCTAGAGAGGGAGATGCTTAACAACTCTGTCAGCACAACAGTAATGCAATCAGACCCTTGGTGAAGAACATGGAGAGCGGCTGTTTCCAGTGGTGAGCCTGATCTTACCACTTTCAAGAGATCTTTAACAAGACTGTCAGTGAGATTGGGAAAAGTTGAGAGATGACAATCTTTTAGATTAGACAAGGATTGACTATGAGGAGAGCCAACCACATCAGTCGTATCGGGGAAGAGGAATATATGTCTAAAAGTTTCTTCTGGAAGAAATGTGACAAATCATTGCTGAGCTCCACAGAGGCATCCACAGTGGGGCTAAATGTAGGCTGCACAATGATATAGTTAAGAATCCTAAAAATTCATTTGAGAAAGTTAGAGGAGTTACCAATTTCGGTAGCAAAAACAGTGTCTATGCCGATTTAAATTCTGTGTGGTACAGCATGACCGATTTCCTATAATCAGATTTGCTAGACTCATCATATGTCTTTCTCCATCTTCTGGCCATACGTTTACATTTTTTGTAAATGGGCATTGAAGTAGGGGGATTAACGTGTACGGTTGCCCTCTTTCCTCCACCTGACCAGAAGAACTCGGTCAAGTGATTCAATGATCTAGTGACTGAACGGATGTGCTGCTGATGCAGCACAATCTGTGAGAGCACATGTTAGGGTTGCCAATGCCTTTTGCCAGTCATCCACATTAAGGTTGGGCCAGGCGCAATCTAATCATCTGACTGGCGGAATGGGTATAGGCAAAGGAGATGTTATGAAAGTAAAAGGAATCAAAAAATGGTCTAACCAAATTAGAGGTAAATGGGTCTGATCCTGGAGTGTGCTGATATTACTAAAAACAAGGTTATAGTATGGTCCTTCTTGTACGTAGAACTCTCCACCAGCTGTGTTGACTGTAATGAGGCCGTATCTTGAAAACGTCCTACCATCTATCTTTCCACGCTTCTTTCCATAACAAATGTGCCTATTCCACAGTGCAGCAATTTGATAAAATTTTGACCATGTTATGTCCACGGTGATGCTATATTTAGTTCATAAAGGGACACATTTCGCCCAATCCAGTAAGTTATAATAGACCCACCCACACAGGTGAGGTGTTGTGTTTGTATAAATATGGAAGCACTGGCTTGGCTGGTGGGAAATTTGATGTTCCCCACATATTACTGAAATTCCATCAGATACATTTAGGAGAATCCTTTTTTTCAGCATTGTTTGATTTGTGCAGGGACTTTTAGGTAAGAAAAGGTGGTGTCATCTGTGTGTTCAGTGTTCATAAATGTGTGTGGTTGATAGGATTCCCAAGTTACCAGGCGACTTAATGCCCATACTTGTATATCTGTTTCCAGCAAAGAGAAAGATGCTGTTTGAATTTTTGTCTTTGGCTAAGAAAAAATACAAATGGCATCCGACTCCTTGCTGGTGTGCAGGAATGTGTTTCTGATGGATATTTCTAACCTCAAATTTCTCACTTGTGAATATTCCCCCAGGGGCCAGACTTGATCCTGAGAACTAAAAAACAATACTCCTGCGCAATGGTAGGTGGCGTTGTGAAGCTTTAAATCAAAGTGTGTGCGCTCTGGGTGGGCCTAAACAATTTGGGAGTTTTTGATATAAGATTTTAATGAGAAAAATATACCTTAGGTTAAAATTGCATCCCTGATGTAGTATATGATTGCACTTTTCCGTATCACGGCATCTCCTAGTCATAGGCTTGAAGAATTTACAAATACAATGGCTATTTTAGGAGTGGTAGTGAGCTGTTTGTCATACAACATCAGTATCAATTCTTGGGTATATGAGAGTAATTTATCAGAATGAGATGGCAAACCTTGGGACATTTGGGTCACAAGGTTTTATGTTTCGGGAAAATTGCAGCATTTTCTGCTATCTGTTGCCTGTAAATAGAGCAGCAGCCTTTAGTCTTCACGTATTCTCCGTGAGGACATTTGGGTTTTTTTGTAAGTGGAACTGCAGCCTTTTGTTTCCAAGTAACACCTGTGAGGACATCTGCTGGGTATCAGCTGAGGTGCAACTTTGGATCATCATATAATTTCTACGAGAAATTCTGGTGGCTACGGGCAGTTTTTCGTCTCCTAGTCCGCCCTTCGAGAGTAGGTGTTAGCTGTCCGTGGAACAACTCCTCTTTGACTCTTTGTGTCCTCTGCAAGGACATCGAAGGGCTGTCAAGGGAACTGCAGCTTTTCCTCTCAATACAGTCTCTATGAGGACATCTCTTGTCTATCAATGCAAAAGCAGACGTTGGACTCCATGGTATCACTTGGAAGGCACCTATGGGGTGGCAGTGGCACTGCAGCGTTTGCTCTCAATTAAATGTCTTTTGATGCAACATCAGAGATAACATTGACCATGGTACCAATAAATCTGTGTGCTACATACTTGTATCCTGTGCAGTGTGTTTGAGGTGAGGTTCCCAACCATAACATTTATATTTCAGTTTGCTTTAGGTTTTAAATCATAGCCATTTGGATTTTAAATGTTTTGCAATATAGGTGAGTATGTAATCTTGTTATAGAGCTGTATGTATATTTATAGAGAGAGAGGGGGGAGGCAGTGCTTAATTTGTAATAGAAGGATTGCTGGTGCCCAAAGCTCTGCTCAGAAACCTCGACTAGTGCTATTAAATGTTGGGGCACCTATCCCCAAGACTGCATAGTCTTGAATCGACCTCATGGCTCCTCCATCCACCATCAGACACTCCCTGCCCTTTATCTCATTTGTGCACGTTCCTGCTTTCTCTCTTTGCAATGTTTTTTTTTGTCTTTAGCTTCCTACTCCCTTCCTCCGTTCCTTCTCTTACTCACGGTCAATTTATGATGAGAAAAAGTGTGCCGTCCCCAAAAATTAGTTCAGGTATCCCTCCCCCCCCCACCTCCCCCGACCAACACCAACCACCGGCTCAAAATAAACTCTGGTGGAAGGAGAGAACTGTGAAGCAAACTGACCAATGAGAACACACCTGTCTGAACTGTGCTTCTACATATCCGATCTGGACAGAGCACTTGGACACTAAGGGCTGTGAGCACCAAAGTGATGGTTCCGGAGGAGTGTTTTTTGACAGCGAAGATGCGAATGTTCAAACTTGCTAATTGAATTTGGAGTCTTGGCTCCCTCGTTGTTCTGTTCTCGTTGGTTCTCCACACTCTGGCTCATCCTATCGCAATACGCAGCAGAAAGCCTGTGATCCAATAACAATAAAACATCCTTTATTCAAATGAAAAGAGGTACAGCGCTTTCAGAAAGCGTTCACCGATCCACAGGGCATTCAAGAAATACTGCTAATTCCGTCGCGCCTGAAAATAAGGGCGAGCAGTGCTCAGCAATCTTTATAAATGATGTCTTTGAGAGTTGGTTTAAAAAACAGGCCTTGCGTGCAGCACTGGAGGGTGCCAGGGCCTCGGCGCTTTAGTGCCTCGGTCCTTTTTACATTTAAATTGCTTCTGGACACAATCCTCGCTTTAAATTCTGCTTCTCGGAGTGGCATGCTGCTCGCGTGGACGTGGCTGGGATATATTGAACCTATCTGGACTGTAATGCATCTCTTAGCTAGTTAATGATGAGTGACACTTTAATCTAGTCTTATTTTTTCGTTAATTATCCGGGATGGGTGGAACATAATTTCCAATCTGCTAGTCTTGAAATCGGCTCCATATGTCCCGGCGTTCCCTGGCAGTGCTATCTATTTTCCTTGCTGTATCAGTTAAGAAAACCTTTGTCTAGACATTTACATTTTAGAAGCGATGATTGACATCGGCCCAATGTGGAGCATCTGCGCCAGTGCAGTGTTACCCGGTGGAACCCCACACTGGTCTGTTAGGCTGACTCACCCCTGCTCAGACCAACACTGATGTAAAACAACCGCCACGTGGTCATACGAAGCCCTGGTGTCGTAAATCACTGAAAAACCTCTGTGCAATCAGTAGGGTTAAAGGGACTCGGTGCAGCAGCCATGTGCAATTCTGCACATCATGTCATAATTCTGGCAGATCTGGTATGCCTTTCTGCACAGACAGCCAGGGGAGTAAACTGCCCCCCCCCCCCACTTTGAACCAAACTTCTAATGACACAGAGTGAGCAATACAAGTCCATCCCATCATGAACAGTTTTTTTACTCTTCTACCCATCTATCTGTCCATTCTTCCTCGTGCACTGCCCTCCACCCATCCATCCATCCATTCATATTTCCACACTTTCATTCTTCTGTTCATCTTATCACCATTCCATCCGTCCACCTGTTGACACATTCATCCTTTCTTCTATCCAGCCACCATTTGTTTTACAGCCTTCCATGCTTCATCATCCCATCTATTCATTCTTTCACCATTCTATCCTTTCACTATTCCGTCCATCTAAGGACCATTCTGTTCACATATCAGTCCTTTTATCCACCCATATCTAGCCTTTTACTCTATCACCCATTTTTCCTTTCACCCATCCATCAATCATTTCAAGCATTGTTGTGCCCTTGCATCCATTCATTCTTCTTCCATTAACCCTTCCTTAATTTGCTCTTTTTAACCTTCCTTTCATCCTTCCATTCCTTCATATTTCCTTCCTCCTTTCCTTCCAACACTTCTTTCTTTCTTTCTTTCTTTCTTTCTTTCTTTCTTTCTTTCTTTCTTTCTTTCTTTCTTTCTTTCTTTCTTTCTTTCTTTCTTTCTTTCTTTCTTTCTTTCTTTCTTTCTTTCTTTCTTTCTTTCTTTCTTTCTCCACTTTCTCCTTTCCAGGTTTCATCTGCCATCTTTCTGTCTTTCCTTTCTGTCTTACACTCGTTCTGTATCTTGCTCCTGGCGCTTTTTCGATATTTTCATATTTCACTGTTTGTCTCTTGGTTAACTTCAGTCCATACCTCGCACACTTCAGTACTGCCGTGGTATTCCCTCACAGCGTTTTATGAGGCTTTTTCTCCAAATACACAATTAGGTGAAGCCATTAAAACAAACATTTTGGCAAGACCAGCTTTTCACACCAATCTGGGCCAATGGAAGCCTCCACTTAAGCTGGAAAAGCAGGGGACTCACAACGCCACTGCAGACAGCCCATGTCACAGTCTGTTGGCATGAACTTTACATGATTAAGTGTGGCTTCACTGCGCATCTGTTATCAGGTCTTATGTCTTCAACAGAAAAAAAAGTTAGAGAATACTAGTGAGAGAGGAATAAGTCAGTTACATTGAGTACAGGATTTGATTCTGTCAGGGGTGCGTGATTCCACTAAAAAGGGTGTTTGTACTGCACATATTGTCTTGTGGTAAAGTTTATGTTGGAAATTGGCATGCTCTGAAGGGCCACCCCAAACATTTTGCTTTCCTCCTCCTATTTTTCTGACCTTCTTTTTGTTGGCCTTAGGACTCTGATCACTTTATCACTGCTTACCAGTGCTAAAGTGCTTGTGCTCTCTCCTTTAAACATGGAAACCTTGGCGTAAACACAATTGGTATATTTAATTTACTGGTAAGTCCCGTGTAAAGTGGTATACCACATACCCAGGGCCTGTAATTTAAATGATACTAGTAGGTCTGCAGCACTAATTGGGCTGCCCACACAAGTAGCCCTTTAAACTTGTCTCTGGCCTTCCATTGCAGACCCTGTGTGTGCAGTTTACTGCCACTTTGACCTGGCATGTAAAACCCTTTGCCATGTCCTAAACTCCCCTTATATTACACATGTCACCCATAAGGTAGGCCCTAGGTAGCCCTTAGAGCAGGTCGCTGTGTAAGTAAAACAAAAAGAGTTTGGCATCATAAAAAACATTGCTAATAATCCCAACATAACATGCCAAAAAGCGGTCAAGGGAGGAGCCCTAGTTATATTAAATACAGTTGAATATGAGGCGGAAGTAAACAAACATCTTTCAGATGAAACAACATACATTAAAATGGAGATGAACCCCACAGAGGCTTTCCACAATACTTTGAAAGACCTCATTAATCAAGCCTACGACAAAGGTGTAATCAACGACAGAAGAAAACATTTTTTAATCCAAGAATACCCAAAGGGTCCAACCATTTACATGGTACCAAAGATACATAAAGACCCCATCCATCTACCGTTCAGACCTATAGTGTCAACCAAAGAAAGTATACATGAACCCATTGGACAATTCATAGATCGATATCTACAACCCATAGTTTTCAAAATGCAAACATTCGTAAAGGATACCAAAGACTTCCTCAATAAACTACAAAACACCAAAATTGACACAGATGAAACTATCTTAATGTGCACAATAGATGTGAAGTCATTATATACTTCAATACCTCCCAAACTAGGAATAGAAGCAGTAGAATAAGCACTTCTGCACTCGGATTTGAACCTGGAAACACAAGTTTTACTCATGGAATTACTTCAATTCACTTTTTTCCATAGTTATTTCACATGGAAGAACGAGTGGTACTTACAAACGACTGGCACTTCGATGGGCAATTGCGCCGCACCAGCGTACGCTTATTTGTTCATGGATACGTTTGAACAAGACAACATCTTAACCAAGGACCCATGGAACAAACACAGCAAATTATTTTTGCGTTACATAGATGACATATTCGTCTTATGGAATGGCCAACAATCTACATTAACTGAAGCATTGGGCAAACTCAATCACATAAATGACAGAATACAATTTACACATGATGTTCAAAGAGAACGAATAACATTCTTGGATGTTCAAATAACTCTTGCCAATAATACATTCGATACTGATATATACAGGAAATCAACTGATCGAAATAACACGTTGCATTACGCCAGTTTCCACCAAGAGTCATTGAAACAACATTTACCCATCTCACAAATGTTGCGAGTCAATCGTATTGTATCTAATCCGCAAACTGCAACAACACGGCTGCATGAAATGACAGAGTCCCAACAAACTAATAGATGAAGCGCAAAACAGATGCCAACTCAAATATAGAAATGACCTATTACAAAAATCAACACTCGTCAAAGAGAATCACATAGTGATGGTGTCTAAATTTTCCACAGCTAGCCAAAAAATGAAACGCATAATTAAACGACATTGGTCAGTGTTAACATTGGAACCAGATTTCAAGGATCTATTTAAGGAATTACCCACTTTTGCATATACCAGGAACAAAACCTTGGGGGAAATGCTCAAACACACCATGACAGAGGACAAAAGTACTTACAAAGGAACTGTGGCTTGCCATAACTGCAACAACTGCAATAACATTATAACAGGTGCAATCATAACACATACAAGAAAAGGCAATAACATTAAACTAATGGTCACGGCCACATGTGACACTACAAACGTAGTTTATCTGCTGAAATGCCCATGTGGCCAAATTTATGTTGGCAAAACCGAAAGGAAAACCAAGATTAGAATCAATGAACATAAATCTAATATACGCACGAAGTCAGTCGTGGCTAACCATTTTCATCAAAACAATCATAACATCAGTCAACTCAAGTTCTTGATCCTAGAAGTGGTATTGAAAAAAGAAGGTCGTGACAACAAAAAACATCTCCTTCACTGAGAAAACTATTGGATAATGAAGCTGGACAGTATACATCCATTTGGAATTAACGAACGCATAGAACTGGCATGCTACTTATAAATGACTTTAGCATTTGTTTTTCACTTACACCATTTCATACGTTCATTTTTAATCTTTCAATTGTACTTTGTTTTACACATATATAGCTGTGCTACACCACGTTTAAAGATGGCCACCACATTCACATGAAATGAGTCCTTTCTCCATCATGTTGCATACACAGATCTGAGTAATACCACATCTAAAGATGGCCACCATTTTTCACTCGAAACTAGTCCTTTCTTTATTACTACAATCATCACATTTTTAAATCACACTTGAACCGGGAATTAACACACAACACACTGAACGATAGATGAAACTAACTACTAGCAGTAAGGTATGTAAATAATGTCCTGCATGACCCGCATATTAGTTTAAATCACGCCGATTTACTCTTTTTTATTTTATAACGCGAAACACGCCGATTAGAGGCAATTCACTCCGCTTTATTCTTTTTTATTATATAATGCGGAACACGCCGATTAGAGGCAAACACCCTAATCAATTGACCGTTCTTTCGCACAGATCTTAAATCAAACACCGGACAATATCGGATTAATCACACTATACAGGCACCGTGTTTTCCCCCTTTGTGAAACCCGCACAACAATGTATGCTCTAGTCGCATACTTGCTTAATTCATGCCGACTTAATTTTTGCTAACACGGAACCCACAGTTCCTTATCGAGGACTAAACACACCGCACCGGCAATGTTATTTTGCTCAATTTTTTCATTTCACTTCAATGAACCTCGTACAATAACGCATGCAATGTCACCGTCACAGATATAACGGAAGATATCCTAACAACCACGTTTTCCATTAGTTTGTTTTTAACATCTTGATTATCTCAACTAACAAAACATAATCGACCATCACGCATGAGTCACAATAAATGTCATAAAACAATGAACAACACATAAAACATTGATAATTATGTGCATAGTCCCTCATGATATTCATGTTTTTTTTAGGACTAATCCTTGATGAAGGGTAACGATACCCGAAATGCATTGGATGTCACAGTCCATTAATTATGAGTTACAAAAGTATGATAAAAAATTGAGATCAAGATATACAATGTATGAATAAAATACATTAAATTACATTCATTCAGAAATAAGCTGTTTACCTTTATTATCAACTTGAAGAGCCTATATAAAGGACAGAAGTTGTGCCCAGGGGGACACATTCCTTTTAGGAAGTGCAGTAATTAAATTAAGTAAAAGCTAGGACATGTGCTTTTACGTTTTGCATGTTCTAGAAGTGAAAAACACCCAAATTCGTTTTTTCACTACTGTTAGACCATCTCCTCTCATAGGTGAACATTGGAAATTTCTTAAAACTCTTTTAAGCTGTTATCACTGATTAGAAAGGAGTAGCTGTGCCATGTTTTATATCTTGGGAATGGTAATGACAAATCCTCTTTACTGGCAAAGTTGTATTCGACATTACTATTTTTGAAATACCACTATAGAAAGTGGACATTTCTCTGCTCTTACAAAGCTCTGTGTGCCTGCAGTATGTTTCCAATATACGTTGGGGGTGGGTGACATCTACACTTTATGCATTCCCTCTAGACAGCTACAAACACAGGAAGGTTAGGTGTGTCTGAGTACTCATCTGTATTCTAATGGCTCTTCCTGGGCAAGAAGGGAATGAGGAGCTGGCAATTACACCCGAATAGGCAGTTTCCTGTCCCAACAAAAACGGCTGATTACCACCTGCAGGTAGTCCAGAGACAGGGCTGGGAAGAAAGGGCTTCTGCACACTTCAAAGACCCTTCTTTGAAGTCACCCGCACTTCAATGGCACAACTGGGTATAAGTACTGGGTCTCTGACCCCACCAAAGCAGACGCTACAAGGACTGACACTCTGCTGGACTGCTGATCTGGGAGACCTGCTTTTCTGCTGTGCTGACTTGCTGCCTGTGCTCTCTGACCCTGCTGAGAGAGAGAGCTGGACTCTGCCCTGCAACCAAAGTGATCTTCAAGGGCTTGTTGGCTTACCTTCTGTTGCTTGAGCCTCAGGGCTATCAAAATCTCTACCCCTGCTCCTGGTTCTCCAAAAGTGGACCCAGATACTTCCACCAGAAAAATTGATACATTTCCATTCGGCTTGGAGTAGAACCGTTGCATCAACCCTGTTTCGGGTAGAGTCGGCGCATTTCTCTCAGCACCAATGCATTGCCTTCAGAACCTGATGCATCCGAATTGTGCATCGCTCCCGCAGCTGTGAGGAGAGATCAACTCCTCCCCTCCTCGACTGAGCATAGAAACCTAGTGTATTACATTGGAACCAGCACCTCTTGGCTTCAGTGCTTCGTCTTTGGAACCAACGCATCACCAGCACTGTGGGATACACATCAATGCATCGTTTGACTGCGCCCCACATCTCGCTGATGCAATCAGGATCAAGGTACTCTGTTCCCCGGACCTACGTGGCTCCTGTATCCGGCCAGTGCACCATCACGGTCGTCTCAAACTGTTGACTTTGCCCCAGTCCAGCATAGCCAAATAACCCCCTTTGGTGCTTCTAAGCGCTAGAACTCTTTTTATTCTCAAAAATTCATAACTCGACTTATACCTATTGGATTTTTGTTGTTTTGGTCTTGATTTATTTATAAAATTATTGTCTTTTTCTAAACCAGTGTGGAGTCTTTTTATGACATTTTCATTGTGTTACTGTGGGCCTGTGGGTGTTGCACAAATACTTCACACATTGCCTCTTTAGTTTAGCCTCACTCCTCTGTGCCAAACTACCAGACCATGACCACAGGTATACTTTTAGTGTGTGTCTTACTTACCCTAACTAGGAATGTGGTCCCTGCTTGGACAGGATGCATACCTCTGCCAACCAGAAACCCAATTTCTACCAGCTTATATTCAGTACAGCAAGACTGAATTGTTTATGGTGGAAGGATGATGGTTACAGGACTGATTTATTTATTGTGAAATATTATGATAAAGGCAGAAGGCCAGAAGTACTCATTATAAAAAGCATATATTAACATCAATCCATTTAAGGGTTGAATTTTGTGTGAACATTTACGGAGAAGGATTTTGTTACATAGAATCTGAGATATCCCTGCAGTAAGCAAGGTTTTTTGTTACCCTTTTGACAAACCTTGGATATAGAAGATTTACGCTGATCAGAACCTTGTTAGGCTCCTTAGGCCCTTGGCCAACTGTAATTGTGTATATCTTTGTCATTTTATGTTTGTGTGCCTGATGGCTGCTATGTAGGAAAGCTTATTATCAAAACAGTAGGCATGAATTGGTTATGGTGACAAGCAACATGTCTGATTTGTGCACTTGTATAAGTTAAGTCCAATGCCATAGGTCAAATCAACTTACTATGAAAAGTTATGTCAGAGTCAGTAGGCCTAGCTTATTTATTGTGAAAAGCATGTGTTGGAGCTAGTGGTCCTTTAAATAGTGGGTTGTTATGTGATTGTGTTACAGGCTACAATCAGGTATTTTGTTGCACGTTATCTCACAGATAACCATAGTAGGCAAGGGTATTGGTGTTGGCCACCTACTTTGACCAACCCTAGAGCCTTTCACTGTGGCAGTTCTTGTTAGGAGGTATTAACCTTTCTGTATTTTCCTACAGAGTTGTAATTGTAAACCTCCAGCATGATGTTTGTAGGTGTATGTGCACTTGAGTAGGTATGTGTTGGTAATGGTGTCAAGCCAATAGTAAAAGCTTCAAGCTTTATGGGCTTACTAGGAAAAGTTATGTCAGATTGCTGAGATACAATTTGTTTAAAATGACCGGGGCTAGTGTGCCTGATTGACTTATTGTGAAACAGATAAAAAGTATGTGTTAACAACAGTAGACTTACAAGGGTGGTCTATTATTAAACCTTGCTAAAGCCTGAGGGCAGGTATATTGTTATGAAGAATCTCGCAGGTTACTGTAGGTGACGAGTTCTGGTGTTGACCTACCCAAACATACCATGGGGATAGAAGATTTGTACTAGGGTAATCCTTAATAGGATCTTTAAGGAAAGATTTGTGCTTTTGAAAACAAATGTAATTTTGTAGAAATTTGTAATTTGATGAGTGGTTGCTTGTGGAAAAGCTTATGCGTAAAACAATATTCCTGCTTAAGTATGGTGACAAGCCAATATTAAAAGCTATATGCCTGATTGGTACACTGGCAAATGTTAATGCTAGATGCCAAATGTTTCATCTGTTTATTAGTCATACTATTTGCAAAACAGTGGATTTCTATTCCACTGTGTTACAGGCTGTAGACAGTATTTTGCTACATGTAACCTCCCTGATCTCTGTAGTAGGCAAGGATTTTAGTGTCACCCACTCTGATGATTCTTGTTAGGCCTCGTTCATTGTTTTGAAATTATTTTGTACATATTTTTAATTGTATACCTGTATAAAAGATTGTCAGCTTATGTGCACTTCTGTAGGACTGTTTGGGTTAAAGACAAAGTATCAAGCCAATGGTAACAGCTACAAGCCTCATTGGTTAACTGGGAAAAGTTATGTCAGATTGCTTATGTGTGATCTGCTTAGAATGAAACATAATGACAAATCAAGTAGGTCATTCTTACTCATTTTGGAAAGCATGTGTTAACTGTGTGTAGGCAGCTATTTGTTGCACAGGCTCTTGCAGATTACCATAGTGGACACAAGATTTGGTGTTTGGTACCCATCCAAACAAATCATGGGGATAGAAGATTTGCACTATAGTAATTCATATTAGGCTCTATTAGGAGAGATTTGATATCGTTTGACAACTGTAATTTTGTACATATATGTAATTTTATTATAGTATATCAGATGGTTGCCTTGTGGGAAAGCTTATGCTCAACACAGTAAGTCTGAGTTGGTTATGGTGACAGGCCAGTGATAAAAGTTATAGGCTTGATGCATTATGAGAAAATGCAGTAAATGCATGTTAATTGTGAAAATCTTATGATCAATTAAAAAGGTATTTAAGGGTTGTTAGACCTGGTGTCATTGGAGTGAGTTTCCCCTGTATATTTTGCCTTTGCCTCCTGTGTTTTGCTGGTTTAGATGCTCTGGGCACTTTGCCGATGTTGTTCAGTGCCAAAGTGCAAGTGCCCCCTTTGTAAATTGTTGGTATGGATTGGTGTTCCCATCATTGGCTTTTTTGATTTACTAGTCAGTCCCTAATAAAGGGCACTGTGCGTGCCCAGGGCCTGTAAATCAAATGCTGCTAGTGGGCCTGCAGCACTGGTTGTGCCATCCACATAAGCAGTCTGTAAATGTATTTCGGGCTTGCATTGTAGTGCCTGTGTGCAGTCTAGTGCCATGTCGACTTGGTTAGAGCACCCACTTGCCAGGCCCTAACCTTCCCTTTTCTTACATGTTAGTAACCCCTAAGACAGGCCAAAGGTACCCTTGTGGGCAGGGTGCAGTGTATGTGAAAGGTAGGACATGCCCTGATGTGTGTGGCATGTCCTGATATAGAAATACTGCCAATTTAGTTTTTCACTATTGCAAGGCTATCTGTTCCCGTAGGATAGACTTGGAAATTTGCTTATAACGTCTTATAAGCATTAGTATTCTGGCTACAGGGCTTTCACGCATTTTAGGGCCTGTGGGCTTTGGGAGGGGGGGTAGGGCTCTGTGGTCATGGTCTGTGATGTCCTAGCGCGGGCACACTCTGTTGGAGTTACCAGGCGCTTTATAAGCTTAATAATAATAATAATAACTACCCCTGGGAACAAGGTAGGAAAATAAAGTTTAGTATACATGAAATCAAAATGTTAAAATGCATCTTTTAGTGAGGGTGATTTTTACTTAATGTGTTTAAAAATACCACTTTCAGAAAGTAGGTATTTATTGCTTAGCCATCCAGTGTGCCTCTGCTAGGATGTGTATTTACTGTCTCGTACAATAACGCATGCAATGTCACCGTCACAGATATAACGGAAGATATCCTAACAACCACGTTTTCCATTAGTTTGTTTTTAACATCTTGATTATCTCAACTAACAAAACATAATCGACCATCACGCATGAGTCACAATAAATGTCATAAAACAATGAACAACACATAAAACATTGATAATTATGTGCATAGTCCCTCATGATATTCATGTTTTTTTTAGGACTAATCCTTGATGAAGGGTAACGATACCCGAAATGCATTGGATGTCACAGTCCATTAATTAGGAGTTACAAAAGTATGATAAAAAATTGAGATCAAGATATACAATGTATGAATAAAATACATTAAATTACATTCATTCAGAAATAAGCTGTTTACCTTTATTATCAACTTGAAGAGCCTATATAAAGGACAGAAGTTGTGCCCAGGGGGACACATTCCTTTTAGGAAGTGCAGTAATTAAATTAAGTAAAAGCTAGGACATGTGCTTTTACGTTTTGCATGTTCTAGAAGTGAAAAACACCCAAATTCGTTTTTTCACTACTGTTAGACCATCTCCTCTCATAGGTGAACATTGGAAATTTCTTAAAACTCTTTTAAGCTGTTATCACTGATTAGAAAGGAGTAGCTGTGCCATGTTTTATATCTTGGGAATGGTAATGACAAATCCTCTTTACTGGCAAAGTTGTATTCGACATTACTATTTTTGAAATACCACTATAGAAAGTGGACATTTCTCTGCTCTTACAAAGCTCTGTGTGCCTGCAGTATGTTTCCAATATACGTTGGGGGTGGGTGACATCTACACTTTATGCATTCCCTCTAGACAGCTACAAACACAGGACGGTTAGGTGTGTCTGAGTACTCATCTGTATTCTAATGGCTCTTCCTGGGCAAGAAGGGAATGAGGAGCTGGCAATTACACCCGAATAGGCAGTTTCCTGTCCCAACAAAAACGGCTGATTACCACCTGCAGGTAGTCCAGAGACAGGGCTGGGAAGAAAGGGCTTCTGCACACTTCAAAGACCCTTCTTTGAAGTCACCCGCACTTCAATGGCACAACTGGGTATAAGTACTGGGTCTCTGACCCCACCAAAGCAGACGCTACAAGGACTGACACTCTGCTGGACTGCTGATCTGGGAGACCTGCTTTTCTGCTGTGCTGACTTGCTGCCTGTGCTCTCTGACCCTGCTGAGAGAGAGAGCTGGACTCTGCCCTGCAACCAAAGTGATCTTCAAGGGCTTGTTGGCTTACCTTCTGTTGCTTGAGCCTCAGGGCTATCAAAATCTCTACCCCTGCTCCTGGTTCTCCAAAAGTGGACCCAGATACTTCCACCAGAAAAATTGATACATTTCCATTCGGCTTGGAGTAGAACCGTTGCATCAACCCTGTTTCGGGTAGAGTCGGCGCATTTCTCTCAGCACCAATGCATTGCCTTCAGAACCTGATGCATCCGAATTGTGCATCGCTCCCGCAGCTGTGAGGAGAGATCAACTCCTCCCCTCCTCGACTGAGCATAGAAACCTAGTGTATTACATTGGAACCAGCACCTCTTGGCTTCAGTGCTTCGTCTTTGGAACCAACGCATCACCAGCACTGTGGGATACACATCAATGCATCGTTTGACTGCGCCCCACATCTCGCTGATGCAATCAGGATCAAGGTACTCTGTTCCCCGGACCTACGTGGCTCCTGTATCCGGCCAGTGCACCATCACGGTCGTCTCAAACTGTTGACTTTGCCCCAGTCCAGCATAGCCAAATAACCCCCTTTGGTGCTTCTAAGCGCTAGAACTCTTTTTATTCTCAAAAATTCATAACTCGACTTATACCTATTGGATTTTTGTTGTTTTGGTCTTGATTTATTTATAAAATTATTGTCTTTTTCTAAACCAGTGTGGAGTCTTTTTATGACATTTTCATTGTGTTACTGTGGGCCTGTGGGTGTTGCACAAATACTTCACACATTGCCTCTTTAGTTTAGCCTCACTCCTCTGTGCCAAACTACCAGACCATGACCACAGGTATACTTTTAGTGTGTGTCTTACTTACCCTAACTAGGAATGTGGTCCCTGCTTGGACAGGATGCATACCTCTGCCAACCAGAAACCCAATTTCTACCAGCTTATATTCAGTACAGCAAGACTGAATTGTTTATGGTGGAAGGATGATGGTTACAGGACTGATTTATTTATTGTGAAATATTATGATAAAGGCAGAAGGCCAGAAGTACTCATTATAAAAAGCATATATTAACATCAATCCATTTAAGGGTTGAATTTTGTGTGAACATTTACGGAGAAGGATTTTGTTACATAGAATCTGAGATATCCCTGCAGTAAGCAAGGTTTTTTGTTACCCTTTTGACAAACCTTGGATATAGAAGATTTACGCTGATCAGAACCTTGTTAGGCTCCTTAGGCCCTTGGCCAACTGTAATTGTGTATATCTTTGTCATTTTATGTTTGTGTGCCTGATGGCTGCTATGTAGGAAAGCTTATTATCAAAACAGTAGGCATGAATTGGTTATGGTGACAAGCAACATGTCTGATTTGTGCACTTGTATAAGTTAAGTCCAATGCCATAGGTCAAATCAACTTACTATGAAAAGTTATGTCAGAGTCAGTAGGCCTAGCTTATTTATTGTGAAAAGCATGTGTTGGAGCTAGTGGTCCTTTAAATAGTGGGTTGTTATGTGATTGTGTTACAGGCTACAATCAGGTATTTTGTTGCACGTTATCTCACAGATAACCATAGTAGGCAAGGGTATTGGTGTTGGCCACCTACTTTGACCAACCCTAGAGCCTTTCACTGTGGCAGTTCTTGTTAGGAGGTATTAACCTTTCTGTATTTTCCTACAGAGTTGTAATTGTAAACCTCCAGCATGATGTTTGTAGGTGTATGTGCACTTGAGTAGGTATGTGTTGGTAATGGTGTCAAGCCAATAGTAAAAGCTTCAAGCTTTATGGGCTTACTAGGAAAAGTTATGTCAGATTGCTGAGATACAATTTGTTTAAAATGACCGGGGCTAGTGTGCCTGATTGACTTATTGTGAAACAGATAAAAAGTATGTGTTAACAACAGTAGACTTACAAGGGTGGTCTATTATTAAACCTTGCTAAAGCCTGAGGGCAGGTATATTGTTATGAAGAATCTCGCAGGTTACTGTAGGTGACGAGTTCTGGTGTTGACCTACCCAAACATACCATGGGGATAGAAGATTTGTACTAGGGTAATCCTTAATAGGATCTTTAAGGAAAGATTTGTGCTTTTGAAAACAAATGTAATTTTGTAGAAATTTGTAATTTGATGAGTGGTTGCTTGTGGAAAAGCTTATGCGTAAAACAATATTCCTGCTTAAGTATGGTGACAAGCCAATATTAAAAGCTATATGCCTGATTGGTACACTGGCAAATGTTAATGCTAGATGCCAAATGTTTCATCTGTTTATTAGTCATACTATTTGCAAAACAGTGGATTTCTATTCCACTGTGTTACAGGCTGTAGACAGTATTTTGCTACATGTAACCTCCCTGATCTCTGTAGTAGGCAAGGATTTTAGTGTCACCCACTCTGATGATTCTTGTTAGGCCTCGTTCATTGTTTTGAAATTATTTTGTACATATTTTTAATTGTATACCTGTATAAAAGATTGTCAGCTTATGTGCACTTCTGTAGGACTGTTTGGGTTAAAGACAAAGTATCAAGCCAATGGTAACAGCTACAAGCCTCATTGGTTAACTGGGAAAAGTTATGTCAGATTGCTTATGTGTGATCTGCTTAGAATGAAACATAATGACAAATCAAGTAGGTCATTCTTACTCATTTTGGAAAGCATGTGTTAACTGTGTGTAGGCAGCTATTTGTTGCACAGGCTCTTGCAGATTACCATAGTGGACACAAGATTTGGTGTTTGGTACCCATCCAAACAAATCATGGGGATAGAAGATTTGCACTATAGTAATTCATATTAGGCTCTATTAGGAGAGATTTGATATCGTTTGACAACTGTAATTTTGTACATATATGTAATTTTATTATAGTATATCAGATGGTTGCCTTGTGGGAAAGCTTATGCTCAACACAGTAAGTCTGAGTTGGTTATGGTGACAGGCCAGTGATAAAAGTTATAGGCTTGATGCATTATGAGAAAATGCAGTAAATGCATGTTAATTGTGAAAATCTTATGATCAATTAAAAAGGTATTTAAGGGTTGTTAGACCTGGTGTCATTGGAGTGAGTTTCCCCTGTATATTTTGCCTTTGCCTCCTGTGTTTTGCTGGTTTAGATGCTCTGGGCACTTTGCCGATGTTGTTCAGTGCCAAAGTGCAAGTGCCCCCTTTGTAAATTGTTGGTATGGATTGGTGTTCCCATCATTGGCTTTTTTGATTTACTAGTCAGTCCCTAATAAAGGGCACTGTGCGTGCCCAGGGCCTGTAAATCAAATGCTGCTAGTGGGCCTGCAGCACTGGTTGTGCCATCCACATAAGCAGTCTGTAAATGTATTTCGGGCTTGCATTGTAGTGCCTGTGTGCAGTCTAGTGCCATGTCGACTTGGTTAGAGCACCCACTTGCCAGGCCCTAACCTTCCCTTTTCTTACATGTTAGTAACCCCTAAGACAGGCCAAAGGTACCCTTGTGGGCAGGGTGCAGTGTATGTGAAAGGTAGGACATGCCCTGATGTGTGTGGCATGTCCTGATATAGAAATACTGCCAATTTAGTTTTTCACTATTGCAAGGCTATCTGTTCCCGTAGGATAGACTTGGAAATTTGCTTATAACGTCTTATAAGCATTAGTATTCTGGCTACAGGGCTTTCACGCATTTTAGGGCCTGTGGGCTTTGGGAGGGGGGGTAGGGCTCTGTGGTCATGGTCTGTGATGTCCTAGCGCGGGCACACTCTGTTGGAGTTACCAGGCGCTTTATAAGCTTAATAATAATAATAATAACTACCCCTGGGAACAAGGTAGGAAAATAAAGTTTAGTATACATGAAATCAAAATGTTAAAATGCATCTTTTAGTGAGGGTGATTTTTACTTAATGTGTTTAAAAATACCACTTTCAGAAAGTAGGTATTTATTGCTTAGCCATCCAGTGTGCCTCTGCTAGGATGTGTATTTACTGTCTCGTACAATAACGCATGCAATGTCACCGTCACAGATATAACGGAAGATATCCTAACAACCACGTTTTCCATTAGTTTGTTTTTAACATCTTGATTATCTCAACTAACAAAACATAATCGACCATCACGCATGAGTCACAATAAATGTCATAAAACAATGAACAACACATAAAACATTGATAATTATGTGCATAGTCCCTCATGATATTCATGTTTTTTTTAGGACTAATCCTTGATGAAGGGTAACGATACCCGAAATGCATTGGATGTCACAGTCCATTAATTAGGAGTTACAAAAGTATGATAAAAAATTGAGATCAAGATATACAATGTATGAATAAAATACATTAAATTACATTCATTCAGAAATAAGCTGTTTACCTTTATTATCAACTTGAAGAGCCTATATAAAGGACAGAAGTTGTGCCCAGGGGGACACATTCCTTTTAGGAAGTGCAGTAATTAAATTAAGTAAAAGCTAGGACATGTGCTTTTACGTTTTGCATGTTCTAGAAGTGAAAAACACCCAAATTCGTTTTTTCACTACTGTTAGACCATCTCCTCTCATAGGTGAACATTGGAAATTTCTTAAAACTCTTTTAAGCTGTTATCACTGATTAGAAAGGAGTAGCTGTGCCATGTTTTATATCTTGGGAATGGTAATGACAAATCCTCTTTACTGGCAAAGTTGTATTCGACATTACTATTTTTGAAATACCACTATAGAAAGTGGACATTTCTCTGCTCTTACAAAGCTCTGTGTGCCTGCAGTATGTTTCCAATATACGTTGGGGGTGGGTGACATCTACACTTTATGCATTCCCTCTAGACAGCTACAAACACAGGAAGGTTAGGTGTGTCTGAGTACTCATCTGTATTCTAATGGCTCTTCCTGGGCAAGAAGGGAATGAGGAGCTGGCAATTACACCCGAATAGGCAGTTTCCTGTCCCAACAAAAACGGCTGATTACCACCTGCAGGTAGTCCAGAGACAGGGCTGGGAAGAAAGGGCTTCTGCACACTTCAAAGACCCTTCTTTGAAGTCACCCGCACTTCAATGGCACAACTGGGTATAAGTACTGGGTCTCTGACCCCACCAAAGCAGACGCTACAAGGACTGACACTCTGCTGGACTGCTGATCTGGGAGACCTGCTTTTCTGCTGTGCTGACTTGCTGCCTGTGCTCTCTGACCCTGCTGAGAGAGAGAGCTGGACTCTGCCCTGCAACCAAAGTGATCTTCAAGGGCTTGTTGGCTTACCTTCTGTTGCTTGAGCCTCAGGGCTATCAAAATCTCTACCCCTGCTCCTGGTTCTCCAAAAGTGGACCCAGATACTTCCACCAGAAAAATTGATACATTTCCATTCGGCTTGGAGTAGAACCGTTGCATCAACCCTGTTTCGGGTAGAGTCGGCGCATTTCTCTCAGCACCAATGCATTGCCTTCAGAACCTGATGCATCCGAATTGTGCATCGCTCCCGCAGCTGGGAGGAGAGATCAACTCCTCCCCTCCTCGACTGAGCATAGAAACCTAGTGTATTACATTGGAACCAGCACCTCTTGGCTTCAGTGCTTCGTCTTTGGAACCAACGCATCACCAGCACTGTGGGATACACATCAATGCATCGTTTGACTGCGCCCCACATCTCGCTGATGCAATCAGGATCAAGGTACTCTGTTCCCCGGACCTACGTGGCTCCTGTATCCGGCCAGTGCACCATCACGGTCGTCTCAAACTGTTGACTTTGCCCCAGTCCAGCATAGCCAAATAACCCCCTTTGGTGCTTCTAAGCGCTAGAACTCTTTTTATTCTCAAAAATTCATAACTCGACTTATACCTATTGGATTTTTGTTGTTTTGGTCTTGATTTATTTATAAAATTATTGTCTTTTTCTAAACCAGTGTGGAGTCTTTTTATGACATTTTCATTGTGTTACTGTGGGCCTGTGGGTGTTGCACAAATACTTCACACATTGCCTCTTTAGTTTAGCCTCACTCCTCTGTGCCAAACTACCAGACCATGACCACAGGTATACTTTTAGTGTGTGTCTTACTTACCCTAACTAGGAATGTGGTCCCTGCTTGGACAGGATGCATACCTCTGCCAACCAGAAACCCAATTTCTACCAGCTTATATTCAGTACAGCAAGACTGAATTGTTTATGGTGGAAGGATGATGGTTACAGGACTGATTTATTTATTGTGAAATATTATGATAAAGGCAGAAGGCCAGAAGTACTCATTATAAAAAGCATATATTAACATCAATCCATTTAAGGGTTGAATTTTGTGTGAACATTTACGGAGAAGGATTTTGTTACATAGAATCTGAGATATCCCTGCAGTAAGCAAGGTTTTTTGTTACCCTTTTGACAAACCTTGGATATAGAAGATTTACGCTGATCAGAACCTTGTTAGGCTCCTTAGGCCCTTGGCCAACTGTAATTGTGTATATCTTTGTCATTTTATGTTTGTGTGCCTGATGGCTGCTATGTAGGAAAGCTTATTATCAAAACAGTAGGCATGAATTGGTTATGGTGACAAGCAACATGTCTGATTTGTGCACTTGTATAAGTTAAGTCCAATGCCATAGGTCAAATCAACTTACTATGAAAAGTTATGTCAGAGTCAGTAGGCCTAGCTTATTTATTGTGAAAAGCATGTGTTGGAGCTAGTGGTCCTTTAAATAGTGGGTTGTTATGTGATTGTGTTACAGGCTACAATCAGGTATTTTGTTGCACGTTATCTCACAGATAACCATAGTAGGCAAGGGTATTGGTGTTGGCCACCTACTTTGACCAACCCTAGAGCCTTTCACTGTGGCAGTTCTTGTTAGGAGGTATTAACCTTTCTGTATTTTCCTACAGAGTTGTAATTGTAAACCTCCAGCATGATGTTTGTAGGTGTATGTGCACTTGAGTAGGTATGTGTTGGTAATGGTGTCAAGCCAATAGTAAAAGCTTCAAGCTTTATGGGCTTACTAGGAAAAGTTATGTCAGATTGCTGAGATACAATTTGTTTAAAATGACCGGGGCTAGTGTGCCTGATTGACTTATTGTGAAACAGATAAAAAGTATGTGTTAACAACAGTAGACTTACAAGGGTGGTCTATTATTAAACCTTGCTAAAGCCTGAGGGCAGGTATATTGTTATGAAGAATCTCGCAGGTTACTGTAGGTGACGAGTTCTGGTGTTGACCTACCCAAACATACCATGGGGATAGAAGATTTGTACTAGGGTAATCCTTAATAGGATCTTTAAGGAAAGATTTGTGCTTTTGAAAACAAATGTAATTTTGTAGAAATTTGTAATTTGATGAGTGGTTGCTTGTGGAAAAGCTTATGCGTAAAACAATATTCCTGCTTAAGTATGGTGACAAGCCAATATTAAAAGCTATATGCCTGATTGGTACACTGGCAAATGTTAATGCTAGATGCCAAATGTTTCATCTGTTTATTAGTCATACTATTTGCAAAACAGTGGATTTCTATTCCACTGTGTTACAGGCTGTAGACAGTATTTTGCTACATGTAACCTCCCTGATCTCTGTAGTAGGCAAGGATTTTAGTGTCACCCACTCTGATGATTCTTGTTAGGCCTCGTTCATTGTTTTGAAATTATTTTGTACATATTTTTAATTGTATACCTGTATAAAAGATTGTCAGCTTATGTGCACTTCTGTAGGACTGTTTGGGTTAAAGACAAAGTATCAAGCCAATGGTAACAGCTACAAGCCTCATTGGTTAACTGGGAAAAGTTATGTCAGATTGCTTATGTGTGATCTGCTTAGAATGAAACATAATGACAAATCAAGTAGGTCATTCTTACTCATTTTGGAAAGCATGTGTTAACTGTGTGTAGGCAGCTATTTGTTGCACAGGCTCTTGCAGATTACCATAGTGGACACAAGATTTGGTGTTTGGTACCCATCCAAACAAATCATGGGGATAGAAGATTTGCACTATAGTAATTCATATTAGGCTCTATTAGGAGAGATTTGATATCGTTTGACAACTGTAATTTTGTACATATATGTAATTTTATTATAGTATATCAGATGGTTGCCTTGTGGGAAAGCTTATGCTCAACACAGTAAGTCTGAGTTGGTTATGGTGACAGGCCAGTGATAAAAGTTATAGGCTTGATGCATTATGAGAAAATGCAGTAAATGCATGTTAATTGTGAAAATCTTATGATCAATTAAAAAGGTATTTAAGGGTTGTTAGACCTGGTGTCATTGGAGTGAGTTTCCCCTGTATATTTTGCCTTTGCCTCCTGTGTTTTGCTGGTTTAGATGCTCTGGGCACTTTGCCGATGTTGTTCAGTGCCAAAGTGCAAGTGCCCCCTTTGTAAATTGTTGGTATGGATTGGTGTTCCCATCATTGGCTTTTTTGATTTACTAGTCAGTCCCTAATAAAGGGCACTGTGCGTGCCCAGGGCCTGTAAATCAAATGCTGCTAGTGGGCCTGCAGCACTGGTTGTGCCATCCACATAAGCAGTCTGTAAATGTATTTCGGGCTTGCATTGTAGTGCCTGTGTGCAGTCTAGTGCCATGTCGACTTGGTTAGAGCACCCACTTGCCAGGCCCTAACCTTCCCTTTTCTTACATGTTAGTAACCCCTAAGACAGGCCAAAGGTACCCTTGTGGGCAGGGTGCAGTGTATGTGAAAGGTAGGACATGCCCTGATGTGTGTGGCATGTCCTGATATAGAAATACTGCCAATTTAGTTTTTCACTATTGCAAGGCTATCTGTTCCCGTAGGATAGACTTGGAAATTTGCTTATAACGTCTTATAAGCATTAGTATTCTGGCTACAGGGCTTTCACGCATTTTAGGGCCTGTGGGCTTTGGGAGGGGGGGTAGGGCTCTGTGGTCATGGTCTGTGATGTCCTAGCGCGGGCACACTCTGTTGGAGTTACCAGGCGCTTTATAAGCTTAATAATAATAATAATAACTACCCCTGGGAACAAGGTAGGAAAATAAAGTTTAGTATACATGAAATCAAAATGTTAAAATGCATCTTTTAGTGAGGGTGATTTTTACTTAATGTGTTTAAAAATACCACTTTCAGAAAGTAGGTATTTATTGCTTAGCCATCCAGTGTGCCTCTGCTAGGATGTGTATTTACTGTCTGGCTTTTGAGTGACAGGGGCTGGGGATGTGCAGTGGCTCCAGAGAGTCTGGATGAATCAGGACAGGGCTGAATGAACCTGGGCTGCATTTAGAGTAGGGGGAGGAGATTTCCATTCAACTGAAGGGGCATGGTCTGCCTCCTACAATGCTGTCTCCACCTCCTGCCAGGAAGCCGCACTAGAGAGGACACAACAGTTTTTGCCACAGAGAACAAAGGAGTTTGTAGTATAAAAGAGGGGCCCAGCCCCCAAACTTTTAGATCACTTCTGGCAATCAAGAGGAACCTTTGCCAAGGAGAAAAGCCAGAGAAACTGAGGAGGAATACTGCCCCTGTGTTGTTTGCTGTCTTGGGTTGGCCAGAAGTGGCTACTTGCTGCCAAGGAAAGGAGAAAGGACTTTGCTGTTTTCTGTGTCCCCTGCTTGAGGAAGATCTCCAAGGGCTTGAATTGAGCTTGGCTCCTGTTCTGAAGTCTCAGAGACACAAAGACTTCACCTCAAGTCCCGCTGACTCCTCTGCTGGGAGTTCTGACTTGCTGAGAGGTGCCTGCCAGTGTTCTGGGCCTCTGGAGGTTGTTTTGGAACTGGAAACGTCAGGAACTGTGAAAATCGATGCATCGTTGCTGCGAGAGATAATATCCGATGCATCGGTGCTGCAGACAAATTGATGCAGCACCTGTGCTCATGGCTGAAGTGTCTGCTGTGCGATGAATTCTGTGCACCGATCTCCAATGTCCGAGATCACCGCACAGATTCTGACACAGGCCCAGTTGGAGAGGAACCGACGCATCACAACGGATCATCATACATCGCATTGAAGTGCCAAGTCAGTCGCATCATTGGGAGATGCAGTAAGAATCTGACTAATCACCTCCACACAGTAAGAAATCGATGCATCACCTCCTCTCCGATAAGGAACCGACACATCACCTCCCCTGTGCAGCAGGTGCAGCAGAAGGAATCGACGCATCACCTCCCCTGGAGTAAGGAACCAACGTTATCACCATCCCTGAGTGTAAGGAACTGACGCATCGCCTTCCCTGCAACCCTTTTTGCTTGCATTTTTCAGCGCATCCAAGTTTTTTTGTGGAAAAGTGTTGCATCTTACATTTTCTTGGAACTACACTGTTTCTACCATTTTAAGATTCATATTTGTAATACTTTATTGTGGATTTTTGTTGTTTGGTCTTGTTTTGGTTTAGATAAAGATTACTTTTTCTTCTAAATTGGTGTGGTGTTCATGTGTAGTGTTTTCACTGTACCACTGTATGGGTTCACAAATGCTTTACACACTGTCTCTGACATAAGCCTGTCTGCTCATGCCAAGCTACCAAGGGGGTGAGCAGGGGTTATTTTAGAAGTGTATCCCCCCTACCCCGACAAGAAGCAAGGGTCCCTAATTGGACAAAGGTACCTACCTCTGTCAACTAGAGACACCCATTTCTAACAAGGGTGGGTTGTTAATACTCTGTATTAAAGCCAAAAGATAGGTATTTTGTTAGATGGAGTCTCACAGATTACTGTAAGGCAAGGCTTTTGTTGTTGGTTACCCCCTCTGACAAACTATAGGTATTAAAGATTTGCAATGTGAGAATCCTTGTTAGACCCGTCCTCCTTTAGGAGAGATTGTATTTTGCTTTACCAACTGTAGTCTTGTAGTTGTACAACTGCGTGCATGGCGTTTGCCTTGTGGGAAAGTTTATGCTTAATACAGTAGGCCTCAGTTATGGCGACAAGCAGAGGATGACAGCTGTAGGCCTGAATGTTTCACTGGTAAACGGTATTTCAGATACCTCAGCTCTGATCGGTTTATTATGAAAAGGTACTATGTAACATCTATGTTGAAGCAAATAGTCCTATAATGGTGATTGGTTGTGCACCTTGTTATGGCATACATTCAGGTATTTTGTTACATGAAGTCTTATGGATTATCTTTGTAAGGCAGGAGTTTGGTGTTGGTTACCGTCTGAAAAAACCTATAGAGAAAAGATTTGACTGTGGCTCAATGATTAGAGCGGCAGACCCTGATGCAGAGGTCTAGCCCGGGACCAGGGTTCAATTCCCCGCCTCGGCGGGTCTTGGGCTCAAAAATTCCACGGACCTGATAATTCTCGCCTCGGTGCCATTCCAATCATGGAGTCCCACTCTGCAACTCTGGGCAATAGCTTGCTTAATCTCCACAACGGCCCCCACAACGCTAAGGATGCCTGGCCTCCACCTTGGGGGTGCCCAGGAGTGGACGCCTCACAGGGAAAAGCCAGGATGGGTTCCACAGCGGTATTCATACAAGCGCCTTGAGACCCTTGCGGGTGAGTAGTGCGCTATACAAGTATCAATTTACATTTACATTTTTCAATGGAATAACTATTGCCAAAGTCTCTTTGGAATCTCCAAGCTGCCTACCAGGGTCTTGTAATAAAATATCCACATACATACATATATAGACTTTGATTTAACCCCCTTCTGACATTTATCTGTCTGAGTGTCATTTATACTCTGCTTCCCTTCATGACAGCATACATCAGTCATTGACCCTATCGCCTTGTAAATGACAACATTTTATGATCACATGTGCATATCCATCTGAAAATGAGTGCGTGTCAGAATCCGAGCTGGTTGACCAGTCCTTTAGTTCTCAAGTTCCTCTTTTCATAGTACTCCCTTAATTTCTTTGCTTCTCCTCTTATCATTTACCTTTTTCTTAAGAGGAGAGTACAGCTCCTCTGGCAGTGCTAACGGACCACTTGCTCTCTGCTTATTTCATCTGCAGGGAGACCCATCCTGCATGGTCACTTCCCCTAAACCAGGAGACCATTTATGTGTTGCTGTTGTCCAAAGTGTATCATTGTAATATTCCAAGATGGCCTACACATTGGCTCTAAATTAGGTGATGATGATACAAAAGGAGGGACAAGACAGAAGGGCTTATTTAATGAGGTCCAGTGTACAGGCCCCAATAATCAAGAACAAAACTGGGTACAAAGTTCCTCTGGTGCATAGAAGAGGTTGCTCAGGACGTCAATGCCATTATACAGAACCGGAAAGGCCTAGTAGTAACTTGGGAAATTCCCTTGGTTGAACTAGAGCTCTCACACACCCAGCAAGCTGGGTGTCATGCTTCATCATATGAGCTCTGCCCCTCGTCAAGGCGGCGCTGCAATCCTTGACGGGCACCCAAACCGGGGCTCTTTATCGGGGATCTTCTGTTCCTGCCGGTTGGTGCATGGGGGTGAGTGGCCTAATGAGTGTAGATGTGTGGAGGAGTGAGGTTAAAACGGGTCAGTTAGTCCTTATCAATAGTTTATTCGGAAGGTAAACTACCCGATTAAAATGGTGTAGAGTGGCTAGTGTACTAGAGAAGGTGTCTAGTCATGAAGCTCTACTCTATAGATCGACATGTTTCATGCCTCGTGTGTCAGGAGGATCTAGGCACTTCTTCAGGATCATAAGCAACTATCTACACTACGTGGAGAGGTGCATTCTACCTACCACGTCTTCAGGTGCGTTGCCTGCGGACAAGGGTGAAAAAGTATAATACCAGATAACAATCTAAACAATTCTCTTCTAAATATCAACAAGGATTGTCACCAAGGTGAAAAAACGCTATTAAGGTTATAGATGCATAGAGGTAAATCAACTCTTTAATCATTATAGCGTATGGTGTCTATTTACACCAAGTGTGTAAAACAAAGAATAAGAGGCGTGCAATTAAAAAATATTTGAAAAAACATGTATTAAAGGTGAGGAATCATTCAACACTCATGGACAAGGGGATTGCAACTGCGAACTCACCTAGTGGGTTGCTAGAAATTGCTAGCAACAGTCCTGGCGGTGACTAGAGGACACCAGTTGGGTCCTGTAGAAATGAAAGCGTCAAACAATGGGGAATAGGGGGTTAGGGAAGCCTGGTACATGACGCGAGTAAAGCAGGCAATCAGTCAAACCAAAACTGACAGTAGTAGTATGGTAATCAGAGGTACTGCTAGGATGCTGAGTGGAGACTCAACCATGTAAGGCGGGACCCACTCACACCGAACAAGAGCCGCACCGCAAGGAGTGTGTCGAGCGGTCTGATCGGGGCCGAGGGTACGGCCGTTTACAGGCGGAGGAGAAGCTCACCAGGAGAGCCCAGAAGTAGCTCTCGAGAGCAGTACGAAGAAACCAGAGACTGGAGCTAAAGGTATACTCACCCGCGTTGAATCACGCTAAGCTGGTGCTTATTGCTATATGTGGGTGTTAGTGTGGTACATATGAGGGGCAATAAAGGCCAGGACAATGTTAACAAGTGTAAAAATAGCAAAATAGTGCAGTAATGCTATCACAAAATATGCAGCATAATTTGCCTTTGCTTGCTGCAGAATTTAGTCAACCATGCTGCATAATTTGGTCTTCTCCTGCTGCATAATTCCAATGGCTCTGTTTATAGTGCTATGTGGCCTGTGGCAGAAAGCACTGTGAATATGTAAGTCATTATTTTAAAACAGTATTTACATATTCTAAGCTAGGCTGCTGCAACATGGTGCAGTGATTGAAATCAAACAAGTTCTTACAAAACATACTTTTCAGTAATAAGTAATCAAACTGTGTCAAATGCAGACATTTTTGTAAGTGTCTCTACTAGTCCAGATCCCAGCTGATAAATCCTTTACATTACATCTTAAAAAGAATAGATCTTTGCCACCATAAACCTTTAAGCAGATCCACTGGAATTATTCAGCAGAAGAGGACAACATTATGCGGAAGGTTTCACTAAATTATGCAGCAAGAAAAGGTAAGTTATGCGGCACAATGCGCCACATTTTGTGGTTAGCATTACTTCATTATTTTGTCATTTTAACTCACGGTAACACTGTCACGGGAAATATTTCACCTCATTAGTACCAGTGTAGCACCCAAATGCAGCAGTAAGCAACTACAAGATTACCAGTCAATCTTTGCAAAGGGCCTTCCACTGCTCCGGAACACTTTATCATGCTTTAAGTAACTTTTGTTCCATTTGAGCTACAATCAAGTTTTTTTTGTTGAAATCTGCAGATTAAGTAGCAAATGCAGTACACTGATAATTATGTGGAAAAAGCTGCTGCAGAAACTCATAATTCCATGGTTTCTTTTTTAACTTTCTGCACTACCACCCACACTTCAATTTCAGGCAGAGGCATCTCAAAGTCAGTATTAACCATTCAGGGGCAGTTTTTTTGTGAAAGCTGAGTCCATGGGGTAGCAGGTAGAAGGCCAGCAGGGTTGCATTCAGATGCAGAGCCCTAATCCTCTCGGCCCTTGGGGCCTCACAGTACTGGTCTAGGAGACAGAGGAAAGGAGCGAGATTCATAGATATTGTCAAAGAGAAGGCCCAGAATAGGGAGCACTGTATGCAGACTCATTTTTATGTTTACAAATGGCCAGAGACCGCTTCTTCAGCGAGATACCCCAAAGAAGGGGACAATATAAGTGTTTTTGTGTTTTTTAAAAGGAACATTCATTAGTGAAGCTGGTACTTCTGCCAAGTGTGTAAGTGGCCACTGCTGGTTATCATAAAGGAGCAGATGCAGCAGGACTTGGGCCCAGGGATTTGGAGGCCCACTGCATCACAATTATGACTGTCTACCTTTAAAAAAAGGGGCATCAGAGCTTATTGTCCTTTCAAGCATTAGGACAGAGGTGATGATCCATCATGGAGGGGGAAGAGGTAAAAAAGGCAAAGGAGATAGCCTGCTACTCAGGACTGCAGTTATCATTAGTGCAGCAGGTATAGTTGCATTGGGGTCCAAGAGTGTGAGGGGCTCACAACACCCCAATTATGGGGAGAAGTTTGTTTGGGATATCTGTTTTTGTTTGATGCATTTGCTGTTTTAGAAGTCTCATATTTGGTGCAGTTCATAAGCTATAGAAAAAGTATTCCTGAAATCATCTCATAAACCCCGCTCCCTGCACGCAGCCATGTCCCTTCCGCTCCCCCAATCCTTTTCATAAAGTTTTCGAGGGGGGCCTGACCTCAAAACATTTTGCTTAGGGGGGGCTCAGAGTAAAAATGTTTGAAGACCTCTGCTCTAAGAGGATGTAGGGATCTCATCGCAGGTAGGTGTGACTGTTTGAGTGGATTTAACAATTATTTATGATTGGACAGTGACTTGCCCATACAATAAATCCTTTAACAGTTGCAGGTAGGTATAAATTACTGTTGGCTATTTGCATTACAAACCAAAGGGGTACTTGATTTGCAAAAATTATGGAATGCAATGAGTCAGCCTTGAATGAACACATGAAGGATACTGTGCCATCAACCAAATGTTTATATATAGATTAAGAAAATGCAGGTTTGCTTAGGAGCGCTGCACAGCATTTACCCCTGCACTGAATGCAGAGCTGCATCATTTGCAGTACATTTGCAGCCACATACTGTCGGTTTATGGATTACTACCACAAACAGAAATATCACTGGCTGCTGCGAGAGCATGGCGGTCTTTGGAATCCGCCTCGGGTCATTTATCCATCAGCGCGAAAAGCTCTCTTCTCTCAGCAGGGATTGCAATTTGGCTGTAATGCGAACACATTTTCCTGTCAATCATTTCTTTCCATTTCTGTTGCAGGGGAGTCGGGTGCATTTTCGTAGAAATGATCCAAGGAGTCGCAGCATTCCCAGGGATGAAAGACATCCAAGACCAGCTAGAACGAATATTTCTGGTGAGCCTCGCCTGTCACACGTGTGGGGTGTTTTGGACTGGCTGATTTTCTGTTTAAGAAATGCTGCTATGATATTATTGTATTGTCGTGTTAACATTTCAGCCTGGCATCTCTCTGGCCAGGTTAAAAAGACTGCAGCGATGACTGAATAATTTTGCACCTGTGATTGTTGTCCATTTGCTCCGCCATCGAGTGCAAAAAAAGACATTATTAGAGACAGATCAGTACATAAAGCCTTCATACTGAGACTGACCTGTGCAATGATTATATTTCTACTAACGGGTCAGTGCTAAATGTAGTTTTTGCATTAGTCAGTCAGTGCAAACTATGTGTTTTCATTGGTTGAGGAATGTTAGTGTGCTGTTAGCACAGTTCAAGCAGTGCAAATATTGCTTTTGCACTAATCTCTCAGGACAAGTGCAGTCTTGCTGTACACAATTATTACACATGTTGGTATTGGCTAACAATTGAACCTAGCTTTGAAAATAAGATATCAAAGTGACTTTTAAAAAGGATTCTGCAAGACAATGATATCTGCCATCTTTTTCCCTCTCAATGCTAGACTGTGGGTTCGCCTCATCATATTCTATGATGGGTTTCTAGTTCTATTTAAGTTAACACTGAGGGAACTTGACCACGTGGTGTTTCCATTTAAGACTTGTGCAAGAGCTCCTGCGACTGCCTTGCAACCTCTCTGTCCTGGTGTCCCTTTCACTACTGTCTCATTTTCTTTAAAGTAGACTTGAATACATGTGGTCTCACCTGTGGCTAAATGTTTGTATGGTTTGTTGAGTGAGTTTCACACTAATTACTCTGTGCAGTATTGGTACTGCCATTTAATCACCTGAAGGTAGACCCCACGCACGCTTTTATTTCAGGAACTATTGTTATCACTTGAATGAGAATGCTGCTGGGCATAAGTAGAAGTATACTTAAGATGAGCCAGTTAATAACCTGTCCCTTTTCCTTATAATGATATTGTAAACAATGCATTGAATCTTAAGGAAACTATGTAACATAGGTCAACATTATTTGTTTATCACTGGGCTATGTGCACAGCGTAAATATTTCAGGGCCAGAAGTATTTTATTTAGGATTCTGCCAGAGAAAATTATACCATCCTGTTTTATATAACATTCTTTAAGAATCCAGCTGTTATTGGAAAGGGACTTGAATTATTAATTCTCTTAATTTTTGCATAGCAAAAATACATTATATATATAATTATATAGAGAAATAATTCTTTAGTCCAGAAGTATTTGAAAGACTGACTGGGAAGGTGCAGTTTGGAAAGCAATATATGTGCAATTTACCTTTTTTCAAAATGTTCCGAATCGGTGGATGAAATTAACCCTGAAGCGTCCTAATAATTAAGAAAGGAAGTTTTTCATTTTGTCAGTTACCTCACCTATCAACGTGTGGACACTTGGATCTATGGTTAATACCATTAGCAATAGTTTTATAGAAATTGACATTTGTATAACTTGTCAGACTCACAGAAAGCAAGGTTTCTTGAGACTAATCTTATGCCAGCATTTTACATTTGTGAAACGATTATTCTGAACACTAAACCTGTATTTTCATGGATTTCAAACAGTGACCAGGTATTGCAGTTGCTATCTTTGTGGTATCTTAAGTGATTTAGTGTGGTTGGCAAGATGGCCCAAGAGTTGGGTGTTGTGCTGTTCACTGACATTTGGTATGACCATTGGGCCATGAGTTCGAATCCCACCACTACATCCTTTTGTCCTTCTGAGGTTGAAACATTGAGTTCTGCTGTATTAGGGAGCACCTATACCAGTTATTTGCAATGCTTGGGATTTCCCAAAACCTTGGTATTTAGTGCTACAAAAATGTGTTATTCTTCATTTTATTATTATTATTAGTAGTATGTGAGTGAGTATCTAACGTGAGTGAGTATCTAACGTGTCCTGTGAGCTATCTCCTTAGCCTTTAGTGGCCTCCGAAGTGGAGCTTTGTGTGCTTTTGTTTATCGACCCCATCCTGTTGGTAACACCCAAGAAGCAATGGCCAGGCACTCTCAGTTCCAGAAAGCAATGGAAGAAGCTTTGTTTAGGGGTGTCCAAAAGTAGTTGCTTTGAATATTCTGCTCACTGTTGTGACACCTATGTCTACCTCTCAATAGCATGTCACACTTTAAAATTATTTTTTGCATTATTTACTTTATACTTGTTGTACCCCTTCAAGAGATTGAGCTACAATAAAAGGTGTAATGTACACGTGATCTTTTTTGACAAATAAACATATTGTATCCAATATATAGGTAGAGTGCGCCTTATTTCTACCCCTATCTCATGATTCAGTGGCATTATTGTCCTCCTCAGTATTTTCCTTCTGACTCTCTGGCGCTCCTCTGTTTTCTTATGCTTGACCCACCCAAGGAGCATTTAGGTATCACTGTGTTTTGATTTGATGATTTCTATACTTTCACCACTGATGTCAGCATCTTACATTGCAGTGCCTGACAGACTAATTTATTTCTCCCTGTGAGTCTCTTCCTGCAACCCCACCACATTTGGCCTCCAGCTCTCTATTTAAGTTATTACCCCCAAGTACCCGCCTGACACCCAAGTACTCCTTACTTTCATTGCTCCCCACCACTGTATAGAAAGACGGCTATCAATAGGTGGATGTAAAATTATTTGAGATCGTTGTCCATTTGTGAGCATGTTTGGGCAAGTGTGAGTCACATGTATTCAACCATCTGGCAGCTTGGCACTAAGCAGTCAGGCTTAACTTGGTGGCAATGTGTACAGGATGTATGCAGCACTTCAAACAGTAATAAAGTGAAAACACAACTCAAAGAAAAATCCCACACCAGTTTAGTAGGATAGAGTAAAATTTAACCCCTTCCCCGCTCATGACGGAACCACTCCGTCATGAGCCACGGTTGGGCTGTGCTCATGACGGAGTGGTTCCGTCATGCTGTGGCCGTTGGCGGCCGCTCCGCCCACGCGGCGCTAATTCCCCGCCTGTGCGGGCGATTAGCGCAGTGGGCGGAGATGTGACGGAACCACTCCGTCATGAGCACAGCTCAACCGTGGCTCGTGATGGAGTGGTTCCGTCACGAGCACAGCGCCACCGCACCTGCCCCCAAACCCCCCCAGCGCCGCGGCGGAATTCCTGCCGCGGCGAAGGGGTTAATAAATGATTTGTGACCAACACAATAAAAATCCAATCAGTAGAACCGGAGATATGCAATTTCAAAGTTACAAATAAAATTGTGCTTAGAAGCATAAAGCGTCAACTGTGGTTATCTGGTCGCACCAGACCGAGATAGAGTCACATGTTAAGGTAGGCAGCATTGGAGTGCAGACCGGCTGTTAGAAACCAGGTTAGGCCTGCTGAACAAAGTGCCTTAAATCCTGATTGAGGAATGTTGTGAGATCCCTGGTCGAGGATATGTCACACAGTGGCAAGTTCAAGGAGCCGCAATTTGGGGACCTGCACTGTCGGCGTGGGAGCCGTCAACTAGGGGCTTGCGATGCAAGTCCTGCATTGAAGATGCTTCGTGCACTGGGGGTTCCGAAGAGGCTGAGGAGCTGTGATGCAAAATACTACATCGACTTCAGGGATGCCATTGACGAGGGGCTTGCGATGCAAAGACCTGCATTGAGGATGCATTGCGCAGTGGCTGTTACAAGGAGGTAGCAGGATGCAATGAAAGGTTTGGCAGTTCCGAAGTGAGGCTGCGCAGAGATGCTTCACACTGCATCAGTTTCAACCACACCTGGGCAGGCAGAACACCTTCAGGCCCACTTCCAAGGTTCCAAGACTGGCACCACTTGGGAGGCAAGACTCACAGCAGGCTAAGTTCAGGTGCTGGGTTTGAAGTGGTTGGAGCCTTTTCTGTCCCTGAGGCTCTGATCAGGAGTTTAGCCAACTTGCCCATGGAGTCACTTTGGTGGTCCTGGGTTCAAGATGCAAGTCCAGTCCTTTTTACTTGGTCAGCAGGGCAACAGAGTAGTAATCCTTTATGCAGAGCAGCACAGCAGTCCATCTGAGTCTTCCACATGTCCAGAGATGTATTGAAGAGTTGGGTCTGAGGTTCTAATATTGATACCGGGTGCCCACTTTGACATAGGAGAAGGTTCTGGAGGCTTCCATCCCCAGAGGTGCTTGGAATTTCCTGCTTCTCTGCCCTAGACACAGTTTGTCTGGGGTCACAAAAGACTAGTGACAATCCCTTTGTGAGTGCGCTCAGGCATAGTCTTTGTGATATGCATGTTTGGTATTTGACAGCTCCTCCCTGTCATCAAGTCAGAGAATGCCTATCTTGCCACATCTAATATCCTTTGTCTCACTGTCTGGGAGCAATACACAAAGATCAACGGCCAGCTAGTCATGTGACCCAGAATACAAGCTGCAGGCAAGAAGATGCCAACAAGAAGATGCCAACTTTCTAAAAGTGATAACAAAGGGGATGATGGACGGAGCGTTAGAGCAAATCAAACACTGACCCCCAGTCAACTGATCTGGGTTTAATCCATCATCATTCTTTAAACGATGGACTTAGGCCCAGATCTCTGTACTGGGGTGAATTTATTTATTTATAAAGTTTTATATAGCGCGAACTTAATCCCGGAGGATATCAGAGCGCTTTACAATTTGAGGGAAATTAAGGTAACAGATCAGTACACGAGTCAAAAAGGGAATATACATTGGCATTGACTCAAATAGTGCACAAATAAAAGAACAATTATAAACCTGGGGTAGGCGAGGAAAGGCTGGTCGCTGAAACATAGTGACAAAGGGGAGCAACTACAATAGTAAAATACAAGATTGACAACCAATATTGTAGTATATCCGATGCCATTAGAGCTGATAATCGTTCCTCTTGTTAAGGTAAGAACTTATTCATGAAGAATCTTTTTGCTTCCAGTTTGAAAGCAACCTTGGAGGAGATTCTACAGGTTTCCGGTGGAAGAGAGTTCCAAATTTTTGGTGCAGATCCCGAGAAGGCTCGTTGGCATGTTCTCTTTTTGAGGAAGATCTGGGGTTTTAAGAGGAGGGAATTAGCACTCCTCGACGGTCTACCCCCTCTGGATAGTTCTAGCTTTTGCGCAAGGTAGTTGGGTGTTTTGAAGTGGAGGGCTTTGTGCTCTAAGCAGGCAATCTTAAGTTGAATTCTAGCTTCGTAGGGCAGCCAGTTTAGAGATTTTAGGACCGGGGAGATGTGGGCATTTCGCTTGGTGCCCGTTATCATTCTGGCCGCAGCGTTCAATGATGCCTTTAGAGGGGCCAAAGTGTATTTGGGGAGGCCACATAGCGTGGCACTGCCATAGTCAAGCCTCGGTAAAACACGCGCTTGGGCCACATGCTTTAAATATGCTTGAGGTAGGAAAGGTTTGAGATTCCTGAGTGTTCTTAGAAGGTGGTTAGCTCCCATGCACACATTGCTAATATGAGTTCATATTCAGATGTTTGTCCAGGGTTATTCCTAGAGATTTAGCTGAGTCAATAGTGCGGGGGGAGCATTTGAAGGCGGTGAGTTGGTTCAACCAGAGGTCAATATTAGGAGTGTGTTTCGGGGGAGAAATTAGGAGGAATTCTGTTTTGGAGGTGTTTAGCAGGAAGTGGTTCTCAGTTAGCCAATTTTGAGTAGTCAGTAGGGTGGAGTTGAGTGAAGTGATGTTATCCGGGGAGGAGATTTTCAGGTAGAGTTGGGTGTCGTCTGCATACATATGGAAGCAAATGTCCATGGATTTTAGTACATTAGCTAATGGTTCCAGGAACAAATTGAAGAGAATGGGAGATGAGGAGGAACCTTTCGGGAACACCCATAGTGACTGGGGATGACTGGGAGAGAGAGTGATTCGCCTTAACTCTTTGGGACATGTGCTGGAGGAAGGGCGAGAACCATTGCAGCACCTGACCAGAGAGGCCCATCCTTTGCTCCAGAATATCTAGGAGGTTGTCATGATTGACAGTGTCAAAAGCAGAGGAGAGGTCGAGTAGGATAAGGAGGCAGGATTCATTTCGATCAAGCATTATTAGGATGTCATCCATCACGTGAGTGAGAGCCGATTCAGTGCTGTTCCCACTACGAAAGCCAGATTGGTGTTGGTCCAGGAGATGGAATTTTTCGATGTGTGCGCATAGTTGTGACTGAACGCATTTTTCCAGGAATTTGGCTAGTGTGGGGGATGCTTGAGATAGGGCGGAAGTTGTTAAGATCTGTACTGTCTGCTGTAGGTTTTTCTAATATAAGTGTTACCTGGGCCTCTTTTAGGCATTTTGGGATCGTACCTTGTGACAGAGATGCATTGGCGATCTTTGTCCCGGTGGGGTAGATTGTATCCATAATTGCTTTGAAGATGGTGGGTGGTAAAGGGTCACTGAAGTGATTAGATGGGTTGATACTCCGAAGAACCTTTTTGATATCATTTTCATTTAGGGTGGTAAAGGTGTCCCAGGAAGCGTTGTGTTTGATACCCCAGCTACAAGGAGCAGCCTTGTCTGGTAAGGCCAGGGGGGTGCCTGACCATTGGGTATTAATAGAGTCTTCCTGGTTTCTAGATCAATGTTAATAAGTCCAGTTTTCTCGGTAAAAAAGTCCACCAGGTCATCACATGAGGGAGGACTGACATCCGAAGCTAGTCGGTTCGGGGCTACCATAGATTGTTGTTTAACCAGTTCAAACAGCCGCTTGGTTAAGTTGGGATCTGAAATATTCCGCCTTGACTGTGTTGATTTGTTTGTTATAAGAGCTTCTAGCTGATCTAAGGATTTTTAGATGGTCCGTGGATGGAGTGGATCTCCAGGAACGTTCGATGGCCCTTAGATTGCGACGTTCCGAGTTTAGGTTGCTGTTGAACTAGGGTTTAGATATTTTTGTGGGTGCATTTTTTTGTTGTAGTGGAGCCATATCGTCCATGAAGCTAGAAATAGAAGAGTTATAGAAGTCTGTGAGTTCATGGACTTCGTGTAAGTCCACTTGAGGAGAGAGGGCATGTTTACAGCGGGTTGCTAGGTCAATGGTATTGATTTCTCTGAGGTCTCTTTTCCAGATCTTTGGTTTAGTTGTTTGAGCCTTTTCAAAGACAGAAATGGTGGGATCAGTTCCATTGATGAATTCTCTGATAAGAAATCCAAAACCCCTTAGGTATTAGTTGCTTGTCATCTTTGTTTATTAGTGCAGGGCTGTAAGTTCAATACACGGACCAGCTGACACGTGTTTCGTCTTACAAAGACTTTTTCAAGGCAAAAATAATCAGACGGATAAAGTTGTTAATATAGTTCCGGGACACGTAGTACACATACACAACGTCCCAAGTCAATGAGTCATGTCATAAGTCATAAAACCATAGAACTTATAGAACTTTTTAAAGCTGACAACTTACACTAATTGGGTATTTAACCCATTTACATCAGTGGAGTGCTATCTAAGTCTTCTAACTTCTAATCACGTATTTACGTATGTCTCTGACATATGGATGATGTTCTTAGGTAGTGTACATCAATTGAAGCTTTGAGCACCCTCATATAATCATTGATCTTTTTACAGTTTAACGCCTTGACTTTATGCATTTTTGATATTATTCACATGTATTTTGGTGTGCCGTTTTTCCCTAATTTTCAGGGACACTACTACCTGTATTCGTTTCCTTTGTTTGAGCCTTACTCTGTGATACCTCCGAGTTGATATGGAAGGAAATGATGTGATGGTCCGACCAATCGCAGGGTATGATAAGAGTCCAATGTGATGGTGTGTCCTTTGGAGATGATGAGGTCAAGAGTTTTCCCTTTACTGTGGGTAGGCTGGTCACAGTGTTGAACCAAATCGTGATCCTTCAAGAAGGAATTGAGGCACACTACAGCTTGGTCATTAGGGTTTTACCAATGAAGGTTAAAGTTCCCAAGGTAGATGTGGGACTGCACTAATTCCACATTGTCAGAGATGATTTCCATTAATTGTTCAATGAATGGGAGGTTGTCGCCCGGGGGGTGATAGAATGTATGTAGTTTGCAAACCAGCTGTTTGTTACTGGAGATGTTGAGGCAAAGGTATTCGCAGGTTAATGGCAAAGAGGACTCTGATAGGGAGACCGCGAGCGTGCTTCGATATATACAGGCTAGGCCACCTCCCAGCTTCTTTACTCTGTCCAGATGAATTATGTCATGGATGGGGGGCACCAGGAGGTCTAAAATCGGAGTGGACGAGGGGTTGAGCCAAGTTTCTGTGAGGGTAATGATATCTATCTCATTATGTTGCATGAGGTTGAAGATCTCAGAGGCGTGTTTGTTGGCAGACCTACAGTTGAGTAGTATGTATTTATGTGTAACCGGAATATGGGGGGGGAGGAGTCTGAATGATGTTCACTCTCTTGAGGTTGTCTTTGTTTATGACTCTGATGTTGTGGTAGGGTTCTCTGTTCGGGTTAGAGTGAATAGTTTGAATTCTTCCCTTTGGACTCGTATTGATGTCCGTGCTGGAAAAGTAGGACTTGAGGAGGCTGTCAATTTCATTGGGTGCAAGACAGGTCAGTGAGCATTTAGGGAGAGAAGCTGTGTTATGAAGGGGAGATAGTAGGGGAGGAGGGATGGTCACAGAGAGCTGTGTCGGTGGCAGTGGCGGGGGCTCTGGGACGGTTTGGATGAGAGAGGAGGGGGCTTAACAAGGGGAGATATTCAAGTGAGAGGGCTTTCATCACGTGGAATTCGCTGGAGAGAAGGTGCAGTTGGAGGGAGATATTGTCCAAGCGTGCCAGCACGTCTGGCTGGGTGATGGGAAAGGGGCGGAAGTTGAGTGTGGAGATCTGGATAGGGGGTAGGGTGTCTAAGTGTGTTAGAGGGATCCGAGGCGGTAATGGGATATTCCAAGGGAGAGGGTTGGTTACTGAGTAAAAGCAGAGTTCCGGAAAGCCTAGACCTGGAGGTTGATTGAGTGTGAGGATCTGGAGAGGGGGATGGGTATCTATGTGTGTTAGAGGTGTCAGAGTCGGTAGTAGGAGAATCCAGAGGAGGGGGTTGGTCATTGAGTATTAGAGGTGATCCGGGAAGCATTGACCAGGAGGTTCGTAGTGGTGATAGGGTTAATGGCCTCGCATTATGTGGTTTGAGCGGATCAGGGACGGGCATGGGAAGGGTAGTGGGTGAGGAGGGAGGTAAGTCTGAAGAGGAAATGGGGGCATCGGTTTGGAATGACCTTGAGGTGGTTAGTGCTAGATCTTGTCGTAAAGAGGTTGAATTGTTCGCCATAAAGCGTTTAATCTTCAGAAAGAGTTTGTCGAACTGCTCTAGGTTTCGATTGGAAGCTTGAATGAGAACGATCCCATTGTTGTAGATAGTAATGGTGAGATCTACTTTGTGAATAGGAGAGGAAGTTATAGAAAGACTAAATCCATGGGGTGTTTTCCTTATCTGTTTGCACTGATAAAAGGATAAGAGAGATTTTCTCCATTGGGCTCTCCTGTTCATGAAGAAGGTTAGGTCTGACATGATGTTGCCCTTAGACATACAGAAGTAAGTATCTGATTTAAGTGCTTCCGGGTTTCTTTTGATTAAGTTCTGTTTGAGTTTTTTTGATGCATTTTTAGTGAGGTTAGGGGGATAGGTGATCTTAAAGGCACTGAGACCCACTTGATAGAGTGATCCTTCAGTCGGGCTGGTTGTATTGGCATCCATGGTGAGCACAAATCGAGGAGACAGTGGTGGCAGGGACGAATCTTGTCACTCAATCTTTGTTAAAGGCTAAAGAATACTAAATAGTTCCATGTCAAGGACGAATGATTTAAAGAAAAAAAATGATTTCATACGCTTATCAGCAGCCATCAGGTCTTTCAGTGGGCAGAGTAGATGGAAAAAAAAAGCCATTCCAAGATGGCCGCCATTCGGTCGAGACTTGCTCCTTTTGTATTAGTAGTCCTTTTTTGGTTTTAGGGCAAATCCACACACCAAGCCCTATTTCTATGGCGATGTCTAGGGCAAAGTTTTGGGAAACAGGGCGGTGATCACAAGTTGTATTTCCCCTCAGGGCTACAGGATAGGCACCATTTTGAGAATAGGTGGTTGATAAGTTATGGGCTGGGAGACTCAAAATGGAGAAATTCTCCCGTGGCAACCGGTCCCACGTAAAGAGCTCAGAAACATCAAAGCGATATATTTTAAAGTAGCCGTGCCATCACAGGCAAAAGAACACAAAAGTTATTGCATCAGAAGACCGATTGGCCGTGAGCGGTCCCTTTAATCATCCCAACCTCGGAGTCAGATGCGAAATGTGACTCCCCTAGGCGAGCGCTGGAGCGTACCGCTGCAGCGCACACATCCTGCAATTAGGCCCACCGCGAGCGGTGCGCTCTTCGATTCAGCGGGGCAATTATATGCCTTTCTATCAGCAGATGGCGTGGCGATACCAACAGTGTGTAGGAGGACGGGCGCCCTGCTCCAAAGCTGTTCCCCAGTTCGGCCCCCGACTGGTGGCAGCCGTTGTGTGTGCAATGTATGACATTGTTCTGCATTCTGTCCATCAACTGTTTTTGCATTTCTCACCCCGAGTGGTACGGGTATGCCCAGACGGGGGTCCCATGCTCTCCATGCCACTGGAATCAAGCTATCCTGGCTGAAGAGGGGTGAAACCCCGAAACCGGTCCTAGGATGCTTGTTTCCAGTCCAGGGAGGACCTGGCTTTGCAGTTCGGGCTGGACTGTTCCCATGAGGCACAGGGTCAAGACTGATTTGCATATGGCTGGGTTCAAACTGGAATGGCATGGTGAGCAAAAAAACCAAGGACTTAGGCCCAGAAATCTGTACTCGGGTGAATGTATGACATTGTTCTGCATTCTGTCCATCAACTGTTGTTTTTGCACTTTCTAAAAGTGGCATTTCCAGAATTGTGACTTAAATCTGAGTTTACCATTTGCAGCTTAACTGGCTGTCTATTGAAACGAGGATTTGTTTTAAAATAGCTTGCCTCATGCATAAAGCCTTGCATTACAATACTCCAGCCTACCTGGCGAACAAGCTTGTTCTTTCTGGCTCGGGTCGGAACTTAAGAAGTAGGTCCACACTACTCTTGGAACCTCCTAAATTCAAAAAGAAAAGTACGTACAAACGTGCTTTCTCCGGCCTTGCGCCTAGAATTTGGAACGCTCTTCCTTTTGAGATTAGAACCAATCCTTCCACTGCCTACTTCAAGAAACAGGCCAAATTGATTTTCCCGAGTGATCAATAACTGCATCATCTTGTTCTCTTTTACATGTCCCCATGTTGACAGATTTGACATTTATCCCAACATATCGTTCTCCATTTATTTATGTTTGGTTGATAGTTGTTATTTTACCCTAGGGCCCTCACCCCACTGTTTTGTCACTTATTTTATTATGTTGTGTCGAGATCACTTTTGATTGTTTTGCTGAATGTTACAGGAAATGTTTTGCACTCTAGGAGAAATTAATCTAGTGTGGCCCTCGATCAGGTCCCTGAACCTGATTGTGTACTCCTTGTTGTCTCACAGTGTTGACCTCTACTGTACGGAATTTATTCATGCTTTCACCTTGTGTACAGCACTTTGATACCCGCAAGGGTCATGTTCACGCTTTATAAAACTTTACAAATAAATAAAGGGGATTTAAAATTACAATTCTTTAGACACTAAAGAATCCTACTTGCTCCCAATTTAAAGTTAGCAGTTATTAAATGTAATATGGTAACCCACTGTTATTCAATGGGAGAGGAAGGCCTTGTTGTAGCGAAAAACTAATTTAAGAGCTTTTCCCTTCCAGGACATGTACAATTTAAAAGTACGTGTCCAGCTTTTTAAATATAGCAACACAAAAAGATGATGGATGGAATGCTATAAACATTGTTAAACATTCACCCACAGTACAGAGAACTTGGCCTAAATTATTTGTTTTTGCTCACCATGTCATTCCATTTGGATCTAGCCATAAGCAAACCAGTCTTGAGACTGCTTCCCATGGAACAGTCAGCTTGATCTGCCAGACCAGGTCCTCCCTGGACCGGAAACTAGCATCCTGGGACTATATTGAATCCAATAGCATAGTGAGCACGGGACCCATGTCTGGGCATACCCTTCCCACTTAGGGTGACTATAGCAACATACAAAGATGATGGACGGAATACTGAACATTATCAAATATTCACCCCAGTACAGACATCTGGGCCTAAATCCATTGTTGTCTTGCTCACCGTGTCATTCCAGTTTGGACCCAGCCATATGCAAATAAATCTTGGCCCTGCTCTCCATGAGAACAGTTCAGCCCGAACTGCCAGGACTGGTCCTCCCTGGACCACAAACAAGCATCTTGGGAACTGTTTCAGGGCATCACCCCCTCAACAACTGGTCCCAGGATGCTTGTTTCCGGTCAATGTTCAGGATTCCGTCTGTTATCTTTTACTGTTTCTACAGCTTTTTAAATTCACTGCACCCTGCCCTCAGGGCTGTTTAGAGCCTACCCTAGGGATGACTTATATGTATTAAAAATGAAGGTTTAGGCATAGCAAAAGGTTTATTTTGATTAGTCAAAATGGCTGTTTAAACTGCACACACATGCTGCAATTGCAGCCCTGAGGCATGTTTAACGGGCCACTTAAGTGGGTGGCACAATCAGTGATGCAGGTCCACTAGTAGTATTTAATTTATCGGTCTGAGGTACATATAATGCCACTTTATTAGTAACTTACAAGAAAAACCAAAAAAACGATATCAGCACAAATGGAGGAGTAAGGCAAAAGGTTTGGGGGAAGAGCACCTGTGGTATCTGTTAGTCACCTATATCACTTGCACTGTAGGAAATATCAGAACATTGTAGAAGAGACTAGAACAGTGGAACTTTGCGGTCACAAAATTATAGAATGAACAGTAAGAAGCATGCGCACTTCTGAACTGCAAGTTGGTATGCTGTGGCTGAGGTATATGGAGTAAACCTGTTGCTTCTCGTCACTCTCTGGTCTGCTTATTGCATAATCCTTCTATCTTGCATTGTCTTGCATTGGATACTGGTGACGAGGACTGTATACGTCCAGGCACACTTCAACACACACACTAGTTGTAGCAGGAAGACAGAGAGTGGCCAATCCCAGGAATTGAAAGGTATTCAGGGAGGTACCCTGGTAATAGTCCAGGATCGCTGTGTCAAACTGACTCTGGTACACAGTGAGTACTTTTGAGGATGGTCACTTGCTGCGGTGAGTTAACGGTCATCCCGACGTGACCCACTGTTTACCACTTGAGTTATTGACTTGGGAAAGAAACTGTGTGCCAGAGGGATGTGGTGATTTTAACCTCCAGCAAGTGCATAAACAATTAGAAAGAGAGATGACTATTTGACGCGGCTCTCTGCTTCTGACGTTAGCATGAAGGGTGTGCAGCTTTCTGATAAGGGTGCGCACTGAACATGAGGAATCATCTCCTTTTGTACCACTGAAAGTAAGTGGCTATGAACTGATGAGCACCAGAATTCACCACCATTCGCATTACTTGCTTGCTGGGGGTGCAGACTAAGGATGAGAATTTGCCACGTAAGTGGCTACGAACTGATGTGAGCATGATTGAAGCCGCCGTGTGCAACCAGCTATGAACTGTTGTGAGGGGTGTGTGCTCAGCATGAGAATTCACCATCCTTATCTTGCCTTGCTCCCAGCACAAGGAGGAGACTTCGGCACCTAAGAACCTAAATTAGGGTTTCTCTCCAGTAGAACCACTCACCATGCCTTCCAGGGTGCAAGAGGCATCCATGTTTCTGTGGGGTTCTGTAGGAGCCCAAAGGAAGGATCATCTGTGAAGACTTTTTGTGGTACGCCACCTACTGCCCGGCTTTTCTGCAGTTTGTCCTAGGAGTGCAAGGTGTACTCGCGACATTGATTCCTGGCTTCAGAGTATTTTCCTGCCTAAACAGAGCCGGCACCACCTAGAGGCAATTGAGAAAAAACACTCTGATGTTGGAAGTGATAAAAGGAAAACAGAAACTCAGTGTGTGAATACATTTTGCTTTGCCATATACTGCGAAACCTAAGCTTCAATTTAGATGTGAGGGTAGAGGGGCTAGAGAAAGTGAGGTGGGCGATATTTTTGTTGATATCAGAAGGAAGAAATGAGTATGCAGAGTGTTACTCCTCCCCCATTCTTTTTTACATTCCCTGGAGATCCATCATTGAAGTGGAACAAATGGAAAAAAGTATTTCACAATTATTCCATAGTTTGTGGGCCCAATCCGATTCTAGAGCGTAAGATAGCACTAGTACAACATTGTTTATGAGCAGAAGGATAAAAAATCCTAGAGCATCTACCTGACCTGAGTGCTGATGAATGAAAGGGGTTAAATAAATACAAAATAAGCATAAAGAAATAAGATAATGAGTTCCTTCCTAGGGTCAGCACAGTCATGGTGCGCTATGATTTTGGGAAGTGCTCACAAAAGGGATGAAAAACATTAGAGGAACTTGTGTCTGAGTTGTGTACATTGGCAGCCTCATGTAAGTTTGAAGCAACAAATGATAAATACGTCAGAGAACAATTTTTGTTGAATTGTAAAATTGAAAAGGCATGGGAGTAACTTTGTTTGAGAGATGATCCTTCCTTGGGAGATTTGTTGATTGATGTACAACAAGTAGAGCACATGATGAGATGTGGAAAAGAAATTAAGCAAGACACTTATAGTAAGGAAAATGTACAAATAGTTGGGGATGAGAAAAATGAGGTACAAATAGTTAAGGGTACCCTTATGACAAAGTACTGGAGGAGTGTCAGTGCCTTCAAGGGGCAATGCTACAGATGTAGAAGGGTTGGCCACATGGCAAACAGTAAGGAATGCCCAGCAATTAAAGATGTATGTAATAAATGTGGGAGGAAAGGAAATTTTATGGTGTGCTGTAGAAGTACCTCTGGTAGCAAGAAACCTAAGAAACAAGGTGTGTCTGAGGTTTGCGAAGAAATTGTACTGCAAATTACTGATGAAGGGTCTTGCAACCCCATAGATTGAGGTCATGTTTGATACATGCTCTAGACTAACAATAATAACATGGAGGAGGAGGTATTAAATAAACTGTTCAAGAAACAGATGAAGCTACACAACATGGATATACACCAAGGAGCGTATGATGGTCAGACAATAAAGATGATATACTCTGTAGGAAAGATTGAGTATAAAAACAGATATACAGTATTGTGACGGGGAAGAGAACTCACACAAGGAGGACATCAGTCCTTGTGTATCCCGCTTACAAGGCGAACACATTCCACCTTCTCTTCCCCTACAGCAACCAACAGTGCCACATACAACAGATTGGTGGTACCCGTATCCCTCGCAAGACTGGACCGCAGAGACGGAACGAGGTACCTTTAATTCGGCCTTCCAGTGGGACGAAGTCCCGCCCCCTGATGACGTCGCAGAGATAGGCGGGATAAAGAACGCGGAAACCCGGAAGAGGACGGACGGCGTTTCCCTGGAGGTAGACGGAGAGCTGGAGCAGAGAAGTGCGAGGAATTTGGAGGAAGAGCGGAGAGAACGAGAGAGCAGCGCAGCAGGTCCTGAGCCAAGGAGAGACGACTGCTACACGCCAGGAGGCCAACGACTCCACGAGCCGCCCCGCCACGTTCCCACGGGAGGAGCGTGGCTCGAACAGGTACGGGGGAAGGTAGCGGGCTGGGTGGGAAGAAAGACACCGCCTACCCCCTGAGCATCCCGACTCACCGAATTAGCGGTGTATCGCGTACCGAACAATCCCCGTACCCTCACCTTGCACCAAACCCCTGTGCACTGCCCAGAGAACTACGAGCACAAGAGCACTCGGTTTCCTTCACACCCGGCCCTTGACAACAGCCAACCAGGACGATTGTCCTAATCCTTGTTTTGTTTGTTGTTTTCATTTCTCTCCCCTTTCGCCTACCAACTCCTGAGATCCTTCCCGCGGACTGGACCCTTGGGAGAGAAGTCAGCTGAGATGCCGCCTCCCTTCAATCTGGAGTCACCCCGAAAGAGCAAGTCGGGGTCCCCTTCTTCCGCAGCGGCAAGACGGGCCGAAAGACACAAGAGAACTTTTTCTAAAAAAAAAAACCTCTTTACGCCATCCCAGTCTGGTTGTCGACTCTGTCCCTGCTACCCCGCCACAAGTATACAACGTTTGTTTCATGTAAAGGAGATAACATTTTAGGATGGCCAGCACAAAAATACATAGTTTATCTGAATCCCAATGCTAAACCTCTAATACTGATCCAGAATGTTAACAAGGATGTAGAAATGGGTTCTGATTTTGATAAAGAATATTCTGAAGTATTCCCATAAAAGCTAGGATGCCTCAAACAGTATGTGCATGAGAGAAAATTGAAAAAGAAAGCAGTTCCAGTGTCAGCTAAAGTAAGTAGCTTTCTCTTGAGTGTACAGAACACAGTGAGAAGAGTAAAAAAAATTGTGTAAGCTGGATGGAAAAGAATTTGTGGAAGCAACTGAGTGGTTAGCACCCATTGTAGTGGCAAGAAAAGCAGACAGCAAGACTCGCCTGTGTGTTGACTTTAGGGCCCTCAACAAAGTAGGAGTTGTTGATAAGTTCCCCTTGCCAAACATAACAGAGATGATCACGACTGTAGCTGGAGCAAAACTCTTCACAACATTAGATCTAACATCCCATTCAACTATTACCAGACCCGGCTACACCACGACTCTCAAGAGCTCACTGCTTTCATCATGCCAATGGGGCATAAAAATGTAAATGCATGCTGTTCAGTCTGGTAACAGTGGTGTCCATCTTTGAGACAGCCATGTCTAATATACTATCTGAATTCTCAGGGGTGTTCTGTAATTAGGACAATGTGCTGATATTTGGGAACTCTCGGCCACAACATAATGAAATACTTAGACAGGTTTTAGATTCAAAGAGTATGACCTTACAGTAAGGAAAGACAAATGCAAACTTGAATGTACTAAAATAAACTAGCTGGGGCATACATTCACTTCCGAAGGGGTACAACCCAAGGCAGATCTGGTTCACACCATAATGAAATTATTGGCACCCAAAGACGAGCTGAGATCCTTTTTGGGAATGATAGAATTTTATAGTGAATTAATCCATAATAGAGCAGTGCACGTAAACAGAAAGCCTTTGAGTCTCTTAATGATTTCTTTTAGTCCTTTATTATCAATTCAATTCATGCATAATTTCTTTAGGAAGAAGAAACAGCCCACGCGTTTCATTCCTTATGGCACAATGCCATGAGAACTTCCTCAGGGCTTTATGAATAGGTTTAGTTTGTGGCAAACACTAGTTCCTTTCAATCCTTTGTGAATACATCATAGCTGTTATTAAGATATCAGTGTGACTCAAGAGAATCTCAATCCATGAAGCGAAGAACAATCAGAGTTATGCAAAAGTATTTAAGCGGGATGGTATCCCTAGTCTCATTTGGGACACGTGCACTGTGCACCACCTTAATAAGCAGTTTGTGGAGTATAACCCTGAGCGACGTCCAACGATAAATGTTTTTTCATGGATTGCGACTCTCTTGAGTCACACTGATATCCTAATAACAGGTACGACTTATTCACAAAGGATTGAAACACTTACATTTTTAACACAGTTTATTTAGAGAGGCTCATAACACATCATGTCATTTAGCTCGATTTCTTCTCCACTGTTGTCTTCTTGATCAATTGTTTCAGTAACCAAGTATGTCCATTCAGGTGCTGTGTATTTCTTGATTGGAACTCTTGCTCTTTTTGTTCTATGAACTGTATCTTCTTCTGAATCACTCTGTTTAGATATTTCAAATAATATATTTGGAACGCTTTTATTCAAAGTGTATTTCAGTCTTTTCACTCCTCTTGGCCAACTATCTCCTTTTCTTGCTTTCTTCCTTTGAACTTCTTCAGTTTCATTTGATTCAGGACTTGTTTCAATATTTCTTTTAATTGAGTCCCTTTTCTCTTCTTTTACGTCTCATGAGACCCAGTAGCTGGGGCTCACTTTAATTGATTTTCAGTCCGTTCAGGTTCTCTTTGATCACTTTCATTTATCTTTTCTTGATCACCTTCAACTGATTCTTTACTTTCAAGTGGACTTGGGACTCTTCGTGTATGGCTAGAATGAATCCAAATCGGCAAGGCACCATACTTTACTTCTGTCGTTGTCACCAGAATCACTTGATATGGCCCATACCATTGAGCTTCCAAACACGACTTTCGTCACATGCTTCTTGAGAAGAACCCACTCTGAAGGGTTCAGATCGTGTGCCTGTTCTTGCTGTGTTGTGGTTGCAACTTCTCCAACCTAATGAGACACAGAACGCCGCACATCAGCCAATCCTTTGCAATAACCAAGTACCAAATCTTCAGTTATATTCATTAGTCGATTTCATGGAACTATTGGCTATCTCGTTGCCCGGCCCATGATAATTTCATGAGGTGACAATCCAGTATTTCTATCAGGAATACTTTTCAGACCCATCAGAACTAATGTTAAAGCATCTGGCCATTTCAGTGCCGTGGACGCACACACTTTTGCAAGTCTTAATTTGTTTGTCCCATTGACCTGCTCAACCACACCTGATGCTTCTGGTCGATAGGCACAGTGTAATTTTTGTTCAATTTGTAATGCTAAACAAATCATTCGGATTATTTCATTATTGAAATGTGTCCCTCTATCTGATTCTAAAGAGACTGGAACTCCAAACCTAGGTATGATCCCTCTAAGAAGCAATTTAGCAACTGTTAGACTATTATTGCGTCTCGTTGGGTAGGCTTCTACCAACCGAGAAAACAAACGGATAATCACCAAAACATATTATAGCCCATTACATCTTGGTAGTTCTACTAAATCAGCGTGTAACCGTGTAAAAGGACCAGTAGCTTTCCCAATTCATCCCCAACTAACAAATGTCTTTCTCCCTGCATTTTGCTGCTGACAAGTCACACATCTCTGGCAAACACTCTCTGCAATGACCCTGAACTTAGGGTTGAACCAGGATTCCTTAAACATCCTGATTATAGCACCTCTACCTATGTGTGTAGGACCATGATAAAACCTCGCCATTTGGGACAACAGGCTATCTGGCATTTTTGGTCTTCCATCAGGATAAATTCAAACTTCATCTTCTTCACTACGTGAACAACCTGCTTTGATCCAAATCCCTTTTTCCTCCGCACTTGCTGCTCCTTGTAGCTGCCTAATTTCTTCCCATGTTTCAGCAGGTAAGAACATCCGATTGCATTGTTTTTCATCAGATTTCTGTATTTTTTATTTATTGCAACCGAATTTAGCGCATAAAAATGTGCAACTTCATCAGCGTACTTGTTTCCAACCGTGATATATTCACTGCCAGATCTGCGTGCTGAACATTTCAGAACTCCCATTTCTCTGGGCATTTGTAGTGCCAACAGTAGCTCTTTCTCATACCCTCCATTTCGAAATGGTGAACCTGATGAGGTCAAGAAACCACGTTGAGACCTCAATTGTCCAAAGTCATGGACAACTCCGAAGCCATACTGGCTATCAGTGAATATGGTTATCCTCCAATTTTCTACAAAATAGCACGCTTTAGTCAGAGCTACCAGCTTCGCAATCTGTGCTGATTTTATTCTTTTGAAGCATGAAGCTTTGATTGCATTAGCTACTGTACAAACTGCATAGGAAGCTTGCAAGGTACCCATTTCATCTCTCAAGCAAGATCCAGCCACAAACATCACACAATGTGATTCACATAACCGGAGTCTCTTTTATATATGGTCTTGATTAAGTACATAATTCAGTCACATCCAGACAATCATGATCCGCTTCATCCACCACCATTTCATAATCTGGATTTGACAATAAAGTAGCTGGATTTAGATTTGTACATCTTGTCACTCTTACATTTTCAGCTCCCAGTATCACTCGTTCATATTTGGTCAACCGACTACTCATAAGATGGTTTGTTTGAGTCTGTGTCAACAAAATCTCAACAGAATGCGGCACATACACCCCAATGGATGTCCCATCACAATCACTTCACTCTGTTCCAGACTCACACAAGTAGCAGCAACTGCCTTCACACAACCTGGTAAAGCTGCAGCTACACAATGAAGTGTTGCTGAAAAATATGCCATAGGACGACGTACTGTTCCATCCATTTGTGTTAGAACTGAAAGTACACAACCGTCTCTTTCGTAACAGAATAATACAAAATCTTTGTTGAAATCTTGCATTCCTAATGCTGGTGCATGACAAAGGTTGTCTCGCAACTCAACAAATGCCTTCATGCTTTCTTCATACAATTGAATCAGATCTGTCACATCTTTGTGAGTGAATTTCTGTAATGGCTTGGCAGTCAATGAAAATCCATTAATTCACCGTCTTCAGTATCCAACCATACCTAAAAACATTTGAATCACTTTCTGTGTTTTGGGAGGTTTCATTTGTAAGATCACATTTATTCGATCTTGTGACACCTTTCTGAATCCTTTTTCAATTTTGTGCCTCAAACAAAGATACTTTATGCCCACCTACTGCAAAATGGTTCAGTAGAGCAATGGTATCTGTCACACAAGCTTCTCTCATCTTTGACGCAACAAGCAAGTCATCGATGTACTCAACTAGCACTGAGTTATTTGGTATTACCAATGACTCTTCACACCTCTTCAAAATTTGATTGAAGATTGAGGGGTTTCAGTATACCATTGAGGAACTTGGCACCATGCCAAGGTTTGGTTCCCGAACCGAAACGCAAATAAATATTGGCTATCAGGATGCAAAGGTAGCGAGAAAAATGCTTGACACAAATCGATCACTGTGAACTGTTCTACATCACATGGACGTTGATAAAGAATTATTGCTGGGTTTGGCACTATTGGACAACAAGGTGCCACTATCTGATTTATTTTCTTTAAATCCTTGACAATCCTATATTTTCCGCTCGGTTTCTTAATTCTCATAATAGGCGAAATACAAGGACTGCTTAGTATCTCCTTAGAATACCATGTTCAATCATCAGTTCAATCACAGGTTTCAATTCTCACTTTGTAAGGTGGAGTTTTTGGGAATTCTGCACCTTGTTTGACTGTAATTTGAATAGAATCCCTTCATCAATCCAATGTGTTTCCCTGAAAAATCCCTCACATCAGTCAACATAGTTTCTCTCAATTCAACAGGCAAATCCTTCATTGTAAATAAAGGATACAAATCCTTCAACTCTGTCCCTTATCTTGCCATCTTAAAGACAACATCCTCATCCTTAGTATGAAATGGTATTCCATCTGGTGTACAGTAGATGGTGAAATTCATTCTGCACAACGAGTCTCTACCTAAAAGGTTAACCGGACTTGTTTCACGCACCACAAAACGATGTATGTCTCTGAAATCTCCAATTTGCACTTTCTTTGGTTTTGTTTCTGAAGTTTTGATCAATTGATTCAAAACCCCTACAACTTGGATATTATTTCCCGAGAGGGGTAGGTTAGGAATTTCCACCGTTCTCACAGTGGAACGGGTAGCGCCAGTGTCTACAAGGAATGTAATCCCATTACTTTATACATCTCGATCCACAAAAGGACCACACTGATCTACCTCTAGGGATGCACCAAACACGCACTCCACCTCCCCCCCCCCCCCCGAGGCACCATCAATGAGATATATCTGAATCACTCCCTTCAGACTGTAACCAATATTCTGAAGCCAGTTGTACGTTTTGTTTTGCTATTTCATCCATGAGAAAACCCACATTCGCACTGTATCTTTGTACTTCACAATCCATATTCTGATTTGGCATAGGAGCTTGAGGAATTTGAGGTTGAGGTATTTGTACACCTTGTCTTCTCCCATTTGAAATTGTAAATTCTGATTTTGCATCTGAACTAACTGATTCTGATTCATATCATTAACACTTGTACCACCACCTGTATTTGTCAACAAACTCCTACATTCGCGATTCCAATGTCCAAATTTACCGCAAGCATGACATATATCTCCTCTTCATATCCTCTTTATTATTTCTACCTCTTGCATCACCACCTTTAGTAGCTGTAGCATCTTGAGAATTTCAAACACCCTGATCTTTGCCCTGGAAATCTGATTGAGAAAAGTCCATAAATCCACCTTTCTGTGCTGCTTCCCTCTGAGCAAACATTAGTTTTTCCTTCAACATTTTAGGTCTCATTTCAATATCATTACTACAATATTTCGCATAACGCAATATTTTGTCGATAGAATTACTCTGCCAACAAATTAAATGCTATTGAATCCTCATGCTAATCTCTGGTCTCAATCCAAACACTAACCTATACACAAAATGACCCATGTCTTTGTTAGAAATGTTCTCAATGCTATTATACTGTTTAAACACTTGAAGCCTTTCATAGTAGGCATGCACTGTCTCTTTTCATTTTTGTGTAGTTCTATCTATTTTAACCCAATCTCTCTTTTGGTGAACTCTTCCTTTTCAAATAGGTTATGACCTCATTATATTTTTTCATCACTTCATCAGATGGTGCTTCAGTCTTTGCATCTCTTCGGTATTGGTCTTTTGGGCAATCTACTGCAATTTTGCACCCAGTCTACAAATCAGCTGGAACCACAATATCGAACAAACCATCTAAGTCTTTCCACAAAACCTTTGAAAATTTCACACACCTCTATACTTGTTTGTACCACTCTACTGGTTTCTCTTTCAATCTGGGAAATTCATTTGTAAAAACAATATATCCTGTCTTGACCAGGGGACATGAACATATCCTCCTCCTGGTACCTCTCTCATGGGATATATCATTTCAGTCGCTTCTGCACCTGTTTCCCTTACTGGAAACATTGACAAAGCACCTGTATTTACAGCTGTTTCTTCCTTCTTTTTAGCCTATCTTCTTTTCTAATGATCTAATTCATCCCATCGTCTCAAGATGTTAATTAACTTTTTAATATGCAATCACTTTCCTGAAGCATTCAAACTCTCCAGCTCTTTGGTACTGAAATCCAATCTGTAACATTTGAGAAGTCCGACCCTACTCTTGTAGCAAAATCCGAAAAGTCTTTCTCTCATTGGTTCAGAAGCATGGGGTGTTAAGTCACACCATTCTTGTCACTCCTTTGTCTCAAAAGTTCTTTGTTCAGACTCATGCTGTAATCATCGTCCTTCAGAAAAAGGAAATAAAAATGTTCTTCCTCCTCGACACACACGTGCATACAAACAAAGTTGAAACATTTACAAGCACACGTATCCACAAAAGTAAATATTGTTCCCCGGACAAAAGGAAGTTCCACTGATACTTCAAACTCGTAACAGCCATCAGGAAAGTAAGAACACGAAAGTCATCTATGAAAAATAAAACACAATTCTCTGCATTTCTTCACTTTAAAGCTAAATTAAGCCTTATGACAACTTTTTATAGGCCTTTCTTTGTAAAGCGTGCAGATTTTCTCTAGGAGAAATAAACAGATTTCAGTTATTTGCTCAAAAGAAAGCTCCATTTCATTTTCCATTAGTCTAATAAAACACAATCATTTTTAAACTTATTAATCCATGTAATTAACATTTGTTCAATTAAACTAACACGATAAACATGTTTTCATTTCACATTTTGCTCATTGAAATAACACAATTTGCCCTTTTCTTTGCTGTCTTTACATACAAATATTGTTTGTGGACTACTTAAACCACCTGTCATTTTCCTGCACCTTTCTTATTCTTTATTCCAAAACAACAGATTGATGCTTTCTTGTTAAACTAAAAATCTTTTGTTAATGTTTTCACACAATGGGAGGTTTAATCAGAGCAGGTTTATTTATGTACAACCCTGCTCCATCAGTACAATGTGTGCTCTCTTCTGTTTCCTGCAGACTCCGTTCAGGTGGGAGCTGACTTCACTCGAGCGCACAGTTCAGAACATGTCTGGAAGGGCAGAATGTGCTGACTCATTACAATAGCTTTCCAGCATTCAACTAATTCACTGAGCAGTTGACTACTGTCCCAACATCCATCGCTAAGAGCCACTAAGGCCCCATGAATCAGTCATGTTAATGGATTGCATGGTGGATGAGGATTGCACTGTGCAGATTTCCTAACAGAATGGGATTACATTAGTGATGATGCACAGCTGAAAGGGTTTTGTGAATAGTGGTGTGGGCCGAAGTGCACTTATTACTTATAGAAGACAAAATGAAAATCCTACGCATTGCACAGCTTTGAATGGCATCAAGTAAAACTTCAATCTTCCAAAAAGACCTTTACTATGCCAAACAAGCTGAGCACAGTACAGGTTTGTGCTGTGCAGCCTACTGTATGCATCAGTGATAATACTTTGATGTTAAGAAACCTTAGGGGGAATCCCTGCAAGGTATGATGACGGGGCCCTTGACCATTTTACGAGACCTCACAGAAATGAGATGTGCTACAGGTTGCGCAGATCCCCTGGCTCTGGCTCTATACTATTGTGTTGTCCCTCAGGTGAAACAGAAGTTGCATACCTGGCATGCATCTTTCATGCATAATATCACTTATTCACTCCAGATTTAGTTTTCCTCATCCCTCTTCTAATACAGCATCACTCACCTTCAGAGGTTGCCCCTCCATTAGAGCAGAGGAGCGCTGCCCCTCTACCCCGCCTACATCCTTACAACGGTAATAAAATGGGTTTTAAACATGTTTGGCATTGTTTTATTTTAATCCCCCTGGACCTGCCCACAGGACACTGACGAGCCTTGGGGGCGGGTCCAGGGGATGCACTGTGGGGGGGGAGTGGTAGTGCACTCCCTACACTGCACATGGCGGTTTGGCCGGCTGTCTCAGACGGCCAAACCGTCATGCGCAGTGTAGGGAGTGCGCAGTGAAGCTCTCTCCAGCCCCAGCTATGTTGCAGGAGAGAACAGGCAGTCTGCCTGTGAGCACAAAGTCAGAGTGCTCGGACCTATCCTGACACTGCTTTCATGCAGCATCAGAATTGGCTGCAGTGCATTCTGGTAGCCTGTGCCCAGAAGAAGCTTAGAGGAGCGTGATGCTGTGGGCAGCAGCTGCGATGATCAGGTTAGTGTCTTTAATTTTTTTAATATTATTTTGCACCCCAACCAACCCACCCCTTCCCCAGCTCCCTACTCCGGCCCGCCCCAACACTTTGGCAGGAGATGGGCTGCTACTGCTTACTTCAGGTCACCTACATATAAGAGCATAAGACTGATGTTTCATCAGGCAAGGGAAGTCTTTTGAAGTCTAAGTGCATGGACAACATGGCTGGGCACTTTGTGTGCCACAGCATGTATGCATAGGACACACATCATGCCAACAGAAGGACCATGGCCTGAGTTGCTGTTACATGCATGTTGGGCTCCTGATCCACACTAACCAAATCACATTCTCTGTTCCAGTCCCTTTTTTCTTGGACTTTATATCAATAAGAGCAGCACAAGGATTGTTGGATCCAGAGGCAAATGTGCATTTTCCTACTGGTATCCTCCAGCTCACCATTTAATGTCCCCTGCAGGTGTCACCTTAATGTATCTGCCTTACCTCACCTTATCCATCTGTCAGCCCTAAATATCAATGTCAACAAAGGCAGAATAATATCAGTGAAAGGTGGAAGATACTGAGAACATCCACGTTGCAACGAGTTCCCAAACATGCTTAAAGACGTTAGCCTCTATCCAATTGTATTTTTCTTCATTGATGTCTCAAACACTATTGGGATTGTGCATCCTTTTATGGATGGAACTTTTGAAAATCATCATAAGATACAAAGTCCCACTGTTGAATTGATTGAAATAGACAAGAACTCTCAGAAAGGAATTGATTTTAGGAGAAGGGTCCACAGCTGATGACTTGCCACCGACGTACTTCTAGGAAGAAACCTGCCTGCAACCGTGCCCTCCAAAATCTAATCTGTTTTATTATGACACACTATAAAAACCATTTGACGGAATCCAGCTCTGGTAATGTCAAAGTGCTTTTTCTAAAAACTTTGAGTCATGCTGCACAGCAGCCGCTCTGCTGTGCTACATAGCTTAAAACATTGACAAATGTAAAGCTTAAAACATTGACAAATTTAATTTCTCGCATAGGCAAAACCTATTGACTTTGCCAATGCTTGTTTCTATGTTAGTCAGAAACATTATACAGACTGAAAGTGATTCATTCGATGGCTGACAGCAAATGTTTTTTAAAGCTTGAACCTTGTAAATTAGTGCTTCTTTGCTTTTCTATTTTTTTTTTTTACTGGTGTGTGTGTGTGTGTGTGGCAGTAATATGATATATTGAACGTTTCATCTTTTGTGGTTCATTATATTTTACATCATTTATCTTTGTTATTATTATAAAACAATTATTTTACATCTAGTTTTTTTAACGTAGTTTTCCACATTTCTGTATCACAATTCTGTGTCGGTAACAACCATTTTCCACAAAACCCAATAGTTCCAATATCAGATTAGCCTTTCCATCGTATGGGATCATGCACTCCTTAGTGATTACCATTTCCTCAATTCTCCATATTCATATTTATTTTTCTTAGTTCGTGTTCACATTTTGTATTTGTATTACTACTTTACATTCTAGAAATTTCCCATATGCATTTTCAGATAATATTCCTCTTCTTCACGTGAACAGCTAAAAAAATGCTTTTTCTACATAAGAAACCATCTTTGTGTTTAAAAACTTCTCAAGTCTATACAAAGGGAGTTCCAACTGATGTTCACAAAGCTCTAGTCTTCTCAGTGGTGCAATGCAGACTATTCATACATCCCACTATGTGAAAAGCCATACCAAAAGTAATCATAAATGTACATAAAGGTCTGAGACTTAACGAGGTCTGAGACTTAGATCAAACACTAAGGTCCTGATTACGAGTTGGCAGGATTTCCACGCAGAGATGCGCATGAATTTCCCGGATTTACTGCTACCAGATAGTATTTATGCATGGAATTCCACTTATCATGAGTAAAAACCAAAGTAATGGAGGCTAATTGTGTGAAGGTTAAATACCCCTCTGCCTGACTCATTATCAGGACCGCATAATCCCTTTGTTTGTTATGCTCTGTTGGACTTGGCCCTTCTGGCAGGTTCACCCCTGAACTTTTTGCTTTTTATTGGTGACTTGGTGTGGTGATTTTTGGTTTCTGCGCACTTTCCCTGTGTCCCAGGGTAAAGTGCGTGCGCGCTCTGAGTGCATGTGGTGAGATAGGCCTGCCCTCCCATAGGAATGCATGGGGAATGTATGTGTCCCTAGTAGTTCCTGATGCGTGGGGTGTGCAGGCCCGAGTTTGGTATGTGCGGACTCGTGGGAGTGAATGCTGCGCGATGATGTGTGCGGCGTGCATGTACCTAGTGTGGAAGTGCCACTTCTAGAAGTGGGCACTTCTGTGTGCAGTGTGTCTGTCGCGTGATTGGCTGGTCATGTCATGTGACGGGCTAGGGATTCCCCAGAGTCAGGATGAGTCACCCAGTGGTGAATGGGGAGATCAGCAGCTAGATGGGTGGGAGGAGTACACCTGGGTCCTGAATAGGACAGGGTTTTCCACACACAATGCTGGCCCCGCCCCCTGCGGTGCGACTGACGACCCTAGCCCTGCCAATAAATAGAGTGAGGGGCTGAGCACATCAAGGGTGCTCTCCAACCAGCTGCGACTGGTTTTCCCCCTCACCCTGAACCCAGAACAAAGGGGTTTGCTGTATAAAAATGGGGCTGTGTCCCCACAGAAACTGTTCACTTCCAGGATCCTGAGGGGGGCTGCTGCTGCTGGAAGCCAGGAGGAACCGCCACTTGGGACTGCCTTCCTGCCCTGGAGGGCCCAGTGAGCTGGCCCCTGGCCCAGCCTTGTCCCCCTGCCTACCTTCCTAGGAACTTTGCTGGACTTGGTGGATTATTTTGCCCTAAAGTGCTGGGAGCGCTTTATCTGTGTCCCTAAGCACCTGGAAGCGCTTTGATTTGCCTTAAGCGCTCAGGAGCGCTTTATTGCTGCTAGCCGGTGCCCACCCGGCGTTTACCCCGCTTATTTAATTATTTAATCAAGCGGGAGCCCACCTCGCATTGTGGTGTGCTTGCGGGTGCCCACCCCGCTTATTTGGTTATTCTTACGGCGGGTGCCCACCCCGCCGTATATTGCATCATGGAGGGAGCCCACCCCTCTTTGCCACCGTAAAGAAAGTCACCGCCGTGGCCCCTGCCGAAACCCAGGAAGTCAGGCAGGCCTTTTGGGACGTGGGCGGGACTGCTAAAACAGGAAGCAGACGGGAGCCTACCCCGCGCTCCTGTGACGGAGATCAGGAGGTGGCGCCAGCGACTCGACGCCGCGCAGGGCTCCCGTGTGTCGAGGGAAGCCCCGCGCCGGGAAGAGGAACGCCGCCGAGAAGAGGTGCAAACAGGAGCAGGCGGGAGCCTACCCCGCACTCCAGAAGTGCTGCCGGCCGAAGAAAGAGCCTTCCCCGACGAGCCCGGTGAGTGAGGGCTCCGAGGGGGGGTCCTGCCTGCATTTCGCTCCCGCCGAGGGGGGGGGAGCCAGTAACTGTGTAAAGTGCCAGAGAAGGCACTAAGTCTAGAAGTTCTTGGGCGGCCCCGTCTGTTAGCGGGCCGCCCCAGCGGGGACCTTTCTATTCTCGAGTCCCAGAGTGGGACTCCAACCTTTCGGGGGCATTTCTTTGGAACCGAGGGCATTTCTATGGTGCGTGGAGCCCACGAGGCTCCCACGCGCCGCAGTGTCTCTGAGCCCCCGCGAGGCTCCAACGAAGGGGCCCGCATTATTTTCTCGAGCACTGGTGTGCTCCAACGACCCGCATTGGTTTGCCCTGAGCCCCGAGAAGGCTCCAACGTTACGGGGCCATTCTTGTTCCAGAGCCCAGAGAGGCTCCAACGACAGGGGCCTAATGGTTCACGGAGCCCCGTGAGGCTCTGGTGTGGTGCTTATGTGGTTCCAGAGCCTGTGAGGCTCCAACGTTTGGGCATAGTTACTTCCAGAGCCTAGGTGGCTCACGTGCTGCATATTTTTGTTTTGAAAGGCACAGGGGTGCCCCGGCTCCTTGTCCACAGCTGCCCAGCACTTCGTGAGCAGCTGCAACGTGTAGGTTGTGCCTTGTGCACCTGGGTTTGCGCAGTCTGCGCAGGCGCGCCCTGACTTTGCTGGACACAGGGTGTCCTAGCCCCAACCAGGCCAGTTGGCCTGGGGACAGTTTTGCTGTGTTGTGCCCTCCCCTAGGGTGCTTGGTGATTTTCATACATGTACTTTTTGCGCCTGCGCAATGCCTTCATGATATTTTTTTCTAAATTGTGTTTACACCTCCGAATGTATTTTATGCATCATGTGTTTATGTGCTTAGACCCCTACAGGTATTGTGATACTTAGGTGGTTGTTTTCTCCCTAGTACAGGTGGTACTAGTGAGGTCCTAGTTCCCTGCGTGATATATTCCTAAAGGTGGTTAGGGTTGCGTAGGTGGTACTTCCTGTTACCAGTAGTTACTGGTTGTGTGCTATATGTTCTATTTTTAGTGCTACAGTGATTGTATGTGCTATGTTCTCAAATATTATTCCTACGTTCTAAGTGCTATTTCTACAAAGTGCTAATTCCTGACAGTGGTCCATGTGGCCCTGTCCCCTGTATATATAATCCCTTGTAAATTCTGCCCGTGCCTGTTGGCACATTGTAAAGTGTGTGTTTTTATCTAATGTGTTGTGTATAATACAAAGGTTATTTTTATATAATACCTTGTGTGGAGTTTCCTTTGTGGTGGGCCTTGGGTGTTGTTGCTGGGTGCGCGCGCAAACGCTTTACACATCGCCTCAGGGATAAGCCTGTCTGCTCGTGCCAAGCTACCAAGGGGGTGAGCAGGGGTTATCTTTGGCGTGTAACTTCCTTGCCCTGACTAGAGTGGTGGTTTCTGCCTGACTTTGGCGCAAGCCTTAGCCAACCAGAAATCCCATTTCTAACATGCTCAAATGGCTCCTCCTACTTGCATGAAGTACATTTGGGTTATCATCCATAATTTTTTCAAACACTCATTACCTGAGGAAAACCCTCACTTGTTCGGGCAGTTAGGGGCAGCTTCAGAAGACATTTAATGTCCACATAGAAACGAAATGCTGCAACGTGACTTCGACTAGATCTTGTTCCTTCTCAGATTTTGACCCAAAGATATGAACTAGTATATCCATGAGATGAGGCAAGAGCCCTTCTTTGGCTGTTCTTTGATGTTACGAGCCAGTGGCTTTGGAGAAGGTATTGCCTTTGGAAGTTTCCTACCCACGGAGGCTCACAACCAGTGGCGACTCCTCCGCTAAGGTGATCGAGCGTCACCCCACTGCTATCTGAGCAGTGCAAAAAGAAAAACAAATGATAATAACAAGATGTTATTGTCATTTGTTTTTTCTGTGCGGGACTGGAGCCAGGTCGGGGAAGGGTGGGGCTAAGCAAACTGAGGAGTGGTTTGCACTCCCTAAGTGCACATGAATTTTCCCACCTGGCTGTGTTGTACAACTGATAGAGAACATGCCCAGGCACTGCCTGAGCAGCCAAACATGCCTTTAGGCCAATCACAACACTGCTCATGCATTGTCTTGATTGGCTGGGAGAGTCTGCTTCCGATGCTGCCAGTTCAGAGGAAGAGGACGGAGGCGAGGCGTGTGCCGGTAACTGCGGTGAAGAGAAAGTAAGTTTATTTTTTTATTGATTTCCCGCCACCCCCTTTCTCATCAACCCTGGTCTGAGCCAGCCGCCACTGCTCACAACTCATTTAGATACTACCCATCTTCAGCTTTTAGCTGCATACCAAACAACAGAAAACACTGAGGTTTTCTTCATGAGCTATGAGAACAGAATTGTTCGGTTAAATGAAATCTTGACTGATGTGTTGGGCTTCATATCCATAAATGTTAGGAATCGAGGATCACAGGAAATCCATCATGTTAAAGGGAAGGTTTGGTTTGATCAAACCTGCCAGAAAATGAAGTGTTTGGTAAGACAGGCATTCAAACAATGCAGAATGCCTTGAGAAGAATCATGCAACTCACCAGAAGCCAATAAAGCTGAGCTGTAATGCAAAATTAATTATGCTATTGCTGGCAGTTATAACTAATCAGGTATAGTTTTGTGAATGTGCTATAATAGTGAAATCAGATACTATGATGCCCCAGATGTAGGCCTTTGCAGTACCTCGGTGGTGGTATAGACCACTGCTGTGAAAATGGCAGTGATCCAGCCCGCAAAGCTCACTGTATCACCATTCTTTATACGGTTCAAGTAAGAACTGATTTTACACTGTGGAAACCTTGGCTGGCTCTGCTGACCAGCTGATCGTCCTACCGAGGGGTGATGGGTCAAAATGGCAGTCAACCTGTCCAATTTAGGGTGCGGTGACTGTCAATCATTTTCACAACCCAGGACTGTTATGTAAAAAGGAATTGTGGTCCTGGGCAAAGAAACACTGGTCCACAAGCACAAGGAGAATGCTCCTTGCTTGAGGGCTGTTGTTTTCTTTCTGGTTTTGAGGAACTCTTGCTTTGGGAGTTTGTTTTTTGAACATAAAATAAGCTGTGCCAGATTATTGCAACAAACATGGTGCCTATATTGGAGCTGTAGGCAGCTCTCCCTGCTTGCCAGATGAAGATCTCTAAATTTGGTGGATGGTCCTCACCGTGGAAGTCATGGTTCCACTGATTTGGCATACTAGTGGGCCATCAACAATGATTTAAAATACCTCCTAATCCTTGAAGATGCCTTAGAACTGAAGCATCGCATAAGCCTTGAAACTGTCTTAGACTCAACCATTAAGCTTCTATGGGACTTTTAGGACTCATTTTAAACTTTTCAGTTACAACAGGCAAGCTTTTGAACCTGAATCGATTTGAGATTGAAACAATAACTTCTTGTCCTGTTAATGAATGCGGTTTAGAACCATAGGCATGAGAGTGAGGTAGTGACCTAAGAGATTTAGCCATGGATAAGTCCTCCAAAGATACCCATCTACACATTTTTGCCAGGTAGGTATTTAATTCAGAGGTGATACTAGGGTATTTTTGTTTGCATTCAAGTGGATTTAAGTATCAGCTTTTCATTTTAAGTTTACAAATATGCTCTGCTGGTGAACTCCTCAGGTTATCACTGGCATTTCCAATAAAAAGTATTCTACATGATGTGTGGACAAAGATGTGTTTAATCAGATTCAGATTAGTTTGTGAAGGTTATCAAAGATTCCCAACTTTCCCCCAAATTGATGTTTAGGCCACCTGATCCTGCCTGTTGTGACTAACTGGAGCCAAATGTCCCACCCAGGACAAAACAGCCATGTTCTAGATCTTTTCTGAAATGCAGATGAGAAGAGGCAGAGCAGACTGAAGACGGGATAGAGTTCCAAACCTTTGCTGCCAGGCTGGATAGGGATATTCAACCAATGCAGAATTTATAACAAGAAAAAAGCTATACAAGAAGTGCATTAGATCAGCATTATCTGGATGGGTAGTAGAGCAGGAATTTCTGTCTGAGATGCACTGGACGTATATCGTAGAAGGCTTAATGTACAATACATAATGCTATAAAAAGAGAATGTTTGCGGATTAGACTCCAATGAAGATCATTCGAATGTTTAGACACATACTGATGGGGAGATACTCTTAGAATCAATCTGGCTGCGGATGTCTGTACAGTTTGAAGCAGGTGTAATGAAAATCGGGAAGGCTCGAGTAAATGGAGTTTCTGTAGTCTACTCTAGATTAAATCAAAGCCTGAATGGTTTTTTTGCAAGCTGAAAGATGCAAGACATTTCTGAGCATTTAAAAAATACAGAAACATAAAGAAGCAATATGGTATGTCAATTAGCAAAATAATGCTTAGTATTCACATAAACAACTTAATTTTTTGCAGTGGATGTAGGAGCAGGGGCAGACCTAAATTCAGTAGGTTGTCAAGATGGAGACTAGATTAAGTAATTGCCTCGAAAGAGGAGCACTTCAGTCTTTTCACTGTCCGAGCTTGAGGCAGTTGTCGTGCATCCATATGACCACTGCTAACTTGCAAGCACTAAAACAATTGTCCTGTCACAGTGGAAAGGTTCAGGATGACAGGTGCAGCTTTTCCTTTATGGTCTAAGATTTATTTGATGCCTTCAGCCACAGCCCGTAGAGAAGTCTCCGCACTGTACTGGCATCTGAAGCCTGATGTGCGATGTCAAGTATGGTATCTTAGATTCTAGATAATTTAAATTCTGACCACTAACCTTGCTTGTGTGGCACTGGGAGATGGGTCATAAATTGCTAAGCAAGTTGGGACCTGATGATGGTTTGTTTCTTCAGCAAGGTAATGACCATAGCCTGTTTCCAAGAATCTGATATCTTAGCCTGAGATTAGGGGAGATTACACAGGTCTCGGATAGTGCTTGTCATAATGTCTGGGACTAAAGACTGATTACAAGGAGGGCAGGGATCTAAAGGAGAACTAGACTTGATATTGAAAAGGAAGAGCCTTTCTGTCAGAACTCTTCATCCATTGGTCTGGTTTTGTGTCTTTCACATTCTTCTTTCACCCACTACAGTTTACAGCTTGGGGCAATGGGTCAGATCACTTCAGCCAATGGTTAAGTTCACATTAAATGACAGCATTGTGCTCTTTCATACACAAATGAGTTCCCTTTTGTGCCAAGGATTACTATGACAATGTGCGTTTAATGAGTCGCATTAATGAGATTACTTATGAAACTTTTGTTTATTGACTTTTACTAACAAAATAAGGTGCTATTAATGAAATAGCCCAGTGTTGCTATTGATTTCCATTAGAATGCTTCATGTAGAAAAGTTGGTGTGAAAATACTAGATCTGAACTTGAAATGTAAACTGATAATAACAGAGATTCCATGGTTTATAAAAAGTTCTGTTACAGGAACTTGGAAAATTATATAATTAGGTAAACGTTGAGAAAAGTTTTGGTAGTAGACTATTTTTAAAATTAGTTATTTTCATATGATAATATTTGGTGAAACTTGTACTTTCCCTCCTATATGATATGATTTTAGTGAATTATATTTGATATAGATTTAGAGTTTATTTTATTTAAAATTGAGATGCAAAGGTAAGGCCTTTTCCAAATGAGCTCTTTCTTTAAAGCTGCCTTATCCCTAAACCTAATACAATCGTCTGTTGCAGCTTAGTAAATGTTGCTTTATTTGTTCAAGTACATTTGAAACATTTGACGTTCCTAAATGTTTCTTTAACGTTGGCAGTGATCTGTTCTTTGGTGAACCAGGTTTTCAGTTGCTACTATAGACTGATACTTTGTATTCTTTTTAAATGGTTTTAGGCCTATGAGGACTTTACATTTCTTGTTTCTCATGACTACCATGGGAAACCATTTTATAGTTGCAGATGTCCTAGGTGACTTTATGTGAATTGGAGCACATGACAATCTCACGACAGTGGTGTGATGGTGCATCACTAAGACTGTTACAGAGACATTAGAAGAAGATACCCCAAAGGAGGGGGAACACCATTCCGATTTGTCCTACTTTGAGACCAGAACGCTATGCTGATCGATTTTTGATGATTTTGAAATGGATTCTCTTTGGCTTTCACTTTTAGACTGCCTTTGCTGATGTTACAGTTGGTAGCAGATGGACTGAAGCCCTTCTTTGCCAAACTATGTTCTTTCTTTTTATCCTATGCAAATGGACTTGCCCTTAGTAGAATTAAAATCTGAATCCTTTACTCTTCTTCTTTAAGATTGTGAGCTGTTAAATAAATTAGCTGTCTTTTTGCCTTTGATGGAAGTGACACTCTGTAACTCTGTAAATTGATTCATTCAATAATCATCCTTTAAAACTTGGCCTAACTGTTTGGCATTATATTACAAACTGTGATATTTCTATCTGAATTTCTTAAAAGACTGCTTATTGCCATGAATTTTGTATCTGAGGTACAATACCCAAATTAATGGAATATATGTCGAAGTCTTCCATTGAAACTGTGCCGTTTCTCTAATGATTTAATTGCATTGTAGGGATAATCAGCAAGCTTTTACGGAATATCAAGGTCTGTTTCTTTTATTCTGTGTAGCCAAAGCAGACCTTTTGGTCTGCATAATTCTAGTCCAACTTAAATTCTTTAAGACGTTGGGTCTTCCTAGTGCAATTCTTTATTTCTATAGCATGGTCTTGATAGTGACGAACTTAAACCTGATTTCAAACTTGAGTTAGCTGTAAACTAATGGTCCTCATAGTTCAGCTAACATGGTGTTTTGTGTCACCCTAATTTCCACCCCTGCTATCGGTGGAGAAAGATTTGTCAGAGGATCGTTGCCTCTGTGGTAAATGGAAATGCTGCAGATTGTCCAATCAATCAATCAATCAAATTCTTTATTTCGGCCAATTAGGCCATAAAAGATACAAAAACAATGTCATTAAAATACATCCACATTAATATAAGAACATGATAAAATACATAAAACCATCATAATGTAAAAAGAATTTCTGATTGCAAGAAGCGTTAAGGTTCATAGCCAAAGGGATCAGTCTTTAAGATATTTTGACCTTAACTGCCACATGGCCATTAAAAATTTAGCAACTGCAAATACTATGTGGGGTGCCGTGCTCGTTTTCAATATTCTAAGCGAATGGAGATAGCTCCTTAAGCCCAAATTTCTGCATAGAGGAGCTAACCAGAATTTTCTGGGTCGATGGTATGCAGGACAGAAAAACATAATATGGGATTCTTCCTCATCATGAATGCAACATCCTGGGCAGATTTTATCCGTCCTTTTTGCCCAGTTGTGAGTAAATATTTTGATGGGAAGAGTCCCTAGCCTCCATTGGATGAACAATTTTCTAGCTAGTATGGGGAAAATGATGTCCATAAACCCTTCGAATTGGTATGAATCCTTAAAATCCAAAAATCTAACAGTCAAATACCTTTATTGGGGGCGGAAACAAGGGAGGCAAAACTTTTCTCCCTATAAATACCCACAAGGCGTTTGCGTGGCACCCTGAAGCAGCCTTGTTCGGGGGAATCCCATAGTTCGGGAAGACCTAGTCGGTAAAGTTCTTTCTTTATAAAAACCAGCCACGGGATTTTATCACAGAGATTATAGTTCATGACATGGGCGAGCTCTTGCCTGTAATGTTCGAGCTCGGCAGTGGACCAAAGCCTATGCCAGAATGTCAGTGGCATTAATTCCAGGTCTTCTCTTATGGAGGGTAGACCCAAGTCTAATCTTAGGGGGAGAAGGGGTGTGCCACAAGGAAGGGACAAAAGGCGCCTTATAAAATTGTTCTCTACTTTTACAATTCCTAAACCCGCTTTATACCCCCAAAGTTCTCCACCGTAGGATGCGGCAGCTTTTGCTTGCGTTTTATACATCTCAACTGCCGGACTAATAGGTTTGTATGTAGAGGAATTTGCCACTCTCAGAATTCCCCCTGACAGTTGGGAAAGCTTGAGCCGGCTTCTAGTCACCTGAGGTTCCCAAGATAAATTCTCATGGAGAGTTACCCCCAGATACTGAAAGGTATTCACCCTCTCCAATCTTTCAGTGCTCAGAGAAGGATTAGGTCTGGTCTTAGATGATGGATTAAATATCATGAACTTGGTCTTTCCTGTATTAATTTCTAGACCATGTTGCTTGCAGAAAAGGCCAAATCCATCTAGGATCCGTTGGATCCCCATCGGAGATTTCGACAGCAGGAGGGTGTCATCCGCAAACATAATGGCGGGTACCCTCCTGCTGCCCAAACAGGGGGCATCATTGTCGACAACAGTGTCAAGATGTGCTATGACACTGTTAACGTAAAGACAGAACAGGGTTGGTGCAAGGACACAGCCCTGCCTGACCCCTCTGAGGACCGGGAATTTTGATGACAGTGCTCCCAACCTCCCATGCCTGACCTGTGCATAGTTATTCTCATGGAGCCTGATAATGGCATTTAATATGTGGGTCGGAACGCCTAACTCCTTTAAAGTCTGCCATAATTTTTCCTGGGAACTAGGTCGAATGCTGACCTCAGGTCCACGAACACCATGTACAGCCTTCCCCTCTCAATGGTTACAGTTTTCCAGTAAAGGAGAACGAGGCGGAAGATCTGGTCCATGGTGGACGTTTTTTTCCTGAAGCCAGCCTGGAGAGGACTAAGAATTTTATTGTCCTCCATCCACTCCGAGAGGTGGTTCAAGAGGAGGCGAGAATATAATTTTTGAGGGACATCTATGAGACTTATTGGCCTGTAGTTGGCTGGGAGAAGAGGAGAGCCCTTTTTAAAAATAGGAACTATCTCCGCCCCCAGCCAAGTACAGGGAATCTCCATCCCACCCAGAATGGAATTAAAAAGTATGAGGAAATAAGGACCCCAAATGTCTGGATGAAGACGAAAAAGGTCGCCAGGCAACCTATCAAGACCCGGTGCCTTGCCCTTCGGCAAACCCCCGATTGCGTTAACCACCTCGACAAGAGTGAATTCCAGTTCAGATGTAGGGTCATGGACAATTGTAGAAGCCACATACCCCTCATCATCACATCGAAACGGTTCTTGATAAAGCTGTCCAAAGTGGGCCTCCCATATAGATGCTGCAATGTTTGGCTCCACTGCAGCTTTGGGTTCTGCCGTGCCGGCATTTACCAGAGACCAAAATTTTCTCATATCCCTCGTTTCAAGTGCAAATGTGAGATCCTGCCATCTGTTCCAATCCCATTCTGACCGTGCCACTGCCATAACTCTCCTGTAGTTTCGTCTAAGCTCAGAAATTTTAGTTTTATCCAAACCTATTTTGACTGTATTTATTAATTCCGTCTTAATCTTTCTGCAGGATGAGTTATACCATGTTGGGGTACGTGTTTTATTTTTCCTCTGCGGTAACACTGGGTAGAAAACCTCACCCAGTGCACCCACTAGGTCATCATGGATTAAGGCCAGCTTCTCGTTAAAATGCAGATCTTTAGGCTGCATATTAGCAAATCCAGTTCTTGTAGCTTTGGGAGTACTATCCTGTAGATATTACTTATAGACTCCTCTGAGTTCTGCAGTTTCCCCCACTTAACCCTGCGTCTGTTTGAGCTAAGTACAAGGTTCCCAGGATCATGACCAAGCTCAGCAGAAAGAGATCGCGCAGCAGCCACAGGATGCACCATCTCCATTACAAGTGCATTGTGGTCACTGTCCGATCTAACAGTGACTTTAAAGTCCAAGACCTTTGGCCACAGACTAATATCTACAAAAATATAGTCCAACCTGGATTCATGGTTCTTCCTATTAAACGTGCATGCAGAAGGGGTATCAGAGATAGTGCGTCCGTTACATGCCCTTAGAGAGAAATTTAATGTTAGGGACATGATTTGCACAGCCAAGGGGGACCAGGATTTAACGTACGGGGATTGGCAGGGGGGGACACCCCAGAGATCATCTTCTGCCGTAAGTGCACCTTCCTTTAAGCCTTCCAAGGGCTCAAAGTGACAATTAAAATCACCGCCCAGCACTATCTTATAATTATTAGGAAGGGATTCCAGAAAGCGCGCAAGATCATCTAGTAGTGGGGATTCCATAGTAATACTAATAGGGCGGGAGTACACATTAAGGACTGCTAATTTGGAACCATTGGGCCACTTGAGTAGAACACACTATATGTCCGGCGAGAGAGTCGGTAGGCTCTCCGCGTTACACCCAATGTGACTAGCTACCCAGATCGCCAGTCCTCCAGATGGCCTCCCCCTGCCAGACCAAATTGCAGTTACTTCAAAGACTGCATAACACGCTCTAGACAGAGGTTCCCTAGCCCAAGTCTCCTGAAAGAGACAAATGTCACTATTACTTATTAAAGAGTCCCAGTCACTCGTATCTATTTTGTTGGTGATGCCAGCGACATTCCAAGAAAGAACCTTTAAGACGTTATCAGGCACTTCTAATCCATATCCGCCATTTTCCTCCATTATAACATCTATAGTTGAGGATGGAGGTGCATGCGATGATGTTTCAAGGGTCGATGATGAAATAGTAGAAACATTAGGAGTGGGTGAGGCAAACGGACTTTGGTTATTATTGTTAGGACCCTGTATACTCTTGGGTGAATGGATTGCTAGACCCTGGGAGTTAGTAGATGGCAAAGACTCCCATCGTAATACGCGGGATTCTCGAAGAGTGGTCTCTATTTTGGCACTTACAGGCTCTTGTCGCAAATAACGTCAATCTACCTGTTCAAGGCAACTATATCTATTGGGATGTATGTAGTTGGCATAATTGGAAGGAACATTGCGACTGGACCTAAGTCTGTGTCTGGGTCCATCAACGTCAGGACCAACCCTGGACCAACGGTCATCATTATTCAAATTTAAATTACTACTATTAGGATAAAAATATGACATATGGACCACTTCAATAGATGTCAATCCTGTATTACCAGACCAGTTACAAATGTATGGTACAATGTTAGGGCTCCTAAAATTTACAATTATGCAGTCCCCAACATTATTCTTATCAGTATGACCAATCCATGGGACCCTTCTTACCAAGAGAATATTGCCATCAAGGCTAGATGGTAGTGGCCTATGAGTATTTAGCCAACTAGTGACCTTATTATGCAGGGAGTCGTACGATTCCACTGCGTTTCCACGTAACATAGGGACCCCCTTCAAGACAACTGAATATACTGCCGCCCCAGGGGGGAGATTTACCACTTTGCACCAATTTTGAGAACTAGCTTGCCTAGCCGGAGGGTGGATTACATTATTTATTACTTTCTCCTCAGCCAGTGTGTATAACGGCTCAGCTGAGCTCGACTTACTAGGGTTTGCTGTCAGAGGTTGTTGTTGGCTGCACAGTGTTGTGGGGGGAGATTTTAGCAGGGGAGCTATAGTAGTATTATCTATTTGGGTAGCTATAGGTAATTGAGAAGACGAGATGACAGGGTTTGTGGGCAAATTGGAGGTACCAACAAAGTTCCCAACTACACCATGTTCGGCCATTCTTCGGCCTGAAGCTAAACCCAAGAGTCCCTTGCGCAGATCCATTAAACAAGTTTCCATATTGGCCAAACGTTCTTCCAGGGGAATAAGCAATTCCCTCAGTAGAGTACGGAGGGCCAAAAGAGTGACCTCCTCCCCCTCAGCTGAGTTGTGCTGGCTTGGAAGAGTTTTAGCCGGAATTTGATGATGCAATACACCCGTTCTACATGATGGCTTTGACCCTTTGCTCGCTATTTCCTTTGGGATTCCCTTGGGCCTGGAGCTGGATTTGGCAGCTTTAACGTGTTTGCCCCCCGTTGAGTGGGCCCTTGTTTGATTTTTCGGAATTGCTCCCTCCCTCTCACCCTGGGCGTGTTGTTTCAACTCCCCATTACTACATGCTTTCTGTGTAGGAACCATCCCTTCGGCAGAGGGCTCGGGTATAGTGGCCTTACAGGGCGGTAGAGGCAATATACTGAGCTCTGCATTTCCTGAATTATCACAGTCAACGAAAGAAGTGGCAGAGCAATTTGTTGCAGGTGCAATTGATATTCCATCCATACCATTTTCCCCCCCTACTACTCGAGATATACAATCTAGAGATTTATCAGGGGTCATAGCACGTGCAAGAGGACCCAAGGAAGATCTCCTCACCCAGTCAATTTCTTGAGAGATTCGCCTTTCCAAGATTGTGATCTCGTCGACAAGGAGGGAACCAGCTTTAGCAAAGTACGTGTCAAGAGTTCCAATCGTCCTCCCTGTCGCTAAGGCGCTCTTACTCCGGGTTTCTCTGGTTGACATGCTTACACACAGGTCCAGGTGTAGCGAGGGCGACAGACAGCTCAAAGGGGCCCTGGCCGGCCCTTGGTCGCCCTTGCTTGAACGGCCTCAAACGGCCCGCTCTTTGCCCGGTCTTCGCCCCAGCCGTCGTCCCGCGCGCGTTCCGCTAGCGCGTAGGTGGTAGGAGTTGTAAAAATAGAAGATGAAAAAGAGGAGGAGTTGGCGGGAAGAGGCCCCAGGTGGAGCGGTGATCGCCGCGCTCAGCACTCTGGTCCTCGCAGTCCCGCCGGCAGGGAAAACGCACACACCAAAGTCCCTTGAAGGAAGCAGTGTCCAAATATCCACAGGCAGGTGAATTGGGTTAGCAGCTTTCCCCCAGCAGCGAGATCCTTTGGCAACAGCTACAAGCGGCGCCCGTGAAGCGGGGGCCGCGGTGTTTTAAGGATGGTGAGGCGGGGAGAGCGAGATGCAGGAGGAGCTGGCGGGAAGAGGCCCCAGGTGGAGCGGTGATCGCCGCGCTCAGCACTCTGGTCCTCGCAGTCCCGCCGGCAGGGAAAACGCACACACCAAAGTCCCTTGAAGGAAGCAGTGCCCAAATATCCACAGGCAGGTGAATTGGGTTAGCAGCTTTCCCCCAGCAGCGAGATCCTTTGGCAACAGCTTTGGATTTACTGACTCTCCTCGTTCTGCGAGGTTGATATGGTGTATATCAAAGCAGAGAGCGAGGCTGTGCTGTTGTTGCCTTTTTATGCTGTCCTCTAAGAAGCTCAAGAGCTGTGCGTGCTTGCATCTCTTCCCCTCGGCCTAGTTAGCTGCACCCCTGCTATCGGTGGAGAAAGATTTGTCAGAGGATCGTTGCCTCTGTGGTAAATGGAAATGCTGCAGATTGTCTAATCGAAAAATACTTACCACGCTTACGCTTCAACAAGACCAAATCTATGTTTTACTTTCAGATATTTTTATTTTATATTGGTAAGTGCTCAGCAGCTCCCAAACACAATTTTTGTACAAAAATCATGAAAAGTCAGAACAGGTAATGTCTAAGGTAGAAGGCTCCTGACCAAAGCCATAACTATTTGCATTGACCAAAGTTTGCTTGAGTTGCAGCCTGAAAGCGTACCTTAAAGAAGCAAATGCCATTTTCAATTGGGTGTGTTTTACTGGTACTTCCATTTGCATTGTGGCATCATGAATTGTGCACTTTCCCCCATCACTTTTTATGACTGCTCTTGAAACTACAACATTTTAATTCACAGTACTGAAACATGTATGTATCAATGACAGCTCTGTGGACTTATGCATGTTTAGCTGATGTTAATGTAATTATTAGGTAATACATTGCTTGGCCTATAGAAATGAATACTTTTATTCTGACTATTACAGTGATGTATTTACTGATAATAATTGAAAACATGTATACAGTGCTCAAATGAAGAAATTACTAGCTTGTGTTCTTCTTCTAGACGTATTTTGTGGAAGTTTGATGAAAATGCCACGTGTGTGAGTGGTACTTTTAGCAAATCAAGCTGAAGGGCAGCAGCACGCTTCATAGGGTTGAAGATAGAGATACAATTAGAGAGTGAGTCCAGGTTTCGGTATAGTATTCAGAGAAAAGAGGTTGACTACTCGTTTATGAAAAATAGGCATTCTTGAACATGCAAGTAGGAATTTGGGGCTCACTTGGTTTCTCTCATTATAGATTTCCTTCTGCCATCAGAACACAGATTTATCCATAGCCAAATAAACATTAATACCCTCATTTAGAGGACTATGGAAACAGGAAACTCTGTGGTAATCCAATATATCCGCACAATTGTCCTATTCTGTTAAATCACATAGGAGCCTTAGGTCTTATTCACAAAGTTATCTTCCATCTATGACTAAATATTGAAATTCCATGAATAAATTAGGAGTAACACCTATTTACAGAAAAAGCTTTGCAAATTGCACCCCTAGTGTTTAGGGGCTTTTGGTGCACGCCATTCAGGCCCCGAACTCAGATACACCTTGAGTTTATTTCATCACTGTGAACGGGGTTCACAAGATCTAGAGTTGAAGGCAAAACAGATCCCACATAAGTCCGAGATTTAAGCATGTGTGTTCTATCCTTGGGATAAGTATGTGGTGGTTCCCATGCGCATGGACTATCAGTAAAGGTAGTCACAAGAATCCTAGAGTTACTGCGGCTTATGCCCCATTACCATCAGTTCAATAGCACTACAAGTAAATAGACTTTCTGGCTGCCAAGTCTAGAGCATGAACTGTATAGAACGGAGCCAATGAATTAAGAAAAGGCGCTGCTTTTTTAAAATTGATATATTGAGGACACCCTCCATCTCATGAGTGACAGAAAACCCTTGACATGTTCACGCTACCGCTCTGAAATGGCTCCTTTGTCACCATTAGTTTCGTGTCTCTTGTCATGAGCTTGTGACCTTTTCTATTGGCGTTTTGAGACCCAAGGCAGTTTCTTTAGAAATAATAGCAGCAGTGGTTCTAAAACAATCGGATAATACCATGATGAAAAAATAGGAGCAAGAACCTTGCTAGCTTTGACACGTCTTTGTGTCAAATAGGATATATCCTTTCATCCCTGATTTCCTCATGAATCAGGTGTTAAAATACCTTGTTCCTTCTATCATGCTGGGTTTGCTGCAATGACTAGGTAAATTAATATAGACTAAGACGCAGCAAGAGAACAATACAGCAAATGAGAAAATAAATGTTTGCTATTTCCATTTCATTAGTCTTTATTATCGATATATTTCATCAAAAAAGACAATTACAGAATAAAAGTGCAAACATAGTGAATAATACAAAAAATCCAGTTTACACAATAAGAATAAGTTCATAAATAACACAAAAATCTAGTGACTCCTGTTTCTAATAAACCATGCCCAGGCCAGAAATTTAGCCACAGCAACTACAACACATTCACCAGTATCAAATCTCAGAATTTTTAGGGCTACAAACCCATGTCTAGTTCCCAATGTGCGACATATAGGTTTAAGCCACTTAGCCCGGGGGGCAGCATAAGCCGGGCAAACAAAAAATATGTGCCCAACTGAATCAGCACAATCAGTACACCAGCTACAAGAATCACAGGTTGCACCCTTCCATTTTTTTGTAAATGATTTAGTCGGAAAGGTGCCAACTCTAAATTGGTGGTAAAGTTTCCTGTCTCTGGGCCTGGTAATAATGTCCCAGTAGGCTTCTAGCAGGGGGGTATTTTTATGCTCTAGAAACCTGCCTGACAAGGACTCATCTGGAACTAAGGATAAATGTTTTTGTAGCACCATTGACCAATAAAGGCTTTTAAAATGTTTTTTTGGGGGAAAAGGGTTAGTAGCCGGGTTGGTCCATAGAATTCCCAGACCCATAGATTCCAATAGTTGACTAACTTGCCTGAACCAGGTAATGTTACCGGCTCCCATAATGGACCGGACATCGAGAAATGCCTTAGCATAGGGCCTAACTCCGGGACCGTCCATAGTCTCCTCCAGAAGGCCAGTGGTTTAAACCTAGCAATGTCGTCAAAGGAATGGCAGCCAAGGTCCAGCAGGAGCGGTTTCACTGGGGTAGAACAGGGGAGGCCCGTAAGCATTCTGAGAAATTTACGTTGTGCCTTAACCAGGGGGGAAAGAGCAGCAAAACCCCAAAGTTCAGCGCCGTATAGAATCGCTGAATTAACCCTTGCGTTATAGATTTTAATTGGAGGGCCTATAATTTTCGACTGGGATTGCTTTTGTTCTTTAATCAGGCACCCAGAAAGCTGGGCAAATTTAAGAGTTAAAACATCTATTTGCGGCCTCCAGTCCAACTTATTTTCAAAAACCACCCCCAAATAAGTCATGACATTAGTTCGTTCGAGTAAATTATTATTCATGGACACATGGCCTTTCACACGTCTCCCTTTATTAAAGACCATGTATTTGGTTTTTGAAACATTTACTGACAGGTCAAAGTCGGAGGAAAAGTTGACAAATACATTCAAAGCCACCTGTAACCCAGACAAAGTCTGGGATAGGAGTAGGGTGTCATCGGCAAACATGAGGAGTGGAATTTTAGTACCTCCCAACATGGGGGCGTCCGTAGGTGTAGATGAAAAGTACTGCACAACTCTATTTATGAATAACAGAAATAGAGTAGGCGCAAGGACGCACCCTTGCCTGACACCCCTACTAACTTTGAATCTGTCGGTAACCTGCCCCTGTTTCCCCCATCGAACTTGTGCAAAGTTGTTTTCATGCAACCTGATGACAATGTTCAAGAGATCAAGCGGCATCCCTAGCTCCTCTAATGCACCCCAAAGTTTAGTCCTATTGACTAAGTCAAATGCTGACCGCAGATCTACAAAGGCAGCATATAAAGTACCACCACATAGATAAACCGTTTTCCAGACGATCAGTTGAAACTTGAACACCTGGTCGATGGTGCTTGTGCAAGATCTGAAACCGGCCTGCAGGGGCGAGATGATATCCTCCTGCTCGATCCAGAGCTGGATTCTTGCCAGGATCATTCTTGCAATAATTTTTTGAACAGAGTCAATTAGACTAATCGGGCGGTAGTTCCCCGGGCAGGAGCGGTCACCTTTTTTAAAGATGGGCAGAATCTCAGCGCCCCTCCAAGAATCCGGAATGGCAGCCCCCTTAGCTACAGCATTTGCTATGAGTGCGATGTAAGGCACCCAGTTGCCAAGGTCGGATTTGAAGAGGTCCACGGGAACACAATCTATGCCTGGTGCCTTACCACTAGGTACCCTACTTAGAGCCGACACAACCTCTTCACAATCAAATTTAAAAGTCGGGGAGATGGACAAATCCCTGGTTAATGGGGGGGCAATCCCCTCGGCCAAGTTGGTATCCGAAAACTGAGATTCAAAATGCGACACCTAGATATCCGGGAGTACATGATTAGTAGGGACCTGAGTGCTCAGAGAATTGCCCCACTTAACAATATGCCAAAACAAGGTTAAATTCCTATGTTTACTAGCAGCCAAAAGGTCATTCCAATGGTCATTGTCCCAATCTTGTTTGGCCATGACTTTAGCCTTGCTGTAGTCTTTTCTGGCTAGTCTAATGGCAACCTGGTTTCTAATAGTGATAGCAGATTTCAGTTTGCTATAGGACTCACGGCAAGCTTTATTATACCAAGAATTTGGTTTTAAGGTAAGGGATTTCTTGGCCTTGCAAGGTTTGGAAAAAAGAGACTTGAGGCCATCGAATAGATTTTCATGTATTTGGGTGGACTCACCGACAACATCCTCAGGGCTCCGAAGAGCCTTTAAGTCCTTCAATGCACAGAAAACCTTTGAGCTGATCTCAGATAGTGCAACACTGTCAATGGCAACCTTTTCCCAGCGCACTCTCCGTTGGTTGTTAGTGAGGAGTGCATCAGCAGTCACTATCTCTGTGGGTTTATTTCTATGGGCTAGGGAAAGTATAAAACTCAAAACTAATGGGTTATGGTCACTCTCTGGGCGGTCTAAAACCACCATATCACAAAGTGTGGGCCAAAACTCCACTTTGATTAGGGCATAATCGATTCTGCTACTACAACGTCGACCATCGGAAAAAGTCATCTTGCCATTTTTATCGGACGGGGTCTGTCCGTTGGCAGCCCTAAAACCGCGCTCCATACATAAGCTCATCCACTGGATAGCAGATTCGGTCCACCTCTTGATAGGGGGGAGATCAAGAGGAGGGATGTTCAAGATCGCATCCACTTCCAATGTGAGTGAATCCCGAGCAATATGCAGAGGCTCAAAACAGCAGTTTAGGTCACCCAGTATTACCACGTTAGTACATGTATTGACGGTGTCCAAAAACCCATCCAATTGTAAGAAGGTGTTAGTACCACGCCCACCAGGGAGGCCCCTATTATATACATTTATAATCAAGATTTCTGGGTCATCATTGATTTGCAATGAGATAATCAATATATCAGGGCTGTCAATGGCCAGTTCGCTAAGACTACACTTGAGGGTTTGCCTTACCCATATACAGAGACCGCCCGAAGGACGGCCCCTTGTTCCACTGGAAGCCCCCTTATAAAAGTTTACATATCCAGAAAAATAAATAGGGTCCACAGCCCAGGTTTCCTGGAGGACAAGGATGTCTTGGGTGGTTACCCAGGCAGACCAATCTTCGTTAATTATTTTACTACGGAGACCAGCAATATTCCAAGAGGCCAAAGTGAGTGGGGGAGAGCTAGAAGAGTCAGTCAGCAGGGGAACAGGTAGAGAACCCAGAACGGCTGGATGGGTAACGGTAATGCCCGGACCCTTACACTCAAACACAGGGGCACAGGGAACAGTGTATATAGTCAATGGACTGTCACTATATGACGTACGAGTACGGGAAACCGTCTCAATTCTTGATTGATTTAGGTTAACAGGACTGTTGGCCTTCATATCTGGACACTCCAGAACTGGTAATAAGGGATCGGAATTTGTAAGGGGGGCTATTTGAAGAACACGAGCATAATTGGGGAACAAGACGCCCGAGTCCATGAATACCCCCCTAGACCCGCCCCTACTTACTAACCTGGAACATTCAGGGCCAACAAGGGCCTCAAAAACACAACCCATTTTTTTTTTTTATTAGATTTGATGGCAGTCAATCTACCCCATCTAAAGTGTTCAATGGTGCAAAGAAATTAGACAGTGGGAGATGGAAATCGAATCTTGGCTGGCGACGGAAGCTCCTATTGACCCTTTCCCAGGCAGTAGACATGTCACAGGATATAACACAGGGGTTGTGAGGATAAAAGTATGACAAATCCAGAGTGGATATTCCAGTGACGCTCAAAATATTGGGGTAGGAACATATATGACTCACCACCCTTGGGTCCCGAAAATTTATAATCACACAATCTCCCTCCACTTTCTTAGCCCAATTTCCCACCCAACTCACCCTACGAACAGTCAGAATCTCGGCACTTAATCTAGTCGGTAATGGCCTATTTCCATTTAACCAATGTATTACTTTATTCTTCAGCTCGCTATGAGACTCCGGCTTAGCATGGGGGAGCCGTGGAACACCTACCATGATGACAGTGTATGGCTGCGACTCAGGAGGAAGGTTAATACATGGAAGTTTAAAAAGAAAACCATCACCCTCCATTATAGGCTGGCAGATTGTAGTATTACTCTTATCAGGAATAGCATTACAAGCTGGATCCTTTGGCATAACAGTGCTAACATGAGGGTGAGATACCTCCACAGCATGATCTTTGTGAACAAGGGAATTTGAAGGTGCACTGGCCAAAGGAGTATTAGCGTTGGGAACAATCCCCGTTTTAGCTGCTACATCGGAGGTTGGTGGAATCTTTGAGCCAGTTGGAGTCGCTAAAATCTTCTCCAATAGAGACGTGTTGGTAAGCACCATACTCTCAATTTTCCCTATGGAAGTAGAGAGTCTGTTGACTCTCTCATATAGGGTAGGAAAAAGGATTTAAGTAGTTGCTCTACAAGCTCAGAAAAGCCAGGGGGCATGGGGTTGGCAGTAGGCAGGGTAGTGGGAGGATGAGAAGACCTGGGACTCCCAATAACAGGAATTGAACTATGGGGCAGATAAGAGTTAAGAGCGTCACATTGAATTACAGGTTTGGACAATTTAGACATTTTGGCACTTTAGCGCGTCTGCCCTTGGAGAATACTCCCATATGTTTTCTTTTCCCAGGAATGGGCTTGGACTTACTGCCCAGACTCAAAGTATCAATGCAAGGCTGCACAATATTGGGCTGTGAAAGGATCACACTAGTATTTAGGGGTAGACCACTTGATTCGGAAATGTTTATAGTATCGGGTAAGTTATCCAGCGGACTCTGTGCTGATATGTCCGGCGACCCTTGCGAGTCACTAAGTGGCCTGTCTAAAACTGGTTGAGGCAGCCTACCATCAGGAGAATTGGCTGCCATAATATTGCCAAGAGACGATCGCTTAGCAGAGATTTCTAGGGACAGTCTTTTTTCAGTTAATATAATTTCTTGTTCAAGAACCTGGGCTGCTCTTGTAATGAAATTATCAAGAGTCCCTGTTACACAACTCCCAATACTACTCTGAGTAATCTTCCTACCAGACCTTAGGGAAGTCATACTCAAAAGTAAAGAGCAAGCAGTAGGGGGATAGCCAGAAGAAGTGACAATGGACCTAAGAATACAGGGTAATACACCTAAAAACACGTAAAGATTAAAACACTAAAATGCTGAAATAGCATAACAGTTACAACATATGGCTAACAACCAGATAGCGATAAAACATAAACTCACAAATGCACAAATGTTTGTTTCACAGGTTCAATGACACACTTAGGGGGATGGCCCGTCCCGTCCTCGGCCGTCCACGAACGGCCACAAACGGCCCGCTCTTTGCCCGGGCTACGACCCGCGCGCGTTCCGCTAGCGCGTTAGGGAGGAATATTATCAATGATAGCGAGGGCAAGAGGGGGCGGGGGCGGGAAGAGGAGCCAGGTGATGCGATTCGATTTGGCGCTGAGCACCGTGGTCCTCGCAGTCCCGAAACTGGGCGATTCAGCAGCTTTCCCCCTGATACAGCTTGGCGTCCTTGAGGGTCCTTTCGCTTCGTAGGTGACAACAAAAATAAAAACCCAGCCGGTGATTCATGCTGTCAGCGCCTCCGAGCGGCTCCCGCGAAGCGGGGGCCGCGAGGCGTTGGTGTGATGGTTGGTGGAGGCGGGGTCGGGAAGAGGAGCCAGGTGATGCGATTCGATTTGGCGCTGAGCACCGTGGTCCTCGCAGTCCCGAAATTGGGCGATTCAGCAGCTTTCCCCCTGATACAGCTTGGCGTCCTTGAGGGTCCTTTCGCTTCGTAGGTCAGCATAGAAATCATTTAAATGCACTTCACCAGGATACAAGATTCCGTTTCCAACAACCAACTAACTCCTTTGCTATTTCAATATATAATAGAAAAGGCATCGGGTAAGTATCTCAATTAATACATAAATTGGAATATTACACCCTCCTTTTCTAGGCTTTTTTCTAAGAACTTATGACCTTTATTTAATATGCAACTTGTCTATTTTAGTGACATTTCAACCGTCCTCTCTGCTTTTTAGGGTAGTTCAACAAAGAATGGGGCAGAGTTTTGGTTAAAATATTTTGTTGTACATGGGCCCATGCTTTTTCTAGCCTGCGCAAATGGGTCTAAGACCAGTTTGCACACGCTAAAAAGCTTCGTACATCTGGCCCTTGGTTCTTAGAAAATCTGCCTCATTATTAGATATTCAGAAATTGCTCTTGGCTTCTTCAATCATCAGCTCTATGGTCTGTACCAGCCTGGGTGTTGGGTCTTCGATAAGGACTTAAGAAGAATTTATCCTCTGATAGGAGGTCAATACATTGTTTGTACATTGTTTGTTGTAGTTTTCTGTTGTGAGTAGAACAATTCCTATTATGAGGCCTTATTGTTTTGTTAATTCGTTCAGGGCTTGGCGTTGTTTTTTTTCATGTTCATGTATGGTTTGTCTGTTTGTTCTTTCAGGCATTCCACATCTTTGAATAAGGCCTGTTCAAAAGCCTGTATGTCTACAGGTATTAGGTTGTTTGGTGGGCAGAGGTTTGTGTCTCCATCTGTGGTGTAGCTCTCGTATCTTTGAAAAAAGCTTTGAGTTTTATTTTGCAGCAGAATTCTCCTAGTTTGCATTGTAGTTTATTTAAATTGGTCAAATGGTGGAGTGGGGACAAAGCCTAGGCCTTTGGTGAGAACTTGTTGGTCATCACTGAGGGTGTGGTTAGTCAGGTTCACTATTAGTGAGTCGATGTGCTGGGTCCTGGTCTCTCTTGGTCTTTCGACATTCTTCGTGTTATGACTCCTCGATCTTGTTTGTTCCAGGTCACTTCTTTTCTCCTTCCTCGGCGGAGGTTGGGGCCTCTCCCTAAAAAGGCTGTCTAGTTGTTTGGAGTGATGCCTAGGGGTGAAGGATCCTGCATTTAGGGATTCATCCAACCTGTAAATTGTGGTGCATAGGGTTGAAATACTGGTGGTTGATGTTCTCCGAACTGTGGCGTGCTCCATGTTGTTGGCCACTGTTGTGTGGGGAGTCTATTTCATCCTCTATTGCGTCGTTGGTATTGCGCTTCATCGCTGCTCCAATCGGTGTGGTCTGAGTTGTTGCCGCCTGGTGATTCATTGTCACTTTGTGCTTACGATATTGTGAAGTATTCTCAGATGTAGAGGTACATTTTCTCTTGAGAAAAAACGTTTCAGATCTTTTGCTAGTTTTTGTATCTTGTTCTGGGTAATGTAGTCTTTCATTTCATACATTTCTTTTTTGATTTCTTCCAGTCTTTTTTTAAAGACAGAGATATGGACTGTCGTTTTTAGTTTGGCTTTGCTTATCTGTATTTTCACAGTCACGGCTTCTGGTAGCTGTTTTTAGGTCTCGCCTAGCGTGGCAGCGCATGCGCTGCTAGTTCGGCGAGATTTACTGCTAATGAGGATTTTCTGAAGAGGGTGTTAAGCCCCGCCCCTCATTTCCATTGGCTGGCATCATCATTTATGCTAAACGGTGGCCTGCCATTGAAAATGAGCTTTTTGGGTTGCCTTCCTTTGGCCTTTTGGTCTGGCCCATCCGGACTGGATTGCCTGCCTCACGGCTGCCGTGAAGCAATTTCTTATCTTTATGAGGCTGTTATATAAACAAGCCTAGAGATCCAGTCCGGATGGGCCGTCCCAAAAGGTGACAGGGCGCCGTGTGTTTACTTTTGCATCACGTTTAAGTGAAAGCGCGATGCAAATATAAACAGTGGGAATGGCGAGCGCTTGTTAAAAATACACTGGACAGAGGAACCGGCAGAAACGCGATATTGGTGTGTCCCCTGAATACTTCCGTCAGTGCCAGGTGTATCAGTAGCGCAATGCTAGTCTGCCCTATGTTATCTTTCATTCAGGTCTGTCATCCCCTCTGATCCCGTAAGCCGTGCTCCAGACTTGTAGCTCCCCGCGATCCTTGGCTTCAGGATGACAACGAGGTTCTTGGATCTGATGTTCAAAGTGCGGCAGGTCAGCCAGAAAGAAGGAAATGCAAGGCAGACACTCACAGGCACCTCTGACTTGCGCGGCAGCTGCTGCCCCGGCCCCTCCCTCCACCATAAAAAAACGCACCCTCAAAAGTGGTAAATATTCAAAAAAATTCGGAGGGGAAATCCAGTTACAAAATAGAGAAGAATGACATTGAATCAGCAGAGCGGGTTTGAGCACCAGTTTGCAGCGTGTTGGGGAAAGTAGTTTACTTGTTCACGAGAGCCGATGTGCAGAATTGCCCGATATGCATTCCTTTCACTGCAGCTTTTCAGAGTTCTTGAGGCAATCGGGGCATAGAGGCGCTATGTCTGTGCTACGGCAGCCGGGAAAGCACAGAGTTAAACAGCCGTTTGACAATCAGTCTGCGCACTCTGAGAAGACGAGACAGGAATGAATTAGACTGCCGAGGCCAGAAGGGGAGCAGCAGATCACGGAACAGCCTGTACTGCATGCCAGCCTGCCTCCCAGCTCCAATGTTCCACGTTTACTGTGATTTTCTTGTTATCTGTCCTCATGCCTGCTCTGCGATGACTGTATACCTTCCTTGGTTTTGCTGCTACTGTCACGCTGCCTAACGACCAGAGCTGCTGATTTTGGAAGTAGAGAACCGGGGTCGTAGTACACCGACCAACATCCCGTGAGCCCGGGCAATCACTTATTCTCCCAGTGTTTAGCAAAATCTGTACCATAATCTAGCTCTTACATAAAGCGCTCTAATGTCGTTGCGGAAATTTGCACACAAAAATCACGCAACGTACCGCTTTGGCAAAGCCAGTATATCTGGTTTGCCTTTATCCTGAATAAAATATTTAAAAAGCCTTTTGCTTGGGAAAAAAATGATTGAATGAGTTAGTGTATTTTTGAGATGTAAAATAGTCAAACATGCATTATAATGCAAGAACTGTATAGGAGATGGAAGGATACATCACATAGCCCAGAGCATGAGGTCAGAGGTTAATGGTTCAGTTAGTTAGCAGTAATCTTCATTTGCCAGAATTGTAGTCCTCCTTGACCACTCCTTACAGTTTGAGGTGACCGCCTCTGCCAGATAGATTCTTGGCAATTAGGAGCAGTTACCTTTTTTCCTTACATTTCTTCATTGATTACAACTCTTCCCAAAAATCTCCTCCCCATGCACCACTTCCACCTCTCAATTAGTTTTATTGAAGGTGCAAAGCAGGGCCGGCGCTTGGCATGGGCAGTGTGGGCAGCTGCCCAGGGCCCCGCAGCTGTCTAACTGCGATTGGGGCCCCCCACGAGTTCATCAACCTTTTGAAATGGTGCCATTGTAAGAGTTAGAGGTGGGGAGCCCTCTCCCTTGGGGTTTGCTGCCATGTGCAGTGTGCGAGGCCCAAGGCGGGGCCCCCCTCACCTGGGCCCGGCTGCCGTGGACTGATTGGGCAATATGACACCGCATCCCTTTCAGATGCTGCAGACTGGGAAGGGCTAGGTTTGTGGCCGTGATTAGCCTAATCGCTGCATCTGCATGATAATAGCGGTTAGGCAGATGCTTGAACTGGCCTGAGGTGTAAAGTGAGCCCTGCCCCTGCATCAATGAAACGCAGAGCTTCCTGCAGGCCTCACAACAACAGGCGTTTGCAATGCAATAGGTCTCGCATTTGCAAGAGTTTAAGCTATTGGCATTGTAAATGACAATGCCTTTTATTTATGTTTTAAAAACCAATACGTAAATAAAAGGCATTACCATTTACAATGCCAATAGCTCAAACTCTCACAACTGCGAGACCTATTGCATTTCAAATGCTTGCTATAATTAGCACTAGGTAGTCTCTTGTGCATTTCCAAGAAATGGCCGCCCAGTCTTTTAGAAAGAGGATGACTTGTAAAAAGATTCTGGGGGCATTATGAACCCATAGGCCTTTAGGAGCTACATTTGCTCAAAGATATTCAGTCATTATAAGGCCATGTACAGCAGTTTTTACTTGTTCTTTTTTATTTTCTGTAAGTTCTTCCCAGTCATTGGTTTGGGCTAGTGTTTGACTGAGTTCTGTTTCTCTTACAAAAGAGGGTCCATATCGAATTGCATTAATCTCTACATCCGTGTAGCTGAGTCCTTGATTTTCTGCCATGTTGATAATTTTGTTAATAGTGGCGTTTTGTATAGTTTGAGGTAGGTATGCTCGGAGCATACTGGGCTTAATGTAATAGTTGAATTCAGGTCGCAGCAGGTTCCAGAGATTGCGGAAGAATGATGCTCTTCATCAAAGGAATTTTCTCTTTTTTTCAAGAGCGCAGCGAATTTTGCAAAAAAACTCCCACAGCTGTTCGCTGCTTCGACAATATTTTAATCAAGAGAGGGAGGGAGAAGCTGAGATTCATTTGGCTTCCATGAGGTATACTTAATATCAAAGGAGAATGAATCACACTCCAGGACCAGGCGAGAAATGTCCTGAAATATAAGGTCCAAAATTACACAAACAGCTCACTTAGCATGTCCGTGCAAACATCTCAAACATCACAGGGCATGATACGAACTCTTAAATTACTTTAAGAGGTTGAAACGCCAGCTTGTTGATCCCAAGCATTTATGATGTGATGTCGGACACCAGGACATTCTGAATGTTCATCTTGTCATCTTCTGAAACGATTTCTGTCCTGATGGTTATGACATATTTATATATAGTGTGTATGCCCTGTATTGTCAATTTATGTTGGTTCACCCCCTTCACTTGCACTGCACTTTCACCAGAACCATCTATAATTTTTTCTGAACTGTCTTTCCATGAAGTATTGATTATATATGCATTCGATAACAGTGGTAGAACTGGGTCTTTTTGTTGTGTAGCAGGGTCTACCATTAGTATAGGGCCCTGCTCAATCATAAATTATTTTTTGAGTGATTCTTTATGGAACATTGTTTTCTAGATGGCTTTAATACCCAGGTGCCTTGGAATGCAGGGCCTCATGTTTATGTTGATAACATATATTATGGCAGATGTTTTGAGCCCACACATTTGAATGTGATTTCAGTGTTGTCATGGGAGGTAGGGTCAATGTAGTTACCCTTCCCAGGCTTATAATTTAATACGTGAGCTGGGACCTTGAGGAGAGATCCTGTATGTTTTTTGTGCAACTGTGCTGTTGAGGAGCAGCTTGTGGTGTGCTGCTTATTTGGGGCAAACAGCATTAAGAAGATTATTCCTGGGTTTAAACATGATAAATGTTTGTGGGACCTCGCCTAAAAACGATCTGGAGGAGTGCCAGCTCCCTGAGAAGTGGGTAGGAGCAAGTAACCTGTGCTGATTCAGCAAGCCAGCAGGATGCGGGTACCAAGCTCAAAGCACCAGGATGGCTCTATATGGTGGAACAGGAGGATGGGATCACTGCATGTCTGTGACACTGCTTAGTTGTGTCACTCTGGATTTGCTGCTTTGCCACATAGGATGGTCATAGGCCCTTGACAGCTAGATCAGGTTCTTTTTCAGGTTGGTAATGTTTCTTACCAATCTTGCGATGTTACATACGGACCTCTGAGCGTGAGCTCCCTGCCCCCCTGCCACTGTCTTAGCTTCTGCATCTATTGTTTAGTGGCTTTACTTTGCATTGTAAAGTCTCTTGATACAGGCTGTGAAATTTCTCCATTTGTCGAGAATACCTATGTATTTGTTCTATTTTTGCTAAGTTTAGATGTTGTATGTTGTTTCCTTATTTTTTCTGCTGTCATTAAGTTCACTATTGTTGCAAAAACCGATTGACCTTTTAATGGGCTGGTTGGTTACTTATCAGTAATTCTTGCAATGCTGAGTACACCTTTTCTTGTTGCGCTCCTTATCATGTTATTCTAGTATCTTCAGATAGGCCTGCAAATGGGTCCTAATGTGCATTTTATTGCCAGAAGGTAGGTGTACTCTTCCTTGTTTGAATATTAAATAATTTCCATCCCAGTGTAAGTGTCTGTTGTGTCTTACTTTCATGTCTTGTAATCAATCAGTATGGGTATACCTTTAAGGTAGAAGTGGAGTGTGCATGGAATGTCACTAGGTGAGTGGCATTCGGATTCTGGGCAGTAGCGGTTAGACTTGGGGATCGAGTGGAGGTGTATCCTGGCGCTCACCTGTTCATGCATATTTACTACTTGTGGAATAAAGAACTTATGAACCACAACATGGCGGTCTTTGCCTCACTACAATTGGCGACGATCGGGATGCGGAGCTGCAGCGTGTAAAGGATTTTCAAAAAAAGAAAAAAGGTGAATTTTTTTTTTGGGTCCTTTTTCGGAAGTTAACGGCGTTGGATTGGATTTGGCAAGACGGCGGACGGAAGACGAGGTGGAAGTGGAAAGAAAAGAAAGGAAGCGGACTTGGTAACTTACGTGACCTGTCAAGAGGACTTTAGATGGTTGGAGGGTCTGCGCTGGTGGCGTTGTTCAAGTTGCGGTGGAGATTCCGGAGCTGTAACCGCGTGGAGCTCTTGACGTAAGATGTGTGTCTGGATACGTCAGGAGCATGCGCAGTGGTAAGGAATACTGAAACGTAATCGCGCAAGGTCACGCTGCGTGACCCTGCGTGGTGGCCATTTTTAATTGATCTTTCAGCGTCGGACGTAGTCAAAGCAACACGAAGGAACAGACGCTGAAGGGGAGTTCGTAAGGAGTGAAGCACAAGAGGATCGGAATAGCGGATAAGTAGCAGGAACAGGTGAGACCGTCGGGGGAATACCAAAAGTGACAGAATAAAGGCAGAAGTTGCATTTTAATTGTTGTGCGTGGGGGTGCAGTCGGAAAAGAACTATAACGTCTGAATATGAGTGAAGGAGATAACGAAGGAAATCTCACAGGAGCAGATATGGCACATCAAAATTATTCAATCAGCAACCCACACGCTTTTTGGGCGACAGGAGCGGAGCCAAGTATTAAATGGTTAGAGTGGAAGGAGTATTTCATAAATTACATTAGTGCTGTAGATGAAGCGGGAAAAATGAAACCGGAACAGAAAAAGAGAATACTTCTACATTCCTTAGGACCTATGGGGTTGAAAACTTATTCAAGAATGTCTAAAGTGTTGGATACAAATTTAGATACTTTTGAAAATGCGATAAAAGATATGGACAAATATTTTGCTCCAAAGGTTTGCATAGGAGTAATAAGGCACAGATTCTTTCAGAGGAAGCAAGCTAAGAATGAGACTGTGGATGATTGGTTAGATGACTTGAAGAAATTGGCGATAGATTGCAAGTTTGGTGATCGACACGATGATTTAATTAGAGATCATTTGGTCATGCACAATAATAATTCACCTTCACAAGACCGTTTATGGGTTAATGGTGATGCACCACTGGAGGATGTGTTGGCCATAATGAGGAAATCAGAAATGTCTGGGAGATGTGCGACTGTGGTTAAGGAAGCAGAGAAGGATCCGGGAAAGACGACAGATGGAGTATTTAAAATAGAAAAGTAAAGTTAAAACTAACTTTCAACATACGCAAGGGAGATGGACGAGCCAACCTACAAGGATCCAAGGGAGAGATCTTAAAACTGAGGAGAGAAGATGCTATTGTTGCGATAGTAGAGAGCATTTAGCCTTTAGCAAACTGTGCCCGGCATTAAAGAAAAAGTGTGGTATTTGTGGGTTGTTAGGGCATTTTAGCAAAATGTGTCGTAGGCGTTGCAATGTTAGGTACATATGGGATGGTGATGAGGAGGACGGTAATGATGAGGAAGAATGTGTGAAGAATGTGAGAGGAAACTTCATGTTGAACATAGAGGATAATTCTATGGATGGGAAACCTATTTGTGAATTATCTTTAGGTGGGGTAAAGGTAATGGTGTATGCGGATTCAGGATCACCTTACACAATTATAAATGAAGAGATTTGGAAAGAAAAATTTGTAGGAAAGATCGGAAACCATTTAAACAAATCAGATGTGAATCCTGTGAGTTATACAGGAGAGAAAATTGACATGTTAGGATTCAGATGGCTGACATTCCTATTTAAAGGAAGATCCACATAAGGAAAATTGTATATAGCTAAGAGGGGACCATCGGTTTTGGGCTGGTTTGATCAGAAGGATCTACATATAATTTTAGACCCAAATAGTGTGGAAAAAGTGCTTATAATGGATGAGTGCAGTAAGATGAGTGAAGTGTTGAAGAAAAAATTTCCTAGGGTGTTTGGGAAAGACTTAGGGGAACTCAGAGGGTTTGAGCACAGAATAGTACTGAAAAAGGATGCACAACCAAAAGTTCACAAAGTAAGACCTATTCCTATATTAATTAGAGATGAGGTGAAAAGTGAAATACAGAGTTTATTGAGTAAGGGAGTTATTGAGGAAGTGGAGACATCTGAATGGATTTCTCCGGTTGTAGTTGCCCGCAAGTCCAACGGAAAAATCCGGTTATGCATAGACTTGCGCCATTTAAACAATAATATTGTGATTGAGAAGTTCCCTTTACCAAAAATCAAAGAGATGGTATCGTCATTGAGAGGTACTACGTGCTTCTCCACCATTGACCTATCCGCTGCCTATCATCAGGTAGTATTAGAACCACATTCAAGGAACCTCACTGCTTTTATTACCCCATTTGGATGCTATCAATTCACACGAATGCCTTTTGGGCTTGCATCCGCTGCAGCAGTCTTTCAGAGACTAATGCATAGATTGTTTGGTGATGTGGAAGGGGTGCGCTTTTTCCAAGATGACATTTTGATAGCAGAAAAATACAAAGTGGAACACGATAACAAATTGATTCAGGTTTTAGAAACTTTACAGTCAGTGGGACTAACAGTCGAGTTGACTAAATGTAAGTTCGAGCAGAGAAGTGTCTCATATTTGGGGCACATCATAAGTGAGGAAGGGGTAAGGCCAAAACCAGCGTTGGTTGAGAACATAATTAAGTCACCTGCTCCTATTTCTAAGGAAGAAATAAGGTCATTTTTGGGCATGGCAGAGTATTGTGCGAAGTTCATAAAGAACTTTGCATCAAAGGTTTACAATATTCGGTCGCTTCTAAAGAAGAATGCTAAATTTGATTGGAGTAAGGAGTGTGAAAGAGAATTTATGGAAGTCAAGGTAGACCTTCAAGCAGTAAATGCTCTTGCTAGTTTTGATCCTAATTTAGAATGTTTATTGACTACGGATGCTAGTGACAAGGGGCTTGGCGCTGTGTTGTCACAAAGAGGTAAGGATGGAAAAGAGGAGATAATTTTATTTGCTTCTAGAGCGATGATACCGGTGGAAAGTAAATATCCGATTATAGAGAGAGAGGCATTGGCTTGTGCGTGGGCACTTGAACATTTTCGCACCTTTGTGTGGGGGAAACCTGTGATGATTCGTACGGATCACCGATCTGGTTCGTATTTTATCAAGTGAGGGTACAGCGGTTGCTTCTGCTAGATTAGCCAGAATATCGATGAGGATGAAGGAGTTCATCTATAAGATGGTTCATGTTCCAGGCAAGGAAAATGTGGTGGCGGATTGTCTATCAAGATTGCCCACTCCGTTGGAGGAATGTGTGGATGATCCGTGGGGGAATTGTAGTGTAGCCTTGGTACATGATTCGGGTGCATCTGCTATTAGCAAGGGTGAATGGCTGGAGGAACAGTCAAAGGATGAGGTGTTGGAGAAAGTTTTGAGGTACGTTTGTAATGGGTGGCCAAGGAAGGCGAGTATCACGGGAAGTTTGCAACCTTATTGGGAGGTACGTATGGAACTGGCCCTAGACAGAGATTTATTGTTGAGAGGAGATAGAATAATTCCTCCAAAAACGTTGCGTGGAAGGATATTACAATTGTGCCATGAGGGACATTTTGGAATTGTCAGGACAAAGTTGATTGTGAAGGGGATGTTTTGGTGGCCTGGAATCGATAAGGAGATTGAAGGATTTGTGAAGAGTTGTCCGGTTTGTTGCTCGGCGGACACATCTCTTAAAGCTTTAAGACCTACAATGAGTGAAGGATTGATTCCTAGTTTTCCATGGGATACTATTGCGGTGGACATTTTTGGACCGGTAGGTGAAATGAAAGAGTATGGGTTGGTGGCTATAGATTTGTTTACCAAATGGCCAATTGTGAAAATTGTGGAGAAAGCAGATACTCAGTCCGTTCTAAGATTTTTAGATAATAGCTTTGTGATGGAGGGTTTACCGAGTTGCATTCTTACGGACAATGGGGTACAATTTCTTTCAAATATGGCTAAGGAGTATTTTAAGAGGTGTGGGATAAAACACAAAACCACTGCGCTATACAATCCAAGCGGGAATGGCACGGTGGAACGATTTAATAGGGTGATCAAAGGAGTCATACAAGCATCAATGAACACAAATCTAGATTGGAGAATACAGGTCAAAAAGCAGTGTGGTCATACAGGATTACTTCTCAGGTTCAAACTGAATTGTCTCCTTTTGTCATGATGAGAAGTAGAACACCTAGGAGTAAGTACAATCCTAGTTGGCTAGTACAAAGTGAAGTGCATCATTGGTCTCCTAGCGATGTACAGGAAAGATTGGAAGAAGTACATTCAAGGTCAAAAGATTATTATGACAGGGTCCATGGTGCTAAGGAGGTGAATATAGAGGTTGGAGATTGGGTACGTGTCAGGAAACCGTTCAAGGTTGTTAAAGGAGAGAGTAAATTTGAGGCACCCAAGCAAGTAATGGAAGTCTTAAGGAATTCTGTTAGATTAGAAGATGGGAGAGTGTGGAATTTGAAAGACATAGCTGTGGTTAGTAGTCGGGATGGAGGAAATCAGGTGAAGGATCAAAGGGAAGATTTTGACTGGGTGGAAGATTATTTTGAAAATAGTAATCTACAGTCGCAGCTAGCTACGGAAGGTGTACGTGATTGTGGGGTGGTTCAGGATGATGTGTTGGATGAATCACATCATGGGGGTACCAAGGATACCTTTTCTGTTACAGAGGGGGAAGGGTCTGTGATGCGTCGGTCAGTCACGATACCTCCTCAGGGGAATGTCATTTCAGATGGTGATTGCATGGGGGAAGGCAAAAGGAAAAGGATTTTGCCAAGTTGGCTCAAGGAATATATTGTGTAGTACTGCTTGTTTTATGTTTTGTGGTTTGTCTTAAAAGTGTTTTGTGTTTGTGTTTTTATGTGTGTGGTGGGGGGCTGTTAGTGTTTTGCATTTTGGTATGGTTTGTTGTTTTTGTTATTAAGGGGGGGGGATGTGTTGTGTCTTACTTTCATGTCTTGTAATCAATCAGTATGGGTATACCTTTAAGGTAGAAGTGGAGCGTGCATGGAATGTCACTAGGTGAGTGGCATTCGGATTCTGGGCAGTAGCGGTTAGACTTGGGGATCGAGTGGAGGTGTATCCTGGCGCTCACCTGTTCATGCATATTTACTACTTGTGGAATAAAGAACTTATGAACCACAACATGGCGGTCTTTACCTCACTACAGTGTCTCCTATTAAAAGTGTCTGACCTCTTCCTTACAGTTACTCTGATGACTGTGCGGCAGCGGAAGCACTTAAACAAAAAATAGTTGTCCAGCACCGGGCCCTTGGGAGGGCTAGATTTTCACAATCTTCTTGCTATACTTTACCCCACAGGCATAGGTCCTCTGATGGACCTTTCATCATAGTAGCAAGGTAAGGGGTGGAATCTAGGAATACCCACTGCTGTTCTACCCATTAATTAGTAGCAAACTCCCAAGCACAGCTTCAAAGAAAGTACATTAAATCTCAAATAGATGACCCACAACAAATATTTAAAATAAATGAATTATTGTTTTACAAATTACAGTATTAGAGATTCAAAATTAATACAATCAACATCTTTAGCAGTTATGTCATGCATACTAATGCCTGCAGCAAACATCTAAACATTTAGTGAGTCAAATCACAGAATGCTAATCATGATTTCAGGGTAAAGGATGGTTCAATAAGATTCTCTCAGTAGGGACACAGGATTTAAGTTAAAGTCAGCTAGAGAAAAGCCCATAAGTTTAGACAAAGGGGAATGAAGTATTAATCAAAAAGTTCAATCGACCAATCAGGGTTTATAAAGTGAAGCTAATCATCTGTTAGGGCCTCAAGGTGCTTGGGAGATGGGGGGACACTGGTGGTCCGTCGGAGGCCCTGTTGTTCAGTCAAAGAGCCAGGTCTTGAGGTCCTTCCTAAATTGAGGCAGTGACGGTGATTGCCTGAGGTGGAGAGGCCGGGTGTTCCAGGTCTTTGCTGCGAGGTAAGAGAAGGATCTTCCTCCAGCAGTGGTCTTGCAGTTATGTGAGACAGTAGCCAGGGTTCAAGTCTGGATTCTCACCAGACAGCTCCAAATAGTCCAGCAGATAAGTTCATTAGCATATAGCAATAGCAAAAATGAAATCATTTGGCAGGCAGGATGGATTCAAGGAAGTAATGGAACAATGACAATGGCCACGGATCTCAAGAGCATCCTCAGGCATCCATAACAATAGTGGAGAGAGAACAAGAAGAAGCAGGGGAACCAACTCCTCCTAAATCCAATAGTCTTTATAATACATATTTGTCATCATGACGTTGTTGTCAGTCCACTGTGGGGATCCCATGTGAATACTCTTCCGTTTAGCAGGTACAGATGGATACTCCAGGATATGTTCCCTTATGAATCATGAGAAGAACAGTACATTGCATCCTCACTGGTTTGTCGACAAAACGTTTCACCATTGTGTGCTTGTCCTTAAATCCACGCAAAAGAGAATTAAAAAAAATTGTCTGGTTTGTCCTTTAAGGAATTTGGCATGATCAGAACAAATAAGCAACATTTGAAAATGTGTCAAAGGTCATTGCATCAGGCCATGGAAAAGGACACAGCCTAAAGAGAAAGTTAATTCAAACATGTTTTAAACTCATACTTCACTTAGTATAAAACTTCTGGTTTATGGTAAAAAGCATTATAACATCACTCAAATATATCATATATAAGCATTCTGTAATGTTTGGCAGTGATTATTACACACAAATGTGCAACTTTGATTATGGCCCACTACTGCATTCTCAAAGTAGCAACATGTAAAATATATTTATTTTTTAAAGCATTCAACCAAAATCGTTTTCCTAAATCTAGAATCTATATCATATTAGTCTTCTGTACTAAAAATGTCAAAGCTCTAACAGGTAACATGAGAGTTATGAACCAATATATGTTATCAAGTCACTGCAAGAATTGCTAAGTTTTAATATTTCATTTTCACATCTTTGTTAGTTATATAAGTGATTGGTTATAAAATTCATCTCAAAATCACCGTTTTTTGACTCCACAATTCTCTAACAAACCAAGCACACATTTATGGTCAGGATGGTTCAACTTAGCTCGTTCTTGATATCGTTTTTCTACACATAAGCAAGGCGCAGATTTAAATTTCTTTGTAATTTTTGATAGTTTTGTCTCAAACAGAAAAATCTGTTTTTCCACGCTAACAACTGTATATAATTTCTAATAGAAATGTGTTGGCATTATAACTGTGCTATTGTCTACTTTTCCCAGAGTTCTGTGCATTTTAATTGGGGTCCATTTCGCTCTGTTTTAATAATGCGTCTGTACCATTGCCAGTGTATCATCTATCCTAAAGTCAGTGTACTCTTTGTACCTTTATGTGCCTTTTCCAAATCTTAAACTCCTTTTTCTCTGTCTGTCCTTATGTAGTAAAATTAATGTTCAGTGTGTGTCTGTCTATTATGGTTTCTGTGTGAGAAAGTGCCTCCTCATTTTTTGGACTGATGCTGCTGGTTTATTTTACCCTGTGCACTGGAACACTACTAGACAGGCTCAGTGCATTTGCTCTGACTCCCCAAATCTGCTGAAAGTGTCTAACTCCTAGTTGCATTATTTAACTTTCCAAAAAGGTCATAGTATATGGTCAAATGTGCACCCAAGACGTAGAATGTTAAATCGCAACTGTAGACTGCAGCACTTATGATATCTTCTATTGACACAAAGGAAAACATGTCTTCAGGCTTACCACTGTTGTCTGACTGCTGCAGTTTGAAAATGCAGTCCAACCAGTCAAAATAACCCTTTTGATAGGGGAAACTACTTTCTTTTTCAATATAAATATGGCACCACTATGTAGACCTTGCAGTCAACAAGGTAGTGTGCATGGCATTGCAAAGTGGGACATTTATTGTTGCCAGGTCCCTACAGTGACAGCCCCAAAATATGCTTTCACTGTGGAAAGCTCTGACTGTCCCATGCTGATGCAGATTAAAATATCATATGTGCAATCTTGGGGTTGGGACCAGCTAGGGATCTGATTCAACAACTATTTTTTTTTTAACAACTTTCTTTTGAATTTTGAAGAAGAAACGTGACCTACATTACAGCATCACCTTCACCATTACTTGATACTACAGTGTGGGTGACAGAGCCAATGCACGTTCCCAAGTAGTAATAACAGCCGTCACAACATGCCCCCACAACACAGTCTCAGTTTGTGCCCTCGCCTCCCATCCCACAAGACCCATAACAAGCAGTGGCATTTTTCTGAATGTACAGTTCGTGGTGAGGAGGTCATTACACATATCTCTGAAGCCCGCAGAGTCTTGGACATTGTCAAGTGCAACCCCACTGTCTGCGCATGCAGGTGGTGAAGGGTCACCAGGTTGTGTCGATTTTTGCAACTCTGCCTTGAACAATAGTGGCGAGTTTTTCCATGGCATAGATCGACCAAACCTTCCCCCACCACATGTTAAGTGATGGTGTCTGTAACTGCTTTCAAATCTGGCCCACACTCAATCATGCAGCCAGCAGGAGATGAGAAAATAGCCTCCCCGAGGAGTCCATGTGGGGAAGAGTCTATCCACCCGTCTGGTCTCCCAGGAGGATCAAGAGTGGATCGTGTGGAAGTGAGATACTAGAGATGGAGTGTATTGTGTGTAGGACCTCATCCCAGAATGCTGGAATCAGTAGGCACATCCACCATGTGTGTAGATAGGTGCCACGTTCCCAGCACCCCTTCCAGCACAATTCAGAGCTCCCAATCATCTTGTAAAGGCATATGGGTGTGATGTACCAGCATGTTAGGATTTATTAAACGTTCTCTTTATAGGGGAGGCAGGTAGAGGACTTTAAGATCCTTTGCCAGACAGCGACCCATGTTTCATCCGAGATGTCTATGGCCAATTCTCTCTCCCATTATGTCACATAGGTGTGTTTTTTAGGGAAGTAAGGTTCAGAATGTAGCAGTCTAACCATGATATGCCCTTATGACAAAGGTTGTTGAGGGATAAGGCATCAATTGGTGTACTCAATAAGATCTCAATAAGATCCTCCTGTTCCTAAGAGCCCCATCTCTGTAAATGCCCCTTAAAGTAGAGGATCTGTCCCAGTCCCAGCTAAAGGAACCTGGATTGTTAGCCAGGGGAGTGAGTGGAAAGCGGTATATCGGGAATGCCTGTCTCCTGCACACGATCCAGCAGTGAGCCAAAAGTGTGGTCAACTGCAGAGGATGTGGGGGGGGGGGGGCATTCAGTCTGCTACCGGCAGGCACAGACGCCCATCCAGGGGGACTGGGAAGAAAGCTTGTTCCACTTGTACCCAAGGCTTGCCGTCGGGGTCATGATGGCAATCAAGTGAGGGGCAGAGTTGTGCTGCTAAAATGTATGTAGCTACATACGGAAAGCCCAAGACCCCCTCAGCTATTGGTCAGAATAGAGATGCCCTTGCCACCCCTAGGATCTGTCCTCCCACACAAAGTGGAGCTTTTTGTTGAGAATCCATGTCTGGGTTGGTTTGAGGATGGTATGGGGGAGGGTTTGGAGGATGTGGAGTAGTCGGGCATAGAGGTCATTCTAAGGCAGTTAAGCTGGCCCAACCAGGAAATCTCCAGCTTGCCTCACCTATAAAGATCTTTGAAGAGGGTGGTAAGCAAGGGAGGTGTATGCTAATATAGAGGGTGCTCTTGCAGATCAGGAGTTGGGCCACAGGTATATTATGATGGACGTGGCCCATTGGAAACCACCCTATGGATGGGTTCCCTCAGGCTGCCCTGTGGGTCCGCCACCCCCAGACGCAGTGATTTGGGGAAATTGATTTTGAAACCCCAAGCTTGTGCAAAAATGTCTAACTCTGGGCTAATTGTGTCTGAATCAGTGACAAAACCTAATATGTTGTAAGTGAAGAGGGCCAATCTGGGTTTTTTGCCATCAACCATCATGCCATGGATTGCGGGATTGTTCTGGGACTTAGCCACTAAGGGTTCAATAGACAGAGCAAAGATAAGGGGGGGCAAAGGATACCCTGGCCTTATATCCCTGGTAAGCAGAATGGCAGCTGAAAGGGGTGGCATTAATTTTAAGTTTGGTGGACATAAATGTTTGCCTGAATTAAAGTTTTCATCTTGGGGTCAAGGCGAGGTTCATCCAGTACTTTCGACAGGTACGCCCAGTCTAATGTGTCAAAAGCCTTCTCAGCATCGAGGGAGAGAAGGGGCCATTTGCTGTAATCGACGTTCCTCCACCTACATAAGCGCTTCTGCCAGTTGTGTATTGTTGTTAGCTTTACGAAGGAAGCATGATTGCTGGAAAGCAATGAGTATAGGCCAGATATGCTGGAACTGAACCTTACGTATCAACGCGTACGTTTTCACATTGTAAGTTAATTCCTCCATAGGCCTGTATAACAAACAGTGCATTGGGGGTTTGTTAGGTTTCAGGAGGAGTGTAGGGTGGGACCCTAGAATTGTGTCTGTGACCCCTCCTGATGTTAAGAAGAAGTCGAACACTTTTGTCAGGGGTTCAACCAGTAGGAAGGTGTATGTTTCATAAAATGTGGCTGATAGCCCATCTGGGCCTGAGGCCTTGCGGGATGGAAGGTTACTAATTGTAGCTCAGACCTCATTAGGAGTAATGTCCTCTTGTAGTAGGCGTTAACTCAGCCTTCCTGTCTGAGAGGTTTGTAGTTGTGGACATAATCGTCCTGGTATAGCCCATCTGGTTTTGGGCTTGATTTGGGGTGAGTAGTATTGTTGGAAGATGGCAAAAATGTCTGCCATCTCCAGATGTAGCCGACCCTCTCCAACGCCAAGAGCCTGGCCGCCTTATCCCCTAATTCATAGTAAGTTTTGTTGACACAGACTAGCTTCTTTCTGCTTCCTTCATTATTATGTGCTCAAGTTCACTCCTAAGCCGCTGGACATCTCGTAGGGTCCCTTGTGAACCCCCCTACAGTGACTGAACTTCTAGTTCCTGTTTGCGGGATTTAGAGAAATAGAGGCCCACACACAGAGCTCAGGGACACATCTTGCCTGGTCTCCTCCCTGGCTACGCCCCTCAAACACTATTTCTAATACTTATTAAAAATCCAATATAAGGGTGAAGTTACGTTTTTCATTTAATTTAAATTTAGGAAACTTACTTTTTAGAAAGTTATCTTTTCCCTGCCTGAAGTGCCTGGGGGCTTATTTATATTAGCCTCACAGCAGCTGCTCAGTGCAGTGCTTAACCTTCATGAGGTGTAAAAACTGCTTCAAGAGCAGAGACAATGGCTTAGGCCTGGTGACAGGATGGATTATGAGTGGAGAATATGATACGTGTCAGCTCAGGAAGGGCAGCTGGGGAGGTTCGAGGAACCTCAGTAACTTAAAAAAGACAGAGGTGAAACCTACCTTTCCGTTCATAGTTTAGTGTAAGGGGAGGCATAAGGAAAGAATAGCCTTTGTGTTTCAGCCAAGGTAGGTAGTTGGCTATCTTCCCAGTGGGAGGGTGAGCTGGTCCCGGGACAATTTTGTGTGGCTTAGGAGGAGGGAGTTGCTTGTTTTGCTAAATACACCCCTGACAGGAGCAATGCGTGATCTTGGATTTCCCTCAGAATAGTGCACTCTGGAATAGATGGAAGTAAGGCAAACTGGATGTGCTGTAAAAGAGGGTAGGTGTACCACTGGGAACGTTTTCCCATTGGTTAGGGATTGTGAGTGTTTAGGAACAAACCAGACCCACTGGCTATTAAACTGTACAAATATGGACCTCATCACCAGCTCCTCTGAACAATTTCTGGACTTGTGATAGAACAGAAGTAGGACTTTGCCTACTGTTTTAGACCTCTGGGGGGACCTAAAGGCCTGGACCTACTCCCACTTGTACCCAGGACAAAGATGTGGACTCCAAGGATCAACTGGCTGACCTCTGTGGTTACAGGGATATAACAAGCAGCAAGAGGCTTTTTCCTCAAGTTCCCACTTGTCTAGTTGCAACTAGATCTCAAGTGGACCTCCTGGTATCCTCTGCTGCAGTGAGGTCTGACTCGTAAGTGCTGTATTTGAGGACCTGATAACCATGTGTTTAGCTTGACTTATTTCAACAATCCCTGAAAAGTTTGGACTTTGAACAATTATCAATGTACAGACTTCTGGGGGACCAGGACCAATCACCGAAGGCAGTCCTCCCAAGCTCCAATCTATCTCAAGTTGGTGCTGCTTGGAGCTTTTTGCTATTCAAAAGTCTGTTAAGTGGGACCTCGTTGCAAATCTGTCCGAATTCAATGTGACCTTCATGGATACTCCTTGGAGCCTTGACAAGCAGGAGGATTCTGAGCTCAAACAAATTAAAAAAAACTAAGTCTGAATAAAGAAATCTTGACCGGGTAGCTAAAGGCATGTACAGTATCTGACCAATAAGTAGACATCTCTGAAAATTTGAGTTTTTCCCGGTCAGAATTCAAAATTCATGTGTCCGGTTACCCTAAGTGGACTTTTGTTATTTAGGTGTCATTTAACCGAAAAAATGTTTGTCTATTTTTAGAAATTCGAGTGTGATTTGGGGGGTTATTTATTTGATGTTATCTCTGTATAACTCATTATTTTGTTTGGTATTTAATATTTTTTTATTTAAGTGGTATATATTATTGTTTTTTTAATATGGTTTTATATAATATATTTTTTTGTTAATCAAGTTTTATTGGATTACAGGATGGAGAAAAAACATACATTTTCATCTCTCAATGCACTTGTTATATCGCCAACAGATTTGAACATATCAGAAAGCATCTCTCATCGCAGAGTGGCCTCACTAAAGCCTCATTTATAGCATGACTTGCAAAAGTGAAAACGATAGCCTGGGCGCGTGCATTTAACAAAGGGAAGTGAATCATACAGAAAAAAAGATTAATTTAAGATTAATGCATTAGGAAGGACTTATCGAGTTTGACACTTATTAGCGATCATTCCTCGCCCTTCTTATCACGCGTCTCACGTGTAGTGTCATTAGTCCTGTATTATCTCTGCGTGGTCTACGTTCAAGCCCTAAGGAGGATTACCTGACCAAGTTAGGGCATAGTGAGCTGTCGCAGTGCTAATAGTCATTGTACTGCGCACTGTGCACCCAGATTGTAATTTTTTTATAGTCCTAGTTATCTATCCAAATACTGTGTGTTATGTATTGTCTATCATTTAGGAAGTGTATATATGATCCGTTCAAATTCCACTATATCTCAGCCATGTCTCACCAGTTGGGGATTTGTGTTTTACAGAGGCTCAGCACGTGTAGTTTTGCAGTTGGCAAAGTTGTAACAAACCATCTGACTCTACGCTGTGTGATTTCTTGATATAAAGCTGTATCGTGTAAAAAGTGCCACGTTCTTGCATGAACTGGACAGCATCCCAATAAACATGGAGTACTGGACAGTTCCAAAGTATATGGGTAATGGCACTGTTTAGGGCTGGGCATCTCCAGCTCTGCAAGTCGCCTGTAAGACCTGTTTCATTGAGTCTACTTTCACACAGGTGTTTATCATGCTTCAGTACTCTTTCGTCCCAGTCTTTCACTGAGTACTCATGGTCAAGTCTTTCCTCCTACCAATTCTGAAGGTATTTTGCAGTAGGGTGTGAGAAGTATGGTCAGTTATACTTTTGCCTGTTCCCGAGACTAATTCTTTAAAGGTGCTGCAGGTGAATACGGGCCAGATGTACATAGACTTCTATTTGGGATTTCCTAATAGCGAATTTTTGCAATTAGCTATTAGTAGGGCACAAGTTGGGGGTACACTCAGGCATATGGTGTCTACCCACTCTTTTCACAGGGTGGAACCGTCCACCCCCATGCAAGAAGTTGGGCCCCACAGAATATGCTGAACGTGTCCCGGTGTAATTCTCAGATATCGGGACACATTCAGCAGGTCCTGCACATTGCCGGCTTTCCATTCCCAGCAGCAACATGCAGGCGGGCAGGGAGCTTTTTTTCACCCCCAGCTGGGCCAAAGTTATGGGGCCATCAGGCCTCCTTTTGTTTGGATATCCTGACTGGAGGTGGCCTGGAACATCACACTTGAATGCAAATGCAATGGAGGGGAAACAAAGGCACACAGTTTATCTCTTCACAAGTACTTGAGAGATGCAGCTTTTGCCTTTGTTCAGTCCCTGTATATATTAGATGCATGCACTGTGAGAAAATCAGGTGTGTTTGTCTGTCCCAGTATTTACACAAATAATAATTTCAATAGCACTATTTTATTTCTTTTATAGCGCAATGCAACCCAATGCAGGGTGTCAGATCTCTTTGTGTAACATACACATCATACATTGACAATAAATCATGTACATGTGTAAATTAATGTACATGAGACAGTGAGGGTTCCAATGTGTAGGAGTCACATGTCCTTCATACCTCACTGTGTTTTTTTTTAGAAGGATTACAATATATGAACTGCAGGTAACAAAAGGATCTATGTGTTAAAAGCAGTAACCCACTTTACTATCTACATAAAATAAAAATGTGTAATTTGCGCGTTAGATTATGTGGTTTGTAGGAGACACATTTATATTCTCATTCATCTCACCATTATTACTATTCCCTGAGATTTACTGGGCACCTTCACAGCAGATGCCTTAACCCAATCAAATATTTAAAAGTGTAGACTTTGCCATCAACTAAGCATAACAGATCTACCACCATGCTTCTCCTTGTTGCCAATTTATTTGTGGCAGGTAAAAAGAAATGTATTAGTTGAGGCCCAGATTTTGCATCAGGATTGTGCCACTTTATTGGCAGAACCCCAATGCCAAATCTCATTTGTTAAATCTCATAATGTGCTTAAATGTACTCATGATATACCTGATAAACTGTTAGAAATGGGATTTCTGGTTTGCTAGGGCTTGCGCCAAAGCCAGGCAGGAACCACCACTCTAGTCAGGGCTGGGGAGTTACACGCCAAAGATAACCCCTGCTCACCCCCTTGGTAGCTTGGCACGAGCAGTCAGGCTTATCCCGGAGGCAATGTGTAAAGCGTTTGCGCGCGCACACAGCAACAACCCTAGGCCCACCACAAAAGGAACTCCACACAAGGATATATATAAAAATAGCCTTTGTATTATACCAAAACACATTAGATAATAATCACATAATTTACACTGTGCCAACTGGCACTGGGCAGAATTTTACAAGGGACTATTTACACGGGACAGGGCCACATGGACCACTGTCAGAATCAGCACAAATCACCAATTGTACATGTAGAACATATACTAACTGTAACACAAATTAGCACGGTAGAGCACAACCAGTAACTGCTGGCGCCATAATGACCTCAGCGTCATCACACTAGCATCAGGTATAAAACCTATCCTGCATCCATCACAGGGGCATAAACACATTATGCAATTTCTCGCAAGTCTAACGCATTAGACCTTACCTCCTAAGTATAACTACTCTAGGGGCGTACATCGCACAGGGAAGTACAATCTCCCTAACATCACCCTAAACAGGTAAAACATCCTCCTAGGCAGAAGTGACCACATTTAGAGGTATAAAACACAGGGTGCACAAAACATGCTATACACAGTACATTTCCTAGCACCCAATCCCATTAGCATGAATCACAACAACACCTCAATCACATTAGGGTCCAGGTCGCACCAGAACCTAAATGTAGCAGCTGCCCACTACTTGCTGGGCAGCTGGGGACAAGAACAGGGCCTAAACGCTGCAGCTGGCACTAAGTGCTGCGCAGCTGGGAAGGCAAATAGGCATGGGCTCTCAAGGGCCCCTGAAACAGTGTCCAAGATGTTGGAGCCACCTAGGCTCTAAAACAACATGTCCCCTGGACTATGGAGCGCACTGGCGCTGAAATGGAATGTGTCTCCAAACGTTGGAGTCCCACTCGGGGGACTCTTGAACAATAATGATGGCCCCTTCGTTGGAGCGCACTAGCGCTCTAAAACAAATATTGCCCGTGAGAGTCCCTCTGGACTCTAAACAAATGATGTGGCCAAACGTTGGAGCCTCACAGGGCTCTGGAAACAACATGTCCCCATAGCGTTGGAGCCTCAGGGCTCTTGAACAATAATGCCCCCTTCGTTGGAGCCACAGGGCTCTTAAAATGCACATACCCCCGATGGAGCGGCCGGGCGCTCTAAACAAATATGTCCCCCCTTTTGCAGCGGCCCGCAACTGCGGCGCCGCTGTGAAGGTCAGCTCCTCATGGGGGCAAGGAAGGGTGCTTACGGGCCCCTCTGGCCCTTTAAACCACTATGCTCACCATCGTAGAGGTACCCGTCATGTAACCCGCCCAGCCCTCACTCACCGGGCCTCTGGGCGGGGACTCTGCTCCTCACTGGCGGTCATGGCGGGGCTCTCTCACCTCATGAGCGCCCCGTCCTCTCGATGCGCCGTTCTTCACCTGGTCCCCCATCTCGGGACCGGGACTTTGCAGGGGGAGCCTGCGAGGCTCCGGGACCTCTGCCGGACGGAAAATGGCTGTACTTCCGCTTCCGTCCCGTGGCCCCGCCCACAACCAGGTGGGCCGCGGACTCGGCGGCGATCTTTGAATGCGGCTCGGGCCGCGGCAGTGATTTCTTTTGCGGGCAATATGGGGTAGGCTCCTGTGAAGGAATCACTCTAAAAGCGGGGTGGGCACCCGCCACAATAAAGTAAAGTCGCGGGGTGGGCACCCGCGCACTACAATGAAAATAAGCGGGGTGGGCTCCCGCAGCCATGATCGGAACCAGCGGACATAAGCGGGGTGGGCACCCGCAAGGCTCATCACAAAAGGGGGGAATCCCTACGCTGGGGATTCCCTCAGCCAGGGCTGCAGCGCCGCGCTGCTCAGCCCCCAGGCTCTCCCTCTCCTGGGGAAGCACAGCGCACTCCGGGCGCAAAAAGGTTGTACCACGCCATTGGCAGCATTCAGGGGGCCATGAAGGGCCCAGGGGCCAGCACACAGGGCCCCCCAGCAGAGAGGCAGCCCCCATGGCGGTCCCTCCTGGGCCCCACCAGCAGCAAGCCCCCTCCTGTCAGGATCCAAGCGCTCACCAGGCGCTAGAAACAAAGTCCTTGATAGATCAAGAAAACAGCAAAAAAGCCCCACAAAGTCCATCAGGCATCCAGGGGCTGGGCAGGGCCCAGGGAGGCAACCCTTCCCCTGGGCCCCAGCAGCAGCACGCCCCTGGTAGATTCGAGTCAGAGCAAGAACATTTTCATGGGGTCACAGCCCCTCTTTTATACCAAATCCTTTGTTCTCAAAGGTGCAGGGAAGGGGTGAACCAGATACAACTGGTTCCTGAGCACTTTGTTTTGCTCAGCCCCTCTCCCTATTCACAGAACAGGCCAGGGTCATCAGTCGCACCACAGGGGGCGGAGCCAGCATTGTGTGGGGAAAGCCCAGCCCTATTCATGTCCCAGGTGTACTCCTCCCACTCATCAACATGCAGCTCTCTCCACCCACCACTGGGGCAGACCCATCCTGACTCCTGGAGCCAGGCACACCAGCCAATCACACGCCAGACAGTCACTTCACATTTATGCCAGCATCTAGAAGTGGCACTTCTATACTAGTGACAGTAACGCTGCACACATCATCGCGCAGCATTTCATCACACGAGTCCGCACATGCCAAACTCGGCCCTGCACTCCCCACGCATCAGGAACTAACATGGTCACTCAGATCCCCCATGCATTCCTATGGGAGGGCAGGTCAGTCTCACTCAATGTAACCCAGAGTGCACGCACTTTACACTGGGACACAGTGTTAAAGCGCCTAGAGGCCTAAATCCACTAATACACCATAGGGAAAAGGCTAGGATAAATGCAAAAAGTTCTAGGGGTGAACTTGCCAGAAGGGCCAAGTCCAACATAAACATATGTGTGAGGTCTTAATATCTGATGTCACTTCTTGTGATGTCACTTCTAGTGATGTTATGTGACATGTTACGCGTCATGATTTCACTTGCATACTGCCTAACCTGGTTTGTTATTGTTATGTTATGTTATTTTAATTTTTATTCAGTGCACAGCTACTCGGAAGTGTCCCGGCGCTGTAGACCGCTATGGAACCCGTCCTGGCTATCCCTGTGAGATGGTCCCTCCTGGGTATCTCCAAGGTGAAACCAGGCATCCCCGGCGAATGTGGGGGGCCGTTGTGGAGATGAGGCAAGCTAATGCCCAGAGTTGCCGAGTGTGATCCCTGGTTAGAGTAGGCACCGAGGCGAGAATTATCGGGTCCGCTGGCCCTGGTCCAAGACCCTGCCGCGTCGGGAATTGAACCCTGGTCCCGGGCCGTCCTCTGCTTCCGGGTCTGCTGCCTCTAACCAGTGAGCCACACCACTCCCCCCACTTATTTTTTAAAGACTTGTGCCCTGGCTATTAGGAAATCTCAAACTGCTATGTACAACAGTGTGTTTTCCACTGTTTGCGATTCTCAGTGGGTCGCAAGGGACCTGCCTCATTAATATTCATGAGGCAGATCGCAATTTGCAACCTATTAGGAATAGCTAGCACTCACAGGGATGGTGGCCTGTTGGGGTCAGTAGACCACCATGTCTGTGACTGTTTTTTTAAATAAAGTAGTTTTTTTATTTTGAAATGTAGCTCATTTTCCCTAAAGAAAAATACATTGTATTTAAAAGAGAAAAAAATGAAAAGTTTCATTTAAACTTTTTAAGATTAGGCACCACTTTGTGCTCTTAAATAATGTTGACGCCCACATTCACAAAGTGGAAGTGGTCCCTCTGGGACCCCTTCCTGCTTGCAAATGAGTTACCACCTCCTTCATGGAGTCAGTAAAGTATGAATGTTTTGCAACCGTATTCCGTCGTAAAACATTCCTACATGCTGCTGCAACTTGTTATTGGGAAGGAATGCCCTTGGCACGCCCCTTCCTAATAGCGACTCGCAAACCCAATATGTGATTCGATAATAGCTTACCGAATCGCAAATAGGGTTTTGTCTATTTAAAAATGCTTTTTCTGGTCGCAAAAGCTTTTGACATCTGGCCCTATGTACTTTAAAATTGGAGAGTCCGGTAAGTATACTGGGCTTTGACCTGTGAGTCTCCAGCCACAGGACCGCAATCATTGGTAAGTTCAAAATTGTTTGGAGAAGAGGTCGAATTCCAATTGTACCATTGCAAATGTATTGAGACTACCTCCCTGGACAAGTTCCCCTATTAAGGTCAGCCCTCATGTTTTCCAGTGTTGTTCTTCTTCCCCCAGGTAGCTGTCCATGTGGAATAGCATGTGGGCCCTGTGCATTGCAAATACTGCTGCATGCTCTGTAGGATTGCGTTTTTTAGTCTGTTTCTGGGCCTAGATGTACCCCTCCCACAGCCCGCTTTAGCTTCTTATGATCCTGTTTTCTATCGCTAGTCATAGTGGGATTTCTGGAGATGTGTGGATGTGATACCCGAGTTTTGTTAATTGAAAGACTAACCAGTATGATTCCTCATGGGGCAGATGAAGACCCCCCCCAATTCCGTTGACACGTGCAGTTCAGTAATTTAACGTCTGGTACTTCTTGCCATGCTACAGATCTAACTTCCATAGTTAGGATAATGTTTTCTGTAGGTTGGTTGAGATCCACAGTAGGAGCATTGCAAAGATATAGTTAAGTGGCACATAATGTTCATTTTAATTGTAGTTTTCCCGAAGGGGAGTGATGTAGTTTGGGCCACCTACTAATATTGCTCTGAATTGTCTCTGCTAGTGATCCTTGGTTATCCTGTATTATGTTCTGAAGCCCTGTGTTTATGAGTATTCCTAAGTATTAGAGATTATGGGTGGTCCAGCAGAATGGGCAGTTCCCTAGTGAGTCTTTAGTTGTGACAGGAGTAAGAGGTAGTGCCTCGCATTTATTCAAGGTAATACAGTAGCCAGAGAAGGCTGATATCAAGCCTCTTTATGCCAGAATGGACCGCCATGGGTTAGAGAGCATTACTAAAATGATTTTGGCATAGAAAAGGGCTTTATGCTCACATCCTGGTTTTTCTACGCTTTTGATTTTGGGGTCGCTGCATATTGCTGCTGCTAAAGGTTCCAGTGCACATATGAAGAGGACTGAGAACATAGGGAAGCCCTGTATGGTTCCTCTACCAAGTGTTTTTTCCTCTGATGAAAAACCATTGCATGGTAATACAGCTGTCGGGTAAGAATATAACCATTTGATTTTGATAAGGAAGCCTTCTCTCAACCCCATTCTTTCAAGTACTCACACATGTAGTCCCACCCTATCTTATTGAATGCTTTCTCCGCATCTAAAAACACGCCCACTTTTTCATCTTTGTCATTTTGCTTTTGCCATGGGATATGCAAAAGTATTCATAGATAATATGCGGAGGACCTGTTGGGAACAAAGCCCACTTGAGTAGGATGTGTCAATGCTGGTAAATATCTTGCTAACTGGGCAGCCAAAACTTTGGCGAAGGTTTTAATGTTGGAAGTAATTAATGATATGGCCTATACCTCCTGCATGGTCACCAGTCTTTGTCTGTCTTCAGTAGTAGAGCAATGCAAGCGGTGCTGTGGTCTGGGAGGGGTGTGTCCCTGGGGAGATATCTACAAAATGTTTTTTAATAGGAGAACTACGTTCTCTTATTTTAGTTTATCTGTGGCTTGCATTATTTCTTCAGTTGAAATCTCAGCCTGATGTGTCTGGCCAGCTCTGGGGACAGAGATTGTAAGTTAATGAGTGAGAAAACGGGTCCTCTTGCCCTCAAGAACTAGTATCCTCTGTAATGTATAGGGACTGATAGAAATCTCAAAAGGTCACTTGGATGTCTGCGGGGTGTGCCAGTAGGAGGGCACCCTGGTTGCTGTGGGTGGCTGGATTGGCTTGTTGTGCTTCTCCTTGTCTGGGTTGGATGGCTAGTAGCCACCTGCCTCTCCCCTTTCATAGTGGCATTCACGGTTAGGGAATACTGATTTTTCTGCACGGGATGTCAGGAGAGACTTAAGATCATGTTTTGCACTAAGAAGAGTCTATAGTGTCCCATGAGTGGGTGTATGCTTATAGTCATGTGTGAGATTTTTAACTAAGAGGGTCTATTTTGTAGGATGATATTTTTCCTAGGCATGGCTGGCTCTCTTATTAGATTCTCTCTAATACTGGCTTGCCCAGCCACCCACAGCATTTGTGTAGAATAAGGCTATACCTTTGTTATGAGCCAGGTATGAAGTTAAGGTAGATTGGACACGTTCCTTATTGTGTCTTGAGTAAGATATCTTGAGTTTCTAGTTCCCTCGAGGCAGCTTTTACAATCTAAGATCAATGTGTATTGTTATAGTGTCATGGGCAGATATACTACAAGACGTAATGTCACACTGAATGTTTTTTGTTAAAAGGGAGTATTTTACTAAGTAATAATTTGAGTATGGTGCTGTGAACATAGGATGAATAACAGTAAGCGCCAGGACACCCATGGGTAGAAGTGCGCTTTATAAGCTTCGCTAACATAACATAACATAATCTTTGTCTGCAGGGTGCTGTAGGCACCATGGGTCCATGAGTGAAAAGGGTTATGGATTGTGTGGTTATGTGAGGGTCCGATACCAGATTCCAGTCACCACTTAGTGACGTTTTACTATGTAGCATGGATAGAAACGATCTAGTCTTCTTTTTGAAGAAGGCACTTTTGTCTCCTATTGAAGCATATATTGATCCGTTTAGCATTGTTTGTTGATGACTATGACATTCTACAAACATATAACAAGGCTTTAGAGTTCAACCATGAGTTTATAATGTGAATCAGGAGTCCTTTACGAATTAGGATGGCTGCTCCTACATTCCTACGTACTCTAGTTGCAGTGTCGAAATTGGTGCCTGAGGGAGGTTCTCCATCACTCTCTTCTAAGCTTGTCAGTCTTTGGAGTGTTTGGTGAGTGTCCTGCACCAGAACTATATTTGGTGAGAGGGATTTGAGATATCAGAGGGTCTTCTTCTATTTAATATAGTGTGTGAGTCAATTAGTGTTTAAGCAACATAACTAATCTGTTGTGATGAGTCTTGTGACTCTGCTGCTTGGGTTCTACAGAAGCGATGGGTGGCTACGTTTTTGCAGTATATGATTGGAGACATGTAGAACCCCTTTAATGCCCAATTCTAGAATCCGGTACTGATGGTAAAATAGGTGATTAATCCACTCGTTAGGAATTCTCAGTTGCACCAGCAAGATCAAATTGGACTTTTGATAGGAAGCTTTTAGCTGACAAAGACTATCGGGACCATATTAATTCTTGGCTGCCAGGATGTATAGCTACTAACAAAAACTCAGCCTCAGACACAGTTGTTTGGGATACTGTTAAGGCCGGTGTTAGGGGGGAAACCCTAAGATTCGCAATACGTAAGCGTATGACTCTCAGACACAAATTTGAACAATCTATTTTAAAGTTAAACACACTCGAGTGTGAGTTATCGCAGAAGATTAAGGATCGGTCGGACGTCACCATAGTACAAAACAAACTAATAAAACAGAGGTCTGTAATCTTTCAGCACTATGCTGATGAAATGGCCGCTAAATTTCAAACGTTTAGAAGGGAATGCTTTGAATACGGTGAGCAGGTGGGCAAAGTCTTGGCAAATAGATTAAGGCAAGAACAAATACAGGCCAAGATTGATAAAATTAAAGACATAGATGGGCTCCTACAAAATTCGGAATCTGATGTCCGTGAGGCATTCAAAACTTTTTATCAAAAACTATATTTGAATGAAGAAACCGGTGGCTCAGCTGAGTATCTGGAGGGGATCTCCTCTCCAGGTTTAGATCAGGCTCAGAAGGACACTCTTGCTACCCCCATAGATTGGGAGGAAATTAAATTGGCAATGCTCTCTTTACCGCGGGGCAAAGCAATGGGGCCTGACTCGATTCCTTTGGAATTTTATATTGTGTTTCAGTCTGTCCTACGGGACCTACTAACCTCTTTATTTCAGATCGTATTTAGTGGTACAGCTCCTGATTCATGGTCTAAAACAACCATTATAGTTTTTAAAAAGAAAGGGAAGGAGGCGCTCGAACTTGCTTCATACCGCCCTATTACTTTAATTAACGCGGACAGCAAGATTTTTTCCATACTTCTTGCTAGACGACTTGGAAAGGTTATAGCACCATTAGTCTCTCATCGCCAGCACGGTTTTGTAGCAGGTAGAGATACTATAGATCATATCCGCCGAGTAATCTCTCTTTTGGATTGGTCTCAGGTGTCAGAAGTTCCAATAGGGGTAGCCCTGTTGGATGCCGAGAAGGCATTCGACAGGGTTTCCTGGGGAATTCTTTGGGCCGTCCTCCAGTGGAAAGGATTTCCATTATCCTTTATCAAAGCAGTACAAGCTCTCTATACCAGGCCGGAAGCCTCAATTCGTATATCTGGGCAGCACTCTGCGGAGTTTCAGATCTATAGAGGCACCCGGCAGGGCTGCCCCTGCTCTCCTCTTCTTTTCGCTCTTTATATCGAACCTCTCTTGGTAAAAATTGAGCAGGATTCATAGATTATACCAGTTAAACCTATGTCTCATTCCATCAAAGTGTTAGCCTATGCTGACGATGTGGCAGTTGTCACAATGGATGTCGTTAAAGCGTTGAGTCGTATCAAAATAGTGACCATGGAATTTGGATCTCTATCCGGCTACAAACTGAATCTACATAAGACGCAAGTTCTCTTTACTGGCACTGATCCTCTTTTAGGTGTCAACACTGTCTCGGAGGCTGTATACTTAGGGGTCAAAATTGCCTCGAAGGTGGAAACAATTGTCAGTCTCAATCTCGATCCAATTCTAATTTCATCTAATAGAATGCTGGAAAATCTGGACTATTTACATCTATCTATTTATGGTAGGTGTAATGTCATTAAGATGGTGGTTTTCCCAAGATTTCTTTATTTCTTCCGCTCAATTCCTCTTCTTATACCTAACCTAGTTTTTACAAAAATAGAAAGAATGTGTTCTCGTTTTATTTGGGGGTATAAGAGGTCAAGAAGAGCCATTAAGAAACGTACTCTACCAATGGCAAGGGGGGGGTTGGGTATCCCCCAGTTTCAGTACTATTATTGGGCGGCAATGCTCCAATATATGGGGATTTTATTTTTTGGTCCTCAGGTATATTTTGATCCTGCTTCTTTACCCTCCATATACGAGCTTGTTTTAGGGCCAGAAGCCAATTATTTATTCTCTAAATTTTTTGAGCCCAGCTATTACAAAAGAACCCGTTTTAAGATCTTGGTGGCTGCAGCTGCAGTCTGGTTAAAAGTGCATAAACTTTTTACTATAAAGGAATATAATCGATACATGCCACTAGGAGAAATAGGGAAACTTCCTATGATTTTTTCAGATTCAATCATGCATAGATGGAACACTCAGGGGATTAGAGCCATTGGGGACTTATTTTCTAATAACCAGCTGATGTCTTTCTCTGAACTTCAAGAGAAATATGGGCTACATCATATGGATTTTTTTAAATACCTTCAGATTCGAAGCTTTTTAGCTAAACTTATCTCAAGAGGTCGGATTAGTTTAGAAAAGAATCCAATTTTGGAATGTATAAAAAGGAAATGTAAGATATCCCAACTGTCCAAAACTATAACTGCAACCAAACAGGACGATCTTGCCTATTTTGAGCAACGCTGGGAATTGCGGCTGGGGATAGTCGGTGTTGATTTACAAGTAGTTTTGAATCTCTTGGATGCTGTTATATTCTCAGGCAGCTATAAAAGCCAATGCTAAATGGCAATCTTTGATTTGTACTATTCTCCAGCGCAGATAGCCAAATGGGGTACAAATAAGGGGGATCGATGTCCTAGATGCAGCCAGAGGGCTGCTGATCTGTTGCACATGCTATTTGAATGTCCTGTACTTACCTCTTTTTTTAAAGAAATACACTGCTTTTTGAACTCAGGTTTAGGAGTCTCGGTCGATATCACACCACAATTAGTACTCTTTGGTTATGATTTTGTTCCTAACAGCAGAAATCGCTCAACCCCAGAGAAAGGCTTCTTGTTTCTGTGTATGGCCATTTCCCGTTTATGTATTACCTCACAATGGCTTAGCTCGGAGGCACCTTCTTTTTCTATATGGAAAGCTAAATTGTTATCTTTGTATAATTTGGAAATTTCTCTATATAATCATAAAAGCTCAGGAAGGAAAGAATTTGGGTTCGCATTATGGGCCCCAGTGAGGAACTGGATTTGATTATTATACTTCTTTTCTGTGTATGCTCACTTATTATTGAATGATTATTGGTTGTTTTTTTCTCTTTCTTTCTGATTGTAAACTTGCTTCATCGATGCTGATTTATCAAAAAAAAAAAATATATATAAAAAAAAAAAAAGGAATTCTCAGTTGAGAAGGGCCTGCTTGTGAGAAGAGAATAGGGTCTCAAAACTTAACTTTAGCTAGGTGAGCTGCTGGGGATCCAAATGAATGGGCCAATTGAGGTACTACAGCCTGTATCCTAAGCTCTGACAGGGCGTGCTCCAGTATGGACTCAGTGTTTCCCCAATGGCAATGAATATTGTATTGAGTCGGGTATGGAGGGCTAAGGCGGCATTCCTAAGGCTATAGAGTCTGAGGCGTCTTGAGTGGGTTACCCCCTGGTGAGTCCTGTCTCATCTTTGTTACGCCTGCGAAGAAACTCAGATACTACACATAGTCTTACTATGAGGCATCTTTTAGAATATTCCTATGCAACGATATGTTCAATTGAAGTAGCTTCCTGATATCCTGAACTCAACCTCTAAACGCTACTGTAACTCCAATTAAGGAGGTAGCAGAATGTCAATGTCCCTCATCAGAAATACTCTATGGCAACTGTACACCTGGTGTCATGTATTTCGATAATGCCAGTGGCACCCTCAGATATTAAGCATTGTTCATGAGAAGATTTTGAAACTTCTTCTTCTTATCCTTCTTTGAGCGGAGATCACGATTATTCTTGTTAATGGGCCCGATATTGTCTGCAAGGATTTTGCCCCCCTAAGGCCCATTTCCTTGTAACTTCCTCACTGCAGTCTCTCTCCTCAGTCAGTGAGTCTAAGGTCGATCTGTTATTTGCGTGGAAGGATGACATGAATTCCGGTCACAGATGAGACGAATCCATGTCTGATAGGGTCTGGTCATCCAGATATCTTTCCAAGCTTTCAGGGTCCATGAACTCCATCGTTCAGCAGTCTTGCGTTATCAGCATGGTAACTGGCTGCCGTAATCCAAACCCAATATCCATCTTTTTAAGACATGTTCTCAATACCAAGAAACATTTCCTTTTTTGTAGTGTCTCATTGTAAAAGTCTTGGGAAGCATATATTCTTATAATTCAAAACATCCCTTTGCGTTTTACTTCCTGAAGTAACTGACTTCCATGTTGGTAGCAAAGAAAGCAGGCTAACGTCTGCCTGTCTCATGACTATATCCTTTGGGCCTGTTCACATTCTAGTAAGGGGTCAATGTTGGACCTGTTAGTTTGGGTAGGAAGCTTCATAGGGAAGAAGCCATGTCTCCCTATTGATGCTCTTAGTTCAGTCTTTCAGCTCCCTAAGCATCTTGCTCCCAATCTACTGCTGAAGATTTCTGGTGTTCAACCTTTGCTAGTCATTCTTCTGTCAACATGAGGCAAGTATTGTAAGTCACTATTTCAGATTACAGAGAAGACAGTTTGGAAGAGGATCACATTGTGTTCTCTTCGATAGTCTATACCGACACTTTAAGTGAAAGTTTTTCAAGATAATTTCCATGACCTATTATTTTGCAATAGTGTATAGTGATATTGTTTATTTCGTGCTTTTGCCTGTCATTGTTTATGTAAATAGTTGTTGTCTGGCAGGCTTCGACATTTGGTCTGGAGGGAGTGTCAATAGATTCTCTGGGCGTATTCCTCATGATGTACTAATAAAGCACTGTCTCTCAATAGGCCGGTGCACTGGAGCGTTTCAGAGTGAGGAAAGGATTACGCTGCAATGTCTGATGGTCAGCATGTTTATGGTTAACTTGTCACTACCTATCTGATGTTGTTTACCATTGCCAAGAAATAAACATACTATTCTTCTCATTTACAATTTGCTACGGTGCTGCTGAAAAGACCAACCTTAGCGTGTTCTTTTCCGTTTTTGCCTTGACCTTTCATGGGCATTCAATGCACAGTCACTTAGTGTTCTAAATGTCCTGTGAATGACTTGTGGATACAGTTAGATTCCCGTTCAGTCCTTGAGGCATTAAGGCAGTACGGGTTGTTTGCCCCTATTAAGTAGGAAGGAGGATCAGGTAGTGGTGACACCTTTCTGATCAAGCCATAAAGCAGCTTAACGTTCCTTAACTTGATATACATTTCCAGACAACCATGGTTTGATTAGTAGTAGCTATAAGGTTGTTTTATAGGTAAATGGATGCACGTCTGATGAGACGAAGAAGCCGACAGGCCTAATACGGCGGCCTTGCTTCCCTAGACCTCTTTCTTTGGATATTTCTTTTCGATGCTTGGGAACACCTTCACAGACTTCAGTTCTCCCGGCCACCTGTCCATCATCCTCACTGGTTTATGCCGCCCCACCTGTTGCCTGTACTTGAAGGTGAGTTCCCCAATATGTTCTGTGATGGCTGCAGTGTCTCAATCTGGCTACTTGGCGTGACTGTTGGGAGTCTGCGTTCGTACTTGCAGAGGGCTGCCACTGAGGAAAGTGTTGCAGCTTTGCCAATTTAATTTCTACCACACATTGAGACGTTTGTCATCTTCTCCTACTTCCCTCATATGGTGCTGTGGTCTGGGAAACTCCTGACACAAGATGTATGTCTTTTGAGCTCCCAACCAGGAAGGTGGAAACGCCATCCGCTTCCCTGGGCACAAGGATCGGCCATCATAATAGTTTTGAGATGATGATCATGATGTTTTCTCCCTTGGAATAAAACATTGTTAAAACAAAAGTGGTTGGGCTAGATGTGATCACAATTTTATGGTAAAAGATTTAAACCAATGTTGCCTTTTGTAAGTTACTTGCATTTTTCCAATTTTTTATTGTGCACTGTTTTAGAAGTTTTAACTGTTTTTGTACTTCTAAAGGCTTTGCAAATTGTAGGCTGTCTGCTCTCTGTTACAACCATCAGGGGTTGAGCTCAGGTTTAAATTACTGAAACCTTTGCCTTGACCTAATAGGTTTGTGACTTTATTACTTATGGTGAACAACCATCCACCCCAATTAATAATTCACTTTCTTACAGCCCTGAAGAGCTGGTAGTATCCTATTTGTGACTAACTGTGTTTGTCTCCTTGTTCCAGTTGTCAAAGTATTTTTAATTATTTGAAAGTAATGCTTGATTTAAATGGGTATTAGTTAGCATATCCAGGCTTCAATTGGCATAACTATGCCAAAGTCAATCCTACATAGACATTTGTTTTGCTGTGACAGAAATAAGTTTTGCTTTTGGTGTTACATACATGAATTTCTTACTTGCAAGTTTCATTCCAGTGTCTTTCCATTAAAAATAAAATAAGCAAAATAAAATTAATTTCATGGTTTTATTTATTTGTTGAGCTGAAATGTGCTAATTTGTGTTCCTCGAGAAGTAAGCCATGTGCAGGATGTTACTGTATTTGCAACAAATTCAAGGCTCTTTGCCACATATGCTCTGAGCTATTGTACTGTCTATTGTTTTTATTTGTTGTATACATTTTATTTCCTACATTTCCTATGTACTATTTATTATCATTAGCCACCAATATTGTCCCACACGAAGGACGCACTTTGCACAGCTGGTGCGTGTGGCGAGGCAGGACTAGCCTCGAATTTCTATTTCTCACCAAAAGACAAATCACGCAGCACTCACCCAGGGGGTAGATTTTACAAACGGTTTATTTCTCTAGCAAGCCATTACTCCTTCCACCACCAACGCGTTTCAACCAACAGGTCTTGATCACGGTGCAAACAGTAGTCCGGCTACAGTTTCACTTATTTATCCTATACACCCAGTTGGCACATTATGGTGTATTCTGGGACTAGTAGTTTTAACATGTCAATTACACCCAATTTGTGACTCAAAAAACTTTATATATACACACAATGTCACCTTTGTCAATAAACAGATTGTTAGCAAGGATTATTCAAAGGAAAGTTGTCACTAAGGGTTTTCGGCACTTATCCCAGTTAGAGTAATGATAAATCTTTATACTCGGGTTTGGGTTCCCATGGGAGCGATTTGAAATTCTGTCTCAGTGACTTCAATTACATTCTTATAATTTGTGCTACACAAAATATATTCTGCCTCATGTACTATACTAAAATAATGGCTTAGTGCCCAATTTCATAACACATTCCAAGACCCACATATCCAAGGCTCAGTGCCCCATCATTTCTCAAAACTCTATTCAGGCAAAACGCCCTACCCGTATTTTCTTATCCATTGTGCACCATAAATTGTACATGTTTTCTAGACTCATAATTAGTTTTCTCTTTTTTAAGAAGTTTTTTCAGGGGGGTTACTCCGCTTCTCACAGGTGTACATGCATCTCTTAATCCCCGTTTAGCCCTGTTTGGAGCTTGGTTTTAAATCTGATGATCAGACTTGATTGTAGGCGTCTCAATTTGAGGGTTCTGTTCCCTCCTCTTTCATGCACCGGAACCGTTGCCATACCAAAGTATGTCATGTCTTTCCATGTTCTTCCACTGTGAGTTAACATATGTTTTGACATCGCATATGTAATGTCTTTGTTCTGAATTGCCCTTGTATGTTCGAGGATCCGTTTTTTGAGGGGATAGATCGTGCTTCTGATGTAGCGTTTGCCACAGTAACATTCCAAACAATATAAAACATATGTAGTGTTGCATGTGATGTTGTCACTGATGTTAAAGATCTTTCCTTGGGAATCAATAATAGCTTTCATGTTTCTTCAAATCTTACAAGCTTTACAGTGACTACATTTGCTAAATCCCCTTTGTAATCCTTGTAACCATGTTTCAGGGCGTTTGTTCGCAAAGTGGCTCTTGACCAATTTGTCCGACAACGACGGTGCCTTTCTGTATGATATTTGAGGCCGATTTCCCAGTTGTTTACCAATATCAGGGTCTTTCAATAAGATGTTCCAATATTTGTTCAGGGAGTTGCGAATCTTTAAACTTTTTTTACTGTACGTCATTACCATTCTTATTGGTTCTTTGGTTTTGTTGTTTACATTTTTGTCTTTTCTTCTCATCAGTGTGTCAGCCCTTGTCATTGATCTTGCTTTCATTTCTCCACATTTGATGTCATTAATTTGATAACCTCTTTGTAAAAAACGTTGTTTTGTTTCCACGAATTTCAGGTTCATTTCCTTTGTATTGGAACAATTCCGCTTCATTCGGATGAATTCACCATATGGTATATTCTTTTTCAGACTCTCTGGGTGGAAGCTCTTTCCATGGAGCACACTGTTTGTCGCTGTGCTCTTCCTAAAGACTGTTGTCTCTATCTGGTCTGCTTTCACATATACCTTAGTGTCTAGAAATACAATTTCTTTTGCACTGATATTGTGCGTGAATTTAAGTCCCACATTGTTGTGATTTAATATCTTCATAAATTCTAGAAATTCTACTTCGGTTCCGTTCCAAAGGAGAAAAAGGTCATCTATGAATCGTAGCCAAAGGACTACTTTGGCTACGTATTGGTCGTTTTCCTCTCTCCAAGCTATGGTTTTCCCCAACCAACCCATTACAAGGTTGGCATAGCTTGGAGAGAAGGAAACTCCCATAGCGTTACCACACTTCTGGGAATAGATGTCCTTGTTGAAGAGGAAAACATTATTTCTCAGGCACATTTCAATCATATCAAGGACCATCACACAGTGTTGCAGTTGTTCAACAGGCTTCTGTTTCAGAAAATGTGTTATTGCATGTAGGCCTATATCATGGTTGATTGACGTATACAGTGCTACGACATCGATGGTCACTAGTACATAATCTTTATGCCCTTCTGTGTTCATGAGTATCCTAAGGAAGTCTCCCGTATCTTTTATATATGATGTCAATGAAGGGACAATTGGGGCCAGAAAGTGATCAACGTATATGGAGACATTCTGATAGTGATTCACAACTGGAAATAATGGGCCTCCCCAGAGGTTTCTTTAAGGTTTTGTGCACTTTCGGGAGAAATTATATGGTTGGAATTATAGGTGCATCATTCCTTAAAAATTTAACTTCTTGTTCACTGAGTAGACCTTTATCCTGCCATTCTTTTAATTTCATATTCAGGTCTTTGACCAATTCATTCACTGGATTTTTCTTCAGTTTCTCAGAATTATTTGCATCATTTAATTGCCTCATAGCCTCGGCGATGTAATCCTCTTTATCTAAAATGACTATGTTCCCCTCTTTATCGGCGGGTTTTATTTCTATTGATGTATTCTTTATGAGCAATTTATTATAACTATCCATGAAAGTAGGTGTATTTTATTTGATGCATTATATATTCTTGAAAACGGTTGGCTTACGTGAATGAACTTGTATTAGTTACAGCCCTGTAATGTAAGATCTTACCATTTTGAGAGTTTGTTTCATTGCCAGAAACATATGTAATGTGACCTTTTTGGGATGTCTGCCAGACATTTCTCACCTTTTGAACTGTGAGTACTCTATTCTAGTCTGTCAATTGATTTATACTTCAACTTTTTTCTTACTTTCTCAAAAGCAGACTCCACGTTAGCCTGTCTGTTGATAAATACTTATAGTCTCCTTGACTGTTTTGTAATGAGCAGATTTATACGAATGCCTTTGCTGATTAGATTTTGGTTCTAGCTATTTACTTGCTTTAGATATGACCTTATGTTGATTCCTCTGTTGTTTGCATTATTTAATGTAATATTGGTGACGACTTGAATTTGGCCAACTACGTTTTGCCTTCTGTAATGATTCTTAAATTTGAATAAACATTTATAGTTTTGATTTGGAATTTTGGCCTGTGAAGATTTCTTTAATTGCACAGGTCCTCTATCTATTCAGACTCCGTTAGTCCTGATCATGCATCTCAACACTTGTAATTTATTATTTGAAAGCACTGACTCAGTATAAGTATATTCTGTCCAGATGTATGCATCTTTCTGTTTCTGCTTCATTGTTTCCTGCCCAAGAATAATATGTGTTCCCTATATGTCCTATTATAAATATGAATATGCTTTTAGTCCAGGATGGCACTAGTTAGGTCAAAGAGGCTTACCATCAGACAGGAGGGCAAAATCCCGGGATGTGAGGCGTCATGCTGCTAGGCTCAGCAATCACTATCATGTAAATGAAGTGTCTTCATGGTAGGGAGCTTTGCAAGGTTGATTGATAACAAAGTCACAAGACCTTGTATCTGAGCTATAGTGCAACATTGATTGACATGAGTAGAATGGCTTGGGATTTGAAGCCCGAGGTCCGCAGGCATTTAGCACTGCCAATCGGGAATGACCTGGACAGTCACCTTTAACTTATAATTCTTTTTATTAAACATATGCTCAGCAGCACAGAAACGGTCATACATTAAGGCTGAACGACACTGAGTACAGAAGATCCCACCTTTACATATTCGCCCAGTGCAGTATGTATGGATATGAAAGCAATATCAGTGTTTTCACCATCAAAAACTTTACCTGGAATAGTAAATCCCCTAGTTCCCTGCGACCCACACAATCCATTTAGCAAGAGAGTCCTCAGTAACGCCTGTACTCCACCCACTGGCCTTACACATTTTCCCATTTCCGTGGGCAACCCCGGCTCTGGAATACTGCTTTCTCGCTGCACAGCACCAGTTCAGATTTGACTTTGAATCTACCACCCGCAGTGGCCGGTCCACTCCACAGGCCCTGGCTATATTCCTTTTCGCTACAACAGCGTAACCATCAGCCATGTCTTAAAATATTTCAACCATGTTTTTTCCTCAGTCACATAAATATATGCCATCTAGTTTCCAGTGGGATTGTCTGGCCTACTATCTCAGACATAACTTGTGTTATCTCTCACCAGTATTGCTGGATTTTTGGACTGGCCCACAGAATGCGGAAGAAGGTGCCCACCTTCTGAAAGCCCCAGGCAAATTGGTTGGTGTTATGCATGAGGGCCCTGGAGGCGTAGGATCTATAAAGGATACTAAGCTGTATGAGGCAGAAATGTACCCTTAGAGCAACCTCTCTGGGACTCTGTATTTCCTCCACCCAATCATCGTCCTCCAGCATTCCCACATCTGCCTCACCATGCCTCCCGCAAGGCGCCTAATGGATCCGGTGTGTTATTCGTGGTCTTTCTATATATCAAGGAGGTGGCTTTATCTGGCATTGGGTTTAGCAAGAGCCTGTATGTGAGCCCATAGCGTGTGTCCCAACTGTGATTTAGACATCTGCTATTCTGCTTGTAGATCATCAAAAGAGATTATGGCCTGGCCCCTCCAAACATCTCTGAGGTGGTCTATTCCAAATAGATCTCATTTATCGAATCCCTTCTGATTCCCTACTTCTTTTAGGTGAACACTATCCCATAGTGGAGTCCTCTCCATCACCTTGTCTCCCCACCCGAGAAATGTAGTAGCCTCTTTCCAGGAGCAGACGCCTGTTTGCGGTTTAGCATTGGAGGGTATCCCCGCCATCCCATCATGTGATGATCCACTCTATAAGCTGCTTCCTCCTGTCCTGCAAACACCCAGTCAATAATTGGAACCAGTTGGGCAGCTCAATAATATTTTCTAATGTCGGGTATCGCCAAGCCCTCTTCAAATACTGCGCTTTTTAATTTGTGAAGGGCTATCCTGAAACTACCTCCGTCCCATAAAAGATTTCATAGTTCACTGTCCACTTTATGGAAAAATGTGACCAGTATTCTGTAGGAGGGAGTATTCTGTAGGGCATATAACAAACGTGGCAGTGTCATCATTTTGTACAGGACGTCCCCTTCCATCAAGGACACTGGCAGCTCTCTTAAATGTGTCACATCCCTTCACAACCTGGCCAATTGTGGGAGTAGATTACCTGCCAGGAACTCGTTACTGTTCCTAGATATTAGTACGCCAAGATATTTAAACGTATCTTTTATTAAAAAGGATTGTCTGCTACTCTGGAGGGATTTAATGGTTCACACCAGGAGGAATAGGAAGGATTTATCCCAGTTGATTTGATACCTAGAATAGCTGCCAAACAATTGAAATATATGGAGAGCAATATGCCGACAGTAAAGCGGGGCATGTGGCCTGTAGCAATATGTCGTCGGCGTATAACGAGATTTTCGTTTCTACCCACCCTTTCCCATGATGCCCATCATTAAGGGTTTGTGACAGACCCATGTGGCTAAAGCCTCCAACGTGAAGTGCATAGGAGATTGCGAACACCCTGTCTAATGATCTTGTGTAGGGCAAAAGGGCAGGATATTGTCCCATTTACCCCTATCCTCACCAAAGCGTCAGTGTACCGGATCCTTATCTAGGCACAGAACCGTGGGCCAAATCCAAACCTCTCTAATAAAGAGAATAGGTATTGCCATTCAATACTGTCAAACACCATTTGTGTGTCCAGTGACAGCAATACGGCATCCTCTTCCCACCTGTCCACAGTTATATGTTGAACTCCTTATAAGTGTGGAAATTTAGCTTGTAACTGAACATTATCTGCGCCATCTTTCCTCTCCCCAGCGCCACGCACAGCGAACGCACGGCCGCCATTTTAGGCACCCCACTCTCTCTCCCCGCTCATTGTCGATCGCCAGCGCGTTCCCCTGGCGCTGCAAGCATTCCCCGCGCGCCGGCCACCCCCGGTCTCTCATACACGGGCCATAAACCCTCTCTTTCTGCACGACCCTGCCATGGAATCACACCCCGTGCCTGACCAACACCTCCTTTCATCCCATACATGGTCATGCATCCTTCCCGATAACCCCCATCCTCCGCGCCCGATTGCCCGAACTGATCCCAGGCCATCACCTAGCCCTACAGATGCAGTCTATTGCCCCTACTGAAAGGAAAACACCCCACATCAAAGGGATTACAGCAGATCAAAGCCCCTACCCCCTGAGACCCGACCGGTTGCACACACCCACGGGAATTGGCGGAATGTCCAGCTGTGTGATAGCCATCTCCTACTGTGGGAGGGGAGGGGACTCCCACTGAAGATATGTGTGGGAACGAGCTCGAAGTGGGGATTCCGAGGAAGTTCTTTCTTGTATCAAGACAATCTCAAGAATGTGCCATGTGTGATAAACCTGCAATAAAGTCATAAACCTGTGTATAAGAGGCCAGGCCTCAGAGATGCAGTTAGAGCACCTCGTGACGATACCTTGCTGTCTGATCTGATGTGTTCTGCTCCGACGGAATAAAAACTTTGTTTCCTGCCTTCCAGTCTCCGGCGCCTGCCTCTTTCATTGGTAAATTATCGAATGGTATAAGAGGCGATTACCGCCGGGCAATACTTGAAAGGTTATCGACTGAAACTGCCGCTACCATTTAACAATTGGCGTCCCAAGCGTGGGGCCCATCAGCGACACGTGGATCCAGTGGGAGAGGTCCCGACGACAGAGTGAACGACTGCAACGATCGGGAGAGCTCCTGCCCGATAGACCCTCGTCTGGCAGCCGATCATCCGAACTTCACTGGTTCCGAGCAGACCTCTCTCGAGTGATCTACGGTCCTGACTGGGAACCATCAGGAGTGCCGCGGCAAATACGGAGAGTAGAGGACGATCGGGCGCTGGAGGCGGAAGACGAGAAACTGTCCACGCGGTCCGGGTAAGGTCGTGAAACACGACAAATTGCGAAATAATTGATTGATTGACTGAAATACTAGTATTGCTCATTGATTGTTCTCTTTGAGATATTCGCTGTCTACAAACGGGGAGGAGTAGAAATACTCTCTCTCTCTCTCCCTTTGCAGATAGTGAAGGGTAGGTAACGCAGACTTTTGTCCCCGTTGTAACCCGTCGTGCCTATCTTTATCTCCCCACTGATTGATTGTCCGAACATTGATTGTTTTGAAGAATAGTGCTCTTTGAGATATTCTCTGTTTGCAAATAACGTAGAATAGAAATATTCTGTCTAGTCTTTGCAAATAGTGAAGGGTAGGTAACGCAGACTTTTGTCCCCGTTGTAATCCGTCGTGCCTATCTTTATCTCCCCATTGATTGATTGATTGTCCGAACACTAGTTGTTCGATATTGGTTCTTTGGAGGTATTCTCTGCTTACAAATAACGAGGAATAGAGATATTCTGTCTAGTCTTTGCAAGCAGTGAAAGGATAGGTAGTGCTGACTTTTGTCCCCGTTGAAACCCGTCATGCCTATATTCTCCCCACTGATTGGTAGTTGGTTCTGCCCGGACCGCTTATTAGAGGTGAACCATCCGGCTCCTCTGGAAGGCACCCCTAATAAGGACATGTTCACTAAATACGAACTAATTGCCGTAGTTTGTAGCAAGCTATGGCATAAAATATACAAAGGGGGACCCCGAGAGTCAGTGGCCACTGGTGGGATCCTTTTTGACCCTACAAAACTAAAGTAACGCTAGGAAATAGCCCTTTGTGGGATATATGGAACTACGGGAAGGAGCCAAGCTCATGGTCAAGACGGCCACAAGGTAGCCCGGCTCCATCGCTCTTGCTGCCTAAACATGTCTGCCCTACCACCCACCCCGCCCAGTAAACACGACCGAAATCCCACACAACCGGAAGTCTGTTGATACCCACCATCGACGTCACCGAACTTGACTAGGATCACGCACAATTGGACTATGCCATTTTCCGATTACACTGTAACTAGATTGCAAATATGTACAACACTCCAACAAAGTAGTATGATTAAACATTTTAATAACTTATAGGTATAACAACATTCCGACAAGATGAACAGGTTAAAACACGTTTTAAACAACTATTTACATGACAGTCTGCTGCGACCTGCATCCCAAAGCATTTACGTCCATGTGACACCGTCCTCGCCTCTCCTTCCTCGAAGTTGCAACATTGGCCTGTTTTGGGCGGTCCTTTTAGTCGGCCTTGGGCTATAAAAGCCATGCAAAAATCCATTGACATCAGTGGCGGACAACTGTGCGAATAGTCCGGAAGCCACACGCGGCGCCAAGACCCTGGCAACGCCAAGCTGGGTCTGCCACGTCGTGCGGATCTTCCCATTTTCTTCTTCTTCCTTCAATAACGAAGGGTGCCCTGGCGGGGGGAAGCGACGCGGACGGGCCTCCCCCGCCTCCCCAGGTGGAGGCTCACCAGCAGATGAGGGCACCCCAGCCATTTTTACTCGCCGGCCAGCTGAGTTGCACCCCAGCCATTTTACTCGCCGGCCAGCCGAGTTGCACCCTGCCATTTTACTCGCCGGCCAGCTGAGTTGCACCCAGCCACTTCACTCGCCGCCCAGATGAGTGGGCGCCCCTGCACTCACCGACCGGCTGCAACGGGACAGCCATTTAAGTCTTGCCTGCCGGGTAGCCACTCAGGCGCGGATCCACTAAGATTGCCATCAGCGTTCCACTCGAGAAATGGGCCCCCGCAGCCGAGGGATCGAGGGACCCACCCCAGTGGCTATAACGAAGAGCTGCTGCTGCTGCTGCTTTTGGACTCCGGCGGTCGGTTCTTCGGATCCAGGCCTAGCCCACCGTGAGACGGCCCTGGACTCGGAGGCTTGTCTGCTCGGGCGAGGGCCCCACCCCTTGAAAAACACCCTCTCAACTTTGCAGGTTCTACGGGAGTCATTGACATTCGACTCCCGTGGGCCTCCGGTGGGGACAATCGCCGCTATTCTTCTTGATTATTCCACGATAACTTGTCCTTGCCCCGGGCGGCAGCCATCTTGCCACCGTTTGGTGCCGTAAAAGAAAGACTGATTCAGGGCGACGGCGGAAGAACCCGCCTGCTGACCCCGCCCCAAGGACGGACCACGGCATCGCTACAAAACCGCGGTGACGCCATGCTGACGCAAGCTGACGCTGACGAAAAGTTCTCGAACTACCGAAGGGGATTCTGGTCCGGCAGCTAGTTAGTGGAAAGACTTAGACTGTGCACTGGACCCACCCGACCTCGCCCCAAAATGGCGTCGAGACGCCTCTCACACCGTGGCCGGCCTGAACGGTTGTAGGCCCGTATTTTGTATACTGACATTGTTTTAAATAAAGGGCTTCTTAGAGGAATTACGGAATCAGTGTCATGACAAATCATCTAGGTTGGTAAAGGTTTTTCTTTTGAATAAATGATTGTTACTCCCAATCAATAGAAAACAGATAATGCAGACCCCATTTACCTGAATCTCTTCGATTAACGGAATTTGTGCCCGTCACACCTGTCTTTTCCAAGAGTTGTTAGAAAATGGTCAACTATAGCTTAAGGTATATGCCGAATGCAAGGTATGGTATCTTGCACCATAATACACGACCGATTGAGAAATGCATGTACGACCAGGGAACCCGAATTTAGGAGATGAATGAAATAGAGCATCTTTGTCTCGAAAGAAAAGAATAATAGGTCTGTGGTATTACCCACTCCTGCGGCTAGCCTGGTACGTGGTAAGTAGAACTTTTTTCGTGTCCACGCGCGCTAAGGTACTTTGAATACTGCACATCCCCTCCCCTCTTTTCCCTCTCTATAGGTCACGACGAAGTTCCGACTGAAGAATGGAGTGGACATGGACCACACAGTGTTCAATATAGGGAAAAACATAGACAAACGTTGTGGGATAAATGCGCAAAGTGCAGACCACCATTGGGAACATGAAGAACTGTATGATATGCTTGTGCGTGTGTGCTACGATTATGCGGCATGAATGTGTATGCATTTCATGCGGGGGTCGCTTGAAGAGAGCGTCATCGTATGATTGAAGTGCTTGTCTATCAATCAAAGGGAGGGGAGTAAAAAGTCTGACCCCCCCCCCCCCTCAAGATAGACTACAAAATACTGAAAATACGCAGCATGCATAGGAAAGAGGACAAGAAAGGAAAGGCCCCCATACTCAACGTAACCCTGTATCTCCGTCTTAAGTTTCTGCGCTGGATGCATGTACTGTCACACCCTATCCGGTATTTGTGTGTGCGTGATCACCAAATTTATGTCTTTCCCCCGCTTGTGTTCTCTTACATAGAACCGACCCATGCTACTCCATGTTGTGTGCGCACCAAGTAGCCTATTATCGTACACATGTCTCTCTCTCTCTCTCTCGTTTTGTGTCGTACATATGCCAAATAGCCTACTTGATGCGCACGTCTCTCTCTCTCTCTCCCTCTCTCCCTCTCTCCCTCTCTCCCTCTCTCCCTCTCTCCCTCTCTCTCCCTCCCTCCCTCACTGAAGGCTTCCTTGCCCTTTTCCTTTTTGAATAAATTACACGACACATACCTCCTCAGTCTGTGTATAATTGGCCTGAAACACGGCGGTGTTCGAACAAATTGACAGAAACAAAAACGACCGTACTTTACCACGTTACTACCTCTCCTTTCTGCAAAATGTTGAATTTAATTGACTAAGAAAGAAAGGACAGGTAAGACGACTGATGTCTCCCAATCTGGCCCTCATCACAGGGACTATATGTCAGTGGTTTGCGTTCTTAGAGCTTTAACGACACCATCTCCACCGCCCAGAACTGCCCCCCGCCCAATTGTCCCGAACTAGAATGTCCAAGCACCCGTCCTCCCAGAATCACCCCAGCTCTGTACTAGCCGTCCCAGAGTATTTCGAGCAAAACAACTGATGACTTTGTTCTCTAAAGGTACATTGCCTAAGCTGATGGGGGTTACCTATTGTCTCCAGCAAGAAAAATGTTTAGCTTATGTCCCTCCCCGAAATAGATACCTATGAACCCATGACAGTAGCACCTCGCACTTTTTCCATAAACTTAGCAGTCCTCGGAGGAAAATGTGTATTAACAGAACTTGTGTTGAGATGAACGAGTCTCTACCGGAGAAGCCGGTTCGAATTTTTTTTAATAGACCAGAAGGTTGACAGATGTCAGGCTTCCTGCAATGATTATAGGGCACAGGAATCGACACCTAGCAGGCCAGACGATGGACAGGAACACCCACAGAAACCTGCACCACAGCAATGATTAATAAATTAGTAACACACACTGACATAAGAGTTAATAAACACCAATCATACAACAACCGATAAAAGCATTTCCCCAACTACTCGGTGGTTGGGAGAGAGGATGAAGTGTGTAAATGTCTTCCCTGCCAACTCTCTAAGATTTTGTTTCTTGTACTCATTCAAAGATAACCTGCGGCCATCGGAAGAGAGGGGTCGGACGTGACGCACAGCCTGGCTGCGGACCATGGAACATCTATGGCATCGACCAAGGGGGAAGCAACGAAGCAAAAAGGGCGTGAGACGAGGCACCATTATCAGGATGATAAGCGATAGAACGAAGGGCTATATCGAGGCCCCCTGCTCACTGACCAGCGTGCCTGAAGTCCCAACCCGTTGGGCCCGATTGATGGGCCCAGTGCTGGAAGATTCTGCTCTCCTTGGTCCGCATTTTGATCCGATCCCACTCCACCCCCTCTTCCCTCGGCATCCCGAAGCACGTCACACCCTTCTCTCTCTCTCTCTCTCCCTCTTTTATATGGATTTTGAATTTGACTTAACTACAGAAGAACAAAAAGCGGGTACCCTGTCTCAAACTACCTATGATGAACTGTGTTAGGGAACAGGACTGTGATCGGAGAACAGCGAATGGTCACACCCTGCCACGTGAGAAATTGGATTTGAGCTGGACCTTAGCTCCACCGCCGGTGCTCAACAGTGCCAACAAAAGAAGAACAACAATAAGAGCTTACCAGTGATGGCTCTTTATAATAGGACACTGGAAAGAAGAACTCCTGTTAAGTTGAATTCCTCTCCCAACCACCTTTTTATATTAACTATCTTCCTATCGAGTTTTCATGATGCTGTGTCAGTCACTTCCGACTGTACACTGAGAAGTTAAGAAAATCTAACTTCGTATAATGACATTCATACAACACCAGCCATGCACACGACTATACTGACTATTTTTGATCCACACGAAGTCTGGGCCTTAAGTAATGTACGAAATATCCCTTGTTCTGCCAGAAACATTTTTCTCTTTTTTTGCTTTACAGTATCATGTTTGTGCTCAAACAAGCTCCCCTCCTCCTATCTCTGGGCCTGACATGCGGCACAGCTGATGTAATTTTGTATGTACTACCTCCTCGCCTACTTTATCAACTGTATGTAACTATGTACAAATGTGTCAGATTGCTCCTGCCTGTCCTAAAAACTCTGTACTTTTAAGGAATGCATGGAAAACATTCACGATATTATAGCTGAAGGGTTAACGAAGGTGAATGTCGGCCAGGCAAGCTGGCGAGATATGTTAAAAGGGAGGACTGTGGAAATTTAGCTTGTAACTGAACATTATCTGCGCCATCTTGCCTCTCCCCAGCGCCACGCACAGCGAACGCACGGCCGCCATTTTAGGCACCCCACTCTCTCTCCCCGCTCATTGTAGATCGCCAGCGCGTTCCCCTGGCGCTGCAAGCATCCCCCACGCGCCGGCCACCCCCGGTCTCTCATACACGGGCCATAAACCCTCTCTTTCTGCGCGACCCTGCCATGGAATCACACCCCGTGCCTGACCAACACCTCCTTTCATCCCATACATGGTCATGCATCCTTCCTGATAACCCCCATCCTCCGCGCCCGATTGCCCGAACTGATCCCAGGCCATCACCTAGCCCTACAGATGCAGTCTATTGCCCCTAATGAAAGGAAAACACCCCACATCAAAGGGATTACAGCAGATCAAAGCCCCTACCCCCTGAGACCCGACCGGTTGCACACACCCACGGGAATTGGCGGAATGTCCAGCTGTGTGATAGCCATCTCCTACTGTGGGAGGGGAGGGGACTCCCACTGAAGATATGTGTGGGAACGAGCTTGAAGTGGGGATTCCGAGGAAGTTCTTTCTTGTATCAAGACAATCTCAAGAATGTGCCATGTGTGATAAACCTGCAATAAAGTCATAAACCTGTGTATAAGAGGCCAGGCCTCAGAGATGCAGTTAGAGCACCTCGTGACGATACCTTGCTGTCTGATCTGATGTGTTCTGCTCCGACGGAATAAAAACTTTGTTTCCTGCCTTCCAGTCTCCGGCGCCTGCCTCTTTCATTGGTAAATTATCGAATGGTATAAGAGGCGATTACCGCCGGGCAATACTTGAAAGGTTATCGACTGAAACTGCCGCTACCATTTAACAATAGCACCTCAAATTCTACTTAGTGACTTTTGATCCTAAAGAGAATATTGCATGCTCAGTGGGAGAGGAGCATGGAGAGGCAGATGTCCATCCAGGACTTTAACTGCCAAAGGATCATGGCAAGAAGCAGACAGAGGAAGGAAATAAAATGATTTTAAGTATTTTTCCATCTTCATTGACCCCAATCGGCCATTAGAGCTCAATACGACACTCACACATACTGAGCATGGGAGAGAAGAGAGAGAGAGATGTCTCTCTCTCTCTCTCTCTCCCAGGTAAGAAGTTCGCTAGAGAACACAAATAAGGCAGGTACATTGGGCCAGTAAGGACTAGGCATGGGCGGTGAACTTTCTGCACTACGCACACCGCATGGCTTACGGAGTGCAGAAAATTCCGCTTCGTGATGTGCAGCGGCGTTTTTTCCCCGCTCGCGATTGCGAATAGTAAGTTCGCAATCGCGAACGGTAGGTTCGCAATTGCGAGCTGCCGCTCGGGTAGAATTTCTACCCGAGCGGCAGGAATACCAGCACAAACTGCAGTTCGCACTGCACTCTGCCACTCACAGAACTTCGTGGAGTTTTGTAACTTTGCGGAGTTCCGCATAGCGAAACTCTGTGAACTACGCCCAGTCCTGGTAAGGACCCAATTAGACATTGGCTGGCTGGGGATGATGAATGGTAGGAAGAGACAGCAGCCATTCACTGGGCACATCTGCTAGAGTGGTTCTGGTAGGGGCAAGCAGACACGTAGAAAGAGTCTGGTAGGCAGATGGATAGTGTGCTACTTTCAAGGCTAGGTCCAGCCCCAAACACAACTCTGGACATTTGGTACACAGTTTTCTTATATGTACACGTTGACTCTGCTTTGTGAGAGAAATAATGTTCCTAGGTACCTGTAATATAATGAAGAACTGGAATATTTTAGGTGTTTCTCTTTACAACCACCTTTAAAATCTAAGCAGAATTATTTGGAAGAAAGTCAAGTAAAATGCATCAATAACCTCCACAGTCTGAAAACATCTTGGGTGGAAGTCCGTTCAAAAAACACTTTATAAAGTCAGCCTAGATCAGTGGAAAATGGAGACTGATATTAGAACATTATCCAAGATGCTTTCAGCTCGGATATAACCACTTCCATTGAACCTTGCTGACAAAAAAAACCAAATTAAAAAAAAGAAATTATTCATAATGGTGAACTCAGTTAAGATTAAAAACAGTGAATACATTCAAGCAAGCAAGATTATCAGATTGCAATCAGTAATGGCACTGACCAAACCCCTTTCAGGGGACCACGGGGTATGCAGGAGCTGCTGGGCCCCAGCATGGTGGTAGATGCCTTTTACTCCTCATGTCCCAGGGCTTGGCCTACTGTTCATCCTAAGCAACTGGGCCAAGTACCCCTTCTGTGCTTGACTCTCAGTGGTAGCTGAGGTTGAGCAGTCAAAGCTCCCCCGAGCTCGAAGGTAGGTAGATACAGGTCAGAAACATGACTCATTACTCAAAGTGAAAGCAGTGCAAACAATAAATCAATGCCTAGCCAAATACTTGCTTTTATAAGAACAAGTAGCATTTTCTCTCTAACTTTACACATGCAAATAAATGCGACATTCAAATGCAATAACACGATCCCCCATGAGATCGGGGCTCTAGTAGTTGTCAAGCAAATCCCTGTCCCACCCTCCTTCATGTAACGTGGGTAGGGATATTCCCCATTCACTGGTGGCCACATCAGGTAATGCAAACTATTAGGCCATGCTCAAGAGATCCCTTTGACTAATTAAGATTTCAGTCAAAAGCACCTACTTCAGCGAATCCCCCTGACCCCAAAGTCCCTGCTTCAAGTCCTACCAACTCCTGCAGCATTGAAGAATTCAACGTTACAGCAGATGCCCTCGAGATCAGATCCTGCTAGGAGAAGTTTGGCTGCTCGCGGTACATGCTGCAGTATTGGGCAGGCCAAGCTCACTCTCCGGAGAGGCACGGCCGCTCTCCCCAGTGATTGGAGCAGCTTCAAGCTCACAGTGATGTGGTAAGTCAAGTTCTCCCCAGCACAGGGAATTCAGTCCTTTGGCTCCTGAATGGAGTCCAGCAAGAGTTCATTGTCCTTCTCTGCTCCCTCCTAGTCCACAGGGGTCAGTAAGGGCAGATACTTTGTGTGGCTAGACCCTTCGGTCACAGCCTCACTTCAGTCCTGAGTGACCATCCGAAGTCTTTGACGGTTTGGTTCTGGCAGCCCCCCTCGGCATAAGGGGTTGCCGCAGTACATTCTGGATGCAACATGGAGTCCTTAGGCGAAATCTCCCATACCATGGCAACCCCTCCTGGCATACAGGGCACCACTCAGGCATTCACGAGTCTTAGCACGCTGCTCACACAACTTCTTCACCCGTGCCTCCTCTGGCATACGTGGCCATCGCAATGAGGCTGTGTGGACTTGGTGCCCTCCACATAGCTCTCAATACTTAAGATAGTCTACGGCAGGCCTCTACAGGCATATGGCGCTCACTGAAAACAATTTCGCACATGGGCTATGACTTGATCGTGCCGAATCCTTACACTTTGGCAAAAAGTCCTCTAGCATTGTTCCTCCCTTGTTCTCGCTCCCTCCAGTGCTCTCCTATTACTCACAGGGCATACTGGCCTTGGCAAGCAGACAGATTCTCCAGGCTCCAGGGCAGGTGGCCTTGGTTTCCCTAGGTGATGTCCCTTCACCTAACAGGAGGACTAACAGGCCTTGTACCCCAGTCCTGGTCACTGGCAGAAATATTGCAGAGCTTTCCCTTCTCACACATCCCATTGGGTTGCTTGGTAGGCAACGAATATTGGGGACTAACCTCCTCCCCCCCCCCCCCCCCCCATTTTATAGTCTTTTACCAGGCATCAAATTTGGTCTCAGTTTTAAAGTTTTATGTTTGGGTTCTGCTTCTTTTGAAGTAGGACCTTCCATCTTTCATCTTCCTTTATGAAAGAGGTCTGCCACAGCAGGCATGACCCCAAAGCTGCTTGTCCACAAAATAATTCATTGGAGGGACCAGAGTTTACATCTGGATGTCAGCAACAGTGATATGTGTTTCAAAGGGTTATTCCCAGACCCCTAGCCCTACTCTTTATAATTCCCTTATCATCCCCATCTCCCTTCCTGAGATGTGTCCAGACCCCTAGTGATCTATCACTGAATCAAGGAGAAGTCTTTTGAAACGTAAGGGAGTCTCTTCCTTTTCCCTCCAGTGTGTTCCTACCCTGCTTATAGAAATTAGTCAACCCACAAATCTGTCTGGTGGGATTCCCCTGCTCCTCATGGTATTACCAGGCAGGCCCGGGCTTCCCAAAATTGAACCCAGGATCCTCCATGTAATGAAATATTGCAGGCCCACTCACTTAGTATACTTTCATAGCACACTTTCAGTCCAGCACCAATACCTCTGTGCATTGTCACACACTCTCTCTCTCTTACTTACCTACCTACCTGGCAGCCATTGTTCAGCACCGAAAGCTTTTCTATCTTTAACCTTTAACCAGGGTGTGCTATTCCAAACATATGCTGTGCAGGCTGCACAGCACTTCACACTTCATGTATGGTACTCTACGCAAGCACACATATGCTAAGCACATCCTTTATCCACTCATGCACTGCACAGCACTACATCACTCATGTAATGTATTCCTCCCAGAAATACATACACCCAGTACAGGTACTAACCACACATGCACTGCACAGCATGATCCTTGTACTGTGCCCTGTGCAGGCACACATACAACCAACGCAGAGTCACTATTCCTGTGCTTCGCAGCACTACACATCTACCTGATGTAGGCCAAGGATGAGTTGGGCATATAGCAGTGGAACGTTTAAAAAGGTGAGTATGCCTGTAGTCCTCACTCCAGTGACAGGGTAGAAAGGTCTTGTTCACTACTACTGGTCACTACACAGTATGTTACCACCACACTTGTACTGCTTAACTCCTGGTGAAGGTGTTAGCCTTCCCCCACTATGAGGGTAGCACTTTGGGTGCCTCTCCCGGCCCAACAAAACTGCAATCCGGGAGACAGACATATGTCATGGCGCACAGTCATGATTGCCTGTGACAGAAAATAAGCATTTAGAATCCAGGCAGTACGGTTGGGCACTCAGAGCAGGCCAGGGATACATGTCTTTACCACGCAGATGGCTTTTCCGTCCCAACAGGAATTACTAGACGTACATTCTATATTTGTCATTTGTCTCCAGATAATCAAGATTTGTAACCCAAAAACGTAGAGAACCTAGAAAGGAAAAAACATGATAGTCATAACACTGAAGCATGTTATGATGCTCACCCATTGGTGCCTTTTCAAATTCAGCACTTGCATCTTACTCAGATTTGCAATTGTGCTAACACAATTAAAATGTGTTCTAACTTGAAGCAAAGGTTATTATAATCACCCCGTTTGATTTTCCAGCTTGTTGGATCGGCAAGGTTTGAGGACATGGTCCCATCATTGCTTAAAGATCACCAATTAACTTGGCAAAAAGCCCTAAGATTAAAATGAATCCTAAATCAGTGCAGGTGAAAGAAGGGTTAGATTGGGCGGTTTCTGTACCCTGAACGCGCACCTCACACCCGAGTCTGTGGTGGCTTGTTCTGCATAGGACCCTGCCTGCTCACCCGTCTGCCAACAATGACAGACGGGGGCTCCCACTGGTGCCGATATACCACTGATGTGATGGGTACCCACCCCAGTAACGGCTGCACATCCCTTGATGTGGCAGATGATTCTGTTAATGAGGCCCCCACTGCTGCGCAAAAGTAAATGCAGAGCACAGAAAATGGGGTAAAGATTTACCCACCAAAAATATTTACATTATCACATGAGCTAAAACTGCCTTTCAAACATAAACATCCAATAGTCAAGATCTAATATCTATAGAGAACAAACAAATATTATCTTTGTATTCAAGTAGGTGGATACCTATTGAAATACTTAGTTATATGATGCAAACATCTGGGTTCGCGCTCTTAGGGGAGTTCCTGCTTTGAAACCATTTTGGAAAAGATGAGTTCTCTCTGATTACAATTATTCATATTTTTGATCTGCCTGCCTGCATTTCCCTGGTGGGTTGGAGCCTGTGAAAGCGGGCTTTTAGGGCAGGCGCTGGCACCTCTGTCTCCAGCTTCCCCAAATAATTACAGCAGGCAGTAGGGAGTAGAGGGGGCGCCAGGAGAGAGATGAGACAACCAGGAGGAAAGGAGCAGGGCGGCATTGAACATTTTTGTTAAGGCTGCTTTTGGCTACTAGACCCGCCCTGGGTGCAGCTCCATAGGTGTGCTCTATTTCCTCAAAAGAGAACCATCCTTGTACGAAGGTAATTTGAGTGTTGAGAGGATTTTGGTCTGTAGACCTCATAAACTCAGTCTTTGTATTGATACTGCCTTCCATAATATAATAGATAGAGTGCGTCCAAGGAATCTGTGCCCTTCTTTTTATTAATACCACTAGGAAATTAATAAGGACAAACTTTTGACTGACGGCGTCTGCACGCCCCAGCCTCGTTTTCCTCGTCCTGAGATGGCCGACTCTCTGACAGGGCTTTGGAGCGGGCACGTGCTCAGTGACCTTCTGCACTGCTTAGAAGAGCGAGCACGTGCCGCCTGGCATTTCTCCGCCACCAGAGAGTCCCTAGCGGCGAGCTGTCACCGCGCAGCAGCGTTCCCGGTTCAATCGAAGGGCCCGTCCGCGCGGACCTTTCCAGAAAAGGAAAACCTCTTACCTATCGCAATTACTGCGAAGATAAGAATGAAAATTTCAGCATGAAAATAAAGCCGACGGAAAATGTAGAACTTTTGGAGTGCAGTCTAAATTATGTGCTTTTGAAATGCCTTTGCCATTCCTACTTGAGAGTGACACCTTGTTTTTAAGAGTCTAAAGGGAATTAAGATGGCGTGCTGTCATGGTGAAGTGGCTTGGCGCGGAATAAAAGCCTGCCAGTGCTCTCGCCAATTAATTCTTGCAAAGGACATTTTCGTGATTAAATACAACTGCACACAAACTATCTATCCAACTTTGTGTTCTGAATACAAGATGTGACTAAAAGGCCAGCGTATAATTTTAAGCACCAATTCTTAGGCACTTGACGCTGCAGCTCTGCCGCATGTAATTCGATGGAACAGCTCGATAGTAAGAGGGGCACAGCTCTCACTAGCGCAGGGGTTCCACAGGGTAGTCGTGTGAGGTGGACAATTGCTTACACTATTGTCTGTTACATTCCTGTTAAGCGACTACCTGCCACCCACCTCTCACTGTCCAGTGAGAAGCCTCTAAACTACCCCTGCAAGCAATGTACAGAAAAATTACAGTGTGCACTGCTGTTTGCTTGCCTTGGCACACTGCTGGCATTTAAGTAGCATCAGTGACCATCTGCATAGGTCAGAGATTCAATATCTCCCGTTCTTTTGCAGTCACCGCCATCCTGCTTCAAAGTCTAAATAGAGATTCCTCCTGCTAGGCCAGGCTTCTCCAAGGAGTAGCTCGGGAGCTACTGGCAGCTCTCCTGCTACCTCTAGGTAGTTCTCCTGTGGGTAGGCCCGCCTACAAAATCTGAAGCTTTTGCTTGGCTGAAGTAATATATTTGTACCAAAATTGAAAGTGTGTATTCGAGACAAAAATGTGTGTATTTTCAAAAATCATAAGCTGGCACAAAGCTGGACAAAAATGGTTGAAACTCCAAAATATATGTAAAGCTGGTATTTGAGGACAATTTTTACTATTACTAAAACCTTGGTGTCCGAGGCATTACAGCTATGGTTGTTTTGTATTACCCCCGATGAGACATTTCACGTTGACAAAGTCTTCTGTACATTAATGCTGGCAGCCATGTCAAATTTAGGTGATCACAGCTCATAATCTTGAATATGGTGGCCCCACTAATGTAATTTTGTTTTATGTTGTTATTATTACATCACTAATAATAGTTGCTTGGGATGATTTTTATTGAACATAAGGAGCTCTTAATACGTAAAAGGTTGGAGAGCCCTGTGCCATGCTGTCAATTTTCATCATTAATGAGCTAGTTCACATGGATCTACCACTAGGTGGCACTGGATGCTGTATAACATTTTTATACTCATACATTGAATCAGGAGCCTATGCCACCAGTCAAAAATGGAAAAAGTGGGCCCTGCATGCAGCATTTTAACTGGCCATGAAACACATTTGACTAGTCTGGCTAGGTCTCTTAAAGCTGCTACTGAAATGCAGTTTTGAGAAAAGTGGATTATTATTTGCTGTGGTTGTGAGACCTCAGCACGTGTTCTGTTACTATTCTGTGTCGGTTCCTGTTAGGTTTATTTAAATTAAAACGTAGCTCAGGCCTGAGTATCTGTGACACAGAGCAGTCAGGCTTAACTCAAAGAAAAACAAGTGTGAAGCATTTATCAGTACCAAGACAATCAATAAGTAATAAACACAACAGAATGAAACCCTCACTCTAATTTATACATGTAGAGTACACTTTTATCTACAAATAGATGCCAGAATGGCAATGAATCAGATACAGGAAACCATAGGTATGATTTTTGTAATGTTTTCGTAAATCACTGCTTTTGCTTGGAAAAGTTTTAAAAGTTTGTAAAACACTGCTTTTTTACTGTTAGCTGTAGTCTGTGAGGCTCTGATTTGAGGGTTGTGGGCTAAGTCCAAGTTTCAGGCCCACTGCGACAAAAATCAGGGTGGGATGCAGATACCAGGTTGGGCCTGGTCAAGATTTTGCCTTCACACACACAAACTTTTCTGGTTCTTTTTCTTGTCAACTGTGAGGTTGGTGTGGGTCCTCTGCAGCTTGAGTCTGGTCTTGGGTTCGATGTCAGTAGATCTGTGAAGTCCAGAGGTCCAGTTAAAGCCTTGGTTCTCAGCAGCATTTGAGGCTATCTCCAAACCGGTAAGTAGCAGTAGTCTATGAGCCTTGCATTCTGGGATGAGAAACCATTTGGCAACCAAGTTTCAGTCCTTTGGCTAGAAGGGTCTACTCTAGCATTGGCCAAGGATCCAGGGCCTTAAAGGGACCTCTTGGGGGGCTAGAACAATATCTCTTAGTTACACCACTGGAGTCTATGGTGAACTGGTCCGTTTGGCACTTTGCAGGTACATGGCTTCTTCAGCTTTTGTGTCCCGGGAGCTTAACATGAGGCTAGCCGACAAACACCTTAGAATCCACTCACTGGTCCTAGGCACGAGGTACTTTAAATCTGATTTCAGGAATGTTGGGTTTAATGAAATCATTCATTGGATACCTTAGATACCTTGAATCGGCAGAGCTGCAGCTTCAAGTGCCTCAGAAATGGTGCCTTAGTACTATATTTGACAGTCACAAATAGATTTAGCGTGTGGGCTAGTGCAACCCAATGTGAACCAATGGCACGACCGGCCTTACAAGATCTAACTAATGAATGAGAGGTACCCCTCTAACCAAGAAAACAGGATTTATGAACCAAGACAAAAAACAAGTGTCACCCTCGGCGAAAATGTGAACTAACACTTGCAGGCACGCTACTAAAACGGACTGCACACAGTGTTTGCAAAAAACATAAGAACACTGTAAAACACCCACATAAATATATTGTATTTTGACGCTATATTAAAGCATTTCATATGTATATCATTCAACATAAAACAACATAAAACCATACATCACAATAACAAGGAAGAATTTAAAACTAGACCAAAATCATTAGCTATTGAGCCAGTACCTATCCACCATGACCATCACTGTACAAGCATGAATTAGTTTTTCATGTACAGTCATTCAGTACTTGTGAATTATGTAAATCAACTCATGTCTGTAGAGAGAGAAAAACAATCTGGTCCACCTTCTCCAAGACCTTCATACATTTATTCTTCCCATGAATATTTGATTCATGTTATATAATTTATGACTTAAACCATCAAAAGACAAACAGAAAAGACAACATTATACTGCACAGGCAACACATAGTGCAATTTCTTAACTCTCATTAAAAAGTTATAAAAGACAAATCATGAAAAGCAACATTAGGAAATCCCAAAAGATTGCAAATATTCACATTATTTTTTCACAGTTTACTAAGATTTATACAATAAAAAGCCATGCCAGTGGTTATCAGAAACAACTGAAATTGTCACCATAGATACATTTGTGCATACCATTTTCCGACACAATCCTGTTTTTATGATTAACAATTATTTAATATCATTTATTATAGTTCCTCTCAAATTAATCTTGAAGAGGGTCAGCGAGTGAGGATTCAGTCAATCTTGTGATCTAAAACTTATAGAATAAACAAGATTTATTTTTATTAAAAATAACTATTTGATTTATATTATAAATACTTTTAAAAAAATCACAAAGTACTGGTTTAACTAGAATAAACCACCAGATATACTTCCTTTCCCTATATTTCACAGTTAGTGCCCTATTTTAATAATTATGTTTCTTCTTATTTTATTTTTTTGAAAATCATGGTACCAGTGCAGAATTTACATTAACTTATTTTTAATTAATACTTCCCGTCTTATGTTGTGCCCATTGTCTTTTTAAAGCAAAAACCAAAGGAAATGATGGACGGATTGTTGAACATTGCAAGCACTCACCCCCAGTCAACTTATCTGGCTTTAATCCATCACCGTTCTTTATCCCACTCTGCCACCCCAGTTCAGACATGGCCATATGCAAATCAGTCTGACCCTGTGCCTCATGGGAACAGTCCAGCCCGAACTGCCAAGCCATGTCTTCCCTGGACCGGAAACAAGCTTCCTAGGACCGGTTTCTGGCATTACAGCCGTCTTCAGCCAGGCTTGCTTGAATCCAGGTGCAAAGTGAGCAAGGGACTCACGTCTGAGCATACCCTGCCAACTTATGGCGAGCAAAGCAAAAACCAAAGGAAATGATGGACGGAGTGTTGAACATTGCAAGCACTCACCCCCAGTCAACTGATCTGGTTTTAATCCATCACCGTTCTTTAGCCCACTCTGCCACCCCAGTTCAGACATGGCCATATGCAAATCAGTCTGACCCTGTGCCTCATGGGAACAGTCCAGCCCGAACTGCCAAGCCATGTCTTCCCTGGACCGGAAACAAGCTTCCTAGGACCGGTTTCTGGCATTACAGCCGTCTTCAGCCAGGCTTGCTTGAATCCATGAGGCACAGGGTCAGACTGATTTGCATATGGCCATGTCTGAACTGGGGTGGCAGAGTGGGCTAAAGAACGGTGATGGATTAAACCCAGATCAGTTGACTGGGGGTGAGTGCTTGCAATGTTCAACACTCCGTCCATCATTTCCTTTGGTTTTTGCTTTGTTCGCCATAAGTTGGCAGGGTATGCTCAGACGTGAGTCCCTTGCTCACTTTGCCACTGGATTCAAGCAGGCCTGGCTGAAGACGGCTGATATGCCAGAAACCGGTCCTAGGAAGCTTGTTTCCGGTCCAGGAAAGACATGGCTTGGCAGTTCAGGCTGGACTGTTCCCATGAGGCACAGGGTCAGACTGATTTGCATATGGCCATGTCTGAACTGGGGTGGCAGAGTGGGCTAAAGAACGGTGATGGATTTAACCCAGATCAGTTGACTGGGGGTGACTGCTTGCAATGTTCAACACTCCGTCCATCATTTCCTTTGGTTTTTGCTTTGTTCGCCATAAGTTGGCAGGGTATGCTCAGACGTGAGTCCCTTGCTCACTTTGCCACTGGATTCAAGCAGGCCTGGCTGAAGACGGCTGATATGCCAGAAACCGGTCCTAGGAAGCTTGTTTCCGGTCCAGGGAAGACATGGCTTGGCAGTTCGGGCTGGACTGTTCCCATGAGGCACAGGGTCAGACTGATTTGCATATGGCCATGTCTGAACTGGGGTGGCAGAGTGGGCTAAAGAACGGTGATGGATTTAACCCAGATCAGATGACTGGGGGTGACTGCTTGCAATGTTCAACACTCCGTCCATCATTTCCTTTGGTTTTTGCATTGTCTTTTTAAAGCAGATACAGGTGACATCTTGAAGTATACTGAGATTGTTCTCTATTTTAACCACATATGTAGTAACATACACAGCTGCAATATTTGACCACATATAAATCATTATGATTATTACTAGGGTGTGGAATAGAAAATATTCTCATCTCGTGGTTGGACTCCCTCCAACTTATAGTGTGCGCCACAAAGATGTTTTAAAACTTTTAATGACTGCGAGGTCAACATAGTCTCTTCTGCTATAACCTAAATATTATTTAAAACTGGGTAGTTAAATATAATCACCATCCCTACTGTTTAAAAATTAAAAAAAATATTGCCACCTACAAGACTTGCCATCATACAACATTGCGCTTTTCCTTTTTTAATCCAATTCCATCTTTAATTTACCCAGGGCATAAAGGGAATTGAGGAAATACCGAAACCGAAATTTTGAGTTTTCACTGACAGGTCATATAAAGTTTAAATTTGACATGTGCTTCTCTTTACTATCTTGCAGCTTGCCTTATGGGCAGCTAAGGCCTGCCTTTTGCGGGGACTTAAAATATTAAAAAGGAAGGTTTGCACATGGGAAGAGGATTCTTTTGCCATGTCGAGTTGCCAGTTTCACATGTGAGCTGTGTTTAATGAGTGTTTGTAGTCCGGTACAGTACTACCATCACGAGTACCTTCTGGTCCAGTGCCAAAGGCCGGACAAAGGGTCTGTGAGTAGCACAAGCTCATGCTGCTCTGACACTGGGCAGTGATGCAGCAAAATCATTGGTCGTTTTTCCAATCCTTCTTAAGCCAGCACACCTTCTATATTCCTGCACTGAGTGGATATATGTGTAACCCACACCTGTATTTGCTTTGCTTTTGGCACATGTTGAAAATGGTGTACCATAATATATTCAGAAACAGGAAAGTCTTATTCTGAATACTTTGGTTTGAAATTTTAAATCTGTGATAGACTATTTTTTCTTTTCCATTTCTATTAATCTAACAAAGCATATAGATGACAACCGCCTTCCTCTAAGGACTAACTGGAATGTCTAGATCACTCTTCACGCTTTGGATAGTAAAAAGATCTTCCTCATAAAATGCTGAGATCTTGGTAGCCTTGTTGGATGTGGGCCAACATGACTATCATTCATAAAAAGGAAGACCAGAAAAATGAACGGGTACAAAATAAAACATGAAAACCAATGTTTAACTTCAAAATGGTGCAGATATTTTTAACATGAATTCTGGTTAATGACTTAATTGTTCTTTTGTTGTAACTTTCTAAAACATTTTTTTTTATATTAACTGCTTGTTTGCAGTGGACGTTTGATTTAATTTAAAGTGTTCTGACACCCACTGCGTCTAACTGAGCTAGTGTGATGTTTCGAAGTTCTGTTTTATTATCAAACATATGTCTGGCTGTTTTCAATCTGCATATTATGTCTATGCTGGGGTGTCTGATGTTCTGATAGAAATGTTGTGCAGCAGAATAAAATGGGGGCTATTCACAAAGATGACTTAATCTTGCGAGCAATTAACATGTGCAATTTACTTTACACTTTTTAGTAACTTTACTACTTTTGGCTATTCACTAAATCCAAATGTAAATCTCCTCAAAATTGTACACCTAACATCTTCATTGCCTGAAAAAAGGTGTGGTGCCAAATTTACAAGTGTAAGTTACTACTGACTAAAATAAACTGTGGTAAGTCCAAAACCATTCATGGTCAACCACTGGTACTGTAACACCCTCCCGTAGAAAATAATGGAAGTAGAGCCCTACAATAAAACCTATTTGAATTAAAATTGTTAAAAATATAAATAAGTAAAATTTAATGTTATGGAAAATGTCTAAAAATAATACATATTTACTACTGTATTATTAAGTAGCCTTTTTTAACCAAAAGATGAATCACAATTATTAATGTATTTTTTAATATAGGGGTGATTTTAAAAAATAAATAAACGTATGCAAAATAAATTTTATTTAACATATTAAAATTAATTAAAAAGGAAATCCAAAAGTAAATTAATAATGCTGTAGCATTTTATTATTCTGTTCTACTTTTCATCATCATCATCAACAACTTTATTGCGGTCAATAGACCATAAAAGTGCAAAATAAGCAACATTTAAATAAAAACATTCTCAGATACATAGACTTGAGACACCAGAGGCCCACAATTACAGCTGCAAATTATTACAATTACCCAGTAAATAGAAAAATGGGCAAAGTTGATTACAGCACATACATAAAAACCATATAATAAAAATATATAGAGCAATTTAATAAGAGGGGCTGATGAATTTCATTATCTACGTATTAAAAAGAAAGGCTCAATAAAAACCCCATTTAAAAAGTTAGATTTATGAAAGGAGACAAAGGGGAGGCAGCCCAGCTAAAAAAAAAAGTGGGAGGTTTTGTCAGCCACCGCCCTGAGGAGGTTTTTTTTAAAAAAAAAATCGACCTGCGCACACACCACATGGATAGTAAAAATCGAGACACAGCAAATACAATAGGGGTTAGGGTGTTATACTTCAGCAGCCTAAATACCTCTACACAGCGTCTAGCACCCACATTTCCGCAGAGCTGCATTCTACCTTTAAAAATGCATATAATAATTAAATTACACTAAAATATAACATAAAAGTTCTTTTAATACAATTTTCCAAGTTTAATAACATTTTCAAATGTTCCCTATATTTTAGCAAAGAGACATCTCTGCAGATTTTTTTATTACTATGCAATAATAATTATTAAAACCGAATTACAGAAATAATTATAAGTAATTTAATGGTATTCTATTACAATTTAATGTATTTAATTTTTACGTTAAGAAAAGGTTATTAAAATATTGTGTAGTAAAATCTACATACATATTTTGATTCCTTTCATAACATTAAATCAGATGTCTTTATATTTTTTACTATATTAATGAACTGAATGTAATATTTCTTATGGTGTTTAATTTAAAGTCACTATCGCCATTATTTTCTATGGGTAGGTGTTGCAGTACCAGTCGTTGGCCATGCATGGTGCTGGACTTCAGCTCTGAGATGGAGTAATTTGCTGCTGTTTTGGGTCCCTTTTTGGCTGTAGTAACTATAGAAGTGCATTGTGTGAATAGCATTGGTCTTAGTCTTTTGCGGGTGGATGCACATCCCTCCTTTATCCCCGCCTTACACCCGCTAAACCCCACTTATTTTGTAGTAAGAACGCCCCATTTTTCAGCCACTCCCCTTGGTTCCTCTCCCATTTACTAAGCTTAATTGTATGAGGAGTTCCTCATGGAAAAGATGGGAGAGGTGAAAAGTTGCACTTAAATGTTTGTAAATAGAATTTTCAGTACTTTAGTAGTGCTGTTTTAGTACTACTAAATGTACTACAAAATGCAGTTTGTGACTAGACTTGAATGAGATTCTCAAGTCTGCATGTCTACACCATTCAATGATGGCTGGAGCTCCATTTAAACAGGAGTGGTATGTAAGAATAGTATCTCTGATTTTAAAATACATTGAGTGTCTTCGACGCGAAGGGAGAATGGCATCAGCAGCGGTAGACAATGTTAAGGTTTTACATGTACATTTAAAGCTGAGAGGACCATCTGCCTGCTATGGCTATGTGTGTAGCAGGAGACCTGGGACATGGGCCTCAGTCTTTGTAGACATAGTAAACAAAGTTGGATATAGCAGACCCAGCAATAGCAATAAAAATCTATGTAAAATGCATTTTAAAGAATGGGACAGTTAATAACTGTTCCTCCTCCCTTTCATAGATGCATTATCATGTCTGCATACAAATCCCCCCGATAAACAGGACAGTCTTTTGGAGGGTTTGGGTGGTGCAACAGTGCACTGCCCTTCAGAAGCATTTCACACCCACAGCACATTTAAAAAACACAGAACTAGACTTTTTGCCACTTGGTCTCCCATAGGGAACATTACAAATAAATCCCATGAACTCAGAAACGTCAGCCGGTTGTGCCAACCCCAATTCCCCAGCAAATTCAGGTGATTTGTGGTTAAAGCATATAGGTTTTCCTGGCCTACTCTTTAGAGGTCGTCAAAATAGGACTGACCCTAGGTTGTTTGATGTAAAGTAAGTGATACAGGTCAGCACCCCAGGGGAAAACTCTATATAAGGTAGACCGCAGTTTAGAAAAGTACCCCTGTTTTTCAGCCTCACAAACAAATACAAATGTACCTCAGAGGCCAGGCAAACCACAGAGCCAATTAAATTATTTTTTTTAGGTAATATTTTTAAGTGATTTAGAGGGACGTCTTGAGGGTATTGGGAACAATTATCACCTTACTGACCTATGGACCTTTTGCTCAAAGTGACAGAAGGGGCACCGACGGTGTTTTTGACAGTTTTACACCGCCCCTCTTGCGAGTTGAGGGCAAATTGTACTTGTTAGATGAGTGACTGTGTCATGATTTACCACCAGCTACGCGTTGATAGTGAATCAGAGATTAGAGGGTACCAAAGCGATGCAAACTGCTGACTGACTGGTTAAGAATAGACTAATAAGTGAAATATGTTGTCAAGGCCAAAGCTGCGATTAAACAGCTTGCGCCTCTTGTATTGACGCGTTCATTAATGGGACAGATATATCAATGTTCTACTTTGTATATTTTCACCTGGTATTGGATATATATACTGAGTGGAAAGAACATGTCAAGTTGATGTTGAATTAATGATACCCTTGTAGAATCAGTGGATATAAAAGTTGTATCAGTGTACGGTCCAGGGCATTAAGTGGGATGAAAAAACTGGGGGGTCTCTCAAGGGGGCGTGGCCAATGTAATTAAGGGCGTGGCTTAAAAACAGTACGTTGAATCTGTGTTTAGCATAGTGTGCAGCTCGACTTGTATTTTGCTGTTTCTGTCATTGCATCCAGATATGATACAACAAGTTACATCATACCTACAAGTCAGGACTATTGGCTTTGTCAGTGGTTGTTAGTTGCATAAGCTAAATAAGCAGCAACTATGGCTTGTATAGAATATTGAAAAAGCTTCCACTTAAAGCCCTGGTGACACCAAGACATTGTTGCTGCTCCTGAGTTTCAAACAGAGAAGGGAAATCCAGAAAGAAAATTACTTCTTAAAAGGATTTCCCTTCCCCCTACAACGCTCACCTGGCATGACAACGTCATGTCGTAACTTCTCCACTTGTGAGTAGTGTGAGCAGGTGTAGTAATGTAGTCCAGACAGGTTGAGGAAGCATTCCACTAGAAAGGCATTGAGTGGGTAAAGGCAGACATAGAAATATGCAATAGATAGAATACAACAGCAGGGTACATCGATGTGCCTGCTGTCTCGAAACGGGTCTCTACCGGGCTCTGTTTTGTGCCCTGGCACTTTTTTCCGGACTGCAGTGACAGCAGACTGATGTCACAGCAGTCCGGAAAAAACATGGACCGTCTGTGCCAGTGCACAAAACAGAGCCCGATAGAGACCCGTTTCCAGGCCCCCTTAAAAAAAAACTGCCGGTGCTCAGACCCGGTGAGACCCGGCCCACTTAAAGCCCTGAGTGTACCGTTGTACTGGGAACCGCGTTTTGGAGGTAGTCACGTGTGCCTCTTTCGTCTGCCTAGCACGCACCTTGACTTTGTACAATTTTACTGTACAGTTAATTCCTCTCAAGAACACAGGCCAACACATTACCATTTGATGATGGTAACTTGATAAATTTAGTAAAATGTTTATATACAACCCAAAATAAAAAGATATATAAAAATATAACGTAGAACCCAACTCTTGCACTTTCAAGTGACGTCATTTGGTGTACAGGCATCTGTAAGACTGACATAATAGATTTACTTGGAATCATCCAGTTAACGTTTGTTGTAATGTCTGCATCTTGTAGAAAAAACATACAATACAGAACGTTGCAATTGGTCGACCTGATTGCTATGTCAAGAAATGTTATTTTTGCTGGGTATGAAGCAAGTATCAGCTAATATTACGCCCAATATTGTAGGTGCTTTCGTTTTTAATCTCTATTGCGTTTCTTCACACTAGTAATCCTGTAGCGCCCTCTGCTGCTACATTTCCAATTTTACAGCCAAGTCGCAGCTAAAACTGAAAATGAGTTTCGGTCGACCTGGTGTGCAATCTGGCAGTGTCCCACAGCCTGCAAACATCTAACATTTTAAAGCAGGGCAAGTGGAATATATATATATATATATATATATATATATATATTTCTTTTTAAATAGTCGGGAGAATGTAGTTTACCCACTGATATATATTGAGGCTGTCTGAATCGGGTCTGTTGGTGTATATGGTGAAAGACAAAACAATACATTTTTGGCAGTTTGTTAACATAGCGCAAACAAAAGCAGAGTTCTGAACTCTGTTCTTAATTGCGATATGTAAAACTACCAAAAATAACATGGTTGAGGCCTGCCACGTGCTCTAATTTCCACCTCCAAGAATTAAGGACAACTATCAGAGGTAATTCTTGGAGGGTCAGTTGTAGTATGTGTGACAGGCATCAACACTTTAATTTTGAAAGTTTAAAAAAACCTCTGAATAGTGTTTCAACATGCTGGAATCCGGAGGCGGGAGATGAGCCTTGGAATCTGTAGTCTCCTGACAGACTCGGGAGGGTTGGCATGGAGGTGAACTGGCCTGACAGCGCATACAGGCCAACATGTTAGGAAAGATGGTGGGAGATTTAAAAAACAATATCCGGAGAATGTGTTTCTCCCATTGACTTCTATTGAACGAGAGGAAATTTGAAGCAGGAGAGAGCCAAAATAATGCCGATTAGGGCTTCAAAATTCGGGGGTCTCCTGTGTGAATCGGGGTATTGGCATGTATGTGTCGGGTCGGTGCATGGGCCGGTTTTTGGGCCTGTTTTATAATTGATGTCCTTGATATTAAAACAAACATTCCCTGCAGCAAGCTCACATCCATGTCGTCTGACGTCTTCCATACCATTCAGAACACCGAACTAGCGTGACTTTACAGGTTTAAATCTGCTCCAATTTGCACACAAGGGCCACTTTTTTAGCTAGCTTATTCAATATGAAGGGGAGGGCTAGGGGCACTTTCATTTCTGTGTCAGGGCCTATTTGCTTTCACATTCCTACCCTGTGCATTTCTATTCGTTTCAAATCCTTGGGGTAGAACAGCGCTGGTTCCAAGCGATAGGACGATGGATGCTAAAAGCCTCCGCTTTCCGAAGTGCTGTATTTTACAAAACTACTAGAGAAACTCGCCGGCCCTCTGCGTCTCTCGAACAACCTTGAACATCCAACTGGAAAGGACCGGACACGAGAGCAGGGAAGAGATGAGGCCAGCTGGTAAAGCTGCCGACTTGGGTTGGTCGGCAATGACACTTGATTTAATATCGTGTGTTAATCTGGACAAACCAATTATTCTCCCTGTGAATGACTGTGTACATTTGTGTTGAACGTAATGTACGCGGGGCATTAAAATGTGTAATTTTCCAACCAGTGTACACAATTTTATTTCATCCCCTAACACCCTCCACACCCCATCAATGTGCATTCCTAAACAGCTATTGTGGTGTTGCGGTCTAGTCCGCGGCTCGCACGACGTGCGACGTCACCGGACTTCCGGTGGCGGCCATCTTGGATTCGGCACTAGCGCGCCGATTCAAAAGGGGATCGGAGCTCCGTACCGGCGCTCCTGCTGATGTTTGTATTTTGTAATAAATACCCCTCAACTCCACCACCACGACTCCTATATTCTGTGGGGGGGCACCACCTGGTGTAAGGGGCACAACATTACAATGGCGACGAGGAGGTGAAACGGCCCTGCGCTGCCTCCGGGGTGAGTGCCACGTGGTGAGCACGCTGTCTACACCCACGGTCACCACCCCAAACCGGCAGGAGCGCGGCAGTGTCACGGAGAGCGGCAGAGGGCGCGCATCAGGACAGAAGGGTCCCATCCGAGCCTGGTTCAGGACAGCAGCAGCCCGGCGGTAAAGGACAGCGCCAGGGAGAGGCACGTGGCCAGGCAACTCCACGCACCGTGGCGGGGGTCACAGGAAGACACGCGGGAAGCGGAAAATCCGACCGAGACGACGACCCAGGCGAAGGGAGCTCCGACGGCACCGTTGCGTCGAAGTTCGAGCCCAAGGACGCGGCGGACGGAGGCGGGGAGTAAGATGAGTGCCACATCGACCGGGTTGCCGAACCCAGTACCCTTCCTAACGAAGGCGGGGGTTCCGGAGATTCCGTGGGAGGACTGGAAGCGGTATTTCTTGAATTACCTGTTCGCTTTAGAGGAGGAAGGCGGCGCAGTGTTCTCGAGCACGCGCAGGAAGAGGATACTCTTACACCATTTGGGCCCAGCAGGTCAGAGAGTGTACGACGATCTGGTGAAGGTAGTGCGGCCCACGGACGACGACGATGTGTTTCAGCACGCGATCGACGATATGGATGCCCACTACCGCCCGACCGTGTGTGTAGCTGTCGACAGGTACAACTTCTACCACAGAGCGCAACATAAAGGGGAAACGATCGACCAGTATGTGGCAGCGTTACAGAAGCTGGCCCTAACGTGCAAATTTGGGACCTTCCAGGAAGAGTTGATCAGGGACCAAATAGTAATGCATGCGGCGAACACGTCCATCCAAGACAAGCTGTGGGCCAATGGCGACGAACCCCTCAAGACAGTGGTGGCCATGGTAAAGAAAGCCGAATTGTCCAAGAGGTGTGCAGAGGTGGCGAAGAAAGACCGTCTCCCAGAACAAGCGGTGTGCAGGATAGAGGAACGGAAGAACCGCGAGGGCCAAGCGGCGGCGGAACAACACAGCACGCGACCATACAGGAAGTCCACGACCAAGGGTGCGAAACAGCAAGTACAGGGACAAGGGAGCACCAACACGTGCTACAGATGCGGCAGCAACAGACACGCCGCCAACGACAAAGGGTGCCCAGCGTTCCGGGCCAAATGCACGTACTGTGGCCTGATGGGCCATTACGAAAGGGTATGCCGAAGGAAAGCGCCGAGGCAGCAAGTGAAGTACGTAACACAGGAGACGGGCAAGGAGGAAGAAGCGGAAAGCCAGGAGGACGAAGAAGAGATCCTGATGATAGAGGATCAGATATTGGGGATTGACGGGGCGGTCGACAAGAAACCCAGATGCGACATGAACATCGGAGGAGTGAGAGTCACAATGGTCGCAGACTCGGGTTCCCCCTACACGATCATAAGAAGGAAGATATGGGAGGAGGACTTCGAACCGGTTACAACACACCAACTGCGTCCCACAGACATCCATCCCGTGACATTCACCGGGGAACCCATACCGATGGTCGGGTATTGCCCTCTAACCTTCGAGTTCAAGGGTAGAACGTGCGAAGGGAAACTATACGTGGCAGAAAAAGGGCCATCAGTATTAGGATGGAGGGACCAAGGGAAGCTTGGGATAAAATTGAACCCGGGAGGTCGTGTTCAAGTGCTCATGATGGAGGACGACACTGGAGTGGGAGCAAGGCAGTGGAAGGAGGAGTTTCCCGAAGTCTTCAGAGATGATATAGGGAAGTTAACCAAATTCACGCACCGAATAAACCTGAAGGAAGGAGCCCGACCGGTGTCACACAAAGTGCGGAACATTCCGTTCCGCACCAGAGAGGCAGTACAAGAGGAACTGCGGAGGTTGGAGGACAACGGGATCATTGAAGCCATCGACAATGCGGAATGGTTGGCCCCCTTAGTAGTGGCACAGAAGCCGAACGGGAAGGTGAGGTTGTGTGTGGACCTCAGGGAGCTCAACAAAAACATCGTTGTGGACAAGTTCCCTCTTCCCCGCATCAACGAGATGCTGGCCAAGACCAAGGGCGCCAAGTGGTTCTCCACGGTAGACTTAACGTCCGCATACCACCAGATCGCACTCCACAAATCATGCAACCATCTCACATCGTTCATAACGCCGTTTGGGTGCTACAAATTCTTACGGATGCCGTTCGGGCTGGCCTCTGCTGCAGCAGTGTTCCAAAAATTGATGTACCGCCTGTTCAACAAGATGGAGGGAATCCAGTACTTCCAGGACGACATCTTAGTGACGGGAGCCTCCAGGGAAGAACATGACCGGAAGCTGGCGGACGTACTGGCAGTACTCAAGCATAATGGTCTCACAGCCCAGTGGGACAAGTGCAGGTTCGGAATGGAGAGTGTCACGTACCTGGGCCATGAAATCGGACAGGACGGCATAAAACCCAAGGCGTCAAACGTGGCGGCTATCAGGAACGCACCCACACCATCAAACAAGGAGGAGGTACGGACGTTCTTAGGGATGGCTGAATTCTACAGCAAGTTCGTATCCCACTTCGCGTCAAAGACACACCACCTGAGGTCGATCTTGAAGGACAAGACGGCGTTTGCATGGAAGGAAGAACAACAGCAGGAATTTGAGAGGATGAAAGAGGAAATATGCGGTGCGGTGCCCATTCAAGGATTCTACCCAACCGCTCCCACAATCCTGACCACAGACGCGAGCGACCAAGGCCTAGGCGCAGTACTAACTCAACAGTCAGCACAAGGAGCGGCAGCCACGATCAGCTTCGCATCCCGCACGTTGGCTGACAATGAACGCAAATTCAGCGTGATTGAAAAAGAGATGCTGGCCGTGGTGTGGGCGGTGGAGAGGTTCCGACAGTTCCTGTGGGGAGGCAGATTCCTGTTGCGAACAGATCACAAACCGCTGGTAAAAGTCCTCACGTCCAACGGCCATGAGCACGCAACACCGAGGATCGCAAAAATGACGCTACGACTCCTCGACTACGTGTACGACATGGAGTACATACCAGGCACCAGGAACAGAGTAGCAGACTACCTAAGCAGGGCAGCAGCGAAGGAATCTGCAGAGACACAAGACACAGAAAAGTGGGCAGAGTATGCGGTGGCATTCATGGGCGATCACGAGAAAGCCATCAGCAGGCAAGAGTGGGAAGAAGAGTATGAGGCTGACGAGAAGGTGAAGGCCGTCAAAACGTATGTGACGCAAGGGTGGCCGGAGAAGAGGCTACTCGGAGAAGAACTCAAGCAGTACTGGGAAATCAGAGAAGAACTGTCGTTGGGAGACGACCCAGGTTTCCTGTTCCGGGGCAACAAGGTAGTTCCTCCGATGGCGTTGAGACCTAGAGTGGTGGCCTTGGCCCACGAAGGGCATTTGGGAATCGTGAAAACGAAGGGCAGAGTGAAGGAGGACTACTGGTGGCCAGGGTTGGACCTCGCGGTGCAACGACACGTCAGGGCGTGCGAACAGTGCAGCAATGCAGACAAGACACAAAGGATGCTGCGTCCACCACTGGGACGTTTTGAGTGTCCGGAAAATCCGTGGGAAGAAATCTCAATAGACGTCCTAGGCCCCATACAGGACGCCAGTGGCAACCAGAAGTACCTCACCGTAGTTGTGGACAGGTACTCGAAGTGGCCAGAAATCCATGTAGACGAGAACGCGGAGACAGACACCATCTTAGGATTCCTTACGGACATATTCATCAGGGAAGGAATCCCCAAGGGAATCCTAAGCGACAACGGCCCGCAGTTCACGTCGACCAAATGGGAGGCCTTCATGGACAGAAATGGGATAACGGTCAGACGCACCCCCGTCTATCACCCCGCGGGGAATGGAGCAGTGGAGAGATTCAATAGAGTAATCATGGGGTCGGTGCAAGCGGCAATCGGACAAGGGGCAAGCTGGGAGAAGGAACTTAAGCGTTTGCTATGGGCTTACAGGATAACTCCCTCTTCCACAGGCTACAGCCCGTTCCGAATACTGAGAGGAAGAGAACCGTTCACCCGAGACAACGTGGCATGGAAGAGGCTCACCGTGCAGAGCCATTGGTCACCGGCGGTGGTGCGCAAGAACTTGGAGAAGGCGCAAGCCGTGTACACTAACTACTATGACCAAAGGCACAACACTAAGGAAGTCGCACTGGAAAAAGGAGAGTGGGTTAGGGTGAAGCTCCCAACACCCGGGAGAAAGGGGGACAGCAAATTCACGCCCCCATTCCAAGTTGTGGAACCCTACTCCACATCGGCCTTACTGAGCGACGGGAAGATATGGGCCCAAGATCGTATGGCAAGATGTACCAGGGCCGAGGAGACAGAGCACAGAACGGAACTGAACAACATGGACAAAACCAGGTCCACACCGGCGACAAAGGGAGATAGGAGAAGACTGGAAGAAGAAGCGGGAGGCTCTCCTCAAGAGGCCTGGAGTCCAAGAGGAGGGGGAGTTGAGACACCAGGACTTAGAGACCAAGAGACAGCGATAGAGACAGAGTTGGGTGGTCCTGAACTCGATGAAGCGAGTGGAGCAGCATCCCCGAGTGGGGGGGCACCACTCCAACCGCGAGCACAGGAGGTAGGAGAACACGCTGCGGGAGGAGAATAATGCTGCCACGAAGATTCGAAGAGTTCAGCCTGGACCACAAGTAAGACTGTGCACGTGCGTAGGGGAACATGGAACGTTGTGTTTATAAAGGAGGGAGATGTGGTGTTGCGGTCTAGTCCGCGGCTCGCACGACGTGCGACGTCACCGGACTTCCGGCGGCGGCCATCTTGGATTCGGCACTAGCGCGCCGATTCAAAAGGGGATCGGAGCTCCGTACCGGCGCTCCTGCTGATGTTTGTATTTTGTAATAAATACCCCTCAACTCCACCACCACGACTCCTATATTCTGTGGGGGGGCAGCACCTGGTGTAAGGGGCACAACATTACAGCTATGTTTGTGCTATAGGAATACAAATAGATACCCACCTCCCCAGCCCCCCGGCCAACGCAGACAGCCGCTTTCACAATCAGTGGAAACATCATCGACCAAACTTTTAAATCCCTCGCTCATGCACGTGATCATTTCTGTTGATTACTACACTGCCTGGAGTTCATCAGAACATATCAACTTTGTTAACAGTAGGTGAAAATCCTATTTACATGAACATGTACTGCAGTCCATGTTAAAAAAAAAAGTATTCAATTTTATTTAATGCTACTAGCAAACATTGGAACGACTCTTATTATCCTTTCATGGAAAACATAATTAGTCCTTAATGTATACAGGATTGCTTAAACCATCCTTGTGCACATTGTCGGCGATTTGACATGGAAGGTTCAGTACTGGGCCGCCTTGATTTTTTTTTAATCTCATCATATGGACACTGCAATAATCCAGGGAATCCAAGGGTCAGTGCATTCCAAATTTTCTGTAGACTATGCACTTCGAAACACGTAAACTCATCCTCACATGGACTTTCCTGGACTTATGTACTGGAAAAACTGGAGAACAGGAATCCATTAGACGGCTCCTAGGGCTAGATGGAGCGGTCAGTGATGAAGCCGACCATGCCTGGTGGGTGAGGGTTCATTGTCCAATAAAATGAGTTTTAGGGTAATTCATTTCCAGATAAAGGTTCTTTTGGATGTTTACTGAGAAGACCTGAGTGTCTGTTCCATCAGTATGGGGAGCCACCAGTATTTTCTTTGGTCCTGGATCCCAATATCTTGGTGTGGAAAGATGTGGTATGGCAATCGCTTGTTATCTAATAAATATTAACCTTTGGATCATTTTGCAGTAGTTTTCAGCCCATTTTCAGTGGGATTAGGATATTAAGGCAAATTCCTTGTTGTCGTTCCTTTGACACCACTCATCATTGAGTTATAACAATGGGGCAACCCAAAAGCCACTGGGCCTCGGTAGATAGTGGTACAATAAGATTATGTCCCAGTGGAGATCAAATGAATCAGATAAATCAATAGAACGCATTTGTCAATAGTATCCACTCAGTCAGACACCACCATATATTCTTTCCATACAATGCATATGCTTTAATTGCATCATAATTTCTGAATTAATCCATTAATGAAGTACAAAACAAATCCTCAATGGATATATACTTTAAAGAACAGGTGCACAGAGGAGTGAGGTGATGGGTGTAAGGGAAGGATTGTGGAAAAGGACAGTGGTGTGTGCATATATACATCAATACGATAATTGCAAACTATCCTGACAGTGTTATTGTCCAATCACTGAATGTAAAATCATAACACAGTTACAGCTAAACATTCTCTGTCATATATGCTTCACAAATAAAATGGAAGCGTCGACGTTTCGACCCCTAAACGGAACAGCCAATTTCACGCATTGAGAGTGGGGATCTTCATCAAGACAAACGTGGGGGTGGGGGGGTGGCACCTACGGACAATAGCATAAGGTTATTCCGGTGGTGTGTACAAGTAAACAGAGATGTACACGTAAATTATCATGGGGATTTACCAGTAGAAACCGCTCTAGTGCTTCAGGCTGTATTTAGGAAAGGCTGGGCTCGTGGGCTCCCATGAAGAAAAGAGGAGAGGGGACACCAGGACCTCTGTTCCTATGGATACTGAGGGGTAATATTTACAGATATTAAATGTAAAAAAAAGTTCAAAAGACAAACTTACTCAGACTTCTTCGTGATGATAGCGGTATTCAGAAAGGAAAAATGGGGTCCAGGTTGCTGAGTAACCTGTGGCTGAAAAAGATGATAACCTATGTCAAAGGATAGCTCTCCAGCGGACGTTTGGGTGCAAATAGCTAAATGGGTGGGACCCATTCTATGATAGAGCATAACAAATATCATTAAAAAAAATGATATAAATAGTGGTTCTTTGTATCCACTGATAAGCGACAGAACTGTTTGGTGTATATGAAGGGACACCTGGCTATGTGCGAATCCATCAAAAACGCTGTATCCCAAGTTTCCCAAACATGCTGTGTTGTGTGTCCTAAACACGGTAGAAGAATACTCAAGAGTGCTGCATAAGCAGAAACGCACAAAATAGTCACGAATTATCATCAGGGTTATGCATTGTTAAGCCCAGAGATGCTAAAAAAGTTGTTCAATAGCGCTGTTTAAAAGCTTCCCCATTATGTCATGTTTTAGTCCCAGACATGCTAAAAAAGTTTCTCAATAATATTTAAAAGCTTCCACAATGTGCTGTACTGAATGTCCCAAACACGGTACTCAATAGCGCTGTATAAAGCGCACCCAATACGATGTAATAAGTATCCCAAAAACGATAAAAAAACGCTCATTAGTGCTGTATTAATGGACCCACCCTGCCTAGTCATAGATGTTATTACTGGTAGAGGTTTAACAGTGTATGTCCCAGAAACGGTAGAGAAGTGCTTCTCTATTTCAGTATGCTTTGTTATCCGTCCTAACTACGATAAAAATGAACCAAATGGGCTTTATAAAGCGCACCCAATACAATATGAGTTCACGCAAGGTAGCGCGCTTCTCAATGATTAAGACATCCCTTAAAATACCAGCCGGACTGGGCGGCATATCATCAAGGACCGGCAATAATTAGCGCTTGGATAATTAACGCCGGCTAACGTGGATTATTATCGCTGAGTTAGCGTGCTATTAGCAATGCTTATCTCAAAAGCGATAAAAATCCTAGCGCCAACTGCCAAACGTGAGATTATTGCTGGAAACTCAGCGATAATCTCACAAACTTTGGCGTTAGCTTGATGATAGGGCAAGGCAAACTTAGCCATGATATCCACCTTCCATAGGATAGCATGACTAAGTCAGTCCTGAAGCAGGTGTAAGGAAAGTAGCGATAACAGGGGTTATCGCTACTTTTCTTGCCGCTATGCTTCACAGCGTGGGGCTTGATGATAGGAGAAATGTCGCTTAGCGACATTTCTCCAGTCATATCAGGGCAGGAACGCCCACTTTGCATCTCATTAGAGATGCAAAGCTGGGCGTTCCGAATTCAGGCGCTAATGCAAGGTCTCACGCGATAGCGTGACCTTGCTGATTAGGCGATAAAATTATCGCCGCTTTCCGCCTGAAAACGGACGTAAAAGCGGGGATAATTTTTTATCGCCTCGTTGCTGATATGTTCCTGGATTTCTGTCTGCTTAGAAGTAACGGCTGTGAGTTATTATGATGTACCTTTAGGCTGCTGGCGATCCACGGTGTTCAGCTAACACCGAGAGCTTGTCAACTTGGGAATTTATATGCAATTTAGAAACGTGCACGTTTTGCACGTTTGGGCCATGACTCTGTGTTTTACGACCCAAATGCTCGGGGGCACATTACGTTCACGGAAGAAAGGGAAGAAGTCCTTAACAAAAGGGAAAGAAACTGCCTGTCCGGTCCAGCGTAGGGTGACCAACCGTCCGTAAATTTCACGGACTGTCCGTTATTTGGGCCTCTTGTCCGTTGTCCGTCAGGAAATCTTTCACGGACGCCTTTTGTCCGTAATTCTGGGCATTGGAGCAAGCTGACCCCCCTGCAAGCAGCCTGAGAGTTCTCTAACTCTCACTGCAGGGGGCCAGCTCGCACTGCTGTGAACTGAAAGGCCTGCAGCAGCCCCTCATGGCACAGATTGCTATCGGCCATTATCATTCTGATTGTCAAACACAGAGTGAAGATGGGCCCCTCTGTACAGATACGGCATTTGCTGGGCCTCCTCCTGCCAGAGGTCTTCATACTGTGGGGTTGCAAATGCCTTAGCAAAAAAGTGTAAATGAAGATGGCCTGGAAGCGTGGCCTTCTTTATTGGCGCAATTCCAGGCGGTTTTCATTTACAGACTTGAAGTGTAAAATATACAAATGGTGCTATGGGGGCTGGGGTCATTGAGAGTGGTGGCAGGGTCAAAGAGGTGGCTGAGAAGAACAAACTATTCTGTAAGGACTTTATTTCATAAGCAGTTACAAAGGCAAAAAAGTAACCCACACACAATGAAATACAAAATTAATTCAGGTTTAAACATTGTGTTATTCTGGCAAATCCCTTAATCTCCGGTGCCTACAAACTAATGTGACCTTGTGAAATGTAATAGGTGCTGATGGCATTCTGCTTCTGTTCAGAAACTAGTGATAAATGAAGGCGTCCAAAGGTATTAATGTAAGACGTCTGATACTTATCAGAAGATACTTGTACTATGTCACACCAGTAGGTACACTGAAAAAACCTGGAAGGGTCCAGAAATATACAAATGAAAAAAATCCAAATTGGTATAACATACATTATATTTGTGAACAGTATGGCAAATTCAACAAATGTATATACCAGGGTCAGTTCACCCAAACTGATTTAAGTGTTCCTGAGCGTCTGCATGATGCTGGTGTCTCATCTCTCGCACAAGGGACAGGCTTCCTCTCCGTTCATAACAAGTTGTGCAGCCTGCAATAGAATTACTCAAAACATAGCTTTGATAGAACTGGCTCTGCTCTAATACCACTGAGGTAGTTGAGCCTGTGGATGAGTGTTCTCAAGTAAATTTAAGAAACTTAGAATCTGAGGTTAGTTTTTCATTATTCGCCATAGTCCTTTCCCGATGCTGCAAAAGTGCTCCATTTTTCAAAGTCTTTTGCCTTCATTTTATTAGGGACTTTTGCCGAAGTGTACACCACACCCAGAGCGAGGAAGGTGTCTTATTTTTTTTTTTAGACTAGGTGGGATGCCTGCTCTTCTGCCACTGTAAAATGCCGACTCAGCAAATATAGGAGTCAATAACAAAGGTTTTCCAAACATTTGCCCATTTTCACATGTTATAAGCATATATGATTTTAATTTATGATTTGCGACGGTGAGAGGTATGCGTGTTTGTGTTATTTTAGCAACTTGTGATGTCATTGGATTTATGTGAGTTCCTACTCTGTGCATATGATGTGGCATGTGTGCGTGATGGTCTGTGTGTGCATGTGAGGGTGCATCTTTATGTGATTATGTATGATGTAGGGTGACTGACCATCCATAAATTTCACGGTCCGTCCGTAATTTGGACCTCACGTCCGTTGTCCGTGAGGATCCCTTTTACGGACGCCTTATGTCCGTAATTTTGGGCATTGCAGGGAACAGCACTGTTCCCTGCATGAAGCCACAACTCCCTGATGGGGCCGCCTTACACTCCTCCTCGGAGCACAAGAGCAGCCCCACCTGCCCATTGTCATTTTGTATGCTGGCTGATTGCCACATACAGAATGACAATGGTCCAGTCTAGGCTGGTAAAGCATGTGGTGGGCCTCCCCCAGACTCGGTCTAGGGCAGGGCATTCTGTCAGACAGAAGAAATGTGCAAAAACGCCAATGTTGCTACATGAGAATCCAGCTCAACAAAAGGTGCTGGTGAAAGAAGTTAAAAAGAAGGGGCTAGAGTTCTTTCACAGTCTCGTCATTTTAGAACTGATGCATTTTCAATATTATATTCAAGGAAGCCATGATTGCTACTTTTATTTTTTTATGCAACTAACAACCATTGACAACGCCAATAGTTCTGGCTTGTTGCAGGTGTAACATTACTTGTTGTTATATATCTGGATACAATGACAGAAGAGGCAAAATACCAGTCAGGCATCACACTATACTAAGCACAGATTTTTAGCTTACGTGTTTTAAGCCACGCCCTTAATTACATCAAACACCCCCTTTGGTTAGACCCCCCGGTATTTTCATCCCACTTAAAGCCCTGGAAACAACACCATGTCAAAGTCACCTCAGCGCCTGGCACTGTGCATCATGCATGACCCATGAATTTCATGTTTTAAGATTTCCTATGTGACGGGGCATAGGGAACCCTACCCCCACCCATTGCCTTAGGAACTACAGCAAGGGTGAAATTCTTGATGGGCCTCTTCTGCCTGCAATTCTGCAGACAAAAGCTCAGCTCATTATTAATATGAAAAGGTGGGCGAGTGAGTAAATGAAGGGATGGGTGGATGGCTGGATAGATTAGTGAAAGGGTGAATGGATAGATAATGAGAGAAAGGATGTATGGATGAGTGAGTTGAAGGATGGATGAGAGAAACAGTAAAAAGATGTATGTATGGGTGGAAGGGTAGATCGATGGGTAAAAGAGTGGATGGAAGAGTGAAAGGATGGATGGATGAGTGAACGGGTGGGTGATGGGTGAGTTAATGGGTGGATGGATGAGTGAAATGATGGATGGATTGATAAATTGATAAGTAAAAGGGTGAATGGCAGGACAGATGAGTGAGTGGGTGGATGTAAGGATGGATGAGGGAGTGAAAGGGAGGGTAGATGGACAAATAGATGGATAGATGAGTGAAAGGGTGGATGGATGACTGAAAGGGTCAATGGAAGGATTCATGAGTGGATGAGTAGATGGATGGGTAGAAGGAAGGATGGCTAAGTGAAAGGGTCGATGGAGAGAGAAAGGGAGGATGGATTGATGACTGAAAGGGTGAATGGGTGGAAGGATGAGTGACTGGGTGGATGGATGAGTGAGTGAAAGGATGGCTGGATGGGTGAAAAGATAAAAGGCTGGATGGACGAGTGAATGGATGGGTGGAAGAGTGGATGGATGAGTGTACTGATGAATAGGGTGAAAGGATGGATGGATGGATAATGGATGGATGAGTGAAAGGGTGGATGGAGGGATGAATGAGTGAAATGATGGATAGAAGGATACATGATGGCTAGGTTTGCAAATGATTAGATATGTTTGGATATGGATGGGCTTAATTATATTCTATTGCGCGACCTCCTCTGATGTGTCTGTAAAACGTACCTTTTGTCCCAAAGTTTTGTCCTGAATTTTTACCTCCTGTCCTGAAATTTTGTCCTGAATTTTGACCCTTTGTCCTGAATTTTTACACTCACCGTCCTGAATTTGCACCCATGTCAGTTGGTCACCCTAGTCCAGCGCTTAAGAAAGGGGGGATTACTACGTGGATCTGGAAACAGTTAACATATTCAGATAAACTCCTGTCTGCCTATATCAACATATGCAGATAAAAAAAAGAAGAATCTCTTTTGATGTAAAAAGAGACTTTTGCTTGCATATTGCACATTAGAAGGGAGCACAATGTAAATTCGAGTTCCTGTCTGTAAAAAAACAGCGCACAAACTAGGGGGCTTACTCTGCGGTGCTGCTAACAGTTAATATGAGAGACGTAGCTCCTTGCGCAGGTCAAGTGACTTCACACTCAACATTGGCCTGTTGGAATGATCCTACGGAAAACAAGCATTGGCAAAGCCAATGGGTCTGGCCTTCGCAAATGTGCAATATTTATTTATTCATGTGCACACATATGCAAGAACATCAACAATATAAAAAATAAAGGAGTGGCCCTGGCACACGCGCCTTCGTAGTGAAATGCTCTCCTTTTCAGACAGCTGTTAGCATATGTTCAAGAAAATGTTTTTTGCTCACAGTGCTTTCAAACCAATAGAAGTAGTGGGTTAGCTCTTTTGCCCCATGCTGCATGCTTTGATGGACAGAAGCACAACGACTGGAGCAAACCAATGGATGAAGAGTGCTGATCAAAAGCCCCTGCACACATGCAGGTATTTTTATTATGATTTTGGGAAAATATGAGATGGTGAGGCAAAGCTTTCTCCAGGGTAGACCCAACATGTAGCTGTGGCTTTAAAAAAACAGTCACATACGAAAAAAGTTTCTATTTAAAAAAAAAAAACAGGATCCTCAGCTGATTGTTATTCAAATACTTCCAGACTCTCGAAACACAATTTAAGTAAATGATGATTACAAAGGCATTTTAGAGAAGATGGAGAAATCAGCTCTTTTCTTGTCGGACAATACCTTGGATGGGTTCAAGTTAGTGGCCTCGCCTGATGGATCATTAGGACATGAAAACCTAATTTATGGCTTCGTAATTGGAAATCTGACAGCCTATCTGTCACTCTCCCGGGGGCCTGTTAGCCTCCGAGTGGCAACTTATAAATGGTGGTGAATGTCAGCTCTGGGGCCAGCTTGTTCTATGCGCCCTTCTTTAGTGGCATCAGCGACGGCCATCTAACAATATTTGAGTATCGCATTGAAAGCAAGTGGACATAATGCCCATATTATTCCTTGGTAATGCTGTGTACTTAAGTCCTTTATTTCAACATTAAAGACATTGCCACGTCCTGCAGGGTTATATTCACAGAAGATTGATGGTGACCCAGTCTTTTGAAAGTTTTGATCGCCTGTCTGTGAGTTGTCACTGAGAAAAAAAAAAAAACTACCTTTTTCAGCAGGAAGAATTTAAGAAGATCCTTACTGTTTCTTTATTTATTTATTTCACATAAAAGGCAGACATCTTGCCTTTGAACCACCATTCTTGTAAAATTCTCAATTGAGTACAGTTTCTGATCTAATGTGTCTTTGGTAAGCACATACATGAAGTTGGGATGTATGCTATGCACAGAGCAGTATGGTAAATAGCAAAGAAAGTGATCTAAACCAATGGCGTTAATCTGGGTAAATAAGTCATGATTTTCAAACAATGGTAAACATAGTCACATCAATTTGATGGCTTGACAAATTAATGTGTTTTGGATTTTCATATTTATAGTGGCAGCATATTACAAAAGGCATGAGCTCAGTAAGTGTTGCCAATATCGCACAGATCCATGTATTCACTATTTGTATAACGTGCGTAGGCAGCGCCTTACAACTCATGGCAGCCAACATGTTTCGCCCTATACGTCTATCAGCCTCTGGGGTCCTCAAGGCTTAAGTACCAACAGAAAATATTAAATTAAGTTTGCATTCTCTGTGAAGGTTCATAGAGTGCTGTACATGGGTTGCTCAAAACAATGTCATGTCAGGAGAGGAGCCTTTTAAAAGGCAGGATTAGGCCAACGCCCTTGTGGTCTGCATCTGATAGAGATGTCTAGCTACAGATTCCTTACCTTAGAATTATCCCCAGGTGCCAGACTGGTTCCTGAAACATTCTGCAGCAGTACCGCTGAGCATTGGTAGAGGGCTAGAGTGACTTCATAATGATGTCATCCACCGGATGTGATGTCCGCAGAGTCTATATAAGCCCTCCCCGATGCGCTGACATCAGTTTCTTCCTTTCTGCTCTTCCACACGGATCCAGAGAGCGGTAACTCTAGCCATTTTTGGCCTATCTCAAAGTTGTCGACCAAACAGTGTGCTTTTTCTGGATAATGTTGGGGTCCTGTGGACTAGGATGTCGACCCTGCGCCCTCATTCTATTTGCAAGTGGTATCTAGGCATGAACCCTGACTCTGAACGGTGCAGTTTATGTCTTCAGCATCGGTCGTCAGCATTGCATGAGCACCGCATGACATTGTTAAAGCGTGGTGGCCAAAGGTCCTTCGTCGGTCGCGGTCCTCTTTCCCACTGAGGACAGTTTAAGGACAAGCTCCCCAAGTTCTTTGTCCTTGCTGTCGGCTGATAAGTCATGCAGTAGGCTGTCCGCACTTTGGCCTTCCTGGACGTTACCATATATATGCGATGTCCCTAACACGCTTCCCTTCCCTCCAATTTTGGGGTTTGCGTGAGAATTTGTCCTATGCCTTCCGATGTTTCCTGGCACCAAGACAACTCTGGCTCAGATGAGGGAACGCTATCTCTCCTGTCATGCCATTTTTTGTTCTCCACCTCCCTCTGGTGTGTGTCTCAGTCCCAAGGAGGTTGGTGAAGCGTTGATTGACTTCAAACTGGCGGGACCTCTCTCTGAATCCATGATTGAACCTTTATCGACTCTGTTCACAGCTCTTTGGGGTTCCCACCTCTGATGCCAGTGTTGGATCCGCCAGCGCCGCCATTGGCGTTAGCAGCGCCAATTGCCTCTACTTTGTGTCTCCTCCCCGACGTTGAGGTTTCGCCTCTTCAAAGCCGGTCGACATTTGGAGCGGCATCGGTGGCGCAGTTTAATGAAGGCCACCTTCCTCCGCTTTCAGAGGAGCCCCCTGCTTTTTTCCACATGGGACACAGGTATTTTGGTGATGTCATTGATTCTTCCCCCTCGTTGGGCTTATTTTCTCCTCCTAGCCTGGCTTTGGGGCCTAGCTCAGCTATTGATGAGCTTTTGCGGAGAGTTGCGGTGGCTCTGGGGCAGCAGCTTCCCTCTGTGGAGGTGGCTATTGATTCCCTACTTGGGGTGCTTCATCGGGGCCATATAAGGACTGAACCTGTGTTCCCCTTCAGTGAAGCCCTCCTTGACAATCTATTGGGCACTTGGGCTAAACCCATTACAGGAGCTTCCGTGGACCAGTCTATAGATCATATGCACCATTCTGCCACTGGAGACCCGATCCACTTTTTCTGAGAGCCTACTCTGTGGATCTTTGTGGTTCAGGCTGCTACATCCTCCCCAGGGGCGTAACACAGGCCCACGCATTCCCCGCAGTGCGGGGGTCACCAAGCTCCAGGTGGCCCCCTCACCACTGCACTTCGGCTGGGGAGCTCCTGATAGAGTCCGGAGGGGGCCCCTCCATGTACCTTGCAAGGGGGCCCCCTCAATTATCGTTACGCCACTGATCCACCCCCCGGCATTGGCACTGTGCCCGACGTTCCTCCAGACAGGGAGTCTAAAGTATCGATGCTCTTGGGCGATATCTCTTTTCTGCCACCATCTCTGCTCTGCAGTCCCTCAATATCACTTGTGTTTTGGCCAGTGATTCTCACGTATTGTGGGATTTTGTCACGCCCCTTCTATCCTCCATCCCTGATGACACTCTGGATGCTCTTAATACGGATGGCCATCAGGTGGTTAAATTGCAGATTCATTGTGGCATGGATACAACAGAACCATGGACCTTTCAGTAGCTGTTTGCTTGCATGCCTGGCTACACACCTCTGGATTCTCTGAGGTTGTTCAGTCTACCTTGGTAGACATACTTTTCAATATCTGTTTGGCTCTCAAGTTGACTTCTCTTTACGCCGTTTTTGGGTACAATTGAAGTGGAGCGAAATCTGAATCCCTGCTTGCTATACCATCCTCTTCTTCCCCCTGTACTCAGGCTGGCCAGGGATGGGCTCCTTTATTTCTTTTCTGCCTGTGCCATTACAGGGCGGTGCCCATTGACTTTTTCATTTCACTCGTTGCCTCCAAGTGGCATCCGGTGAGGTGCTCCTGCCCTGGCAGGTATTTTCCTTTTTTGCTCTCTTATCCTGTCAATGACAGGTTGTGGTCCCTGGGGGTTTTTGGGAAGCATCTGATCTCGTGGCCCTGTTGGGTGTCTACGCCAGTGGCTGCATGGTGTTCTTTTGCTTTATTTTACAAGTTTTAATTGGGGTATTTTCATGATGTTCTGCAGATGCACTGTTGCCTTACTCCCTGTCCTAAAGGGTACTTTGTCTTTATGCCTTACAGCTATTCCTCCATCTGTCCCTGATACGATGGTACCCCTTATAGGGCACCCCACGTGCCGTGCTTTAGTGCAACGGTGCAAGTCGGACGATGGTGCACGGGGTCTTATTGCTCTTGCCCTTCCTTGCTGTTGAGTGTTTATCCACACTGGCCAGGGCTTTCTTCCTTCCTCTCTATCTGGCTCTTGTCTTTACTAGCAGACACAAGGGAAGGGGCATAGTTCTTGTCTTCAGTTGCATTCTCTGGCCCTTACCTGGTTGGTGTTACTTCTTTGATCTCTTCAGATGCTAGCCCTTCTTGTGCTGACTCTTGCTATGCACAGGTAAAACAGGCTTCTGACCCTTTTCTTCTTCCATAGTCACTTTGTGAACATGCTGTGTCCATACCTTGGCATGGGTGGCCTACTCTACCGATCCTTTCTCTTCTATGCCTCTGCATGACCTGCTTTAATCTGCTTCTGCCCTGCACAAAGCTGCTGTTACTTTTTGCTTTGGTTGATGTTGTGTTCTTGGAGACATTTCCATCACGCCTCCGATGCCAACACTAATGTTGGTATTGGCCTGGCTGTTCTTCAGATGTGCCTTCTGCCCCTTTTGGGGTTTATAGCCATATTTTCATCTTTTCTTAAACATGGATTCCATACCCTCCCAATCTGGGTTGGTTTATAAGGAGATTGGTGATTGCAGGAGGTTCTTTTCTGGGGAGTTTTTACCTCGCTTCTCGCAAGCGCAGATACTGTTCCAACCCCATGGGTGGTTCGCTCTCCTTCACCTAAAGAGCATACCCATTATGATTTTGGGTGACATCATGACGCTAACTCATGATGTCACATGGCTTGTTTTCAGGGCACAGGTCATCCCGTGCACCCGGACCATTCGCTTTTCCCACTAGCCCTAATCCTCAACCCTAATCCTTATTAGACTGTGGGCTCTACCTCTCCATCTGTTACTTCTGTTCTTTACCTGACGTACGTTCAACATTCTGCTGATGAGGGCACCTTCACCTGAATCTCACAAATCTTTTGAATTAGCATTCAATTCCAATGTTGTAGCAGTTTATAATACTTAGACTACGCACAAAGGCGGCTCCTCCGCTAAGGCAGAGGAGTGTCACTCCACTGCTTTGCAGCAGTGTAAATAAAGGAAAAATAAAACGATAAGAACTTGATGTTATTATCACTTTATTTTTTCCTGCTGCGGCAGCTTTGTGGGGCAGAGTTACTCTGCTCACCGAGCAGGGGAAGAGTGGTGGGCACTCTGTAAGTGTGCATGAATGTTTAGGCAGCCGTCTTGGGCCACCCAAACAGTCACGTGCACTTTGCATGTACTCCGCCCAGGCTGTATTACAGCTCGATGCGGAGTAGAGACGTGGCAATAAGGTAGGTTTTATTTTTTTAAACGTACCTGCCCCTGCCGCACCAACAACGATCTGTCCGCCACTGGTCATGTGACAACTCACTGGCCCAGTCATGACTGAAAACAAGTGCCCTTCTTTCAGATTTTCCAGACTTCCGTTCATTCCTCGCACACATATATACTCCGATCCTGGATTTTCCAACTGTTATCTGCATATTACGAGCACAAATTCTACTTTTTGCGTATGCATATTATATTTGTAAGTGACAAACATTTTGTGAATCAGAAATGTTGTTGATCATCAGCATTCCCTCCATTTTCATTTAGGATTGACCCATCTCCTGTCTGTTCTATAATTCTGGTGTGAAATTACAGGTGTATTACAGTGGCTGTTTCTTTAAAGTCTTTTTTAATGTACATAATATTAAAATTGTTCATTGAGTTGAAATGCAGACAGGCCTGGTAATCCCATTTTGCCCACGAGTTTCCCGTAGCTCCCAAAACCGGGTCTACAATGTGGTTGGAAATCCCAAGTGTGTGTGAGCCACAATTTCCGGCAGGGAAACCCCGCCACAAACTGCAAGGGGAAACTCCACAAAATGCAATATCGCCAATTGCACGCGGGTCCCCATTTTGTCATCAGGTGCATGCTGTGGGTCACATGCTACCGCACATTTCTGGGTGTGCTATACGCACCAGATAGTGTAGCCTGGTCGAGATTGGACCCTTGTTGTGCTGGGATTTCCTGAACGCCACAAGGATAGAGGGAAGGGTCTGAAAAAGAATCTAACCATATTTTAATTTGAGTGCATTTAAATAAAATACCATATTACTTTGAGGATGTGATCCTTCACCCAAAGGAGTACTTAATTTATTGACGCGTTTGAGCAGTTGTTAACAGAGTCAAAGTGAAGGAGGGATGCTCACTTTCAGAGAGCTGAGCCGACTCACAATTTGCAGTAATAATGCAGAGTATTTCTGTATTTTCCGAGAAACTAAATTACTACAGTTAAAATGCAAGCAGTGACAAATCATTAATTGTAATCCTTCTTTATGGATTTCCATTTCTAAAGCGAATGTTTGATTGACTTAATTGAAATACTCCGAGAAATAGCATCGATCGGTTATTTATCCTCTAGAGGGAGCCACACGATAAGAAATCGTGTGTACAGGCGCCCTGTAGTTATTTTTCTAAGAAAAGACTGGTTCATCGAAAAAGGTATTGGAAACCTAAGAACGTTTGAGATATTAGCATGTTTTTACTGCAAAAACAATGGAATTGGATTGGTAGGACGTGTTATTATTGGGAGGGATTACTTTCTGGTGTCACATATGAATAGTGATTTTCCTAAAAAAAAGATCAAATAAATCCATATTGACAAGAATTTGCAAATTTAGAGTTTTCCATGGGAATTGTTAAGGTGTACTAAACACCAGTGATTAAGAAGTCACATATATAACTCTATACATAGCTTGCTAGCTACCTTCATGTGGAAATCAAACATTTTACTTGTTTTTACTTTGAAATGACATGACTGTAGTATCTGCCAGAGTATGGACTCGACCACTGTTACGGGGGTCCCTGGTAAGAGTTAATGAGCCCCCCCCCCCCGAGCGTGCGCAGGGTGGACGTGCCCGACGTCCACACGGGAAGCACGTTGACAGAGATAATAAATAGCCCGGGAACACTGGGCGTGGTAGGCATTGCACTAGCCACTATCATAGCACCTGTGTTGTGTGGCGTTATTCATAGGCCCTGGTCAACAACTTTACACTGGCGACGAGGTGGTCTAGCCACCCCATCGCGTTCACTGCCGCCTCACGCTCTTGCCCAAGGAGCGGATCGATTCCCCTCCTCCTGAGGCCGTGCTCCGACCCCTGTGTGGCCCCAGCCGTCTCCAGGCTGTGTACTCCCTGCCCGGACGTGCTGCCTGCATCCCCCGCCTGGCCGGGCCCACTGCAGCCCCCCGGCCCCCAGCGACAGCCTCCTACCTGCCCGGGAAGCCTCTGTCCCTGCGGAGCCTGCACCCACGGAACGACGCGACCCACATGCCGTTTCTCACGCTTCTCACGTGCAATGCGAGGTCCGGACCTGCCGTTTCTCACGCTTCTCGCGTGCAATGCGAGGTCCGGACCTGCCGTTTCTCACGCATCTCGTGTGAGATGCGAATTTGACCGTTCTGAGGCCTCTGGTCGCCCCTCCTGCTTCCCTGGACACCCCTGGACATCGAGGCAGCCCTAGGGACCCACGCACGACGCCTGGAAGACTGGTGCACCGCCCCCGGAGGTGTGAAGGTGAGGCCATCCCTGCTGCTGCGCCCATCCCCGACGGCCATGGCCAACATACCCCCTTTGGAGCCATTTGCTGTCACCGGCACCTCCCCGTCGCAATCTGCACGGTGGAAGAAGTGGGTGGAACGGCTAGAGAACTACTTTGTGGTGGCAGAAATCGCAGCCGAGCGGCGGCGTGCCATGCTTTTACACCTAGGGGGAGAAGCTATCCACGACATATCGAAGGACGTAACCGAGGCTGGCCCACCCAGAACATATGCCATGTTACGTGACGCCATCACGGCGTACTTTGAACCTTTCGCTAGCGACGACTATGAAAGATTCCTACTCCGCCAAGCCCGCCAACTCCCGGAGGAGTCAGTAGACTTCTTTTACGCACGGTTGAAGAAGCTAGCCAGCACGTGCACCCTCCCCAACGTGGACGACGAAATCCGCGCCGAATTTATCCAGGGCTGTGCGTCTTCGAAGCTGCGCGAGAGAGTGTTGGAAGCGGACAACATGCCCATGCGCGACATCCTCGTGCTAGGGCAGTCAAAGGAGTTATCTAAGGCTAGAGCCGCGCACATGGAGCCAAAGCCGGCGGTCGCAATCAAGACAGATCCAATGTGCGCACTCAAGACCGACGCCGCCGAGAACCACACGAAGCGACCCCGGCGGAGAAACCCAAGACTGGCTCAAGCCCCCCCCGGCCGCGCCTGCGCGTGGTGCGGAGGCGCGACACCTCACAGAGGAGCATGCCCGGCACAAGGCAAAGTATGCAGTGCATGTGGGAAAGCCAATCACTTCGCAAGTGTATGCCTGTCGACACCCAAGAATAAACAGAGTGGCCCACCCAGAAGGGTAAGACAGTTAGAGCCGCTACCCAGCACATCGACCAGCAGCGACATGGACGATGATGAAGCGGATGCAGCCTCCGTCCATGTCGTGAGAGTGCTTCACACCCTGGCAGCTACACCATCCGCAGAACCCATGTGCACAGTCAACGTGCGAGACCAAGCAGTGGCAGCCTTGATCGACACAGGCGCATCAATCAACCTGATGGCCGCCAGCGTGTACCGGACACTAGAAAATGCCCCGGTACTCCATCCCACGAGGGTACAAGTATACGCCTACGGCACCAGTCGCACACTCCACCTGTGCGGGATGTTCCGGACACTCGCCTGCAAACCAAGATCTATGCGTCGCAAGAAGGATCGGGTTTCTTGCTTGGTTGCCGAACAGCCCAAGACCTCGGGCTGATCTGTTTCGCACTCACAGTCCAAGCCTGCAGCCTCGACCATCTAGTTCTAAAACACACGTCACTATTCGAAGGGATCGGCTGTTTGTAGGGACCCGCCATCCACCTCCACATAGACAAGTCGGTCTCCCCGGTAGCCCTCCTTCACCGACGCATTGCGTTCCACCTACGACCTAAGGTTGAAGCAGAGCTGAGGGTACTCGAGCGAGCTGGAATCATTGAAAGGGTAAGCGAGCCCACCCCGTGGGTGTCACCCATCGTGGTGGCCAAGAAGCCGAAACAACTGGACGCCGTGCAGATCTGCGTGGACATGCGCATCCCCAACCTCGCTATCAAGCGCGACCGCCACCTGACACCAACCATAGACGAAATAGTCGGAGAGCGGTCTGGCTCAAAGTGGTTCTCAAAGATGGACCTGAGGTCTGGATACCACCAGATTCCCCTACAACCTGATTCGCGCCCGATTACCACTTTCTCCACGCACGCGGGCCTCTGGCGCAACCCCCAGCTCAATTTTGGAATATCGAGCGCAGCGGAGGTGTTTCAAAATATCATTCAGAACGTCCTGCAAGGGCTCGATGGAGTTTTAAATGTCAGTGACGACATTTCGGTCTACGCACCAACCTTGGACGAACACATCCAACGCCTCCAGGCAGTGTTCACCCGTCTTCAAGAGCAAGGGTTGACCCTCCACCGAGAAAAATGCGACTTCCTACGCAAGGACATTAGTTTCTTTGGCTACAGGTTTTCTGACCAAGGAATTGGCTCGGACCCAGAAAAGGTCAAGGATATTCAAGCGGCCCCCGCCCCCACGTCAGTGACAGCAGTCCGCAGCTTCCTCGGGATGGACACCTACTGCGGTAGGTTCATCAAGGATCTGTCTGACCTCACTGGCCCCATCCGGGACCTCACAAAAGCTGCTGCCACCTGGGGGTGGGGTCCGGCACAGCAAGAGTCATTCCAGAAGACCAAAGCGGAACTCTCAGCTGACACAACCTTGGCCTATTTTGATTACCGAAACGAATCACAACTCGTGGTGGATACCAGCCCGACAGGCCTGGGGGCCGTGCTAACCCAACAACAGGCATGCGGAGAATGAGCCCCCATCGCATATGCAAGCAGAACACTCACACCAACGGAACAGCGGTACTCGCAGATTGAACGAGAGGCCATCGCTATCCTGTGGGGGTGCCGGCATTTCCACATCTACCTGTATTGGCACCCCTTTGTGGTCATCACAGATCACAAACCTCTAGTCCCGCTGTTCCAAGGTTCCTCCTCACGTCCTCCTCCTCGGATCGAAAAATGGGTGCTCCAGCTCCAGGAATTCCAGCTCACTGTGGAGTATCGACCGGAACCCAGCCGACTTCTTGTCGAGGCACGCACGCCCAGCCACTGACTCGGAAGCTGCAGAAGCCGCGGCCACGGAGGAGTATGTCAGGATGATCGTGGAAGGTCACGGCCTCTACAGATCTCCTTGGAGGAAGTAGCGCGAGCCACCCAAGATGACGACTGCCTACGGATCGCCATCCAGGCCGTCACGTCAGGCAACTGGAAACCACTCCAAAGCCCATCGTCATTCCGCACACCTGGCGCACAAGCGACGCTTAAGGCGCTCCATCAAGTCCGGAACAAACTGTCAGTAACTCAGGAAGGATGCCTCCTCAGAGGCCCCCGCCTGGTGCTACCTGACTGTCTCACCCAACAGGCAGCTCTTCTGGCGGATGGCACGCACCAAGGCATTGTGAAGTCAAAGAACCGCCTTCAGAGCAAGCTCTGGTTCCCCGGTCTAGATAAAATTGTGGAAACAATCGTCCAGCGATGTCCGGTGTTTTTAGTGACCAGCCTACCCAACCTTCCAGCGCCGGTAATCACCGCGGAAGGACCAACGTCTCCATGGGTGCGACCCAGCGCAGATTTTGGCAGTCTCCCCGGGGGAAAGTACATGCTGGTGGTGGTGGATGACTTCTCACGGTACCCCGAAGTGGAGTTCCTGTCCTCGACTGCCGCCTCTGAGGTAGTTCCCAAGCTGGAAAAGATAATTGCCACCCATGGCCTCATTGGGGAGCTGCGCACGGACAATGGCCCCCCTTTCAATGGCGCTGAGTTAGCAGACTACCTGCAGTCACACCGTATCAAGCACCGACGCATAACCCCGAGGTGGCCTCAAGCTAACGGGGAAGTTGAGAGGCTAATGAGAACCCTGAACAAGACCATTCAGATTGCACTGGCTGACGGCCAAGGCATAGAGCTAGCCCTCTATCAATTTCTACATGAATACAGGCTGACGCCCCACTGCACCACAGGAGTTCCTCCAAGCCGCCTCTGTTTTGGCAGAACAGTCACAGACACCATCCCACACCATCCCATGTGGGCGTCATCTCCAACCCCGCCTAACCAGTCCATGGAACACAGAACAAAAACCAATCGCGAAGGATCCCGGAAGAGGAGAGCCGCCGACAGCTCCATCCAAGTTGGAGACCGAGTGCTCGTGAAAGACCGCCACCCAGGTGGAAAGTTCCGCTTGCTCTTCGAGCTAGATCCCTGGACGGTCACGAGGGTCAACGGAACGCTGATCACAGCAATCAGGAACGGGGAAGAAGTCACAAGAAATGTGTCATTTTTTAAGAAAATCCCGGACGAAGGAGAAGAAGAGTTTCCGGAGCCAGAAGGCTACCGCCCAGCGGCGCCCCCGGGCCCTCGGGAAGCCACGGTAGAAGAGACAGCCACGGAAGGAAACACTCCACGCAGAACAGAAAACGCAGAGAGCACCTCAACCACACCAGCCCAGGGAGATCTGGAGTCGCAAAGAACACAGAGCCGCCCAGGCATGGCGGATACAGACTGTTCAGAGGACATGTTTCCAACCCCTCCAGAAGGGCGCAGCCAGAGCAGGTATCATCTGCCCCCATGTCCGTAGCCATCCCAGAGGTACCGAGATTTCGTGGCCCGCTGTCGAATCCCAATGCGAGAGTGAGCTGTACCTCAACCAAGACCAAGTAAGACTGTTCTTTTATTTTGTTTGTTCAGCGAACCCGCAGAGACTGTGTTTGAGACTCTAAAATATGCCTTGTTACTAGGCCCCATGTTTTGCAGAGTTTTTGCATTTGTGGGTAAAGGAGGAATGTAGTATCTGCCAGAGTTTGGACTCAACCACTGTTACGGTGGTCCCTGGCAAGAGTTAATGAGCCCCTGCCTGAGCGTGCGCAGGGTGGACGTGCTCGACGTCCACACGGGAAGCACGTTGACAGAGATAATAAATAGCCCGGGAACACTGGGCGTGGTAGGCATTGCACTAGCCACTATCATAGCACCTGTGTTGTGTGGCGTTATTCATAGGCACTGGTCAACAACTTTACAATGACCTCTGTTCTGATATGACCATCTCGGCTATTGTTCTAAACCGACGAAAGTCCAAAATGGGCCTACATTTCTGGCCCACAGCACCCTGATTGCAAGATAGAGAAAAGATGAGTTCTGTATCGGCCAGCCGTTTCATAGTCTGTGGGTCGGGTTTATAAGATCGGTGTATGTGTAGGTGCGTCTTAAACTCTTGTTTACACAGTAATACCCACGATTCTTAGGGGTAAGGCAGGAGTACTCTTGGCTTAATCTTGGAATGGAGGAGTAAGCCAGGAGTGCTACAAGAGTAAGTCACTACAAATTATGTGTAAATTGGAAACTCATACATTTTAATTGCGCTCTACGACTACACGTTGGTGGATGTCTGAGGCAAAATAAGTCACTAATTAAATGTCCAGAGTAGATATTCGAGCACTTTGCGGACTACCTTGTCGAACCCTTAAGAAGGCCCAGGAAAGTCTCCATGACCTTCTGGGGTCTCAGTTGTTGTTTATCAGAGACTTCACCCCTCTTGGGTCAGGAGACTGCTCTTTGCTCAAGCCCCTCACATCTGTCCTTGGTGCTGCACTCTCAGGCGCGGTCTTTGGATGCACACGAGCCCCTATTAAGAGTGGCTGCAGACATCAATTACATGTACTTCTTAAGGGAGGTGGTTTATGTGTGTGGAAGAGATTCGTAACCAGGGCACAAGTCCTAAAAAAGAAGTGGGGGACTAACCAGGTTAGGCAGTATGCAAGTGAAATCATGACGTGTGCCATCACAGTGCATGATGTCACGACGTGCGACATGCAGCGTCAGATATTAAGACCTGACACATATGTTTATCAGGCATATCATGAGTACATTCAAGCGCTTTATGGGATTTAACAAATGAGATTTGGCATTGGGGTTGTGCCAAAAAAGTGGCGCAATCCCAACGCAAAATCTGGGCCTCAACTAATACATTTATTTTTTTAAACCCTGCCACAAATAACTTGACAACAAGGAGAAGCATGGCAGTAGATCTGTTATGCTCAATTGGTTGCAAAGTCTACATTTTAAAATATTTGATTGGGTTAAGGCATCTGTTGTGAAGGTGCCCATTAATTCTCAGTGAATAGTAATAATGGCGAGGTAACTCTGGTGGTTAATGCACTTGCTGGAGAGATCTGTGTTTTGTCAAGTCCCAGATTTGAATCAACGTAGTAGAGAAAGTAAATGTGTCTCATGCAAAGCACATCATCTAACACGCAGAAGACAGATTTTTATTTTATGAAGATAGTAAAGTGGGTCACTGCTTTTAACACAGAGATCCTTTTGTTACCTGCTGTTCATAAATTGCAATCCTTCTAAAAGACCACAGTGAGGTAAGAAGGACATGTGACTCTTACACCTTGTAACCCTCACTGTCTCATGTAACTCATCTTGTACATTGATTTACACATGTACATGATTTATTGTCAATGTATAATGCGTATGTTATGTAAAGAGCTCTGACACCCTGCATTGGGGTGCAAAGTGTTATAAAAAGAAAATATGCTATAGAAATTGTTATATGTGTAAATACTGGGATAGACAACACACCTGATATGCATCTCTTATATTCAAGGACTGGACAAAGGCAAAACCATACCTCTCTTAAGTACCTGTGAAGAAATACCAAGCTGTGCGCCTTTGTTTCCCCTCAGTGACTTTTACATTTACGTGTGAGGTTCCAGGCTGCTTCCAGTCAGGATATTCAAACAAAAGGAGGCCTGATGGCCCCTTAACTTCGGCCCAGCTGGAGGTGAAAAAAGCCCCCTCCCAGCCGCATGTTGCTGCTAGGAATTGAAAGCAGACAATGTGCAGGCCTTGCTGAACGTGTCCCGATGTCTGAAAATTACTCTGGGGCAAGTTCAGCATATTCCTGTGGGGCCCAACGTCTTGTCAGGGGGGACAGCGTCCACCCTGTGAAAAGAGTGGGTGGACGTCGTCCATGTTGACTCATATAAAGTCAGTCTTAATTGAACACAAGGTCAGGGCTTTAAGTGGGTTGAGTCCTGTCAGAGCTTAGCACCAGCAGTTCTAAAAAGCAGGTCCTACAGCAGTCCTGCAGTGACGGTGGTCCTCCACCATCTGCTGTAGGACAGCCAAACCCGTGGTGGAACTGTCTGCCAGATTAAGAGTTAAATCTTGGTCTGGCGGGTGGTGTTGAGGTGGTCTGACTGTGGCAGTCTGCAAGGCTCATAGAAGAGCCGATAATGCAGACCACCACAGTCAGACTGCTGACTGCACCTTCCTGCACGGTGTGGCATACATGCAGCACGTGGGGTTGCAAAGACAGGTGGGCAATGCAATGCCCCCCGCATGCACCTCCCACCCCAAATCCATCTGGTGCCCTGTTAGGGCCCCCTTTTTGTTGCCTTTCTGCCACCCTTTTCATGACGGGATCTCCAACATGAAAAGAGCCATGAAAATGCAACTTGTAATATGCTCAGCAGGGCCAGCAAGGGTGCTGCCAGTATATTACAGCTGGTTGCAGACCCCCGCCCAGCGGGATCCTTAATCCTGGCGGTGCCAGCAGTCTTGTGGCGGTCCGACTGCCAGAGTCGGAGAACTTCAGGCAGTCCCACAGTGTGGCGGTGATTGACCGTCACCTCGGGTTCAGCGGACCTATGGACCGCCAAACTCATAAATTAGTATACAAGGTGTACTACTATTGTGTGATACTACTTCTAGTATATATTATTTAAGTGGCTGCGTGACAATATATATCCGTGTGTGATTGGGTGTCTCAGTGGCTGTATTGGTGTGCGAGTGCCTGTATGGGTGCATAAGTGGGTATGTGAGTAGCTGTGTGGGTGAGTAAGTGGCTGTGTGAGTGGCTGTACGGGTGAGTGAGTGGGTGTGTGAGTGACTGTATGGGTGAGCGAATGGATGTCTGAATGGCTGTATGAATAAGTGACTGGGTCTGTAAGTGTCTGTAAGGGCGAGTGAGTGGCTGTTTGAGTGGGTTTTGGGTTAAGTTAGTTGGTGTGTGATTGGCTGTATTGGTGAGTTGAGTGTCTGTGTGAATGGAAGTATGGGTGAGTGGGCAGATGTGGGAGTGCTTGTATGGATTTGTGAATGGGTATGTAAGAGTGTGTGAGTGTTTGTATGGGTGAGTGAGTGGTTGTGTTGAGAGTCTGTATGGGTGTGGGAGTGTGAGTGGATGTATAAGTGAATACGTGTGTGTGTGAATAGCTGTTGGGATGAGTGTGTGTCTGTGTGAGTGGCTGTATGAGCGAGCAACTGGTTGTATGAGTAGCTGTTTGGGTGAGTGGTTGTGTGAGTGGCTTTATGAGTGGGTGGGTGTGTGAGTACTTGTATGGGTCTGTGAATGGTTATGGAAGTGGGTGTGTCATTGGGTGTATGAGAGGTTGAATAGGGGTGTGAGTCGGTGTGTGTGTTTGTGTCTGTGGATGATGTCATCGGTGAGGTCATCAGTGATGTCATTCGAGATATCATCAGTGATGTCACTGACCATGTCCTGAGTGATGTACTATGGGAGATCCCCATTGTGAGGGCATAAGTTATAGTTAGCTCAGGTAATGAAAACGGCTGAATTTCAGTGGTTTTGTATGAGTGAAATCTGAGCCTAACTATAATGTCCCTGTAACCTTTTTTTCCAGTGAATGAAGAAGCAACTTGATATTTTCAACAGAATTTCTTTTTCTTCACACAACATTTTGCCCTTTTCTCACCAACTTTCTTTCCTGTTCATGTATTGTACTGTAAAAACACACTGTAGTAGACAAACCTTAGTATTTCATTATTCATGGGTTCCAATGACATGTGTTTTGTTTTTAATTAACTTTGTTTTTATTTAATTACTCGATTTGATAAAAACATGTACTAGATATGCAGTTTCTGCATTTTAAACACTCTTGAGCGAGAGCCCAGCCTTTCACAATGATTGTATCAAAACGATGAGCATTGTACTGGGCTCTTCCTCCTTCTTTCATCTACAAGGGTATTATCCTGAAAATAATAAATGTTTTCATACAAAGGTCTCAGTCAATTTTTGTTTATTTTACGCGAGCCATTGCTCAATGTGTTGTAGCCACATCAATTGAGACAGGATTGTTCCATATGCAAGAATCCCTTTGTAGTCTCATGATGAAATGCAAGTCATTGCGGAATGTGTTCTTCTCCCGATACTAAGTGTTGCCCTTTTCTCATCAACTTGCTTAGTGGTTTGTTTATTGTACTGTACTGCCACACAGTAGTAATCTGTTAGTCCTTAGTAAAATCTGTGTTCCTTATTCTTGTGTTCTGGTGCTATGCACATTGCCCTTAATAAATCTTGTTTTGATTTCATTCCTTGATTTAATAAAAGATGTCCTAGATACACAATTTCCTGCATATTAAACGGACACCTGTCTCTCTTTATCCCGAGTACAGCCTTTTCCAATGTTTGTATAACCACGTTCAGCATTGTGTTATGCTCTTCCTCATCTTTTCCATGTACGAGAGTATCATCTTGAGAATATCAAATATTTTCATACAATAGTCTATGCCTGTTGTCTTTTTACTGTACCAGAGTCATTGCTCAATGTGTTTCTGCACCATCCATTGCGATGGGAATGTACCATATGTGAGGATGCCTTTGTAGACTGATGTGTAAATAAAAGTTAATACAGAGAGTATTCTATGTATTGTGTAAGTTCTGAGACTAGTCTCTAACAGTGCCCATTTGTTATCTGTGAGATGAGTTTTGCATCATATTCAGTCTGGGTGCCCAGGCTATCCTGATGCGTGACCGGGCTTCAGCCTCTGCAGCCTTGAATGCTGGGATGATGTGCTCCTGAATAGGGCAGACCATCTCAGTGTGGCTTCTGTAGCAGGTCAAACGTACACTGGCTGGTGTTCAGCACCAGCAGCAATTCTGCAGTTTTGGGCTCTAAAGGGGAATTTCAAATGTTGACCGAATATTGGGCAATGTAAGATCTGCAGGTGGGGCGAGATACATTTATTTGTTATGCAACATTTATTTTCAATACATGTTGGCATGCTTTGCTTCATAATCTGTAAGTTTTTTTAATCTTATGTTTTAACTCGTGTTGTTAGAAGTCCATTCAGTTTTATATTTGTCGTTGATTTAATGGGCTCACATGTTATGTTTGAACAATTTGTTATGAAACAATTTGAAATGGAATATGTTATATAACCACTTTAACAAGTCATGCTTGGGTAGGTGGCTGTAATATCACCTCTGTGCCAATTTATTCTCGGATGGATGGCTCTGTGTTGTCGCATCATAGTGTACTTTGTGCAGCATGAAAATTACACAATCAGTTCTGCGGCCCAGGAGCCAGGCAGGACAGTGGGCACCTGCACTATTTGTTCCTTTGCCTGGTAGTTTTGTATCACAGCTGCAGCTGTCTGTGCGATTCCTTCTGTAATAAGCATCATGTACATGGAAACTGAGAGCACATCCAATGGCATATTGGTCTCTGCATACTTGCATCGTGTTTTGTCTTAATGCAAAAGAACCCTTTAATCCAGAAACATTCTTAATGTCTTGGAAGCTTGCACATAGGCAAGAATCTGACCTGCACACAGGTTTTCTATCTGTCTAATGACTGTGCTGACTCACACATGATTTTTCGTGTCTTTTTAATCATGGCTGTTTGAATATGTGCTTTAATTTTAGATTTGTTGTTTGAAGAGTCTCCCATTAGGATTCTGGGCTACTATTCAGATTTACTATGCACTCTGTTTCTCATATGCAGAAGATGCAGAATGTGCCGTGTTGCCATGTAATGTGCAGAAACCATTGGCTCTATACCAAAAATGTGTCCATAAGTGTGACAAATGTGCTGATCTCTGATTCAGGCAATCATCTGCATTAATATAATACATAATGTGGCACCCACTACAGTTATAGCGGAGAGGAAGTCGAACACAATACATACTCAAAACATGTCCTATTTTATTTTCCAGAAGTGATTCCGAATAAAAGCATGTTCAGCAATAGGTAATGCTGCACACATTTATTCCAGCTTGTCTGCTAGTTTCTCAAAAAGGACATGGTTTAGGAAGGATCCGCCCATCCAATGAACCAAGTAGAGCGAGAAGGCTGTCATATTCTAATTGCAAATCAATCGTACGAATGAGAGTGTGACAGCTCGTATTTTAATTAAGCATGTGTTAAACAATATTACCAGATGACCGATAATATAAACAGGAGGGTGATAATGTCCAGAAGCAGTGGATCAATACCACATTTTCAGGATATTCACGCAAGATACACCCACAATCAATCTCAATGAACATCATTTATATAGTCAATGGTTATATCTTGAAAATCTAGCATGTTTCGGCCATCTTGAACTTATGTGGGGAATGCCTGATATAGTTGCAAGTTCCAATGAAATTCTGTCTCTAAATCATCTTTTGTTTAAAGACGAAGCTTTGTCTAGTCCTAAGTGTCTTGAACAGTGAAGACGCCAGGTACAGTGCTCAATATTGCTTTAGTTGTAGTACACATTGATGGATTTGCTTACAGTGCATATCGATGGGTTTGCTTACAGTACACATTGATGGATTGGCTGACAGTCGTTATTAAACACTGGTGGGTTTGCTTGCACTTCATATATCTGGATTTGCTCTGGGTGACTATTGCAAATTGAAGGACGTGCTCCCAGTGTAAACTGATGCATTAGCTTACGTGAACATTGCTAGAATTACTTACAGTGTTTATTCCTTACAGATGGATTTGCTTACAGTGCACGTTGATGGGCTTGCTTACAGTGCATATTGATGTGTTTGCTTACAGTACACGTTGATGGATTTGCTTACAGTGCATATTGATGGGTTTGCTTACAGTAAAAATTGATGGATTTGCTTACAGTGCATATTGATGGATTTGCTTACAGTGCACGTTGATGGGTTTGCTTACAGTGCATATTGATGGGTTTGCTTACAGTACACATTGATGGATTTGCTTACAGTGCATATTGATGGGGTTGCTTACAGTTCACATAGGTGAATTGGCTGACAGTCGTTTTTGAACACTGGTGGGTTTGCTTGCTCTTCATATATGTGGATTTGCTCTGGGTGACTATTGCAAATTGAAGGACGTGCTCCCAGTGTAAACTGATGCATTAGCTTACAGTGAACATTGCTAGAATTACTTACAGTGTGTATTCCTTACTGATGGATTTGCTTACAGTACACATTGATGGATTTGCTTACAGTGCATATTGATGGGTTTGCTTACAGTACACATTGATGGATTTGCTTACAGTGCATATTGATGGGGTTGCTTACAGTTCACATAGGTGAATTGGCTGACAGTCGTTTTTGAACACTGGTGGGTTTGCTTGCTCTTCATATATGTGGATTTGCTCTGGGTGACAATTGCAAATTGAAGGACGTGCTCCCAGTGTAAACTGATGCATTAGCTTACAGTGAACATTGCTAGAATTACTTACAGTGCTTATTCCTTACAGATGGATTTCCTTTCAGTGCATTCAGTAACACAGAGTATTGCAATTCATTCCCTTCATAAAATATAAACTAAAGGTTCTTAGCAATAACTTGTTTTTAATTTGTTTTCTGTTTTTAGATTCTTGGAACTCCCAATGAAGACACCTGGCCTGGCGTCCATTCTTTACCAAATTACAAGCCAGGTACGACAGTTTGTTTCATTATCCGTAAATTGAGATAACACTATTTAGGAGTGCCATCCGTAACAAAGTTAGGGCACAATCTTTTCTATAGAGTATATAGTAGAGTATAAAAGCTTAATGCTTTAAACTGTCACCATTCTTGCTCTCCTTTATTTCAACATTGTAGACTTTTTTCTTATTTCCCCTGTTTACGACTATGGATAAATCCACACATACCTTCATAGAAGCATCCTTAGACTTGGTGAATTAGGATCTAGCATGATTTGTGCAGGTTTCCAACTTTTGAGTAAATAAGTTAAACTTATGTGTGTAAAATGTTTTGTGAATTAGAACTTCTGAATGCTTCTCTACCACTGCATGATATGGGTTCAAAGCAGGCTAGATATTACATCTAAACATAGGATGTAGAGAACTTGCTCCTCACTTTGCGTTTTACACCTTCCTCCGTATATTTTCTATTGATTCTCTACAAATTGCCCTAAGTTTATAAAAGTGACAACACATACTGGATTGCAGATAAAAAAGTCCAGGACTGGACACCTATTCATACATGGCTAGGGACCATATGAGATCTCTTGCCATAAACCACAGTAGAATGTGGGAAGTTCTTAAGATTTCTGGATATGATTAACTATTAATGCTGGTGATCATTTAACAATCAGACACATTTACAGATCAGCAATTGAGTGTCTTTGGGCCTATCTAATTATATTCCTTCTCCTCACCCTGACCCTGCTCCATTGAGCTTCAAAGTAAAGTAACACTTTTAAAATTGTATTTATGTATAGACAGTTTCATGATATTGCAAAAAGTTTGCACTGTTTGTGAAAAGGGAACCTTTTCTACTTGTCTGAAATCACAAAATACTTATGTATATAACACTATGCGTACTAAGCACACTCACGTGGACACAGACACACACATGCACTTAAGAGTATTAATGTAATGTCCCCAAGTGAGAAGTCCTAAATGAGCTTGGCAAAGGTAGTTGTAGTGACAAGGTGTACCACAGGACACAGGTTGATTGTAGAAGTATGAAATGGCTCCTTACCGCCATTGACACCTGCCTACCTCTCTCAAAAAATAGAGCCAACAATCACCGGCACCCAGCATCTTGGTTCACCGAAGTGCTGAAAATAGAGGAAACCAACTGCAAAGTTTTGGAACGCAAGTGGAGAAGGCATAACACACCTGAATCCAAAATCAGATACAAAACCACCTTAAAAATATGTCATACTCGTTGCAGAACCGCCCGAGCAGACTATGTCTCCAACACCATCTCAGACGCTCTTAACTGCTCCAAAACACTCTTTAATATGGTTAAGGAGCTTGCCGGCTCAAAAACCCAATCTAGACCCCCTGCACTCAGTAAACAGAAATGTGAGACCTTGACTTCCTTCTTTGTCCAGAAAGTGGACAGAATATACCAGGACATAGTGCTTGCTCAAAACGCGAACCTCTCCCCGCCACCTACATTACCCACATCTTTCCCAGAAGACGACATGTTTCTTAACCAGGCTGCGCCACTCAGCATTCCTGACAACTACTTAGACACATGGTACCTGTTAAACACAGCCACTCTGAAGAAACTCCTAAATAATATCAAATCAGGATCACCCAAGGATCCTCTGCTGATTTCTGTGCTTCGGCAGTCGGAACCACCATCGTGAGTGTGATCATGGACCTCCTAAATGCCTCCTTGCAGGAAGCTACTATTCCGTCAGACTGGAAACATGCAATGATTCTCCCTCTTCTCAAAAAGACTAATGCCGACCCCGATTTACCCAAAAATTATCGACCAATCTCCTTACTACCTGCCTTCTCAAAAATCTTGGAGAGGCACGTCCATACACAGCTAACTCAGTTTGTGGAAACCCAAGGGCTTCTCCATCCATCCCAGTCAGGTTTTAGAGCTGTTTTCTCCACCGAAACCACCCTTCTAGGGGTGACAGAGAAAATACGCCACCATCTAGACACAGGGGACACCGTGGCGCTCATTTTGTTGGATCTGAGCGCCGCTTTTGACACGGTGTCCCACGCCGTGTTGATCAAAACCCTTAGGTCACTGGGCATTTGCGGGACCGGCTCTGAATTGGCTCACCTCATTCCTTATCAACCGCACCTTCCAAGTTTTCTCCCCTACAGCCAGCTCAGAAATCCACTCCTTCACCCATGGAGTGCCACAGGGATCCATCCTCAGCCCTTTACTTTTTAATTTATATGTAAGACCCTTAGCCGATGCCGCAGAGGAGTCAGGGTTGTCCTTATTCTCCTATGCAGATGACTCCCAAATCATTTTCCACGAAGAGCACTGGAGGTTCTTCCTCCCTTCAGCTGGGTCTGAGCAAAATAGCATCATGGATGCAACAAAACTACCTCAAATTAAATGGGCAGAAAACAGAGGTCCTTGTATTTGGGAAAAGCAAGGAACTCTGGGGCCCTCAACATTGGCTTTGTGAAATGGGCACTCTTCCCATACCCTCTCGCCAAGCTCTTAATCTGGGCATCACTATTGATGACTCGCTCAATATGCACTCCCAAGCAGTCAAAGTAGCAGCTACATGTTTTACCATACTAAAGTGGTTCAAAAAAAATTGCTGGATGTTACCACACTCCACCCAGAAAACCGTGGTCAACGCCTTGATTACGTCAAGGCTGGACTACGGAAACGTTCTTTATTTAGGCTCAAATAAGGAGGTAACCCACCGGCTGCAAATGGTGCAGAATTCTGCAGCTGGGCTTCTGTGCTGGGTGCCAAGAGAAACCTCCATCTCAGGTCACATATGGAACTTGCACTGGCTCAGGGTGGAGAACCTAGTCAAGTTCATAGCCCTGAGCTACATGCACAAAATCAAAACAGGAAACGCCCCCCAATATCTTAAATCTTTGGTCTATCCTTACTTTCCCTCTCGTAACCTCCGCTCCTCCATCCAAGGGAAATTCACAAGTCCCAAAATCAAACTATCTCGGATGGGCGGTAGGTCCTTTTCTTATTTGGGCCCCTCACTGTGGAACGCTCTGCCTACAGCTCTTTGTAACGAAACTGACTACGTCCAATTTCGCAAATCCTTGAAGACGTGGCTTTTTAACAAATACGTTACTAGCTTTTTCATTTCTGTCTCGGATCTGTTTCTGAGCCGGGAAACCCTTTTTGGGTAGCTGCTGCGCATAACAAATCTAAAAATAAAATAAATAATGTAAATATTCATGTCTTATCTCTAACTGCACCAGGAGTCAGTTACCATCCCGGTTTACAAATGCATTCAAAGGAGGAACTTAGAATACCATTCTCACTGTGTTCTATCATACATGTAAAACCTGTAATAGATTACCACCATAGTGTTCAACAAAATCAGTTAAAACAGTTAAGGGCAGCTTTTAATTCACAAATTAAGGCATTTGTTCTTCAATAAAGTTTATTTTGTAGCCCACTAGCTGATTATTTTAAATTTCCCACTCCACCACTACTTCACTTGCACTACACATAGTCCACAAAATTTCTAGTGCTCCTACGTAACACCGCAAGTCGTAGCACGCCTCAGTCCGTAGAGGACTGGGAGGACCCCTATGATGAAGCATGTCACCGTGGGGAAACCCTGGTGAGTGAGGGGACTATAGAAAGAGATAATACTTCCCTTTCTTTCTGATAACGGTGTCCTTAAGGATCAAATTGTTTCCTACACCTTTTGTCTCTCCCGGTTAGGTTCCTGTCTACTTGACTCGTTCAGGTAGTTTTTTGATAGGTATATTAGTGGAGGGTGAACCTAACTTTAACCTCTACTTTCCCCTTATTTTCTGGATAAATACATCAGCAGGCACCACAGGTTAATTAATATATATATATATAACTAAAAAATATTAAATATATTATAGAATGAAATTAATTAAAAAACGAAATTAGATTTAATATACATTTGAATAAATATAACAAACTTAATTAAAAAAATTAAACACATTTATTTAATTATATATATATATATTAATTATATATGTTTAACTTTTTAAAATTAAGTTTATTTGTTATATTTGTTAAAATGTATATTAAATCTTATTTTGTATTTTAACTAATCTTATTCTATAATATATTTAAAATTATTTACTTTAAAACAATTATTAAACTAATAATGTTAATGTCTTTTATAATTTTAAAATGATATAAAACTGTAACACAGTATATATACTCCAGTGAGTGCAACTGCACATGGAAAGTGTTGGATAGTGGAGGGGTAAAAATTACTATTTTCACTCCAATGAGTGCAACCATAGGGAAAGTGTTGGATAGCGGAGGGGTAAAAAATACTATTCCCACTTCAGTGAGTGCAACTGTAGGGAAAGTGGTGGACAGCAGAGGGATAACATTTACCATTCCCACTCCAGTGAGTGCCTCAATAAGGAAAGTGTTGGATTGCAGAGGGGTAAATTTACTATTCTTACTCCAGTCAATTCAAAATTAAAAACAAACAAACTAAAAATATATTTTTTTAAAGTAAATAAAACATATTCATTTGCTAAAATTAATATAAAATATATGTAAAATTAAAAATAAGTTAAAACGTAATATAATTTTAAATGCATATCACAAATACCGAAAAATATTTTATGAAATAAAATAATTTCCAAACAAATATTTTTATTTAGAAATTATTTATTAACAAAAACATTATTACATACCTATAGTCCATTTACTTCCTACCCTTATAACACCACACAACTCATACCCCACATCGAATTTTTTTTAAAAAAAATGGAAAATTAACTTAATTATCAATCAAACAAATATTATTAATTAAAAAGCAAATTAAACTGCTAAAATGTAATTAACTTCCCACCCTTTGCACCTATTATCTGCACAACCCACACATAAAATAAAACAGTAAAAAATTACAAAATTAAAAAACGTTTTCAATTCAATAACTAATAGTATTTAACAAAAAACAAATATAAGAACAATTAATTTACTCCCCCTTCACCCCTATAAACCCAAAACCCACACACAATTTTTTATAATCAATTACAATAATTAATTATTAATTAATATTAATTATCAACTAATCATTAATTAATAAAAAATTAATTGCTTCGCACCCTTTACCCCTAAAAACCCCACAACTAGAATTAATTACACAATTTCCATATTTAATTGTCAATGTATTAATATTAACAACTAATTATTAATTAAAAATTAATTACCCCTATAAGCCCCAAAACCCGCACCTAAAATGTACCAAAAACAATTAAAACACAATTAACATTATAAAATCTCAATTAAAAAAAGTCATAAAGATATATATTCATTAATTTATTATAGTTAAATTACTCCTCACCCTATTCCCCTATAAACCCACAACCGACTTCAGAACTAAAAAACGCAAAATGTTATTAAAATAAAATGAATCACTGCTAAATATGTAACACATATTATAACAACATAAACAATACTTATAGAAAAAACGGCATCACATACATTTAAAATATATACTAAAATACATACCACTAATTAAAAAATCGATATTTTAAACAACTATATTTTTGCAAACGGTAATAATGGCTTCTATATTTTTAAAATCAATATTTCTTACCTTAAAGTCGATATTCTTGACCACCATATTCTTGCTGTCGATATTTCTGTTTCACGATATTTAAAACTCCATATTAGTGTAAGTTGACATTTCCAACTCGATATTTTGACAGAATACTATTCACCTACTGCACGAAACAGAAAGGGTGTTCCATGAGCTTCATAGCCTTCGCCTTTCAGTTAATGGCTGTGACCTGATTGTTAGATCATCTTTATTCTCCGTAGAAGGACAGTATCAGAAGGGACTCTGCATGGGGACAGATGAGAGTGCAATACCCTAGAATGAGTGCCATAAGTCTAGTAGAAAGAATAGGCATGGGAAGAGCTATGTAAACAATTGCTGTATGGAAATTCTGACAATGCAAAACAGTTATTTCAATTCTCCTGCTGTTCCATTAAAAAACCACGCAGATATCGTTTATCTGTCTGGGGTGATAACCGGTGAATTTGAAGTAGATGGTCCCAAGTTGTTTCAAGAGTTCTATCCAAACCTTAGCCATAAACTGTATCACTGAATATGTGATGATCGGTTCTGGAAGATCATGTAGCACAAAGATGTTAACCAAAAGACCTCTATTAGTTCTACAGCAGTATCTTCAATAATTAAATGTCCTAGTTGTGTAAACGAATCATACGCTATCAAAATTGCAGTTTCTTCCCTGCAACTTGGCAAAACAACTCTAAATTCCAAATAAATCATTGCCATGGTTGTTGTGGGTGGGTTAATTGTGCTGATTATGGGCTGGATTTGCATGTACAGTCTTACCTTGTGCACAGACAACACACTGTTGATAGTCTGTTACGCTTTAGACCACTAGAAATACCTTTTTACTAATTTTACCTGTCCTGGATAATCTCCTACTGGTGATGTTTTACACCCGTGGAGGGTTAACTGTGAAAATCCTGGTCCGGAAAATATAAGACAAATTCTCTTTTGCCAGATTCTGGTTTCAGGTGTATCCATTCCGTAGCTTGTGTTGACTGCCTTGCTGAGCTTGTCTTACTTGTTGCAAAAACGTATCATTGGTAGGCAGGATAGTGCCTATTGTGCAGAGAACATTTGGGATGGACACCAGAGGAATGATTTTTTCATTCCAACAGGACAAATCTGCTTTTCCATGATCAGAACCTGTACTGTAGGTAATGCTATAATTGAATTGAAAATATAATACAATCCAGTGGGCAGGCCTAGCATTAGCACACTTCCTAGACTTCCAGTGGAAAAGATCATTGTGGTCTGTCCGAATGTGGTGTGGCCTCAAACACACATTTTTCAGTGTTTGTATATAGTGAGTGAAGCCTACCTCGAAATACTTCTTTTTATATATTGTAAATTGTCTACTGCATTATCATGTAAGTATACAGTGATGTAGCAATCCAGCAGCTTCCCAAAGAGTAGTTTGTAAAGTGTTGAAAAGCAGCCTATACATTGCACAACCTAAATTGCATAACCAGATATTCAAATTAGCTCTAGTGGTTGTTAAATCTGTTTTCCATTCATCTCCTTCTCTGATTCTCACCAGCTTATATGCACCTCTTGGATCTACCTTAGACAATATCTTTGTGGTCTTTATTTGGTCTAGAACAACAGAAATTGGAGGAAGGAGTGCCATTTACTTGAAGCATTAGGCTCACTGTAGTCAATGCAGGGACAGAATCGTCGATTGGAATTGGGGAAAAAAAAGGGCCAACCAAAGAAATTTTTAAGAATATTTTCCAATTATTGACAGAAGAAATCATATTCTTTAATAGCGAGGGGCTATTTCCTCCTGTGTTATCTTTGCTTTAGGAACTAGACCGATTATACAATCCTATTTGCGATGGGGTGGTAAACTATTTGCCTCTTTCTTGCTGAAGATGTTATCAAAGTCCTCATACTGTGCTTTTAAGGTCAACACAATCTTTGGTTCATGCTCCTGCTCTTCAGGTTCAAAAACAGTTTGTAAGGCGAAGCAGGTTAATTGCTGAATTAAAGAAAAGCTTGCACAGAGTAGACAATGTTTCTGGTAGTAAGTTAAAGATTTTTTTTTTGCTGAGGCCAGTTTATCAGTGGATTGTGAAGGCAGAGCCATGTTCCATGTACCATTGGAAAGGAGGGGGCATTGATGATATTATAACATGCTTGTTTTCACAAACCCACATCTCCCAAAGTGGGCCCAGTACCATTAATTCCTTTAGTACCCTCAGAAACTCTTTTCTTGTGTACTGTAGTCTTCATCTGTTCTTGAACCTTCTGATCCATAAAACAACCAGAGGCTCAGGTATCCATCAGAGTGAATATCATCAGTCATTGAATAGGTGTTATCACAATTTGTAAAAGATAAGGAGACTTGTCAAAAACAACCTGAAATTAGGTCATCGAGCTTGTCTTATTTCTGTTGCTTAAGGTGTAGCTGATGCGTTTCCCATCAGCTTTTGCAAAGACATACATAAAATCTTTTTTTCCCCACTATACAAACATAAACCTGCGTTCCGGCATCTTTCCGTTTCTTCTGCAGTGAGTCTTTTCCAGCGGTTTCCATTCTGCACGGGCTCTTATGACTTATGAATGGGATTTGCTACTTCAGACAATTTAAGAATCCAATTGTGCTCTGGGGAACTGTGTATTTCCCTTTTTCTATTCTTCCACTGTTCTTCAGAAGCCAAGCCATCACATCCTTGTGCTTTGCAACTGCTGCTTCAACCTGTCCATTCTGCTTCTGCTTCAATCTTTCGAAAATAGCTAAATTAAGACTCCACTTCCAGGCTCCCATGTCTTAATGTTAACAGTCATGTATGATTTGCCTGAGTTATTAGTCTCTTGCTAATTTTAGCTTTGAAATGTGCAAGGAACATGTCAGAGCTGTGTACCACAAAAGTGAAATGCTGAATGGCTTTGGATTTCTGGTTTTCTTTGTCCACTTCCTGAGGATATAGGATGGGAGTACAGCAAGCAGTGGAGGTACTGTTCCTATCAGAAAACAAATAAGAGAAAGGGGAGGACGGAGGAATGGGAATCCTAAGGATTATTTTTGTGTGCACACACCAATCCCCAGGGGTGTCATGCTTCTTCATCAGACATGCTGCTCGTAGGGCTGGCACTGCAATGCCCTACAGGCTCCACAAAGAGTCACTTTAGTGGAGATCCTTTTATTTGTTTGCTGTATGATGAGCGGTATCTATGTGAGGGCATCAAGAATATGTGGGGTGGAGTGGGGGTGTGCAGTAAAGTGAAGGGAGGCTAATACTACCTACGATATACCAAATTAGATTTTAATATGGTGGTTCTCTTGACAGCGTAAAAAAAATACATAGTGAAGTTGGGGTTACTGCAAATGGATGATGTACCCCAGTAGCCTAAATCTGGAAGTGTGGTCAGGTCAATATTTTTTGCACCTGATGGCCCAAAAAAAGATCCGCAGCGCAAAGAGGTGCAATGTAGGTATTCCCCCTAAAAGAAGATACCTGGTTCAATGAGAGATACAAATTGATGGTCCAACCTAAAAGATAAAGGCAGACCAATTGTCTCTGGCATTGGATTCCTACTAGAACCCTTGAGTAAGTTCTGTGACCACTTCCTTCAACAGCTAGTCTCAAAAACCCCTTCCTTCCTCAAACACACCAGGGACGTGCTAAACCTGATTGCTGATACAAACAACCAACAGGAAATTGTCCTGCTTGTGACCCTGGAAGTAGAGGCGTTGTATACCGACATCCATCAAGACGCCAGTATAGAGTTAATTGAAGCCTACATGAGACCAGAGACATGGACGTGCACCACACCCATTGACTTCATCATTGAATGGCCATGATAGCAATAAGGAGCACCTTCTTCAAATTCAAGACCCAGATTAACCATCAGATACAAGGGACATCTATGGGCAGCACATTTGACCCCAGCCTGGCCTGTCTATACATGTCCCTCTTTGAAGAACAGCAAATCTTCACGGAGTTGAATCCCTTCAAAGCCAACATTTTAATGTGGTGACAGTACATAGATGACATTCCTGGCTTCTGGAAGAGCAAAGAAACAACCTGCCAGGAATTCAGATGCTAGATCTACACCCTCAACCCATATCTGAAATTCACCCAGACAACTTAATAGAAATGCCATTCCTGGATTTACTAATCTCCATTGAGGATGGATACTTATGCACTAAGATTTATAAGAAAACCACTGATTGCAACAGCCTTTTGCACTTCGACTATCACCATTCAAAATCCTTGTGGGAGAACTTGCCGTATGGCATAGGAGAAACAGAAGCTTATTGAGAGATTACGATGCCCAAACTGAAATACTCAGTAGGAACCTGTCCTCATGGAACTACCCATTGAGAGTAATCAATTGAGCTGAGAAAAGGGCACAAAACAACCAATGGGAATCTCTCCTGGAGACCAACACAAGACCCACTGAAGACATCATCACCTGTGTAACCACTTTTACCCCCCATTCCAAACAGATCAAACACATCATAAAACATTGGGGTATTTTGCAAACTGGGTCCCTTGAGATTCAATAGCAGCGTTTTGCTTTCAGACGAACTCAGATCCTTTTACACACCAGACCCCACATTCAACAATCCCAGATGCAAAACACCTTGTGGGACCTACCACCAGTCATGGGACACTATCACTGTGGGTCTTTTGGAATGTGCTCACTCACTCAACATTCCAAAGAAAACAAGTTAGGTCCCCAATTCACCTGGACACAGGAGAGTCACACCAATTGCAATACAAGAAACTACTTCTACCTTATCACTTGCCAATTCCCTATGACTTGAGCTCTTCCCGCATCGATTCTACGCATCAGCCTGTCGGCCTGATACATGCGGCCACAACCAGTTTTTTTATATACCATCTCCCTGCATATAAAAACACACAAGTGTTTTTTTACTCCCTCAACATTGCCTCCTTGACTCAACTTTGGAAAGGTTTGTATTTGGACACTTTATTTCATTTTATGTCACCACCTTCTAGTAAAATCTCAGTTTAAGTATCCTGTTAAACCACCATCCTTCAACACCACCTTTTTATGCTTATTTACAGTAGTCCATGACACATTCTAAGATGGCCGCCACTGTGAAATGATACATCCACACACAAGGGGCTCGCTGCCACTAACATGAACCCACCCAAACTCTCCTTCATTGGCTGCATGGCCAGGACTCTGGCCCGTAGGCGGCACACGTTACACCTGAAAACAACGGATCTAATTACCAGCACTTTAAAAGACCAACTGCCTCCTCTGCTGAGTCTCGATCTAGGCGAGTAGAGGAGGGTAGGTCTTTTGTGCTCTTCACGCTAAAGCCATGTGAGAAGGGTTGTCTCTCTTGTACATTGCCTTGCTACACTTTGGCTGTCTAGGTTCCTGTGTTTTACTGCCTATTTTTAATTCTGTTTACTATTGCCTTGTTTCTACAGTTAGTAGCTGTGTGTTATCCTCTGCTTTTTGACCTATGGGGCATTTTGACTGATTCAAAGGGTAAGACCCTTTGCTCACACCTGTGGACATCATATCACTTACTATATACTGTGTGACACCAACACAGATTGATTTTATTTCATTTGTCCCATGTATGTCCACTTACCTGTATTGTTGTTGTGTGTTAGTATGTTTACTACTGTTATTGATGTCAACACTGTTATTGATTATTTTGAAATAACGATTGTTAATGACAAATATGTATGTCTTTGATCATATCTCTCTTTGATGTTTCTCATTGTGTAAAATAATTGTATGATCGGGTTTTGTTAATTGATTTGATGTACATACTTAATATGTTTTAATAAAAAAATTACATTTGATGTATACATGCATTTGCTTTGGTTTTCCCTTCATAGACTGGAGAAGTGGCATGCTGTGAATGATTGGATAATAGTGTAAGCAAAAGTCGGAACTTTGCTCGCCAAGAATAGTTATTTTTGAGAAAAAATAAGATCCATCAGGGCCTATGCCTCTCAGGTGCACAATTACAATATTCTATCACCACAGCAAGTCAGCAGTTTAAAAACAGTGTGTGCCCAGTGTTCTGTGGCTCTCAATGCAGCCTGATATGCCACTTTCTAGGTCTATGAAATATATATTGGTGAGTGCCAAGCAATATCCTAGAATATAGACATGTTACGATGACTCAAGCATTTTAATTTTTAATGAGACTCTGGGAAATAAGGGTATGGTACATGTCTTACAATGGAAACACAAGGAGACAATTGTCGGAGCACTGAAACGTTTCAGACACTCACACCCAGTCACACATCTGCGTTGAAGCCCTCATCGTTCTTTAGCTCACTTCGCCATCCCAGTTCCAACCCAGCCCTATGCAAATCAGTCTTAACTCTGTTCCTCATGGGAATAGCCCAGCCTGAACTGCCAAGTCAGGTATTCATTGGACCAGAAACAAGCTTCTTGGGACCGGTTTCGGAGTAACACCCCTGATCAGCCAGGCTAGCTTGATTCCAGTGACAAAGTGAGCAAGGGACCAATTTCTGGGCATACCTTGCCAACTTAGGGCAAATAAAGCAAACACAAGGAGACAAAGGACGGGGCACTGAAACTTTTCAGACACTCACCCCCAGTCACAGATCTGTGTTGAATCCATCATCGTATCGATTGCTGGGTCTGAACTGGGGTGGCAAAGTGAGCTAAAGAACGGTGATGGATTCCTTGTGTTTGGACATATCTTACAATAAATAGCAGCTGGCTGTATAAAAATAATACAATACACACACATTCTGAAGGGGGAGAGGTAAAATTCAACTACTCAGACCTCCCCAAACTCAACTATATTACACACAGAGGAGTAGCAGATTGTGAACCCATGGTGGCACATGCTCTGTGGAAAAATACTGCCCTCACAAACAAATTGTGACAAGCTCCATCATCGGTCCTGCCACTTAACACCCCTGTGCAGACCAACGCCTGGGATGGAGCAAAAGGGAGGGGAAGACAATGCAAACAGAAAAATAAGTACAAATTGAATGTTGGGAACACGGAAAGAAAAAGTGCAGTGGAGGTTAAAACTAGCTTGGTGGTGTCTTTGCTCAATAAATGTATTCCTGGACCCACCGGCTAAGTCTAAAAACGTGAAGGATAGTGGTGATAGGGAAAGTATTAAGAGTTCCATCACCCCTTCTTTCTGCAAAAGTGTTGACATGTTTCTGCCATGTCGTGAGTGCTCACAATGTTGGGTCACACCATCATTCCTCAAGACACTTTCGGATCCCCAACATGCGATTACCCTCTGTGCTATGGTTCGTAGCTAGGAACCAATTATTCCAGCGTGAGGGTGCCATTCATTAACACACACTCGGTATCCGAGTTTCATCTAGAGAGTGCTAAAACTGGTGAGTTTAGGGAGAGACCGCCTGTAGTCAAACTTTTATCAAGGTAAGTGCTCTGCCTGGAAGTATCTGATTCTTACTGGGGATTATATTATATGATATAGAAATGAAACACGTTCCTGTAAGTTGGCTTGCTGTAACCTAAGATGATAATCTAGCACATTTCCCATAGCTCTCCAGTTTGTGATCACTGTTTTTTGACTTTGTCCCTCATTTGCAAATTCTGTTTTTACACTCCCACATTGCCATGTTCCACATCAGCATACTTTTCTCGGCGTCATGTCCCATCTCTGCTTATAATGTCTGCTACCTAGGTAGTATTATGTATTTCATCCTTGTGTTTTTTCTGGCAATAGTATATTGATACTTTTTTTCCAGTGTTAAGCCATGTTGTCTTACATTTTTAGGTCGAGCCTAGAGCCAGCGAGCATGCTTTGCTCTGCGAGACTTGTAGTCGAGGAGGGAATAGAAGCTCTGCCCATATTTGCCATTGGCTTGTGTCATTGTCCATCCTAAATGCTGGCTTATGATTTGTAAATAGGCTTGTTAGTCCATCCTTAGTACCGCCTCCTCTTCATTTGTCACCTCCAATGGCAACTGGCCCTTTTACTTTGTTTGTTACATGGTACCTGTTATTTAGTCTTTATGCACTATTTTCTTCATCCACTTTCTCTTAGTGCAGGCACAACGTGCTTTGGTGCCTTCTTTACAACGCCGTCCTCTCTCCCATTGTCCCTGCCTTCTTTACCCCCACCCTCCATCCTGTTGTTGTGCCTTCTTTCCCCTCCCACCGCCCCATCCCACTGTCCGTGCCCCCCCACTGCCCCCACCCTCCTCCTTCTCGTCCGTGATGCCTACCATTTGCAATGCAATATGTCTTGCATTTACACAAGTTTAAGCTATTGGCATTGTAAATGACAATGCCTTTTATTTATTTTTTGGTTTTTAAAACATAAATAAATCACATTGTCATATACAATGCCGATAGCTTAAACTTGTGTAAATGCAAGGCCTATTGCATTGCAAATGCTTGTTGCATTTCTTATCACTCTTGCTTAAAGCTTTTTTCCTTATTAGCAGTGGTACAGATTTTGGACTGAATTTGTATACATATGTGCAACTTCACAAAAACATTAAAGCATGCTATTACCGCACTTGCTCTGTGCACACGCAAAGCACCCTGTGAAAATTCTGAATTTGGGTACAGGAGACCCAGTATCTCATCGCGTGCAGAGCCTTGTGTCGTCTCTCTTATTTGCAGAGGGGCATGTGCCCCTGCCACACCTGCTCTTCCCTATGTATTGTCTAGATTTGAGGAAGCATTCCCGCAGAAGATGGCACAGTGTCAAGAGGGGGTCAAACGTGATTCATTTTCATCCCTAAATTACGGGTAAGGATTAATTCATTTGCATGCCTCTGCATCGACCCATGCTAATATTAACTGCCAGGTTCTCGTGGGTAGGAGTTGTCAGAAGGGGATCTGAGGGGGGGCGTGCTGCTGTGTTGCAACATCGGTTTAAATGTATTTAAGTAATGCAGCCAGTGCACACTTTGTGATATAGCCCTCTGATCTATAAAATAACCAGCACTGTGACCAAACTTTATAAGTACATTCAGAGTGACCGCCATCGACCATCTTGGACCAGTGGCGTAACACAGGCATCTGCAGCTCCTGTGGTGTGGGGGGGGGCAAGCTCCAGGGGCCCCCCTCACCACAGTACTCTGGCCAGAGAGTTCCTGGTTGAGTCTGGAGGGTGCCCCTTCACGTACCTAGGAGGGGGCCGCCATAAGTTTCATTACGCCAGTGTCTTGGGTTAGGAAGTAAGACGATAAGACAGTAAGTGCCATTTTAGTCTAAAGGCACTTTGTGGTGGGCCCCAGTGTGACTCTTTAGCTGTAAAAAGCAACTAGGCCAGGAGCTGCAATTACTGATGACACTGACAAAAAGTGCATCAACATAAATATTGTCGGTGCCTATTGGTCCCTCTACCCAGGGCTTTAAGTGGGCCAGGTCCCACCGGTGCTGGGCACCAGCAGTTTTAAAAAGCATGTTTTGAAACAGGTCTCTATCGGGCTCTCCATTTTTGCCATCACCTTCCGGGTGAAAAAAAAAATCCTAACTCTGCAGCTGGACCACCCCTTACTGCCTTTGGGGTAACTTCGAAGAGACTTGTTTCTAAGACCTAGTTTTAGGACACCCCCGCGCCGCACGGCCACCAGCTGCTGCGTGTGCCCCCCCTTCCTTTGTGCCTCGCTGCCCGACTGCCGGCTCGTGACCACGCCCCCTCCTTCGAGCGGCGTGGTCCGTGATCAGCGCTCCTCTCCCTGTGCCCCTGGTTCTCTGTGCAGACTTGTATTTGTGCTTATTTGTGCTTATTGTTGTTTTTCCGCCGTATTGCCTGTAGAATTGTATTTGTGTTCATTGTTGTTTTTTCCGCCGTATTGACTGTCTTTTTCCTGCCTGTTGCCGCCCTCCGTCTTCCCTCCCCGCTCCCCGCTTCCCGCCACCACCGCTGACCCCGCCCCTTTTTTCCTTCTGTTCCCTCCCCGCTCCCGCCTCCCAGCTGCTCCGCCCACCCACGCACTTGGCCATATATGGCGACCGTGCGACGCAGGTGAATGTGACCTAGTTTTAGGACACCCCCGCGCCGCACGGCCACCAGCTGCTGCGTGTGCCCCCCCTTCCTTTGTGCCTCGCTGCCCGACTGCCGGCTCGTGACCACGCCCCCTCCTTCGAGCGGCGTGGTCCGTGATCAGCGCTCCTCTCCCTGTGCCCCTGGTTCTCTGTGCAGACTTGTATTTGTGCTTATTTGTGCTTATTGTTGTTTTTCCGCCTTATTGCCTGTAGAATTGTATTTGTGTTCATTGTTGTTTTTTCCGCCGTATTGACTGTCTTTTTCCCGCCTGTTGCCGCCCTCCGTCTTCCCTCCCCGCTCCCCGCTTCCCGCCACCACCGCTGACCCCGCCCCTTTTTTCCTTCTGTTCCCTCCCCGCTCCCGCCTCCCAGCTGCTCCGCCCACCCGCGCACTTCGCCATATATGGCGACCGTGCGAACGCGCAGCGGTCACGCGCAGCGGGCGCGCCGATTGTGCGCCGAAGGCGCGCCAAAGGCAAGCCCGTCTACGCCCGTCCGCGCATGGACCGCGCCCAGCGCCAGGACCCCTGGCCCACGAGGACCCCGGCCAACCCGCCTGACGTACACCGCCGCCACCCTCAGCGCACTCAACACCGGTCGACTCCCAGGATGCTACCAAGCCACCCCACGACGCACCCACGGACCCTTCAGCTGCCACGCCTGCAAGTTCACCTGCATCCAGACCTGCCTCGCCAAGCCGAAGCCGAACACCAGCAGCAACCACCTCAAGTGCATCCTGCTCAACACCCGCTCTGTCCACAGACACGCCATCGAACTCTGGAACCTCCTAGACGCCACAGCCCCTGACGTTGCCTTCATCACGGAGACCTGGATGAACGCCTCCTCAGCGCCCGACATCGCCATCGCCATCCCAGAAGGCTACAAGATCACCCGGAGGGACCGCAACGCCAACCAGGAGGCATCGCCATCATCCACAAGAACACCATCCGCATCACGACCAGCACCGACAACACCCCACCCTCCGCCGAACACCTGCATTTCCAGATTCACACCGACCCAAAGACCACCCTCAGAGGCACCCTGATCTACCGACCTCCGGGACCACGCACTCAATTCAGCGAGGACATCGCCGACTTCGTCAGCCCGCACGCCCTCCCCTCCGCTGACTACATCCTCCTGGGGGACTTCAACTTCCACCTGGAGAACAACAACGACTGCAACACCATCACCCTGCTCGACAACCTCGCCAACCTTGGACTCAAGCAGCTGGTGTCCACCCCCACCCACCTCGCCGGACACACACTCGACGCCATCTTCTCATCCAGCAAAGACATCGCCTTCAGCCACGCCACAGAACTCCACTGGACGGACCACAGATGCATCCACTTCACCTTCAGAAGAACGACGATCCACCACCACCAGCAACAGGTTGCCCGAAGAAGCTGGAACAAGATCACAGCCGACCAGCTCGCCGCTTCCCTGAGCCAGCACCCTCCGGCCAGCTCAGCGAACCCCAGCCAGGCCGCCGACAACCTCTCGAAGTGGATCAGCAAATGCGCAGACGAACTCGCCCCTCTGAGGACCCCGCCCAGCAGACCCGGCAATAAGAGAGCCCCATGGTTCACCGACGAACTCAAGAGCTCCAAGAAGAACTGCCGAGCCCTCGAGAAAGCCTGGAGAAAGGAACCCACGCCGGACAACAGGACCACCCTCAAGCTCGCCACCCGGAAACACCACCAATTGATCCGCACCGCCAAGAAAACTGCATTCAAGAACCGACTGGACAACAACGCACACAACTGCAAGGAACTCTTCAACATCGTGAAAGAGCTCTCCAACCCCAACGCCGGAAACAACGACATCACCCCATCGCAAGACCTCTGCAACTCCCTCGCCTCCTACTTCCACAACAAGATCGCGGACATACACAACAGCTTCAGCACTCAACCGACGCACGCCACGACCGCAGCAACGCCACCCACCACCACCCTCCGCGCCTGGACCCCGGTCAACACCGAAGACACCGTCCACATGATGAACTCCGTCCACTCCGGATCTCCGACCGACCCCTGCCCTCACCACGTCTTCAACAAAGCCGACGCTGTCATCGCACCCCACCTGCGGGACATCATCAACACCTCATTCGACACCGCCACCTTCCCCGAGAGCTGGAAGCACACCGAACTCAGCGCTCTACTCAAGAAACCTACAGCAGACCCCACCGAACTCAAGAATTACCGCCCCATCTCTCTACTCCCGTTTCCAGCCAAAGTCATCGAAAAGACCGTCAACAAACAGCTGGCCGCCTTCCTCGAGACGAACGGATCCCTCGACCCATCGCAGTCCGGATTCCGTGCCAACCACAGCACCGAGACCGCCCTCATCGCCGCCACTAACGACATCCGAGCCCTGATGGACAACGGAGAAACAGCGGCCCTCATCCTCCTAGACCTCTCCGCGGCTTTCGACACGGTCTGCCACCGCACCCTAGTGCAGCGCCTCAGCAACGTCGGAATCCAGGAGAAGGCACTGGAATGGATCATCTCCTTCCTCGACAGAAGAACACAAAGAGTCCGCCTACCACCGTACAAGTCAGAGGCCACCGAAGTCATCTGCGGCGTCCCTCAAGGATCCTCGCTGAGCCCTACTCTCTTCAACGTCTACATGAGCCCCCTCGCGGCCATCGCACGCCAACACAACCTCAACATAATCTCCTACGCCGACGACACCCAGCTGATCCTCTCCCTGACCAACGATCCCGCCGCCGCCAGAGCCAACCTGCACGAAGGGATGAGAGAGGTAGCCGAGTGGATGACGACGAGCCGCCTGAAACTGAACTCAGATAAGACGGAGGTCCTCATCCTGGGCTCCTCGCCCTCCGCCTGGGACGACTCCTGGTGGCCCCCCGCCCTGGGCACCGCACCCAAACCGACGGACCATGCACGCAACCTGGGTTTCATCCTGGACTCCTCCCTCTCCATGACCAGGCAAGTCAACGCCGTCTCCTCGTCGTGCTTCAACATCCTGCGCATGCTTCGGAAGATCTTCTGGTGGATCCCCACAGAGACCAGGAAGACCGTCACCCAGGCCCTCGTCACCAGCCAACTGGACTACGGCAACGCACTCTACGCCGGAACCACCGCCAAGATCCAGAAGAGACTCCAGCGCATCCAGAACGCCTCAGCCAGACTCATCCTCGACATCCCACGACACAGCCACATCTCCGGACACCTAAGAGACCTGCACTGGCTCCCGGTCAACAAGAGAATCACCTTCCGCCTCCTTACCCACGCACACAAAGCTCTCCACGATCAAGGCCCGAGCTACCTCAACAACCGCATCAACTTCTACGCTCCCAAACGCCACCTCCGATCTGCCAGCCACGCCCTCGCCGCCGTCCCACGCATCCGCAGAGCCACTACAGGAGGAAGGTCCTTCTCCTACCTGGCCGCCAAGACCTGGAACTCCCTCCCGGCCGACCTGCGCCTGACCCAAGACCACCTCTCCTTCAGGAAGAAGCTCAAGACCTGGTTGTTCGAGCAGTAGCGGCACCCCCCCCCCCCCCCCCCCAGCGCCTTGAGACCCTACGGGTAGGTAGTGCGCTCTATAAATGTCTTTGATTGATTGACTTGTTAAAGTTCTTTCACAGTCTCATCATTTCCGAACTGAAGGATTGTCACATTATATGCAATGAAGTCATATTTACTGCTTATGCAACTAACAACCATTGACAAAGCCAATAGTTTTGGCTTGCTGCAGGTGTAATCTTACTTGCTGTAACATATATCTGGATGCAATGACAGAAGCAGCAAAAGATCAGTCGGGCGGCACACTATGCTAAGCGTTTACGCGTTTTAAGCCACACCCTTAATTACATTGGCCATGCCCCTTTGAGAAACTCCCCAGTTTTTTCATTCCACTTAAAGCACTGTCTGTACCAAGCAACACCCAGGTATGCTCAGATCAGGGGCAGCAACACTTTTGTGTGATTTCCTATTATTTCCGGTCTGTCTGGAAAGTATAATACTGAAGTTCACATCTACACCCAGGCTTATGGTTAACCGTTAACCCAGTTTCAACACATCTACCTAGATTCCTCCTGGCCATTATCACCTGTGAGAAAGTGCCCTCTCTCTGCATGGTTGCCCCCCACTGTTTGCTGAACTGCTGATGTGCTTTGACTGAGTGTGCCCTGGGCTCCTGCCAATCAGGTACCCAGGGCCTATGTTCTTTCCCTAAAACTGCATTGTAGACCAAACCCAATTGGCACTCTCTGGCCAAAGGTCTGTCCCTGGTAAATCTACCACAGGTACCCAGGGCACTGTGACCAGGGAAAGCCTCTAAGGGCTGCAGCACGTATTGTGCCACCCTTAGAGGCCATGTACCTTTACACTCACACACTGCCTTTGCAGGCTGCTTGTTTTGGTGCAGAACAAAGTGAAGAGTCAGCATGGCACACATCCCTGTGTGCCATGCCTACAACCCACTGCCCTGGAATAGATCAGTCACCCTTCTAGCTGGGTGCACTATACCAGTGGTGAGGGTACAGGTGCATGAGCCCTGTACTCCTGCAGTGTCTAAGTCAATTATTTTACATTGTAAGTGCAGTGCTGTCATGAGGAGTATATGGTGCTGGGAGTTTGTCATTATGAACTCCACAGTAACATAATGGCTGCACTAAAAATGGAGAAGTTTGGTATCAAACTTCTCAGCACATTAAACCCACACTGATGCCAGTGTGGGACTTAATGAAAAATGCACACAGAGGGCATCTTTAGAGATGCCCCTGAAAACTGACCTACCAGTAGTGTCCAGGCTGAGTGACTTATTTCAGCTGCCACCACCAGACATGTTTCTGGACCCTGGGTTGAGAGCCTGCTGCTCTCGGGGGTCTGAAAGAATGCACATCCTGGGACGTGGTGCCAATCCTCCTCCCCCAGGATGGGCAAGGTCCATGAAGGGGAAGCTTCAAAGGCTTGCCGTCTTTGTGAGCTTCTCTAGGCCTTTTGCTGCTTCCAGCAACTGGTCACCACCGATTCTGACCCTCACTTTGGACGGGAGAACCTGCAGGAAAACCAAGTGAGGAAGGGGGTGTGCCCACCTCTGCCAACCCCACCCCTCGAAGGGGGAGGCGAGGTGAAGCACAACTCTGTCCCTGCCATCTTGCAGATAGGGGGACCCAGCCAACCAGAGTGAGGCGTATGCCCCCCTCCCACTGGAGGGTGGCATAATAGGGGGTGTATTTTTGGAAAAAGGACGGGCCCCCGTAATTAGGATACAACGCCCTAACAGGCAAATTACTTCTTTGGAAAACAAGAACACCGGGCACAGTGTGTAATACCTTAGACTGGCATGTGAACTCTAGACTAACAAAAAATGCATGTAATCAAAATACAAATGCTACTACACAATAAATATAATTAGTTTATTATTTTCTCATCGATATTCTTATATTTTTTTTGCACAGAAAATGTTTTTTATAAATAATGTATACAAAATGATAAATGAATTTACATTTTACGACTTTCAATTCATTTGCATGCACATTATTTCTTTATTTTTTTCAATTTACAACTTTGGTCAAAGGAGGTGTATATTGAAAACCCATGTATCACAAATAACTAAATGTACAGAGACTGGCTGCTTGTTGGAAAACTAAAACAACGCGTTTCGGCTAGGCCTTCATCAGTACTCCATCAGTGGTTACTTGTGGGTGTCATGATGACACTGTCCTCAAGTAATAACAGCGAGCTCACTGTGCTATGGAAAGCATGCATGTGTCTGACTGTGTGAGGAACTTAAATAGATACATGGTGAACTGGAGCGCAGCAAAGCCTGGTGAATCCGTATTCAACGCACATCCAAGATGTCTTTTGCAGCTCATCATCGTTTTTATCAAGGTGCGCTTCCCTGTGATTACTGCATGCAGGGTAATTGGTCTCCTAGGCTGCAAGGCAGAGGCCATTCAGGAGGCAGGCGGCAGGTTAGATTTTCCTTCGGCCACCCCTGCTGCGTCTCTCAGCAACTGTAGTAAATTTGACCCCTGACCGCACCGATTCAATGGCCGAGGGAGGTAGTGGGTCCCGCTGCAACAGTTGGTAAGTTACAGAGTCAGTGGAGTGTAATATCTGACCTGATCACGTCTTGTGAAGGCTCCCAAACACTTCGATCTCAGGCCTGTAAAAGACCAGTACTGTAAGACTGGGACAGTCAGCTGTCCAGCCTGGCAAGCTGACGGTCTCCGCACAACATCGGTATAAAACTATGCTAAAATGTGAGTATGAAAATAAAGTTTGAATAAGCCATACTACCGATATACCGGAATCCCTCACTTTGATGCTCTAAAACGCGTTGTTAAATATCTCTTCAGAAATACGTATTCCTGAAAAACAATCGCCATATGTTTGTATGCAGATCTGTTTAAAACGTTGTTTGTTGGACTTAAGTGGGAGATAAACGTGAAAACAAATGCAGTTGTTTCAATGATTTAAGAAAGGAGGCAGTTTATTTTACACATTTCTCACCGCCTGCAGCTCGTAAAAAATACGATTTATTAAATCAGTCACTAGGGTGTACCAAGGGACCCTGCTCCTTAGATTTCAACCATTTTGCATGTTACTCTGTTACTAAGATAGCAAACGGGCTTCCTTGCCTGCTGAAGCGTCGGCTGTGTTTGCATTTCAGAAGTTTTTTCAAGTGACAGAGGCCGAGTCAGTGGAGTGCAATCATGTCTTGTGAAGGCCCCTACGTAACACTTCGGTCTTGTGCCTGTAAAAGACCAGTACTGTAAGAGTGGGACAGAGTCAGAAGTTCCGAATGGCAAGTAGATTCGCTGCGCAGAACACCCATATCTGGTTATAGAAACAAGCTTGTCTTGAGTCACAGGGCAGAGAATAATTCTGACAAATGGGTGCGAACATTTGAATTTGAAAAATAGAATTTGACTAAGCCAATGTAATTTGTTACGATGATAACAAACAGGCTTCCTTGCCTGCTGAAGTGTCACCAGTTTGCATTTCTGCCATTTTTTCATTGCCCAGGCACATAATATGTTCATTTACTTCCCATATGGCAGGCCCGTGATTGGCAGCTGCCTGCAGCCAGTGGGGTGCCAGTCCGGTCATAAAGTGTTAAACTAACTCGGAAGTTATGTATTGGCATGGCTGCAGACGTGGCTGCCGGTAGAGGCCAGAGCTGTGACAAGCGTGTGTGTTTACATTTTGGCCACCTTAAGTTTGCGGTTCATTTCTCAAAACTACATGGAGGTAATTTTAACAGGTTTCTGAAAGTTTCAGCTATGTTGTATCGGAGATTATTGCGTAGGCCTCAGCTCGTGAGGATAATGGAAAATGGTGCTCAGCCTGCCCGCGCATGAGTCCGCTGACTGACACTGTGTGACAGGCAGCTGAGATGACTGTATCCCTGTGTAACTAGTCTTATTCATGTTGGAGCCTCACATATCCATCCTGTTGGGCTGGGGGTCCCACGTCATGTGGGGAGCGAGAGAGGCCCTGGACTCCTGATGCTCTCCTGATTGATTACTGGCAGGTAGGGGGCTACAGGCTGGCAATGATTTCCGGTGCTATGCTGCAGTTTTAAGATCTTCTTGGACTTTCTTGTTGCTCAAATGGGTGTAATTTCTATTATTTATGTTTCCCCAATCTGCATTGCTTCATTTTGCTTGCGAGAAAGTGTCACACATAGTCATCGAATGTCTCTCATAATTACACTGAAATTATGAAAATATCACACATAGCAATTTGAAACCTTGGAAGCTATGCTGCACCCGACGCCCTACGGCCTTGGGTGGCCCAACCGATGGTGTCGAACCAACCCCCAGCATCCCAACTTACCTCTCCAAGTGGTGGTCACAGCCAGAAGACCTTGTCCCCGAACCTGCAATGTGTTTACAAACAGGATACTCCCCATTGAAAGCTACAGGGTGCCCAACGCCAAAACAGCAGTCTGCACCTGTCCACCCCAGTGCCGCTGAGGGGGCACCTTTTGTGCTGGCTTGAACCCACATTTACCCTGAGTTTAAGTCCAGGAGGTTTGCTCCCACAACCTTGTGGCCTGCTCGTAAGCAGCCACCAACCAGAGGCCCCCTCCCGGATTGGATAACATTGGGCCTGAGCACTCTGCACCCGGCCGCCCTAGTGCCGCTCAGGGTGTAACAAGAGTGCATCCTTGACCCTGGAGGACCCCTGAGTCTACACCCAAAATACCAACTCCCACAACCAAATACTTACCTTTGAACGAATAACCCTATTTTCCTACATAGGATAACATTGACTGTTTTTCTGTGAAAAGTTTCTAAGTGTGGAGTTGGAAAAGCTATAAAAGTCTCTAAAACTGTAACAGAATAACCAAAATGCTTTTACTTACCTGTTTACAGGAAAGGTCCCAGTGCAGTATCCAGGTATACTGCACTGTGTAAGAAAAGTAATCTGTAAAGTAATCTACTTGACATTCTACTAAAAAGCCAATACAAAGTATATGTACAATATTTCAAAGCATTGCATTACTAGTAGTTCTACTGTAATCAGACCAAAGTATATATACAACTAATATCCAAACTGTTTACAAATGGTATTATTGCTGTAAAGTACTTATCACTTACCTGTGCCAGGCCTGCGTGGTTCTAGGAAATAAAATAACTAAAAGAATATTTTTTTATACAAAACCAATTGGTCTGAAGTTCAGTCTTTGAGTGTGTGATATCATTTGCTGATTGAGTGTGTACAACAAATGCTTAACACTACCCTCTGATAAAGCCTTACTACTCGCCCACACTACCGCAAATGGAGAGTAAGGGCTATCTACTTTTACCTCTGCCTACCTTTGGGGTTCCACTGGATTCTGTGCACGCTAAACCTCACTTTGGTATAGTATATACAGAGCCAGCTTCCTGCATCAACTGGTACTACTTTCCCACTGATCAGGTGCCAAAGTCCGGTGTAGCCTAGTGCCTAGAGCTTCTGACCTTGCAAACACTAGGGCCGAATTCCAGCCTCGGCCTACTATCATGGGAAGCCACTTAATCTCCCCCTGTATAGCAAGGGCAACAAGTGTGATGTGTTCTAGCTCTGTAGTAAAGCGTTCTAATGATTTAGGGTAATGTTTAGGGGGGAAAAAAACGAATCCTGGTCTAATCGTGATGGAGGCACACGAGAGTCCGCGCGACAAATCACACCCTCTGCAGGCTGTTTGTGCTGCCACCACCCCGTTTCATTTTAGCTTTCTTCCCTTATGCGCGCCCTTAGCCCAAGCCCTCTGCGGCTAGCGCATGGTGGCCTGCGTGGCAGTAATTTTCAGCTTCACTTCTCATAACGTGAATAAAAACCGTTATGCGTGCGCGTTGCACCTTCCTGTCCATGAAATTGCTCTGTGGCATGCGGGTCGTCTCTCTCACAACCGGTCTCTGAAACCGTTCTCTGAAACCGTTATGCTGTGATGTAATTTGGCCACTAGGTGGTAGCCAAGACACATCTCACTACACTATCTCTTGTTTTGTTTAATTTTGCCGTGTTTCTTGCCTTTTTCTGGTACCTTTTCCCCTCGAAATGGTGTTCATTTTCAGCTACTTCGGCGACGTTCATAAAACTACGCAGTATATGAATGGAAAAATACTGGATCGGTAGGGTGTGACTCTGTGTGGAAAACTCAGCAGCAGATGGCGTTCCCGCTGTCCCCGTGACACAACAGTGATCCCAAAGAGGAGGGGAAAAAATAGTTGACTTATACTTGCCTTCAAAGGCTGTTTGTCAGAGCTTTCTTACAAACACGATACATAGAACAGCTTAAATTAAAAATATATAGACCTTTGTCTTTTCCCTGTTCAGTAATATGTGAGATGTCTCGCTCGAGATTGCCGTACAATTGTAAACAGTTCCGCGGCGAGAAAAAGGCGGGTAATGTTACTTGCCAAGGGAGTTCTCAGAAAGTCTAAAACTGAAAAGTACAAAGCAACCCTTCCAGACAAAACAGTTGGAGCGCGAAGACTGCCGCATTGTTAGGGGTATAAACAGTCGACCATTCATCGCGCAGTCACAATAAACGAAAAAAATGTGCCTCAGATATTGTTTCTAAGGATTGCACGTGACCTGTTTCACATCAGTGCGCGCCGAGAACTCTCAGCCCTCGGCCGTACTTCCGTACAGCAACACCGGGCTTTCAGATCTCAAGTTTCCTCTTGCTTGAACGTTACCATTAAATCAAGGGCCGCGTTAGTGTACAAAAACGAAGTGTTTTGGCATTTTAACGAGTATGAACAGTACTAAAAACCACCTCTCACTGGTTGTTAATGATATGTGTGTAGCGGGAGTATACCACTCGCATGAATGCAAACATTTTAATAGTGGGAGATAGAAAAAAAAAATCAAGGGTGGGGGGGGGTTATTTATTTATTTTATTTATTTATTTTAAAACTTTTATATAGCGCTAGCTTGACCCGTAGGTATCAGAGCGCTTTACATACATACTGTAAAGAAAAACAGACGGAAATTGCATTACATAGTAGGCAGCAAGGAAGCCAAACCAGGGTTAAAAAAAAAAGCATGGAAGATAAGGTGGTTAACACAGTCAGGTAGCCAACTATCCTTGAATGTCAAGAGAGAGGAGTAAACTCGGATATTAAAGTCTAGGTTAGTTGACGTTGGTCAGGAAAGTATTTGTTAAGGAGATGGATTTTCAGGTTCCTTTTGAAACAGGAGAAGGAGGGGTTGCATCTGAGGACTATAGGGAGAGCATTCCACATCCTGGGAGCGTTGCCAGAGAACGATTGGTATTGTGTGGTTTTCTTTTTCAGTTTCGGATGAATAAGAAGGAGTGAGTTGGAGCTTCTCAGCGATCTGGATTGACCTGCTCTTACCAGTTTGTTGTTCAGGTAGTTAGGGGCCGGAGAGTGATGGGTTCTGTGTGTGATGCAGGCCAGTTTGTAAATACACCTCCCTTCCATGGGAAGCCAGGGTTGATTTTCCCCATTGAGTTCTACTGAAGTTGGCTCAATTTGAGACACAAGACAGCTAAAAGAAATCCATTCCTGGCTTAAAACATTTAGGGTTACAACAAACAAGTGATGGACGGAATGGTGACAATGCAGACATTCTCCCCCAGTCAAGAGATCTGGGTTAAATCCATCGTTCTTTTGCCCACTACGCCACCCCAGTTCAGACATGGCCATATGCAAATCAGTCTTGACCCTGTGCCTCATGGGAACAGTCCAGCCCGAACTGCCAAGCCATGTCTTCCCTGGACCGGAACCAAGCATCCTAGGACCGGTTTCTGGCTATCAGCCGTCATCAGTTCGGGCTGGACTGATAGGTGCCAATGTCAAGTTTGCACCTCATTTCAAATACAGTATGGCACCAGTGCAAAGTCACCAGGCACTAGTGTCTTTACATGACAACATATTGTGAAATAGCCAAAAATATGACGACGTTTTCGTTTAAATTTTTTTTTTTTTAAGTATAATACATTTTGCAGCTACTGCACTCCATTCGTTATAGATTTTGAGATGGCATTCCCCTGCCAAGTCCTACAGAGAATGGGTATGGCTGACGTGTCTGTATTATTGGGCCACCAGCTACCGGGCATAAACAGTTAGTTGTACAGGTCTAGCATGATTCTGTAATCAGAGGAGATTTGTATCTGTTCAAGAGCGTCATCTCTGATAACTAGCTGAATGACTCCCAGGTCCGGACTCTCTTCCCCATCCCACCGGGGTCAATGACTGGGAGGGTAGGATAACTTGCAAGACACACCTGTGGCAAAGATTGCTGCTGGGTCAAGTGACAAGATTGGTGGGGGATCCACCTGTAGGACCACATTGCCTTTTCCAAATTGGGTGACATAAGGAGGCTCTGCTCATTAAAATACTTCAAAATTCTATCTGAGGAGTTTTGACTTCACCAATCCCAATTCTTCCAATATCATACAATTGTGGTACTCCCTTTTCAGACTTCGTCTCTCTACCCTCCTGAAGGCTAATTGTGATAGAGTCACTAGATAGACGTGAGGTCACACACATCTGCTGCATATTTATAATCAATCTGCCCATTTAGTTCACGGAGATGCAGATTCACTGAGACAATAGGACTGGTGTTCGGAAGGGTGAGGAATGGACCAAGGTCATAATTGCACCTTGCAAACTCACCATCCTTACATGGCTTTGACACACACAATTCAAATTCTTATGCAGCTTCTACTACCCACCCCATCTAACTGTGGAAGATGAGGAGATTTCCCACGGTATAAGCCAAGAGAGACCAACTTCTTCAATGTGACTAGGAGCTACCTGGTGATCTAGCATTACTGCCAGATAAAAAGTGTAACCCTTGCCAAGGTACTAGGGTGTCCTGCTGAGCTTTTACCAAAACTAGGTATAATGGGTGTTAATGGGGAGTGGGAGGTTACACGATATGCTCATATACTAGAATTAGGGTGCCCTCCTGCGCAAAAGGGATATTGCTAGCCTTTGGTACTCCAACAGTTCCCCACCTCATGTAGAAAGATTTCAAGGTAAGGAGCATTGCACACACAAGGAAAATGCAAGATGGTGTCTCACTGGATGCAGAAAAATATGGGATCCCTGGTGCAAAAATTTAGGACTCAGTGTTCAAATTCTAGAACTTTGCCAGGAAACATGCTTTCTAGACCCCCTGGCACTAAGGACTTTGTCAATGTTCCAACCCTAAGTTAAAAACCCAGTCAGATTGCACGCACTCCACCACCCACTGACAAATATTTGCACTCTGGATCTGGTACAATATCTCTGTATCCATCAGGACCACCCCAAAGCTGCTCCACTTTAGGAAAGAGTTTAAGACTTCCCCTTTTTAAAGAACAGTACATCACAACACATTAACCATCCAGCAGTGTATGCTGTTCTCATCTATGCCAGCTGGAAAGCTGATAAGCCCTTTGAACGAAGGCTAAATATACCTCCCAGTAATCAACCACCAAGAAAAGTGATAGGATTCGGTATGGCCTTGGTCACACTTCTCTTTTTTGAACTCTTTTTTGAACTCTGACTTTATCTCTCCCACTCTGTTCTTAGCTTTTATGACATATCTGTTCACTGTTCAACATTTTAAAATGAACAATTAGCATAAAAGGCCTCTGCAACTTTTCACTAACCTACATTCTCTGAAACCTTGTTTATTGTTTAATCATAACAAACAAAAAATAGAATTATTAGCTTCCGTGAAATCTCGCTCATCACCCCATAGCGAATATTAGAACAGGGAACTCCTTTCAGATAAAATAGCATGAAATGATTATCATATTGCAATAAATAAATGTACATGAAATATATATATATATATATATATATATATATATTACCTACTGGCGGTCGCCAGTAGGTAGTTATAGTTAGGACCACGTTTCCATAGGAAAACCTCAACATTCTATTTTGAATAACTTTGGCGCCGGTCGACGAATCCTCGCGAATTTCTCAAAATAGGTGGGGCGCTACGCTCCGCTCCTACCCTGAAAGTCTCGGGGGGATTCGTCAAGCGGGGGCTGAGATAAAAGGGGGGTCCCAAAACGCGTTTTTCCCATGCATTTTTCCATAGGACCTTTAGAACGAGCTACAGCCCGAACGGCTGAACAGAATTACTAGAAATTTGGCAGAGAGGTAGTCCGTAGGTCAAGGAAGTGCCTTTTGTAGGTTTGGTGTAAATCAGTTCAGTTGATTTTGAGAAAATAGCCTTTAAATCAATATATATATCTGAGCCAGCTTACGGTACGCTTACCGTACGCTTACGGTAAGCGTACGGTGGCGTGCGCGAGCGCGATTCTGATTGGCTCTTAGATCTTAGTAAACATTCGAATCGGCCGAAACCAGGAAGCGGCGGCCGCCATTTTGTGTATTTCACTCTGAAAAAAAAGAGTGAAAACAAGGAAAGGGGGCAATGAGGAGAGTTACAGACCCCCTAACAATTGTAAGGGGGTCAAAGAAGGACAGAAAAGTACAAAGAAAACATTTATTGATTTTAAAAAAAATCACGGGGTACGCGTACGGTAAGCTCACGGTAAGCGTACGGGAAAAAAAATAAAAATAAATAAATGAAAATCAGATTTAAGAGTTTAGAAATTAGGGAGCTCTAAAAAGAGCTGTTGTGTTTATGGAGTCATTTTTTTAGTGGTACCTACAAGTAAGTACCGATGCAGAGTCTAAGGTTCAAGAGGAAGACTCTGTTCCCTTCATCATTGAAGTGCACACCATCTCCTCTATAAATGTCTTGCATGTCGTAACGCAAGTTGTTGTGGTAAATGGCACCCATACCATAGTCACGGAGGAAAGCAGAAACAGATTTGTTGACGTGCTTTCTTGCTTTGTCAATCTGTGGACAGAAATGATTGGACCAGTTCCATTTTTGCCTTTGGCATATGTTGGAAAACACAAAGGCAGTTTTAGGGAAAAGTAAAAACAGTTGTGCAAAGGTGTCCTTCATAAGCATTTCCAGACCTACCCCAGTCAAAGTGCCTAGGTCATTGCCACCACAGTGCACTATTATGAGGTCAGGGTGTTGGATTTGCATGAAGGATTTCACCAATGGCATCAATTGGTGCCACTTTAACCCTCTCTGACCAATCCATTTAATGTCTACATTTGGCAAAGCAAGGTCTCTCACCATATCTGTTTTCTCTGCAAACTTTTCACTCCAGAAGACATAGCTGTGCCCTACAATCCACACTGTGAACATCTTCAAAGGAGAACTGGATGCACTCAGGAGGTGTCTTTCAGTAGAATGGCAATATGAAAAGAAAGACAGTTTGGAAATGGAGGCATACATATTTTTTACAAAACAAAAAGAACTGATTGGCTGTTTCATACCATTCTAGAAAAAAAACTAGGCTGTATGTGAAAATTAATAGAAGCATGTTTTGTATTGGTACAAAAAAATGTGTAACCAAAGAACAGTACTATGGATTTGCAGTTAGGTTTGAAAAGTCAAGCACTCTTGCTCTGTGGAATTGAAACATTGTGTGTCGAACTTCTGACCTAACTGCACACAGCAGTGTTCCATGAGCTGTTGCTATGGTAGCAGGCAGAAGTCAAGTTGGGGGAAGGGTACTAGGCAGAAGTCAAGTTGGGGGCAGGGTACTTTTGGAAAAGGGTTGGTTTTCAACCAATAGAAATGTGTCATTACATTTGAAAAAAAGGGGGAAGCACTGAGATTTGAAACTTACATGTATATGTGTGGAAAAATAGAGGGAAAGTTTGCCATTATCTGGTTCTGCTGAGAGGAGAGAGGTGTACAGAACAGAGATCCTGGCTCTGATAATCTGCTGTTTGAGTGACACATTTCTTTCACAACTAACTAATTTTAAAGGTGAGTTTACAGTTTGAGAGGGGATGTATGTGGTAACTTAAGAAATGAATAATAGAAATGGGAATTGTTTTTGTTGTAGTTACACATGGTGGATTCATAATGTGTCAGTCTGTAAAAGAGATTTTCACTTGGCCCGAAAAAAAAAGAGCAGTAAGTGTGCTTTCAAATTGGCAAAGAAATTTCGTTTTGGCACTAATGTGAAAACATGACTCTGTGTGCATAGAAGAATTATAGGCAGAAATGTATTGCGTCTTGCTCTGGTGATTTCACAGTTGCAGTAGATGGAAAAGAGGAGCGAATTTTTGGGGGAAGAAGCAGAGGTTTAGCACACACCCATGTGCTTGCCATGTATAGTCATGCACAGTAATTAGAAGCGAGTGGGGTTTTCAGGTTTAAGTCTGTAATGCAAATACATTCAGCATCACTAAGGCTGGTTGCCCCTGCTGGAGTGTAGGCAGTCACAGAGAATACACACGGTGGTGGTCTGAAAAAAAAACAGCTTGGACATGTGCATTTAAATAAATTTAAAAAAAAGGTTTCAGAATGTGTCAGTCTGTAAAAGTGATTTCAAAGTGTAAAAAGAGATTTTCACTTGGCCCGAAAAAAAAAGAGCAGTAAGTGTGCTTTCAAATTGGCAAAGAAATTTCGTTTTGGCACTAATGTGAAAACATGACTCTGTGTGCATAGAAGAATTATAGGCAGAAATGTATTGCGTCTTGCTCTGGTGATTTCACAGTTGCAGTAGATGGAAAAGAGGAGCGAATTTTTGGGGGAAGAAGCAGAGGTTTAGCACACACCCATGTGCTTGCCATGTATAGTCATGCACAGTAATTAGAAGCGAGTGGGGTTTTCAGGTTTAAGTCTGTAATGCAAAAACATTCAGCATCACTAAGGCTGGTTGCCCCTGCTGGAGTGTAGGCAGTCACAGAGAATACACACGGTGGTGGTCTGAAAAAAAAACAGCTTGGACATGTGCATTTAAATAAATTTAAAAAAAAAGGTTTCAGAATGTGTCAGTCTGTAAAAGTGATTTCAAAGTGTAAAAAGAGATTTTCACTTGGCCCGAAAAAAAAAGAGCAGTAAGTGTGCTTTCAAATTGGCAAAGAAATTTCGTTTTGGCACTAATGTGAAAACATGACTGTGTGTGCATAGAAGAATTATAGGCAGAAATGTATTGCGTCTTGCTCTGGTGATTTCACAGTTGCAGTAGATGGAAAAGAGGAGCGAATTTTTGGGGGAAGAAGCAGAGGTTTAGCACACACCCATGTGCTTGCCATGTATAGTCATGCACAGTAATTAGAAGCGAGTGGGGTTTTCAGGTTTAAGTCTGTAATGCAAATACATTCAGCATCACTAAGGCTGGTTGCCCCTGCTGGAGTGTAGGCAGTCACAGAGAATACACACGGTGGTGGTCTGAAAAAAAAACAGCTTGGACATGTGCATTTAAATAAATTTAAAAAAAAGGTTTCAGAATGTGTCAGTCTGTAAAAGTGATTTCAAAGTGTAAAAAGAGATTTTCACTTGGCCCGAAAAAAAAAGAGCAGTAAGTGTGCTTTCAAATTGGCAAAGAAATTTCGTTTTGGCACTAATGTGAAAACATGACTCTGTGTGCATAGAAGAATTATAGGCAGAAATGTATTGCGTCTTGCTCTGGTGATTTCACAGTTGCAGTAGATGGAAAAGAGGAGCGAATTTTTGGGGGAAAAAGCAGAGGCTTAGCACACACCCATGTGCTTGCCATGTATAGTCATGCACAGTAATTAGAAGCGAGTGGGGTTTTCAGGTTTAAGTCTGTAATGCAAATACATTCAGCATCACTAAGGCTGGTTGCCCCTGCTGGAGTGTAGGCAGTCACAGAGAATACACACGGTGGTGGTCTGAAAAAAAAACAGCTTGGACATGTGCATTTAAATAAATTTAAAAAAAAAGGTTTCAGAATGTGTCAGTCTGTAAAAGTGATTTCAAAGTGTAAAAAGAGATTTTCACTTGGCCCGAAAAAAAAAGAGCAGTAAGTGTGCTTTCAAATTGGCAAAGAAATTTCGTTTTGGCACTAATGTGAAAACATGACTCTGTGTGCATAGAAGAATTATAGGCAGAAATGTATTGCGTCTTGCTCTGGTGATTTCACAGTTGCAGTAGATGGAAAAGAGGAGCGAATTTTTGGGGGAAGAAGCAGAGGTTTAGCACACACCCATGTGCTTGCCATGTATAGTCATGCACAGTAATTAGAAGCGAGTGGGGTTTTCAGGTTTAAGTCTGTAATGCAAATACATTCAGCATCACTAAGGCTGGTTGCCCCTGCTGGAGTGTAGGCAGTCACAGAGAATGCACACGGTGGTGGTCTGAAAAAAAAACTGCTTGGACATGTGCATTTAAATAAATTTAAAAAAAAAGGTTTCAGAATGTGTCAGTCTGTAAAAGTGATTTCAAATTGAAAAAAGAGATATACACTTGCCCCCGAAAAAAAAAGAGCAGTAAGTGTGCTTTCAAATTGGCAAAGAAATTTCGTTTTGGCACTAATGTGAAAACATGACTCTGTGTGCATAGAAGAATTATAGGCAGAAATGTATTGCGTCTTGCTCTGGTGATTTCACAGTTGCAGTAGATGGAAAAGAGGAGCGAATTTTTGGGGGAAGAAGCAGAGGTTTAGCACACACCCATGTGCTTGCCATGTATAGTCATGCACAGTAATTAGAAGCGAGTGGGGTTTTCAGGTTTAAGTCTGTAATGCAAATACATTCAGCATCACTAAGGCTGGTTGCCCCTGCTGGAGTGTAGGCAGTCACAGAGAATACACACGGTGGTGGTCTGAAAAAAAAACAGCTTGGACATGTGCATTTAAATAAATTTAAAAAAAAAGGTTTCAGAATGTGTCAGTCTGTAAAAGTGATTTCAAAGTGTAAAAAGAGATTTTCACTTGGCCCGAAAAAAAAAAGAGCAGTAAGTGTGCTTTCAAATTGGCAAAGAAATTTCGTTTTGGCACTAATGTGAAAACATGACTCTGTGTGCATAGAAGAATTATAGGCAGAAATGTATTGCGTCTTGCTCTGGTGATTTCACAGTTGCAGTAGATGGAAAAGAGGAGCGAATTTTTGGGGGAAGAAGCAGAGGTTTAGCACACACCCATGTGCTTGCCATGTATAGTCATGCACAGTAATTAGAAGCGAGTGGGGTTTTCAGGTTTAAGTCTGTAATGCAAATACATTCAGCATCACTAAGGCTGGTTGCCCCTGCTGGAGTGTAGGCAGTCACAGAGAATACACACGGTGGTGGTCTGAAAAAAAAACAGCTTGGTTTCATAATGTGACAGTTTGTTATACAGATTTTCACTTGCCCAAAAAAAAAGAGGAGTTTGTGTGCATTCAAATTGGCAAAGAAATTTCGTTTTGTGACTATTGTGAAAAGAAATGTAGTAATATATTTAAATACAATAAAGAATTTTTTTTTTAGTTTTTTTGCAGGTATTGCTGAAGAACAGTGAACAAAATTTAAGATGCCTACAAAATCTCGAGTTCAAAAAACGCTAAAAAAAAAACTATATTTGAGGACAACTGGAGGACCAAAGTTAGTAGAAGATGCTGATGTTGGGAAAAAGAAAAAATCTTCTGGTAAGCAAAAAAGACAATTCCTAAACAAAATATTGAAAACAAACAAAAATGTACAAAATGTCTGTTCTCGGAAAAATGTAACAAAACCTACAGAACAGCAAAAAATTGAGGATTTAGTTAATGCAAATATACCTTCTGCAATTGAAAAGTTTAACATAAACAGAAAAACAGCATTTAAAGAGATACGTAGAAAAATGTTTCAGAGAAGAGTTATGTCCAATTTGATAAAGGATATAAAGAAATATAAGCAAAAGGCTAAATATTATAAGAGAAAAAAAGAAATTGAAGCCATTGCAGCAAAGGCATTAGAATTAAAAAGGAAACTATTCATATTAATTTTGAATAGGATGCGTACATTAGATAAAATGGTTAATGTACTGAAATCACAAAGCAAAAGCAAAAGAGTAGTGAACAGAACAAATTTTTGTAAAGTGTTTTTAGGAAAGTGGATGCATAGCTCAAGTAGTGAACCTTTTTTTAATGAAGAGAGCTATTTTCAAAGTAATAGTTTGCTGCATGCAGTTGACACCAGAGGTCGTTCATACGAAGTAAAAAATGGTTGCATAATGGAGAAGGAGATAATGGTTCCAAGAGATGAGGTACAAGTGATGGCAGATGAGGCAATGGGGAGACGTCCTAAAGCCCCAGTGTACACTTGGAATTGTAGTAGTATTTGCACTGTGCGTCAGGAATCTATTGACAGATTTCGAGAGTTTCTAAGAGAATATAGTAAAAAAAGTGTAAAACAAAAGATTAAGGTGCTTCAAAGTCTGGATCCATGCAGAGTGAGAGAGAATACTGGTTTGCAGGGTCATTCTCTTGCTTGTCTATCTAGAAAAGTGTGCAATAGTGTTTTCCATCATTTTAGGATGCTGGCTGTTCATCATACTGAAATGAGAAAGTTTGTGAGACGGTTGTATTTTGCCAAAAGTCCAGCAATAAAGTTAAATGAATTGAATAGGGCTCTGTTCCGAGGAACGGTATCAGATGTAGAGAAGGTTGTTGATGAAATTCAGTTTTGTTACTTTGGTCCTGAACAAAACAGTGCAGAGAAGGACACAGTAAATGAGGCAGAAGTGGAAGAGAATGTAGAACCTTGTGTAAGTAAGACATTTAATGATCACATAACAAAATTTGCAATAGTCTCTAATGAAAGACCAAATGTTACTTGTATTTGTTGCCGCAGAACTCATTATAGAAAACAAACTAGGAATGTTGATCTCTACAGAAAGAGTGAAAATGAAGATAATTATAAGTGGATGGATTTTGCAACATATATATTTCTTGAAAATTGTTTTGAATTGGGTGAAGATCAGCGTATTTGTAAATACTGCTACAACAAGTTAGAGGAAAATAGAATGCCGACCAGAGCTGTACATAATAATTTAGAATTGGATGCTATTCCTGCTGAACTTTCTGAATTAAATACATATGAGTCTATACTCATTCAATGTGTTCATCCGTTCCAGACCATAGTACGTATGGAGCCCAAAACTGGTAAATTACCTCCTTCAGATTTAGTGAGAGGTTTAAAAGGTAGAGTGGTGTATTTGCCCTTGGATTTGAAAAAAAATATGGAAACTATTGATGCGGATACTTTGGAAACTGAACCATTAATTATTCTGGTTAATGGTGTACCTACAAAGAATAAGAAGATTTGGCAGGAGCTGGTAGATGTGCGGAAAGTACAAAGAGCAAATTTGTATTTGAAAAAAAATAACAAATGGTATGAATCAATTTATATAGTAGAAGAAGAAGAAGAAGAAGATTTACAAGGAGATACAGAAACACCAAGTGGACAAATTGAAAAAGTGGACAAGTCAAAGGAAGAAGAAATTTATGAACATTTTAGCATACATCCTCTCCATTCGAAAGAAGTTATGGGAGACAATATTGATCTCTTTCAGATGAAGAAAGCAAAAGGAAATCCCGTGAGTGTATGGGAGGAGAGCTTGGAAGCTCGATGTTTTCCCCAGCTGTTTCCTAAAGGAAAAGGAGGACGATACGATGAACGTCCGGAACAGATTCCAGCTTCTGAGTATCGGACTACAAGACTATATGCTGAAGATCCCAGATTTCGACAAAGTATCCCTTATTTGTTCCATCTTTTATTTGAAAGCGACTTGTCTGCACTGTCTTATGCAGTAAATCACATTTTAAAAAGTGGAGTACATTTACAAAATGTGTCTGCTAAGGATTTTATGGAGAAAGTGCAGCACCGAGATGATCATTTGGAAACACAACTGATCAATCTGATGGCTTGTCAGCGTGGGACAAATGAATATTGGTACCGACGCCATGGTGAACTAAAATGCATGTTACGCAATTTAGGAACACCAACATGGTTCCTTACCCTAAGCTGCGCCGAGTACGCTTGGGATGATTTACTGGATTTTCTACGAGAGGCCAATTCAAACATTGAAAACATCGAATACAAGACAGCAGGAGAACTGTGCTCATTGGATCCGGTTAATGTTTGCAGATATTTCAATCATAGATTTGAGGCTATGATGTCCTTCATCTGCAATAAAAAAAATCCACCCCTTGGAGAAGTAGTGGATTTCTTTTGGAGAAAAGAGTACCAGGCAAGAGGTGCTCCTCATATTCATATGCTGCTGTGGATCAAGGATGCCCCAAAGTTTGGAACAGATACTGATGAAGCAGTGTTATCTTACATTGAAGAATATGCAACATGTGCTATACCTAAAAGCACAGAAGAGTACAAGTTAAAGGAGCAAGTTCTACGTTTCCAAAGTCATCGGTGTGGAAAATACTGTCGACGGAAATACAAGAGCAAAGAAAAATACTACACTAAGGTGCCAATTCCGATCCGGTAAAAACCGGGTACGAACCGTCGGACGGAGCCTTTTCTCCGTCCGACTCGTACCCGGTGCGAAATCCATCCGAAAATGCAAGTACGATTCATACGGAAACACCATTTCCGTACGATTCGAACAAAACACCGACCGAACAGAAACTAAACACAATTCCGATCCTGAAAGGAGCCGACGTGACGTCGGTACGCATCCAGCCTACGTTTCACGAACCAGGAAGTACGATTCGAACCGACGTCATCCCGCACGGAAAATATTTACCGGCTGCCAAAAACTGCCGGGAAATCAGGACGACACACGCAAGGAGCAGCTGGACGCGACGAACAGACATGGACCCGAACCTACGTGCCATCCCTGCCCTCCTAGCAGTCCACCTGGCGTACAGGAACCGACGCAGACGCCGCAGAAGGTCAGCACAACAACCAGGGGCAAAGGGGGGGGCAGGGGCAGGACACACAACACCAACACATGGTACCAAATCACACATGGCCTGGACATACCTGACCATCAGGGCCTGGTCACTTCCAGGGGGTGGGGGCAAGGCCAGCAACGCAAGCGTCCGCCACAACGGAAGTGGATGGTCACGCGAACCGGTACGTACCCTACCCAGGCCGCAAGAGCGTGGGTACGGAACGTACCACGCGTCCCCCTACGTCACTCCAACAATAGCGGTACGGCCCGTACCCACGTCAGAAAGGCCTTGGTACAGCTCGTACCAGCATTGCTGGGGTCATGTAGGGGTACGCGTGGTACGACCCGTAGCCACGCCCCCAAGGCCTGTGTACGGTGCGGACCCCACGGCCCGCAACAATGGTGGGACGCACCGTACCCACACACCAAAGGCATGGGTACGGCCCGTACCCAGGCACGCAGAGCGTGGGCAGGGGTATGTACGGACCGTACCCCCACCCGTGGAAGTACGGCCCGTACCCCCACCCGTGCATGTACGCCCCGAACCCCCACTCGTGTATGTACGCCCCGAACCCCCACCCGTGTATGTACGCCCCGAACCGCCACCCGTGTATGTACGCACCCAAGCGCCACCCGTGTATGTACGCCCCGAACCCCCACCCCACCCTGGTATGTACGCCCGAACCCCCACCCGTGTATGTACGCACCCAAGCGCCACCCGTGCATGTACGCCCCGAACCCCCACCCCACCCTGGTATGTACGCCCCGAACCCCCAGCCGTGTATGTACGCACCAAACCCCCACCCGTGTATGTACGCACCAAACCACCACACCAGCCGTGTATGTACGCACCAAACCCCCACCCCAGCCGTGTATGTACGCACCGAACCACCACCCGTGTATGTACGCACCGAACCCCCCCCCAGCCGTGTATGTACGCACCGAACCACCAGCCGTGTATGTACGCACCAAACCCCCACCCGTGTATGTACGCACCTAACACCCACCCCAGCCGTGTATGTACGCACCGAACCACCACCCGTGTATGTACGGACCGAACCCCCACCCCAGCAGAGTATGTACGCCCCGAACCCCCACCCGTGTATGTACGGACCGAACCCCCACCCCAGCCGTGTATGTACGCACCAAACCCCCACCCGTGTATGTACGCACCAAACCACCACCCCAGCCGTGTATGTACGCACCAAACCACCACCCGTGTATGTACGCACCAAACGCCCACCCGTGTATGTACGCACCAAACCACCACACCAGCCGTGTATGTACGCACCAAACCCCCACCCCAGCCGTGTATGTACGCACCGAACCACCACCCGTGTATGTACGCACCGAACCCCCACCCCAGCAGAGTATGTACGCCCCGAACCCCCACCCGTGTATGTACGGACCGAACCCCCACCCGTGTATGTACGCACCAAACCACCACACCAGCCGTGTATGTACGCACCAAACCCCCACCCCAGCCGTGTATGTACGCACCGAACCACCACCCGTGTATGTACGCACCGAACCCCCACCCCAGCAGAGTATGTACGCCCCGAACCCCCACCCGTGTATGTACGGACCGAACCCCCACCCGTGTATGTACGCACCAAACCCCCACCCGTGCATGTACGCACCGAACCTGCTATAAGAATGGGGTGTGCAAAACACCCCCAGCAGTGCCCAGACACAGGAGGGGTGGGTGCAGGGTCCTCCCAGCAGTGCCCAGACACAGGAGGGGTGTGTGCCTATCACTCCCAGCAGTGCCCAGACACAGGAGGGGTGTGTACCTATCACTCCCAGCAGTGCCCAGACATCGGACAATATACCCCATCAACAAGTTCAGTGACCTACAAGGGTGATACCCCAGATGCAGGCGGAGCCATCGCTGAGCCAGCATGGCTATATTGAAAGGCAACCCTCACACATCCAGGAAATGTAGACACAGCACAGCACAGCATTTGGGAGACACCCTGCAGGAAAAATGGCCTGGGCCACAGAGGACGGAACACACCTTGGGACAATGTCACCATACAGTGAGAGCAAACATGACCAAATACCATTTGCAGAGACCTTTGTGATGGCACGCAGATGGCAGGGTACACCCCATGAGCAGCACACTCCAACATTTCACAGACCCCTAACACATTATCACCACCCCAACGCAGGGAGCACCAGCACCAACAGCAAGTCCAGGAAAGCATCAGTGTGCAAAACAAAAAGAAAAGGCTTTATTCAGCAGGAAAATATATCAGAGAAAATGTCCACTATGTACAAGGGCCATGGGCCAGCCCAGCAGCAATGTCCGGGGGGGGGGTACACATCGGGACGTGTGTCCCCTAGCTTGCCTGCACAGTTCACAAGTCCATTTCATCCACAGAAGAGGGGGCATCAGGGGGGAGGGTGGAAACAGGCACCGCAGGGACAGGAGGGGAAAGGGTAGGTGTTGTGGGTGCAGGGAGGGATGAATCTGCCACAGGGGGGGTGCCAGCGCCAAAGGTGGAGGACAGAATGGCGCTGCACACGTCGGCAAGTTCCCCCAGCGACTCCCCCGTACCCAATCCAACCACAGGCCCCAAGGAGGGGGGGGGGGCAAAGGGATGGGTCGCAGCGCCACTGGGGGAGGGTGTGGACAGGGTGGGGGACTCAACTCCCCTGGCCGGGTCCCGCCTCCACCGCTTGCGGGGTGGTGTCATCCTGGGGCTGGGGGGCACACTCGCAGTGGATGATGCTGTCACTGACTGTTGGCCAGGAGAGCTAAGGGGAGTGGATTTGGAGGGAGTGGGTTGTGTGGAATGCGGACTCCCACTGTGGCTGCGTGTTCTACGTTTCCCCCCCGACCCAGTGGGTGTGCCTTCCTCACCCTGTGTGTGCGTGACAGGAGGTGTGCGCTTCGACTTCCCTGGTGGTGTGGTGCCTGTGTCTGTTGGGGTGCGTGCACGCTGACGTCTGGATGTGCGTGGGACAGGCACGGGAGTGGGAATTGTGGATGGGGCAGGGGTAGGGGGTGTTACGCAGCGCTGCAGGAGATCCAGTGCTGCAGTCAGTGTGGAGTCTATGGACCTCAGCAACTGCCGTTGGTCAGACTGCGCAGCCGACATGCCCTCCATGTATGCCTCCATCTGGGTCAGCACCTGGGTGTGGGCATGGAGGACATTTAGCATCGCAGTCTGACCAACCTGCAACTGCCTCAGGATGTCCACAGACTCCGCACTCACCGCAGCAGTGGTGACAGGGGCAGGGGGTGCGGTGCCTGGCAGGAAGGAGACATGTGGGGACCGAGCACGGAGGGAAGGGCCACGAGCATGTGGGAGGCCGGTGATGGAACCTGAGGTGGCGGGGGGATGTGGAGGGCTGCCATCAGCTGGGGGGGCAGACTCCGCCACCTCTGGGAGCTCAGCCTCGGACCCGTCTGCGTCATAGTCTGTGTTGGCAGTCAACAGGTCCTCCGCCTCACTCCCTTCGGCCTCCGTGCCACTCCATGTGCCAGACAGGACAGCACTGCTGGTACTGGTGCTCAATCTCTCCTCCCGGTCCGTGCTAGTGTCTCCTTCCGTGTCCCCCGGCGATGCTGTGGGCAAGGTGAAGAGACAGGAGAAAATCAGACACCTGTACACTTATGTCACATGAGTCAAATATACATAGGTCACATTGCATAGCCTGAAAAGCAACAGGAGTAACACCTACAAAACAATGTACACATGTAGGCCATGGAACACACAGTTTTTCTACCCACCATGCCACTGAGACACAATGGAGATCATGACACAACAGCAAATCACTGCACCTGAAATTTTAGAGAGGAGTCAGCCTCTGGGGACAAATGTGCACAGCACCTGCACCACACTGCGTCGTCAAAAAGGGATGAGCATGAATCATATCCATTTACTCTTGCCGCATGCTGCAAAGGCAATACATGAAACCAGGCCACACATGACAGGGTCACTGCACCTTGAGCGTATGTCCAGTCAAACATCACACACAGGCTAAACCCAGCAAGGAGGATGAAGCTTCTGACATGTAGGCCTTGTACGCACAAACCACCCACACCTGAGACAATCTCATTGAGACGGAGAAAGTATGTACACCTCTTACTCTGGGATGGAAACACATGGCCTCCACTAATTCATGACTGTAAACACACAGCCCCTGGTGGCCATGTCCACACATCATTGACAGGCAAACATCATCAGATTGTCTCAACAACACACACAGGTAATGCCCACTGTGAGTATGCACAAGCAAAATGGGTCCCCCTGTACAGTGGACACATGTAGCAACCTGTAGGTCCTAACAGTTGAGCCCAGGGTACAATGCCACCCTACGCAACCCATGGCAAAGACACAGTGAATGGCCATATTGTTGGATGACGCACATGATACCTAGGAAGAGGTGCCCCAGGGCACAGTAGTGCCCACACTCCTCCATGGTCCAGGATGGACATGACTGCAAATTAAGCAACCGTCCCTGCACTTAGCAGGCCTCCCACTCAGGCACATCATGTCAGAGGGCACACAATTGGACATGCATGCTGGAAGGCTGTACATTTTGGAGACACACCCCTATGTCGTGATTCACAATCAGTGCCAAGTGACATGGACACCACAATGACTGAAATTGGCCATGGCACACGCAAGGTCCCCATACCTGTGGCACATCACCCCCACACATGATGCTGATAGCATAGGGCACCTGCATGAACTGCCTGCATAAATAACCTTGTGCAAGAGTGGCGACAGACCAGGGAACACATTGCAAGGAGGGGAAGGGAGGGAGTGAGAACAGCACTGTGCTACTTTGTGGAGAAGTTGACGCACTGCACAATCAAACCCTGGCAGTGTATCCATGCAACTGCACACTTACATTGGCTGGGGACACACAACTGACACACATGTACCTACCCCCTTCCTGCTGCTGCCTCTCCTGTAGGCGCCTGTCCATATCGGGGAAGACCACCGCCAGCACACGCTTCTGGATGTGGGTCAGACGACGGCGGCCACGGTTCTTACGGCTCTCAGGTGAGTCCCCCAGCAGGAGCCGTGCAATCCTCCTCGTCCAGCACCGGATGTCCTGCCAGCGTTTCCTCACCTGAGACAGGCTCCGCCTCCGACCCTCTGTACCCCTCACGGCACTGACGGCTTCCCTCCAGATCTCCCCCTTGGCAATGGCGCCTACCTGTGAGGATGCAAAAGAGAGAATACATTAATCCACATGAGCAAAGACACAGAGACACACATATAGAACAATCCTCATTATGAACAGGCCATGGTATGCATGCAACTAATTGCACCTTTGTCATAGGGACATTATCCACTGTGGAAGGCCAAATGCACTACGTGCCAGTGGAAGCACACGGGTGGCATGAGGGGTACCACACACTCACTGACCAGGGATCACACTGTGCCTCACAGGCTACACCAGGATTATGTACAGCACCTCACAGCAGTCACCTGCCCCAGCACACTGATGCTACCTCAGCAGAGTACACAGACACACACAGGTACAGGACAATCACATGGCATTGCCAACTGCGGGTACACACCTCACTCTGCCCATGTGCCAGTAGACGGGGGTGTCACAGGTGTGGGGCTGGCTCAGCACGGCATGCACACAGCACTGCTCCCTGCTCACATCCGATGGCCAGGCCATATCCATCCCTCATGCTGCTTGTGTGCAACACTCCCCATATGCACTCACCCACATGACAGGGGACTAACACACACACCAATGTGCAGGGGACGAACACGGCCTTTGGACACTCACAGCACAGGTACACTGAACAAACACACATCCATGGGTACTGACACCTGTCACACTGGGGGGAACACAGGATCACATCAGGACTGTGGAAACAACATCCCCAGGAGGAGTATGCAGGCAGAATGTGGCATGCACCTTGCATTCATTGTCACAGTAGGCACTATGCAAGTGAGGAGTGCACACAGGAAACACAGCATGCTCTGCATGGGTGACATGAGGCCTTCCACACCCTGGGACCCACTCCAAACAACAGTGCATGTCTGTCACACATGGACACAATGCCAGAAGTCACTGTCACACAAAAGGGGCACAGTCTAAGCTAGTGGAGTCTGCACTCACCTGAACCCCTGGTCGACCATACAGGCTCTGGAACTGTGGGAGGATCACATCTATCAGGGCAAGGTTCTCCTCCTGGGTGAATGGCTGTGACCTCTCCACAGTCCTGGACATGGTGCCAGAGGAATCACTATCAGCAGCAGTGGTCATGGATGAATGGATGTGCAGGCAAGTGCTCTCTCATGGGACCTGGCTGCCTTATATATGCCTGGCTGGCCTGTTCATGTATAGGAGTACAGATTGATTGGTCAGTCACATTAGCATCCTACGTTTCATCCAATCCCTTCAAACCTACCCCAGTGTGTGGCTTTGCATGGTTTCAGTTTTGATAATGATGTCAAGTCAACATCCACATTGCAACAATGTAGATTCTTTCAAACTGACTTCTGCTGTGCACCTGGTGCTCAAATTCAAAAATTTAACTCAGTCTCCATGGCAACCATCAGGCATTTAGGCCCTTATACTTGTCCCTCATGTGTCCCCTATGTGTTTTCATACATTTACACACAGGTACGGTGCGTTCCACGCCCTAGGGCACCCCACAAGCAGTGATACCGACCGTACATGCGCTTGTACGGTCCGGATCACAATATGGGCGCTGGCGTATGCGTACGCCACAGTAGTACGGACTGTACACGCGCTTGTACGGTCCGGATCACAATATGGGCGCTGGCGTATGCGTACGCCACAGTAGTACGGACTGTACACGCGCTTGTACGGTCCGGATCACAATATGGGCGCTGGCGTATGCGTACGCCACAGTAGTACGGACTGTACACGCGCTTGTACGGTCCGGATCACAATATGGGCGCTGGCGTATGCGTACGCCACAGTAGTACGGACTGTACACGCGCTTGTACGGTCCGGATCACAATATGGGCGCTGGCGTATGCGTACGCCACAGTAGTACGGACCGTACAAGCGCGTGTACAGTCCGTACTACTGTGGCGTACGCATACGCCAGCGCCCATATTGTGATCCGGACCGTACAAGCGCGTGTACAGTCCGTACTACTGTGGCGTACGCATACGCCAGCGCCCATATTGTGATCCGGACCGTACAAGCGCGTGTACAGTCCGTACTACTGTGGCGTACGCATACGCCAGCGCCCATATTGTGATCCGGACCGTACAAGCGCGTGTACAGTCCGTACTACTGTGGCGTACGCATACGCCAGCGCCCATATTGTGATCCGGACCGTACAAGCGCGTGTACAGTCCGTACTACTGTGGCGTACGCATACGCCAGCGCCCATATTGTGATCCGGACCGTACAAGCGCGTGTACAGTCCGTACTACTGTGGCGTACGCATACGCCAGCGCCCATATTGTGATCCGGACCGTACAAGCGCGTGTACAGTCCGTACTACTGTGGCGTACGCATACGCCAGCGCCCATATTGTGATCCGGACCGTACAAGCGCGTGTACAGTCCGTACTACTGTGGCGTACGCATACGCCAGCGCCCATATTGTGATCCGGACCGTACAAGCGCGTGTACAGTCCGTACTACTGTGGCGTACGCATACGCCAGCGCCCATATTGTGATCCGGACCGTACAAGCGCGTGTACAGTCCGTACTACTGTGGCGTACGCATACGCCAGCGCCCATATTGTGATCCGGACCGCACAAGCGCGTGTACAGTCCGTACTACTGTGGCGTACGCATACGCCAGCGGCAATATTGGCCCAGGGACCCTATACACGCGCTCCGAGCGTATGTACGGTGCGTATAACAACTGTCAGTGGTGACAGGCGGCACACAGACAGGAATGGAGCGGACAGGTATTGCCAAGGGTGGACACCAATGCATTGTCTGTGCAATACCACCTGTGTGTGACACAGGTGTGTCAGGATGTGATGTGGCACTTTACCCCTGAGGTGTGGGCAAAGCACATGTACGATGAGCTGTGTACACATGTCGTGTGTGATGGTGCGCATTGTACCACACATCCCCTGCACTCCTTTGACATGTGTGCATGTCGTACACACTAGTGGAGCCATGAGTCACTTGCATGTCCCAGTCACGGACACCCGCACCTGTCCCCTGATGCCAGGTACACGGAATATTACATATGACACGTGTATGGCTGCGTTGCATGCTGCAACCATGTCATGTGTGTGGCATGTCTTTCCATGATTTTGCTGTAGGTGTGTGATTCAATGTGTCAGCAGTTGCTGCTGCCAACATGTGTCTGTGTGTCGATGGGCATGGCACACTGTTCCGCACACCAGCCCACATATGTGATTTGCCATGAGGTGTGTATGTATCCAACTACACGGAGTATCAACACAAGTACATATCCACATGCTCCCTATGTATGTTCTGTCTCGACATGTACTCCTCAAAGGCAATGTGTGTGGCCTGTCCTATTCCTATGACATGTGACCAGTGCATATCGCATCCAACTACCTGTCTGTACCATACGCATACTACCTCTGCACATGTGTGGATGTCTGTGAATCCTGTGATGCGTGTGCATGTTCACTTACACTGGCCCACAGCTAGTCTCATGCCATGTCATCGTGATCTTGCCCCCCTCCGTTAGTGGCTGTCCCTTGGTAGGAGTGTAACCTGACTGGCGTTCGTGTCCAGGAACTGTGGCACAGACCTGACTCACAACGTGGCATATGTGTATTGGCTGTGTAACATGTGCTCAGTGCATTGACGATGTTGTTGTACAGTGCTCACTCTTAGGTGTTCCTTCCATTTCACTGCAGGGCTCCGCCTCTCCCTCGACGTATGCCAGACATTGCTGCCCTGCATGAACGGGACTGTATACGCCGCTACAGATTCAGCCAACGGTTGATTGATGAGTTGACTGGCCGGCTGGAAGCACAACTCCTCCCGCGCCACAGGTATCCAAGTGCACTGACACCCAAGTTGAAGGTGATGGCAGCCCTACATTTCCTTGCCACGGGTACGTTCCAACATACCATTGCTGATGTCGGGGGCATGTCCCAGACGATGTTCAGCCGTGTTCTGCATGATTTCTTAGAGGCCATGTTGGTTCACCTGGATGAGTACATTAAATTCCCAAATCGTGAGCAGTTGACAGATGTCAAGCGTGAGTTCTATGCCCTGGGAGGGATGCCCCATGTCATTGGGTCCATAGATGGGACACATGTTGCGTTGGTACCACCACAGGCACAGGAGGTGGTGTATAGGAATCGCAAACATTATCACTCCATTAATGCCCTTGTGGTGTGTCTGTCCAACATGGTGATTTCACATGTCTGTGTTCGCTTTCCAGGATCAGCACACGATGCCTTCATCATGAGGCGTAGCAGGGTGCCAGAAATGATGCTGCAGCTGCGGAACGAGCGAGCATGTATTGTTGGTGGGTAGACTCTGGCAGTTCAGTGTTTGGCGTCATCTTCCAATCTCACTGCCTGTGCTGACACACTTCTGTCCATGATGTTTCCTTGTAGGGGACGCTGGCTATCCCAACATGCCATGGCTGATGACGCCTGTCCGCAACCCCAGCACGGCTGCCGAGCACCTCTACAACAACGCACATGGGCGGACCAGGAGAGTCATTGAGAGGACGTTTGGACTTCTGAAGAGCCGATTCCGGTGCCTCCACAAGACCGGCGGAGCACTCCCATATGCCCCGGTGAAGGTGTGCAAGATCATCATCGTCTGCTGCATGCTGCACAACATGGCAGTGGAGGAAGCTGTTCCACTCATACTGGATCAAGATGACCAGGACCATCCACCCGTGGAGGATGAAGGGCTTGGTGACGGGGCAAGTGATGTGGAGGAGGAGGAGGCTGTGGAGGACATGCGGAGTCGGCTCATACGCAACTTCTTTGCTTAGTGGTGAGTTCCAGTGTCTGAGTGTGCACGCATTGGGCCGTGTGTGGCATGTGTTGCAATGTGTGTGTCCATCTGCATGTCTGCCAAGTGAGTCAGTGGTGTGTATTGAAGTGTCACTCAAGTGATGGCGCAATGGAAGGATGTTGTCTGAGGGTCATCATTGTCACCTGTCATGTTAACAACATGATACGTGTTAAGTACATGCTTGCGGATGTGCTCCTTTGTGCTGAATCCTTGTGTGTCTCTCTTCCACAGGTCCATGTGCATGCTGTCTGCTGGTGGCATTGTTGTGCTCCTGCTACTCCTCATGAACACAGCGACATGTGCTGATTCAGCGTCACATGCACGGGCAAGTGTTGAAATCTCCTCAGGGTAAGGGATGCCTCACGTCGTTTTGGGTGTGTGAATTGTTTGTAGTCTGTGTGCACTTCTCCGGTTCATGTGTGTTCCATTTGCATACATGGTGATCCTACATGGGGAACATGACATGGGGCAGGCTTCACCTGGAGCCATGCTCAGACTTGGTGACTGTCATGTGGCAGGGGATTGGGGATTGTGATGAGGCCATCATTGTGTGTAACACTGGCCTCGGAAACATACAGGTTGCACCGGGTTGACATGGTGTGTGATTGCCCCATCAGGGCCTCAATGGTGTATAGCGGCCTCTCCGTGGCAGCAGGGGGTGTTTAGCTGTTATCCGTCACTTGTGTGCCAGGTCAATGGGATGCCAGCATCTGTGTTGCAATGGGGGGTGCCAGTGTTGCTCCCACATGTACATCCACATGACCTGTGTATGTGTTGACAGAGTATCATTGTCATTCCAACACACATGACTAATAAATTTGTCCCTCTGTCTCCAAGGTGCCTCTTCCCTGTCAATGGTGCCCTGTTGCCACTGTGCGTGCCGCAGGTCTGGCATAGTTTTCATAGGTGGTGCATATGTGTCTATGTGTAGAGTGACAAGATGCTAGGGGTTTGTCAGGGAGTGGGAACTGTATTATGCACAAGATGCACAGTTCCATCCACCTCAAGGCAAGAGAGACCATCCCCCAGGGAAACTACAACATCTGTGTAGAATCCTACCCTGCAGTCTACGGACATGTGCCTCACGACTCCCATGGTACTTGTCCATATCCGGAGTGCATCTGCACAGCTCTGCTACTGCGTCGGGCAACCAGGCCACATCAACGTCCTAACGGGATGGGGGGAATGTTTCACAGCCAGCTGCAGGATGACCTTCTAGATCCACGCCCACACTCATGATGCAGCCCACAACCCCAACACAACCATGTGGCACAGTGATCCTAAACTGCATTCTGGCATCTCCATGCATCCAACCTTGGCCTAGCCACCATTCTCAACATCCGCCTGACGCAAGCATGCTGCACATTGTAGGGACACATGTCTAGACATACCTGGGAGCGGCAAGCCAGGTCACTCCACATGATCCCTGACCTCTGCGCATGACTGTTGCTCCCCTGAATGTGTCTGTAGCCACAGTTGTGCGGGAACCACTCAGCTGGTTGGGCCCAGCACAGGTGAGTTTGGTACTCCATGTCTGTATCAGATGAGACATTGGGACCCATGTGTGTCCTGGGCAAGACTGCGACCCCACGGTTTGGATGGTTGGAGTTAATTCTGAGATCAGGCATGCTTTGACTGTACGACACACACATGTATTGTAATAATGTAGAATCACGGCATCATCTTGTAAGTGTGATTAATTTATTTGTGGTGGGGTACGGGTTTGTGGGGATGACAAGAGGTGCACAGCGGGAGTGTAGAATCCAAAGTTCACTGGGGGAGTTGGTATCCTTGTCGTAGCAAAATGTCAGAGTCCATGCCACAGTCTTCGTCAACATAGGTCAGACAGTGACCAGCAAGTCCATGTGGCAGAGAATGTCATGTGCTGCTATTGGGCCAGAGGGCCAGGTGCCAGGCCAGGTGACCTGGGAGATGGTGATGTTCTGCTGACTCTCACAGTCTTTTTCGTGGACGACCCACCTTCCTGCGGGGACCCTCGGAAGCAGTCCGTGACGATGTCTGTGACGCTCCGTCGGATGAATCCTCCTCCTCCTGATCCCTCCCTGTGTCTGGTAATGGCCTTCGCCTGGTGCCACAGGGAGGGTTGCCCATGTTGTCGGCAATCCGACGGAGTACACCGGTCATTTGGGTTTGCACCGCCACGAGCTCAGCCTGTCTATCCTCCATCCTTCCTTGGTGTTGCAGTTGACAGGCATGTTGCTGGGACTGCAGGGTCTTCATCTCCTGGAGGGTCCCCTTGATGTCATTGAGGGTGGACGCAATCTGGTCCATGCCCCTGGTGTCACGCCGGTATGTATCCAGGATGTTGCTGACCTGGGACACTACCGGGTCCTGAGCTGCCTGGTCAGGTTCGCGCCTCCGCCGTCCTCCACTCCCGCCACCCCTGCCCACGTGCACCTGGCCTGCCGTTGTGGGTGCATCGGGTCTCCGGGACCCCTGAGGGATGGCATCTGCGTTGCCGCCTGCCTCCTCCTGGGTGCCCGGAGGACCGTGTCCCTCCTGGGCAGACTGGCTGGGTGGTCGTGTGCGGGCAGGGCTCCTGGACGTCTCCTGGGATGTGGCAGGAATGGGGGTGGTGGTTGGCACAGTTGTACCTGACGCAGGTGCTGCAGGTGGTTGGACACCAGAGGGGCCAGGTTGGTCTGGGTCATCCACGGAGTGGTGAGAGTCATCGCTGGCGGTGGGGTCATCATCCCGCGGAGCCTGGTCCTGTGTGACTTCCCCCCCAGTGTTGGGGGGTGTTCGTCGACGTTGACCTGTGTGTGAGAGAGACAATGTTAACAGTGTCACATGTGGCATCCATGTTGCATGCATTTCTGATTTGGCACTCTTCCTCTGGGTAGTTGGATCTGTCCTGCATTCCTCTCACAGTGCACTTGTGCATGGCTATGTCCCTTGGCCACAGCTGTCAGGGCTTTACGCATGTGTGAGACACAATCTTAGTTGATGCATCTATTTGGGTACACAGTCAGCAGTGTGGTGTGCGGGCGTAGCGAGCCATGCAGAGGCGCCTTACGTGTTGCACTGTACGTGGCCAAATGGTGTTTTGGCAAGGCAATTTGATGTTGCAGGTAGGGGACTGAAGCATTTGTGACAGGGTTCTTACCGACACGGTGGGTGGGTATACTGGGTGTGTGGTTAGGTCTGTGCCTGCAGCACGGATGGACTCGTGCACAGATTGACACATGGACCGGTCTTCATCTACGGAAGGGGGGGTTGAGGCACTGCCAGACCTGGTCTGCATGCACACAGTCCACCGGCTGACGAGTGGACATGGCCACACCACCCAAGGGTGATTTAGTCTCCCTGTGTCTCCCTTCCTCCCTCCCTCTGTCACCCTCCTCCCTCCCTCTGTCGGTCTCCCTCTGTCACCCTACTCCCTCCCTCTGTCTGTCTCCCTGTGTCCCCCCTCTGTCTCCTTCCCTCTCATTCCCCCTCTCCCTCCCTCTCTTTGTCACTCTCTGTCACCTCAGGCCAGCTTCCTGGGCACACACAGTTAGCCGGTCTTTGAATGGCCATTGGCTTGTTCATGTGAGTTAGTCCCTGTTCTCCGGGCACCCATTGGGCAGTGTGTCTGAGTGTAGGCTGCTGCTGTGGCGGTGTGTGCTGAGACTCTATCAGAGCGATGCATCTTCATTGTCTGCTGTTATGTGCAAATTGTGCCTTCAGACCCATGGCATCCTGCATGGCAGCCATCATTTGCAGGCAAGACAGTACTGTGTGGGTACACACAGTTTGTATGGCTGTGCCCTGGGCCATATGGGCTGAGGGCATTGTTGTGTGCTTGTGAGTTGCTCAATGTTAGTTTTGCTGCCCCCACTCCCAGCATCGACCACATCCTGTGTTGTGTTGGTGTTTTGTGTGGCCTGTGACTTGGCATGGCCCTGATTGATGCATGGGGCATGGAGGTGCCAGTGGCATGTGTGTGTTTGTGGAGTGTTGTTGTGTCCGGTGGTGGCTTGGGGGGGGTGGCATGCATGATTGATTGTGTATGGCATCCCCCCCATGTGAGGTGAGTTGTTTGTGTACTCACCAGGGTCTGGGAGTCCTGGCAGTCCGTGTAGTCCCTCCACCGCCAGCGTGGACATCACCTTCTCCTCCCAGGGATGGTATTGTACCGGTCTGGGGGGCGGCCCTCCTCCAGTGATGTTCCCCTGGTTGTGATTGTCAGTCATCTTCCTCTTGACCGTCCTCCGCAGATCGTACCACCTGGATTGGCACTCGTGCCTGGTCCTTCTGGTTGTCCCAACAGCATTCACAGAATCGACGATCCTCTGCCACATGGCGGTTTTTTCGGATATGCTGGTCTGTCTGACCAATGTCCCAAAGAGCTGTGGCTCGACTCTGAGGATTTCGTCGACAAGGATCTCCAGCTCCTCCTTTGTGAACTTTGGATTCTTGGTGGTGGACATGGCGTGGGGTGTGGTTGTGGGGGTGTGGGTGTGGATGGCTGTGGGTGTGTGGGTGTGGTAGTGGAGGTGTGTGTGTGAATGTGATGAGGGGGTGTTTGTGTAGGTGGTTGTGTGAAGGTATGCAAGTGTGAGGTTCAAGTATGGTGGTGTGGGTCGTCTGTGGGCTCTGGCAGCAGTGGGTCTGTTGCAAAGGCTCATGGTTTGTGTGTGTGGTCCATTTTTATTGGTCCATTTGTGGGTGTGGCTGTGTTTGAAATTTGTGTGGGTGTGTTATGAGGAGTGATTGAGTTTTGGGCCTCTGTTTGGCAGTTTGGCAGTTGCAGGTGAGTGTATGTGATGTTTGTGGGGTTGTTGGGCCTGTTTGGTGGTGTGGGGAAACTCTACTTGACTCTCCTTGTGTAAATATGGTTTGTCCGGGTTCAGTACGTGTTTTTTTGGCGTCAGTACGGTCCGTACATGCACTGGTGGGGGTGCGGTCCGTACATTCCCTGGTGGGGTGGTGGTTAGGTGCGTACATACACGGCTGGGGTGGGGGTTTGGTGCGTACATACACGGCTGGTGGTTCGGTGCGTACATACACGGCTGGGGGGGGTTCGGGGGCGTACATACACGGCTGGTGGTTCGGTGCGTACATACACGGCTGGGGGGGGGTTCGGGGGCGTACATACACGGGTGGGTGTTTGGTGCGTACATACACGGCTGGTGGTTCGGTGCGTACATACACGGCTGGGGGGGGGTTCGGGGGCGTACATACACGGGTGGGTGTTTGGTGCGTACATACACGGCTGGTGGTTCGGTGCGTACATACACGGCTGGGGTGGGGGTTTGGTGCGTACATACACGGCTGGTGGTTCGGTGCGTACATACACGGCTGGGGGGGGTTCGGGGGCGTACATACACGGCTGGTGGTTCGGTGCGTACATACACGGCTGGGGGGGGGTTCGGGGGCGTACATACACGGGTGGGTGTTTGGTGCGTACATACACGGCTGGTGGTTCGGTGCGTACATACACGGCTGGGGGGGGGTTCGGGGGCGTACATACACGGCTGGTGGTTCGGTGCGTACATACACGGCTGGGGGGGGGGTTCGGGGGCGTACATACATGGGTGGGTGTTTGGTGCGTACATACACGGCTGGTGGTTCGGTGCGTACATACACGGCTGGGGTGGGGGTTTGGTGCGTACATACACGGCTGGTGGTTCGGTGCGTACATACACGGCTGGGGGGGGTTCGGGGGCGTACATACACGGCTGGTGGTTCGGTGCGTACATACACGGCTGGGGGGGGTTCGGGGGCGTACATACACGGGTGGGTGTTTGGTGCGTACATACACGGCTGGTGGTTCGGTGCGTACATACACGGCTGGGGGGGGGATTCGGGGGCGTACATACACGGGTGGGTGTTTGGTGCGTACATACACGGCTGGTGGTTCGGTGCGTACATACACGGCTGGGGTGGGGGTTTGGTGCGTACATACACGGCTGGTGGTTCGGTGCGTACATACACGGCTGGGGGGGGGTTCGGGGGCGTACATACACGGCTGGTGGTTCGGTGCGTACATACACGGCTGGGGGGGGGTTCGGGGGCGTACATACACGGGTGGGTGTTTGGTGCGTACATACACGGCTGGTGGTTCGGTGCGTACATACACGGCTGGGGGGGGTTCGGGGGCGTACATACACGGGTGGGTGTTTGGTGCGTACATACACGGCTGGTGGTTCGGTCCGTACATACAGGGCTGGGGGGGGGGTTTGGTGCGTACATACACGGCTGGTGGTTCGGTGCGTACATACACGGCTGGGGGGGGTTCGGGGGCGTACATACACGGCTGGTGGTTCGGTGCGTACATACACGGCTGGGGGGGGTTCGGGGGCGTACATACACGGGTGGGTGTTTGGTGCGTACATACACGGGTGGGGGTTCGGGGCGTACATACGCGGGCGGGGGGTGGTGGGGTGTTCGGCGCGTATGCGGGCACATGTCTCCATGGTTGCTATGGGAGTTCGGTTCGGACGGTGTTTTTTGCGTACGGTTGTGAAATGGGGAGGACGGGAGGGATCGTACTTGCGCAGTCGGACTTTATTTTTCCGCACGGTGGGTTTCTCGCCCGGGGACGTGTCGGTGACTTTTCCCGACCCGAGGACGTGTGGGGAAATCTTCCCAATGCGATTCGTATGGACTTTTTTCCGTTCGAATCGTACTTGGCAGTTTGTACGCTACTTTGACGATTCGGACGGAAAAAAATCCGGATACGAGTCGGACGGGGAATTTTTTTACCGGATCGGAATTGGCACCAAAATGTCGATTTGGATTTCCTAGACCTGTTCTTACAAATGGAAGAGTCAACAGTTTTATGTCAGCTGTGAGACATACTATCACAAGAAAATCACCTAAGAATACCTACAACCTTAAAAGAAAAGAAGAATCAAAAAATATAAATGACTACAACCCAGTCATTTTATCCATGTGGAACGCTAACATGGATATACAGTATGTTGCTGACAATTCCATTGCTGTTGCTCGATATGTAACGTCTTACATTACGAAATCAGAAAAAACAGAATTGAAGGAAATGTGGGAAGAGATTTCTCACGAGAAGACTGTCAGTAAGAAGCTGTACAGTTTCAGTTTGAAGATGTTATCGCATCGAGAAATTGGATCCTACAAATGTTCAGATAGATTATCTTCTGCAAGTCTCTACTCGAAGTCAAGAAGAATAATTTGGGCAAGTTTAGGCCTTGCAGCAATGAGAAATCGGGTACTGAAATCTGTTGGAGAAATTGAATATTTGGCACAGTTCGAACCTGAAAGTACAGATATATTGAAAACAAACATGTTGGACACATATTATCCCAAGAGAAGTCATCATCTGGAGAACATGTGTCTCTATGAAGTGCTGCAGAACTACATTTATTCACGGAAAGCTGCAGAAGACATCAATAATGGAAAATATAAAGTCGTTGGTGAAGAAGGATGTTTGGTGAAGCAAACCAAAGGAAGTTTGATAAATCACCGGAAGCTGAGTTGCGACACTACCGACAAGAAAGAATTTTACTACTTGGCTCTTTTACAGTTGTTTAAACCATGGCGTTCAGAGGATGAACTACTGGGAGAATTCCAGAGCTATGAAGATTCTTTTAATGCTTGCAAAGACAGCATACAATGCAGTACATTCTCAACTTATCTGCAAATGTTAAATGAAGAAATTGAACAGGAAACTACAATTGCAGCAGAAATTGCTAGAGACAGTTCTCAGGACAGCCAAAGTTCAGGAACATACAGTCAAGATCCCCTAGGACAACCAATCGTTGAAAATGAAGCATCAATAGCCATGAATGAAGTGGAAACGGCTATGAATCAAGCTCAAGAAGCATTTATAGACTTAGAAAATTTGGAAAGACAACTGAATCAAGAGCAGCAACAAATTTATGAAGAGATCAAAAACAAAATTGATCACGGATTTCTACATGAAAAAAAAGAGTGCTCATGCACATCATTTCATCCAATCAGGATGTATGTAAGCGGACAAGCTGGCACTGGAAAAAGTTTCCTAATTAAAGTCATCAGAAGCTACCTAAAGCAAAAAACAGATTCTACTTTGTCTTGTGTGGTTACTGCTCCAACTGGGTTAGCAGCATATAACATAAAAGGAATCACCTTACATCGTTTGCTAATGTTACCAGTGGAGCATGAGAACAAAATACAATTCAACAAGCTAACTGGAGAAGCATGCTTGGAAGTTTCAAGAGTATTGAAGAAGATGCAAGTTCTCATTATTGATGAGGTGAGCATGGTATCAAACTTAATGCTTGCCTTTGTGCATTTAAGAATGCAGCAAATTTTGAAGACAGACTATGACGTGTTATTTGGTGGAAAACACGTCATCGTTTTTGGGGATCTTTTGCAACTTACTCCGGTTAAAGGACAACCAGTGTTTAATACTGTGACACATGAAGACACGAAGAAGTCATTGGGAAGCATCGGTAATACAAATATTTGGTCCTTCTTTGAGTACAAGGAACTTACAACTAATATGAGGCAAGCAAACGATGAAGAATATGGAAGTATTCTGAAAGATATCAGGATTGGACTACTCACAGAAGCTGGCAAAAAAGCATTACAGACTCGGCTGCTACATAATTTATTTCCAAAGGAAGAAATAGTTGCAGAGAAGATATACAAGAACATTGCAGAAAACAAAAGTGTCATCTGCTTAATGCCAACTCTACGTGAATGCTCAATATTCAATGAGGAGCTTTTGAAATTGGAAAAGGAAGAGATCATGAAATTGGAAGCAGTGGACAAAATTGAGGATGGAAGAATTACTGTCACAGTAACAGGCAAACTGAAAAATAAATTGGACTCACTAGAGAAGAACATCTCCAAAACAGCAGGATTAGAAAAAAATCTATATGTTTGCATGAACTGTAGAGTGTTTTTAAGGAGAAATTTGGATGTTGAAAAAGGCTTAGTAAATGGAGCGATGGGAAGAGTTGTGGGTTTTATTAATTATCAGAAAAAAGATGGAATTGAATGGTTAAAAATAAAATTTGATCAGATAGAGGAAGTTAAAGACATTTGTCGTTGTTCAGTTCGTTTCATGCTTGTGAAAGACTTATATGTACGTAGGAAGCAGTTTCCGTTTTCTCTAGCATATGCTGTAACTATTCACAAGTCTCAAGGATTGACTGTAGATTGTGCATTTGTGAACATTGGATCTAGTGTGTTCAAAGAAGGTATGGCATATGTTGCTTTGTCACGAGTCAAAACATTATCAGGTTTATTCATGATAGACTTCGATGACTCAAAAGTTAGTGCTGATACAAACTGTGTAAAGGAGTATAATAGATTAAGAAGAAGCTATGCTCCTCATTTAGGTCAGTATCCTGTGTTGGAGAAACGTGTAGTTTCTCGTAAAAGGAGAAATGAGAATATCTGTAATGAAGATGTAGAGAAGAGGAAAAAAAAGAGGAGTGATGTAATTGCAAGCAAAAAGAATAAGGAAAATGAAGAACAGGTTGTAGGATGTCATTTTGAAAATAGCTCTGGTGTCAACTGCTACGCAAATGTAGTGCTGAATGTTGCTTTTTATCTGGAAAGTTTGCAAGAGCAGATAATAATAAATCAGGGAAAAAGATTCTGTTCAGAGCTCAGTCTCCTTTTTCAAAAGCTGAGTAAAGATAAAACTCAAATAGAAAGTGCTACTGATATTAGAAAACTTTTAGATGTATGTTCAGGACGAACACAGTTTTCTCAAAATGAACAGCAAGATGCTCACGAATTTTTGATGTATTTTCTTCAGGTAGTGGAAGAAGAAGGAGTTCCCATTGACATTTTTTTTGGTCTCTCTTATAAATGGGAACATAGTTGTGATAATTGTTATAATATAAGTGGTTCTATTGTTGATAATGAAAGGTTTATTTATTTGACATTGCCAGAGAGTAAAACAGTCACTTTTGCAAACTTAGTTAAAGATGCTAATCATAGCATGAAATGTGGTGAGTGTAATTCTGACATGTTATCAACATTAATTTTAAGGGAATACGGACAGTATGTAATTTTAATGATGCAACGATGTAGAGCTGATGGATCAAAATTGGATACTTTAATAAAGAAGTTTACAGGACAGCAATTATCAATTTCAGGAAAAACTTTTGTAACTGTTGCAATAATTTTCCATGATGGACCTACTGTTACTTCTGGACATTACACAGTTTATCTAAAATGTGAAAAAGGATGGACACTGTGTAATGATTCCCAATTGATTTTCAAACAACGTTTGCCTTTTGATTTAGCAAATTCCTATCTAATCTTCCTGAAACCTAAATTTTAGAGAGACTTGGCAAGATCTGGACAAAATAATTTTACCATTTTACAGGATTACCATTGCAATTTTGTAGAAAAAAGATTTTTAAAATTATCATTTGGCCTAAAGGAAAGATAACCAATTGTAATGTGGACTTTTTAAATTTTTAATGCAATTTTGAAAAACCAATAATTTAGAGATTATCGGTAACTTCTGCACATTTTAAATTTTGGAATGTTATTGGACTGCCACTGGAAATTTTTTCAAAAATAATTTCAAAAATTACTATTTGGCCATGTGGAAAAGTAAGCAATTCTATTGTGGACTAAATAAATTATTCGAAAAATTTTCGTGAACCAAAATGTTACAGAGAATCGGTGAGATCTGGACAGATTAAACTTTAGAATTTTAATGGTTTTCCCTTGGAAATTTATTCCAGGGAAAGAATAAAAAATACTATTTGGCCTAAAGGAAATAAAATCAGATGTATTTTGGAGTTATTTGAGATATATTATTGTGAATGTACTTCTGAAACAAAAATATCAGACGGTATTTTAAAGAAAAAAGTATTGTTTTTAGATGACATTTTTTAAGAATAATATGCATTTCTGTAATGATAAGTTTAAGTGAGAAGAGATTCTGGGCTTTTTTAATACAATCTTTGAGATTGTTATTTTTTTTTGCCCGCTGTAAAATGATGAATGCAATTGCTTTCACAATTTATAGTGAAATGCAATATATTCTGAAAACAGCAAAAATAAGGCAAAAATATTTTTGGGGAAAAAATGTAAATATGTGTACTGTATTATAAAATGTTTTAAAAATATTAATACTTTTTTCTTTTTTTTCAGATCGATATAGAAAATTTTCGTAAACTACAACCATTTTAAAAACTATTTTTTAAAAAAACAAATGAATAAATATTTTTTTCAGTGAGTATGGTAAGTCAATAGTAATAATTGTAGTCTTTCAAGGACCTTGTAATGTGAAAAATGATTTTTAGTGTTTTTTTTAAAAAATAAAAAAAAGGTACGCTTACCGTACGCGTACGGTAAAAAAAAAAAAAAAAGTTTTTTAAAAAAAATGTAAAAAAAAGATGAAAGATAAGGTTGGCTCTTAAAAGAACCGTTGTGTTCATGCAGGGACAGAGGAAAGGAACCATGGGAAAATCATTCAAAGCTACAAATGTGCTGATCTATTTTGTTATTCACTAGGGAAACACTGGTCTCCCTATAACAAATTAGAGCTTTACAAAATGTGCAATGAATATCAACCTTCCGAAATCGAGGGTTCATTTCCAGAGGGCCAGCAAAAGGAGATTCTCCCCCCACAGATGAAGGGCTCACCTGACCTGCAGAAGAAGGAGTAAGCCCTGCAGGTGATGGTCCAGGCTGAGCTGCTGTGGATGTACTGGCTCGTCTTTCTGAAGAGTTACCTCCAAAAAGATGACCATGTGTCCTTCTGTGTACATCCTGGAGGTGTCTCTTCATGGTGTGATTCCCAAAGGAATACTTCCTGTTAGGATTACCTCTAGAAAGTACACGCTGACACAGCTTGCAAGTAACTAAGGGTGCATTCACCTTTTGCTGGCCTTCTGGAAAAGTAAAATAATCCCAAACATAAGAAGGTTTTACTTTCCTCGCTCTCTGCCTCAAGACAGTGCTGCTGGTGCTAGCCTCACTCTCAGAAGAGCTCTGCTGTTCTGCCATCGTATCCCAAAGACAAACCAGCTCCTTCTCCCAAGGGATCACAAGCAGAAATGAGGGGAATGGGTGTGGTGTAGGAGAGTTCTAGAACTGAAAGTAGTTTCAACCAATCAAAAGTTGTGTTTCAAGATCACATGACCTACCGTACGCTTACGGTACGCTTACGGTGCGCTTACGGCAAAAAGTACGCGTGCGCGTAAAAAAGACACGCGCTTGCGCACATGCGCATAACAGTCATTTCCCGGCACTTCCGCGTAACGTGCGCGTGTTGCGTAAGCGCGCACGCGTCCCGCGCGCAGTACGCGCGGCTACGCAAAGTGCGTAACTATACGCAAGCAGCGTAGATAGATTACGGACGTTGCGTAAACCGTACGCTTACCGTGAGCTTACGGTACGCGTACTATAAAAAAAAAAAAAAAAAAATCTGGAAATAAATTTTACATGTTTATTTTAAAAAAATATATATAAAAAAAATATTTAAGGATTTTAAAAATTAAAGCATAGTCTTTATAAAAGATAAGAAAATTAAAATAAAAATATGTTTGAAAAAAATGAAGAATATAAAAAAAAAATAGCATTTAAAAAACCTTGCAAATTCACTGAAAAAACCATGGGTTTCACACACGTTATAGTTAGGAATTAGCATTTAAAAAACCTTGCAAATTCACTGAAAAAACCATGGGTTTCACACACGTTATAGTTAGGAATTAGCATTTAAAAAACCTTAGAAATTCACTGAAAAAACCATAGGTTTCACACACGTTATAGTTAGGAATTAGCATTTAAAAAACCTTAGAAATTCAGTGAAAAAACCATAGGTTTCACACATGTTATAGTTAGCTGGACATTTTACTCGTAAAAAACCAATGAAATTGCCCCGTTATAGTTAGTTCAGCTAACTATAACTCGCGCGCCCGCAATGCACTGCTGATGACGTCACATATTACATCACTCATGACATGGTCAGTGACATCACTCATGACATCACTGATGACATCTCAAATGACATCACTGATGACATCACTGATGACATCATCTAGTGAATGTGTGTTATTCTGAAAATTAAATATGTTTTATATATGTATATCTCATGGTCGATGGAAGAATAAATGGGTATATAAGTGTCTAAATGGATGATTTGTTTTTGAAAAATTGATTGTGTAACTGACTGATTAAGTGTATCATAGTGAATACATGGCTTAGTGAATAATGTTTAAATATGTAAATATCTGTATCAGTCTCTCACTTTGTGTATAAGTGGCTGCATGGGTTGGTGAGTAGCTACATGGGTGCCTATTTAGGTTATTAGTTGTTTTTTTGAGTATCAGTCTGAGTGTCTGCATGGTTCGGTGGGGGGTATTACGTAGTGCATCGGTGCATGAATGAGTGACTCACTGTTTGTATGTGTTGAACACAGCATGTGTGCAGGACTGTATGGGTGGATGAGTGTGTGTATGGGTGTGTTAGTGAGTGAATGACTGTCTCAATAGTGTCTTCAGGAGTAACTACATACGTTTTAAACTAGTATATGTGACTATTGGTGTATATATGTGAGTATATGTGAAAGTGAGAGATTGAAAGAGTTCCTGTATGAATAAGTATGTGTTTCTATAAGTGATTGTTTAAAAGACTAAGTATGTGTAAGTTTCCGTAGAAGTAAGTGTGGTGGTGTGTGTATAACTGTATATGCAAGTAAATGTATGTTTGATTCTTTATTAGCATGAGTGACTATGTGTGTGAGTAACTCTATGGATGAGTGGCATTGTGTAACAGGATGTATAGATGTATGAGTACATATGATGAGTGAGTACATGTATGAGTGACTGTATAGGACTGTTGGTGAATGAGTGGATGTGTATGTGGATCTTAGAATTACTGAAGAGGTTGTTGTAACTGGTATTGGTATGTCCATTGTTTTGAAATTTTTAGTCTCTATTTTTGAATGTGTGTATCAAAGCTTATATTAAGGTGAGAGGAGGTCTGCCACTCTATCACAAGGATGATGTCATCAGTGATGTCATCAGTGATGTCATTTGAGATGTCATCAGTGATGTCATGAGTGATGTCACTGACCATGTCATGAGTGATGTAATATGTGACGTCATCAGCAGTGCATTGCGGGCGCGCGAGTTATAGTTAGCTGAACTAACTATAACGGGGCAATTTCATTGGTTTTTTACGAGTAAAATGTCCAGCTAACTATAACATGTGTGAAACCTATGGTTTTTTCACTGAATTTCTAAGGTTTTTTAAATGCTAATTCCTAACTATAACGTGTGTGAAACCTATGGTTTTTTCAGTGAATTTCTAAGGTTTTTTAAATGCTAATTCCTAACTATAACGTGTGTGAAACCCATGGTTTTTTCAGTGAATTTGCAAGGTTTTTTAAATGCTAATTCCTAACTATAACGTGTGTGAAACCCATGGTTTTTTCAGTGAATATATATATATATATATATATATATATATATATATATATATATATATATATATATATATATATATATATATATAATATATATATATATATAATATATTGAAAAAGGAAAGGTTACAGGAATTTTATGCTGTGGTGAAAATGTCACTTTAAATGTAACATTTTAAACTGAGAAGAAACACTAAAATTCACCAATTGTAGGTAACTGAAGTAACTATAACTTGCACCCTTGGCGTTCACTGTGTTGTAATTAATTATGTAATGTTAGATGCCATCATTGATGTTATAAATTATATCATAGAGCATGTCTTGAGTGATATAATATGTGAGGTTATAATCAGTGCATGGCGAGGGTGTAAGTTACAGTTACTTTGGTTAACTATAAATGATGAATTTCAGTGTGTGTGTTTTAAGTCTAAATTGTTGCATTTAAACTGACATTCTCACTAAGGGTTTGGCGGAGCTCTCGGAGTGCTACGAGGCAGAATTCAGGTTCTCTAAAAACTCAGCAAATTTCGCGGAGTTCCGTGTGTGGCGGAGTAACGTGTATAACACATTTGTGTGTGTTACATCACATGTAAGGGACATCGCCCCTCTTGTCCCCCTTTCATCTCCCCTGCATGTTCACAAATCAGACAGCCTTGTTACAACAGAATGCAGTTGGAAGCAGGAAGCGAGGCACTTACTGGCATCTGCGACTCCCCGTGTCCAGCTGCATTGAGAGCAAGAGGTATGTTGTCCAGCCCAGCTCCGTGAAGGGTCGCTGCTCCGTGGGAGAGTCCTCCTCTCCTCTCACTCCTGTCTGCACTAGGTTTCTCCCAGGATGCCCAGTTCTGGCGTCGGGTAACCCCACTGCTCCCAGCCTCTGCTCTGCTCTCTTACCAGTCAGATAGGAGATCTTGGCCAGGCAGCCGTACTCCCAGAAGTAGGGAGAGCAGGCCTGTCATTGACCATACCCGAACCCCCAGGCGGCACTATAGCCTTTGAGGTCATGATGACTCATCATGTCATGTGATCTGCCTAACCGGGGGGTGTGGCACTCCAGGGCTCAGGATTCCGTTTCAGCTCTGCGCTGTGACTGGTAGTCCCAGCCGATGGCCACGTAATCTGCTCCGATTGCGGATTTCCAGGATGCATCACTGCACATCAGTAAGGAGCAGCAGGGACGCACCTCAGGGGGTGTTAGCTGCACTGACACCGCTCTAAACTGCCACATACTGTGCTGGTCTCACCCCAAACGATGGATGAGCCACTGGCAAACTCCGCTACGCCCTCATTGTGGAGTTTTTTTTGCTGAACTCCGCACTCCAAGTGGAGTGCGGAGTCCCAAAAACTCCTTAAACTTCGCAGACGGAGTGGAGTTTACCGACCAGGATGAATTTTCACCTAACTAAAATGGCATAGTAACCTTTGTTTTTTCAGGGAATTTCTAAGGCTTTTTAAAGTTATAGTTAGATGTTATTATCTAACCTCTGTTTTTTCAGTGAATTTCCAGGGGTTTTATAAAATAAAGTAATATTTTATCGACATACATAACTATACTGACCCACCAAAGGCCATGTGTTTTAGTGGGATGGCCACAGGACCTAGCCTGAGGCAGGGCCCTTCACTTTACCCTCTGGGGGTGGCCACCCCCCACTGCACATGGCTTATGACTGTAACCACCTGCAGGCACTCACACACCACCACACAGGCCTTTGGATGTTGCTGGCATGGGGTTGGCCACAGGACCTGGCCGGTGGCTAGGCCCTGGCCCCACCACTTCTATATGGTTAACCCACCACAGATTAAGAAGAGAGTTAGAGGGAATTATTTGTGTATCAAAATGTAACGATTTTAAAATGATGGAGCTGATGAGTCCCTTGCCCATTATTACACAGTATGACCAATGCGTGTCAGATTGCCTTGACTACTTCAAAGGATGTTTCGGCACAGAGATTGGGCATATGCATCTTTGTCAGCTGAGAGCTGGACAGTGGACAAAACGGCTGAACAGAATAACACCAAATTTGGCAGAAAGCTAGATCTTTACCCAGAACGTGTCTGTCTGGACCTGGCCCTTTCTGCAGGGTCATCCCCAAACTTTTTGTCTTTCTCTTCCCCTTTTTTTCTGAATTCATTTTTGTTGGCTTTACTACTCTGGGCACTTTACCACTGCTAACCAGTGCTAAAGTGCTTGTGCTCTCTACTTAAAACATGGTAACATTGGCTTTTCCACAATTGACATATTTAATTTACTTATAAGTTTCTTGCAAAGTGCACCACATGGGCCCATGGCCTGTAAATTAAATGCTACTAGTGGGCCTGAAGCACTGATTGTGCCGCCCACTTCAGTAGGATCATAAACATGTCCCAGGCCTGCAGTTGCAGAGCCTTTGTGTGCAGTTTTAAACTGCCTTGTTGACATGGCAAGTGAACCCTCTTGCCAGGTCCAAATCTTCGTTTTTAATACATATAAGTCACCCCTAAGGTAGGCCCTGGACAGACCAAAGGACAGGGTGCAGTGTATTTAAAAAGTTGGACATGTACTTTTTAAGTTTTACATTTCCTGGTTTTGAAAAACGATTTAATTCATTTTTCACTATCGCAAGGCGTATCTCTACCCAAAGTTAACATTGGGAGTACCTTCTTACATGTTGTAAGTGTAATTTCCAATTGGGAAAAGATTTATTTCGATTTTGGTGTCTCTGGACTCACAATTTAAAATCACAGCTTACAGTAAAGTCAGATTTTAAGTTGCATGTCTGAAAACGGCACTTATAGAAAGTTGGCATTTTCCTAATTAAACCATTCAATGCCCACATCTGGTGGGGGGTGACAGTTGGGTTTTGGGCATTCCCTCTAGACAGCCATACACAATGGGAGCTTATGATTGACTTGATGGGCCTTAAAGGGCCATGAACTAGCTTTATGGGGCGGAGCTAAGCACAGTCCACTTGCACCTGAATAAGCTGTGCACTGACTGCACACAATAAGGCAAACAACCCTGTATTATCACTCTAGCCAGCTTGGAGCCAGGGGAGGCGAGGAAGGGGTTTCCCTGAACTTCAAAGACACTGTATAGAAGCGTCTACCTACCATAACCCGGGCACCAAAGTATTAATCCTGGACCTCAGACACCACCATTTCAGTACACTTCTGGACCTGTGGATACTTTGCCAGGAAGGACTGCTATGCTGTTACAAGGACTCACACTCTGCTGGGCTGCTACTCTGCTGGACTCCTGCCCTGCTGGGCTGACCTCCTGCCTGCTGCCCCCTTACCTAGGAGTAAGAAAGACTGGTCCTGCATCTCTCCAACCCAGATCCAAAATGGCTCATAGGGCTTGTCTGCGTGCCTACTGTTATGAAGTCTCAGGGATATCAAAGATATCCAACCACCCTGCTACAGTACCTGAACCCTCCCATCTGTTAGTCTTGCCCTGCCAAGTAATTCCAATCCAGTTGTGGACCCTTGTAAGTGGATATAAAGTGCTGCTCCTATAGAACACCAACACATCGCTTGGCCTCACCCCTCATCTTTGTTGATGCAACCAGGATTAAGGCACTTTTGTTCAGCGGGCCTCACTGGGTCCCTGTATCTGGCCTGTGCTTCATCACAGTCAGCCTATACCCTTGACTTTGTCCCAGTCCAGCACGACCAGATAACCCAAATAAGCGATTATTGCTTCTAAGCTCTATTTTGCAGTTTATTCTTTAAAAATCCATATCTCAAGTTCTACTTATTCGATGACTGTTGTTTTGGTCTTGTTTTGCTGGTTAAATTAAGCTCTTTGTTTCTAATAAGGTGTGGTGCCTTTTTGTGTGGTATTTTCACTAGTTTTCTGTTTTAAGTGTTGCATAAATACTTTACACATTGCCTCCTGAATTAAGCATGACTGCTCTGTGTCAAGTTACTAGAGGGTGAGCACGGGTTAATTTAGGGTGGGCATCTGACTTACCCTGACTAGGACTGTGGTTCCTGCTCAGACCGGGTACATACCTCTGGCCAACCAGAAACACAATTTCTAACAGTGTCCTTTTGTGATTTGGTGTAAATAAGTTCAGCCATTTTAGAGAAGTGAACCTTCAAACTTTATAGATAGGTAGCGATTCAGTTCTACCATGGTAATCGAGGGATTGTAGTTACTTAAAGGCAAACAAAGCATACTGATTGGCTGGATCTGATGGACTGAGACTGGTCCTCCTGAACCAAGGGCTATGATTGGTTGTCCTCAACATAAAGAGAAATGTTGCTGCTGCCGTTTTAGTGCTCAGGGACTCGGTCTCCTATTTTTGAAAATAAAAAGGAAACATATGGGGTGGGGATCAAAGTGAAAAAAAATATGTTTTTGCATTGATACCATGAAATTACCTCATCATAACTGTGGGACAAACAAAATATACTAAAACAAATTGGCTGGGTAGGTGTCTGTGGGAGGTTGTGTGACAGTGGGGGTTTGGTCACCCGTGGGAGGCTACGTGTGTGATGCTGGAATGGCATCTCATGGTGGATTGGGTGCGGCCAGGTCCTGTGACCACTCTCATTCCACACACAGCCAAATTCCATCCGCAGCACGAGGTAGTCCTACTTGGGTATTGTAATAAAATATTCCTTTATGTAAAAAACAAATCTAGAAATTACCTGAAGCAAGCAAAGGTTAAAGTGCCGATCAAGTTAGGTGAAAACACTTATATTTACCAGTTCTAGTTAACTCAAGAAACTATCACCCATGCCCTTGCCATGCACATGTTACATCACTCATGACATGCTCTATAACATCATTGATGACCTAACAGATGACATCTCAAATTACGTCATTGATGGCAACACTGTGCACGGCAAGGGCATGAGGTATAGTTCCCTTGAGTTAACTATAACTGGTGAATTTCATTGGTTTTTAGAGTTTAAAATGTAACGTTTAACTGACATTTTCACCTTTGTTTTTTCTGTGAATATAGATAGATAGATAGATAGACAGATAGACAGACAGACAGACAGACAGACAGACAGACAGACAGACAGACAGACAGACAGACAGACAGACAGACAGACAGACAGACAGACAGACAGATAGATAGATAGATAGATAGATAGATAGATAGACAGATAGATAGACAGATAGATAGACAGATAGATAGACAGATAGATAGACAGATAGATAGACAGATAGATAGACAGACAGACAGACAGACAGACAGACAGACAGACAGACAGACAGACAGACAGACAGACAGACAGACAGACAGACAGACAGACAGACAGATAGATAGATAGATAGATAGACAGATAGATAGACAGATAGATAGATAGACAGATAGATAGATAGATAGATAGACAGATAGATAGATAGATAGACAGATAGATAGACAGATTGATGGATAGATAGACAGATAGGCAGATAGAGAAAAATAGATAGGTATAAGAATACATAACGGGTAACCATCTAGTATGCTCTATTTTGCCATTAAAGTGTTCTGCTGATATTATACATAACGAGGCTAAAGCAGAGTAGTTTGTAAATTTCACCTGAGCATCGAGATGGCAATTTAGGACCACATTAAACATGTTACCCATTATGCATTTTATATATTAAAATTAGAGTTAAAATAATTGGCAATTATTGCAATTAGAATATTTAGGTTTACCTTTCATGAATAACTTGTTAATAAAATGACCAATGGTTAGGAACAGAAGATTTATGTGACTGCAGCATTTACCACACAATTATGGATTTACGGCATAATTTGCAGATTTCATCAAAATGTTGTTTCTAGGTAAAATGGATAAAAATAATACTACCAGAGAATATGCTGCATAATTTTCAGTTTTTGCCACAAGATTACAAAAACCTCGCTGCATAACTCGGTCCTCCATGCTGCCTAATCCTAGTAGCGAAAACACTGGCAAAGCAGTAGAGGGTGGTTTGGGACTGTCATTATAATGATGGAATCTGTATCTCGCAGGGAGCCGTGACATATTTCCCATATATCACACTGTGTAACAAGGGTTTTTATACCTCTGCATTTTTTGCAGTGAAAGCACATAAATGCAGAATAGATATTTATACCATGGTGGTGAAAATAAAGGTGACCCAATAACTCATGTTTTTGCAACTGTGCTAATAAAAACACATTGTCACATTTATTACTACAGTGCAAAGGTCAAATTCCAATTTATTGCCACAGTAGAGTGAAATTCACGTGATAATTATTGTATATTGCCTCACAAGTTGCATTTTGCAACTACTTTATGTGTATAAATAATACTTCTAACAGGCACTGCGTCTCTTCAATGTCATTTTACCTTACTACACAAATGTAACCCTTTACATTCTGGTTTAACGTACATACCATTTATATAAAAAAAACACTGTGTCATAAACCATATACACAGTATGTAATATGCTATGTATTATCGTTGTAGAGGGTGGGAAAGGGCATTGTGACACATTCTACAAACTTTACAGGTAATAGTCATTCCTTTGCAGGCCTTCATGAAACAAGCTCACTTCTTCAAGCAATATCCAAATCCAACAAGAGTAGCTCCCTTGAAAAGAAGGGCAGGGTACCATTGAAATCAATCTCATCTGCATCAATGATCAAATTTGACTAGACAATGAAACCTTTAATCCTCGTAACTGAATCATACTGTGCACCTTCTGGCAAAGCCAATAGGTCTCGCCTATGCAAGAACTACTGGCTTTGCCAATATGTTTCAGCTATGTTGTACACCAGCATGGCTGCTGTTCAGCATGGCTAAAGGTTAGTCGAGTAAGGGAGAGTGGCATGGAGTGGATTGTGGTAAAGTGGATGAGAGTGGAGTGCTATTGTGGGGCATGGAGTAACGTAGAGTAGAGTTGAGCTGTGTGGAGTGGAGTAGAGTGTCATAGAATGTTGTAGATTGGAAGGGCGTAGAGTGGAGTAGATTGGCATAGAGTGGAGTAGGGTAGTGTAGAGTGGAGTGACATAGAGTGGCATGGAGTTTGGAGTGGATGGGTGTCGAGGGTGTTGCGTATAATGGAGTAGAGTATTGTAGAGGATGGAGGCGTACAGTGGAGTAGATTGTCATAGAGTGAAGCGGCATAGAGTGCATTGTTTCACAGTAGAGTGGTATGCAGTGAAGTACTGCAGAATAGAGTAATGTAGAGTACGGCGGTGAAGAGATCAGTGGTGCATTGTAAAGTAGTGAGGGGTAGAGTGCATTGTCAGAGTAGAATGGTGTAGAGTAGAGAGGAGTAGAGTGAAGCAGCATAGATTGGAGGAATGTAGGAGAGTGGAATGGCCGAGTGGAGTTGAGTGGCATAGAGTGGAGTGGCATAGAGTGGAGTAGTGAATCATAGAGTAGAGTGGAGTAAAGTGCCATGGGGTGGCATAGAGGGAGTTGCATAGAGTGTTGTAGAGTGTTGTGGAGTGAGTAGAATGTTGTAGAGTGGAAGGGCATAGAGTGGAGTAGAGTAGAGTAGTGTAGCGTGGAGTGACATAGAGTGTCATGGAGTTTAGAGCAGAGTAAAGGGGCATTGAGTGTGTTGCGTATAATGGAGAAGAGTGTTGTAGAGGAGAGTGGCATAGAGTGGGGTAGATTGTCATAGAGTGAAGCGGCATACAGTGGAATAATGTAGGAGAGTGGAATGTCCTAGAGTGCAAAGTAGATGAAAGTGGCATAGAGTGGATTTGCATAGTGTGCACTGGGGTAGAGTTGAGTGGTACAGAGTAGAGTGCAGTGGCGTAGAGTGCATTGTTTCACAGTAGCGTGGTATACAGTGAAGTACTGCAGACTAGAGTAATGTAGAGTGCAGTGGTGAAGAGAGCAGTGGTGCATTGTAAAGTATTGTAGGGTAGAGTGCATTGTCATAGAGTAGAGTGGTGTAGAGTAGAGAGGAGTAGTGTGAAGCGGCATAGAGTGGAGTAATGTAGGAGAGTGGAATGGCCTAGAGTGGAGTTGAGGGGCGTTGAGTGTCATAGAGTGGAATGGCATAGAGTGGAGTAGTATATCATAGAATAGAGTGGAGTAAAGTGCCTTGGCGTGGCATGGAGGGAGTTGCATAGAGGGTCGTAGAGTGGAGTAGTGTTGTAGAGTGACATAGAGTGGGGTAGATTGTGGTGAAATAGTGTCATAGAGTGGAGTAGAGTTTAAGGGAGTAGAGCATCATAGAGTGCAGTATCGCAGAGTGTAGATTTATAGAATGGAGTTGAGTGGCCTAGAGTGAAGTGGCGTAAAGTACAGTAGTGTAGAGTAGGCTGGTGTACACTGCAGTGGCATAGAGTGCATTGGTTTTGAGTAAATTGGTGTAGATTGCTTTGGCATAGAGTGCAGTGACATAGAGTAGAGCGGCGTAGAGTGCAGTGGCATAGAGTAGAGTGGTGCAGAGTAGATTGTAGTGGCGTAGAGTGCATTGGCGTAGAGTAGATTGCTTCAAAGTAGAATGAAGTGGGATGGAATAGTTCAAGGTGGAGTGGTGCAGGATAAAGTGCAGAGGTGTAAAGTAAAGTGGCGTAGAGTGCAGTGCATGGAGTGCAGTGGTGTATAATAGACTTGGGTGGCGTGGAGTGATGTAGAGTGTGGTGACATAGGCGGCATTAGCCTCGAGTGCAGTAGAGTCGCGGATAGTCGAGCGGTGCAGTGTAGAGTGGCACAGAGAGCTGTGGCGTACAATACAGTTGTGCAGAGAAGAATAGAGTGGTGTAGATTGCAGTGACAGAGAGTGCAATGGTGTAGAGTAGCATAGCGTGCAGTGGTGTAGAGTACAGTGGTGCAGAATGGAGTGGCATTGCAATCAGTGCCAGAGAGTGCAGTCTTGCACAGTAGAGTGTTGTAGAGTATAGCGGCATAGAGTGGTGCAGAGTAGAGTGGTGTAGAGAGCAGTGGTATAGAGTGCAGTGGTGCAGAATAGAATAGTGTCATAGAGTACAGTGACAGAGCATAATGTTGTAGAGTGGCGTAGTTTGCAGTGGTGCAGAGTAGAGTGGCGCTGAGTAGAGTGGCGAAGACTAGAATAGAGTGGCTTTGTATTCAGTGGCACAGCGTGCAGTGGCACTTAGTGTTACAGAGTAGAGTATAGTGGCATAGAGTGCAGTGGTACAGAGGAGTTGATGTAGAGTGCAGTAGCGTAGAGTGGTGCATCGTAGAGTGCAGTGGCAGAGTTCAGTGGCAGAGAGTGCAGTTTTCCAGAATAGACTATTGTAGAGTGCAGTGGTGTATAGTAGTTTGAGGTAAAGTGCATTGGTGTGGAGTGCAGTAGCGTAGAGAGCAGTGGAGTAGAGTACAGTGGTGCAGAGTAGAATAGAGTGGTGTAAAATGCAGTGGCATAGATCACAATGGCATAAAGCGCAGTGGCATAGTGTTACAAAGTAGAATATAGTGGTGTAGATTTCAGTGGTGCAGAGTAGATTGGTGTACAGTTCAGTGGCGTAGAGTGCATTGATTTTGAGCAAAGTGGTGCAGAATGCAATGGCGTAGAGTTCAGTAATGCAGAGTAGAGTGGAGTAGTGCAGAGTGGATTGCAATAGTGCCAAGTGCTGTTGCGCGGAGTGCAGATTGTTTCAGAGGAGAGTGGAGTGTTTCAGAGTAGAATACAGTGGCGTAGAGTGCAATGTAGATTAAAGTGGCCTAGAGTGGCTTTGCATAGTGTGCACTGGGGTACAGTTTAGTGGTACAGAGTAGAGTGCATTGGCGTAGAGTGCACTGTTTCACAGTAGAGTAGTATACAGTGAAGTGCTGCAGAATAGAGTAATGTAGAGTGCAGTGGTGAAGAGAGCAGTGGGGCATTGTAAAGTAGTTTGGGATCGAGTGCATTGTCATAGAGTAGGGTGGTGTAGAGTAGAGAGCAGTAGAGTGAAGTGGCGTAGAGTGCAGTGACTCAATGTGAAGTGGAGTGAAGTGTTGGAGTGTGGAGTGCTGCACAGAAGAGTGGAGTTGCAGAGAGTGGAATATACATGTCTGTTAGCACACTGCCGTTACACATCTTCAATTGAAATGACCATTACATTTGCACATACACAGATTTACTGATAAAAGTATACAGCACACAAACGATAATGTGTGGAAATGTCATCACCCAGTGTATTGATTTGTTTTCATCAGATTAAAATATTCATTTCCAATGCACTTCGGAATTACCCAAAAATGTGCTTCATTTGTGCTTTTCTAATTCTGATATGTTCTGAAATATCTTTACAGTTCATTAACAACATTTAAATGTTGTGTGATAGAAAAAAAATACAGCCTTCCTCAAGCACTCCATCCTAGCCAGCATGATTGTCACATAAATCGTCTCACTTTGAAGTCAGCAAATGAAAAGTAAACACCAAGCTCCCTGAAAGACAGAGCCTGACATTTGACATCTGCCTTTGAATATGCAGCCAATGTGGCAAGATCAGAACACGATTTGAAGGCCTTTACAGAAATTATTACTTGTTGGAGAATACAGTAAATATGTTTGGGCAAGGGAAGGGACACACTCATGCTGGACAGACTAAAACAAATAGACCCAGCAAATAGAAAGCTAGCACATTTGAGTTACAAACCAGAAAGCCAATCGTGAGCAGTGGGCGGAATGCATTCCCAGGGAAGCTCTCCGAATGTCCCCAAGATGATGTTAGCAAACGTTAGAAGGTAGGCTTCAACCTAAATGAAGAGCTTATAACCCCCACTTTTTCTGAGTGTGTTGGGAAAGGGCTGTCTCCAGGGTGGGGATAAAGTATCCCTGCAGAGAAAAGGAAATAAATCAAGCCACGTTTTCACAGAGGGTCCTATTTCTCCTACGCTGAGTTCTTCACTAAACAGTGCTCTGCACAGAGATAATCAAATCACATTCTCAGAAGTACACATTCACACCTAGACATGGCCAGCTTTCCAGGTGTAACTAAGAGAATGTTTGTGAATAGGAAAAAAGAAAAGCAAAAGTTGGTTCATGCAGAGAAGTAAGCATCATCAGTACTTTTTACTTTTTCATGAATAGGACCCAAGGACTTGAAACTGTTTCTTCATTCAAAGTCACACCCCATAAAAACGGATTTGGCTTGCCAAATGATTACTTTTCCAAGAAATGTGGACCTCCATGTTCATCTTTTTTCCCATTCTAATCAATATATTTATGGAACCTAAAAATGAGAATTTCTATCTTTCAGAGATGTTCCACAAACCTCCTTTAGCTTCCTAGGCCATTTCTCAGATATGACCTGCCCTACAGGCATGTCATGGGGTCAGGCGTGCAGAAGAGAGCAGGAAAGGAGAACCTACAGTTTTCTAACCCTAGTTACCATAACAGCAGTGGCCCTGTTTCTTCCATTCCATCGCTAGGCCTGAAGACGCATGTAACAAACAGAGCAGTAAATGCAGTTTTAAAGGGGCCGATTCCGAAACAATGTTTTAAAAGCCAAACATCTATGAGTCAGGGGCATGTGACTTTGCGATGTAGAGATTTTTGCCTGCAAGAAGATTCTCACATATCTCGAAGTGGAGTTAGTCATACAGTTTTGTTTCATGTACACTGTTTGCACTAATATGCACAGAATAGTGGATTTTCCAAACATTTCCCGTGCCCCCCGGAAGACGGCTTCACTACATTTGGCATTTCTGTCCCCGTTCATGCCCTCCGCTCTCAAGCTCTGACCGTGGAAACCACATCATACGAGCGGAATGCTCCCGTCGAATGCCCCCTCCGCAGACATGAATCCCCACCACCTGATTTTGTGAAGCAGCGCCGAGGGATTTACCCCTGCTGAATAGTTTTGGATTCCTGGAGAATTTGGGAGTGTAAGTAAAAGGTGAATAACGAAGGCAGCGTGATTAAGTTCCTCAGAACTATAATACACGGCATGTTAAAGCCTAAAAAAGACTCGAAAAACTACCAAAAATATGTCACTTCTAATTGTTATCTGAAAAGAGAGGTGGTGAAATCATACAAGTTGAAGCAATGCACGCATTTGCCTAGCAATTGTGAGCTCTGTCATGGGCTGCATGTACAGAGGCTGTTTGTCATTACATAGAAAAAATGTGTCTGACAAATATTGTGACCTGAATATCGTTTACAGAAATATTTGTGTGAGATGATATTTCAGCTACAATTGTTTGCTACCATAACTAGTAGTGCTCGATGGAAGCAGGGGAAGGTTTCCCTTAAGGTTACCTCAAAGGCTTCTGCCCTCCATGCACTGGTGAAACATGTCGAGGCTCCTTGCAGAGCCTAAAGCCTGCTAGACTCACGGACTGCGCTGTTGGAGTTAACTTTCCGCTAATTGTACCTTTGTGCCGGTCTCAATAGGAGGAGGAATTTATAGTTCACAATTTCAAGTTGTAATGACAACTTTCCATGCAGTTAAGACGGAGCTCAAGCTATGATTGTAAAACCATCCGGGGTGATTTGAAAAACTTAAGAAACATAATGTAGGTTGGAAAGTAGTACAGGGAGGTAGCGTGGGTGGTAAAGTAGAACAGGGACGTAGTGTGGGTGGAAAAGCAGTAAGGCGAGGCAGTGTGGGTGGAAAAGCAGTACAGGGAGATAGTGTGGGTGGAAAAGCAGTACAGGGAGGTAGTGTGGGGGAAAAGTAGTACAAGGAGGTAGTGTGGGTGGAAAAGTAGGACAGGGACGTAGTGTGGGTGGGAAAGCAGTACAGCCAGGCAGTGTGGATGGAAAAGCAGTACAGCGAGGCAGTGTGGATGGAAAAGCAGTACAGGGAGGTAGTGTGGGTGGAAAAGCAGTATAGGGTGGTAGTGTGGGTGGAAAAGTAGTACCGGGAGGTAGTGTGGGTGAAAAGCAGTATAGGGCGGTAGTGTGGGTGGAAAAGTAGTACCAGGAGGTAGTGTAGGTGGAAAAGCAGTAAAGGGAGGTAGTGTGGGGAGAAGAGTAGTACCGGGAGGTAGTTGGGTGGAAGAGTAGTACCGGGAGGTAGTGTGGGTGGAAAAGTAGTACCAGAAGGTAATGTGGGTGCAAAAGCAGTACAGGGAGGTAGTGTGGGGGGAAAGTAGTACTGGGAGGTAGTGTGGGTGGAAAAGTAGTACCAGGAGGCAGTGTGGGTGGAAAAGCATACTAACTGCACAGAATGAATTGAAAGAATTGTTTAACAAAAAACTCTGCACACTCTTTGTGTTTGTCGAGGTTCCACTCACAGATTAGTGACAGGAACACCATATCGTACATACGATTACAATGTCCTCAAATCATGAAGGTGTGGGCAGTAATACAATATCCAGTAGAGGTGCCAGTGCCTGCAGATATACTTGTATCCTAAATGCAGATTCCTGCAGTCTATGCCCTATCTAGAGATGCACAGAGGTCAAGAAACTAGCTAAAAGAGACTGCATCATTCATATGGGGTGAACCTTGATTCATTATTTACTATTATCATTGTACATTTCTACATATCTCTGTTTCTGAATACACTTCTATACGATTCAGACTTGAATATGCTCATTGCTTTGAGTTGGCAGCTGAAGATAACAAAAATAACTCATAACCAAAATGGGTGTGTGATATGCAGAGCCACAGATTGTGTGTGATACGCTTAGCCATAAATTCTGTATGCGTATGCATAGTTAGAGATTCTGTGCGATATGTATAGGTTACAGATTCAGTGTATGAGATGCATAGTCACTGATTCTCCGTACGATATGCACCACTTGAAATGGACTTTATAAAGGACAATGGTCATGTCCCTCAGGAGATTGGTCAAACAGCTTTAGGATAAAGGAAGTGCTTTGTAATCTGTCTGTTGTGCATTTTAGCAGAGTAGACTGGGAACCACAAGCAGGATGGTGCAAAACCCTGAAGATGTAAATCCCTGTTTTATTGTGTCATTTACTAAAGTAGGATAACACGTACTCCTGGCCATAAACATAATTTAGTCATGGCGCAGGAAGAAGCAGTATCAGCCTATCTCTTCGTGAGGTTCATCAGCAACTCCTGAGAGCACAGGCTGAAGCTGGAGTGGCTTGTGTGTCATGGGTTCGCGGTATGTTTCCCTAAGGAAAAGAGGATATCAGAAAATAATCTTTGTGAAAGCATTGAGGCTTACCTGGCCATTTATGTAAGAGACAAAGAAAAAAACACAGGGAACCAACAACCTGGAGAGACTGGATATATGCATAACATCCCTGTGTTGAAAATGTTGCAAAGTCGCCCGCTTTCACTGGCTTAGCATATCTCATATTCCGGGAGGCCAGAAGCAGTGCATCTTCTTAGTTCTTCTACAGGTTGCAGAAAGTCATTGTCCTTGTGGTTGGGATATGACTGCTGCTGTTCTACAAGGTTTGAAATGGAGATACCTTGGATAAATGTTGAGACCCTCCTCTTCTTCCAGGAAATTGACCAGATATGGCAAGCTCCTAAATGGTGTACTCACCAGCATTAAGGCTTGGAGTAGTCGAACCTGGAAAGAACGACAAATAATTGCACTTGTCCTTTGGGTGTTGGTGTAGGATAAGAGCAAACTCACGTCCTGTAGAAGTGGTGGGCTTGTATCATGGTCTGCGGAGGGGTCTTAAGAATGTAAACGCAGTCGACTGCCTGGTATGCATTGGAGGTACTTAGCTAGTCAGTAGGTGGGATGTGAGTATATGGAGGCATGTCTGCCACTTGGAGAGGATAACTATCTGGGCATCTGCTAGAAATTATTTGCATATTAAAGAATCTCAACTGACTGAAAAGGATTTATCTGGTCTTATGATAGCAGTATATGAGATGGGAGTGTATGACATACAGTGGCAATGTCTGATTCGTGGTGGCAGTACATTGGGATATGATGATCATTCACTGTCTAGCATTTGGTGGGAATGCATACCTCGCCAGATGACGGGAATTCCTAGCATGTGGTAGAGTGCCTAGGCAGATCAGCTGCTTGAGCCTGTAAGGTCTTTTCATAGACAGGAATACTTACCCTTCACTTTCCTTGTTTCCCTCTATACACTCCTGACACATTATGAGACACTGGACTATTAAAGCAGCTTCGATACTAAATTCAGGAGTCCACAAGCAAACAGAAGAGTGCAGACTTATTTGCGTAACACTTCCAGGCCACTAGATTATGTTGGATTTATTTCAACAGTGTAAGTTCTCATTCGCCGACATGGAGGGAATGTTAAAAACGGTTCTGATTTTGGAATGGATTTCAATTTGCCCTTGATACGTGATTCATATTGAATCTAGGATTACATATGTTTATGAGGTCATAAACTGAACCTAAATTATTGTCCAGAGAGAAGAAACATCTAAGAACTCCCTCAGAAAGGCTCCGTTCTGGGATCGAGTCCGCCATGGTAGTAACATCTTAGCAGAGTGGGACAGGGCGGCAGATGATGGAGCGTGACACATTGTGCCAGTGAGCCATCCTTGTCCAATTCTTTGAATTGCCTTGAATTTCGGTAACTAACAACTAGCAGCACACAGAGAACTCATTAGGTCTCTGGTACTAACCTGCTGACTTGCTGATCAAGCAAACAGCATTTCTCTGAGGGTATCACACCAATTATAGTGTTTGAGTTAGTAAGGGCAGGCGTAAGCACCATTATTCCCCTCTTGTCTCCCCCTTGTGATAGTACAACAACAAACCAAAACTGCCCTGCAGGGCACGTTTGCGGTGTATAGGGGACACACAGCCCTGCAGGGGAGTGGAAATGTAGAGCACTCTTTGGCTCATCCAGATTCTGTCCCACTCCATGATGCTGTGCTGCACCGTAAAATGTTCTGTAGTGGGACATATACCAGGGAACTAGGGTTTGCACAGCGCATCAAATGGCAACACAGCCGCAGGACCTCCCCTCCGTTCTTGGGGTACAGACCGTACACCCTTTAATCCCATTTATAACTATGTTCTTTACTCCTTTTTAATCTTAACTGGTAAAATAAAACTCCTTTAAAGAGTTTATGAGTGTAGAGTCTGCTCTGCTGCTCCCACGGTCTATGGTCCAGGCGCAGCACCGGGTGTTTTTCTTTTTTTGTTTGTTTGAGTTTTATATAGTGGGAACTCGACCCGAAGGTATCAGAGCACCGCTTTTGTTACAGATGGGCACATTCATTTTGTTAGGCACTGGGAGATTTGGTGATTTGCCCAGAATCACAGAATGTTGAGCGCCCCTGCCGAGACTCGAACCCGGTTCCCCAGCTTTCAGGTCGACCGCTCTAGCCGTTAGGCCATATCCTCTTGGGTGGTTTCTACCAGTCTATGATATTTACCTTTGCTGTAGGCCACTTTTCTAGCCGTTAGGCCATATCCTCTTGGGTGGTTTCTACCAGTCTATGACATTACCTTTGCTGTAGGCCGCTTTTCTAGCCATTTGGCCACATCTTCTTGGGTGTCCTCCACCAGCCTATGACATTTACACATCCTCTTGGGTGGCCTCCACCAGCCTATGACATTTACCTTTGCTGTAGGCCGCTTTTTTAGCCGTTAGGCCACACCCTCTTGGGTGGCCTCCACCAGTGTATGACATTTGCCTTTGCTGTAGGCCGCTTTTTCAAGTTGTTTTAGTGTTAGACTTAGCTTCAGGCCCTCTAAGATTAAAACATGGACTTTTTTCTTGCAGTGAAAATGTTGACAAAACTCTTTTCTTTCTCCTTCGTTCCTTCCTTACATAACTCTCTGGTACAGTATATTGAGGATCCTGCATCCTGAAATGGAAACTGTGCAGTGCGTTATTTAAATCCCTTCCACAATTGCCTTTGTGGAAACGCAGCCACACACACATAATCCCTCACGGGCCAGTCTAGCCTGTTCGGTGATTTCATTTTCAATAAAACATTTGTATGCAATTTTACGTGCTCTGTTTCTACTTGTAAGTTTTATTTTACCCCCGGGGCAGCCTACATTGAATGTATTGTGTTATCTGCGCGCGTATTTCAATGTTTCATGTTTTTCTTTTTCAGAGAGTACCGTTGGTGCCTCTGTGCTGCCAGCCTGGAAATGGCAGCTCCCAGCGAGATGCCACAAAGAGGCACAGAGACCAACCACAGTGATGTCAGGTGAAGTGACATCGCACTGGGAGCGCCTTTTACTTCACTGGCAACAGCACAATGGCTATTTGTAATGCTCTATAAGGCAGTTAGTACATGCGAGAATATAACAATAAGTACGCACGCACAACAGGAAATAACACAGTAAACTTTTCTTCAGTGAAACATCCATTACACCAAACTACAACACAGATGTCAAGACAAGCAATCAAAACAGAACAAAAGATTTCAAGGCAAAAACAACAAGGGTTCATTCAAATCGCTGCCAGGGTAGATGCCATGGGATCCACATGCTTGTAAATCACGTTTTCTTTTTCTGGATTTATGTGTTAGTGGTTTTACTCATTTGCTTTTCTTCTTAGATTGTCTGAAATTTGAACAAGGCACCTACAGAGGTTAATTACAGGTAGGGACAGTTACAAGAAGCAGCTCTGCTTTCAGAAATGAAAACAAAATGCTGGCAGAAGGGAAGACGGTGTAAGTGAAGCCGTGTTCAGTCACTAAACTGTACTCGGGAGTGTGGTTTTATTGATCCGCCCAGGCAAGTGCCCGCCACTGTCGCGTCTCCACTGCAACATCTGGCTTTGCTGGTTTGTAAATTCATTGTACAATGTTTGGGTCACTGACAGGGTCGGCTTTAGGGCAGTGAGACGGGTGCGGCTGCACTGGGCGCTGACCTGTGGAGGGGGCGCTGACCTCAGGGGTGCAATGTGTTTAGCAATAACTTATGATTGGAGGGATGAGGGGCACTTATGCCCGATGGTAGTGAGGGAATCCGAGGAGGAGGTCATGGGGTTGGGGGGCGCCAAAAATGATTGTCCCTCCAGGCGCCACCAACCCTAGAGCCAACCTTGGTCACTGAGTTCATGGGAAGTGGCCAACTGGAAATATGACAGCTAAATAAAAACATGTGGGAGGGAATAGTTCTATTAAATATAGCACATTTATTTGGATACAATTTCGGCAAGATGGCTCACTGCTGGTATCTTCTGTGATCTGCAAGTCATAAGTCCGAATCCTGGCAAGGAAAATGTATTGTTTCATCTTCATGAAGTCGATACATTGAATACCATTAACTTTTGTTACATTTGTATTGATATGTATGTAGAGCAAACCTATAAAGTACAGAGCACGGTGCCCTATTGGAGTGCTGGGAGAGGTCATTTACATTGTTGAATTACACAATGGCATCACAGTACACACATTTGCATCTTTAGACACAGGGACAGTAAGTGCTTTGTCCTGAATGATGTGGTTTTCAGGCAAACAAAAAGGCTGCAATTCTGAGGAGAAATACAAGGAGACTGGATAAGCCAGACAGGTGAATGGGTGCTTTAGATTTATTGGGTTTGAAACAAAACTACGTATAGTCTGCCGGAGGGGAGGTGCACGCAGATCCAGCTACTCCGTCTCATCTCCCAGCAGCGGTATGGAGGTGGTCCATATTTGGGCCCTAAGCTCCCACAATATCATCCATTCTACTTTATCCATCCAGATGACATCCCACCTGCCTAGGTCGTCGAACGCCTTCGCCTGCACAAGCAAACAAAAAAGCACCCTGTACTTTTACAAATGAGCCCAGTAGTCCTTGAACTTTCCTCTCTGAAGGCCATCCTTCAGAAGGATTTTGCCTGACTCTTTTAAAATTAGTACCCGCCCCATGGCCAATCTTCTAATTTTCCTCTATAACTACATTCTGCGTCTTCTTGCTTTCTAGAGTACAACGTGAAGCATTCGGCGCTGCCTTTACAATGTGCCCATATCTATTTACTAATTGTTTCACAGCAAAGTAAAATACATTCCAGCTTGTTGTGTTTTCTAAAGTGGGAAGGCACTTGTACTCCCTGAGGCCCTCACCGGCCAAACGGTCCTTAAGTAGAGATAGCTTCCCCTTAGAGCACTCATTCTGTTCTCTCTATGACCTCTACATATGTCAGAAATATATCCTACCACAAATTAAATGTATGGGTGGTTCACCTGGAGTTTGAAGGTAAACGGGTGGTATGAGAAAACTAGACATTCTAGAAAACACAAGGTAATGCAATGGAAAGGGAGTAGTAGAAATGTTCTCCATGAAAATGTAACAAAGGCAATCAAAGGCACGGCGTCTTGGTGAATAAAGGGTGGACCCAAGACTAATTCAGAACTCCACTATGTGTAGAATAGTCAATAAGGTTGATGTTGAGAGGTAGAATCCTTATGCTGTATGTTGGTGCAGTTAAATAAAATGCTAAACTCCACAATGCACAGTGCTGTCAACTTGAAGTATTTTGAAGTAAAACACAAGTGTTGTAGAACCACGTGCGTCTGCTGAGCATTATTACCTATTATTTGGCAGTGTCACCCCTTGGACAGAAAGAAAGGATAAAAGGGCATATTTATTTTTTCCTTTGAATGTTGAAAATAATTATATCATCTGCTTCCATAAGCAAATCATCAGGGAGGATGCCCTGAGAAGACTACTGTTCTGCACTGGAGAGGAGGCATTATCATTTGGCTGTGCTGGAGTGTAGACAGACTTTACAAGGCAGGCACCAACACATAGTGGCCACATTATACTAAAAGCATAGTGATGTGAAATAGCAGAGAACAAGAGTGCTGAAGTAGTAATGTGATGGTGCTATTGAGGTAGATGCCATTAGTAAGAAAACAATAGTCAACTAAAGTGTTACACAAAGCATCCCACTGCTGCCGGGGGTCATTAGGAAGACACCAGGTCATTTAAGGAGTGGTTTCTTACCAGCGAAGATGACAAGTCAATGAAAGTAATGCCACAACCCCCACTATGCTTCGGGAAGCCTTCACACATAGCAGAATAGGCTCATGGAGAAATACCTTTCTGCTAATCTGGTCCTCTTGTTGGCAATGAGAAGAAATAGGAGACGTGAAAAGACAGTCAGGGGTATTGTTGATGTAGTTTTATTAAGTTAAAAACAAGATTATGTTCAGTCCAACAGAGCAACAGATGTAAGATTTACATAGGTCCAGCTGTTCAATCTCAACCTCCAAAGCTTATATGAGCTTGGTTCCACATTTCGGCTCTAAATTGCCATGTTAGCAAAAATTGTGCAATACCACAGTTTCAAACCTGGATGCAGAGGATCTAAAATCGTCACTTTAGCTTCACAATAAAAGTAAATACTTAGCCACACAATATAAGTAAATACTTATCTGGATACATGCAACTTACATTGACAACCAATTCCTATATCAACATATATTGTGTACTGCTAAGGAGAAAAGATATAACAATTTTCAGAATTTTGTTCATTTTATGGTGTCTTCATAATTTGATAAGATGCACTGTTTGAAATGGCCCTTTTTGTAGGGTTACCCTGCTTTTTGCCATTTACCTTACCCTACACCTCCTCTTTTTGTGACGTCGTTTTAGTTGGCTGTAGGACTCTGAGCACTTCACCACTGCTGATCAGTGCTAACGTGCATGTGCTCTTTCCTCTAAACATGGTATAATTGGTTGACACCTGTTAGACATTTTTAATTTACTTGTAAGCCCCTTGTAAAGTGGTATACCATATACCCAGGGCCTGTAAATTAAATGCTACTAGTGGGCCTGCAGCACTAATTGTGCCACCCACACCAGTAGCCTTTCAAACCTGTCTCAGGCCTGCCACTGCAGGGCCTGTGTGTGCAGTTTACTGCCACTTTTACTTGGAATTTAAAACCACTTGCTAAGCCTTAAACTCCTCTTTTATTACACATAGGTCACCCATATGATAGGCCCTAAATAGCCTTAAGAGCAGGGAGCTGTGTAAGTAAAAGGTTGGACGAGTACTTTTATGTTTTACATGTCCTGGTAGTGACAAACATCTACATTCGTTTTTCACTACTCTGAGGCCTACTCCTCTCACAGGCTAGCATTGGGAATTCCTTAAAATACTTTAAAGCTGTAATTCCCGATTAGAAAAGAGTGGCTAAATCACAATTCATATCTTTGGAATAGTAATGATTAATCCTCTTTGGTGATAAAGTTGAATTTGCCAGTACTATTTTAGAAGTGTCACTTTTGCAAAGTGGCCATTTCTCTGCTCTTAACTTTGCTCTGTATGCCTACAGTCTATCTTCAATATATATCTCGGCTAGGTGACAGCTGCACTTAGTGCTTTCCCTCTAGACAGGACTAATCTGCATTCATGTGTATTCTGATAGCCTTCCTGGGCAGGAAGGGGGAGAGATAACTGACACTTACATCTGAATAGGCTATGTCCTGTCCCCACACATGGGGATTACCTCCCACAGATAGCCTGGCAGGCAGGACTGGGATAAAAAGGGACCTGAGACATTAAGGAGCTGCTTTGAAGTTACCCCCCTCTTTAAAGGCACATTTGTGTATAAGTACTGGGGCTCCACCCGTACCAAATCAGCACAGTACTGGACCTGGAAATAACTCTGCTCGAGTAAAGACTGCTGTGTTGTAAGGACTGCCACTTTGCCTTGATTGTTCTGAGGAACAGCTTCTCTGCTTTGCTGAGCTGCCCTGCTGCATGCTGATCTCTACCCTGCTGAGAACAAGCACTGGACCCATCTCACTTGAACCCAAGCTTGCTGGCTTGCCTCTTGTTTTCTGAAGTCTCATGGACACAAAAAACTTTCTGCAATCCTGCTGGTGCTGCTGGACTCTGTCATCTGTGAGTCCTACCATCCTACCACTGCCTGAGGTGCAAACTCCAGTCCTGTGCCTCAGATGTGGGTTCTGCAGCTGTTTTCTACAAAAACTGATGGATCGTCACTACTGCGCTGGCCAGAACGAACTCATCGCCCTTCGATGCCAACGCAGAGGCTGTTCGACAGCAGTTTCAAAACGATCTGAGTGGCTCGTCTACGACACAATGCCTTCATCTCTATGGAGTTCGAAGAAAACTTGGGAACGATCTGTGTGCATCTGGATTGACACATTGTGCTCTTGACATTGACGCTTACTCCATCCAAGGTACTTTTTCAGTGACACCTGTATGGCTCTTGTAGACGGCCTGCCCTTTATCACCGTCAGCCTGAACTTAGGATATGTACTGGTCCTTCTCAACTTCAAGTAACTTTTTGAACTCTAGTAGCTTTTAAGGACTATTTTTCCATTTATTCTTTAAAAATTCATATCTCAACTTCTACTGATTGGATTTTTCTCTGTTTTTCTAAACATGTGTGGAGTCTTTTTGTGGAGTTTTCATTGTGTTACTGTGTGTGTGTGTGTTGCACAATTAGTTACACATTGCCTCTTAAGTTATGCCTGCCTGCTCAATGCCAAGCTACCAGAGGGTGAGCACAGGTTAATTCAAGTGTGTATTTAGCTTACCCTCAGTAGGATTGTGGTCCCTACTTGGACAGACTGCAAACCTCTGCCAACTAGTGACCCAATTTCGAACTTGCACTGAATGCAAAGATATATTCTTATATAGTGGGTCACTTCATAGTCATTATTGGTTGACTATCTTTTCCTGCTACCCTTTTTAAGTTGGTAAAAAGAGGAACAATAATTTAGAGAATAGGAACTCATGTGAATGATGTGGCAAGACAAAAATAAATAAAAATGACACTAGAAATGTACATTGTTGCTACTGTCGGAAAGTAAATGCACATTTATATTTTACACATGAAATCAAACCATGCGCATATGGAAAAAATTCAAAATAAGTAGAATTGACTAACATTAATGGTAAGACAATTATCTGTTGTCAAACTCGGATCTAGTGAGGTTTCTTTTTACATTTCTAAACTATCCTTATTTTGAAGGCATTTGTTCGATATTGTTACTTAAAAAAGAGCATACATGGATCAATTTTTAGCCTCTTCAAAGATTTTATTGATGATCATAAAGCTAAACATAGGTACAAGATAAATATTTGCACAAAGATAGCAGGCCCTTCTTACCACCTCCCCCTCGCTGCTTGGAAGTATAGAGCTTTCTGTAGTTTTTTGCTCTTTCTGTGCCTGTTTCCCTAATTCTGAACCATGTGCCCCTTAACTGTTGTGTTTGTGTGCCACCAATCCATGCCCGCTTTCTTTATACTGTGAATTGGTGGCACACAAAAACAACAGTTAAGGGACTAGTGAATGTCCCTTAACTGTTGTTTTTGTGTGCCACCAATCCATGCCTGTTTTCTTTACTCTGTGCCACTTGTCCCTTACTGTAGTTTTACTGTCTCTGTGCAGAAGTGAGCCGCCCCATCTCGCCTCTTGCTTTCCTGCCGTTGCCCCTCCCACCTTTCACCTCTCCTCCTCCCTCTCGCCTCCCAGGACCCACTTAATGGAGGCTGAAAAACTGTGTGCATGGACCGTGCCAGGAACCCTGACTCTTCCACCCCGCACAGCAACAGCATACAGACCTTGCGGGCCCTGGATCCCAGGCACATCAAAAGCTGCTGATGTACATCTCCACGCACCACCAGAGGACTGTTCTCTTGCCAGCACTGCTGTTTCACCAGCAACACCGAAGCAAACAACAATGCTGGAGATGCCACAAACATAACAGCATCCAGCATGCTGACCAAGACTGCCAAGCCCAAATCCAGTGCATTATACTCAACACACAATCCCTCAGCAAACACACCATGAAGATCTGGGACACAATATCATTCCTCACCCCGGATGTCATCTTCCTCACAGAGACTGGCCAAACCGCACTTCGGTGCCAGACATTGTCATCACCACCCGAAGGCTACAAGATAGCACACAGGTACCGAACCAACAAACACAAGGTGGAATTGCCATCAACTACAAGGACACCATCCCTGTAATTGAGCATCTCCACTTCTAACTTCACAAAGACAGAAAAAAGCACCATCATAGGCACCCTTGCCTACAGGCTACCAGGACTCCTCCCCAGCTTCTGCAACGCCATCCCTGACCTCAGCGCCCCAATCTCCATCCACTCTGAACACTGCATCTTCCTAGGGGATCTTATCTTCCACATCGACGACTCCATCGGCACAAACACAACTGATCTCCTGGAAAGCATGAGCAACATCAGCCTCAAGCAACTTGTCACCGACCCTACCCACATTGCACACTCGACCCCATGTTTGCATCAAGCGACAGAGTCAAGTACAAACACATCTCACAGCTCACCTGGACTAACCACTATAGCATCCACTTCACCATCTCAGGACCTACCAACATGAGCACCATGCCCCCCCCCCCCAGCTCCATGTGCAGAAACTGGAAAAAGATATCAGAAGACCAGTGGACCACTCTCAGCTCTCACCCCCCAGACACACCATCCAACCCAGAGAAGGCTGCAAAGAATGTCTCTCAGTGGATCACAGAATAAGGCAACACAATCAACCTCCTGAAAGAAACAAAGAAGGCCCTAGCAGACCACATAGAAGCCAGCACAAACCTCAGCAAGGAGCGCTTCACCATTGTGAAGTAGTTCTCCAATCCCGCAGCCACCGAGAATGACATCACCCCTCCTAAGGACGGTCTGACACCCTGGCGGACTTCTTTCACAACAAGATTTCAGTAACCTCCAAAAACTTCAAGCCCAAACCCCCCACTGCCGACAGCATCCACCTCCTCACACCCATGAACACATACCCCAAACACCTGCTCACCCAGTGTGACCCTCATTTAACTCAAGCCACAATCTCCATAATGAACTCTGTGCATCCGGGAGCACCCACAGACCTCTGTGTATACCACATCTTCAACCTCGGGATCAAGACGATTGGTGATGTGCTCAAGAAACTCCTGAACACCTCCAGCACCTCAACTGCCTTTCCTGAGGTCTGGAAAAATGCTGAAGTGATGCCCCTCCTGATGAAACCTTCCACCAACGCAGCAGAATCGAAGAACTACCAGCCGCTCTCCCTGCTCCCCTTTCCAGTTAAGGTTCTTGAGAAGGCATTCAACCAGCAACTCACCGAACACCTGGAACACAACAACCTCCTGGACCCCTCTCAATCCAGATTCTGAGACAACCACAGCACTGAGGGAGCCCTGATTACATCCACCGATGCCCTCCTAGTCTGTGGCAAAATGGCAGCCCTCCTCCTACTGGACCGGTCAGCCACCTTCGATATTGTTTCCCATCACATCATGATCAACAGAATCCACCACATCGGAATCCAGGGAGACGCCCTCAATTGAATCATCTCATACCTCACTGCAAGAACCCAGAGAATCCATCTCCCATCTTTCACCTCGTAACCCAAAATCATCTGCGGCATCCCCCAAGGATCATACCACAGCCCCACTCTCTTCAACATGTACAAGATTACCCTGGCCAGCAGCATCAGATCGCACAGACACAACATCATCTCCTACCCCAATGACACCCAGCTCATTCTCTCGCTGTCAGAAAACCCCTCTACCACCATGGCAACTTCCACAGTTGTATGAGGAATGTCGCTGACTGGATGAAGGACAACTGCCTCAAGCTTCACTCAAACAAGACGGAAGTCCTCCTCTTTGGGAACAGCACCTCATCATGGAATGATGCATGGTTGCTTGGACAGCAAGATATCTATGAAGAAACAGGTAAATGCAGTCTCTTCTGCCTGCTTCCACACCCTATGCATGATTTGATTTAATTTGATTTAACATTTTTATAGCGCACAAATGCCAAACGGCGTCTAGGCGCTTGAGCCGGATGGAAAAAGGTTGCCACGCAATCCAGAACTGAACTTAATTTACAAACAGCCAGGTTTTTAAAGCTTTTCTGAAGGCTAGGATAGTGGGACAATTCTTTATCTCACTGGGAAGCACGTTCCAGGTTTTAACGGTTCCGGAAATTACACTTCTTCCACCCCAGCAAACTCTTTTGAATCTGGGCATTTGGAGGAGTTTGCAATGAGCCGACCTCAATTTTCTGGTTGGTGTATACCATTTCAATTGCTTTTTCAAGAAGTCAGGGCCTGCCCCATGGAGTGTCTTAAAAGTTAAACATTGTGCTTTGAATAAAATTCTCTTCTCCACCGGAAGCCAATGTAGACTTCTGTGAGACCAGCTGGAATTTTGGAATATCCAGCAGCAATCTAGCCGCTGCATCCTGAAGCCTTTGTAGCTTTTGAAGATGCTGCTTTTGGATCCCTACATAAAGCGTGTTGCCATAGTCCAGTTTGGACAATGTCAGTGCTGTCACCAGAATTTTTACTGACTCCGGTGGAATGAAGGGCGTATTTGTCTAATCATCTTCAGGTTGAAGAAAATGGAGGAAGGCAGGAAGGTGATCCGATATTTGAAGGTCAGTTTGTCATCGAAGACAATTCCTACATTTTTGGCTTTGTTTACTGGCTTGAGGATGTCACCTAGGCACATTGGCCACCATCTGGGTGTCCAGAAAGAGGAGTCGTAGCCCAATAAGAGGACTTCTGTCTTACCTCCATTAAATTTCAGGCAGTTTAGACTCATCCATTGATGTATCCTAGGCATACAAAGATTGAAACGATCTGCCATCTCTTCCATATTGGTGGAAACTGACACCACTAATTGGGAGGAATCAGCGTACGAGACCACTGAGAACCCAAATTGCCTGATGATCTTGGCCAGAGGGGAGACATACAAATTGAACAGCGTGGGGCTGAGGGCAGAGCCCTGAGGCACCCCGCACGGGAGTGAGAACTGTTCTGAGGCAAAAGCCCCCGCTTTAACTGATTGGACTCTATCAGAGAGGAAGGAGGTCAATAATTTAAGGGCCGGTCCTCTAATACCCAGTTCTGATAATCTATTGATTAAAATAGTATGGTTCACGGTATCGAAGGCCGCTGCATCACAATATCTTCAGGTGGCTCCCAGTCTACACCAGAAGGACCATCACGTAGGCCGTCATCACCAGCAGGCTGGACTAGAGCTACACACTCTACATAGGAATCCCCACACGCCTCCTGAAGAGAATACAGACAATACAAAACTCAGCAGTAAGACTCATCCTCGACCTCCTCAGATGGGCACACATCACACCCCACCTCAAGAAGCTACACTAGCTCCCATTCCAGAAGAGATGCCAATTCAATATGTTGACACATGTATACAAGTCCCTGCACAACAAAGGACCAGCATACATCAACAAATGCATGACCTTCCACCAACCGACCAGACACCTACGGTCTGCCTCCCTCTTCCTCGTAGACAACACACGGATCCATCGAAGCAACAGCAGAGGACACTCCTTCTCGCACCTGACGGCCAAAGCTTAGAACAACCTTCCCCTGCACCTCCGGACTGACTCGTCACTCTGGCAATTCAGGAAAAAACTCAAGACATGGCTGTTCAAATGAACAGATCACCAGGAAGCAGTTAGCAACTCCAGCACCTTTAGACCCTCACAGGTGATTTTCTGTGCTATATAAATATCTGATTAGTTGATGGAGTAGTTGATACTGTGCCTCTAGCATATGCTACTTTTTTGATAGATTGTACTTTCAAAGCAATCAACCAACAGGATACATTATCTTATCAGAGCCCAAATACATTGCCACTTTTAAAAATAAACCATTAATTATTTTCTGCTGTGCATTTTTGTGTTGGTCTGTATTTCTTTGTCATATTGTTTGATTTACGGTTGTCTTAAGAAATGTGGTTATAGTCAAGAAATGTTCATAGTGTTTTGCTTGCTGTCTTGTTGCATCGGTATTCACCGAGTCTTCTTTGTTCTAATGCCCATTGTTTTCAGACCTCCTTGGTGGTTGCCAGCATCCTTTGCATTTTCAACTTCATTGGAGTGCCTATTTCGGAATTTACAAAATGTAAAATTTCAGACTGACGCAAATGAACAGTATTTTCATAATAATTTGATTGCAAAATAATCCTTGCAGCTCTTCAATTTTGTTCCATACTAATGTGGTGCTTGAAAGGTTTGTCTGTAATCCTCAACATCATCATTGTTCCGGAAGTAAATATCTTTTTGGGTATAATATGCATTCATACTGTCTAAGTGTTGATTCATCAGAGCCACTACTTTTCACTTGCTTGTTCTTGACTTCTCCTTGTTGCAGTAGCGACCTAGGCCTCTGCTTCTCTTCAAAAACAGAAATCGCTACCCTTTGGTAAACTAATCTCTATTAGCCGTGCAGTAATATATTGCTAGCACAATTCTCTCTGCCTCACTTCTCCAGCAGCATGATTCTCTGATACCAATTAGTACAAAATGTACTTGCAAAAAATTCCTAACCAGTGCTTCATTTCTCCCAGACCCATTATCTACCTGGCTCCTTAACCGTTCAAGAAGAAATAATCACTATCCAATTGCAAACATATATTGTTCTTAGAATAATATCACACAGTAGACAGAACATTCCAGCATCGTAAAACCCTACTCACAGGCATATTCTTGCCTCTCAGACACTCTTCACTAGTTGCATCAATCACTTCCCCTAGCCGGTGACTGACACTTCTGATAATCCTCTATATCTTTCCTGACTAGACCATACAAATTAGAAATTCCATTCTTCCCTCAAAATGGGTGCTCCCATCTCTCCATCATTGCCACTGAAAAACAGCCAATGGAATCCTACTCAATGATCTGATAAATATGGTTTGACCTGTATGAACCACTCCTGGCTTGGAAAGATCCTTGAAAAATGCACATCTATTCAGGTCAGTATTGACAAAAACAATCTACTTCCTACATATCCGTCTGGTTTCAGGAACGGTTGTAGAACATAAACTGCACCAAATAACCTTGATGAAATCGACTCTATGCTTGACAATGGTAATGCATTCTGGCTCAGACCTCTCGGCGGCATTCACAACAATTGATCAGCAGAGAGTAGTAGTAAGTCTAGAATCATACTTAAGAATAGGTAGCGAACTGAAATGGTTTGCTTCCTTTCTGACAAACCAAAGGCAATTCTTCAGGATTGGGAATCATACATGCATTGATTCATTTGTAGAATGTGGTGTTCCACAAAGGTCTAAACAACAGCAATATTCTATTTCTTCATGGAGCCTCTTAGAATTATGATGAATCAATACGAAGATGCAGTGCTGGCTGTTTGTCAATACACTGATATGTAGATCTGTCTAAAGATCTCTGTCAATATCCTGAACCTTAACCCTGAAAACTGAGTACTTCTGCATAAAAAGTCTACACATGGCCAAACTGAACCATGGCAAATTATCCTCTGCTGTTGCACCTGAGGTGAACTCATTGGTAATTTGACTCAACCCCAACCCAGCCTTGACTTTCCACGGAGACCAAACTGCTTACAAAGCACAGGCATTTCTACAAGCCATAGAAAACATAAATCCTCTTTCCAGCCTAATGTTTTGGATCAGTAATGCAGTCTTTGGTGCTATCAAAAATTGTTTATGGGAACTCTCTGTTTGCTAGTGTGCATTCTTGTCATCTTCAATCCCATCTAACCCTGAGCAACGTACTGTGAGGCAAGCATGCCCTCTGGAATAAAAATATGAATCCACATTACTAGTTGTCATGCACTAACCTCAAGGTACTACACCTCAGTAATCTTGTGTGTACCTATACTCCAGCATGAAAAAACATGGTGTAGCCAACATTCTAAGGAGCTCATCAAATCACACATTGGAAATTAAGAGATTTAATGCTCTGAAAGCAACATCACAATCATTCTTTTTTGCAATAACTGCTTTACGGATCTTGTTTTCAGTTCAAATAAGAATGGCTAAATTCATACTCATCTTTCATACCAAATCGAAATCGTTACTCTTCAAACAACATCCACTCTATTACTGTCCTCTAATTTTCATCTATGTATCTTCAGTTTAAGATCCTGTCTCAACCATCTCCTCCATCCATTCACCCTTATACCTACCCTACTACCCCCTTTCTCGCTTTATAGTATATCTGTCACCAGCCATGCACGTAATCGTTACATCTCGTTCTAGGTTGCAGTTTATAAAATTTACTATATTGTGACACCCACTGATTCTCAGGTAAAGCACATAGATACATAGATACATAAATACATTAATATCCTAATGTAGTCTACTCAAGGCAGTAACAGGCTAGTGTGATATCTTGGTAATATCCTAGTTTTTAAATTCAAATATCCACCCAAGATAGTAAGTTTATTAGCCAGTTTCTACTGGGGTTGAAAGTCAGAACTCTTATAACTTGCATTTTTAAGTCATATTTTTTAATGTTGTTCCTGCCTATTCTTTTCTTTGCATATTCTGTATACTGTATGAAAACTCTTCACATTTGTCTCCACATACTTTTAAAAAACTTAATTCAACAATTTTGTGTATTTAAACAATTCTAAAATATTATATCTGGTACACTAACCTGTTTCTGATTTTGCAGAAACCTTGGTGTTTTTTAGTCACTTTCACATTTCAAAACGTATTCCAAAATATTGAGAAGCTAGCTCACTATGTCTATGTGCGAAAAGGTTTATGCAGCCTTTCGTCCTTCTAAGATTAGCCAAATGAATGCCCCAATTCTATGTATAGTATACTATTTCTTACAGTTGGTGCCAGAGGGCTATGAATAATCTAAAGTCTTTAATGTAGTTATGGAACTGGTACAGAGTTTCACATTTTTGGGTGAGACCCCACTAAGACCAGTTCACCAAGTTTTCCTTTTCATCCCCTGGTCAATCTTATCAAGGTTCCAGTTACCTTATGTTACCAAGACCATTAAGATACTTATTTGCTTGCAAAAGATGGGAGTGAATAACAGTCACTAATAAAACCATCCAGATGGCTACCCGCAAAGAATAGTGCCACCCTTCCACATACCCATGCACCAATTGTCCAATCAGCCTATCTCCAATGTCTCTTTTATCCACCCTTCCATTCACCAATGAACTCTCTCTCCTCCATATACATTTTTACACATTCATCCTTTCAACCTTTTATTCATCAATCCATCCATCCTTCCATACTTTCATCCATGCTTTCACCTTTCCACGAGTCCTCTTTTCATACTTCCCTCTACCCCTTCCTGTCCGTATTTTTACCCTCTTTATTCCCATCACATTTCCTTTCTTTCACAATTCATTTTTTCTTTCACTCTTCTTTTCATTCACATTTCCTTCTTTTCTTTTACATTTTGTTTCTTTCATCCTTGCTTCCTGTCGTTCAACCTTCCAGTCTTTCTTCCTTCTACACCTCCTTCTTTCCCCTTTCTATATACCCATGTTTGTTCTTTTTCTGCCATCCTTACTTTCTCTTCCTTCTCACTCTAGTTGCCTCTTTTTGTCTTTCATTCCCATTTTCGTAATTAGTTTTTTCTCATTTTCGTAATTTCTTTTGTCTCAGTCTCCTTCACAGTACTTGGCTCAATGGACATCATTGGGACCACAACCCTCAACTCTAACTGTATGTTTGCTTGCACTGCAGACCTCCAGGCAGCAGAAGCCTGGAGGTCACAGGCATCTGCTGCCTGTGACCTGCATGGAGAACCTGCCCACCCCTTCAGCCCCTGGCTGAGCGCCGTTTCACGTTACTCAGACCAATCACAAAGCTGCATTGCAGCTTTGTGATTGGCTTAGGGGAGGGAGCCTGGCTGCCTGCTTCCTGTTCCTGGAGTCAGAGACAGGAGAGCAGGTGCAGAGAAGCGGGACTGGCCTAAAGGTAAGTTTTTTTTTTTTTTTTTTAATTCCTCCCCCCCCCCTGCCCCCCCCCCCCCGGGCGACACCCCCGCAAATCCCTCGTGACCACCCGTTGCCACCCCCTTGACCCCCCAGCGCCCGCCTCCCACCCACGAGCCATGCCAACCGCCACTGTTAACCGTCACCAAAGAACTGCTGTAAAGTATAGATTAGAGCATAAATGAATGATGCAAAAATGGTTAATTTGGGTAGAAATTGATACTTGTTATTAAAGAGAACCCCCAACTATGGTGCTCCGTTTTCAATTCTGAGTTTGTGCTTCTCCAGACCAAGCACTCTTCAACTATACTGCCTACCAGTATGAATGGCATGTCACTCCCACACCTTGTATTTCTCTGGCTTATGCAACATTTCCTATAGGCTGATTTACACGCGTATGATTGATTGTCTCTGTGTAATATGTGTGTGATGCAAAGTGCTCTGACACCCTACACTGGCATGAGTGGTGCTTTATAACTAATTAAATGCATCTGAAAGTGAGTGGCACTGTTAAAAGGTGGTGGTGATGGAATCCGTGGTGGAGGAGGTCTCCACCATGGATGGGGGGCTCCAACAGCTATTGTTGCAGAAGGCGCAACCAGCACTAAAGCCGGCCCTGCCTCCCACACCAGGCCACGCATGCTGCTAGAGGGAACTGTCCCATAGTCCTTTTTACCTGGGAGGATACATCAGTGCATGGAACGAGTGAACCATGCAGGTAAGTGACCTGTCTTCCAGTGGCTTTAGTCCCTCAGCAGTATGTAGGTCGGAGGCATCAGTGAGGGGTGTAAGGAAGGCAGGAGGTGGCCAGGCTTTTTAGCAAGGCGCGCAGACATTGACAGCAGTACGAACGCCGCACCTTGTTAATCAAGATGTTGGAAAGTCCTTTGAATGATGGCTGCAACATGAAGCAGCAAGCCGCCTTTGAACTGTCCTCTCATCACAAGACCAGTAGTAACAGGCGCTATTCATCTCCCAGCATCCCGAGCGCCGCAGCATTATCGGCGGACACGCAGGCGCCGGCAGCCTCGCGCAGCAGACGCGGCTTAGCAGCAATCTGTTCTCAACACATTCACTCTGCACGGGATTTGCTTAGGTGTTTTAATTACGGAATAATAACATTTGGTTCTCCATACCGACAGGCAGTAATTAACAAATGGAAATGAGCCTGAAGGATCCTGCGCGGAGCGGTGGGCCGGTACTGTACCGGTGGCCACCTCCAAGCCAAATTGCTCGCGCCCAGCATCCGGGACACCCGTAACCAACAGTGCCACGAGCCCCAGTGACGTCCACTCCTGATCATTAAGTGGCTCTCGGTGCCCGAGCTCAATTGCCCTACAGGCCCAAATAAATGGCAAAGGAATTGCAGCTCATCTAGCCCGCCACTGATGAAAGGAAAGTGTCTCCGTGTTTTATGTTACTTAAAATGCAAACTCTTCTTTTTTCAATTCTCACAGCAGACCGCTTGTTCCTTCAACATTCTGCTAATAAGCTCACTGGTGAGTTAAGCTGGAATTTTCTTTCGTTTGAACCTGTCCTTGTTGCAAGGCTGTCAGATTTACCCTATTTATTATGTGGATAATGATGTGTGCATTAAAAATCATTTAGGGTTGTTTGCGCACACAGGCTGGAAGTGTGCCTGCCCCGTCGCATCACTTGACTTCCTGGTGGAGAGCTAACACACCGGTGCAACTTGAAGACAATTATTTATAATCGGCTATGGGCGAGAGCGGCTGAAGGTGCATTTTAGTTAAAAACCACACAAAAACGATGCAAAGCCTTCATGCCGAAGACATTATGTACGAAAATACTAGCCTAAGAGTACTGTCAAAAGAGCAAGCTAGAATATCTGCTCAGATGGAGTTGAGTTTCTTTATCACATCTGTACGGTTTTGAGAAGCTAGTAATTTAACAGTCTTAATTCATGTTTATTTACATCTAATGACTGGAAGTAAAAGTCCAAAGTAGGCGTCCCGTCTTCACCTATGCAGACATATTCATGCGCAGTGTACAGTGTTTCTTTGGTCTTCTTGATTGTCTCTATTGACACTCCAGGATTTTTTGGGTGTAATGCAATCAGGATGGTTGATTGTTACTTAAACAAAATGCAGGTGTCTAATGAAAAGGGAGTCTGTTTTCAGAGTAAGAAAATCCCCTTTTAATGTATGTTTTATCTTTTCTGCAATCATGAAATGATGTATTTTTCGTGTGACTGATTCACAATGAAAAGGCTACTTCACCAGAGTTAGACCTGGCAGCCTTAGGCTGGTCTTCCCCCATACCTTTTGCTTCCCCTCCTCCAACCTATTTTTGTTGGCCTTAGGACTCTAGACACTTTACCACTGCTAACATGCTTGTGCTCTCTCCATAAAACAAGTTACACTGGCTTATCCCCAATTGGCATAATTAATTTACTTGTAAGTCCCTAGTAAAGCGCTACTACATGTACACAGGGCGTGTAAATTAAATGTTACTAGTGGGCCCGCAAAACATACCCAAATGATGGGCGGAATGCGGAACAAATCAAACATTTACCCCCAGTCAACAGATCAGGGTTAAATCCATCGTTCTTTTGCTCACCATGCCACCTCAGTTTAGACCTGGCCATATGCAAATCGGTCTTGACTCTGCTCCTCATGAGGACTGTCCAGCCCGAACTGCCGAGCCAGGTACTCCCTGGACCAGAAACAAGCATCCTGGAGCTTGTTTCGTGGTATCAACCCTCATCAGCCAGGGGGGCTTGAGTCCTGTGGCGCAGTGAGCATATGACCCACGTCTGGGCATACCCGGCGCACTTAGACGAGAAAGCAAAAGACACACAAATGATGGACTGATTGCGGAACAAATCAGTCAATTATTCTTTTTGCATTTGTCTCCCCGAGTTTGACGGGTATGCCTAGATGGGAGTCCTCTGCTCTCCATGCCACAGGAGTCAAGATAGCCTGGCGGATGAGGGGTGATACCCCGAAACCGGTCCCAGGATGCTTGTTTCCCGTCCAGGGAAGACCTGGCCCTGCAGTTCAGGCCAGACTGTTCCCCTAGGGAGCAGGGTCAAGACTGATTTGCATATGACTGGGTTTACACTGGAATGACATGGGGAGCATAACAACAATGGGTTTAGGTCCAGATCTCTGTACTGGGGTGAATGTTTGACATTGTTCAGCATTCTTTCCATCAATTGTCCTTTCTGCACTAGTGGGCTGTAGCACTTATGTTGCCCTATAAAAATGTCTCAGGCCTGCCATTGCAGCCTGTGTGTGTGCAGTTTTAAACTGCCATGTCGACCTGGCAAAGTGAATCGTTTGCCAGGCTCAAACCTTCCTTTTTATTACACAAACATCACCCCTGAGATTTGCCCTGGACAGCCCTAAGGGCAGGGTGCTGTGTATTTAAAAAGTTGGACATGTACATTTAAGTCTTATTGTTTAAAGTATTGCACAAATACTTTACACATTGCCTCCAAGTTAAGCCTGACTGTTCTGTGCCAAGCTACCAGGGGGTTGAGCACAGGTTAATTAGTGGTTTGCTTGTAGCTTACCCTGACAAGGATTGTGGTTGCTGCTTGACCAGGGCTCACTCCCCAGTCCACCAGTAACCCAATTTCTAAAACCAGTCATAGCTGTAAGTCTATATTTCCATTAAATTGTTATTTCTGGGTTTTGCTAGATACAGCATTAGCTGTTTGGAAGACCTCGCAGCATCAGTTATTCAAATGTACAGTAAGAAGAAATACAAGGCAGCAGTGGGTTTTGGCTAATCAGCTTTAATTCGTTCTTCATGGTTTGCCATTTTTTTGAATAGGCTGTCCATGAAGCCATGGCATTTTAATGATAGCTACATTGTCACATTTGTGGTCATATTTAGGATCTGGTAGGTATCCCTCTCGATATCCTTTGGTTAGACCCCAGATAAGGCGTTGTTTGCAAATGAGAGGCAGTGTGTTCTTTATGATGCTTTTTCTCTGATGATACAAAAATATCTTTATTGCAGTTTTTTTTTTAGGAAGTGTGTGCAGTTTTGATTCCATGAAGACAGTGCTATTCACTTATCACCCCTGCGAGATCATATTTTACTTTGCTGTCATGCCAACATGTTGTTGGGTTTACAACCAGTTTTCACAGAGCAAGGATATGCATACAAGAAAAAAACTCGCCTTTTGTCAAACATTTCTAGTATGCAATTGTTTGCTGTGTATACTTTTGAATATCCCCACTTACAATTGCAAACTCATCTTCTGACTCCTTATCATAAATATTCTTACTTTAGGGGGAACATGGTGGCCAGCTAAGAAGCGCGGCCGGGAGCTCCAGCGTGCTGCAGCATTTTTATGGAATAAGCAAGCTTGAATATCGGGCTCTTCCTTTCTTTCCCACTCGATAATGCAGGGGATGTGAGCAGCTTTCCTTTCCTTTCTCTCTGGAAAATCAAGCTTAAGCTCAAAAATAAATCCTACTTATGTGAGTCTGGGAGTGCGACTCATGGTTGATCCTGCGGCTTCCCTCAGCTTTGGCGCTACGAGACGGGGAGAGTGTGTGGCTGCAGTCGGTCTATCATAGTGGCGCGCTGCTCGACTGTTGTGAAGAGGCCGGCTCGCGGTGGTACGATTGAGTTTCCGGGTCGCAGGAGCAGGCGGGGAGACTCGCCAAGGTGAAGCAGGGCAGACTCAGTCTCGAACTCAGGCGCGGACGAAAATACTCTAGCTAGATAACAGCAGCAAGAAGGTGAGAGGGCTGAAGAGTGTTTTGTTTGTGAACCCAGGTGGGGGAAAGGATACCCTTCAACCAAAGCAGGGAGCAATTACTGAACTTCAGAATACCGATCAAGAGGGAATTTTGGATTGTTGTGTGGGTTGCCATATGACCCCAAAAAAAGGAGGTAGAGCTGTTTCAAAAAGGAAAACCCCTGAGACAATTTCTGAAACAACTCCCGAATTAACCCCCAAAACAGTAAATAATATCTTTAAGGACATTTCTAAGGAGGTTTCGACTCATGGAATAACGGGTTTAGCAACGGGTTTAGCAAAAAATAGATACTCCCTGAGGAACGTGGAGTGTATACAGTTGTTAGCCAAAGGAGAAGGGAGCACTAATAAGGCCAAAGAGAAAGGCAGCGGCATAATATCAACTCGAGTCTCACCTCCCTTGGCAACGCAAAGAAAACCCATAAGCTCACAACAAGACAGCACGGATAAATCTATGATGACTACAAGGCGGAATAAACACTACTAAGGGAAGCCTAGATTCACACCATCTTTGAGGTCGTATTTTAAAATAAAAGAAATAGAAGTAGAACCTGTAGATAAATCAACATCACTGAGGCCACAAACAGCCAAAGTCACTATGGCAACCATGGCAATGACGCCTGGGGATAAGTAGACAGTAATTGAGACTAACTTAACTACCTCAAATAGACATTCTGTATTAGAGCAACATGACACAGATATGCTCACGGCAAAGCACTTGTCACATACCTCTCTAGGAAGTGAACTCACCCTAAATATTTACAAGACAAATGCACATTCGGAAAACCATCAAACGAGCAAATAAAGGAGAATTCTATCGATGTACGTTCAATGTTAGTTCAGCTCTCAAAGGAGATCAATGACAAATTTTCCATATCGGAAAATAATCAAATGAAAATACAGGAATCATGTGTGAACCTGGAAACTAAAATGGCTGATATAACGGCAAGGCTAACAACAATTCAGACAGCGTTTGAAGGATTGCAAGAAGAGGTGAAGAACAACCAGAGAGAGATTTAAACATTAATAAGTAGTGAGAAGGAAATCAGGGACAAGTTGGAGGCACTAGAAAATAATTCCAGGCGGAATAATTTAAGACTCTTGAATGTTCCAGAAGGACTGGAAATGGGAAACCTGAAAGATTTTGTAGTAACCATTATTAAGGAGGCCATGCCAGAATTTCAAGCATGGGACCTGGAAAAAAGATATACAGAGGGCCCATAGAGACCCTTTTAGACGGGACCCAAAAAGGGACAAACCAAGGAAAATATTAATAAACTTTCGCACTTATGTCATCGAAGAGGCAATTCTTTCAGCAGCCCTTAAAGCAAAAACTTTCCGAAAAGATGATTGGTCCTACTCTATAAGATCAGACATAGCCAATACCACACTAAATCGACAGTGGGAATTAGGGAAGCATATCAAAACCCTAGAGACACTGGGGGCAACAGCACAATTAAAATTCCCGGCCACCCTGAAAGTTATGTGGAAGAATAAAATGCACAACTTCAGGGAAGTCACAGAGGTTGAGAACCTGATAGAGCATATAAACAGTCATAGAAGCACACAATAGTTTCATGAAAGGGATAGGAACGTCGGAGCTTCAAGGGGGGTAATGTGTCACCCCATATGGAATAAGGGAGGGTTCCCTAGGGTGAGAGGAGGGCTTCAACGTGAGGAATGCACGTTTTCACTTGTAATTATGAGCACTGGGTGGGGAGCATTAGGGGGAAAAAAATATATCCTCATACATGACATTAATAAATACCAGAAAGAAGGTATTCAAGAACAAGGCCGAGGGCAAGGGGGAGAAGAAAATGAATAAACTCAGAATATTATCCTGGAATGTCAATGGTTTGAGAGTACATAAAAGAAGGAGGAAGATTCTAGAATTAATCAAATTATCTGACACTGATATAATTATTCAGCAGGAGACGCATTTACGAGAAGAGGAATGGGGAAGTATACTTAAACAAAATAAGTGGATAATACATATGGTAGGCTCCAAGCAGTCGTGTAACGTCAAGGGAGTAACCATATTATTTAAAAAATTGGCCAATGTTAAAATAGAGGATTGTAAAGTAGATAAAGGGGGTAGATGGGTAATAGTGAGCATCAAAATAGACAAATCAGGTCTTACATTTGTAGGATATTCTGGTCCCAATGTGGATGACCTTTCCCCTCTTAATGAATTGTATAAACACTTATTAGATGCCAAATATAACATAATTATGGCAGGAGTTTTTAATATTTTAATGAATCCTCTACTCGACAGATCGTCAACACAACACATTATAAGTGAGAAAGAGCATACAACAATTAGAAAAGAATCTAGGGCTAGTGGATATATGGAGACTCAATGCCGGTAATAAAAAAGAATTTACGTATCGAAAAAAGAAGTACTCCCATGCCTCAAGAATTGATTTATTCTTGGTGAGTGAGACATTAAGGGAAAATAATCTTAGGGTAACAAATCAACCTGAGCATTTGTCTGACCATGCAGCAGTGAGGCTAGAAATGTCCATGAGGGAAAACTTGATAGAATATAGATGGACACTAGACAGAACACTCTTAGGGAAGCAGGGACTGGTGGATATGTTAAAGAAAGAAGTGACTGAATTTTTTGACATAAACTCCGAGACTGCAGCACCGCGTATAGTTTGGGATACTGTCAAGGCTTATCTCCGGGGGAGTCATGTCATGCTACCTTTTATAAAAAAAGAGGGGAAAAGAGAAGGTAAAACATATGAGGATAAGATTAAAACAGCACAGGAAACTCTCTCAGGATACCGAAATATCGCTTTAAAACTAGGATAGCAGAACAAACTAAAAGAGGCTAAAGAGCAGCTGGCAGAATTCTTGGAAGGGAAGATTAAAGAGCGATGGGAAGCCAGCAAAATGGCTCATTACGAATACGAGTAAGGGTGTGGGAAACTCCTTGCTGAAAGGTAAATCCTGATCAGTTGAGAAATTAGATTAAAAAGATACAGGATGCAGTTTCTCAAGAATCATGCGAGGATAACGTCTGTATAGGCAAGGCATTTGGTGACTTCTTTCAAGAACTTTACACTGAAGAGATGAGGGGCTCCCAATCAGAATTAGATCAGTGGTTGGACCAGGACCCCGTACCTGGGATAAACACAGACCAACAACATATGTTAAATCAGGAAATCACTATTTTAGAGATGGAGAAAGCTATTTCTAGTTTAAAGAAAGGGTAGGCGGCAGGACCAGATGGCATCCCCAATGAACTCTATAAAGCTCTAAAGGAGATTTTGGCCCCACATCTATACAAGTTATTAAATAGTATATATATTTACCAGGAATCTATTCCAGCCCCATGGAATGAGGCTGTAGTTGCCTTGATACTAAAGCCTGCAAAAGACTCACTGAAATGTGAGTCGTATAGGCCAATCTTGTTATTAAATAGTGATTGTAAAATCTTTACACAAATTCAAGCTACAAGGTTGGGCAGGATATTGAGGAGCATTATACACTCAAGTCAAAAGGGTTTAATGAAAAATAGACAGTTAAAGGACTTAACACACTAATTAGTTACAGCTATCAAAATAGCCATTACAACAAATACACCACTAACTGTTATAATGATAGATGCTGCAAAAGCATTCGACAGAGTAAGTTGGCCGTATCTATATAGAGTTATGAAACAAAAGAACCTGGGGGACAACATTTTAAACTCTATAAGATCAATTTATGAAGTACCAACAGCTAGGATAGTGGTAAATGGATCACTTTCATCACCGATTGAGATAGAGCGTGGGACTAGGCAAGGATATCCCTTGTCTCCTTTATTATTTAATATGTATATAGAACCTTTGGCCAGAAGAATTAGATCTGAAACTGAGATTATCCCCTTTAGATACCTAGATTGGGAAATAAAAACAGCACTATATGCGGATGACTTGATGATTTATACACCGAGTCCCGGGACATCGCTACCCTGTATAATGGACATAATGGAAACATTTGGAACAATCTCTGGTTATTTAGTGAATAAGGATAAAACCGAAACTATGACTTGGAATGGAGTAACACATTCTCCACTAGAAAAGCCAGAGTATATATTTGGGAGTAAAGATAACTAAGGACTTGGACAGTATAGCCCTTATTAATTTTAAGAAATTGCACCTGGAAACCAAAGCACTATTAGAATCATGGATGCATTTGACGTTATCTGTTCTGGGCAGAGTTAACTTGATTAAAATGATGATTCTCCCAAAGTTTACTTTTATTTTTAATGCTTTACCACTACATTTTAAATCAGAAGGGTTACAGAAACTTTAAAGTGACTTTGTGTGGAAAAATAAGGCTGTGAGAATAGCATGGTAAAATCTAAGTAAAATGAAAATGGATGGGGGAATTGCCCTGCAGGATTTTAAACTATATCATTGGGCCATTTAAAAAAAAAAAAAAGACATCTTCTTATGGATAATGCACAAAATACTCCACATTATCTACGTGCCTTAAAAATGAACCTCCCAGAAGGACATTTTTTCCTATTTAAATATGGTCATCCCAAATTTTTTTTAAAGATCAGGTTCAAGGTCTTGTGAGCCTGTGAAGTTTGGGTACAAATTAAACGAGTCATGGGCATACTATACTACAGCGGTAAAGCTCCAATTTGGAATTCTCCAGGCACTCCAGAATGTCTTACAGATGTTCTAGCTCCTGCTTTATTGAGGGCGGGCCTGACTACTTGGGGGGAGTTAATTGAAAGTAATTCTCTCATTTCTTGGAATATACTTGCATCAAAAACGAACTATACCTTAGCAAGACTCAAATATCTTCAATTGATAAATTGGGTTCTAAACGTACGGCAGATCGGCTTGGAGTCAGAACGGGAGGGAGAATTTGTGAAAAATCTAGCCTTTAAAAAGGAAGTGTCCAAGTGGTACTGGATGCTTGTGGAGGCGGAGGACAATGCGCTACCTGCACCAGAGGAGATATGGAGAACGGACATGCTGAACGCAGATATCCACACTTTATGGCAAGTATCACATGCAGCACTTTGGTCAACTATTAGACCCACACCTTTAAGAAGAAACCACCCTTTTACTCTATACAGAGCTTATTGGTCCCCAAAGAAGCTGGCCAAAATGGGAGGAAGCACAAGAAGATACTGTCCTAAATGTGGGTTGGAAAATGCGGATGATGTTCATATGCTATGGCATTGTCCAGTAATCCAGATCTTCTGGCTCGAGGTGGGTGAGTTTGCCTCTAAAATCTAGGTAAGCCTTGATCTTGTTATGTTTGGGACATTGCATAGAGGTAACAACAATTACATAGCGAACATACCTCAAGCACATTTGTTATTTGCATTGATAATTATGGCACGTAGAGAAATATTCAGGAAATGGGTAGCACAGACGGCACCATCATTAAGAGAATGGGGTTTGTATGTTAAAAATACCTGTAGATTAGACTGTGCTAAGGGCTCACTTAGATGGATTAAAATGTGGAGACCAATATGGGAGAAGCTATCAAAAGAAGATAAGTAAGGGAGCCTCATTGCTTGGGAGTTCATAAAGAAAAGGTGACATAGTAAAGTCCAATGATTGAGGCATACTAAACTATGCTGGAGTTCGGTCAGGTCGCATATATCTCCAGATATATAGTTCAACAAGGCCTTGGCTCTCCGGGTAGCTGTGTTGTCGTGCTTGCCCCAGTTCGTATGCACACAGCTCCAGCCACAAGTATTATGCCATGTATGAGGACAAAAAAAGAAGAAGAAAAAAATATATACATATTCTTACGTTAGGGTATAGCTTAATTCTGCTAATGCAGTCTATTCAGCAAAGAGACCTTTGCCCCAGGTTTCCATGTTGTTGCTTCTCAAGATGTTGCTTTAAAGTGGTGCAACTATTTCTAAACTTTGGCCATAACAAAAAGCTTGCATTAGAGGATTTGCCGGTGCTAGTATTGGGAGGCGCCCAAAATGTCTGTGCCACGCGCGACCAAAAAAAAATGTTCCATCATTTTGGACAAAGTATAGGTGCACAAGTTGGATTTAAAACGCATTGGGAAATATTGTGAATACCAATAAAGCCCCACCTTGTAGCCCTCTACTTAAGACCAGTTGAGATTGGGGTTTGCAGTGAGTAAAATACACACATCTTAATTTTGTGAGTCAAGATGGTGTCTGATCGCAAGTACTGTTGTGTGGGGGGGTGTAAATGTGGGGAATTGAGCACATTGTTTTTTTTTTCATTGACACGTGTTTGTGTAGGAAAGTTTTAAGAATGTATTTATTTATTTTTTATTTAAAAAGATTTATATAGCGTGATCGTAACCATTGCAGGTATCAGTGCTCTTTACACATGTACAGAGAGCAGAAACATATAGAACATGTAAAGCTCCCCATATCAAGTAGGGATCACAACCAAATATAGATACAAATGGGTATAATAGTACAAAAACAGCACAATAAGAAAAAAATAAGCAGTGAGCAGTAGTCATGAGACTAATTGACGCGTCAAGAGATGTACGGTACGGAGAGAGAAAATCCTAGGATCTAGGGCATAAAGTTGTTCATGAGTAGTACTTTAACTTCTTTCTTGAAAGAAATAGTTGAGGGATTCAGTCTGATCTTAGGGGCAGGGAATTCCAAATTCTCGGGGCTATCGCAGTGAAAGCTCCTTTGTAGGTTTTCTTTTTAAAGAATCTCTGTGATTTCAGCAGTAAAAGAGCTTCTGGAGGATCTGCGGCCACCAGAAAGTTCCAATTTCTGATGAAGCTATCTCGGGGTATTGACGTATAGGGCTTTATGGGACATGCAGGCAATTTTTTACTGAATTCTTGCCTCATAAGGAAGCCAATTGAGGGATTATAAATCAGGGATGATGTGGTTGGTTTTTTTTGGTCCCGTGATGAGTCTTGCAGCAGAGTTCAGGGAGGACCTTAGAGGAGCTGTTTTGGATCTGCGGAGGCCACAGAGGGTTGCACTTACATAGTCTAACCTGGGAATGAATTACTAGGGCTTGCACTGCAGATTTCAAGTCATTGGGGGGTGAAAGGTTTTAACTTTCTTTAGATGTTCATTTGGAGGTTCGCTTATTTGGTGGCAGCACTGATGTGCTTCTGCATGTTAATGTTCTTGTGGAGAGTTATTCCAAGTGATCTTGCTGAATCAATAACTTGGGGCAAATAGTTGAGGGCTGTTTGTTCTTTCAAACATTCCTCAATGATGGGTGAATGGTTGGGTGTAGCGCTTAGGAGGAATTCAGTTTTGAGAGTATTTAGTTTGAGGTGGTTGCCTGCCAACCAGCTTTGGGTTTTCTGTAAAGGTAAGTTGAGGGATCTGATCTCTTGAGGGGAGGAGACTTGCAGGTATAATTGGGTGTTGTCAGCATACATGTGAAAGTGGATGTTGGAAAAACTCAGAATTTTGGTTAGAGGCTCCATGAACAAGTTAAAATGAGTGGGTGAGAGGGAGGAAGCCTGTGGAACCCCTAGTGTGACCGGAGTGGCCTTAGATAGGGACTGATTAACCTTGAATCTTTGAGTTCTGTTTTGGAGAAACGAGGTACACCAGTTTAGGACGGACCCTGATAAGCCCATTCTATGTTCCAGTAAGTCTAGTAAGTTGTTGTGCTTAACCTTCTTGAATGCTGAAGATAGGTCAAGGAGGATGAAGAGGCAAAATTCACTTTGAGACAACATTTTTAGCGCATCACCCACTGTGTGTGTAAGAACCAATATGGTCCTGTGCCTGGGTTGGAAATGGTCCAGAAGGCATAATTGTTCAATGTGGTCACATTGTTGGATGTGTAAACATTTTTCAAGGAGGTTCCCCAGAGTTGGAATGTTGGAGATCGGGCGGAAGTTATTTAGATCAGCGTGGTCTGCCATTTTTGTTTTAGGATGTTGGACACCTGCTCAGACTTTCGGCAGGTAGGGATAGTGCCTTGAAGTAGAGAGGCATTTATAATCTTGGTCCAAAGTGGGAGTATCTGCGGTTTTATCTCATTTAAAAAATTTTTTTAATAGAGTGTCACTGAAGTGGTTTCAGGGTTTCAGCGCTGCTAGAAGTTTAAGAATGGAGCATACCTGCAAGGTTTTATAAGAAGTCCATGAGGCATTGTTTTTGAAGATGTGCCCCGGTGGACATGAGGGTACAACAGTCAGGGAGGGGAAGAGGCTGGAGTGAGATAAGAGGGGACAATGCTCCAAAGCCATCAGCAATCATTTCTCAAGTTTTCCATCTTTTCAAGGAAGAAGGAGGCAAATTCCTTGCAGCTGGGTGACGGACTGGATCCCGCTAGGGGAGGGTTGCGTGGGCCATTTGATTGTAGTTTAACGAGATCAAATCATTTTTTTGGTTGGTTTCTAGCTTGATCTTGTTGATTTCTAATGATTAGCTTTTGCGCTTCTGATGCAGAGTATCCAAGGGGGTAACACCTATGATTAATAGATTTCTAAAATGTGACAGAAAAATCACACTATGCCACCAAGCTATTCACTTTTCTGATTTTTAGTATAATCTATTGACCTCCACCAATAATGTATCTCACTAAGTTCAGCCCATGTTCATGAGATCTATATTCAGCCTTCGGGTCAGAGAATTAAAACCTGGCCAGGCCGACTGTCTGTTATCCTTCTCTGGGTGACAAATTAAGCTACACTGAGTTGGGTAATAATAACATATCATTTACAGTTCTATAGAATGGAGAATCTGTGCTTGTAAGTGCAATATATAAAGAATTAAAGTCCAGAATGGAGAACCACAGGCATGGATCCACAGATCTGCAGCAGATGTTGCATCTCCGATAATATATGATGGAAGCCCCTCTGTATATTTGCAGGGAAGGTGCAATGCAAGGCTCTGGTGGCTATGGGTCAGCCCTCTTCACCCATTGATTGCAAAAAAAAGCCTGTCCACGTTTTTCGCATCCACCTAAAAATTGTTTGTTTCTTTTCAGTGTCATATTTCATTCTTAGTGTGTTTTTATATTAATATTCAATACCAGATATGTACTGTGCTTGCAATCTGACTGCTCTGTTAGATGGGGTTTATTTTCCATAAGCTATTGTTATAAAGTGTTTTAGTGACAGTGTAACATTATAGCTGACTGTGATTTGAGAGTTTGGTTAGGTTGTGGTCTATTCTTGTCTCAGTCAAACAATGTTGCTAAAAATGCATCTAGCAGCTCAAAGGTGTATCATTTAAAATATGGTACTAGTAAAACAGTTGCATCACTGAATATTTTGAAATATACATTATTTATTGCATGCCTGTGGAGGCAATGTTTGGGTTGTTGCGTGATTATTATTTCTTTTGTGGCATATGCTTGTAATAATGCTTTTGTAAGTGACATTACGTCAGCCTGCCATGGCAAGACCTGTTGGCTTTGCCAATGCTTTTATGTACGTTGGTTCCTGCTGTTGCTTCCACCAAGCATATTTTTTCCGCTTCATGGCCTTGTTCCCAAACATTTGGCTTCCAGCATGCAAGTCAGGCTTTCCCATTACTCAGTCAGAAAAGAGGCAATATCCTGTCAAACAGTCTAAGGTGTCCTCTACAAATGAGAGGAAAGTGTGGCTTCTCATTTAATTTGCATCATTAATATTTGCCGTGTACATTGCGCCACAGTCGTAGCCAGGTTCCGCGCATTCCTCTCCTGCCTGATCAGATCCACACAGAGCTTGGACTCCATCCCCCCTCTGAATGAGTGAAGCAGATGTACTCTGCCAGGGTTACCTGTGTGGGACCGAGGGCAGAACCATAACTTGAGGGATTCCGAATGTGTATCAGTGGAGGGTAAGAATTGGGAGAAGTTGCAAGCGTGCATTCAGCCAGGACCACCACAACGCGGTTCCAAATTGAGAAAGAGTTGAAGACTCACCTCTTCAAGGACCACTACATCACAGTGTATTGACCGCCACCACTCTACTCCCTCTCCTATTACTCTCAGACTTTAAGGCTGCCTTTTGTCCATGTGCAGTGCTCCACTGCCTTTTTGCTTGGTTCGCACTATAGAAATAACATATATACATACATACAGTGCAGCATGAGATCTTCAAGCAGACAAACCAGCCCTTATATGGTCCTCATTGAAGTGTTGTGTAGATTGAGAAAAAACAATTTAAGAGGGTACTGTTTAAACAAAGGAAGTCTACTCTACCACGTTTTAGAACTCCCAGGTCCTTGTTTCTACATTTATGAATTCCACAAATGTAACCTTATTTTAAAAAGATCAAAAAAGAGAGTTCAAACCCCGGCTTCACAAGATCCGAAAGGAATTTGCAAGGCCGGCCCGGATTGTATATTGCTCGATTGAGAAATATTAATAAACGCCGGGCACAGAGAGACAGTGTCGCTGCAGAGAACTCTGGCGTGTTTGCTTAGCATGAGTTTATGAACAGGCCAGCTCTTTAGTTTGGACTGTGCCAACCTGGACCCATGGGGTCCGAGGCAAACATTCAGGATATTCATATGTTTGTGAGATGTGAATTAAAAATGTGGCTACCTGCGGCACCTGGGCAGTCTCACTTGGTACGTCCTTAATCATCCCAAATTGTCAGGCGCAAGCTGTGCATTTAAAGTGTGTTCACCTGGAAAAATACACGGCAAGGTTCATCCATCTGAAAATGAAGCGAGCCAGATGAACTGTGATATTAATTCAAGGGAAATTAGAGTCAGCCTGCTGAATCTAGTTATGGAAAATTAATGCCAAGAGACATTTGGCATTCCATTTAAAATATTAGCTTAGACATTTCACGGAGCGGCTTGTAGTTTGAATTGACAGCAAGATCTGAAAATGAGTGTCTAACTTTAATTCTATTCAAGGCAAATATATTTCCTAAAATATGAAATGAACTGTAGTGCATTCACTATTAGACACGTATGGTTTGTGGTATCATCAACAGCACATTTGCTGATTGTGCTCAGCCCTTATGCTCCTCTGGAGTTTAAATGAGTCTCCGTGGATTGTTAATGCGCAGCCCGCTAGGGCAGATGTTGGATCATTAAGGGGTGAGTGGGTACATGGATCATGTGATGCGGATCCATAGGCGTCCTCCTCGCAGCCATGTCATTCCGTTAAGAATTGATGACTGCTAATGACTGCTGATGTCTCCTCAGTGCTCCAGCACCTCCACTCTAACCCTTCACGCCTCCACCACGTTCCCTCTAGTTTTGGGTTTCTGTTTACTTGTACTCTGCTGCACACTTTTGTGGTTTGCATCTACAGCTTCCTCTTCACTTTGCTCTCATCCTCCCACACACCATGTACACTGCCCTAGGGAAGTTGTCTGTTGCTAGTGATGTCACAGAGTGAGTTTAGCCTTTCTTCTCCTCAATTTTTTTGCATGCACGCCTAATTAGCAAATGCATGTGTGACTGACCCACCATAAAGTTTGATTATTGAATATCCGTCACTTCTTCCAGGAAACCGATCATAAGTTTTTTGTTTGCAATTTCTACCCTGACTCAGAGAAGTCTTAAGTGTTCTTTTAAAGGCCTCTGTGGCATCATTGACAAATGTTCAAGGACATTGCGTCTGATTGGGCATTAGGACGCTTAACACCACAACCTGTTATGAGGAGTGGCTAGAAGGGGAAGATGAAAAAAGACATAGAGCAGAGTTGAGAGATGTAGGATAAATAAGGGAGAAACAAGCTCTTCCAGCAGTAGACAAGAAAGCGATTACATGCATTGCACAATAAAAGGAACAGTAGGAAATATGCCTCTATCCTGCCATCGTTCCTCCAACTGTGATCCTACATAAGAACGGTTCAGAAAAACAGGAATTGTTGCACATGTCATTCTAGCCTTAAATACATCTCCTTTTTAAAATGGCATCCATGATTGCAGTGAACCTATTGACACACACTGAATGTTCTCTTGCTTGAAGTAGCTATTGTTTGATATGCTGGTCTACGGAAGCAGTCAAGGGACTCTTTCTCACATTTGTAGCCAAAATATTTCTGTTACTCAATTGACTGGAATAACCTTTATATCGGGGTATATCCTCTGTGAACTTTCAAAGTCTGTGCAATTGAATTGGAACAATTCCATAGGCATATAAGTCTGACCTACAGCAAATCCTGCATTGAATATTGAAAGGCATGCAAAGTATCCGTAAAGCGCCATGAGTTCAGAAGACTGAGGGACTGGAGAGCTGAATCTAAATTATTTATGGCACACAGAAGCATGGATTCCCAAAATCCAAAGTCCAAGAAAGAAAACAGGTAAAATCATGGGCAAATGCTCATGATAAATGTTTACCAAGGGCATTTGCTCAACCAGGACTTTGAATTAGGGAAAATGCAGTCTATTACTGAGAAACAGTTACTACATTTTAATGCTGTGGTGTCAGGGCTTCCACCTTGGAAAAAATTGAGGTGATTTTTTCCACTTTTCTTTACCCTGGTAAGAATTGATCTCCATGTGAGGCCAAGTTAATGTGAAGTCTAATCCTCTGAAGTGAAAGTTGTACCCTACCCTCCTTCCTCTAGCACAGCTAGTACTACTGTGTTTTAATGTTACTAATGTCTGCATTCACTTATACTTCATTACATTATAAAGTTTCCAATAAGTACTGATCTAATTCCTTATATTGTTCATTGTTTTGACTGAGAACACCAAAACAATTGATGTTTATTGCCCAAATGAATGAAAGAATGCTAATGTAGCACAGTGGGCTAGCAAAGGAAATACTAAGCAGCTTTCTCTAACTCCATGACATTAAGAGATGTTGTAGGGCATTAATAACCTTTCCGTATTATGGAAAACATTTTACCACTACATCAGAGGCAGTCCTAGACTAAATGCCCTCAAATGGCACCCTCACCATGTTTTCCATTTCAATTTTTTATCATTTCTAGTTTTTAAAATGCTGCTTTTTCCCTGTAATGTGCTGCTGTATTTAACTTGGCACTCCAGAAGACCACCTAGTTTGCATACAGCTGGGAGGCAATCAATAATTTATCAGCCAAGCTTCTGTACGATCTTAAGGCCAACAGGAAGAACAAATTCTATTGGATGGTGAACAACCCGCAAAAGGTCACCAAACATCAAGCGCTGGCCTTTTCCGACCCTAATGTCACCACATCTGGGTTTTGTCCTCAAGCTCCCTGTCCAGTCAGGCAGCAAGAATTGAGCAGCAGATCTCAAAAAGAAGAAGAGAAGGGGCACCCAGGAACAAATGATATTCCAACTGCTTTATTTAAAAAAGACAAATAGTATTCTGAAAGGCATCTGGAGTTATTATAGGAAAGCCTAATAATGTCAAATACTATTCCCGCCTCATGGAAAGGCTCAACCCAATTCTATAAGGGTGTACTGACCCTACCCTGCAAACTATCGGCTCATAGCTCTTCTGGATGTGGAATCCAAATACTTTGCTGGCTGTCTTCTTGAGGAACTAGCGTCATGGGTATCTGAAAAGAGCTTGATCCTGTTCAATCAAACAAGGTTCGCCAAAGGAGTGGGCACAACTATGAATCTGTGGCCATATCACTACTGTTTGATTAAAGTAAAGCAACTAAGTATCCCCTTTACCTCTCTTTTCTAGATTATAGGGCTACTTTTGATGGAGTGTACAGATGGAAGCTGTGGAACAAGTTGGCCAGCTGGAATATACCCAACACATTGTTGAGAGCCCTAATTCTACATACTGACACTTGGGTTCAAAATAAGATTGGAGATTGCAGCCACTTATCGAGGAGCGTGCTACGCAAACAAATGATGGACGAAATGCTGAATAAATCATACATTCACCCCCAGTCAAGAGATCTGGGTTAAATCCATCGTTCTTTTGCCATCCCTGCCACCTCACTTTAGACCCAGCCCTATGCAAATCAGTTTTGACCCTGTGCCTCACGGGAACAGTCCAGACCGAACTGCCAAGCCAGGTCCTCCCTGGACCGGAAACAAGCATCCTGGGATCGGTTTCTGGGTATTACCCTTCATCAGCCAGGCTAGCTTGAATCCAGTGGCACAGTGAGCAAGGGACCCACGTCTGGGCATACACAACTCACTTAGGGTGAAAAGTGCTACGCAAACAAATGATGGACGAAATGCTGAATAACGCATACATTCACCCCCAGTCAAGAGATCTGGGTTAAATCCATTGTTCTTTTTCTCACCCTGCCACCCCAGTTTAGACCCAGCCATATGCACATCAGTCTTGACCTGGCCTGGCAGTTCGGGCTGGACTGTTCCCATTGGGCGCAGGGTCAAAACTGATTTGCATATGGCTGGGTCCAAACTGGAATGGCATGGTGAGCAAAAAAACGATGGATTTAGGCCCAGATCTTTGTACTGGGGCGAATGTATGACACTGTTCTGCATTCTGTACATCAATTGGTGTTTTTGCATTTGTCACCCCGAGTGGGATGGGTTTGCCCAGACGTGGGTCCCGTGCTCTCCATGCCACTGGAGTCCAGCTATCCTGGCTGATGAGGGCTGAAAGCCTGAAACTGGTCCAAGAATGCTGGTTTCCAGTCCAGGGAGGACCTGGCCTGGCAGTTCGGGCTGGACTGTTCCCATTGGGTGCAGGGTCAAGACTGATTTGCATATAGCTGGGTCCAAACTGGAATGGCATGGTGAGCAAAAAAAACGATGGATTTAGGCCTAGATCTTTGTACTCGGGTGAATGTATGACATTGTTCTGCATTCTATCTAGAAGGATCCTAACCTACCAAGGACCTTAGCATGGGTGCGTGCTAACCTCCTTTATCTCTTCTTAGTAGAACTGCCTCCAAGCCTAGTACAAGATGACTCTCATACAAAACTCCATATCTGATGTATGCTGACAATTTGGTGCTACTCAGCCGGACTAAAATTGGCCTCCAAAGGCTTCTGGAGGCTACAGCTCAATACTCCGATGCAAGCCCCAAGGAGATTAACCTAAATCAAACCAAATAATGATTTAGGAAAAACCACCTCGGAGCCCACACCACTGGCATATGGGCAAGGACAAAATTGAGGAGGGAGGTTGAAGAATATAAGTATCTGGCACTGCTCTTAGACAGCCAGGGCTCTTTTAAACCACACCTGGAGCTTATGCATTGGAAATCAGTTGTTCTCATTGCCATTTCAAGTGCATTAAAGCAGTCACAGGATTCTTCACATTTCTACCGCTCCTGACAATAATTCAAGCCAAACTAGTCCTTACCATCCCCTATGGAAGCGAGGTAATAAGAGGAAGAGATGTAGTCCAACTAGACAACGCCATCACTAAACTCATTGTCTGTCTTTAACCTGCTAGCAAACTCATCCCCAGCTCAGCTGTGCCTCAAATTCAGCCTATTGTTTTTATGTGTGTATTGGATTTTTACACATGGTGCAAAAACAGCTGCAAGTGTTGTTCCAAGCATAATAAAACATGATCATGTATTACAGTCAAGATTGATCGGTGAATTGACATTGCCATCAGCACTGGGATGCCCATCGTGAAGAAATCATCAGCAAACACATGAACAACAGTTCACAACATGGAAAAAAGGGGAAAAAGAAGAGAAAAACTCTTGAGTCTGCATAGGATGCGAGAGAGTAAATTACTTACAGGAAAAGGGTTAGCTCGGGGGAGTATCCATCGGGGTGTCACTTGAACATGGGATGTTTTCAGGACGTAGCGGGGGACTCTTTCTTGGAAGAGCTCCTTCATGGGGGACTGGTGATAATGGTGCAAGAAGGCACAGGTTAAGTCCCTGTATTGTCCCGGTAAGAGCGTGTTATGAAATGACTTTATATTTACAGGTCCATGTGGGACTCGCAAGCTGGCTGTAGGGCTACCTTCATATCAGTGCTCATGTGACCACAAGCCTATGTGTGGATCATGCAGGCACGATTCAAGGAAGACGTCTAATTTTTGGCTTCTATGTAAAGTAGGAAGGTCCCCCAACATTCCCCATTCTGTCTTGGAATCTCCCCTCATGCGTTGCAGTTTGAGTGTGTGAGCTTCTGCCCAGATTCCATGTCAGTGATAGAGTAAGCCAGCACTGGGGTCTGGAGGCGTGGGTGCCTTCCATGCCATGGCTACTTGACATTTGAACAATACAAAGGTCAGGTCAACGAATCAGTGAAGATGCTTGTCCCTCTTCTCTCGGGGCATGGACCCAGCAGACAGGATTCAGGTGTGGGCCTAAAATCATGCAGTGCCACTTCGGATATCGAAACAATCACCTCCCGCCAGACTGGGTGTGTCATACGGATTATACTTTCTCAGTAAAAACTGAGCATTTGTTAAACAACATAAACCTCAGAATAGTGCAAGACTGATTCTGAGCACACCATCAGGATATGTCGGTCGTATTCCTGCTAGGTCACAGAGCACCAGCTGCACTCCTAGCCTGACAAGGTAACCAATGGATTGTGTATCCTCAGAACATAGCAACCCTTACTCCACACGGAAATTATGGCAACAGATCTAGAAACCTTTTTGTTTGTTACCAATGCCTACCCAAACAGATGCACAAGAAATACTCAACATGCAGTTTCAATATTTATTGAATCATTGTGATTCTTGAGTAAAATATGTGATAGCTCCCATTAGAGAGTGATCTGAAAGCCAGACGGATCACAGCGGACGGAAAACCCCTCAGATAACACAACACGTTTGCCTTAGACACATTAAATGTAGCCCTGGGTGGAACTCATAAAGTTTCACTCTGCGGAATTCAGTGGAGTTACAGAGAAACTCTGCCAAAGTCCGCAGAGATCCACAAGTGGACAGAGTCTTGCTCGGCCACCCCTTGTCTCACACACACAACATGTACAAACCGGTACCCCTGCAAATATCACAACTTAAGCACGAGGGGAAGGAGCAGGGCCTGTACCTCTCTCACATGCGCACTGCCACCGCTGTGGTGCAGGTACTCAGCGCCGCCACCGTTGCTTTCCACCTCCAGTGATGCCATTTCCTCATGCTTCACAGGCTTCTCTGGAGCTGCGAGAGATGAGAGCCAGTCACAAAGGCTGTGCCGCCCCCTCTCCTGCAGGCCCGGGATGTTCATGTACTGGTCATAGCATTCCACAAGTGGACGGAGTCTTGCTCAGCCACCCCTTTTCTCACTCACAACATGTACAAACCGCTGACCCCTGCACACTGCCACTGCCGTGGTGCAGGTACTCAGAGCAGCCATTGCTGCTCTCCATCTTCAGTGCTGCCATTTCATCGTGCTGCACGGGCTTCTCTGGAGCTACGAGAAATAAGAGCCAGTCACACAGACTGCACCGCCCCCTCCCCTGCGGGCACAGGATGTGCATGTACTGGTAATAAGATGCACTGTGAGGCAGGCTCCGCGCCAGACCATGGTTGCCGCCGGAGAGGCTCAGCACAAAAAAACACAAAAGGTGGGGTTTGCAGCCAAGCAAGGGGGGAAAGCATGTATCGAGGCAGAAGTTCTTCCCCTCTCCTCTGCCGGCATTGGCTCAACTTAATGGGGGCACAGCACTGATTGGGCAAGCGGCCTGTCTGCTTTGGGGTCAGGAATGCTGTCTGGGCCCTCCAACAGAACATTGTATTGTATTTCTTCTTCTATCAATATTGCAGGTTAGCAGTCTAGTGCATCATCAGTACCAAGTTTGTGGCTACTTTCTTGTTCCTGAGGAAGAAGAAAGTAGATATTGGAGGTTAGCATTCTAGTTCATTTCTTTCTGAAAACAATTTGTCACAAACATGGTACCGAAGATGCACTAGAATGTTAACCTTCAACATTGGTTGAAGAAAAAATACAATATAATGTACTGCTGGAGGCCACTATGAGAAACATTGGGGCAGAAACATTTAATGCACTTCTTTAGAAAACTACCCCACAGTTAACTGCAATAAGTAACATCGTCTGATGCTTTTGAGAGCCAACAAAACAGTGAGCATAACAAATCGCAGGGTATAAGTTGTGAGTTCGGAATATTGAAGCTCATTTCACAGCAGCAAATGCTACAGAGATTGCAAACTTAAAACAATAATGCCCTCTGTGTAGAGAGGACTGTATACTATAATTTATCGAGTTTGTGCAGTAAGAGTAATCAGCCCCAGATCTGTTAACTGTGGAAGGCCAAAGCCGAACTTTCACAATCTTGAGAGTTTAGTTACAGTATTACTGCCATAAAATAAGCCGACTCCGGAGCCCAACGGATTGCTGTGGGAACCTGTGGCAGCCAATGAGGAGCTAGCCAACCCTGGTCATCCTTGTCACGCTGCTATAAAGGGTACTTCCTCAAGAGGAGATAAGTAAAGCTGACGCGCAGCACCCGGATTGTTTCACCAAGCCGAGAGCTACGTGAACTCGAGAACCAGGTGTGAGCACACTGGTAAACTCTGCCCCACCGGTGGTTGCAGAGTTTTTGTCGAACTTTGCACTCCAAGAAGAGCGTGGAGTTGGTAAAGCTCTTCAAACTTAGCCGACGGAGCAGAGATCACCGTCCAACCCTAATTAAATGCACCATGAAGCGAAACTTCCCTGCAAACTAAAAAATGTCCCAAGGTACTCAAGTAGCCAGTCCCACTAAGGTAAACTTCAATCTCACCATTACTAAACTGGTATTTGAAAGGTAAGCTCCATGACTCGTGTACTTGCCCCTCTCCTATTGCTTCATAACTGCGCACTTGACGGTGTTGTAAGCAGTATTGGAAGTGAAATGTCAAAAATCGCAGAGAAATAAACCTGTGGATTATCCATTCGATTGAAGGTATTTTTGCAACAGTAAATGGCAGTTTTTTTTAATTCTCTATATATAGCATGGGGTATGTTGTGTCCGTTTTCACCATGATGTTCTGTTGTTTAATAATATTGTATGGTAAAAACATACTAGACGCATTAATGTGTTTCCATGGAATGCGACCAGCATGAAGAGTTTGTACAGTCCAACTCAGTAACATTATAGCCCTAAGCTTCGACTGCCCATGTTGTAAAGAAGAAATAACACTCTGCATGATGTCGATTGCAGACAAAGTGTTACCCAGAGAGTAAATCTTGCTGGATACAGTAGTCATACCATTGTCAACTACTACCAGAGCCCTTCCTAGATTTGCCCAGTCAAATTTGCACAGTCTCTCAGCAGCTTCTTGCTGTGAAATTTTCCACACTTCATTGTGTATCACATACAGAAAGTAATTTTGACGTGGTTTTCGAGGACCTAGCAAAATGTTCTGTAGTCCCATGTCATCAAAAAGAAGGGACAAGTTGTTGTTTCAGCTGACACAATGTGGATTGCTTCAGCCAATCAAGGCACAACTTCACAACCCTGTATGTTGTTACCACCCTGAGTGCTGTGTCTGCACGTAATGTGAGTTGGGTCTATTGATCCTAAACCCTTTGGTGTTGTCAAGACAAAAACACTCCTTCAGCTGTTAGCTTCTAACAGCCACACTAATCATCCTTCTTCTAAATTCACCTCCGTGTAATTTGTTGCCAGTTTGCAAATCTTGGAAATATGGGTATTTTTAGTGCATTTAAGTCTTTTATTTGGGCCAGGCCCAGATAGGATGTTTGCTGGCCAGTTTTGTTCAGGAAAATCATTTGGTGTGGTATAAGGCATGCTCTAAAGAAAGCCTTGCTCCCCTAAATCTGCCTATCTCTATTTCCCCATATAGATTTCAATCAACATTGCCCTTTAAAAAATCAAACCTTTTAACAGACAGCTGGGAAATGAAAGATGCAGAATAAACCAGTTTGGTGTTAGTGAGCATAGTTTTCTTCTCTCATGAAGGTATGCATTTATAATAATAAGACACTGGTCAGCTGGATTGTGACCAGAAAAATATGGCAACCTCCGTGCAAATGCTTTTGAACTACCTCGTGGTGGTGTTTGGCAGTGTTCCCATTGTGTGTAGTTAAATTCTGCAAATGAAGTACATGCTTTATTCTGAAAATGGTGACCATAATGGTAGAATCGGACAATTCAGTCATAATTGGAACTGCCATCATACATTTCTTCAGTATTAAAAACAGTAGAAGGCTATAAATCGTGTAACATTTCATGCACTGTATCAATATCCCAATCATCAGACACAGTTCTAGAAGTGATAACGACAATGAAAGGAATGTCAAATACATATTACGTTTGAATAGTTTCCGTTGGTTCAAAAAATATCATAGGATACCGTATCCCAAACAATTCCATCAGGAACAGCAGAAATGTTCACCAGAGAAAGGTCTCTTTGAACTTTGTGTGATGAAGAATAGGGTGTTAAAACCAAGTTTACCAGTCCAACAATAGAACATTCTGGGAGATAGTGTTCATTCAGAAGCAAGTAAAAGACTGTCACAATACCAGTCCAAAGGAAGAAGAACAGTAACGAAATTGTAATCCAAATGTATATTCATTGAGGGATAAAGTATGTCTTTTTCAGCCAAGTGTAAAAGTCACGCAGTCTTCCTCCGAGCAGTAGAGGTGGCGGGTCAGATAAATCCGAAGAGAAGCCATCAAAGTCGATGAAGTAGCCAGAGGCTGTTCTAATTATTTTAGGCAGATCTGGAGACCGTGCAGAACTGAGAGTTGACTTGCACTACGTTGCAGTAGATACCATCTTTGTCTGTTTGTAGAATTGAAATCTGTGTTTCCGTGCAAGTTGGCTGTAAGGAGTTTGTTGTTGTAACAGGAAGAAGTGATACTTCCGTTTTAGCTGTCCCTAGGGAGGGAGAAGGAGCTTCATTGCTGATCAAAGCTTCCATCTGGACTTCCAGTAGGGTAGTGAGAGGAGACCGGTAACCCTCTTGGCCTACTGTGTAGAACCAGCCACATGATGTGGTTTGATGAGATCTGTTGACGCAAATCTATTGCTTTTGCAGCCGACAAGGGGCGGTAAAAGTACAGTTCTGGTACCATTAAATGCCAGGACAGGTACAGGCACTCTGTAGGATGGCCCACATTCCTTTTTGTCCACAATCTTCTCCCAGACAAGATCCCTGATCTTTGGAATCCAACCAGGAGTTGCTGTGCATACTTCATCCGTGGTGGAACGTATCTGCTTGACGTTGCTCTGAGCTTCTCAAAAGCTGTTCAGATCCTATAAAACATCCAAACATTCATGAATGTAAAATGGTGTTTCTACTGCCACTGTACTGGGACTGTCGCAGCCTGGATCCCACATCTTACCGGCGAACAGGATTTCATAGGGAGTCCAACCACCCATGGATTTTCTAGGCAGATTGTTGAGGGCTCTCTGGACCCTATATAGGTGATGGACCCAATTGCAACCTATACCCAATCCTAGCTCTTAAAGACTGATTTAAGTTTTGGTTCTTCCTCTCCACTACCATGTTTCCGTCAGGATCATCGGGGGAGGAGTACCGCACAGTCACATTCAATTTTCCCATGGTGTCGCTGTAAGCCCTGGAGACAAACACCGAACCCTGGTCCGAATGGAACGTGGCAACTGGGTATGTCCCTATGAAGACTTGTGAGTCTTCTCTAACAGTTCGGGTGTCAGTCGATAGCTCTGGCCAAAACCATAGGAATCGAGAGCAGAAATCAACTGTTTCCAAGATGTATTTGTAAGCCCCATTTAATTGTAAATTGCTGCAGTGGTCCAAATAAACAAAAACCAGAGGCTTGTATGAAATCAATAGAGGTATCTGTGGTGGACGACATATGGTGGAAAACCTTCATCTGCTGGCTGTTGCAGTTAAGGACAAAGTCCTTGGTTTGTTTATATAAACCAAGCCACCAATAGCGCTGCTGCAATAATGGAATTGTAGCTGCCACACCTGCATGAGCAGATGCTAGACTGTCAAGTGTTGCTAGGATGAATCCTAACCTGTGAGGTATTACTCGATCCCCCACTCCGGGAATCAGAGCAAATAGAATGTTTTGCGCACTTAACTGGTACGAGTATTTTGTTGGAAAGCCTTTTGGCAAGTGGGTGCTGTTGTACGTGGAGTTGACAGCCATCATAATGTCTCCATCTATCCTGGTGTTAGAACGAGTAATTGCAGTGACTGCAGCAGTTTGCTCTGTTGCTTTTGTGGCTTCATCAGCCATAGAATTCCGTACAATGTGTATTCCTATATGCTAATAAACACAATAATATGGATCACACACTATAAATGTGGGGAATCCGGGATCCATATACTCAAGTGACAGAATTGGAGCTGTAGGTTTTGTGAGGGTGGAACTTCATTCTACCCTTCAAAGTGGGGCACGTTGCAGAGTATTGGTGCTTTGACCCTACAGCAGGCTGTGCAGAGCCGTGCAGATGTAAACATACTTATCTAGAGGCATGACTTCATTAGGCAGACAATATTCATTTTCTTATTGCAGATATGCCTCTGTTTCTAGTGTGGAGTCAAATATGTCATCTTTATCTGTTGTCGTAAGAGAGTTGGCCCATTGTATCCATCACAGATGTAGAGCTTTCGCGTTTGAAATGCTAGCCTTTATAACAGTCTCTAAAGCTAGGACCGGAGTCACGACAACAATGTGTTTCCCTTGAGCCAATGATCTTTCTCTTACTACAGCAGTCTGTACTGCCGTCAGAATATTTTCTGTTGGTGCAAAACGCATCTCTGCATTGGTGTATAAATGTGATTTAGATGCAATTGCTATAGTTGCTCCTTCATTAAATGTGACATAGGTGTATCCTGATCCAGCCGAAATGATATGGAACACCAGGATTGTGGTATTAACACATGTGTGTAAGTGTTTTTAAGCTAACATGTCAGCTTGTACTAAATGTAACATTTTTGTGTGGTCAGATGTTGAATATGTGCTACAACATTATGGATGAATCAAGTTGTAGAATGTTTTTTCTGACTCTGCATAGTCTGGAATGTATGTTCTGCCAAAGTTAAGAAAGCCCAATATTGATTGGAGTTTCTTCAATGTGTTTGGTGGTTGTAGAAGCGCATACCTCTCGAGGAAATCTGTTGCTAGTCTTCTGCCATCACTTGACAACTTATATCCCAGAAACAGGACACTGAGGTAGGCTATTTATAATTTCTTGAAATTAAATTTGTAGCCCATGTGAGCGAATCCCACAACTATGTGACCTACTCTAGCCAAATTAGCTGAAAGGTCATCATCCGTAAAGTTTATGTCATCGACATAGCAACGCCCGGTCATCAAATCCTTGTAAAAGTTCTGTAACCTGGGCTGAAAATAACCCTGGGCTGTTATTATCCCTTTGGGGCACTCATCAGAACTGCTTTTGAGAACTGAGCACACTAAATGCGGTGAAGTATCTGCTTTCAGGTGCTATGTTTTGGCAGAAAAATCCATTGGAAATGTCTAAGGTTTAGTGCCGCATTGTGTGCATTTTGTACAGCAAATGTGCATGTGGCGGTGTTCATGTGTTTAAAATCTAACACTAAATGATATGAATGTTCTGGTTTCATTATTGGAAACAAAGGATTATTCATTGAGGAAGCGCAACTTTCCATTACACCTTGGTATTCAAATAGGGTGAGTATCTCTCTACCTTGTTTTTTAGCTAATTTTTAATGGGTATTATCTTTGAAGTTGTGGGGTTGACCTCACGGATACGATATGATAAGGGGAACCATTATCCCACCCCACATGGTTGTGGTGTAACGCAGCAGCTTGCGTTAAGGCCAACGTCTTTGCGTATGAATGTTTAACTGCATATGGGACAAGGTCAGAAAAAGCAGGTAAAATTACCGTTTCTCCCTTGGGCAGTACATAACAGTCTCTGGTGGCCCATTCTTTTAATCCAAGAGAATTTCTTAGCCAAATGACAAGTTCTCCCAAAAGAGAACATTTGTCGAACGTTGTATATCCTCTTCCATCTAGAGCTGCAACTCACATAATTGATGCGGGACACTCACTCTCCTATCCTGTGTTTCCAACTGGATATAGTCACTCATTGCTACTGTTGCCAGACACTCAATAAGAATCCAGCGAACTATTGTGACTTCTGCCGTACTGACCAGCATTGTCAGAGCCCATTCCACGCTCAGAAGAAGTATCCTCAATATCTGTAGCCTGTTTGATTTTGCGGCCCGCCAACTTCTTTTTAATTTAGGCTTGGACTGTTTAGGTTTGTCTTCCTGTTTTATTATACAGTTAGAAGAGCTTTGAGAGTCCTTCTTTGGTTTCATGTACTCTTCTGATCTGTGCTCCGACTGTTCCTTTTTCTCCAAGATGAATCCTGAAAGGAACAAGAGGAATGTGTATCAGTATCCTGATACCTATCAGGCATTTTCATATTATCATGGTTAACCAAATCATATCTTTTTTCAGTAGACTCCCATTGAGGAGATCCACCCCACGCTTTAGTTGTTTCTTTAATTTTTTATTATCCCGTTTCTACTTAGTAGCAGACTCTGATATCTGCTTCGAGTTGTCCTTTTCATATTTACTCTTAATTTGTGGTTTAGCAGGTTTGGGTCCAAAATGCTCTCTACTTATGAATGCATAGGTTTCCTCAAGAATTTTAGGAAATTCACGCTCCTTTTCTGCAACAAAGACTGTACTCCAAATGGGGCAGTCTTCTACCTGGGGGAGCCACATTTTGAGAATTCTGTGTTTCTCCTGAGGTCCAATAAGGAGAAACACTGCTTCAAGCTGACTTGTTTTTTGTGCAATCTAGATCGTAATTTGCTCCCGTCTGATGGAAATTTGATCCATGGCTGTGTTAATAGTCACTGGACTAATTGCAGGCATTCCCAATTGTGGTTGTGCAGCTTGAGCAGCCCTTGCAAGATTTATTGTTATTAATCGCTAGATGAATTGTCAAGCGACATCTATATGTTTTAACCAGATCTGTATATAGTATACGTAATTCTGCTACTGTCAGATGTTCTATATCTGGATAGGGTGTGTAACAGGTTAACACTGGCAATGTTGGTCCCTCATTGCTAAGGGGACCTTGTCTAACATTGTTTTGTATATGTGGTAGGGTGCCTTCCAACCAATTTTGATGTTCTTGGTATTTCTAGTGCTTTATAAGCTGTGTAGTTGTTAGGAACCGCAGCCTTAGTATATGTTTGAAACTGTCTTGTTCATGTTTCTGCTGCTGGAAATTTAACCCATGAATAGAATACCTCTGTCCTGAATGCTTCGTGCACCTCAGCCACGAAGGTAAAGTCCACCCGCAAGGGGTAGTCTATGTTGTTGCAGCCTTTGTGTACCGCATGTCTGCAATTTCCTGGTATGCTAATTGCTGCATCGTCATTGGCCTCATGAATATATGTAATTCAGAGAGGATACCTCTAAAGGGTGATCCTTTGAAAGGTTCAAGCTTGAACAACCTACAGCCCATACATAGGGTTTACCTACTCAGCTGAGGAGGATTTTTCCCTAACACCACGGACACTCCGGTTAAGAAATTAATAGGGGTCTTTGAGAATGGAAAAGAAAACTGCTTGTGTGATCCATTAAATATGAACACAAGCTAGAACTTTGGCTGCACTATATCGTGCGGCTTTTACATTCTCAGTAAAAACTGTGCGTTTGCTGGACAACTTAAACTTCAGAACTCTGCAAGACTGATTCTGAGCACACCATCAGGATATGCTGGCCTTAATCCTGCCAGCTCACAGTGCACACCATGCACCCATAATCTGACAAGGTAACAAATAGATTGTACAACCTCCGATCATGACAACCCTGACTCCCTAAGGAAATTGTGGTAAAGGATCTACAAACCTTTTTCTTTTGTTACTCATGCATGCCCAAAGAGATACACAAGTAATACACAACATGCAGTTTCAATATTTTTGAAGCATTGTGATTCTTTCGTAAAATACGTTTGCTGCAATATTCAATAGAAGGAAACAGAATAATGTTATTAGCATAACAAGAATGGTGAAAAAGATAAACAGTACAACCATTTTGCTGTTACAGAGAAGATATGTTTGCATATAAGTACTGTAATATATTGTACTCCTCCCTAGCAATACCTATCCTAGTATGCCTGGGGTGGGTGAATCTGCCAAATCCCTTTAGGGTAATCAAACTCCCCGTTACTTGTGGGCAAGTGTCATCAGGCTGCCCGTCTTTGTGGAGAGCTGTACAGCATCCCATGCACAAGGTAGACAAGAATCAGCTGGGATGAAATTCCGGCATAGGGTGACCTCTCAGTGCCAGTGAAATGTTCCTCTGGCTAAACAAGGGAATGATTTTGTTTATATAATAATCATCATCCATGCTGCCAAGCTGAAGTCTGTCAGGCCGCTATTATTTATTCTATTGTGACTGCTCTGACGCCGAATGTACAAAAACCAATAACATTTTGCGTAGTGAACGTAGCCCTTGTACTGAATATTCAAGGTATTTAATAATGTGCTTACGAAGTGCAAATGTAAACAAAGCTTGTTTCAGAGAATATTAACCTGCAGAGGAACGCAAACAAATGTGTGTCACATGTTATTGTGTTTAAAAAAGAAGGCAACTTAAAAACGTGAGCATGTAAAATGGTGGTGTTTCTATCCCGGCCTATAATGTGACTACATAACAGGGCAGCACTGGGCACTCCCATACCATGTGGTAGAACCCAGCATCCTGTAGTTTACAGACTGGGCATTTGGGGGATAGTGCCGGGAACATGCACTTGATGAACTGGTGGGAGAGGTAGGTGTGGTGTACACAATTGAACTGTGTGAAGCGGGGCCATAAGTTATGGGATATCCCCTTAAACAACTGAAGAGCCAGGGTCCAAGGCTGCTGCAGCACTTCCTCCCACCCGGTGTGCGCCCTAACCACGTGGTCCAGAGGAGCAACATTGAGTGATGTGTAGAGTGTAGTGATGCTGCACTCACATTCGGCCTAGTTAAGCAATCCATAGCAAGGGAGGGAGCCTTCATCAAACTCTGCTAGAAATTGAAGGAAGCCAGCAGTGATAACTTGAACCATCTCTTATTGGGAGAAATTAGAGGCAGAGGCCACTCTCCAGCCAGAGTTTACCTCTCCTGTTCCCTGGCGTCACTAGGCCTAACACAACAAAGAAAACCCTCTCCACCTACTCCTGAGTTAAGTTCACGGTCAATAACCATGTTAAAACTTGCTTGCTGTTTACAGAGAAAGTGGCACTTGCATGGAGATGATATGCTTGGCTCATAATGGTGTCCTACACTAAGTTAACACCTCAACCGTACTTGGGCATTGCCATCAAAGCTTAATACCAAGCATAATTTCTGAGGTTTCGTGCTGGTTGTTTGCCAGAACTTCCACATCTACCTCCATGGAAGCGAACTGGCTTGACAGAGCTCTGGCTACTTTGTGGAAAGGCTCCAGAGACTCTGGTCCATCAGATCTGCATTTGTGAAGCCCATGCAAAAGACCAAAGATCTATTCTAAAGCCAGCTTGGACATACAGCTTAGTTGCAGGCTCACAGAATACCTGATCACACTCAACCAAAGAATGATCAGTTCATCCAGCGCTATAACTCCTGTGGCCACTTAAGACCACTGAACAAACCTCCCTTATGTGGTCTGCGCTGTAGTGTCATCTTATTGCAAACAAGCAATCAGTGACTGAAGCGGCACTTAACCTTATGGACAAATCGGCCACATTCGGTATTTTAGCCTTTTTATAACTTGTACTATGTCTTATTAATTATTCTAAACCTATGTGTTACTTTGCTACTCAGTATTTGAATGTTTTTATGTAAGCACTTGGTGCTACGGTTTTAATTAACTGTGCACTTACTAAAATAAACATTAACTTAAAGGTAAACGTTATGCACCGCTACACACTCTCCTTTCCTTAGGCCACTTTTAACTCTTTACTATAGTGGGATTAACACTCACTTTTCTTTAAACTAGTTACCTTATCCGCTCACAATTTAATCAGTTAGAGTTGTTTGTGTGCCTTAAGTGCAGCCTAATGAATCATTTAATTAGAGAACTGCTACATTTCAAATGATTCTCAATAGTTAGTTCGGTTGTATGCACTAAAATAATTCTAGTGCACAAGTTACCAGATCCTGCTCTGTGGTCCAGCTCCAAGAACGCAGCTACATTTTTGATTACACATTCAATTTTGCACACACATTTTGACCATCTAGTGCAAAATTGTATTTGTGCACTTGTCATTGCAAATTTCACTTGCAATAGTGGAGTTTTGTAGTCCGTAAATGTCGATGTAAAATCGCCCCATTGCAGTCTGTGTATTCTCGACCTTGGTGCAGGCATTTCTGTGTAAGTCACGACGCAACATCGGAAAATACCGGTTCGAAAGGGCGGCCAGCATGGCTGCATTTGCATGAACATGGCGGCGGAGACTTTTTCTACAGCCTTCTGTAAAGGAACCACCTCTCAGCCATTTACACATATATTTTCCGTCCATCTGCCCCCGCAATGACGTTAACATCAAATACTTTTCACATTCCTCTTTTAGTGCGCCAGGTGTAAGCCCGAGTGCTGATGGGTAGGCATTCCCTGAGAGCGCTTTCTTTATGGCTCTTAAAGTCACTAATTACAGCGCATTAAGAAGCGGTTTGTGCTAGCAGGCTCCTTTGTAAATACCGGCCTCGTGTGAGGGAGGCGCCTCTCTTTTTGTGGCCCAAGCTATTTATCAGAAGCTTGTGTGTGACAAGCAAAGGTGTGCATGTGCTTGTTAGGCGCTCGTTCAGATATCCTCTGGGCTGTTGCTTATGTTGTGAGGAGGAACAGGGCATTGGGAAGACTTACATCTCAATATCAGGATTAGTGGATTTAACAAATGTGATGGTCATTTGCAATTCCAGGAAATCTGCCCATGTGGTATCCATAAGATTAGTATTTGTCGTGGGAACTTGCATGTTCAGGGAGAGGTATACGATGGCCAATGGAAATGACAACACCCATAAAGTTGTAACTTTTTGGATATTCCCTGACAATTTTATTAGATGTTTGATTCTCTGCACTGCAAAAAAGACTAAAATTACGAATTGAGCCCTTAGGTTAGTTCTAAGATGAGTGAACCACAATTAGTGTCCTTTTTAACACAAGTGCCTAGTAGGATTTGTGCAAATTGTGCAAGCACACGTTTAAGCCTTAGCACTTAACACCAAGTGTCAACAAGTATTGCAAAGCAATAACAAATAATCGCTGCAGTGCAACATATTTCCAAAAGAATTGCTTTGAGCATGCAATGCATGGAAGAGATAATGAATGCAGTATATGATGACAGACTACTTTTCAGATGTCAAATAGCCCCCTTGCATTTCAATGGTGACAGAGCAATACACGAAAAATTCATGATTTTAATAGAGTAATTGTATTGTATTGTAACTGCATTTATATAGCGCTTACTACCCCTGATGAGGTGTTGAAGCGATTTTTCGGTGAGTAGTACGCTGCTCTTGAACCCATAAAGGATTTGTGGTGAATTAGTATCGTGAAATATGAAAGTAATTTGAGCGGTCGATATGTTAGTCTGTTATTTGGATTGAGAAGGATAGTGGAGGGATAGAATAGGGAAAAGGTTTGCATTTATATAGTGCTTGCTACCCCTGATGAGGTGTTGAAGTGCTTTTCGGTGAGTAGGCATGTATAAGTCTAAAATGTACTTAATTTGTGGGAGGAAACTTAAGAAGAGTAAATGGAGAAGTAAATGTATATTTGGGGATGAAAGAGGTGACCTGATGTGGTCTAATAAGCTTGTGAATATGAATTGTCCAATTCCTATTCTTGTTTTTTTTTTTAAGGCGAAAGATCCAAAACTATATTTTTCCATAGAATTTCCCCAAAAAAGGTGCTGTGGATAAAATGACCCACATTTTTACCAGCATGTGAAGTTGTGCAAAGTTTACAAGCCTAGGAGCTTCACATAAGTGAAATGCTGTGATCTTCTCCAGTGCTACTACAATATAATGTAAAAAGTAATCCAGAGGTACATTAGCCTTATAATTGAAAAAAGTGGGCAAATAACAGCAGACAGATTTCTTTTGGTAACTCACCAGTTTCTGTGCAGAAGCACTTCTAGTAAAAACATGCAACTTCATAAATATTGATTGGGTAGTTTGCCCTCCACACACATTCCAAGGTTTTGTGTTACTACTGGAGGTTTCGTCTATTAAATAATGGTCTTACATAATTACTTTTTTATAACTGAATAGAGCATGCTAGAATAAAATGTCTTACATCTTCTGTTTTGTCTAAGTCACATTGATTTATTTTTCTACCACAATAGTTTCTCTGCTTCCATTTCCAAGTTCTAGCTGCTACAATCAATAGCTTCAATTTCATTATTGTTGGTAGTGATTTTACCATGTGTGGTTTCTTTTCTCAGTCAAACATACTTCAGTCTGCAGAGGTTTTCTAAAAGTAGTATATACATATGTTGGAATATGCATGACCTGATATCAAACCTCTGAAAAGTCAAGAGAAAGTCCAGTTTATCAATTTAGCATTTCTCATATCATCACCTGGATATTTTTAAAGATCTTCTGCCCCTTCACCATAGAAATCTGGTGATTTTATTTTGGGCTATGGATAGCAATTCCAAGCATGCTTAGTTCTAGCTAACCTTGTTGTGACCTCTGTCAAAGCATCTAGCCAAAACCTATTCTTAAGTAAGCCATTGGTGCATCTGTGAAAAATATAATGGAAGCGGAGAAGAACACCAGGCCCTCTTCTAGGTTATTGAATTTTCCAAGACCCATGTAGTCCCACTATAAAATTTAAGAAGTTATTCTGAATGATCTGTTTTTTTCTTATAGTGCTTATGCCCCTACAAATCACTACTTTCATAGAATAATTAGGTGATTCTTCTTAAGGCATGAAAACAGTGCTTGGAGGCCAAATGTATAGAGGGCCAGATCAAGCCTACTGTTTCCTGCTGGTGGTATTGGCCTTATCATGCATCACTGCACAACTGATTTGTTATGCAGTATTTGAGTGTGTCAATTGTAAAAGCTACTTGCAGTATTTTAATTTTTAAGCAGTAGATGTTGCTGTTCGTGATCTTAGCACAATATTGCACCATTATATATGTTTTACATTGTTGGCAGTGGCATCTCAATCAACACTTACATACCTTTATATTTCTGTATAAGGCAACACACCAAACCATTTAACCTGTGATTTAGTGAAGTACTAATAGCTGAAACAATTAAAACATGAAAACTGAAATATACATGGTGTAGAAAAAAAGAAAGAAGCTTTTGGCTCTTATAAATAGCAGATAAAAATGGGCCTACTTAAAGGCGTAAATCTCTGCAGCAAGTAACATCCTGACAAATATTTTTTCATCACTAAATCCAAAGGGGCTAAAACAAAGGTTCATTTTCATCTGTCATTGTGATAAACTGTCCTCCCTTTCCCATATAAAATTCTGGGCATTTAGTAAGATATTGCAGCCTCCTGAAACCCTTTAAAATCATTAGGCTGACTAGAATCACCCAGGACACCAACTGCCTCTGCATTGCCATCAGTTAATCAAGTAAAATCTATGTCATCTTTGGTCAAACAGCAATCTTTTAAGATTTCTGATTTTCAAATGGTGTAATTGTTGATGTGAGAAATAAAGTCACATTCACCACTACATTCCTGTTGTGCTCTCATTTGAGAGGTTATTACCCAGGTGGTGGCAATTTCATTAAGTCTTCGTCTGGGGCTAGTTCCAGCAGTTGAAAAAGAAGTGTCCTCACCCCTCTATTAAAGAAACCCAACTCTGATTCAAAAGAAATTGCCAATTGGTATAAAAGCAAGCCCCTAAAACTGTTTTTGTTAGTGTTGTATTTCATGCTCTCCTTTCTGGATTAATGGTCATCTGCAGTACCAAGAAGCATTTACAGCATTAGATGTGCCTTACAAAGAGCAGGACAAATATTCATACAATATCACAATGTTTTGCACACAAAAAATTAAAATAATGCCAAAGGGATTTACTGCTTGGAAATTAAGATACAGCGGATGCAAAACTGTTTAACTGATGCAAACAACATGCTGTCAGATAAGACCTACATGATAACATACTGAAACTTATAAGCGGTTTAGGGTCTGATTATGAGTTGCTACTTGTATTCCGACCCGTGCGTGAACCTCTCTTTACGCATGGATTGGAATTACGATTTGAAAGTATTTAACACATCTGGTAATTATAGGATGCTTTAAGTACCTCAAGCTTAGTTAAATTTTGGCTGGTCAATCCTCCCGGAATTTAACAGGGGAAATGTTTACAGTGTTTACCATACTATGGAGATTTGGGTGCGTTAAACACCAAAATGAGCATATTATTTCCTAACAACTCATAATAGGTGCTGTTTATCACATCCGATAAATAAAGTACCCCATGGTATTGTTATTTATCAGGTGCACTTAATGGCACTTATACATGTAATTAGGCCCAAAAGTTAATTCTAGCCTTTATCAGGTCTGTTGGTATACTTGATTCAAAGACCTTTGATTTAATCAGGTTTAGCTCCGATATCTTGAACTTGAAATATTCAGGGCGGTGGTCAGCCTATTCTACAAACCTCTTGGATTGCAAACTCATATAGGTGATCATACACATCCTCAGCCTAAACATTAACTACTTTTAATCAGTCACAATGTAGTGTGACTAAATGGAGAGGTAGGTGTATAAATAGGTTAATGGCAAATTTACTGAAAGCATCCTGGCTAATCCAATGACTAGGTGCAGCATACTGCTCTAGTGAATATCTCGGTGCCGATATCAGAGGAGAGAACTAACTTATTTGCTTATTGGTTTGTGGTACATTTGTAATTTAATGTAGTATGGTATTTGTAAAGGACATAGATGCATAAGATTCATGGCACTAAGTTGTTCAAACCTATGTGTTCTAGTTAAAGGATACATGTTTAATTTTAGGACGAGCAAGATCTGAGGAGTTTCCTGAATAAAGTTAGAAAAGTCTGAAAGCAGAGAGATAGGGTCACTGAGTGCCAAGTCCTGGCTGTGGTGACAGAAAAAGCTTTGTTTTAAAAGCAGGCCAACAAGAAGGGTGATGCGGAGCAAATAGATTTATGAACCAGGTAACAGATCTGAAATAAATCCATTTTTTCGACAATAAGAGATCTGAGCTCAATCATGTTTTTCACTGGAAACCAGAGAAGTCTGGGAAGAGTGGGTGCGATGTGATCTCAATTGCTTTAACCTGGAATAAGTCTGCGTGACATGTATTTAAATATTTGCTGTTGAGGAGTTACTGAATTACTTTATTTGGCAACAGCATTTACTCAATTATTATTTTTAAGATATACTAGTCCTGGTTTGATGGAATGCACTGTTCTCCATCTATCCAATCTTGATCTACAAATTGTTTGTAGGATCTTGTCGGCTAGATTAGAAAAACCAGTGAAACTTATTATTGGCAGTGTTTACTACTATCCTTGCACATACTAATATTTCTGTGTATGGCAGAATTCACTCATACACATGGGCAGGAATCTGTAGTGATATGTGCTAGGATGTCATTGCAGGGAATATTTGCTCATGTACATTTGTCTATGCTCTGTCCTAGTAAATTGAGGGAACTCTTGAAAGTGTCATTCATGTCTAACTCTGTCTATCCTCCATCATTCAACCCTGGAAAAATCCTTGTAACTCCCTCTTGGTGTCATCACGGCAAAGCCTGCGCTCCCTGGATTCACGGACTAAATAACATATTGATTCAGTGCATTTTAATGAGTTTAAAAGTGATGGAAATTTAATATCATAATCTGATTATCTAGAGGAAAATGTGTTTTTATTTTACAAGCTGGGCTGAAAAGACTGGTATAATCTAACAAGGTGATTCTGGCAGTTGATCCATAATGAAATAAAAGTAGCACCTAGCTTATTGTAATGTACAGTCTCCCAGCACAGGGGAATCTTTATCTTTTCAGCTCTATAAGAGCAGTGGAATGACAGTAACCAATAACTTAGGGGCCTATTATCATAGCGGGTGGATCACCATCACCCGACCGGCGGTGGCCACCCGACCGGCGGTGGCCATCCGCCCACCAAAACACCCCGCCGGATGGCCATTTACCCCCTGCCACATTAGCATGGCGGGGGGTACTGTGGCGGACAGAAAGACCGTCCGCCCCTTTTCCTGCGATTGCCTGCCGAGTGGAAGAGGCCCATAATATGGTGGCAGTGCCTTGCAGGCACTGCCATCCATATTATGATGTGCGCGGTGTGCATGCATTACCATGGTGGAGACTCCGCCATGGAAAGGCATGCAGAGTCTACATTGGGGGCCCGTTTACCCCCTTACATTGGCATTCACAAGGTGGCAGGCACCTTATTTTTAACATTTTTAACATTGTAGTGGGTGATGCTTACAGCACTGCCTGCCACAATGTTAAATATGCGGGATGCGACCCCCAGAGTGGCGGTCGCATCCTAATGGGCACAACGGGACCGCCGCACCTCTGGCGGTCAGTCCCGTTTACCGCTACGGTGCGTAATGGACCCCTTAGTGTTGAAATCTATAGTGGTTTATTATTATTGAAAAGGATAAATGTGGAGCGTATTTCAGCAAATAATATCTTCAATTAAACCATTCCATGCAGTGGCAATCTCTTGGCTGTACTATTTGGTGTTAACCCCTTTGGTGGGGTGTGGCTTCTCATACGGTTTATAGATGGGTCGCTATTAATGGTACAATTCTCAGTTCATGAAATGGTGCCTTTATTAAACCTATTAACAAGAAAGGAGCCTTTCCTGCCACTTTTATGATTCTATTGCTAAAATCTAGGCCAAGAACGTTCTACATGGTTACTGAGCAGGGTTATGGGGCAAAGACCTTTCCCTTATGAAAAAAATGTTTTTCAAGACAATCATTCTACAAAGGATCATTACTAGGGGCTCCATTGTGGTAGCAGAGCATTTATGCTGCTGCTGCTGCTTAATGGACTTCCATGCTGCTTTCAGTCTGGTTGATTGTAATTTTATATGAGCTAAACTCCTGAGTTGGAATGTTCACCCACAACTACTTGCAATTTGATAAACACCTTCATGCTGACTAGTGGGATGGTAGATTGTGACCACTGGATAAACTCTGTTCGCATATGTCTTTTGTCAATCATCTAAAGTATAACTGTGAATTGGCCCGTTTGCTTTTTAGTCTGTTATAAGCTGTCTTCCTAATAATTTAATTGATATATAGGCCTGATTTGGATTTTGACAGTGGGGGGCATCACGGTATCAGGGACAGCGGGGCAGACAACACAGAATACCATCTTGATGGACTACCGCCCACAAAATCTACTCCTCACTGATTACCATTACCATGGCAGTTCCTGTGGTGGCACTGCAAGTTAGACGAGGGGCTGCCATGTTTCAAGCTTTTCAAAAACAAGAGTTTGTTTTTGCTAATGACTGTGACATCCTAGCAGTTTGCTCCCTGGGGATCTTTACAAATTTGTTTCCTGTTCAGGGCTGTCAGATTTTACCTGGTAGTCTTGCACAGAAAAAAAAAATCACACAGTCTGCTCTAAATATGGCTCTATGTAGGTTTCAGATGGCAGAGCCAGTGGGAGCACCACCATCTCCAAACAGCTTGCAGAACAACAGTTTGACAGAGTACCTTGTCTGGGAAACTCTAAAGCAGGCCCTTTGCCAAAATTGGGAAAAACTCATATTTCTTAACAGTGCTTTGTGAATATTGTACTGTACTGAGAAAAGTCCTAAAATAATTGTTGCCAAGACTAAAACTTTATTTTTTTGTAATACACCTAGGAAACATGTCTGGTAGCTCACAAACAATAAGTTAGAGTAAGTAAAACCTTGCAAATAATTAAGTCATACATTTTCTGCCAATGTACAATGCAATGTCCATTTTTCCTCTTTAAAGTTAAAGTTACTAGCTAATGTACCCCTGTGATTTAACTATTATTATGGGGGTCTGTTTATTGAGGCTTTATTTAAGGCCTTTCCTGGCAAATTAATACCACAAACTCTTTATAGAGCCACAGTGTTGTCTTTGGAACTCAAAGTAGATTGCCAAATAGTAGAATGTTGTTGCCAGAAGAAAGAACTCGCTTTGCTTTCATTGCCAATATCAACACTGAAAGTCTGTAAGGATTAAATATGATTTCTTCAATTTGCTGGGAGTACTTAATGGAAGGGAGTATGTTATTTGCTTCCCAGATGATAAATTCTATAGGAAATATGTTTACATAGGCAAGCATTATTTCTGTAAATGCCTTTACGTCAGTAGTTGCCTTTAAACAGGTTATAAGATAGCAGGCAAATGAAACAAGTAAAATAAGACACTGGTCGTATCTACTTAATAAACCAAAATCAATATCCAACTCTCTGCATTGGTTTGGTCATAATGATGCATTTCCGTATTTGGCTCAGCTACCAGATAAAGCAAACTACAGTGTTGTAAAGAAGAATACTTGAAGGGTAGGTGTAGGAAGCTTTAATCACCCGTCATACAACATCAAAATTCCAGTCAGCTGTGATAGAATTTCAGCATTACAGTGTAAGGAAAGAAGGTTCCCAAAGGGGAGAAGCTGGGGTGGGGGGTGAGACAGGGGAAAGGAAGAAACCAAGAGTCAAGCAAGTATAACAACAAGCACAAAATTATGTTTAAAAATAGGGAGTAACCGGTGACCCGAGCGGTTCTATTGGCCTGGCGTTCGGCCCTACGACATACACTATGGGATAACAAACTGAGTCAGCAAACACCTCTCTGGCAGGGCGTGTGGCTGGGGGAGGTGGCACTGCTTAAAAGAAACTCATAGCAAAGGGGCAACCCTGGATGCTATCATCGCCCAACATGACTCAATCACAATAGACCACATCCTACTGGTTGACTGGTCAGACCACCACTTAATCCTATTCCGCATCTTGCAACCGATCATGTGCCAACCTCCCATCCAAGACCCCCCCCACATGGACAAGAAACCTAACACAGATCAACATAGCCGACTTAAAAGAACAAGCATTTGCAATGCAATAGGTCTCGCATTATTAAAGTTTGAGCTATTGGCATTGCTAATAATAATGCAACACCAATAGCTCAAACATTCAGTAATGCGAGACCTATTGTATTGCAAATGCTTGTTTTTTTACTGTTATTTTTCCACCACCGACGTGACCCAGTGCCCCCACCCTTCCCCGTGAGCAGCCAATGATAAAAGCACACAGCGTAATAAACTAGATAGAGTAGTAGAAGGAGTGTGTGAGAAAGCAAGAATGAAGGAGAGAGAAGGTTATAGATGCACAAAGAAGAGGAGGAGAGTGTGTGTTTGTGGTTTGGATTTAAAAAAAAGTTATGGTAAAGAAACTGTGCTGAAAGACTTGAAGTGAACGAATATGAGAATTGCTGGATTCGTGCGTGCGAGAGAGGAGTGAGAGAGTGAGAGATAGAGATAGAGATAGAGATAGAGATAGTATGGGGAGGGGCACTAAGGGCGGGTGAGAAGTGGACCTGTACTCAGTATGATGATGTATATGAAGGGAGCATGTGTGAGCAGGCAGTTTAGATAGGACATAGGTAGTTTGAGGGAGGGATGTGAAAGGGCAGTGGAATTGTGAGATGAGAGGTGTTAGTGGGAGGGAATGAGAGGGGCAGTGTGCTTGTGTGGGAAAGATAAGGTTTTTTGAAGTGTAATGTAGAGATGGGTTGTATTTAAATTGTTTGTTGTGGAGTTGTGTAGTGAAAACATGTTGCCTGGTGTGCTGTGGCATTATGTGGATAGAAATAAATGGTATGAACTGTAGTGGAATTATATAGAATGAGATAGTGTGTTATGTATTTAAATATGTGGATTAGTTTCTGGAGTTAATTTGCGGTGTGTGGGACCAAATTGCATTGCAGTATGCCATAAGTGATCCTCAAATCATCAAAGTAATAAAACAGAGTTTTACTGGGAGAAAGGCATGAACGTTTATGTTCTGGGAGTTAAAAGTATGTTAATGATTCATCTTTGATAACAGTACATTTGTTTTAAATTTTCCAATTGAAATAATAATCAACGTTATCTGCTACCACACTTAAATAGTAAACTATGACATTGTAGGATGCTTTGCTGATACCAGTACGTGAAATACTCCCCCAAAGAACAGCAGTTTGGCAGTGTTTGAGACCACTTTTTGATAACTGCAACTCACTGCCTCCGAATAATCAACTTTTGCTAAACAGTGAACAAAAGAACACAGCACCATACCGTATGTGTTTATTATAGAGTGATAATTTTTTATTTGCTAGACTTTTATTGCATACATTAAATAATGTAGACAGCACTCTGAGAGCAATTGGCATTGTCAATGTCTTTAGCCATGTTTTATTAAGTAGAGTGGATGTATGTGGGTTGGTGATGAAATATGTGCAGTGTAAATATGTGGCAAGGTGTGGAGTGGAATTATATGGAGCGTAAATATTTTGCATGATGTGGATTTACGTGGAGTGGCATTGTTTGGCGTGGAGTGGTATGTAGTGAAGTTGAATTATGTGGCATGATGTTGAGTTATATTGTGTGGATTGCAATTATGTGGTGTGAAATGATGTGGGTTGGAGTGGCATTGTTTGTTTTGGAATTGTGTGGCATTGAGTGGAGTTATGTGAGGTGGATTTATGTGGTATGGTGTGCTATAGAATTATGTGGATATTAATTATGCAGTATTAAGTTTAGTGGGCTTATATCTAGTGGTATTGTGTGTCGTAAAGTGGCATGTATTGAGTGGAATTATGTAGTATGATGTAGAATTATGTGGCATGATGTGGATTCTGTGGTGTGGATTGGATGTATGTAGTATCTAGTTAAATTATGTGTTGTGGAGTAGAATTTAGTGTTGTGGAATGGAATTGTGTGGAGTTGAATTGTGTTGTGTGGAATTGTGTGGCATTGAGTGAAATTATGTTGAGCGAAATCATGTGGCATGGTGTGGAGTGTATTTATGTGGAGTGTTGCTATGTGGCATGGAGTAGATTTATGTGGAGTGTAATTGTGTGGTATGGAGTAGAGTGTTATTATTCTATGTGGTATGGAATTGTGCTGCATTGAATTGTGTGGCGTGGCATTGTGTGGAATTGTGTGGTATGGTGTGGAATTATGTGGAGTGTAAATACAGGGCATGCTGGAGTTTAATTTTGTTGAGTGTAATTATGTGTTTTGGAGCTGAGTGGATATATGTGGAGTGTAATTATGTGGTGTGAAGTGTAAGTATGTAGGCTGAAGTGTAATTATGTGGAGGGGAATTATCTGGAGTTGAATTGTGTTGCGTGGAGTGTAATGGAATTATTTTGCATGGAGTGGTGTTATGTGAAGTGGAATTATGTGGCATGGAGCAGAGTGGAAATGTGTGGAGTTGAATTTGATGGATGGTATTTATGTGGCATGTCGAATGATGTGGAGTTGAATTGTGTTGATTTGTGTTGTGTGAAATTATGCGAAGGTCAAAAGTTGAATTTTGTGGTGTGCATTTGTGTGTTGTGACATTGCGTGCTACTTAATTGTGTAGCGCTGTGTTGATTTATGTGGGGTTGAATGTTTGCTGTCTTCATAAGCCAGCGAAGAGCGAGGCGCAGTCTGCATCCAGTGATCTTTTCAGGCTTTAAATTGCTGTTGACTTGGAATGCGCTAGGGCCAGAGTTACCAACTTTGAAACTGGTGAACCATGTTTGAGTCTCAGCAGCATTGGCTTAACATTCTGTGATCCTGCACAATTCAGTGTATAAAAGAGACTAATATGACCTTGTGTAATGTAGCCGGTGCTCATGTAAAGCCCTAGAACCCCTTTGGGTCGTGTTTGCGTTATATAAAATTGCATACAAAAAATGATTTGACAGGGAGGGCGATTTAGGCCCATGGACTATACGAGAAACTGGGATAATCTTGGTTGACGAGATGAGGTAACAAGTTATAGGCCAGCTTTCACAATATGCACTTTTGTAAGGTCTTATCAGTCAGTGTTTTTGTGACCATGAGTGCCCTCAGTATATCACGCCTCTGAAAGCACGATGACGTGTTAAAGCACTTGTATACAGGAAAACTATATATCCCACCGGATGACGTCTGAGATGAGTTGTTGCCTAGGAGGCAGGGAGTGCATGCCCAAAGTGTTCCCTGTACAGATTCTCCTCTGCCCTGTTTACAAATCTTTGAAAAACTTGGCGTAAGCCTTCACAGTGTTTAGTGCGATTTATTCAAAATGAGATCCCTTTTGTTGATTCAGTACTACAAGGGTATGGCTCTTCGTCCACCATCTTTAAAGTGCCTATTATGACCACGTATGTTGACAATCCGCACAGCGTGAAAGAAAATACAGTAGGTTTACAGCACTATTAGCTTGCCTTTGTAGATCTGTCTTACCCGATGTGAAATCTAATTAACTTTTTTACGTGGCGAGAAGATTAAACTTTTAACTCCACGTTTCTACAGTTGTATTGTTCTTTTATAATTTGAAATTTCATTTTTTCATTTTTCTGATTGTGCTGTATTGTTTACTTGCACATTCAGATATAACTGTCCATTTGATCTTCTGACTTCATGGTAATGCACTTTTTACATCCGCCGACTTGACGTGCAGTGCAGGATAATTGAGTTATGTTTGTTAACAGACGCAACTGAAACTAGCTGGTCGCATCCTCACACTGGCCTGGGCTGCGCGGTCTCCCAGGCTCTACAGTGCAGCCAACTTTCTTCTGTCTGGGAGGATGGGGTCTAGCAGAAGCCTTTTCTAGAGTTGTTGAGAGGGCTGGTTAGGGTAATCCTCCTACCACTTCTACCGCACTTAGCAACTAACTTACATAGTCAGTGAAGCACTGCAGGCAGGTGTTCGCTAACAGCGAGGCCTGCAGAGAGCTGTGAACCAGGGAGCAGAGTAGGTATATGTTATCCGGCTGCCTTCTCTTTAGCGCACGTGCAACACTGCTGGCCTGTGGCTCAATCCCCGCCAGCATATACCATCAGGGAGGCACCACAGCATGAACGCTTGTAAGTTGATTCAGCCACCTACGCCACCACTTGTAATATAATCACGACATACCACCTTGAAATAAAATGTGTAAATGTTATTAAAGTGCTCATGCTGCCGCCCGTGGTTGATGACTACGCACAGCTCACTATAGATAGTGATCACTCTTACAAATACAGGCGCCGACTTCAGTGCAGGCTATCAACTGAGGCAGCCTCCATTATGCGGTTTGAAACTGTGCATGGTAGTGCTTCGCTCCCGTACCGCCGCCGGCCCACCTATAGGTGACACATGGAGCCAGGGCAGGTGAAGAATGCGTTACATCACAGGCCCGCCCAGACGATGGAAATCTCTACCTGGGGCCAGGGCTGGTGAGGCTCAGGCAGCAGGGGGGCACAGCAGGACTTAAAAATACCCCTGCCTGGTGCCAGTGTGAGTGTGGTTTCCTGCACAGCAGAGTAGCACTGACAAGTCGCGCATGGACTGGAGGCCCCTCTGTCAGGGCCCGAAATTATATTTAAAGTTTAGTCAGTGCTTTAAATCAACAGTCCGCTGAATGGAGCCTAGCCCGCCGCGGCACTACAGTGAGCAGAGCGACAGGCTGGAAAGTATAAAAACTATCAATACATCAGTGAGCCACGCAGTAGCCTCTCCATGATGACAGTCAGTGCAACCTCTCGTCTGTGACCAGGTCCGGTCGCAGGGCAGCGGCATGATCAAATCAGCAGTGCGTGTGGTGCTGTGTGACATTAAGGTAACAGTACTGTAAAGTCAGTACTGTGGCAGACTGACCAGAAAGTACTTACTTGCTGATTGTTATTGTGAACTTTACTCCAGTCAGGCAGGAGGCACTGTCTCTATGAGCGCCGGGGGGTCCAGCGGCCGCGGCGCACCGTGACTGAGCTGCACGGAGTAGGTGGTCGCGGGCGCACAGCTGTGCAGCACTGCGTCGTGCAGTCTCCCCGCAGCGCCCGATGCGGAGCCTCTCATGATGCCGTGTGGCCATTATGCTTTCGGACCTACTGACTGACCCTGAGAGAGTCACTGTCCGGGAGGTGAGGTCGATGCTGTGCCAGACTCCCACCGGTCCAACCATGCGCCGCGGCCGGGTTAATATTATTAAATTGCCCCATCCTGTGCAGGCAGCAGCGTACTCTCACTATCAGACTGAGAGGGACGCCAGCTGCGCGGACCCGACCCGACGACACTCAGCACAACTCCATGAGTCCAGGGATGGCGCACAACCTTACTCATCCGTGATGCCAATCTCTGAGAGTCTCGTGTTGCCACACGCCCTGTCACCCATAAGACTCCATAAGATCTCTCAGTGCCTCCACTGATTCGGTGTTGTGTATGTGACGTGCTCCGGAGCACTCCAGTGCGGAATCCAGCACGAGGTTAAAGCCCTTCCCCCACACTGTGAACTCCACCCACCGCATTTCTCAATATAGTGAAAATTACTGGAAAAATAAATGTTATGTGACAACTGGCTTGAAAGGGAGGATGCTGGGGTAGGATTTAAGAGGGAACCGGGGAAGGGTCCAAGAAAGAAAGTGAAACCAGCCATGGCATCGTTGCTGGATGATGTTTGGGAGACAGAGAACAAGAGCGCACTGAAGCTGACGAGGAGGGAGTGGGAGGGGGGAGTGGGGGCGGGCGCAGTGGTGCGGGCCGCAGTTGTAAAAGGCAGGGAGAGGGTGAGATTGAGGAAGGGAAAGATAGGGATCAAAGGAAGAAAAAAAGGGGGTGGCAAATGGTGTGCACTTTGATGTCCTCAGTAGCCGCGCAGCTCACTGAGGACATCAAAGCAAGTGATCAGGCAGTGCTTTTCAGGCTGCCAAATGGTGCGCGCGCCCGGGGCACATGCACTGTATTTGGAGGCCTGAAAAGCCACTGTTTGCACTTCCAAAACTCGCTTACTATAAGTCTCGCCAGAGCAGCGCTAAAGCGCTGTCTCAGGCGAGACCTAAAAACTAAGCACCCTCCTCCCCATCTCCCCTGACGGTCTCTCAACAACAGAACTCACATCCCACTACAACAAAACTATGTCTTCCATCCTAGACCAACTAGCCCCCCTGAAACTGAAAAAATCCAGGAACATCCCCTCCAGATCCTGGTTCAACAAGGACATTAATGACAAAAGGAGGCAACTTAGAGCCACAGAACGTCTATGGAGAAAGAATCCCTCTTCTCGCCTCTGCGAGAAACTCAAAACAGCAAGAAGAAAGTACAAAAAACATATCAATAATGAAAAAAACTACTTTTTCTGCACCGCTCTTGACAACGCGAAAAACAGGCCAAAAGAACTCTTTAACATCATCAAGCAACAAACTTCCAAGTCCTCTGCAACTCCAGCCCAGGCCTCCAAAGACCTATGTGACAACTTCGCAAACTTCCTCAACGACAAAATCATCAAGATTGAGTCATCACTTGACATCATCCTCAATCCCGCCTCCAAAAACTTAGCCTCAGCAATTGAAATCACCTCTAGCTGGCGCCCCACGAAAGCCTGGAGATCCTTCGACCCCGTACCTGAAGCTGAGATTCTCAAATTAATCTCCTCCTCCAAGCCCTCATCCCACATCCTCGACCCTGTATCCACCCAAATGACCAAAAAGCTGAAACTCTCCCTTGCACCACTATGTTGCGAAATCATAAACAGCTCCTTAAAAAACCGGCATCATACCAGACTGCCTCAAAGTCGGCCAAGTCACACCACTACTCAAAAAGCCAGGCCTAGACACCATCGACCTGAACAACTTCAGACTGGTTTCCAATCTCCCCTTCCTTGCCAAAATCCTTGAAAAATGTGTTCTCCGTCAACTGAATCAGTACATTGACAATATCAACCTGCTTTGAGTCAGGCTGATTCCATTTGAATCCTTCCCCAATGTTCTTGGTGTATCTCCCAAAGATCTATTCTTTCATCACTTGTTTTTAACTTGTTTTTAATTCTGCTGGATCACTTTATCGAATCCTTTGGATTAAGTTTCTTTCTCTATATTGATGACATTCAAATTATCGCCAGATATAAAGATGGCAACACCAAGGCTTCCTCAAATTGATATGGCTTCTTAGCCACTGTACACCACTGGATAAATTACAGTCATCTGAAGTTAAATGGCTCTAAAACAGATTCTCTGTCCCTCTAAACCGGTGTCATCTCTACTAGCTAGTTTTTTGCCTTACAGCTTGGGTCCTAGTCCCTTGCTGGTTCCTCTGGGAAAGAACTTTGGAATAAAACTCCCACCTCAGTATCTCTAACTGAACAAGTAGTGACGCTGATCATATTTTGCCAGTTTCAGCTACACTGCTTTAAGCCTTTGTTTATTTGTTCACTCCTCCTCAAAAGATGACAATTTTGAACATATTTATTTTATTGTATTTAGATTACTGAAACATCATCTATTTGGCCTCACCTGTGCTGCTTATCAGTAAACTCCAACAATTGTTCTCTCAAGTTAGCCAGTGGCTGCCATCACACCTCCCCGATTCAGGCTCAAATTCATTGGTTCAAATTCATTGGTTGCCAGTGAAAGAAAGAATTATGTTTAAATGGCTTTGTTTTGTCTACAAGACAGTCTACTCATCTATTAGCTCACCTCTTAGGTCACGTTTTTGGCAATATCTCTCTTGTCACTCTTTGACATTAGGTGTTAATTGTCATTTAACTGCCCCTTAGTTCCTCTGTATGACAAGGTGTGCCTCTTCTGTCACAGCTGCCCAGAAAAGGAACTCACTTCCAGATTTACTCAAAGATGAACCAGGTCTTCTCAGATTCAGGAAACAACTTAAGACCTGGCTATTTTCTCGCATCTAACGGTGGTTGCTGGTTAATGGCTTATGAATTTGTGTGTAACCTGTTCTTTAGTGCCAAGATTCACCATTTGGGTGATAGTTTGTGCCCTTTAAAGCATAAACAAAAAATACAAATCAGTCTTTGTCTTGCCCCACAGTGTGACAGTCTGGAGAGAACCACTATGCCAGGTCCTCTCTGAACAGGAACACAACCGAGCCCAGACTGCTTTTGGCCCTATTGAGTCTCATCCAAGTGGTATAGTATAGTCATATAGCACAGTCTGCTCAGTATGCACATCTGGTCATACATCTCCTTGTTAGGGACACTCATGTTGACAGCAGAAAAAGATGAGACATCCAAAGTTGATCATTATGAAAAGACACAAGGTTTACATAAAATATATTCTATTCAGACATTTTCTATTATCTTCTAGGCATCCTGCTATATCTCCTTTGTCTTTTTCACTCACATTATCACAATACCTTATTCAGGATTAGTGTTCTACCTTAACAAGCCTTTGCTCAGTGCAAAGTACCAGCATGCCAGGGCAAACATTTTCTAGAGAAGAAGATATATAAATGTGGTTGTCAATAATTCTTTAGAGGTATGATACAGCAACAAAGGACCTTGGAGTTCACTGCTTCCCTTTTGACATATTGGCATCTGGTCTAGTGTAGAAAGTAGAGGATATTTTCGTAACCATTAACAAAAATGATACAGTTTAAAACTAAGTATGAGAACATTGAAAACACTGAACCCATTGACACTTCTCTAGAATGAACCTTTAAAACATATCACAAGTTATGCTACATGTCTTTGAAAAACAACCTTATCCCATCAAAGACCCCATACTGAATTTCTTTTCAAGTAAGAACTGAGCTCAATACCCAACTGCAATGATTTCCTCAGTCTCCTAACCAGTTATATGTTATTATCTAAAGGTACAAATGTCTGTACAATTTCATCACCTCTTCAGATTTGATGTGGCAAGCAACTGCTGCATCAACCTTTAGCTGTAAGTGATAGCCAGCAAGTGACCTAACCTCAAATTTAATTTTTGTGAAATGTGTCCTACTGCTAAGATCCTATTATTTTTATTATTAATTAGCATTTGTCAAGCAAGGTGCTTCATACTTAATATGGTGACTGCTGGGTCGCAGTCAATAACTGTTCAAGAATTCTCCCATCAAAGGAATGCAAAGAACAAAGATGGGGGAATACTGGAGGACAGGGAGTAGGCTGATCATCTGCACATAACTTTGTTGCTTTTATTTTTATAAAAGGTGATAAGAGAGATCTATAGTTTGAGCATGTTGAAGATATCTTTATGTGATGTGAAGGCCATTGTACCAAGAACTCAACTTTGGGAGGGAGGGAGAGAGAGAGAAAAAAAAAATATATATATATACATTGTTTGGAGGCATCACGTGATGTATTAGAAGTCCCGTCACTGTATTGGGCTCTAAAGGTGGACTCCAGCGCCCAGAATGCAGTGCAGCAGCAGGAATAGCGCGAGGTGCCTTGCAGTAGTGAGGCATAGGAGGAGCTAGTGATCACGTGATGGGGTGTGATCACTTTTAAAACAACTGAGAAACAGTCTCCCTGGAACATCGAGGATACTGGAACGGGCACTGAGGAAAGCCAATCTATGGCTAAAACGCGTCTGCCTAGCGTTTCAGGGACCCTTGTATTGCCAGCGCTTTTACACCATTAAAGCCTACTTTTGATCCCCCGGAGCTGTGTCACACTCTTTCCTTTTAGGAGAGAGACTGGTGGCGATGTTTTGCCAGCTTGCAGGTGCTGGCTGGTGACCACCCTCTCGGTCTGGAGCAACGCGTTTTCCTGCACACTCTTGTTCACGCATAAAACTGCTACGCGTCGCCCCCCCAGTGCCCCACTTGGTGGAATCTGTTGCATTGGGGAGAGAGTAGGCAGAATTTACTTTGCCTGATTAAGGGGGACAAACGAAGGACTTTACCTGCTGAACGGCTGCAGCGGCGAGGGAGCACCGGCCAACATTGTTTGGAGGCATCACGTGATGTATTAGAAGTCCCGTCACTGTATTGGGCTCTAAAGGTGGACTCCAGCACCCAGAATGCAGTGCAGCAGCAGGAATAGCGCGAGGTGCCTTGCAGTAGTGAGGCATAGGAGGAGCTAGTGATCACGTGATGGGGTGTGATCACTTTTAAAACAACTGAGAAACAGTCTCCCTGGAACATCGAGGATACTGGAACGGGCACTGAGGAAAGCCAATCTATGGCTGAAACGCGTCTGCCTAGCGCTTCAGGGACCCTTGTATTGCCAGCGCTTTTACACCATTATAGCCTACTTTTGATCCCCCGGAGCTGTGTCACACTCTTTCCTTTTTAGGAGAGAGACTGGTAGCTATATATATATATATATATATATATATATATATATATATATATATATATATATAGATGGCCGTTTCAAGGTCAGAGAGATTAAGGTGAGAGTTGGATGGAGTTGGGAGATTATTAAGATATGTTTTGATGAGTGAAGAAGAGGGAGAAGATTCTGGGGTGTAAAGATCTTTATAGAAGAGTTTAAATTCATTGAGAACATGTTGATCTGTGTGCAAGAGAGAACCATCTGAGGAATAAAAAGAATCAATGAAAGTATGTTCTTTGCGTGTTTTAAGGTAATTAACTAAAAGCTTACCCATTCTATTTCAACCACCAAAGTAGAGAGCGCTACTGCGAAGAAGTATTGAGGAGGCATTATCGGTCGTAGATTTATTGAATGCTAATTTGGCACGTATCAAATCTGGTGAAACCGTGTCCCTAGAAGAGGTATAAAATGTATGTTCTAAACTCTTAATAAGTGTTAAGGTGGCTTTTCGTTGTTGAAGAAAGAGTTTCTTTTTTTTTTAGACAAAATCTATGATAAAGCCTCTCACAGTAGCTTTAAAAGAATTCAATAATATATGGGGGGATGTATCAGGATCACAATTAAGATAAAAAAAACTCATTGGCAAAACAGCTAAAAGAGGAAGAAAAAATTGAATTCTTACTGCGAATTGAGGAAAGGAAGGGTTCAAGAGCTAAGACAAAGAGGAGAGGAGAAAGAGGGCATCCTTTTCGAACGTCACGTTGGAGTGGAAAATAAGAAGAGATACATCCATTACCCAATATCGAGGCTTTAGGGGCAGAGTATAATAAAGAGATAAGAGAAGCAAATAAAAAGGACCAGTCAACACTATCAAAAGCTTTTTCCGCATCAACAGAGATGGCCGCTAAAGAAGAGGAAAGGAAGGGTATTTTGTTTAAAACATTAAGGAAAAGACGAGAATGCTCTGAAGTCAGTCTACCCTTGACAAATCCACACTGTTCCTTAACAACCAAATGGGGCATAAGGGGGTCTAAGCGTAAAGCAAGTATTTTGGCAAAAAGTTTATAATCGATATTAACCAGTGAAATTGGGCAGTTGTTTTTACAAAACATAGGATCTCGACCCTCTTTATGAATGAGACAAATTGTGGCTTCTTGAAAGGTACCTTCTGTCTTACCAGATAGAGAAAATGAGTGGAAGAGATTTAAAAGCTTAGGGAGTAATAAATTAGAAAAGTGTAAGTAAAATTCAACAGAAAAACCGCCCGGGCCAGGAGTCTTTCCTTTCTTTAAAGTATGTAAAGGCAGTGGATAATTCATTAAGGGATAGATCTGTTTCAAGGTCAGAGAGATTAAGGTGAGAGTTGGATGGAGTTGGGAGATTATTAAGATATGTTTGGATGAGTGAAGAAGAGGGAGAAGATTCTGGGGTGTAAATATCTTTATAGAAGAGTTTAAATTCATTGAGAACATGTTGATCTTTGTGCAAGAGAGAACCATCTGAGTAATAAAAAGAATCAATGAAAGTATGTTCTTTGCGTGTTTTAAGGTAATTCACTAAAAGCTTACCCATTCTATTTCGACCACCAAAGTAGAGAGCGCTACTGCGAAGAAGTATTGAGGAGGCATTATCGGTCGTAGATTTATTGAATGCTAATTTGGCACGTATCAAATCTGGTAAAACCGTGTCCCTAGAAGAGGTATAAAATTTATGTTCTAAACTCTTAATAAGTGTTAAGGTGGCTTTTCGTTGTTGAAGAAAGAGTTTCTTTTTTTTTTTAGACAAAATCTATGATAAAGCCTCTTACAGTAGCTTTAAAAGAATTCCATAATATATGGGGGGAGGTATCGGGATCACAATTAAGATTAAAAAAACTCATTGGCAAAACAGCTAAAAGAGGAAGAAAAAAGAGGGTCAAGAAGAAGGGAGTTATTAAAACGCCAGCGGGAGGACCTGGAACGCGAAGGGAGCAAATCAAGATCTGTCACAATTGGGGCATGATCAGAGATAACTATAGGTTCAATAGAGGAAGATATCAGATTTTGAGATAGAGACTGAGAAAGGTAAATATAGTCTATGCGAGAGAGAGAATTATGAGCAGGAGAGAAGAAAGAAAAATCGAGAGTATCGTGATGAGAAAGTCTCCAAGAGTCAACGAGGTGTGTCTGAGAGAGAGTGTTGAGAAAATGTTTGTGAGTTTTGTGAGAGATGAAGCGGACCTGAGATTGGCGATCAAGAAAAGGGTTAATGACTTGGTTGCAGTCGCCTCCTAGTATAAAAAGATCATCTTTAAACTGTACACATTTCTGTGTAATCTGAAGCCAAAAAGAGCAGTCAGATTGCGTGAGACAATAAATAAGTATTACAACACCGTTTTTTTTGTTGGCGGTAGGTGAAAACAAAACTGAGCCCACCCGACCCCTCTTTAATTTTAATGCCTCAATTTCTGTAAGATGAGTCTCTTGTAAAAGAACTAAATCAGGGTTATAAGAAGCAAGATGAGACAATATTCTCTGTCTTTTGATTGGGTTAACAAAACCTTTCACATTCCAGGAAATAATTCTGAATGTAAAATCATTGAAAGTCTATAAAGTACAAAATATGCATCAGTAAAACAGTGAAACAAGAAGGGGGAAGGAAATAAAGTAACTGACATGTAAAGGGGAAAGGGAGAACAATGAAGAAGAAAAAAGATGAGATACAACAAGAAGGGAGGAGAGGAAGGGAAAAATGAATAAGAGTAAAAGAAGATAGTACATGTCAAAACGACGACTGTAATACGTACCTTAAGGGAATAGAGGAAAAGAACGAGAAGCGGCAAGGGACAACGGAAACAGCACACTCAACAAGGAGCAACACATCACACCAGGACATCGGTAAGATAAAATACTACCAGGAGCGGGAATATGGAACATGGATAAGACCTAGTAGAATACGGTGAACCTGCAATAGTAAATAAAGAAATCTATGAAGAGAGCTAGAACAAGCAATAAAAACCTGTAATACAAACTAGGCAAGTGCAAATAAGATCCAGAGGATATGGATGAAAAAATAACATTATTTTAGGTAAGTAATGGAACAAATAAAGGGATGGGACGCTAACAGATGATAGAAACATTAAATTGATCAACAAGGGTGTTAAGCACTACAGTAGAACGTCTAATAAAAACAGAAATAGAAAGGGAAAAATGAGGAAGAAGAAGGTAAATCCGGCAATATACCTGCAAAAGAACCAAGGGGTTATGCATAATGGAATTAGAAAAAAACAATGAAGTCTAAAAATCAGAAACTAGAACAACAACTTCCATATAATAGAACCTTAAAAAAATATAAGAGAGTCAAGATCCAGAAGGAGAAGGAGCCGTCTCCATCGATGCGGTAGAATGTGACTGGATGAATCTGCGATGGTCCGCTGGATCTTCAAAAGTGGAAGTTTTGTTAAGAAAGGTAACTTTAAAGAGGCATGGGTGAAACAAGCCATATCTTGCAGCTAAGGAACGAAGAGCAGGGCGAAGATATAGAAACTCCTTTCGTTGTTTGGCTTTTGTTGAAGAGACATCCTGGGAGATAAAAACTTTGGTGCCATGCCAGGAGAGATTCTTTTTAGCTTTAGCGGCATTTAGTACCAACAGAAGATCAGTGAATTGTAGAAATTAAATGATTACTCCGTGAGGATTGGAGGGTGCAGATGAGGAAGAAAGACGAGGACCCAATCTATGAGCTCGTTGTATGTTCAATTTAGTTGTAGAAGGGAGACCCAAAAACTGTGGCAGGAAATATGTACAGTATGTGACGGGGGCATCACCTTCCAAACCTTCAGGAAGACCATAAATGCATAGATTATTGTGACAGTTCCTATTTTCTAAATCTTCATTCGCTTTCTTCAGATGTAAGATTTCCTTCTCCAACGAGGACATTTTAGTAGTACTTCAGTAAGGTGCTGTTCCACCATGGTAATACGTGATTCCATGGAAGACCATTTATCATCCAACGACTGTAGGCGGCAATTTGTTTCCTCAATAAATGGACGAAGGGCGCGTAACCCCTCCTAGACCATGTCCAAGGAAACTGGAGAAGAAGACTTAGATGGAGGGTCTTGCTTAAGTCTCTTACCAGTGGATGAAGGTAACGGCACTTTAGATGCCATGTTGATGGAACTTTCTGCAAATGTGAGACAATTCTCGTACAACGAAAGTTCAGATAAACAGGAAAATGTATTGAAAGTAGAGACATTGACTCCAGAAGTATCTGAATCATGCACTTCCAATTTTTTGGCGTGATGAAGTAGGCGTCTGCTTCTACCCATGAAGTGTGGTGAAGAAAACGCAGAGGAAAAATGGAGCCACACAGGAGGAAGAGTAAAGTACCCCAGAAGATATATGCAAATCGACGAAAATGAAGAGCTACCCCTGGAAAATGATAGTCAAGGGAAAAAAAATCCATGAAGTATGCAGGAAATGTTGAAAATTTGCATGGGAAAGCGTCATGCAGAAAAGTTTGAGGAGAAAACTGGCAGGGAGAAAAACAAAATGGCGGCCGTCAGGCAGCATAGAACCATCACCTTCATAAATTCATCCCTGTACTCTGGCATTGAATTCTGTCGGAGGCATCCTCTGAAAGCGCCAGAATTCCGGTTCAAGAATCTGTCCGCATAATTGAAAAGTATGTGGCAGAAGCACTTCGAAAATGCGCTTGAGTTCCGTATGTGATGCGGAGCTCCGTCGCTAAGCGGCCATTTTAGGTCGCGGTGTGCACGACTCCCCTAATTGTGAACGTTCTAACTTTCTAGAAATTCCTAATAAATACCGATGTGAATAATACAATTTTGTATTTAGTTTACAGACTACAGGTGGCTTCAGTAATGTAGTGACTGTGACCTCTTAGGCAACACTGGAATTTCAGGACGCTCAGCTGAGTCATTCAGCTGCGTGTTACTTATCACATGATCATTAGTTATACATAGATATAAATTTGCAGATTTTATGGAACTGTACTGTCCTGACATAGTGTTCCTCATGGTAACTTGGACAGATCTTGCATCAGAACCAGACCTGAATATTGCCATCACAGATGGATATGACTTATTGAGAATTTATCGACCAGGTAAATGGGGGGGGGGGGGTTGCAGTGGTATACCTTAACCATTTTAAAGTGGTTCTTAATCACACCTCACAATCAGAGGGGAAAGCTTTAATGTTTACATAGAAATTCAATAATAATATGCTTTTTAATGGAGCACTAGTATATTGGCCACCCGGCCCCAAAGATATTTTTTGTCATCCTTTCGGCTGTTTGTAGAGTCCTGCACAGAATTTCCAAACTTTACTCTTTTGGGAGATTTCAATTTTCACTTAGAAAACAGTGATAATAGGGAAATTGAGCACCTGATTGATTGTTTACAAAGCATTGATCTTAATCAGCACTCAATCGACTCATAATGCCAATCATACACTAGAAGGAATTTTCACAAATAACTACAGTGTTACTTTTGAGAAATTGTTACCTCTACCGTGAACAGACCACAGAGCAGTCTTTTTCAATTTAATAGTATCAGAAAATAAATGTCACCCTTTTATACTTTCCAAAGCTGTAAAGTGCTGTCCATGGCGAAAAATAGATAGATGTGAGCTTAGGGCTTGCTGAATGATCATGTACCTGAACTAAATAATAAGGTGGATATTGCGGTGAGCAATTTTACGCCCTGGATAAATAAAGCTGTCACAAAACTAGCCCCGCATAAGAAAAATCTCTATGCCCCATGGTTTTCTCCTGAACTAAAAATATGTAAACAAAAATGCAGGGCTCAAGAGCGTAGGTGGAGGAAGGAGTATAATAATGAGTAAAAAGAAAAATGTAAATTAACTATTGAGGAATATAAAGCATTTATCAAGACAGAAAAATAAAAATATTTCACAGAAAAAATAGTGTAGCTAAAGAGTCCACAAGCATACGTTTCAAACCAGTAAAGACTATCCAAATATAATAATACTCTGACTTTTACACCATTACATCAATTTAGTACTGAACTGGACAATTTTTTTCAGGCCAGAGTCAACAATGTCCGTAAAGAATTCTCTGCAACTCAAAAGACTGACTAATCAGGTACCTCAGCCTGTTCCCTTCTGATATCCTGGGATGGGCACAATAAGGTGGAAGCCGGCGTGAATATTCTAGATACCTTTACCCCTTTAACTGAAGATAGATTCAGCAGGTTATTAGAAAGTACCACATTTGAGTCCACTTTGGGCCCTTGCCCTTCATATGTATTACATATGGTTTGAAATACGATTTTCATGCACCTGATTCCCCTTCTCCATAAGGTGCTAACTTCAGACCACTATCGAATGAATTGGGAAAAAAGCGTCTGTATGCCCTTTACTAAAAAAGCCTCAGTTGACCCAGGTGATACTAAACATTATCGCCCCATATCCAGGATTCCTCTCCCTGCAAAGAAATTGGAAAAGGCAATCAATGAAGACTTGGTGTGCTTTCTAGATGAGCACAATGTTTTTGATTCTTTCCAACATGGTTTTAGACCCCAACACTGTACGGAGTCTGCTCTTGTGATTGCCACAGAGGCGATACGGAAACAGGTGGATCAAGGAGAGAGGGCTGTATTTGATCTCTCATCTGCATTTAATACAGTGAATCATTCTATTCTTGTCAGGCAACCAAAGAGTATTGGAGTTAGAGGTGCAGCCCTTACCATTCTACGTTCATTCCTTTCAAATGGAGACCAAAGGTTGTCCTTTGGAGATTTTACTTCAGACCCTTTCTCTTTACCCTGCGGGATACCTCAACGATCATCTTTGTGACCGACACTTTTCAACATCTACGTTACCCCTCTGACGAAACGTATTCGCTCATGTGGGTTTGTGGCAATATGCTATGCAGATGACACACAAATAGTGGTATCTATATCATCTGATGTGGATGAGGCTACCAGTAACTTTCAAAATTGTCTGGGTAATATAGTCATCTGGATGCAGGAAAACTGCGAGAAGTTGAATTCATGATCAAAGACAGAAGTAGTTATTTTCAGTATAGACACCTCCTTTTGGAATACGTCATGGTGGCCGGCAAATCGTGGACAGCTTCCTTGCCCTGTTCGGAAAGCAATAAACTTAGGAGTGCTATTCGACAATCAGTTGAGCTTCTCATCTCAAATCAACCTCATCACCTCCACCTCGTTCCATCTCCTTAGAGTTCTGAGGAAAATACTTCCATTCATTTCAGTAGAAATGTAGAAAATGGTGGTGGCCTTGCTATTATCTCAATTAGATTATTGCAATGCGTTACACCTGGGTACCCAGAAACGCTTGCTGCTGAAGCTCCAATCCCTTCAAAATTAGACTGCCCATTTGTTCTTGGGAATATGAAAATTTGCTTTGGTTTCCAAGACAATTAAGAATCTTCACTGGCTGCCTGTCAGTGCAAGAATTAAATTCAAGGCTCTTTGTATAGCTCATAAAGCTGTGCATAGCAGTGATCCTGCATGTTTTCAAGAAATTTTCACCTGGCACATACCTACCTGAGCTCTAAGATCTGCCTCTATAAGACCTTGTCTCAGTCTGAAAAATAAAGGCAAGATGGGGAGGGAGAAGTTTCTCCTGCTGAGCTTGTAAACTTTGGAACTCTAAGCCTTTGGCATTGAGATCCCTATAAAATAACTCATCCTTTTAAAAGCTTCTAAAGACATGGCTTTATACGAACTGCACGGCCTGCCACTAATTTTATAAATGAGTGTTATGTCATGCTTCAGGAATGCTAGTGCCAAGATGCCTCATCAATCTCACGCTCTATAACATTTTACTTACTTAGGGTGGTCTTCCCCCAATGTTTGTGCCTTTACTCCTTCTGTTTTGCTGGAATTTGTTTTTGTTGGCCTTAGGACTCTGCGCACTTTCCATTGTTAACTAGTGCTATGTTACTTGTGCTCACTCCTTTAAACATGGAACATTGGCCTAAATCCAATTGACACATTTAATATACTTATAAGTCCCTGGTAAAGTGGTACAAGATGCACTCAGGGCGTGTAAATTAAATGCTACTAGTGGAACTGCAGCACTTATTGTGCCACCCGCTTAAGTAGCACTTTTAAAACATGTCTCAGACAGCCCATTGCAGCCTATGTTCAGTTTTTATGTGCTATTTCAACCTGGCAAAATAAACCTGTTGCCAGTCCTAAACCATGCTTTTTAATACATATAAGTCACCCTTACGGTAAGCCCTAAACAGCCCATAGCGCAGGGTGCAGTGTATTTATAAAGTTTGACATGTACTTTTAAGCTATATATGTCCTGGTAGTTAAAAACTCCTAAATACATTTCTCACTGCTGTGAGGCCTACCTTTCCCATAGGGTAACATTGGGTTACCTTATTTCATTTCCTAAGTGATAACTTTTGTTTAGCAACGGATAGAAATGTCATATTTGGTCTCTAGAGTATTGTAATTTGAAATCATCTTTAATGGTAAATGTGGATTTTAAGTCACAGTTCCTAAAATGCCACTTTTAGAAAGTTAAGTTGGCATTTTCTTGTCCCACTCATTTGGTGCCTACTCCCTGTATCCTGGCTCACATTACTAGGTGTAGTTGGCCTTTGTGTATTCCTCTCAGACATTGACACAAAGGATTACTAGATGTCGGCAGGATGGGCCATCCTTCCAAGAAAGGAGGGGCAGAGTCATACACAGCCCCATGTACATTTCAAAGGTGCTGCTCAGAACATTCACAAACTCCTGAAGTGTCTTCCACTTCAATTCTAGCACACGCTATAAATATAGGACCTTCAGACCCACTCTTCAGTACACTCCAGGTCCTGTGGATGCTACAGAAGAAGGACTGCCGTGTTGAGAGGCCTACCCTACTCTCTGAGAAGAAAGACTGGGACTTCTCTCTTCATCCCAGTTAAACGGTCTCCAAGGGTCAGGTGCAATGTTCCCTCTAATTTTTTTCCTCTGTGTGCGGCAGTGGAGGGTCTCTGTGCGCTGCAACCATGACTACGTGCACCAGGAACTAGACCGCGCGTGTGTGCAGAGCCAAATGTCACTAAACGTTTACTTAAAAAATTGAAAAGATGGTGCATTTCCACACATACACGCCACGTTAAGGGTCTTAAGGCAGGTTTTCAAATTGGATAAACACGCCATGACATGAATTGGTTACACAGACATGTACACTTCAGGTTTAGAAAAGCACAAGACGCCAACGGTGGTACCATCATATATCTTAGAGTTTCTGGCTGCTCAAATAGGTGTAATTTCTAATATTTATGTCTCCCTCATCTTCATTGCTTGATTTTTGCTCACGAGACGGTGTCACTCATAGTTGTTGAATGTCACTCAAAATTGCACAGAATTTGTGAAAATGTCACATATAGCAATCTGAAACCTTGGCAGCTATGTATGTTTTTGCGGCTACACACCGCGTCAAAGATGCGTGCACTGTTGCCTCGCTGCAATGGGTGCTCGCGGCGGCTGCTTCAAAAGCAGAAAGGATTTGCATTGACCTGGTACCTAGTCCTGCCAAATATCACACATCATGTGTGACATTAATGCATTTCAGTGTGGTGTTCCGCATCACCGCACTGAAATGCTTTGTCACGCATTTTTAATGCCACTGAAACTGGCTACTGCGCTGGTGCTAGCGCGCCAGCTCTGCTGCTCCAGACTTGCCGCCAGCAGCTCTGGCAGTGTGGCTCATAAACAGAGCCTGCTACAGCTCTACTCACGCCCTGTCTCAGTGTCCGGTGCCCCGTGTGCTACCAGTTCGCTCCCGACTGGGACTCGTGCCCGGCAGCCTTTCCTTTTGGTCCTGACCGGGACTCCCAGGCAGAAAGGGCCACATTGGCATAGTATCGGGGAGCAGTGGTGGTGACAGCTGATCCCACCCACCCACAGCGAATCTCGGGTGACACACGCTAGAGCACCGCTAGGTTACCCGGTGCGGGACAAAGTTTGCAGCTGTAAATAATAAATAAATAATAAAGCTCCTCCTAACCCCAGAACTGTACAGCGAGGAAGCCTGTGCCCTGGAGGGTGAAAGGGGTTGTGTCTGGACCGGCCACAATGAGAGAATCTATAGCTCACGGCGCTAGACAGGTGGGCTGCCCGGATCTTCAATGAAGCCTATACTGGCCTCAAGATTTTTGTCAGCGCACGAAGGGTAGAGCTGAGACCATGGCGATTTGCCCCCTGAGATGAGGTTGCAGCTATCTCTTTAGTTGCTTTTCTGCCACCAGTGCTTTCCGATCTTAAGGTGGCAGGTCAGTGTTTTGTCTGTTTGTGAGCTTATCGAGCTAGGGATGGACTGAGCATTTTTCTGAAGAAAATAAAACCCCTGCAGTAAGCTTCAATGGACGGAATCTGACATGCAAAACACGTACATAGCTATGAGGACACCCTGAAATCGTGTTTGCTGTGGTGTAAGTCCTGATCTCCTACTGTTGCACTGACTTGCTATGCTATATAAAATTGCTTTTGGTGTAACAGTCACGTTGCTCAAATGGGTGTAGTTTCTGATATTTATGTTTCCCGCTTTTTCATTGCTTGCAAAAAAAGTGTCACTCATAGTCGTTGAAATGTCACTCATAATTCCACTAAAATTATAAAAATGTCACACATAGCGATCTGAAACCTTGGCAGCTATGGGTACCTGAACCTTAAACTTGCCTCCTTTTTGGGCCTTTGCGCTTTACTCAAAAGAGTACAGCAAGTTTAAAACCACATTGTGTACTTTAAATTTATTCTGAAAGTACACGCTGTGTTTTTAAACTTGCTGTACTCATTTGTTAGTAAAGCGCGGTGCGGGGCATATTGTGCGCTTTAGTTTAAGTATTCATGTTAATCACAGCCCCTCACGAGCTGTGATTAACATGAATACTTAGAGAAAGGCAGTCAATGTGCCCCACACCGCGCTTTACTTACAAGAGTACCGCAAGTTTAAAAACACAGCGTGTACTTTCAGAAAGTACATTGTGTGCCTTTGTCTAAGTATTCATGTTAATCACAGCCCCTCACGAACTGTGATTAATATGAATACTTAAACTAAAGCGCACAATATGCCCCGCACCGCGCTTTCCTAACAGCCCCAAGCCAGACAGCCAGCCTTACCTGCACTCCGGAGTCCAAACGCCGCATCCAGGAAGTTTTTCACGCTGCTCGCTTTTTTAAAGTGGCGGCGCCAACTCTCTCAGGATGTCCGGTGTGTGCGCCCGCTCCACACGGCAGTGCGCGCTAGCAGAAAGAGAGGTGCGCACGCGTGCACCTTAAAGGGAACAGTGGTCAGGTGGCTAAGCACTCATTTTGAGCTACAGGAACATAACAAGCTCCAGAGGCCTCCCTGCAACTTCCCAATTCACTAGCTGCACTGGACCTGTCTGGACCTTCAACTGGAGCTGCCTGAGCCCTGCTGGCCTTGGCCAGAGTAGGTTCCTAATTCCCAATAGGTAGCTCTCCAGCCCTGGACTCTTGGGAGGCATCAACTGAGCTCATGGCGGTTGTCATGGGTGGTGAGATCTCAGTGTGAGTGGCCCCGTTCAAAGTTACAAAGAGCCCAAAACTTCAGAAATCCAAAACTTTTGGGCTATTTGATGAAATCTCGCCACCCGTGACAACCAACAAAGTGAAACTCTGGTACACCTGACTCTTTGCGCTACAGCTACCACCAGCGACGCCTGACAGCAGGAGAAATGCACTTCATGCTACAGCATTGACAGCTCATGACAGCTCATGGTGACCATCAATGAGAAGCTCCAGCTATGACCATCTGCGACGCCCAGCCTTCTCTCCCGCTACAGCAACAACTTTCCTCCTTGCAGCCTCCTCCACTGTGAACTGGACTTTGAGAGGGTAACTTTTTCATTAGGACTAACTTGGTCCCGGTATCCAGGCCACGCAGTCTGCCTGAACTTGTGATATTTCTCCGGTCTAGCACTACCAGATAACCACAAGTGGCACTTTCTTCGTTTGGGCACTCTACTTACCTAAATCTTTGAAATTGCATATCTCTAGTTCCACAGATTTGATTTTTGCCATTATGGTCCCAGTGTGTTTATTTTTCTAACCTATGTGGGATTTTTTGTGTTTTCAGGTTTTTAGTGTGTGTGTGCTGCATAAATACTTTGCACATTGCCTCTAAGTCAAGCTACCAGAGGGTTAAGCACAAGCTAATTTAGTGACTTTTGTAGTTCACCCTGACGGGAATTGTGGTTGTTTCTTGAGAAGGGTCTTCATCCCTCTCGATCAAAAATCCAATTTCTCACAAGGTAATATTAGTGGGCCACAACAGGTATGCATGTCTCCAGCACTTGACTATCATCACCTACTTTTTTAGGTGTCCAACAAATTTCGCAAACAAGGTTAAAAACCTAGGGCACATTTGGGACCCAAGAATTGGTGTCTTTATTCAAATGGACAATCTAACCAAGAGCTGCGAGTTTACATTCTTCCAGCTTAGAAAGAATAATGGTTATTTGCCCACAGATTCCCTTGAGATCTCAGTGGAATCACTGATAAACTCCACCTCGGACTGCTGAAATGTCTTGAGGGGAGGTCTCCCAGGTGGTCAAATTACACCTTACAGTGCCTACAAAACACAGTAATGCATTTTAATTTCCAGAGTGCCTAAAAGGGACCAATCGTCCCATCTGCAGGGATCCATACATGGCTGCCACACGGGATTTTAAGATCCTGAGTTTGATCTATAAATGCCCCAGCTGGAACTCTCTGAACTTTTGCTTCTCGCCCTTGTTGAAGTTTCAGCGAGACAGATTTCCTTTTCTTAGACTCAAACTTTGGAATGCACTTGCATATCTGCAAGGACCAGTAACTAATGTCTTTCTGGAAAACTGTAAAAGCATGGTTGTGTTATCTTAACCTTCATCTTATCATGACTCTATTTCCTCACGACTTCTAATTGCCTCTTTGCTTCGACAATGTACTTCTTCTGTTCGTGTATATACATTTGTCTCGGTTTGTGTGCCATGTAAAATAAATATAAATGTATTTTCTCTTATTATTCACATTGATTTTAATTTTAGCCAAGTATCCATATAGCTTTCTGTAGCCTTCATTTGCTGGTGTGATATACCAACAGCGTGTCAGGGTCTAAAGTTGTATTTACACTGAACTCTTTGGTATTTTGTATCATATGCACTGCTTTTCTAATGTAAACCTTTTCTGTTGTTGCTGTTTCTATGGTATTTTAATAATGAGGAGTAATTACCCCTTTTTTTGTTTTGGTTACAGACCGCTTTGTACAGTACGGCTCTAAGAACCTTAGACAAGCATGGAACAAGTAAGTCTCTTTTAATTACTCTGCATTCTGAGGCTTTCATGTAATTTTAATTCGAAGCTGAAATATTTTAACTAGTATGTCAGTCCATTCTCGTTTTAATACGGTATCAACGGGGTTTCGCTCTAGAGACATACATCCCAAAATGTACTAGCTGACAAATTTGCTTTTAGTAATAGTCTTTCTAATGAAGTCCCAACTGTACATGATTAAATAATGTTCTGCAGCTGCGCGCTTCATGTTCAGCAGAGGTTTAGCAAGGGATCCGTGCTGGCAAAAGTAAGGCCACACTAACTTCAACGCCAGCCTGCTGCGGGCAAAAGTTCATGGTAGCGCCCTGAGCAACAATGTTTGTTGGCACCCCTCCCCCCCAATGACCATATAAGCCACAGATTCCCTCACTACCACCAGTGCCCCTCAAGTCTCCATAACCACCCTCTCGCGCAGATGCATTGAATTAGGTTTATAGCGCTACTCATACCAGTGTAGGGTGTCAGAGCACTTTACATGATAGAGCAAAACCAAAGGAAATGATGGACGGAGTGTTGAACATTGCAAGCACTCACCCCCAGTCAACTGATCTGGGTTTAATCCATCACCGTTCTTTAGCTCACTCTGCCACCCCAGTTCAGACATGGCCATATGCAAAGCATTCTGACCCTGTGCCTCTTGGGAACAGTCCAGCCCCAACTGCCAAGCCATGTCTTCCCTGGACCGGAAAACAAGCTTCCTATGACCGGTTTCTGGCATTTCAGCCAGGCTTGCTTGAATCCAGTGGCAAAGTGAGCAAGGGACTCACGTCTGAGCATACCCTGCCAACTTATGGCGAACAAAGCAAAACCAAAGGAAATGATGGGCGGAGTGTTGAACATTGCAAGCACTCACCCCCAGTCAACTGATCTTGGGTGAATGTATGACATTGTTCTGCATTCTGTCCATCAATTGTTGTTTTTGCATTTGTCACCCCGAGTGGGACGGATATGCTCAGACGTGAGTCCCGTGCTCTCCATGCCATTGGAATCAAGCTATCCTGGCTGAAGAGGGGTGAAACCCCGAAACCGGTCCTAGGATGCTTGTTTCCAGTCCAGGGAGGACCTGGCTTGGCAGTTCGGGCTGGACTGTTCCCATGAGGCACAGGGTCAAGACTGATTTGCATATGACTGGCTTCAAACTGGAATGGCATGCTGAGCAAAAAAAACGATGGATTTAGGCCCAGATCTCTGTACTGGGGTGAATGTATGACATTGTTCTGCATTCTGTCCATCAATTGTTGTTTTTGCACTTTACATGATACACACATTGATTATACAGACAATGAATCATTTATGTAGATCAGTGTATAGGAATGTTACATAAAACAGATGACGACAATGTGTAGGAGGCGCATGTCATCCATACTGATAGTATAGTTTAAAAGTGCTTGGTTTGGAGAAGTACAAACTCTGTATTTAAAATTAACACCATGGTTGGGGGTTACGTCAAATAATAAGAATTGATTTGTTTTTATTTTTTTACCAAAATTAACCCTTTTTGCAACATTAGAATAATGAGACTGGGGGGAAAATCACAACGCTCTAATCTATACCTTGCAGTTTGCATGCGGCTTTTGCTGACAGCTATTAATCACCAGAGTTATCTTGACATTTTTATTGTTGTATGAAAATTTCTGGAGGCAAGGAACAGGGCAACAGGTGCTTTTAAAACCATAATATACTGGCAAACTTGACGCCCCCAGCCGAAGTCAGCACCCGGTCGCATCGCCCTAGAGCTGGCCCTGTGCTGTAATACTTATGACCTCATTGTCATTACAGCATCCTCAATGGGCCAACTGGGGCCCAACTGATGTCCTGTTTAGTAAACGAGAATTGGTACTCCGAGGATAAGGAGTCTGCAGTAGGCCGCCAACAGTTGGTACCTGTAAAGGGACCTTAAGTGAAAATGTAAGAAATGCTATATCAGGTAATGATACATGAATGCTTTAGTCTTAACAGAGGGTTGCCTTTAAGGAGAGAGATGTATGTGTTTAGATTATGGAATGTTATTTTTAGCTGAACCCTTAAGTCTTCAACAGGACATTTGGAGGTGGTTTCCTATACTAAGTGAGAGTACTAAATGTTGGTTTGCGGAGCATTGCATCTAAGCTCTGTGTTGCATGATTGCTGAATCTGGTTCTTGGGGCAGTTTAGATTGGCAAGGGACAAGTTGTCTTTGAACTGCAATCGTACCAGTTTGTAGCAACTGTACCTCATGTGAGACAAGAGGGCACGGTCTGGAATCGAGGTTTCTTTGTGCTGATTACTGACTGCGAAGTCCTTCTCCCTCTACCCCCACTAAAGAAAACCCCAAAACACCTTCGGCTGCTGCTGATGTCCGGAGGAAGACTGAAAACCCATAAGCCACATAAGCTTTGAGGAACCCCCGCTCACAACAACTGTCCTTTATAGGGGGTTCCAGTTTATCCTATTTTTCACCTTGTTATCTTGGCTGGTCACTGGCTGGCCATGTGAAAGGACACAAGAGTTGGAAGGTCTGGAGTTGGTAAACAACAGAAGACAACTATGCTGCTGTACCATGCTGTTTCTCATCATTTTGTGCCCTAAATAAACTTGAATGCTCTAATCCTACAGGAATTGAAACCAGATCACTAAACATTGGTTAAGAGTTTGGAAACCGTTCATACACCATTTCAAGATTGATTCATCAAAGCAAAATTCATCCATTTAATAGATCTTTCATTCCCTTTCTAAATTGTCAGGCCCATTGCTACATTCTCAAATGTATTAATTAATGTGGGCCAAAGTAAGGATTTGTTTTTATAATTGTATACGTTTATGTAAATCCTATTGTGTGTAACATATTCAAGGTGCTTAATGTTAATATTCAAAATATGTGAATATGGTGCCAATTTGTGTATTTCAAAATATATTTTTCATTTATGATAGAACACAATAGGTACCATGCCAAGACACTTGAATTTGGAGACAATTACCATTATGTCTATACATGTGAAGTTAGGGCAATTACATTGTAATTACAGAAAACAGATTGCCTTTAGATTTCCTATTTTTTTATTTAAAGTTACTAAGGGCACCCAAGACCAGAATGGCATAAGAGGAGTTGAGACAAAACAGAAGCTTGCGGCATGAAAGTAGGTTACATTTGGAAAGGAATCGAATGAATGATTGAAATAGATCCAGATCTTTAAAGAAAAAAAATATTAAATTATCTAGATTAGATGGGAGCAGTACAAGCAACATGAAGTAACTAGAGGTATGGGACGGAAATCATTATTATCAAGAAAAGAAATGTACAGCTAGAGCTTACAGGCTCAAGAATTGTTTGAAGAGACACGTTTTGAGTTGTTTTCTGAACGCAAGGAGTTGAGCTAATATTCTGAAGTCAGGGGTTAGTGAGTTCTAGGCTGATACTGTAGCCTGTGAAGGATTGTTTGCGGGCAGTGAATGATTTGAATTTGGAGACTTCAAGTGGTAGTAAGACTTCACTTCTAAGACTTTCATAGCCTCTTGACATAGGTAGAAGTTCCCCTACGTAAGGCGCGTGTTGTCATGTAAATCCATCCACCTTGTTAATGTTGATGTTGAGTATAGTTCTGGAATGTAGCACAATTATTTATAGTTCTCATAAAATATGGTATGTAGAGATAGTTATTTTTAACACTGTCGAATTGCAGAGCCGATGCATCACCGTAAGGACAATCAGTAAGGTTCTCTATCAATGGATTAATCAGATCCTGCTGTAGTATGATCACCAAATGTGTTTGTATGTGTTGCGGTGTAGATCTAAAGAGTGGTTACAAATGGATGGCGCAGTATCCAATGGTACGTGTTGCACACAGTACAGAGAGTGGGCTACCGCAAGGAAGCAGCAGTGCCAAGTGGCAGTAAGTGAGGGAAGTTTTGAGTTGGAGTCGGGGTGTAAGGACTTTTAGAAGTATGAGGTATTGCTTGAAGAAATTAGTATTCAGTTACTTTTGGAAGTGGAACAGTGACCGAGTTGGACAAGGGCTAGAGTGTGTGATTAAATGCAATTGAAAGTTAGGGAAAGGTGTTCACCCTCAATTGTAACATGTTGCTTGTGAGAAAGTAGTTTATTAGTGGGGGTTGGGGGTTACTGAGGTCCACCACAAGTAATGGCACTATCTTGTTACTCAACTCTTGGTAGCTATGGCACAGAGGAGACAGGCTTAACTTAGAGAAAATGTGTAAAGGATGTAATAATAAAATAGTTAAAAAGTCAAACGTACAATACAATAAAAACTCTAATTTATTAACATAGAGGCTAATTTAATTATCAAATGACACTAAAAAAACAAAAATCTTATAAGAGGAACAGTAGATACGAACTTTAAAAATAAATAAGTAAAAATTGTGCCAAAAAGCACTAAGCGCCAATGCCAGTCAACTGGTCATGGTAGACCAGGCACTAGCTGCAATTTCAGGCCATCCGCAATGGAGCGTGGGTCGGATACACCAACCAGATTCGCCATGATCGGAGATTTTACCTTGGGACTTGGTCTTTTTGTGGAAGTCCAAACCCTTCAGCTGTACAAGGCAGCTCCATAGCATTGGATAGACACTGGATGAGGTCCCAGTGAAGCCATCGGTTTGGTAGGGAAAGCTCCAAGAGGGAAAATGCAGTAGTCAAATACTTTTTGCTGTCAATATTTAGACCTTTGGATTTAGTCTTTTTTTAAAAATGTGAAATTCTCCAGCAAGGCAAGGCTGCAGGCTGTGTCCAAGGAGGGCTCCACAAGGCTGTAAACCTTCGTGCCGAGGTCCAGCAGAAATGAATTTGCTGCTAAAGAGAAGCAAAAAGTCTCAGAGCCTCAGGAACAGCACTTGGGGGTCAAGACTATATCCATCAGAAGTCATCAGCAGGATTCAGTTCAGGCCCATTTGGTAGTGTTCAGGTTGGTGCTTCAGGAGAATGACTCTTGCAGCTTGTTGTGGCCCAGTAGCTTACACAGGAGGTCAGTCAACTGACCCTTGGAGTCCACTTCTTTGTCCTGAGTACGAATGAGAGCAGCCCCCTAGGACTTTCTTCTTTTCATGTGTCTTGGGGGCCACATTTATTCCTGGTGCTAGCTTGTCGGTGGGGGTGACTCCTGGCTCCTCCCTAACCAATAGGAAAAAAGTTCCCCGGGGGTCACCCAACCCACTTTTGCAGCGTTTCCTGTGTTCCCTACATCAAATATTCCCACGGTGCCCCTCATTCACTAAATCCATGATGGAGAAAGCCTTCTCCCCTAGTGCAGAGCCTATGTGTCCTTCCAGAGCTGTTGTCAGGGTAATGAACTTCCTCTGTGGTCACTCCAAACTAGTAGTGGGGGTGGCTTTCCCCCCAAATGGCTTGATGCCTACCTGTCAGGGAGGACAAAGGAATAGGCATGTTCAGCTGACATCTGCTTGTGACAGGGGAGGCCCTTGTGAAGTAAATTAGGTTCCTGGGCACAGCTCAACTGATTTTCCTGCCAGGGAATTAAAAACACCTTTCCATTCTCAGACCATTGTCTCTGCTTAGAGAGCAGTTTTCACACCTCATCAGGGTTATTCAGTAGCTGGGTGACAATTGAAGGATATAAAAAATTAGCCTCCAGGAGCTTCAGGCAGGGAAAAGGCAACTTTCTGAAAGTCCCTTTTCCTTAATAATTAATGTAATTATTTAATAATTGTTCTTGCTAGCCCTACTTTTGAATGCCATGCACCCTGCCTTATGTGCTGGGAGGGCAACATAGTAGTGACTTATTATTATGCATAAGGGAGATTTGCTCCTGTCTAAAAAGGGCAATATGACAGAAAGAGCTACAATTTTAAAACTGCAGCAGCCAGGCTAGAGTAGTAGATCTGGAGAGGAGTTTGTCTTGGCACACAAATGGATGGCACAGTAATACTGTAGTCCCTGACATTTATCTTTCCATACCACGGGTGTATTTTGGGACACCATATACCACCTACTTAGAGGAAAGTTAAATAGGCAAATTAGGAGTAAGCTAATGTTTACATGTTTTAGGGATCAGAGCACTGCCGCCTGTTTAGGAGTGTCCCAGTGCATAAAGTGATAAAACCTGCAGCATCAGGCCAAAAAAAAGAGGTTGGCCTTGCAAAAAGAGGCACTTTCTCACAATGCTCGTCTAGCCCACCCATTGTTTCTAGAGAAATATAGAAATGGAGCCCATTCTTTTATGGCATAGTATTTGGTCATCTCCAAAAACTATGCTTAATCAGGACATCCTAAAGGATAGTTTAAGATCGGAAGGGAATTCAAACATCCCATGGCCATGGGATGTACAGAATTTCATGCGCAACCTTGGGCATTCAGAATATTATACACCAACGCAAGAAAAGAGTTAAAAAAAAGAAGTCCTTTTGTTACTAGACTCACTTCGAATATCGGCAGAAACTACAAAGCCTACTGTCCTGTCCAACCAAATGCGTTTAACAACTTTTTATATCCAACCATATTTAATTATGGTACCTGGAGGCTATGACAGATACCTACTGACCAGATTCAGGCTCGGGATTTTCCATACAATTGCAAGTTTCCCTCAAATGAATCACTGGTCACGAGTATTGCATCTTTGCCCCTGTGATAACCCTTCAGAACAGTCTACCATGAATGTTGTTTTATTCTGCAGATATTACACTGAATTAAGGAAAATGTGGATTGTTAATATTTTAATATCTCTAGGGATTGGACAATGCCGTCCTGTGTTTATTGTATTACAACTTCTGGAAAATGAACATATAGTCTGGAGGGTAAATGTTCCTAAAGAGCGTTCTCAGGCACAGGATACGCATTATAATATACATGTTAGGCCAACATACAGTAAAGGGATAGTGATCAAAACAAATTATTTTATAACTAATTGTATATTCTTAAAAAATGTTATGTCTTTGTGTGATGAACTGTGTTTTTATGTGCTTTTATGAATGTCTAAAAAAGCAATGGAATAAAGTTTTATTTGATTTTGCGAACTATATTCATCTCATTGGCCTGCCTACTGAATTTGGTGATGAAACAAATAATATGGCTTCTTTGTTATAAATCCAGCTACAAAGCAACTCCATGATGTGTTCCTAGCAGAGTATCTACTCATTTTGAAACATATGCTTATATCTTTTTCCAGTGATCTATGTTAGGTATTCTCGAGTTTTACATTCTTGCATAATCATATCGTAGCATACAATATTCTGTAGCAAGTACTCAGTCCTGCGCCAATATAAATCAAAGTAAAAGCTAGTAGGTCTGGCTAATAAAGTGTCTATCCATAGACCGGTGAGATTGTAGGTGTGGTTTTGCGGATAGGTGAATGGGTAAATACAAGAATATGTCAACAGATGGATGAGTGGATGCATGAGTGTTAAGAAGTGCATGAATAATAAGTAGATTGAATGTTTAGATTGATGATTAAGGGCCGGCCTAGGTGGACGCATTATCAAAAAAGAGAAACTTTTATTTATAAACAAGACCTATTGTCTTTGTCAGTGCTTGTTAATTAAAATGCAAGTGCAAGAAAATGCCCTTGGGCTCTGTTGTTCCGGTATTTGGCTTGTGACGCCATCTATGTATTGCAAGGATTGACTGTAAGTGTATCACTGCAAACCCCACTCCTTGCTTTGTGTGCCAGAATCACTGAAGAGGTATTAATTCCCAAAGACCACTGTACTCTACAGCCTGCTGTGACAAACATCCCCTCTCTGGCCTAATTGATTCTGAGAAACCTCCCTCGTAAAAAAAAATGTAGCATCAGTGACAGGGGCTATAAATTGTTAATGCTTCTTTACCACTAGTTCCTAAAATACTCATTACTGTCGACTTGTAAATGTCTGGCAGGAACATTTAAACTCCTGTTGTGCGTGGGGAATTCTAAGCTAAAGATGATTTCAGCTGCATTTTATACACTTGTACTTCCTCGCCCCCTGCAGCTGGATCCATTTAACAGTTTAAAAGTCCTGTACGAAGGTGCAGTCAGTGGGGAGCCCGTAGATCCGGAGCGCGGGCAGGCAACGTACCAGGGTGAAGGCCAGTTCGCCCAAGCACGGCCTGCATCAATCTCATCTAGGGTTTCACGGTTTTAACATTAATTGTACTATCTGCAGGTGTGTTTTGTCATTGTTAACAGTGCTGTGCGTCTTTTATATTGAACTCCCAGACAGCTGGCTGTGGTAGAAAAAAATGAAAACTTAAATGCAGACACCGTAGGATGAGTTTCTTTCTTTTTTTTTTAATGATGTTTATTGTTATTGACAAGAAAACATCATTAACAATTGCACGACGATTCAATCCAGCATTGACATTGCAAAATTACAGTCATTTGAATGGCGGGGGCGGGTTCAGGGAAACACTCAGCTAGGAAGCATTAAAGTCCACCTTGTTGGTCGGCTCGCCGCTCAACTCTGCAGTATAGCACAATTATAAAATATGATTAATGTCTGTGCAATTGATGCCGTATGTTTCAACCATGTGTCTGATCTGTGGCTTGGGGCCGGACAGGCCGTTCTGCAACTCTAGCGTTTTTCCTGGCGGTCTTTAGGTCTGTAGGCGGTCTGCTCCGCGCAGCTGGGTGGGTGCACTGATGACTCGGCCATACCCCCCCCCCCCCCCCTGGCCCCATTCTGGCCGCACCCTCTTTCACTCTGGCTCTGGTCTGCACATTTTTGCCTGGACTCGTGTATTCCATTCCGACCCTACCCTATGAGCTCGGTTCACAGGCTTTTCTGACTAGTCCCACCTTCATTCTGGTGCTTGCATTTCCAGGAATAAAGCACACCTACTCAGGGACAAAAGGTTCGTCAGTCTAGCCCTTGGTGTTTCGATGGTATATGCTGTTGGAATAAATGTTATTATGAAAGTTGAACAATTACAAGAATTGTCGACTGCGCCCTAACAGCTGCACATCTATCACAAAGTCATGGATACTTTGAAATAACACAATGTCAGATATTCCAGCACGCGGTGGTTCTGCCGTGCTAGGCAGCGAGCCACCCTAGGTGCCGATTAGCTGTTCGGGTTTGGACAAATACTCTTTGAAAATGTTTCCTTCGAAGTAAAAACGTTGTGGAAGAGCTCGGCTCCTTCAGATTGAATCTGATCATTTCTACATCATTTTATCAGGAATGGATTTATTGTGATAAACTGTGTTGTGTGTGCTTGAGTGCATTCTTTCTTTATTATGAACGTTTTTAGTATAAAACTACACATTTTCTATTTACCAAACATTTCTCTTGATACCTTGGAAACTGGGTTGAGGTGTCTTGCGCAAAACAAAGTAGCAGACGTGTTTGTGCAACATTATTGCCATTAAGCAGCCCTGAAGAAGGAGAAGAACGTATTTGGTGAAAGGGTCCTTTCGTGTTGATGTTTGTCTTTCTAGGCTTACTTGGTTGTTATTTTTATGGAAAAATGTATGGCTACTTAAGTATAATTTTCCATATCAAGAGTAAGTTTCTTTAACTGTTTAGCCTAATACTTAACACGTCGAACCTTTGTCCTTGGCAGCACAAAGACACCACCTTGTCTACAATGTTTCCGGCCGGCCTTGATTGCACCATGTTACTACTCCTTGTTTCTCAGGCCTCTCTGGCATGAATGCTGGTTCACATTCAGGCAGGGGCCTGTTAAAGTGCATTTGTACCGAGTCTGGACATTGTTTATCCTCAAGTATCTAATGCAACTTCTAAATAGCAATTCTTTCAAAATAGTAATTTTTTTCCCCACATACTTTCTAAAAGTCAATAGTTACCAATACAACCAAGAGGCAGTATGAACGTATGCGGTGTCTATGGTTCCACCCAAAACCGTCCAACTTTACTTGATGGGAAGTTGCTGGTGAAGGAGGCTGTAGGATAGCTTCTGCACTGCTGGATCTGTCATGGCCTGCTTACCTCAAAGTAGCCTTCTTACCCCTCCATCATCTTCCTAGTCTGCTACTTATACTCGGATGAAAGGTGCCTCATTTACTAAACCTTAAATTCAGTCTTGTTGTATTCCTAGCCTCGCCCTTTAGGGAGGAATTATAGAGCGGTGGCATAGTCCCTCGGCCTTGTGAAATTACGGAGCTGCCCATTTTGATATGAGAAGCTTTCCTCCCCAGGAGAGTACCAAGGGCAAGTAAGGTGGACATAATAATAATAATAATAATAAAAACAACCAGTAAGTAATGTATCCATTACATCCTGGGGGGACTTCCTTGCTCTGTCTCTTACTCTTTCAATGCCTATCCAAGAAATACTTCTCTACTGTAAACCGTAAAAGACACCGCATGTGAGCACTAATCCTGACAATGCCCATAAGCCTTAATTGCATCGATATTAGATAAAGGTTTAGACATGAGCAAATGAAAATGAAGTCCAATGAGCCAAACACCACCCCCAAAAGGCAAGCTGTAAAGGGGAAAAAAGAAAGAAGGTACCGCACATGTAGCTGCCTTGCAGATTTCTGCAATGAATACCCCTATGCTTCTAGACGTATGTTGATTTCACCTGGTTGCTCTCATGGTCCGATAAAGGAAGGATGTTTCAATACTGCTGATAAGTAGGCTTTTGAGATCAATGACCATGCTCATCTACTTTGGGAAGGCAGGTGGCCAAGATTCACATCTAGGATTCCGTGAAGCCTGAAGTACCGACCAAGATCCCATGGGAAACCACTAGCTCAGAAATGAGCTGTACTGTTCTTTAATAGAAGCCTCCTCGCTAGAAAACCGTATACATTGTAGACCTAATCAGTGTGAAGGCCCGCGCCATGAACCTGAGTTTAATAAGGATGGATGGTGAGAGAACTGGGGACCAATGGAAAGGTTCTTTTCTTTCTTTTGCCTAAAATGGGTGGATACTAGGACACTTACTCTGTTTGATTATCCTTTTTAGGAGTTTCATAATTAGAGCAATAGGAGGAAATGCAAATGTGAGACTTGAAAATCACTGACAAGGCAGGACAAATATTTTCCCATAAATTTAGGTCGCACATTTGGGAACAAACACTAGATTGGAATACATGCTGCTATGAGACGGAGGTCCAGCAAATGATGCTCCAGCATCATGCAAAATGTTGAAAAGGCCTACGATGATAAAATCCTGAGACAAAGAAAGCATGGGCTATTGCTGTCCTCTGTGAGTTCGCCTATTCATGAATATGCAGCATTAAGCGAGATAGGACTTGCTTTTGTCCAGTGGCTAGTCTCTATTACCTCGATCAGAACCCTAGATTTTTTTTCACTGATGGAATTTTCTTTTGTAGTACCAGGGAAACTGCCATCTCTTCTCCAAAAAGTTCTTGCTCACCTTAGAATCCAAAGACATTCGCTGATCTCCATGTTGCCCCCTTTGGCATTGGTCCCTGTAATCAGAGCTGCGAGCTGAATATGCAGTACCTCTGTTGACAGTCGGGTCTGAGGTTGTTCACCATTCCATGTATTTCCTGATTCCTGTCAACACAGGGATAGGATCTGACAGACATGACTTTTAAAGAGATTGGAACCTGAGGATATGCTTGAATAGAGTGCCCACGTGGAGGGGGTTCCTTGAAACCATCAGAAGTCGGTCAGACAAAGCCCATTGTGATCTGAACCACAGATGCTCAAACATCTCTGCAAAATCTGAGAATGAGTTAAATGGACTGTCAGGCTGGTTGGGCTATTCTGTGGAAGATATACACTCCCCAGATCTCTCTGGAACCCTGCAGCAGTTTAATACAGGTCAAGTACTAGGGTAAAGTGGAAATCACCCAGTTCAGCAAGAAGGCACAAACTAGGGAAATGCTGCATTTTCTGACCATGCCCCTTGCTGTTTAGATCCTTACAGAAGCATGGAACAACGAGTTATCCAGATAGGGAAGCATCATCCATCCTGGATTGTGGACCCCACAGCAAAAGTTGCCAGAGCGTTCATGACAACATTTAGGAAGAACATGAGGCTAAAGACAGAACCATGAATGTTTACTGCTGTTACGGCACTGTAAATCATATGTGCGTTTTGCAAAGTGATAAACAAAGAAGTAAGCTCTCCATTTCTAAATGGATTCTGGTAATAAAGCTGTTGAAATGTTTGAGATGTATCATCAGGCTGAAGGCTCCAGAAGCTTTCTCATCTAAAAAGACACTAGAGAATACCCATAGTGCTTTGTTGTTTTGGCTTGTTCCTGTGCTATGATGGCCTTTGTTGTCTTTGTTTGTATTGGGCATACAGTATGAAATGCTTTTCAGACTGGATTGTATGTGGAGAGCTCGATCTTGCAGCCTCGTTCGATTATCTTCTGAACCGCGAGGGCGGGATGACTGTTGACATATACCGGTACGTGGAATCCTTCCTTCCTCTGAAAAGGATGCTAGATCTCCCTGCCCAGCATAGTCAGGATTTAGCTCTCTTGGGACCCTAGCAGGAATTGTGCTTGTCCTGGAAAGAGATATTGGTCCGCCATCCCACAATGCATTTGAGATGCCATGGTTGATGTGCCATGCCAGCAACAACCATGAGCTGCCTAGACTTTATATTGCAGTGATGAAGCATGCCCAGGGGTGCAAGCTTACTCCATGCCAGAGCATCCTTGGCCAAGAGAGGACAATTGTGCGTGGCACCTATCCATCTATATCATTCCTAAATAAAGGTTGTGGCAGACAGAAACAGAGCAAGAGAAAATCCTCCCTAAAATCACAACACAGAATCATGGTCAACTCCTGGTCTGCTGCCTCACTCCAACAAGGTGAGCGTTGGCTCTGCTTAGCACCTCCCTGCTGATTACGCAAGGGAAGAAAGGCCAGCTTGTGTCTTGTACCAAACTCTAATAATATGCAAAACGCCAGTAAATCCAAGGTTTGAAACAAGATAACCTGTCCTCAAGGAGGTCAGAATCAACAAAAAATAGGATGTTGAGGGAATTTGTAGCCCCATAAGGTTCCTTTGTAAGGAGTGGGTGACCGATTAAAAGTAGAATTAGAAAAAGTTAACTTGGCAAGTTGCCAATCTGTTAGATGGATTACCCAATAGAGTTCAAAATGGACAAACCCGGTAACACAGGATATAATGAATATGCCTGGACAAGACTCTAAGCTGAGCTCAAGGCATGAATGGAGATCTCACAGCAACCGGTGAATCCCAGATTCTACAGCATGTGCCCAGTAGGATGACGGGCCTGATGTTCCTCTTCTACATCACCCACACAGGGCACAGGTACTAAGAACATACGTGGCAGCTGATTAGGATGTGCATTTGCACCAGAACAGGTGATTCTACATCGCTGTCATACTCTTGGCTTGAATGGAAGTGGGTCTGTGTTATAGACTGTCAGTATTGACTCTTTTTCTTCAAAATATAAGTATCCTTCTCATATACCAATAAACTAGTATAATATAATATGCACGAGCCATTTTGCTGTTTTAAGCTTTGGCTTTAAAAAAAAAAAAATGGTGCCCAGCTTAACCCTGAAAGGATGAACAAATTAACGCTGACTTGCCAATAATCAAATCGTGGTCAGCGTATCACACCATATGTTGGAACATACTGTTCAGTCGTTAAGCCATTTGTTTCTTATGTATGTCTCTTGTTAACTCTTGTAGTTGTTTCCCAAATACTGCTGATATCTTTGTTGGACTAGCAGGCCAGGTCAGCTCCTTTCCCTACCAGGTTGAATTGAACAATAATAATTGTACCCAAATAAAAGTGGTTTACCTAGACCAAGGCTTAATACTTTAGGGCACTAAATAGTTTTTTCTTCCATAAGTGTCTTGCCTCCAATTCTGTGGGTATATTTTATCACCTATACATGAAGCAAAATGGACTTATTAGAGACACATACTCATCTGTTTGAGATCGATACAAAGGGATCAAAGTGTAAACCTCAGTCATCAAGTGGATGTCACATTTGTGTGGGGGATTTTTGAAACGCACATTTAAAACGTATGTGGTATCATATGTTTATCAGACGTGCTCAGCTCTGTGGTGATAAGACAGAAGGTTATATCACTGCTCGTTCACAAGACAAAATAAATCATCAATGCTTCGTCCACTTCTCCTGTGAGCTAAAGCGTCAAATCCAGGGCCACTGGGATTAAGCGATTCTGTGGCCCGGACGATTTTTGCGTAGTTATCGATTTGCTGCATTTGCCACATAATCCATCATCTGCTACATAATCTGCAGATTTTATCAAAAAAATTATTTGTTTCTAGTTCAAACGAGTAAAAAGTTATTAAAGACACAGCAACAGGTGTTGCAGCGCAGTGGAAGGCCTTTTGTTGCTTTTTGCTATATTTGGGAGTTAAACTGCCACTAATGAGGTGTACCCAATGCCCAGACAGAGTTAACAAGTGTAAAAAGTACAAAATTGTGAAGAAACACTGTAAAAAAAAGTGCTGCATTACGTTGCATAAGTTGCCTTTTCTTGCGGCATAATTTACTCTCCCCTGCCACATAATTTCAGTTGCCTGGAGCATAGTTCTTTAGGCTTCCAATTGAGCTCTGTAGCCACAAAAGAGAAATCACACCCCTGTGGCCTTTATTTATGGCAGTATGACATTCATATTAACCTTGTCCATAAATGTAAAAGCTGCAGAAGATTTGCATATGAATAGGCACTGCTGTACCACGTCACTGTGCACAGCCATGGCCCAAAGTGGGCCGGGTTATAAGGTGCAATTGAGTCAGTATTGCAGCAGGCGGGCCTGTTCAGTCATTACATTTCCACACCATTGAGAATGCTATTTTACACAACTGCAAGGATGGTTCTGACAAGCGCCAGTGGGCGCAGGGATGGCAGCTGCCTAGTGCTGCACAGATATTCATTATTTTCTGCTCTAGAGGCAGCAACGTTCACTTGCAACTCGTAGAGACGTTCAGAAAACCACCTCGTTTTTCTTGCTTGAAAAACTATTCGCCGTGTGCCCCATTGTGAGTCGAGTGATGTCTTCGAGTGGGATATGATATGACACCGTCCGACAGTGAGAGGGACGGGTTTCTTGCATCTAGATTTTTGGCTGCGGCAACACTAGGGTCAGTGTCACCGGTCAGGAAAGCCTCAGTAAAACCACACAGTGTCCAGACAGGGGCTGCTACCCCTCCTATAGCGTGCAGTTCGCCCCTCTGCCAGGCCACAGCCTGCACAACACCCTGGCACCCTCCCCGCCAATGGCCCCTGGACCACAAACCGCACCACCCACCCCTATTGACCACCTGCTCAAATGGGAGGGGATCTGGACCCACAATTCCAGGCCCGTCCAGAGGGTCAGTCTCCATAGGGGGAGTAAAGTAGCATAATTGTAGGGCGCAGGAGTGCAATTACAGGTCAAATCCAGTGATTTGGGGCCACGTCATTTCAGCTCCCCTGCAGGTTGCAGCTGGTAATCAACAGGACCTAAATCTCTACAGAAGTCTCTGACATTTGCTGAATAGTTCATAAGGGCTGACTTTTGGATCTTTGTTACTAAATTCGACAAATGTGTTTGGGGAAACAACCCTTAAAGAGCCATGTTTTGTTTTGTTCAGTTCCAGCGAAACCGATTAGATTTGTTTTTCAGAAGAAAAAAACAACATTTGCAGTCGGTCATTCTACGGAATATAGTTTTGTTGTTTAAAATTTGCAAATGCATTTCAGACGGAGAAAGATCAGACAGACAGACAGACAGATATGCAACATAAATCATCCCCTTGCCTGCAATAAACTGCCCTGTGAAATTTAATTTGATATTGCAACATTGTTACCCTCTTCAAAGAAAATATTCTCCCCCGGAAACCTGTGCTGAAGTATTTGCATATTCTCAAGGCCCCATGAATAAAGGATTTGCAATTTTACAGAGTAAATGAAGGGGATTTGCAAACCTGAAAAGTACAATGCCGGTGCATATGGCAGTGCGCAGCGTTTGATACCAAGGAGAGCATTCTTTACAATAAATGCGGCTCATTAACATTTGAAGCCCCAGGGATTTTCTTATTTTAGAATGCAAATCTAAACTGGCTTGTGTGTACTCGTGTCATACTCTCTTTACTGCAGTATCTCCAGAACCGTGGACAGTGTAAGCTTTGCCATGCTGCAGCTGAAGAGAACAAACCAGATCTGTCTAGGACATGGTGTATTTTACCTCATCCTCTTGAAAATGAACCATTAGGAGCTTTAGTTGTAGAAATGTGCTCAGGTTTCTGGTTATAGTTCCCCAAAGGAAGAGCTATTTTTACACGTTGGTGAAATGTTTGACCTTAAATGCTATATTCATACAGCCTAGTCACAAGCATGAGGGGTGGTAAACTGGAGGGCACCGAGTGGAGAAGGGATGACACATATTGAGGAAGCGAGGCAAGGTGCTGCTCAAGCTTCCATTATGGTGGTACTAAGGTAACTCACATTTAAAAGGAGAGTAGAGCGATAATCTTGAGTTGGCATTCTCACTCTAATGAGCAATACATCCAAGACTGAACTTGCATTTAATGCTCGTGTGTAGGACTCGGTCATGATGAAGCAAGACACGGTCTTGAGAAGCAAGTGAAGTTGCAACTTCCAATGTGGAGCATGGAGATCAGAAAAGTCTGGCTTGCAACAGTTAGTAAGTGGAAGCAGTTTAAAAATCTATGGGTATGTTCTATGATGCCCTTTGCCCCTTATGGTATGTTATATTCTGTGAACTGCATTAGTCACCTATAGTGAGAGCCATTTGAAGCCGTCTAGTGTTACAAACAGGGTGTTTCTTTGGATCATGCCTTTTCTTACACGGTTGGAAGAGCCGAGTAAAGAAAAAGGGCAGGTAGGTGTTGGCATTGAAACAGCCAAACAGCAACAGTGGTGGTACTACAGAGATGTCACAACACTACCATGGGGATGTCTGCACACAGATGGCTATGAAAAGACGCAGTTCAGTAACTGAGAGTGACTGTGGAGGATGGTGGCTGTCCAGGTGGGAAGAGTGGCACATGGAGTGATCCAGAGTTCACAGGCACCCGCTGGTGGTAGCGGCTGTGCAAGAGAGTGGTGGTCACAATCCTAGAGAAGGGACTGTGGGATGTGGAGAGGGGAGGCACGTGCTAAGATGTGGGGTTGAAGGGTTTGCGTATGCAGGAGTTTGGGAAGTGAGGGTGATGTTTCTGTGTGTCAACCTGTCTACACTAAATGAGTAGCAGTGAGGAACTGACCCTAGTTACCCCCCCCCCCTCGGTACTCTAGAGTCCGGTTTTTAACATCTTGCCACCAGGTGATGCTCTCAAAGACCTTGAAAGGTCCTTCCTTCATCCCTATTTACAAGACAACACTATCTGATCCACTGCAAACTATAGTGCACTTTTCACCCCAGTTCTGATGTTCACACAACAATAGTGATGCATAATGGGTCTAGCTACTGATCAATAATGCCTTGGATTCACCTTTTTATTCTGTCTGCATGTACTGACGCCACTCACATTCTCCTTCCAGGCTCCCCTTACCTCCTCTATCCACGTTCTTCCTTCTGCTCAACAGATCTCTGATAGGTGTACCACTCTATCCATGCATTCCACTCCTTTAAACAGACTGATTCTAGTATACTTCTGTTTTTACTACTTTCAATGTTTTAAATGCTAACATAAGAAACGTACTTGCATAGCTACTTGCATTGTTTACAATTGTCAATGTTCAACTTGCTATCACAAGAAACTGGTCTGTTTGTGTCAAATCTATGTGCTGTGCCTAGAAGCTGGACCCCTGGCATTTGCTTCACATTAAGAATGTTGTCAATAAATACATTACTGTCTATGTAGCTCCTTCCTTGTCACACATCTATAGTAATCCATTATGGTCTTTGCAGTTCCTTCCTTTCTCAGACCTCCTGGTGGCAGAGTTCTCTGTGTTATCATGGTTCCTTTCTCCCCGCAGATTAACGAATGCTCACATATACATATTCTGAAATTTCCTGTGTCTTCGCACTGATATATACTTCATTCCAGTCTAAATGTTTCCTTCTTGTACCTTATGACTTTTCGATTCTCTCCCTTTCTACATCCCACAGCAGCCTTCCCTGTCTTGTTGGAGTTCTGATTTTTAGCACCTGGATGATTGTTTGAGCATAACGGTTTATTTATTTATTTATTTGGTGTTTTCTATAGCGCGAACATGACCCTGAGTGGGGTATCAGAGCGCTTCACATTTACATATCAATAAACAGTCATTAGTAGTTGTAGAATGATTTTGTGAAAAACATTAAAGCTTAATAAACATATTATACAATACCTCAAAGAGGTTAATGTTCGATTAGCAGTAGCATGCATATAATCGTGGAGGAACAATGATAGTGGCGAGTCTGCTGCGATTATGGGAGATATTTACCCATGTAAAAAGACTTGGCTTCATTTTTGAAAGCAGAGATTGAGGAAATTCTTCTAATGTTAGGGGAGAGAGCGTTCCTCTTCACCTGTCCTCCTTTCCTGAACTGCCTTTTTGTAGGCCTGTCTCAGGCTCATGTGTGTTTGCTTATTCTGTTCCTTGATATCACAGATTGATTTCACAGATCCAGTCTTGATTATATAACTTCTCTGTCACTATTCTCGTATGCTGTAGAATTCTAGCCCTGTACCTCAGCGTTCCTTATTCCGTTTTCTTACTATTTAACCTTGGTCCCCATTTCTGCACTTGCTGTTTCCTGTGTTTGTGTTTTCCATGATAGGGTGTCTGTCTTCTCTTTCTTTCTGCATGGTTTCTTCTTGTCCCATTCTTTGGAATCCAGTCCTGCCTTTTTGAACCCTGTTTTAGGGTTGGTACTTTTGTCACACTGCCTGATTCCGACAATTCAGTCATGTCTTTCGTAAGCCCTCTTTCTGGTCCTCTCTCTTAATTCGCTTTGTTCTCTCTTGTGCTTGTGTTCAAATCTTTGTTATTATTCCAAGAGGGTGCATGGGAGTTCTGAGACTCGATGCCTCATGCACAGAGACTTTGTGAAGATCTTTTTAAGTTATAGGCACAGAGCATACAATCATTTTACGATACTCTATTGCTCCTCTGTGTGGTACTTCCATGTTGCCTTTCTATTTGTTTATTGTACAGTGTATGTGTATTCTTTCTAGTTTTGTTTCCTCCCGGCGATTCCTAGCGAATGTTAAGCATTCACACTCCAGTCCACGCCAACCTGCTCAAGTCTTCAGCTTTTGTCCTGTCGTTCTTTCATGTATCAGGTGATCAATTTTAAATGCCAAGCCCCTCCTTCCAAATTCCCTTGTTCCTGCAGAGAGTCAGCTCTGCTTTTAATAATTTTAGCCCTGCTCTTGGGGGTTGGGGGGTTCTGGCAACTTGCCAGACACACTGAGAGACTGAGGATGTGCCATGTCAAGTGATCCACATTTACAGTGTCCAATAAAGTAGCAGAAGATGAAGGCCATTGTGACCCAGGTGGGTATTGGAAAAGCTTCCAACCTGGATGGGGCGCACAGTTTATACAGTTGATTTGTGTTCTCTGTTTGCAGCTACTTTGCCACCCAAGTGTTTGGTGAAGTTCAATTCATATACATTGGAGATGAAGGCAAGTTCTTGGGAACATTTTGGATTCAGTCCATTGGTTCAGACCCTGATTTCTCTATGAGCTGCTGGCCGATATGTCCGATACAAATTATGTGCCACAATTTCATGCCATGTTATAAGGCCAGATTAGTCCTGATTGGTTAAGTGTAGGTTTGCATCTTATATTAGAAGAACAGTAACGATAACTTGGCTGATGTTTCATTAGTACAGAACAGGACATATTTGCCATGTTCTGAAAAGGCATCAGCAGGGTTCAAATTTTTGAAATTTGCTTTGCATGTATTTTCAAAAACATTGTATTGGTCTTTTTTTTTTAATAACCCTCAAAATAAACCACTGTCATGTGAAGTAAGCGTTCAAATCACATTACAAAGTTCCATAACTTCCATGTGACTACACCCCTCCCTCCATCGGCAAACATTACCTTCATAAATAGTTAGCTAGAATAACAACATGCACATGGGAAAGATAGGGAATTTATGCTAAGAATGTCACCAGTTCACGTTCCTTCCAATTTCCCGATTAGCCTAATGGCCAGGACAAACTTGGGCAAGATAGAACGGGTCACCCTTCTGTTAAATACATCAGAAGTGACCCCCACAGTTTCCTGAATGTGTTACCTTGTGAGTCCCATGTCAAGCGTTTCACCGAGTGTGGTCTAACAGCCCCGTGCTGCAGTCCTTTTCCATCTTGGGATGATCAGCTGTGTCCCTGCCATGGTCGTGGTTCCTGTGATTTCTTGATAATCCGTTTATACTGAGTGGTTTTAGACCTAAAATAATGGTCAGCAGCCACTTACGTAATGCAGCTGTTCTATTATTTACTACCACAGTGCCACACAACCGTAATTTAACATGTAGAGCAAACCTACTATAGATTTTTAGTGTTTACTTTCTGATACTGATGCCAGAACTTTCAAACAGCTGCAGCCGGAATCACATTCAGGATGAAGGTCAAAGAACCTTGCTAGGGCCCAAAAACATCCGACAATTGTCTACTTAAATACTTGATGTGAATCTAAAGGAGGACATACAATCAACATACCACGGACGACACACTCAAGACAATGAAGAGCATCCACTCCAGAGCCCCATCTGACCCATGCCCGTATCACATCTTCCACAGAGCAGCCACCTCCATCGCCCCAGAGATTCACTGCACCATCAACTGCTCCATCAAAAACTGCCACCTTCTCCAACTGGAAGCATGCTGAAATAAACCCTCTGCTGAAGACGTCATCCGTCGACTTGACAGACCCACTTCCCCTTCCCAGCCAAGGTCATCGAGAAGGCCATCCACACCCAACTCTCAGAATTCATCGAAGAGTACCACATTCTGAACAATACTCAATTCAGCTTCCGAAGTAACCACAGCACTGAGACCGCACCCCTCGCCACCACTGACATCATTCGCTCCCTCCTCAACCAGGGCAACACCACCTCAAGCTCAAATCAGACAAGACCGACCCGCCCCCTCAGCCTGGGACAACTCCTGGTAGCCCACCACACTGGGAACCGCCCTCAGCCCCACAGACCACGCATGCAACCTCTGCATCATGCTGGACTCCTCACTCACAATGACCGCCAGATCAATGCTGTATCCTCATCCTGCTTTCACACACTCCCTATAGAATCCAAAAAGATGGTCACCCGTGCACTCATCACCAGCAGACCCGACTACCGCACCACACTCTATGCCAACATCACCCAGGAAACTACAGAATGTTCAAAACACCGCAGCCAGACTGGTCCTCGACATCCCCTGCTGCAGCCACATAACTCAACACCTCCGACAACTCCACTGGCTCCCAGTAAACACGAGAATCACCTTCAAGCTTCTCACCCACTCCTACAAAGCTCTCCACGACGCAGGACCAGCAAACCTGAACCACCGCCTCTCATTCCACGTACCCGCCAGACAAATCTGCTCTGCCCAACTTGCCCTGGCCACCATCCCACAGATTCACAAGACCAGAACCGGAGGAAGATCCTTCTCATACCTCGCTGCCAAGACCTGGAGCACCCTGCCCTTCCACCTCGGACAATCCCAATCGCTTATCCAATTCAGGAAGGATCTCAAAGACCTGGCTCTTCGACTGAACCTCCATGCCCAGACGGATAAGCAGTCCCTCTCACCCCCAGCGCCTTGAGACCCTCACCTCCTGAATGATTGATAACTGAAAAATATCACAGTGGATGGAATGTAGCGCCATGTGCTGTGGCAAATTAATCAACGGGGACCACAGCATGATTTGGGTTAGCAACATTAATGGTGTGTGAAAGGGTATACCTTTTCCTGCGTTCATTTCCAGAACAAACCCCTGAAGGCAATGCTCACTGTGCCATTCTTAAAGCAGCTCGATGTTAAGGCAGGTAGAGACACCCTCCTGTTGCTTGTTCGACTAAATCCACAGCTCATACAAGGATTAGATCAAATTGATTTTTTTCTCTTGCTACCTGTTGTCCCTCCCATAAGATTCCTTTCTCTCTCTTTTTGTTTTCTGCATCCCTCCCATCTCTCTAACCCTGTTTCTTCCTCTGCTCTATTTCTTCCTCTTTATTTCCATTACTCCCACGCATATCAGATGCAATTCTGCCACTCATTGTCTAGTGATTAATCAGTGTTGCAAGAGACATGGAGACATGACACGCTTTCATATACTTATGAAATACATTTAAATCCAATAACTCAGCATTATGAGACTCCTCAATATGTTCAGTCGTTAGTTTTTTTAAGTAATGTATTTAACGATTCGAAATGAATGTATTACTATATAATTATTTGACTATACTACAAAACTTGTGGGATACTAAATGTTATTATAGATTGAACCTTCAAATATATATAACAGGGAAAATGCTTCCAATTCTTCGAAGCGGCATCAGCATAGAAAATGAACTAACCATGCATTGAACACTATGTGAGCTAATTACAATATTGAAATTATCACACTAGACATTGACAACACAACACTGGACCATAATAAAAGAAAGAAGAGAAAAGGTTAAAGAAAAGCAGTTGAAAATGAAACAACCTACTTATCAATCTTGCGCATTGAGATGGCTAAAATGAAACCAGATATCTTCATATTTTTCCACATGTCAATTTTTCAGATACATGTTTTCACTCTTTAAAGAGATATATTAACTATTCAGAAACCTGGGGTGGTTTGAACGTCACAGTTTCAGCTAATTTAGCCACTAGGAAGGCACTAATACTATATGAATCACACTATATGTAAATTAGTTGTGTTACTTGCCTGGAAATCTGTCTAAGCTTTAGCCCTTTTGGGCCGACATTGGGCGCAGGAAGGTGTAGAATCCGACTAGAGGCTTTGCTGATTCTTGGCCATCAACAGATAGATGCTTAAAAAAGATGCTAACAAGGCTAATGTCGCGTCATTTGCTCCGAAGACGGGGTAGCTACTTTAAGTACTCATTATGAGTGGCCTATAATCATCTCTCATATTCACCAGGCCCGTGTATATCGTTGCCATGGATACTGGAAATGCCGAGACTTACACTGCAGATTTCTGCTTGTTTTTCCTCAATATTCTACACGGGGACTTTACCTACTTGAAGCAGGTGGAATATCGGTGATCAGTGCTGTTTCCTCTGAACTTTCAATTCCGAGGTGTCTGGTAACTCCTCTAATAGGGCTCATCGGAAGTCAAGGGCTTCTCCTATTGAGGCCCTTTTTGGGGTAAAGTATTTATTTCCTTCGTGTCCGATGTGACTGCTACTTTCTGAAAATAAATCATAACATTATAAACAGAATAAAGGAGTAGCAATATGAGAGTTTCAAACAAGCCGCCTAGCAACAGGAATTTATAGCGCAAACCAAACATTGAAGCATTAGCAGGCATGACTTGCTGGGCGTTGAGATACATCTAAGCAAACGTGCTCTGAATTACATGGAAAATGATGTATATGAGAAACTAAGAAAGAAAAAAACAGGGGAAAAAGCACACACTAATCAAGAATTTTAGGAGAACCCACGGAGGCAACAAGCACATGTAAATTATGCTGATTGGTCACAGATTTCAAATTAGCCCCCATGGAGCAAGAACAGTCATCTGGCAAAACATTTCTTAATGCACTGGCCTTTAGAAGTTAGATAGAAGTCAAGAATGAACAGTCCATCCGGGCCCTACTCTTTACAACTGGCTTCAGGAAACAATTATACATAGAGATCTCTGAACCCGAGTCGAATGTTTATATTGAGATTGCATGGCTAAACTATGTGCTGGAATTGTAATCGAGGGGTGGGAGACATTGTTCATATGCTGTGCAGCGTCCAAAAGATGACGTCAACCCAGAGTGAAATGAAGCAGCGAACCTCTTTGGTCTGCGAAAGAACTTCAAAGAAGAGCTCAGTGAAGCGACGGACGGGGCCCGAATAGAAGACGCATGCCACAGTGTAATTACCCGGATGTAAATGCTAAAACATTGTAAACACTACCCCATAGTCAACCTCAAGTGTACAGGGCTGTTGGCAGAGCTAGCATAGGCCACGCCTCATGGGAAGTGGAGACTGCACCCCCCTGGTTACGAGAGGCCCCTGCAGGATTCATGTAATGTCTGGTTCGGTGCTCTCCGGGAATCTATAAGAACAGCATTTCCTAACTTTATGAATCCAACAGAGTGAGCGGATGACAGAGGAAAGCTTCTTCTACGCAACACCCCGTTCTAGTTCTAGTCTCGTTCTTGTTTTATCTCAGCAGGCCAAGAGGAGATCGGCACCGCCCTTGCAGGCTCACCTTCATGTATCAGCAGGATGCCACACACTCAGTGCGGGCCAAGTCATTGAGCTTTGAAATTCACCTTGTTATAATTCCAGTCAGGGCAGCTTTACAAGTGGTGGCACCCGGGGCAGCAGTCTATGTTGGCATCCCCCCAAAGGCCTCCTTCTCCACGGATTCCCTCAGTACCACCCTCCAACAGTGCCCCTCATCTCTCCATAGCGCCTCTCTCGTATGTATTTCATTTGTTTTATAGGGCTACTCATAACAGTGTATGGTGTCAGAGCACTTTACATCACACACACATTATATAGAAACAATGAATTATGTGTGTAAACGGGTCAATGAGGATTACAAGGTGCATGAATCATATTCATATGTCATACATACTAGTAGGCAGTATATTTTAGGAGTGTTTGGTTTGGAGAAGCACAAACTCAGGAATTAAAACATACCACAGTGGTTGGAGGACAAGTCATCTCATAAAAGCCTTCTAAGTGAGGACTGCAGTCCGTAAGGATTGTTTACTCTCACCAGCGTTATCTTGACATTTTTATTGCTGCCTGAAAGCTGCTTAACACAGAAGAAACTTCGCAGCAGGTACTTTTAAACACATAAGTTAATCATAACAAAGTGCCCCCCAAGCTCAATGCTGGGTGCAGCTGCACCGGTCACGCTGCCCTAAAGCTGGTACTGTTTCTTATGATACAATCTCACCACTGAGAGATTTGAGTTGGGTAATGTATTAGGAGTTGGAGCATATCAACACATTCAACTGAGTCATTAAGGGATGTATGTTTTATCTTACATATTTTTCATTTTAACTGAAAGTCTAGCAAAGCATAAATATTGTCTGCTGAATTTAGGGGGTATAACACATTTTTAACAATTCTGCGCTTACCATTCCTTCCTGCTGGATCACACAATGTTGGGGTTGATTTTTCCCAAACTACATTTTGTTACGTAGCCTCTTCAGTGGTAGTGCTAGCTTATTCTTGAGTGGACGAGACTTGAAGTTTTAATATCATGGCACTGGCCTTCAACTTGATGTAGGCCAAATACTTGGGGCCAAAATAAATTCTCCAGTTACTCACACAGGCACCAGGTCCTAGAGAGGCACTGATGGTAGCTTCCATAAACCATGAACTGAAGCCCCCCTGAAGGGGCTATAAGAGCATAAGACTTAACCGTTTCATACATTTAATAACCCTGTGGTTAGTCCCTTAGGGGTGCGACGTTTTAAACAGTGCATAAGAATCTTAGGTCTTGTACCTTTCTCTCTAGTTCTCCCCCTCAGCAGTCAAATGTAATGCAGTCCGTCCAAGATAGGAGCTTCAGCTGGAGAAAGATGGAGGGTGAGGGTATATTTCCCATGCGTTGGAAGTGTATTGCCTGTGTTCCTGTAGCTGGAGTAAAGACGATGGAGGTGGGGCTGCCATCGGAAATTCAATGACATGTTTGTAAACAGAGAGCTATTGATTAATTCTTCCTGAGTACTGTCATTTGGTAGCTGGTAGAGGTGAAGCGTGGGAGGGCAGTTTCTGTTGCTCAAGGCAAGGAACTTACTAGGCCGGGCCTGCCTTTTTGTCTGTCTCAGATTACTATTTCAGGAAGCTGAGGACGGCCATGGGCAGGGATTTCACCCTTCACTGTGCCCCTACTAGGAGTACTGCTGCTGGGATTCCCCCACTGCTACCTGCTGTGGGAGACATCACTTTGCACAAAAGCTGTGTCTGGAGAGCAGCCTGAGGATGACATCTGAAAGGTGCCATCCAAAATGGATTCCGAAACATTTGAGGGTGGATCTACACCCTTTGTCTAAAAAATGAACAAGGTAGGAGCCAAACCACCCCACCTTTTCCCGCTCCCAAGCTTTTCTGGACCACTAAAGAGAATGCCACTCATAAGACCTTCTTTGTACAGCCATTCTTCCGGAGGTGAGGGAACATCACCAGAAGTCAATATCTTCTGCTGGAAGAGCTAAGGATCTGCCTGAAGAGCCTAGATGTGTGTCTTCCTGCGGAGAACATGAGGGAGTATGCCTTGCCTTGCGAGAGGACAGACTGTCCGCTAGGAAAGGACCAGCATGAGGAGCACACAGAGTAAGCTGATGACCCTAAGAGAGTGATCCAGGAGTGACCTGTTCTGTAAAGGAGTCCCCCAGTATCTCTGAGAAGCTGTAAATAAGACTATGCTAGAGCATGTTCTTATGTGTTTCCTGGCAGCCTGCCATAGGCTGATGTACTGGTGCTGCAGTCGCTGACAAGGAGATTGAATCGCTCTTGAAGCGGGGAGCTCCAAACCAGCCCAGAGGTCACAGCTATTCCCAGACCTCTCAAGGACGACTTGGCCTGGAGGCCACAACAGTCACAAGCTGATGTGTCAGTCTGCAGCTGCCCTCGGAGCATCGCCACTCCTGAAGGCGGGTGCCGCCAGATGAGCATGCCCCCATAGCAGCCCCTATAAAGATTGCCTTGCTTGCGGCAGCCACTGTGGTGATTCATAAGGGAGAATATCACCCCTTGAGGGCAGGCATGCCACCCATGCCCACTGTGCAGCTCGGGCAGTCTTCGATCACCAACAGTTAGCAGGGCACTTAGATGTACCTAGGGGTGAGAGAGAAAGACAGATATGTTCAGACAAATTGGACAAATCTGCCATGCCCGCTTGATGTTTTTTGATACAAAAGCAGCTAACAACAGTGAGCTCAGTAGCACACTTAACATGTGAGCACTTTTGAGTGATAGCGGGTTCACAGTCATAGCAGGAGAAGACAGCTCATAGGGAAGGAAGGGGAAGTGTAGCGCACCATGGTTTAAGCGCCACATATGACAACTCTGTATGATGTATTAATTGGATTGTGTAGCATTTAGTTTTGCTATGATGTTAAACGTTTTTCATTTTTCATAAAGATGAGCACTGGGTTGAATATTACATTATTTTATGTCTGTTGTTTGACTGTTGAGATAGGAGATCTTGACTCCCACTCTACTTCCCTAAGAATCTTTTGACTGCTTCCTGTCGCTACCCTCAGAGTCAAATGCTGAAAGGGCTCTACTTAGCCCAGGTTTCAGAGGTGCAGCAGGATGGAAACCAGTGGCCAACCACCACTGTTGGCGCCCAGTATCCCTTGTCTGACCTGTGGCCCCCAGACTGTGGCCTGACTCCGGTCTTCCTTGCTGAAGCAGAATATACCATTACCCTAACCGTGGGCAAGACCGTAAAGGATTCCCATCTAATGCACTCTAAGGAGAAGGGGGTTCTGTGTACCCGGGCCCCTTCCTCAGCTCATGAAGACCTGTATCTGAAGGCCATCTCAAGCAAATGAAACCGCTAACCTAGAAAAGTACTGTCCGAATTGGGTCTAGTTACATGGCCTCATGAAGATTAACAACATCAAAGGATCTAAACCAGTCTTAAGCACTTCCCCAATTCTTGTTCAATCAGCTGCAACATGCAGACACCTGTAATCCACTTTAAGAAGTCTAAAGTGAGCTTTAAGAGGTCAGCACTTGATCCCATGAACCTAAAGTCTCCTTTACCACTTCAGCTATTTGCCAAGAGGAACAGCGTGAAAGAAGCAATGCAGGAATTTTTCCTCTTCTTTCACTTAATACACACTGTACTCAAGTCACAGAAGATAAGGCCAAACTTGTGTATAAAAGCACAGAATGCTAGGACATTAGAGTTTAAAAGTTCCAATAGTCCACTAAGTCTGAAATCTCACTGACATGTCTTTGGGCAAGAATGAAAGGATTAGAGATCTGGTAGGAGATTGGTGAAATATAATTTTGGTAAGTGTTCCCAAAGTTAAATAAAGAAAAACGCTTGGGAGGCCTTAATGAACAATAGGTCAGCCTGGTTGAAAGGGAAGAAATATGCACAGGTAGAACTGTCTCCCCCTCTGGAACTCTGCTGCTGTGCACAGTGTAGATTGGCAATGCAAGCTTTAACTGGTCTTCTGCCCCTATGATTCGGTCATGTGCCTCACTGTACCATGGAGTGCAGTCTGTTCAGGGCATCCAAACTCAATGCAGAACCATTCTTTTACAACCCCTCCGAGTCACTTAAAAGCATCCACAATACCTGCCCATACAAGAGCCACACTTAGAAGTGACTAAAGCATTCCAAACAATCTCTATAAAAATAAGCATATGTTTAAGTACATAAAACACAAGGTGAATGTGGATAGGTTGCAAGAGACATACCTTTGACTTTCACTAATCAGAAGTTGAGTATTGATGGCCATCAATTGATAGTTCCTACAGCCCCAAGAAAATAAGGTGATCAGTTCTTTTTTAGGTTTCTAATCTGATCTGGAGGCTTTCATTTGTGTGCTAATGATATCCAGGTCCTTTTTCATATGGGCGGTGACACAGGAGTCATGCATGTGACAAAGGAGCTGCGTATTATCCATTGATGCACAGTGAGAGTGCAGGACCGTTTGGATGGCAATGCACTCTAAGTAAACTCAGGCAAAACCAGGATTTTCATTGTTGTTAGAGGAGGGTAGTATTCTACTAGACACCCACTTCTGGCACTAAACCTTGGGGGCTGCTCATGATGGAGGCAGTGGATTCAAATGATGTATTGAGCATTAAGACCAGTATCTCAGTGGTTGCATCTTCCTCTCTCTTTTGTTGAGTTCCTCTTTTCATTACACCCTAGTGGTATTTTAGCAGTCAACACTGCTGTTGGCTCAAGGTTGGACTAGTCTAACGGTGTTTCCTTTTGCATCCCTCAGAATCTCAATCTTAGCCGACCTTGGCCTTGTGCTACCTTCAGGGCCACCAAATTGTACCTTGTGTATTCTGCCCATGAATCACTCATGCATGCAGGTTATAATCGGGTCCCTCTGCTTTGTTCATAGTCCTCCTTTTGCCACCTCTTAATTCCTAAGTGATAATTTCCATTGATGTGTTTCATTTTACAAACTGCGCAATACTTATCTAGAATGTTTTCAAGTCTTGCTTTCGAAGACAGGTGTTCCCGGACAGTCTCTCCTTCTAGTTCAGTAGGAAGGCGTTTCTCAATTCTCTTGTGGTAAGAACCTAAAAATCATCTTGATTTTTGCTACCCACTCCAAATGCCATCTTAGCCTAAGGTAACTAATCCTTTTTCAGAGCTTAAAATGTCTGGACAGAGCATATGCCGCATGTCACTCCATCGGTGACGAGAATCCCTTTTTTTGTGGATTTCCCATCTATGTTACTTTCAATCTGCTGTGGACTAAATCGATTATGGTGATTGGTTGCTTTTTACTATTGTGCTCAGTCCTAAACTATTTTTGTTTCAAACTGTTTTAGCCAAATGTGTCAGTTATAAAAAATATATATGCATCACATGGTTTCAGTATACAGAGCTGTTGCAGCGCAGGCAACCCTAGAAAGCGACTCGATTTAATCCTCCTGAACACACCCACTAAATATATATGTAATAATTTGAACCGAGTGTGGTTTATCATTTTAATGTGCCATCAAACTTTTCTCTTCCCTCACCAACATCCTTCCTATAAGTGTATTCTTTGATGTTTACAGAAACGTGCTTTTCAAAACGATTTGCAGTCTCAGAATTGTGAAATGTGGAACATTTTTACCGCATTTTGTAATATGCTAGAAACTGTTGCTGAAATACGACCTTATATTGAGTGGGTGTTTCTAATGAAACACTTATCATGATATAGAGGAAAAGTAGCCCAACTAACGGTTTCACATGGATTCGACTGGTACTGCTAGAGAGCCACAAAATGACACTGCAGCATTACAATTGGTGCATACATGACTAAGAGATGTGACGGTAGCACCGCGCACGTATGTGTGATATGTGCAAACTTTAAGAATGCGGGAATGAATGGAAGAATAGACGAAACTTGTTTTATTTAACACACTTCCACACTGATGGTTTTCTTAGTGCTAAAACATATAACATATGCCCTGTAGTAAAGAGGCCAAAGGTCAAACCAATCAAATGTAATTCGTAAAAGAACAATTAACAAAATAAAACGTTTTCAGCTTTGTTGTCAATACGTTTGGGCCTTTCACTTTCCTAATGTCTAGTGAAAGAGCATTCGATAATATAGCAGACCGAGAAGACTTTGCCTTCAGCTGGTGCTGACACTTTCACTACTGGTTAGTGCCTTGTTTTACTGGCCAGCGTTATATAGGGTGTGGGTTGCTGGAATGCTGTTACCGCTGCAGAAACTGCAGCTGCATTCATGGGGATTGAGGCCTGGAGGCTGCCATGATTGGCGCTGCCTCAGGAGACCTTTACTTTGTATTTCTTCTCCACAGAGTATGTTGCCTGGAACCTGCATAATAACCTATACTGACGAGACACTGCATTATTGAGAGCTTATTATGGTTGAGGGGTGACTAGGACTGAGAAAGTTTGAGTTCAGGCTACGAATATTTTGTTGTTAACGATGTGCCTCTGCAGGCCAAAAAATAAACTACGTTATGGTTTCCCCTCTTTTATGTTTCCTGTGCATCCCATTGTGTGCCCTTCTAGTTTTTCAGTCCTTCATGTATATGCACGTCTCCCATTTGGAGTGGATGTAATTTGCAGTAGTAATTTGTAATAATCCCTCTTCTCTTGACCTTCTTATACCTAAGTTTATTCAAGTCTACTTTGGAAACTATTTAGTTTCAGTACATGTCGTGTGGAATTATAATTTTCTATGTATTCATTTTACTCTTTTATAAAAAAAAATATCAAGTTTACACAAGAAGATTGCTTTCAAGGAATAGCCACAACCTTACACATATTTTGCAATCTGTCAAATGTCTCTTCCTCGTGCAGGGGTTAATTAGCTCCCAGATTCCTTCCATTGCATAACATCTCAAAATATGCAACTGCTCTGCACTGCTGTGCAAGGAATGTATTGAGAACAAAGACTTTCTTTCATGAATGCAATAAAATAAAAAACACGTTTTTGCTTGCCTTGTTTTATGACAATTGAAGACCATAAAGAGTTTGAATGAGCAGGGAATCTATTCACTTCTAATAGTAGCCCGAAAACCTGAGGGTTTCTAATTTCCGGACTGAGCACCACATTAATTTGAGCTGTTGATAATTTTCGAAAACATGTGTAATCCTATTTTAATGTGTACCGTAGAGAGGTATTAACATCATTTAGAATAAAGTATTTGAAAGTTCATTTCTCAGCATGACATTTGTGTTTTTTCTAATGGATGAAATAGTACTAGCAGCTGTTATGTATATGTATTGCATGGTTTTCCAGCACTGTGTTATAAGAGCAGGGGCTCACTACAGATAGGGTGCACTGCCTTACTGCACACCATGGTACACTGTTAACTGGTGCGTTGTGCACAGACCAGAACAGTGCACCCTTTTACAGGGAATGTGCTGCTCAAAGTGCAGGGTGAACTTGTGCATGCACTTTGAGCAGTGCATTAGTGAAGAGCAGACCAGTTGTTTTAAGTCACAGACCCGCCTTCCTCTGCAGGTAGTGACCTAGTCTAAGTTTCAAAAGGGCAGAGATCCCGCTGCAGGCCACTGAAGAGAGTGACTGCACCCACCCGCAGGCCGATGCATGGGGTCCCTGGATCCTCCATGCACTCCTCCAATGAGGCACCCTCGGGGGGCACACTGACTGTGCACTCCCTTATTTGCATGAGACCATGCCCACATGCAAGCCCCCTTATGGTTCGTACTATCGTGATCCATATTACAGAAAGACCTATGCAAGCACTTTCTGTAATACTAAAGTGCCATGGAGGTGCAAAAATTTAACGTGTCATTTGTACTCTGGTGCATTTTGTATAATACATCCCCGTGGTTTGCAAACCAACTGCAAACCTAGGATTTCCATGTATCTCAGGGCACAAATGGTGCACCACTTGTTCCAAAGCCAGACCCTGCCGGTCCAGACGTAACAGTATGTTGCGAGGCTAAATGTTCTTGGTAATGGTAAAACTCTAAGCAAAGACTGTTAGAGAAAGGAGTGACAAACAGTAATTGTATTGAAAACATGGAGGCATGGTACCATTGAAAGTACCTAGTACATAACTCTTGGGTTGCTTCAATGTTGAAGCTTCATCAAGGTCAAGGCAGGCCAGGAACCAACCTTGATCCCAGAGGAGGCAGGACTATAATAGGACACAAACAGCACAACACATGAGAAGAGAGTGCGTACAAGGTAAGAAACCCAAGGCAACTGAGGAAGGAACATAAAAACAAAGGTGAACTGAACATCAAGTGTGTAAACTAAAACAGAAAGTGGGAAGCCAATGCAAGCACAAAATGTTGACAGACACTGACCAAACAGGAAACTATGCTTTTATACTGTTGCTACCGCTGATGGAAGTAACCCCTCAAAGTGAAATTATAATTTCAGATAGTAACTCGCCTCCTTAGCCCCAGCCTTCCCAAAAGCCAGGCAGCTGTCCTCCACTAGTTGCGTACCGTAGGCACCCGCAGCCCTTGCAGTGTGGGGGCCTGAACTCCAGGGCGCCCCCTCAGCACGGTACCCTGGCCTGAGAGTTCTTAAATGAGTCCGGAGGGGCCTCAATGTACTTTGCAGGGGGACCCCTTCAAGTTTCGTTATGCCACTGTCCTCCACCTGTGCAGTGAGTCTCTACCCTGGCTGAGCTTCACCTCTATTGATGTTCTTTCGCAGTGAGTGTGAAACCGTTTATCTTGTTTGAGTATCTTAGATGAAACCATTTACTATTTCCATACACAGGTGAGACGTTTGGTGACTAGTTGGCAAAGCCGCACTTCCTCCTTCGTGCAAAGCTTGAGGGTAATTTTGTGTATTTTACCAAAGCTCCTCAAACTAACATAACCGAACTTGCTGCATTGAACTCTGTCCCATTTTATAAATGATTTGGAAACAGCATACCCCTGGAACCTCTTAAAAGAGTCCTTGCAGTAGTCCACAAGTGGCCTGGCAGCTCATCCACTGGTGAGTAGGAGTCCTCTCTTCCAGGAGCCTTCAGCTCCAAGCACTACAGAGAGCGACTTTTCAAGCAGACTGCAGGCTGTCCACAACAGAAGAGGACCCCAATAACCTTGAAGGTCTGTTCAGGAGGATGTTTTTTACAATCCTGCAACAAGTCATTTGGTGGGTGAGATTCAGATTCTGCATTTTTCCTCCATCTACCATTTTCTCAAGCAAAACAGAGATTATCCCTTTCTCCTCTCTTTCTGATGCCTAATATAAGGAGTTATAGTGTTAAAATGAAAAATGAATAGCACTCGGTACAACGCATGCGTTTTCTACGCATGCCATTCCAACGCAAGTCGTTACGACGACACATTGTTGCGTCGCATGCCATTACAACGCATGTCATTACAAAAGACGCTGTATGGGGGCGCTGTAGTTTGGAATAGTATAATTTACTATTCCAACTCCAGTGTGTGCAACAGTAGGGAAGATGTTGGATTGAAAATCCAACAAATCCTAAACCTTCTGCCCCCTACAGCAAGTCGTTGTAATGGCATGCGATGTAACAAGACGTCGTTGTAATGACTAGCGTTGTAATGGCATGCGATGGTTCCAGTTAAAATGGGTTATTGAGTAACTCTGAACTAGTATTTAATTGACAAGTGCTCTTACCCACTCACTAGCTGATCCTAATGTGCGCATACATCCACCAACCCAAAAAGGAGGCATGTTTCCTTGCTGCATGACATGCATCATCTGGCAAGGGACGCCTTTCAGAGCCTGTCTTGATACAACCCAACATGCTAAAAACTTCACACTCTGTGTCAGATCTCTGGTAGCACTAATACACCATCACCCTGGAATGCAGTCCAGCACCCATACATTTCACACACACAGCACACGGATAAAGTGTTGTGTATTGAATGGAGGCAAAAGGTATTTATGGGCCCTATGAATGACTTAATCGTCTACTCGCCTCAGCTCAGGGATGTAATACAGTACCTGTCTCCTTGCTGGATAATGCATTACAATCTAGAACTCACTAATCAGTAAAATCATTAACAATCAAAATCTTAGAGATCATAGGATTATGGTGTTATATGTGGGCATTATGACTATTGAAGCAATGCTACACAGTGCCACATAACAAAACATATATGTATGTGGATAAGGTTGTCTGTAGTACAAGAAATAACGTATAATGTGGTGGTTATTCATATTTTCAACAAAAAGAGGACAACTCTCTATTTCTTCGAGAATTCTGACTCTGGCATATGCAGCAAAAGTTACCTTTTTAAAGTACAATAATGTAAACTTAGAAAAATATACTCTGTACTCGATACTGAGATGAAAAGGACAATTTGAAATACATTGGAATTTAAATGAGTAAGATTGACCCGTAGAACTAATCAGCAAAGACTGTCTAAGTAGTGCAGATCCCCATATGCAAATCTGTCTCAAATTACAAATAAGTGAATATAAAAAAGGCAGGTTTTTGGCAACCCAAGGGACAGAACAACACAGATCTGTTGTGTGGATCTGAGTGGGACTATTCTGAATGCTGAATTAGCAACACGACGATGGCTCAGTGCCCTGTAACCTAGTTTGAGGAGCTTTCGTAAAATACACAAAATTACCCTCAAGCTTTGCACTAAGGAGGAAGTGCGGCTTTGCCAACTAGTCACCAAACTTCTCACCTGTGGTTTCCTCTAAGATACTAAAACAAGATAAACGATTTCACACTCACTGCGAAAGAACATCAATAGAGGTGAAGCTCAGCCAGGGTAGAGACTCACTGCACAGGTGGAGGACAGCTGCGTGGCTTTTGGGAAGGCTGGGGATAAGGGCGCGAGTTAGTATCTGAAATTATACTTTCACTTTGAGGGGTTACTTCCATCAGTGGTAGTGCACTGGACCTTCATCTATTAGTTCATTCAGAAATAAGGTTATCCTCATTCCAAGCCCTGATTAGATCACGAAACATTCCTAACCCTGCCCAAAGGGTCGCTCGTATCAGGGGCTGTGGAGGATCTGATAGACAATGGCATGAGCCTTTGATGTGAGTGAGAAATCTAGCCATAAACCAAAGAAGAATTATTGACAACCCAACATCATTTGCGTAAAGAGGCAGAGCTTCCTTGGCCGTGGCTCAGTCTGCATGGTCCATGGGGGATGAATCCTTGGCCATTCAAGTCCTGGTAGTTTTAGAGAGATGAATTCCATATTACAGACAGCTACTGGGTCTTTTTAATCAACATAATTCACTGAATATATTCCAGAAATATAACCTTTGGGAACAACTTGTTGATTTCTTTGTGGGAATTATAGCATTTTGCAATTATTACTGTCGTCTTGATGACATGAAATGTGGGCAGGCATGTCCTGTTTTAATGGGTTATGGCTACTCCATGTTGTCACCTGTAAGTCGGTCTCCATCGCTGGTCCTGGCCTCGTCTCAATCGGCAAGATACAAAGTCATCATACATTGGGAGTGATCACTGAAGAGAGCAAAAATAGGACAATGACGGTTAGGGCACCTCACCAGTTATGACCATCTTCTATTGCCAAATCTTTTCTTGGCAGTGGTGTTACCTCTGTAATGCTCTGTGAGTTTTTGGAGGACTCTTCCTCTTTCCATAATGGGTTGCATTTCCCTGGCTGTAATGGCATTTCTCCTGAGGTGCTCATACATCTTGCAGAACACTTTGAGCCTGAAACCTATGGCCACATTCAGCATGCTAGACGGCCTCCCAAATGATTTGTTGTGGACTCCCAAATGGAGAAGAGTAAAGCTGGCTAGGGTTTAGCTACCTTGGGTGAAGGGGGAACAGGGACTCCAGATTTGTTTCTGTACTATGTAGCAGCTGAATTGCAGCATGCCGTCCAGTGGTTTGGGGAGGGACCGAACTGGGAAAAATCCCTATTAGAACGAATATATAAACAAAATGCACTGCCTGAGCTATTTGTAAAAGGACACGAACTACCAAACAATTTAACATATCTGATTTAGCAGATGGATGAGGTGTGGTAGGTAGAGAGTGGTGGTACAGGGCCTAAAAAGATTCCTATATATAGTGGACATCCCCTAGTGTGAATTGCAACTGTTCTAGGGAATGCAGAGGGACATGTCCTCCTGGGGTTGAAAGGAACGAGGTTGTAACACAGTAGGAGACATATACACTATTGGTAGTTTTGTTTCATTTGCACAAGCGCAGGAACTATTTGGGGTAGGACTGGGCCAATTTCTTCAATACACAATGATCACACAGTGAGAGGCACCTGAACCTTGTTTACAGACATACCGGGGGAACTTGTCGTTAAGTAGCAGATACTGGAACTGAGTGATAACAGGAGATTGTTTACTTTGTTGTACAGTGCGTTGGTTGAGGATGGGGCGGCAGTACTGAGAGGGCTTACCATAGCTGGATAGATAAATGTCCAGAGGCCGTTTCAGGTTAAGCGTATCTCCCTTAATACTTGATTTAAACTAATACAGTTCCACTTCTTCAAAAATACACACCGTATTCCACATCGGCTGGCTCAAATATATCCAGAACACCATGGTGCCTGTGGACGATGTGGTACGGCAAGTACTGGTTTTTTACATAAAACTTGGAGCTGTCCAAGGCTAGAAGCATTTCGAGGTCAAATTCTGGGCACACTGACACATATTATGGGAGTGGACCTGGATGCATCCATTACACAATGTATAGTAGGTATTTTTCCAGCAAGATGGGCCCTAAAATGAGATTACGGATGCTAGCACTGGGTATTGTAGTAGCTAGAAGGAGGATAGCACTTCAATGGGTAGCCCAAGACATCCAGAATATTGTAAATGGAAAAAGGACTTTCAAGGATGGGCTCTGGCAGATAAGCAGCATATTACAATAACAAGAAAAGATGATAAATTCAGAGAGCACTTGTCTATATCGTCTGAAATGTTAAATGCGCTAGAAGACCCACCAAATAATATGACACTTTTAATGATGTGTACAAGGTTACCTCCAGGGAGGGATCAACCTATGTGTGGGGGTTTAGAGGGGTATTTGTGTGTAATTGGTTGCATAAAGGCTGTTGTAAAAATGTCTACCCAACTACGATATTTAATATTGTTAGATTTGACAGAGGCTTTTTCTGGGTACCACTGACTTGAATTTGCCCTTATAAAAAAAGTATTGTTATGGAACTCACGTCAGTACCTGGAGATCCTGCTTCTGCCCCACCAAATAACACACAATAAGCATTCATTTGATCTTGTAATATTCTGCAGTTGCGAATTGCATTTGTTTTGTTATTTGTGTATAAGTGAGTTAAATTTGGGCCTGTACAATTGAACCATACTGCAGGATTAAAACACAAGTAAACAAGGATTGTAAAGTATGCCATAATTTTGTAAATACATATATATGCTTACCAATCTAATATGAATTTGGTTTTATTATCTGTCTCTCAAGATAAGCTGGAACTTTCATTTGTTAGCAACTTGTTAACAAGCTAGAGGAAAGGTAGAATCTGTGCTCAATTTTCAGCTGACATGAACTTAAGCAGGTCTCTAACTCTGCTTAATTTGCATAAATGTATATTTCACTTGGTTTATTACCCTTTTAACGTTCATAAAATAAACATTTCCTTTCATATATTAAAGTGTACAATAGTTATGTTTGACAGATCGATATGGGAAATCAATGTTAGAGGCATAAAATTTGGCCAAAGAGTGACTAGGTTTTATAGTCACTAGGCAGAAAAGCATTGGCAAAGCCAATAGGTCTCGCTTTTTGACCTGTTAGCTTTGCAAATGCTGTTTGGGGGCCAGGGATTGCATGAGGGAAGCACAAGGGGGTGAAAACAACAGCGATAGCAGAGGGAAGGGAGGTTGCAGGGTTAAAAGCACGCACATTGTGTTTTCTGTGAGGGTTGTAAGCACATAAGGCAGAGTTCAACAAGGAGCACAGGGGAGGAAGGGTTTGCAGGGTGAGAAGCACAGGAGAGAGAGATTAACACAGAGTGCATAGGGGTTTGAAAGGGGAGCACACAAGGGAGAGTCCAATGTCCGCATGGGGGTGTTTGCCGGTGGGGAAGCACATGACGGAGTGTGACACGGAGCATGAGGAGGAGCAGGGGTTTCATGGAGGAAGCACACATAGAAGAGAGCAAAATAGAGTGTAGTGGGGTGGAAAAAAGCACATATAGAGAGCAAACTGAACGTGGGATGTTTTGCAAGGGGAGAAGCATATGAGGGCTTGCTAGCCTGTAGGAAGGAAAAGCGCTGCAAGCAAAGTGCCGACAACATGGCTAATAAGGCACATTGGAATTGAAAGTGCAAATTAGCTGGGGCGTCAAGGAGTTGGGGGGGGGATGAAGAGAACTAGAACGAAGACAGGAAGAAAAGGAAGGCAGATAGCCAATTAGGGACTGGGCTGAAGTCATTGGACAGAAGTTCTGGAGGGAGAAGAGAGGCTGGACAACCAGGAATCCGATCTGCCAGCAGCTGCGAGAGTGAGAGGTACAATTTCTCCCTAGCTGCCCGGCCTGCGAAAAAGCAGGAAAGGTAGAACAACTAATAAGCAGCGAGGGTGGTGGGACTGACGAGTTGTCAGTGAGGGCAGAGATTGGAGACCAGTGCTTCAGGCACTAGTCAGGATAGGAAGAGTTGATCCTGGGTAGAGAACGGTGGACCAAGACGTGGAGTGAGAGCAGCCTGCACACTTCCTCTTAGAGGCCCGATCAAAAAACAATGACACTGCAAAAAGTAAACTGCGAGGGCTAGGTGTTGGTAGGGAAAGGCATGGGGAGGTTAAGTAAACTGGAAGCAACGCCATGTAGGCACCGAGTGGCAGGGAAATGTCGCAAAGAAAAAGTAGTGCATAAAAGAAAACATACAGTCTCTAGTGAAAGGATCCATGTAGCATGGGAAGTCTCCAGGGCGTTAACAAAACAGACAACAAGACTGGACAAATATCCACTGTTCACTAGCGAAGCAGCGGGATTTGTAAAGGCAGACCAGGCAACCATTCAAAAAGTGATGGGCATGTTCAAAGCCCACAGAAGGATTACATCATGCCTCGCAGAGCTGCGCATGTGTGCTGCCTCCAGGTTCGACATAAAAACTGGCAGCTAATCACAGATGTGAAAATAAAGAGTGCATTACAGAGGACCAAAGTGAACTTCTCTATTTTAAATAATAAGTCCATGATAAGGAAGTCACAACCATCAGCCCTCTATGTCTATGTAAAGTCTGTGTGCTTGGAATCCTGTCAGGTTTCGTTTTTCATCTGTATATCTGTGCATAGTGACTCTTAGTATCCTTAATGTCTTTCATTACTTCATGAAAGACAGTCTCAGCAAGGACTTTCTGCCTGGCACTAGGGAATTATTACATCTAAAAATCAGGAATGATCCTGCATAAACTATGTATACCCATTTCATCAATTTGAGCTTGCATGTTTTGTGCTAAAATGTAAGAATTAATACTGAGGGAAATTGTCATCTAAATTCAAAAGTGACACTAAACAGTTCCTTATGAAACTTTAAGAAGCTAATACACAGTTCCTCAATGTTTACCTGACTTGACCAATAGAATTGGTTTCTTTAATTGAGTTGAGTGGCTGTATTAAATCTCGACTCTTAGCATGCACATTTATCGAGTATCCCCTAATGTTTTTTATTGTAGCATGGCTATGACTGAAAGAGCAGTGGAAAGTCAAAGTTGTAGCCTATGCGTGATTACATTCTGCCTGAACATTTCAGAAGTTCATTCCTGGCTAAAACTCTCTCTATCTTTTCCCTGTACCATTACAAAGAAGAACCGGCCACTTGCATGTTTCTTTTGATTCCACCCCAAAGAAGCAGTCCAGTTCAATCTGCTATATCCGTCCCAATTTGACTGTTTTTTCCCTCATAGGCTCTTATCAGTGAGATGCAGATTTAGTACGGTTGTGTAGTTCCCACTAGGTCAGTAGGATCTGCATATTTGTGGACAATATAAACTTTGGCTGTGGTTCTTAGACTGATTTCATGCAACCCCATAGTGTATGTTGGCATAGAGACCTACTAACTCACATTGCCACCATAAGCCACCCCTAACCTAAACAGGGAGCAAATGGTTTTTGGCAACCACTGAAATTGACAACCCTAACCCCTCAGGGATCGTGGTAACAGATCTAGAAACCCTTTTGCTCAGTCACGCATCGCTCAGTTATTCGTGTGCTCTTGTTCTTGGAGAAGTATACAAAGAACACACAATGGGACGTTCTTCAATATATTTTTTGAACCAACTTTATTCTTGTATAGAGTACAGGAGCCGTGATAATCAGTAGACAGAAGCATTTGAAAGTGATTACAAGCACCAAAATAGTAAACAGCAGGTATAGTTCCACCATGGTGCTTAGAACAGTGTATGTATGCAGGTATATGAAACAAGGTGGTAATCAGGCGTACTCTTACTATGCAATCCCTACCCTACGTGCGTTTAGGGTGTGTGGGTGTGTTGCGATATATATATATATATATATATATATCTGTCTAGCCAAGAAAACCCCCACACACACCCAACCCCATTACCTGGCACTACAGAATGTAGGACCCCGACTTGGTCAGAAACTGGACTCTACTCACAGAGATGTTAAACAGCTGCTTGGCAAAGCATATTGCTGCAGGGACCTCTCGATGTCTGGTTAACCCCTAGAAATGCTAATTTATTCATAATAAAAAGCATCCTTGCAATGTATTTTTATAGGTGACAGATCGCCCTGTCGCCCTGTGGATGAAGATAGAACAACTTTGTACAGCGTGTATAAAGGCCTTGTATTCGAGGCACCCTGAAAATGTTGCGCGAAGCAAAATGTGTAAGCAAAGCAGTTTCAGGGAAACTAATCTAACATTGTCACGCGCAAAAATATGTGCAAAAGGTTACAATAAAATGTTATTGTGCAGAATGAAGACAATGTAAGAAAAAGTGCAGCAATCCTACAGAAGCCTAATGCAGGCACATAACAGTACCTGTGGCACAAGAAGTACCAAGAACCAAGTCTGTTCATCTCTTTGTCAACCAAAAATGTCCAGGCCTCCTCACAGAGAGGAAAAGGAAATGGATTGAAAACTTCTATTATCCACACCCACTTATAATTTAATTGGTAAAATTATTTCTCAGTTTACCATTACAGAGACAAGTATTGATAAATGCAGGTAGGGCTGGCTTTAAAGGAATGTTGTGTGGTAATGTGAAGCATTACAAGGTAGATAGCATGCAAATGGATATGTCTTTGAGTGGAAACGAAGAACTGTAGAAGAATATTAGTGTAGGTTAAAGGGACAGGTGACAGATGCACTGTCAAGCCAGACTAAATCCATTTAGGTTAATGACTGCCCTCTTCATATTTGTGCTGCTGCCAGAGAAAAACACTATTCATTATTTAGCTATTTAAGACACTTTTAGAGAATTGCAATGTGGTGTGTGCCCCTGAAAATTATAGCTCAGGAATCTGGATTAATAGGTATAATGATCACAGGTCTTTGAAAGGCAAGCACTTTTTTGTGGAAGACCAGAATGTGTGACCAATCAAACATGTACTTCTGGCTACCAACATGTGAATGAAGCCAAAGCCCCTCTCTAGTGATGCTCACATAATTGTCTGGTGACAGCTGCGCTATCAACCCAGACCATAAAATATGAGGCACTGGCTAATCAGTCCCACCATGAAAGAGGCAATTCAGCACAAACTATTAGACCATTCCCTTGCTGAATGGCAGAAAAGGCAACTGGAGGCCATTTAAGTATCACTAGTCCTCATCTGTGAGGTGTAGCCTAAGTCCCTATGGCACAGTGTACAATTGACTCCTGCGTGTGCTAAACTGTCTACTATTGTGTCCACCAGAAAGATTAGCTGAAAAGAAAAATAGGATGGTTTGTGGAAGCCTTTATTGGTCTATTCTTGTTCAATACAGTCCAATTCAGGCCTTCTCAGAAATAGTCATTGTATATAAATGGTGCATTGCTGCCATTACTGTGACCAAGAAGTACTGTTACTTTGCCCATGTTGGCACACATGAGCTTGCATGTATGCTTGACAAGCAAGTTGGATTGTGCAGGCAATATATAAGCCAAGGTGTTTTTTAAAGATTATTGAAGCGTTACCCTAGATATGTTGCTGAACAGTAAAGAAGCCCACCTTAGCGATTATGCATGGTGGAGTTTGTGTAGACAGGATATATGGGATTTCCATTACATAGTGTTATGTTATTCTACATGTAGAGTGCAGCAATTACCCCAAGGGCTGTTCTGTGCTAACAGAGAGAATTGTCACGTCAATAAATTGAGCTCATAATATACAGCCAAGGCAAACCACAATTGACTAGCGGGCCCTAGTTCCTGAAAGCTGGTTCTTTAGTGACTTCCTAAAATAAAGCAAAGATGGAATCTTTTGCAGGGTGACAAGAAATTCACTCCAAAGTCTGACTTCTCTAACTGAAAATCCTTACCCCTTGAACCACTATGCTCAGCTCTTGGTAGGACCAGCAGTCGAGCCTCAGAGGAGGGTAGGCAGGGTGTGGGACTAAAATTATGACATTTTTAGGCCTCGCCTAGCAGCGCGCATGAGCTGCTCTGCGAGACTTAGACAGGGTGTGGGAATAAAATGATGACGTTTTTTAGATAAGTAAATCGGGTCGATGCCAGGAACTGCTTTGAAAACATGCCAGCGGGATTTGAAAGCCACTTATTCAGCCATCAGGAGCGAGTCCAAGGGTTTTAACACATTTGACAAGGAAGACAAATGTTGAATACTTAGTGCTATCATTGCAGTTGTTTTTTGTATCCTCTGTAACTTCTCATTTGCCTCTTATCCATCCCAAGAAAAAGAGAGTTGCAATAATACAAGTGACTAAGTATGGTTGCCTGGATCACTACTCAGTGCACACTCTTAGGAGAAATGTGCAGAATTTTCTTCAGCAACGTAAGCAAATTGAAGCAAGTTGAGACCAGGTGTCTGACCTGTCTTATTTTGGAGAGGTCAAGACCCAGATACACCCTTAGATTTGTTATCACCGTCACAGGCGCAGGGTGGACAGTAGCGGTAGAGGGGTAGTCAGATAACTCATGATGCATGTTTTTATGGTTTAGGAGAACCATATTTATGGATGCAAATAGCATGAAAGATAATCATATATGTTGTTGGATCACAGCACCCCTTTAGTTTCGTGCAATTACATTAGGGAGATTTTTTCATGCATACCTATATATTCACCAAGAGTCCGTTTTCCCTTTAAATACTCTTGCAGTTCAATCCAGGTGTAAAGACACTTATCAAAGGAATGTATTAATGGCCATCCCTAGTCTTCGAAAGTGTAGGAAGATCAGTTGGGTTGCATAACATGGGGTCTCACTTTGTTTGCTACTACAAATAAGAAAGGCAATGCCTGCAGAATAGATGCTTCATGTAATTCAGGTGCATGGTAAAACCATGTCTTCCGTGCTTTGTGAAAATTCAGGTGGTGATGAAGCAATGAAGCGTTTGAGCAGGGAGCAAATTCCATAGTATTGCTGTATAGATAAAGAAGGCTGAGACTTAAACCTGTGCCTTGTTCTACATTTGTATTGAGGAAGAGGATCAGCATTCCACTGAGACGTTCTCTGTAGGAAGGCAGGTCACATTCCAGCAAGAGCATGATGAGGTCTTCAAGAAGATAAATGATAGGGAAAAGACAGTAGTCTTGACTTAGACTAACCTGTGCCTCACATCGGAATATTACGTTTTGTATGCCTTGGAAACCAGAGAGAATTAAGTATGTGACTTTCCTGATTACCAATTTAATTTCCGAAATGATCCTACAGATTATTTAAAGTTATTAGGTAGAATAAAGACATTCAGACAAAGAGGGAATCTACTTATGTGAGAGACTGGGTTAAACAAGAGCCAGTAACTGGATGCAAATTTTGTAAGTAATAGGACAACATGACAAGACATTTAAAGATTATAGTTTAAGCCATGCAAAGGGCCAACGCAGCTAATAATGAGGTAGATTAATAGTGATGACTCCTGTGATATTTCACCTGTGATCAATCTTGTTGCTGATTAGAACTATTCTGATAATTATTTGGAGCAATGATTGGTAAAAATGAACCTGAGATTAATTTAGAGCTCGATCTGTCACTTTCGCCCCCTCCTCCCTTCTTCGTTGTATAGTTGGATAAGGGTAACTGATAAATCAATAAGAATTAGCTGCAATCCAAGTCTCCCACCCCTCAGGCAGAAGCCGGAATGTTAGCCGCCAAATTGCTAATTACATTCTTTGGTCCCCTCAGAAGAATAGCAGAAGCATTTCCAGCAAATTCACTACGGTTGACATGCTGATAAAAGGATGAGAGTTGGGTTACCTGCTAAGAACACAAGCTGACTTTTCATTAATGTATTGTCCTCTTCATTTTGGGGACTTGTGCAAACATGTCATTTTGCTTTTAACATTTGTGGTAAGAGGGTGGCACATTATGTTATCCTGTAAAAAGGGCAAGTATTTCTTCAGGTGGTAAAATAAAGAAGGATGGGCTATGGAGAGTTTACTCTCTTGAAATTGATTGGCTGCAGAGAATATAATTTTATGCTCCATGTGGTGTGTATTATCTGTTGAGCGAAATATCTGTCAATGCTCTGGCCTCTTGTTACTTTTGCTGGGAGCTCAGTAACTTGTCAATCATGTTGGCAGTGTGATACCTCATGAGCTGTGCTCTGCGCACCAGTAAATAAGACGTTGCACTGTTTTGACTCATGACTGTATGCTCTGGGAAAAGACCACACACTACTTTTCAGAGGGTGCAGATGTTACTTGCATTGAATGGATAATTATTTTCTGCTCTAAAAGGTTGCTATTTTTAAAAGTTGAAGGAGGACTGGCTTAGATGGCAGTTGCACCATTACCCTGTGTGCAGTGGAGAGCATGACACCTGGGCAGCTGTGAACTGGTCTGGTCCACTGTGGCCTGCAGCATGTTTCGGGAGATGGAGAACTGGGTACGCTGATAACTGTTCCAGTGCCACATTTGCAATTGCAGATGAGGCACTGCAGTCTCTATCAACTACCCTTGTCCTCCTTCATCTCCAAGCAATTAGGATAAAGGAGAAATAGTAATGCTGGCAGATGCCCTAGTGCCCTGTTATCATGAATTTAAAGAAGGACCTCTGGCCCACTCCTCCTTGGCCCAAACATCAGTGCTTTAGGGGCACTAAGCCTCCTCGTCCCTTGGTCAAACCCATGGATTGCATTGAGGAGAGGGAAACACAGGCATGGCAGACTCCTCCACACATCTTGGGATAGGCCATAGGGATATTTAGAGAAAAGGGCAACCTGCAGGGTCAAATAGACCCTCTCTGGATCATGGGAAATGCTTGTGGGTCTAACAGCCCCAAACACACATCTGCAGGACACAGGAAATAGGAGCGTCGGGACAACATAATCCATCTCATTCACTGGTAAGGTTGGTCACGGTATAGTTTTAATCCCCGCTCGTTCCTCCATTGGCAGATGACGTGGAGGGGTAAGGCTGCTACTTTTTTAAAACTCTATGAGGGAGAGATCTTCATAAGTGGATGGACGCAAGGACTGTTTGTAGATTAATTATTTTCGAAATAATTGGATTTGAAGATGAGCATCACGGAGGGTCAGATGAAACAATATTCTCCTTGGTGGTTTTATTTAATTTTTTTGGGAGTCTGTTTTATTTGAGGAGATGGCCTTGAAAAACACACAGCTGGTTATGATGTGGCTCTCCACTGAAAGCAAGGGCTAGTGTATTTGCTATTGTATTAGGTTATTGCATCAAATTTCCTTTGGTTATCAAGTGGACTACTTCAGGTACTGTAAAATGTAGTGGAAGCAATATGATGTTTAGGATGCATGCTAGTTAAGTATTGCTTCTAAGGTTTAAACAAATGGAAGTGCATCAAACATAAAAAAGTCAAAATTAGTTTCTTTTCTGTTCGTCTTTTATTTTAGAATCAGTAATGGTGCACAAAAACAGCCAACGCGTTTCGTTCCTTGAAACTCAACAGTTCTTCGAACTTCATCAGGACTGTGAAGTAGCATAGATAAAACATCTATAAGACAATACAAAATGAAGGACAAAACTCGAATCAATAATACAAACATTGTTAAACAAGCATTTGCAATGCAATAGGTCTCGCATTTGCGAAACTTTGAGCTACTGGCATTGTAAATAACAAACTTTTTATTTATGTGTTGGTTTTGAAAACATATAAATAAAAGGCATTGTAATTGACAATGCCAATCGCTTAAAATTTCGCAAATGCAAGACCTATTGCATTGCAAATGCTTGTTCAGTTTGCATTTGTCCCTCTCTGCTAGAGCATCGCCTCTTTACCATCTCTCTGACTGACTACCTTCTATCATTCCATTGCTCAGTTTTAGGGACCAGCATTTTTGTTTTTGTTTAAGCTCTCCACAAGACCATGCTTTCCAGCTCTGTTCCTCATATGCTTCTCTCCCCACTCTCTACAACCCCCCCTGCATTCTGTATTGTTGCCACTTACATGTTGCAAGCTCTCGATTGTGTGCTTCTCACCCCTGCCGAACTCTCTCCCTCCCCTATATTCTGCGTTTCTTTCTAGAGCTTACCCCCCCTCAATGGTGAAACCTATCAGCTTTGCCAATGATTGTTAATAAATATGGGTCTGCGCTGCTTTCTTCCCCTAGGTCGAGCGCAACCCAGCGCGGCAACTCTGGTTCTCTGGTTGCTGGGCTGCCTTGAGCCCAAAAATCATAAATCTGGTCCAAACTGTCCGCACACCAGACTCCTAACACCAACTGCAGTAATAGAGAAAAAGTCCTTTGCTGCATACCTCTACTTCGCTCCGAGTGACTCTTGGGTAACTCGTCCAAGTTTCTGCCTAGTGTTGAAATTTACCATGTTCACGATCTGTTTTAATTAGCCATCATTGGCCCTCTACATTAACAAGGATATTGTACCCTCTCTAGCCCTGTATATTAATGTCATCGTAAGGTATTTTATGCTATGTTATGTGCTGCTAAATACCTAAGACATCAAATTCTTGAGACTTCACCTGGATGTTCATAGCTACACCGTGGGTCTGAAGGGCTGGGACAGAGTCAGCCACTGGTTCGGTCAACTTACTTTTAGATAATCCCACCCTTCAACCCCCCACGTTTGAACAAGCCTGTCACACGCTGCTTCTCTGGCATCCCGTCTGCACGGCGGCTGGTAAACTGGCGGTGCAGGGAGGCTGCTGCTTCAACAGGCATCTGTGAAGACAGGCCGCAGCAGCGTCTCAGTGGCGTCTCCCAGCAAGGGCCGGGGCAGGAAATTGAACTGAAGGGAGTGTGACAACTGAAGCGCAAGCGCATTCGCACAGTGAACCTATGAGTTCTGCCGTGCGATTAGGCTACTACTGCATGACTTATGGGGAATAATAATGTCACGTTTTGAGGATTACAGTACCCCCCCCCCCCTTCCCCGGAGTACAAAAGTGTCTCTCCAACATATATCGCCTCCACGAAGTCAAAAACACATACTTCAATACACTCGTATGGGAACATTGGCATTGTAGTATAAACACGCGCAACATTAAGTCACATACCTATTATCACAGGTAGCAGCTAGACTGACAGAATTGAAAAACAAATCCCTCAGTCTTTTCCATGGATAAAAGATAAATACAGTGAACTACGTGGTTTTCTTTCTGTATCTGTAATAATAAGTAAAAAAGAAAACGTAGAAGCTTATGAATGATTAATGAGGCAAGCAGTGCACAACACACAGGCTTGCCTAATTCAGTGGGATTCTGATTGTACCCTCTTATAACTTTATAACTTTTAAGCTTCGAGCCTCTGACTTTATCCTGTAGCAGGTGCATTCCAAATGTTGCCACACCTGGTAATTTGGGCATAAACTGATCAAACCAGGATCACACAATGTAGTCAAGCGGAGAAGCCGACACTGTAAGTCAAAGTCTGTGGTGACGCGGCGGGCAGGCAGATTCGCATTTTAGAGCCCCTCCTCCACGGAGGTGAGATTTTTGGCACAGCTTTCAACCTTCCCTCACCGAGAACTTGCCCAGAGGGCTGCTACCGCAGGACTATTTGGAGAGCCCGGAAGTCTGACACGGGCCGCGAGCGCCTGTCTCCACCTCTCAAACCTGATCCCTCAGCTTTAGACTCCTATTCTTAGTCATTGTTCAAAAGCGCCTAATCCCACAGAAAACAAGCGCGTCCCGAAAGTGAAAGAGGATCGCGCTGCAGCCGATCTCTTGTCTTTGAGGGGCCACGTGTTAGAAACACATGGCCCCATAAAGATAAGAAAGTGCTTTGCGACAGACGCAAAGCAGGCAAGCCAGTCCTGGTGGGCCAGCACAGAAAGCCAAAGGGAGGCAACCCAAACACCTAATTTCCAATGGCAGGCCACCATTTAACATAAACGGTGATGCCAGCCAATGCAAATGAGGGGCGGGGCTTAAAGCCCTCTTCTGAAAATCCTCTCCTACAAAATCTCTCGCAGAGGCGGAGCAGGGCTCTGCCCAGCAACGCACGCGAGACCTAAAAAGGAATATCAACAAACTGAGGGTTGAGGCTATAACGATCGCACCTGACAATAGTGTCTGAACATTAAATGGTAGTGCAAAGAACCAAGGAGCACTTCCCTAGATACTCCTAAATCAGGAAAAAAATCCTATACAAACATCAAAAGCAATAGTGAAGTGCAAACCGTTTGGTCCGTCGCCTTGTGTCGATTTGGTTTATTGTTAAGTTTTGGCTCTGCCTGGACATTAGCTTGAAGTTGTTTTGTTAGCAGAATAGGTCGATTTTTTTCTTCATATGATTGTTCAAAGAAAGGTTTAGGCCAATATAAATGCTCAGAGACCGTGTGAGGGCTAAAAAGCAGAGTTCAGACCGCTATAGATCCATGCTTTTAACCTCTTCGGTGCCCGTGACGAGCTGGACTCGTCATGGGCCGCGGTGGCGCTGTGCCCATGACGAGTCCAGCTCGTCACAAACCCCGCCCGCTAATGTAACGGCCGGCACAGGGCGGGGAAAGGGGGGGGCACCGAAGGGGTTAAGCTAAGCATGGACTTGGTAAAGCCATGAGTACACAAAATTAACTTCATAATACCACACTAGTACAGTCACTTCTAGGTGGCCAACAAGAAACCTCTCTATACCACCTTTCGGTAGCATTCCATTCAGTGGCTCATCTACTAAAGCATGTTGTTCGGGGCACTATAAAGCGTAACTAACAACTATGTTTTTTTTCCAGTGCTACTCTGGTCAAGCTTTTCTTTTCTTTAAGAAGCTGTCCTGATTGGTTCTTCCCTCTCCAGCTACTCAGCTGACACTTGTTTCCTAGAATCTGAGGCATCAATCTGTGAACATGTTTAATGGCAAGTTGCCATCTCTAAAGGGGCGCTGTAAGCTTCTTAATGAAGTACCCACTGGAGCGCAGAGCAGGAATTATCAAGTGGCTGCTGATGAGCAGAGCATCTTGGGAGAGGATGAGACAGGGAAAGTGTCAGAATGTGTTAACGTTGGAAGAGCTACACTGCCCATGAGTTGCCAGTGCTGATGCCTACTCCTTTTTGTACACACTACGCAGTGGAGTGCAGGATGGGCAAACACCACAAAGTCTGACCCCGCTCCAGTGACTTTACCTAGTGATCCAATGCCCAGTGAGCCAGGAAAGGACTGTGAGCTGTGCTACAGAGAGCTTTATAAAGTGTATGATCTGTGCATATCAGCAGCTTCGTGAAACCTGCAAAGTGTGCTGGCTGGGGCTTTACAGAAAACTGCCAAAAGTGTGAAAAACAGGAAATAATGGAATTAGCAAAGTGTGCATTTTTATTGTATCGTAAAATATTGCAAAGTAGACTTACAGCAAATAATGGAAAAATGTAACGTGATAACTGGTATATTTAAAACAAATAGCAAAATGTGCTAGCTGGATATTGCCAAAATGGTATAGTGTCCTAGCTGAAAACATGTGGAAACTACAAGATGCACTAATTGGTGCATAATGGGAACTGTCAGTCAATCAAGTGGTCTTTGTAGAGCGCACGGCTACTCTGCAGATTGTCCCAGCGCTAAAGGTTCATTGACCACTGATCCAAAGGAGTAAATTAGAAGGCACAATTGTACAACCGGGTTTTTAGGCTCCGTTTAAAGCAGCCTTCAGCTTTAGTGGCACATAGGTAGAGAGAAAGGGCATTCCAGCCAGAGGCAGCAAGAGCAGAGAAAGAGGTGCCTCCCCATTTCTTCCTCTTGATTTTTGGCACATCAGCCAGCAGAGCATCCGAGGAGCGCAGAGTTCTTGCGGGATGGTGATGTACGAGTCTTTTGGCCAGGTAGCCCAGACTAGACCTAAAAAAGGCTCTATGGGCCAATACACGCCCCTCAAAATGAACTATCTCCCGAACTGGCAGCCAGTGCAATTCCTTAAGGTGTGCATGAATTGGGTTGTTTTTCCGGATATTTAGGAGTTGTCAGGCTGCGGCATTCTGCACGAGTTGGAGTCTATTAAGTTGGTACAGTGGGAGACCCCAGTACAGAGCATTGGCATAGTCCAGCCAAGAGGTTATAAGGGCATGGATTACCATCTTCTGGCAGTGTGAAGGAAGCAAGAACAGACACTGTTAACTGAAACAGTGGAAAACTACAAGTATAATGTTTCCTTTATTTTGCTCCCCTGGCACTGCTGTGGGCTGACGCCTGCTACATAAAACTCCTTAATGGTGTGTCTTGGCTGTCCCAGTGCTGTCCTACTAAAGTGAGACTGACCTGACTGCCTATCGGGGTCTAACATGGGCACTAGGGAATAATTTAATATTAATATATAAACCTATTGAAGGCAATGGTGGAAGTGCACCCTGCCTGCTGCCAATAGCTCAGTTAAAGAATTGTGGAGTAGGATTTCCCCCAAAATACAAATTCAATGTCATGCAGCTTACAAACCTACATTTATCACTCACAACTCTGCCCAGCCAGCAGTCAATGCACTTGCTGAGACCTGCTTGCCCAGCATGCAGCCGTAGACAGGATTAGACAAGCATTTGCAGTGCAATAGGTCTCGCATTTGCGCGAGTTGGAGTTATTGGCATTGTAAATGACAATACCTTTTATTTATGTTTTGGTTTCTAAAATATAAATAAAAGGCATTGTCATTTACAATGCCAATAGCTCAAACTCACGTAAATGCGAGACCTATTGCATTGCAAATGCTTGATTACACTGGTTATGTGGTTTGCACTTCTGATATTGTGAGGTGTGTGTAAAAATTACATTTGTTTTGCATTTTGGGTAGAGCAAAAAGGGACACACATGCCTTCAAACCACTGAAAACTTCTCAAACAAAATCAGTCATGACATTTTTTTAATAATGCATAAGCCGCAATCCAATAAACTACATACAAATGAAATGTAGATGGAACTATGAGGATGGGAAAATCAATAATGGTGAAAAAGTGGTACAATTACTCACTTCAAGCCAGTGATGTGTCGGCCTACTGTAAATTGCCGTAGTGGACCGTTCTGCATTTCAACTCGCTGGCGCCTGCTCTAGCACCATTCCAGGAGGCGAAGTTAAAAGGAATCAGCTGATTAGTCAATAACGTGCATGTGTAAAGGAGAGTGCTAAGTGCACTGGAGTGCTAACCTCATCAAACAGTGCACTTGTAGAAGTGACGGCTCGGCCCGTTTTGGGAGACTGGAATTCTGCCTATATTAGAAGGTGGCATTGGCTTATGACTGCATCGGTCGTCCGTAAAAACAGGCAAAATGCATGTCACATTGCGACTAAAACTACGGCAGTAATGTCTTGGACAACTGGAGTGCGGGCTGGGGGGTGAAAAGGCACAGACAAACGGAGTGCGGGAGGGTGCAAAAGGAGTGAGAAGGCACGTACAACGGAGTATGGGTGGGGGAGTTGGGGTGAGAAGGCACAGACAACGGAGTGCGGGCAAGGGGAGAAAAATAATAATAATAAACAGAGCGCGGTGTCCCTGAAGCGGGCGCTGCGCTCCTTAAAGAAATTTGAAATTAAAAAACAAAAACAGAAAACGAAATGCAAATTAGGTCAGGAAGCGGCCACCGTTTCCGAAGCTAGCACCCTGTGCATGCTGTGTCCCTTAATGAAGTAAACAGTACTCGGAACTGGTAATGAAAGTTCCCGAGTTAGGACACAGTAAAAGATTGAGTCCTCATGGGCGGTAACAAATGGAGACAGGGCGGTAACAAGAAGGGACTAACAAGCCTCAAAATGAATCAGAAGCCAGCCTTTATGAAAGACAATGACACCAGCCAATGAAAAGCATGGGCGGAGAGTGGGTGAGGCTTACACAGCATACTCTACTACTGCATGCCTCGCGCGAGCAGTGCATGCGCGCTGCCGCTAGGCTCAACCTAAAAAACGCTCCCGTAAGTCCCAGAACTAAGGGCCTTCCCAGCCCCCAGTCAGAACTAGCGCAGCACATGTGTGTGTGTACACTCACAGTTGAGGGCAGCCCACAACTGACCTGTCACAAGACGCAGTCTCAGAGAGCCCACTGCTAAGTACAGGAACTGAGTACACTGCAGCTACAACCAACCGCTGACCCGGGAGACCAATCAAGCTAAGCAGACAGGTTTCTCGGCTGCAAGCAATACTCACGGGTCAAAGGAGACCACCACAATGCGTCCAGACTCCCGATACTCCCATGAAGGCCCCAGGTGCCCTTCAAAGCCCAGCAGAGGGAGAAAGCCTGGGGTAAACCACGTTGGAGGTAAAGGCCCTGCAGTTACCTCAGCGTCCCCCATCCTATCTCAGACAGGAAACAAAACAGGAAGTGCTAAGGTGTGGCTGTATTTTAGCCCTTAGCGGGAGGGTGGGTTTGGTTTGCAAGCGTTTCCTGTTTTTGTTTCCTGTTTTTGTTTCCTGTCTGGGATTGGATACTCCTTCGTGTTTATGACTGGGTCGAGGACAATGATTAATGCCTATATTTTCCGCACCCTATGTTGTAAAATTAATTTCTGACACAGTGATTTGTACCAGCTCATTCGTCAACTGAACTTTGACCACTTTGCTTGCCATTATTTTTTTCTCTTTGTCCTACCACTAACAACAGTCTCCTAGACAAACTGGTTGGCATCTTCACGATAGTACTCAATCTCTAAGGTTTTGGGTCACTTGTGGTAAGTGAACATGCAGAGATACAAAGCCCATATGGGCGATAGCACTTATTTTCCAACCCTGAAGCACGCAGGAACATTGCCTTCTGGACTGGGGCCTTGTCAGGCAGAAGCAGTCGAGCATCGAGCCGCCGCACCTGTCAGCGCCGCAGGGCAGAGCAGCAAGCGGCTCTAACGGGAACTGACCTTCTCATGTTACTTACAGACTCCCTCTTATATCCTAAGGCAAGAAGCCAGCGTTGAAATTATTATATCCCTCGCGCCACCAGCTTCAACAATGGGACTTCATTACGAGTTCAGCCGGAGAGCTTTGGAAATCAAGCCCTTTGCAGAATAGATTGTCTACTCAACAAAGAGCATTATCGCGTCTGCTCTATATCTTAATGGATTCCAATTTCAGTAGGAAAATGTGGTCTCCGGTGTCCGGCTCTCCCAGAGAAGCTGTCTTTTCAAGCGTGGGGGCAGCGACGGCAGGATTGGAGACACTGAGGCGAGCTGCAGTTTCGATTTTTCACAGTGCAGGATGGGGCCGGCCAGCGGTGCTGTGAGCTTTAAACACACAGCTTCACTTTCATACCTTTAACGAGTTTGTTCCCGAAATGCTTGACGTGCAGCAACTGTATAATGCGCACACGGGCTCGACCCATTAAATTATTCAAATCTCATAATAATTGGGCCCGCGCTGCCTCGCGCTGGAGAGCATTTGATTAGAAATTCAACGCGATCAGCCATTTTCTTTCAGATGTGAGTCCAGCTAAATCCTTCGGTGACTAAACGTGCATAAAACGGCACCAGCTGTATTTGTTTTCCGGTTCTTGCCATTGTGTCAGGACTGGTTGAGGAGGCTTGTTCGGGGAGGTCTGCGTCAGTGAGCAGGGGGTGTTGTGGTTCAGTAAGGGAAAAAACAAAACCTCTAAAGCATAGTACACTCAGTGACTTACAATTAAAATGTATGTGTACACCTTTGTGTACTACTGTAATAATCTATAACTGCAGCTGCAATAAAAGTGTATTCATCATCGGTTTAAGCATGATTTTGTTCATAAAAATATGGTATGAGAGCCAAATGTATCCTTGCATTGGTGCATCAGGTCCTGAGCAAGGTACACTACTGTCTGGATGTGCCCCAGGAGGGCACCGCCTGGAAAGTGTCTCTTGCACCCACAGAGTGGCCGGGGTGCTAAGGACAGGTGTTGTGGGTGCATACCTAATTCTTGACCAGGGAAGTCCTCCATACTTCATGAAGACTGACAGTGCAAGTGGCTGTGGTGAATATTATGGACCGGCGTTGGGTAGGAATAGATAAGCTAAGTAATGGCCGCAGATAGGCGGTATATTGAAATCATTTCTAAGCATTTGACGAGATGTATTTTTATCACCTAACTCATGTGTGCATGTCTACCATTTTAGCTGATGCTGACTGATGTAAAGCTTAGCTGTGCAGACGTATCTCCTTTCAGCTGGCTAGTCATCGAAGATGTTTATTCCCATATGCTTATTGAGGCAAATCCTAGAAAAAGTGGATTGGACAGGCAGGTTAATATTTTATTCCTTTTTGAGGTGTCCATGGGTAGGGAGTTCCTGCGTCCAAGTAGATGCTATTCTTCCTGTTTATGCCGTGGTCAGAGGTGTCCTTGGGTTGAGAGTTCCTGCATCCAAGTAGATGTCATTCTTCCCGTTTATGCCATGTTCAGAGATGTCCATGGGTTGAGAGTTCTTGCATCAAAGCAGATGTTATTCTTCCTTGTTTATGCCGTGTTCAGAGGTGTCCATGGGTAGGGAGTTCCTGCGTCCAAGTAGATGTCATTCTTCCCATTTATGCTGTGTTCAGAGGTGTCCATGGGTTGAGAGTTCCTGCGTCAAACCAGATGCTATTCTTCCTGTTTATGCCGTGTTCAGAGGCGTCCATGGGTTGAGAGTTCCTGCGTCAAACCAGATGCTATTCTTCCCGTTTATGCCATGTTCAGAGATGTCCATGGGTTGAGAGTTCCTGCATCAAAGCAGATGTTATTCTTCCTTGTTTATTCCGTGTTCAGAGGTGTCCTTGGGTAGAGAGTTCCTGCATCCAAGTAGATGTCGTTCTTCCCGTTTATGCCGTGTTCAGAGGTGTCCATGGGTTGAGAGTTTCTGCGTCTAAGCAGATGCTATTCTTCCGATGCTATTGTACCATTTCCCTACTGTTTTTTGTCTCCTCTGATCTAGCTTAGTACATGAGAAATTCTCATGTCTAACCTGCCGGGTACTGTTGCAGCCTGGTTAGTCTACTGAATAGGGTGAGTCCGAATGGATGTACTTCTGTTGCACATTACAGTGGCCACTACCGCTGTAGTTCACACTAGATCACTGTGGGCACTCACTATGTGGCACTGTTTTCTAATCTGTTTTAAATGTTTTAGAGTCCTCATTGCAATTGCAGTCACCATTCACTGGTAAAGATTAAATAAGAAATCAGAGTCACGAGGGAATCGTCTATATATGCATATATGTATCATACCAAGTTGAACGTTGTCACATTTTTGTCTTCCTAAACAGGTATTTCCAGGCCTGACAGGTACACTAAATAGGTAGATACAAGGTTGATGTGAGTATGATTCCATGTCACCAACTGTGAAGTGTAGATAGTCTTCATTATTTTGGTCCTGAAGAATCGCACGTAGAATAAACACTGAGCGAGACACATGTCGACCTTCTTTCACCAATAGGAATGCTTAAACTAAGACATAACGCTTAGGGGAGCGCCCTATTATTTGCTTTTACTTAGGGTAGGAGACCCAAAGAATAAAAGTTTGATCTCAAGGGTACTCCCAGCCCTATTTTAATTTACCTACACATCATATACATCTACACAGCTCTGGCCCCTCACCCCCACTTCACCAAACGGCAATTGAAAAAGATCTCCGTGAAAGTTGGGTATTGCACCGCCGACCCGACAAGTAGCAGCCCAGATGATGAAGCATGACACCTGAAAGGGTGTGAGAGGGCATTAAAATCCAATATATGGACGCCCAAGGTCGAGTTGGTAGTGTATCCCTGACTCTGATAATTAATCATCGAGGAACAGCATAAACCTTTTTTATGATATTTATACTGGGGCATCTTATGCGAGAGGGAAAAGCCCCAGAGTCCCCCCTTTCTATACAGATTCTTTCACTACAAGGATCACTGTTTATGTCTGTGCAAGTACGTTTGAGCCTTCTTGTTTGGATGTCATTTCATTTAACTGTTCCTTCGCCCGATTTTCAGTTAACCAACTGAGAACTTTGTTTGTTAATGAGGCCTTCTCTTCTTTTACATCAAACTTTAGGTGTGGTGGGGCTATGGACTGGAGCCGAGACAGGGATAGGGATGTGGGTGCGATGAGTTATGGGTAATATTGGATTTTGGGAGTCAAGAGTCTGCTTGGGTCCAAACAAAGTGATAATGCTAAAGACAGGTCAAAAACGCAAGGTGCACTGTCTGCCTCTGCCGCATCTTGCCTCGCTCTGATGTTACGTGCCTAGCATGTTGACAATTCTTCAGAAGTTAATTAATATACTGAATAAATAGGCTTTGAAAAATTACAGGGCACTGCTTTATGATTTTATCAGATAAGTGATTGGCAAAGACATCAGTGACTTAGTATCAAAATAATTAAAGAGCACCATAAATCATGGCATATGTAAAGTAATTGCTTTGGTTGTATTGGGTACCTTAAAAGGGTAGATATATTTCTGCTGCTGTGTATGAGTGATATGGTTGTTTATAGTATTGAATCAAAGTTAAACTACAGAATAGAGATCAGTGGCAGTGAAAGAGCGCTGGGTCTTGCAACATAATCTCTGAGTCAAATTGTTAACGTTTTTTTCCCTGTTGGTCATATGGACCTTGGTTAGCTGACATGCAACATTGAAAGGGAGAATACATCAGCAATACATTTCAATAAAGTGAAGCCAATGTGACCCCACAATAAGGACCAGGAATCACTGAATATGCTTAAAGAGGTTTATTTGGATTACTAATCAATCCAATAGATATATGCAAGTCAAAGTCAAAGTCAAAAGATACTTTATTTCGAATTTAGTATATAAATTCATAAAAAGTCACATACATACAGGATTAGAAATCACAGACCAATTAAAAAGAAGTAAAGTTCCATTGACAGTTTAGCAATCCATATCCGCTCTTGATTTCATAGTAGATTTTAAAAAACGGACAATAAAATATATACAGTCCATATGCAATAATTGTAAAAACATTAGAGCAGGTTTAACCTGGGTAAACTTCATTTTCTTCAACATTGGTGTCAGGTAAGTTTTCCTTGGGACGGAATAAAAGTTGCAAAAAAACATAAAGTGTGTTAAATTTTGTGGAGACTGCCCATCACACCCACATACCGGTAACATCTGTCCCCGGTGACTCATTTTAGGTCTAACCAGTAGGAGATGAAATATGTTACATCTAAATCTGGTTAATAAAAAATTTTCATGAGTTGTGAGAGTAGACATTAGGTAGGGTTCAGCAGTGTGGGTGGTTATTAAGGCGATATATGATCGGACACTGGGTTTAATAAGCTTGATCTCTTCCCTTCCCTGTATCCTGTAATTCAATAAGAGGGATTTAACCAATTGAATATACTGTTTGTGGATCTCTTCAGGCTTGGAGAACAAAGAACCCCTTCCTATTGATTCAAGTCCCTGTTTGATGTAAGAAAACCACGGGATCCATGCCTTGTTCTCCAAACCCAGACAATCCCTAAGTATTTCATGGGTCAGGGGTATGTCTTGATTGAGCCAGCATTGTAGCCAGAAAGTCATGGGGCTCGTTGCTATCTGGTCGGCTATGTAAGGTACTCCAAGTTCTTCGTGGACCACCAAGTTAGAAGTACCTGATGGGACACATAAAAGTCTTTTTAAGAACTTATTTTCCTCGACCTGTATGGAATTTATCTCAGCACGACCCCATAACTCGCTACCATAGGTGGCTATGGCAACGCTTTTTGCTCTATATACATTGAGCATAGCCCCTGTTGGTTTCTTCCCTATTTTGGAGGCAAAGTTAAAGATTGCTGCATTTGCCCGCGCCATCTCCCCCCTTTTTTTTTGTATGACGGCATCCCACTTTAATTTGTCATCAAATAATACTCCCAAATAAGAGAACACCTTGGTATTGGGTATTAGATCTCCCCCTGTTTTAAAAATAAAGGTCCTCCCTGGTCGTTTGCCCAAGCTCATAATATAAGACTTTGTACTGTTTATTTTCAAGTCTAGCTTGGTCATAAACCCATGGAAGGAATTTAATAGGGTCTGGAGCCCGATTTCAGTTCTAGACAAGAGTACAGCATCATCCGCGTACAGCAGGACAGGGATACCCCTTCCCGCTGCGCGCGGAAAATCTGCACCAGTTTCTACCAGGGTCCTCTCAAGGTCATTGATATAAAAATTAAATAGAAACGGAGCCATAATACATCCCTGCCTAACGCCTTTCCTGATGGGAAAGTCAGTTGTAACCTTTAAGTCCTTCCCGTACCTGACATTTGCTCGTGTTGAAGAATGCAAATCCCGTTAAAAGTTGATCAGCCCCACTTCGACCCCTCTCGCCTCCATGGCCGCCCAGAGCTTTGATCTATTGACACAATCAAAAGCTGATGAGAGGTCCATGAAGGCGAGATGGAGCGAACCAGTTTTCACCACAGTGTATTTGTTGAGTAATAAGTACAGGTTAAGACACTGTGTGGTGGTCGAGCGTCCTGAGTGGAAACCATATTGACAATCAGTTAAAATCTTGTTTTCAACCGCCCAATCCTTCAGCCTGGTTAAAATGGCACGCCCCATTACCTTCACGACCGAGTCTATAAGAGATATTGGTCTATAGCAACTCGTGTCGTTTCTGTCCCCTTTTTTAAATACAGGCACTATGGTAGATAAAGCCCAGCTATTTAAACAGCCTTCTGAGGCTGCTGCATTAAATACCGGGCAGAGAATAGCTGCCCAAAAATGGGGATCTGATTTATATAGATCTGGGGTAATTCCATCAGGCCCCGGAGCTTTGTTACTGGTCAGGCTCATTATTCCATCCAAAATCTCCAATTCAGTAAATGTTATGGAGGACGTGGCTCTACTGCACACTCTACTATCATCGAGATCGATCGGGCAGTCAAACATTATTTTAAAATGATTGATCCAGTCACTTTCTCTAATATGAGCCACCAGTCCATCACCTCCCACTTGTTGAAATAAGGGACCATTTACAATCTTCCAAAATCTTGTACTGTCTTTTAGATTGCTGCTATCTATTAGTTCTTCCCAGGCCTTTTCTTTAATGCAGATTTACGTGAAGCTAAGGTATCCCTGTACGACCTTCTCAAAAAACGTACCGCTGCAGGGTCTCTGGGTTTTTTTGTAAGGGCTTCTTTTAGTAATTTAGCAGCTTTTGAGCAGTTTTTGTCAAACCATTTGGGGCCATGATTACCATTTTGTCCAGAGCTTGTTAACAACATATCAGATATTTTTGTGGATAAATTGGCAAAAGCGTCAAGGATGAATCTTGCCGTTGTTCCTATGGTTTTACCAGTGTCAATTTCTTCCAGGCAGTGGATCTTTATGTTTTCGTTAAAAGTGCTGGGCAAGATTTGGGTCCACTTTAACCTCCTTTTCCCATCAGTGGGTTTTAATACTCCTGTGGTTGATTTAGAACCTGTAGAATCAGACAGTATACCACCCAGGTAAACCGACAGCGGATTATGGTCGCTAAATTCGTTAGTTAAAATAGTAAAGTCCCCTAAATGGGGAGTTAAGGCAGATGAAATTAAAATGTAGTCAATAAAAGTACCAATCCCTTTACCTATAAAGGTAGGGATGGTGTACAGTGTGGACGGGCTCATGTGAGACATAACTGACCCCATATCAAATTCACACAGTGAAGTTTAGTTCATCACCATGTGTTGTATGCTCATAGTGTAAGCCAGATATTAGTGGGCAGCCTAAATTTGCTAAACAAGTGATAGAGGGGTTCCCACATGGGTGGATATTGAAATCCCCTGTGATAATCAGACTATGTAGGATATTGGCCATGTATTTTCTTATAAATGTGGCCAGGGACTTGATATTTCCTCCTTCTTCTACTGTAGAAGGGGAATTATAAAAATGTATTATCCCCCATTCTACATGTCCCTTCCTTAGAGTGATTGCTAACATTTCGGGATGGGGATGGGTAATCAGGCGCACCTCACATTTAATGTCTAATGAGACATATGTAGCGAGACCACCCTTGGGCCTGCCACTGGCCGACGGAGAGGCCGGTACAAAAAAGGCCTTATAACCATCTAAATAATAATTTTTACCCGTATCCCATGTTTCCTGCAAGTTTATGATCCTGTACTGGGTAACAAACGCAATCCAGCGAGGATCATTACTCTTCCTGGCTAGCCCAGCAATATTCCAGGATAAAATATTCTTTCTATGGGTCAAGACATTATCAGTTACTTTGTCTATACTTTGAGCCTGTATAGGGATTTGGGAGTCTATTTTACCTGGCGCCTGAGGAATTAGTCAGTCACACTCCTCGATATCTGACAGAGGCTGAAATCTATTGCTTACCTCTAATCCTTGAGGAAAAGGGGGGTTAACCCTGTTCCTCAAATATGGGGGTCGAGTATTTGGTTGGCAAGAAAAATTCTGTCTCGAGATGTCCCTTAATGGTGTAAAATCTTTACTATTATTATCAACTCTGTGTGTCCAGGGATCCTGCGGATAAAAGTATCTAAGGGACAAGATCACTATATTAGAGCCGGAACCCGGATAGCCCATTTGATATTCCTGTAGAATTTTTTTAGCAGTGTGTGGGTTATCAAAGTTCACAACAATACAATCACCATTATAGGATTTAGTCCTTTTGCCAATCCATTTAATTCTGCGGGCCATTATTATGAATCTGTTAACATCCTGCCCCCTATATAAGTTGTTAGTAAACCATTGATTCAGTTTATTTTTAAGTTGATCAAAATCTTCTGTGACCCCTTCCTTCAACTGGGGGACATTACCTAGGATCACAGTATAGGGTGCGGACTCCCATGGTAGGTCAATCGAATGGGATCCCTGCAGATGATAATCGGGAAATGTCCATTCCTGGTTGATCATAGAATTATCAGTGGTACTATAGTGTTTGTTAGATTCCTGTGGTCCCTGAATAGTTCTAGATTCAGTCAATGAAGGAGGCTGAACGGCTATGGTGGTTGGGACCTCACTTCTCACTACTGAATCAACCTTGTGAGCCTTAGGATTCCCGCTTGAAGATACCTCTGCTCTGGTATTTTGTGCAATGTCTACTCTGCGATCAGGATTCCCCCCATTATTCCTTTCCATGGGTGCTAATCTGTCCTCTATACTTGTAAGCTTTTTTAAGATCGGATCCAAAAGCTTTTGCAGTAACCTTTCTAAAGTTGCAGAGTAGCCCTCGTGTATCTGAATACCCTCAATAACTTCCTTAGTTACCTGTCCCGCCCGATGTTATTGGCAAGGACAGTAACTTCAGGGGTTTGGGCATTAACTGTTACCCCGCCCTCATTTCCATGTGCACCCACTGGCTTGTATTCCCTTTTTCCCTTCTTTCTCGGGTTTGGTGCCTTAATTGTTTTATTTTTGCCCTGTTTTCCCCTGGTAATCATCCCTTTATCCACGATTGCTGCTTCCTCAGCTTCAGGTATGTCCGTCTCCTCAATAGTCTGAGACAGCGATGTATTTAACAAGGACCCCTCAGTGGCACCTAGATCTGATAATAAGAGGAGTTCTGGTGTAGCTGATAGCCTGTTCGTAGAGTTCAGGGGGTTCTAAAGAAAGTCTGCGTTCTGTGTCCAAGATCTCTTGGGTCAGTACTGAGTTAGCCCTTGATAAAAATGCATCCAGGGTACCCACCACCCTATTGCCCAAGGTACCCTTGGCTTTGATCATTTTGGTTACAGGAGGCAAATATTTCAGACACGGGGCTTTTAGGATACAGAAGTAAGCAATATGTGGGCTGACAATCCAGCACAGGTGTAAACAGTACCTTTAATTATTGCTGGGTCTCTCCAATGGCATTCTTCTGCGACACTCCAACCAAATAACGTGGCCCAGCCCAGCCTACTCCGGGCTATGACGGGCAAGGACGGGCCCGCCCTTGGCCCGGGCGCTGCCCGCGCGCGTCCCGCGCTGCGGTGGCACCCGGCGGCTTATGAGGTGTTCCGGCCAGCCGAGGTGACGTCACCCGCAGCGCCGGGAGCGTAGAATGCTGGATGGTGTGGTTCTGACTGGGCCGTTCCCCTCACGGCGTCGCTGCGATAGAGGGAGTAACCAGGATTCCCCCACTGGCGGTTGCTTGCTCCTCACCACGATCACGGTAGGTTTAAAATGCAGAATCCCAGCGTTGAAAGCGCAAGCCAAAACTAAGTTCAAAATGTTTATCACTACAATAGGTTGACCGGATTATCTCAGTAGATTGAGGCGCAACAGAATGAGATACAGAATTGTGATAGCCCCAACAATAAAGAAACAGATTAAAGCAAGCATGTGTTCCATAAAGAAACTTCTCTACTCTCTTTTAAACATAAGTCAGATATGGGGTCATCTATCAAAGGAGCATAGAAGTTGCCAGCATGATCAGGCTTCAGTAGACGTCTTGGAAAGGGAAATAAGTGTTTGGCATAAAGCATCACACTTGCAAGAATAAGGTGAGCAGAGACATCTGTACCTTTGGAAGTCTAAAGGGAATCTCTGCTGGTTCTAACTGTGGGAACACCAATTTAAAAGTAACAGGAGGTTTAGAAATGTCCTTATCTCCTTTCACCCCACCAGGAACCAATCAAATCATTACACAAGTGCATCTGCAACATAGTTGTATTTTCCCAAAACAGTGAACTGAGACTACATCGCTCAACCTTGAACATCTTGCCATCCTGGTACATGATGAACAGAAGGCCTCTTTCGACCATGAATTCTCCACACTTACTGCCAAGTTTTCCCCTCTAGGCCTCTCTGTCAGCAATTTAATACAAACAATAAGCCTTTCTATGACTAACGAAAATCCTGATAATTCACCTGTAAAGAAAAAGTGTATGCTAGCAAAGCAAAATGTATTTCAACTAAGGCTTGTAGTCAGGATAAGTTTAGTTAAAAATTTAGTAAGCACTTTGAATACATGATGTACATTTGCACATATAACTTGAAGAATGAATGCAAAAGCGTGAATAATAGAATACATGCATACATATGCAAATATAGCTTGAAGTATAAGTGTAAGAATGTGAATAAAAAATACATACATACATGTTTAAACTGAACATTAGTGCATTACTATATAAATCTCTAGTGTCTACAATTGTTTTAGTTAATTAATGTGTTTATATGTTTCACACACATTAACAAAATATAGGCACACAGTGAATATAATGTCTAATGGGAGTATATAATTGCATTTCTGTGACGTGTAAGGGTGGAGCCCAAATGATGCTGCTCCAGCTTTGTCACATAATGCATGTGAATGCAGTCAAAGGATAACCAGCTAACAGCATTGCCAGCCAGCTCTAAGTATTAGTATTTGGCACTTGGTAGATGTAACTTGCATTTGGTGTGGTTCTAGCTTGGCAAACGCATGTAATTTGTTTTGTATTTGTAGTCTCAAATGAGTTATTTAAGGAAATAATATAGCTATGCTCTACGAAAAAGCAAACTGAATATGGAGGAATGGATTTTTTGAGGTTTGACATATATAAATGCTACACCAATGATTAATGACAATGTAAGAACCCCCCCCCCCCCAAAAGCAAGCTATGAAAACCAACCCATATATTATGTTGCAGATATAATTCTCCATGAAATAAATAGAATATGAAGCTAGTCTCAAAAACGTAGATTACTCGGTGCTCTTTGACTATTCAGGATGCACTTGGACTTACTAAAGGCTAAACCCTTGACATGCAACCATAGACAGCACTGGTTGTGGAAAGAAAACGCCTCTTGTGTGCACCAAAGAAGAGCAAGATAATATTTGGCGCTTCCACTGGCTTCTCATTGGTAGGTTTCTTTGAGAAGCAGTTATGGCATACGAATATAGAAATGTATCCCTTTCTCTGGCTCCTTCTTCTGTCCCTGCGTAAATCTATTTAGGTGATTCTGTGTCCTGTGCTGATGCATCTGACTACCTATTTCCCTGCTGAGTTTCTAATGATGTCTTGGGTCATGTGGAGGCAAAGCTCCAGTTGCTCTGATTTAAGATGGGTCAGTGATATTGCATTATGACCCTTAATGATTCTGTGTACCTCTGCATAGGTTAAAAGTGTATGGATGTTTGCTTGAGTTCATCTGTTTAGAAGAGTCAACATGTTTGTCTACCCAGAGCGGTTTAACAGATTATTTTGGACCAAGCAGTTTCAAACAGTCGAGAGAAATAAGTTACTCGATTCTCTTCATGGTTGTGGTGTCTCATTATTGTCGGGCCTCGGTGCCCTGTGAATTGTGGTCCCTACCTCTGCAAGTGCCTTGCTCTTCTAGCCAGACTTTGATAGCACATGTCTACAAGATAATAAGCAGCAGTCATTTAATGTGAGTGACTCATGCAGAAGCAAATGAGGCTTCCTTTTTGGATGAGTTCTACCATGACAGAAAAATGTGATGAGAAGGTCTTTCATCTCTGGCGATTTTCCTTTCTGATGATGGAGGTCAGCCAGTCACGTCTGTGGTGTGTTCTTTGGTATTCAGTGTTGCCTATGGTTACACATCGAGGGTATGGCCATTAGTAGGCTCTTGTGCTTCTACATAAAGAGTGCTAAATTCCCCATCTTCGTTTTTTAGATCGGCATGATTTACTACCCATTTTTCTGTGAGTGGTAGCGTAATAAAAGGGGGTGGTGATGGACGGAGCATCAGAACCAATCAAACACTCACACCCAGTCAACAGATCTGGGTTTGATCCATCACCATTCTTTAGCCCACTCTGCCACCCCAGTTCAGACATGGCCATATGCAAATCAGTCTGACCCTGTGCCTCATGGGAACAGTCCAGCCCGAACTGCCAAGCCATGCCTTCCCTGGACCGGAAACAAGCTTCCTAGGACCGGTTTCTGTTCCCATGAGGCACAGGGTCAGACTGATTTGCATATGGCCATGTCTGAACTGGGGTGGCAGAGTGGGCTAAAGAACGGTGATGGATTAAACCCAGATCAGTTGACTGGGGGTGAGTGCTTGCAATGTTCAACACTCCGTCCATCATTTCCTTTGGTTTTTGCTTTGTTCGCCATAAGGTGGCAGGGTATGCTCAGACGTGAGTCCCTTGCTCACTTTGCCACTGGATTCAAGCAAGCCTGGCTGAAGACGGCTGAAATGCCAGAAACCGGTCCTAGGAAGCTTGTTTCCGGTCCAGGGAAGACATGGCTTGGCAGTTCGGGCTGGACTGTTCCCATGAGGCACAGGGTCAGACTGATTTGCATATGGCCATGTCTGAACTGGGGTGGCAGAGTGGGCTAAAGAACGGTGATGGATTAAACCCAGATCAGTTGACTGGGGGTGAGTGCTTGCAATGTTCAACACTCCGTCCATCATTTCCTTTGGTTTTTGCTTTGTTCGCCATAAGTTGGCAGGGTATGCTCAGACGTGAGTCCCTTGCTCACTTTGCCACTGGATTCAAGCAAGCCTGGCTGAAGACGGCTGAAATGCCAGAAACCGGTCCTAGGAAGCTTGTTTCCGGTCCAGGGAAGACATGGCTTGGCAGTTCGGGCTGGACTGTTCCCATGAGGCACAGGGTCAGACTGATTTGCATATGGCCATGTCTGAACTGGGGTGGCAGAGTGGGCTAAAGAACGGTGATGGATTAAACCCAGATCAGTTGACTGGGGGTGAGTGCTTGCAATGTTCAACACTCCGTCCATCATTTCCTTTGGTTTTTGCAGTGGTAGCGTAATACCTCAGATCTTTTGAAAGATTTAACATATGAATGAAGGTGACCCGAGATATTGTTCTCTCTTGCTCCTTCTTTTATAGAATGTTTTACTTAAATAAATGGGAGATTCAGATATAATCTCAGTAGAAAAAATTGACATTTCTACTAAACTTCAATGGCTATCACTCAGTAGCCTGTTGTAACAATAATTATATGCACTGATATTGTTTAGTATCATATTCCTATGTGTCTCTTTGATAATGGATATACTAAAGTGCTGTCTCTTTGATAATGGATATACTAAAGTGCCATATTTTTCCTGGAATTCATACCCTGATCGACTTAACACTAGCTTTACAAATGAATAATATTTCTCTGAGTTTGAAAAATGTTGGAGATTGGGACGATTAGTCCAGGAAATGACTTATCTGTCAGGGTATCCTGATCATCTCAGTGGCTATCAAAGGCTTTCATCTCCCTCTATATATTCCTCTAAGTACGTGTGCACTTCAGGTTGAATTGCATTATATTTTGTCACCAGCCTAAATGTAAAGTTCTCTCTTCTCCCTGTGAGTAACTCCAATATCCCTGGCGTGAAAACAGAAGGATTGCATTCTTCATCTTCAATTCTCTGCTTTCTACTAGTCGTCTATATGCAGATTCCAGCTACATGAATAAGACATTGCTAATAGACCAATTACTTGATCCACTTAGGAGCTTATTTATAATTATAGTCATGACAGCATGATTCTCTCAGGCAATTTTAGTTTACTTTATCCTAATCCACACATGAAGAAATATTGGTTTAAGAGTCCCAATTAAAAGATATGATAAACTATGAGTTTTTCTGTAGACATCATTGGTCTCACTTAATCTCCTATCCTTAAATGGGAGATTCCTATCTGATACAGCAATCTGTTATACTAAAGTTTCTTCCTCCAGGCAGGCATTGAGATTACACTTTTAATCCAAGGCACTATTCCATCAATTCTTAGAGTTTAAAATCCTGTCTCAGCTGAACAGTAGTTCTGTTCTTCAGGCAATTATCATCAATATTATCTCTATGGTGCCCAGAAATGTAATCATGTTGGCAACATGTGTGGGATGGAGCAAAGCCTGTCTAATGTTTGACTCTTAGAGAAACCTTTAGATGATGAGTATGATTATTGAGCCAATTGCAAGTGAACCATGTACTTCCAACTGGGATAGGGTCACCTCTTTCCTCAGTGTGCCCCATTTAGCTCAAAAGAATGACAGACATAACTGCTTTAATAGTAGATCCTGGTTTAGTCCCTCTTTGAGAAGGCAAACACAGTTGTGAATAGAAGCTTGAGAGCGCGGCTTAAATGGGCAGTATCCTCAGCTATCTCTTTGAGATAAAAATGAGTGCAATAATCTGCTTGGGCAGCAAACAGCCTTCACACGACCAATGAATGGCTCTATATATTTGAAATTTACAAGGCAGCTAATGGTTAATAATGCTGCAATTTTATACATTCTTCTGATAGACATAAAGCCACAACCAAGGTGAAAGAAGTACATGAGGAGGTATGTATAAGGCACCTAAAATGAATTGTATGGTACAGTTTACAATCCTGTATCATAAACGAATACATACACGTTTTATAATTGGCCCAGTACCATTCTGTGGCAGATTAAACCCTCCTTTGGCCAATCCAATCTCAAGGATTGACAGAACCTCGTAATTATATAAATATGATTTTGCAATGGCCTGCAAGAGGAAAGGACTGTCCCTTAGAAGGCTTGGTGCCTCCTGTCCTTTTCATTGCTCTTTATAACTGCTAGACTACAGATTAATAACAGTATGAGGCTGCTATATCATGGAAGAATGCTATATTTGTATTAATGTAGGCGGACCTTGTTTACTTGTGTATACTATATCAATGGGTAAAACCTTCATTTTCAGATTTATAATGTCACTATAAGATCAGGTTACAAAATCAGTACATGTAAAAGATTCAAAATATGATACACAAACCAAATGAAAGATAAGTGTAACCTAAAATAAGATTTTGTAGAATAATCGAGATAACATAAGGAGTGAATAAAATAGTGAGGGGGCTATTCATGAAGGGAGAACATAAAGTAGTACTCCTGTAGCACTCTTTTAAGTACTTTTACAAGTCTTTGTAAATTGGCCCCAAAACGTAAAAAATGGGAATATCAATTTAATATTCAAATACATGTAGTGGAAATAGAAAGGCCAGTATTGTCTTTGCGATTTTAGAAATAGGGAATTCGATGTTTAGGGACTCATACACAAAGGCATGTAAGAGTACGCAGAAGAGTACCACTTCTGTACAAAGTTATTTTTGTGAATCAACTGCAGAAATATAAATTTAAATGGTCATCTAGAGAGCTGGGGGAGCAAGGGAAACGACATGCTACAAAACCACTAGTGGATTATAACACAGCAGAAAACATTCTGCTTCCCTAAGCTCATTTACAGGCTATTTTACAATCGGAGTCTTCAAAGCCCATCGGTGACCTCATGTTGAACCGTAGTGTAGACCTGTCAGATCACCATGACAACGTCATAGAAGCAGCAGAATTTGTAAATTGACACTTAGAATTATTAGATTAAATTATGCTAGAGAATTATACAATCATGTTTCTAACATTGAAGACTCATATGTAATGATGTTTATAAACTTTCTTCCAGTTAATAGTGATCAATATGATAAACCCAAAACTATATCTTCAGCAGTGTCTCTATTAACCGGTAAAGAGGATAAAGAGTTATGTCTATGATGGCAGATATTGTCAATGCTTGTTGTACCCATGAAGATTCATAAGCCATAGCGATCAAGAATCACAGGTCAATGGCCCTCACCAACTCTAGGGAAGCAAGCCTGCCCTACAAACATTAGATGCTGTAAAGTGGCATGTGTAAAGAAGTCAAAAGTACAGTGTCTGTGAATAGTCTCCTAACCAAATCTGCTCTCCCAAGTCTAATCTAGTTGGTTTGACAAAGGCGATGTTTTTTAAACTTCCTTGCATTTTATCAAGTAGTCTTTTGTGGCACAAATCTTTTGGAAAACATGTGCCCAGATTTAGCCATCTCATAACCTCTAGTGGGGGTGAATATGGGGTGTAGTGGCTAGAGCTGTTGACCTTGGAACCTGCGGACTCAGTTTCGAATCCCAGCCTTGGCTCTTGACTCAACATTGTGTGATTCTGGGCAAATCACCAAACAGCCCTGTGCCTAAAAAACGAAATGTCCTTGTGCTTAAAAAAATGTGGAATGCATGTGTGTAATCCGCACAGGATTTACACGATCTTGTAGATTGTTTCCAAACCACCATGCAATGCACAGAGCTCCGATGCTTCACAGCTAGGTTTGCACTGTATAATATCTAATACATATATAGACTGGCCATATACATAAGATGCAGCTGCAGTTGAAGTTACCCAGAACCACATAATACTTCTATATATTATTCAGAACATGCCTTGTATTTGGATGAAAGCACCCCACAGCCATTTTCTGAAAATAAGGTGATTTCAATTATTCCCAAGCTAAATTACATTTTAATTTTTAAAGCTGATTAGACATAGAATATTCATATCTGTGTAGGCTGCCCTAGTATTTCCAAGAGCTAGTTTGGAATAAAGAGCAAAAGACATTTGGGTCAACTTAAAATTCTGAGGTAAATATGGTGAGGTAAAGTTGGCTTGCTTTTTAGTCATATTTGTTTTGTTCAAGGAGGATTCAACAATGTGCATTTTTTAGAAACAAGAATGATTATGCTCTAATCTACCTCCGTGAGGACAGCTGGTATAAATACCGTACCAGCGGAAGTATACTTAACATGCAGAGAAGGAAGTCAGCCAGTAATATCCTGGAAACCATTGTGCAAGTACCATAACCACATGTTTCATGGCAAACAGATACGCCCCAGATGTTGTTTTTTGTTGAAGGTGCATACAACATTATAATTTCTTATTTCTTGTGTATCATATATACAGAATATATTTCAATATATTTATTTAATTGCTTTTCGCTGACATTTTGTATATATATATGGTATTTCTAAAGCACAAACCTAGTTTAAAGGCAGTGCAACACTGTACATTGTCGAAGGCAAGCTTAAAGAAGGCGAGTATTAGGAGAGCAATCTGAGTGTTGACGGTAAGTGCATTGTGATGTAGTGTCTTTAAAAAGGTGAGTCTTCAACTCTTGCCAAAATTGGAGCTGCGTTGGGGTAGTCCTGATGGATATGGCTAGATTGTTCTAGATCCGGCTAGCATAGATAGAAAAGGCATTTTGTTTTATTTTCTTCTTTTTTACACTTCTCAGTCCCCAGTCTGACGGTGTCCTGACTACGGGTGTGCTAAGAACTTGCCTGCCAGCCCACACAACTGAAGATTGGAATTCTGTCAGAGTGGGGGTGATGTGATCATAATTATTAGGTCCTGCATGAGATGTGCTGCGGGGTGTAGGATAGCAGTCCCAGTGTGGAGTCTGAGAGGCCATGGAGCAGGGCATTTCCACCATCCTGATGCCAGAGTTTAAGGACTTGAACAGGAGTTCTGAAGTTGCTTTCTGGAGGAAATGGTTTGAGTTTCATTATGGCAAGAAAAGAAGTCACCTTGGACAGTCGGAAACGATTTTATCCAGAATTATTGTCAGACCCTTTACGGTGATGCATATTCAATGCCAAAATCTCAGGTTTGTTTCTCAATGGTATGTAATTAGTTATAATATTTGTGTATCATATTGCAGCAGCTGCAGAAATCTGTTGCTACCAGTGCAGAACATGAGTAGGGAAATCATTTATACCAGATGAAAAATATTCCAATTTGTTAATATCCTGGCGATAGAAATGTGATCTTTTTGTCAACTGAAAAACTAGTTCCATTGTGGAAATCATTATTAATGTGACTGTGACAAGAACCACCATTTTTATGAGTAAATTGAGAGTATGACTGAGCCCTTTTTCAGTACTTCAGGTGAAGAACTCAAGAGCTGTCCACTACGCCAATAAAGATTACATAGGGGAGTTTGTTAGTGGAATAACAGCAACATTGCGTGGTCAGAGGGCTGGGCAAAACGTTTCCAATAATCATTATTGTCTTTTTTGCAATAAGCTTCTGCTTCAGTTTAAATGCTTGGAAAATTTTCTTTTTTATTCTCAATGAGAAATTGACAATCATGTAACTCAAGATACATTTTTTCAGAGGGAAAATGTTGTAATAAAATATGAACAGTCGTCCGTGCAGAACACAGCGTATTGCTGTTTGGTAGAGCAATGAATGGCTGCATGGGGATCAGGTGTTCAGTCCTTCTGGCCGACCATCTGCTAGTAATCTGAGCTGAGTTCAGCTGAAATTAAACCAGGACTCAATCTGCATCCCTGACACGGCTGGACTGTGCTTGGTGTGAGCAGAGAAAATTGCTTTACTCTGTTAATGTTTGCAAAATCCAGGATAACTTCTTTTCAGTAGATCTGAAATTTGGAAAAGTTGACAAGTTTAATTAAAAACCAGACAGATCCAGGGATCAAAGTGGCTGCCGGATGACAATGATTTATTGAGAAATTGGTGACAGGGTCTGAGGGAGGTGCTGTCATGTGAAGCAGTGGTGGAGATAAACTTCTCACTAATTGTTAGAGGACCTCACAACGCCATGGGCTGCCAAGCAAGCCTATGCATTGGCTTAATTTTAGAAGTTGAATAAACTCTTTGTGGCACTTTGGAAGCTTTTTGGTGGAGATATGGCACTTGAAGATGTAGTCAGTCATTCTATTTTCTACCTGTTAATTATTAATCTGTGCTTGGGCAGCTAATCTTAAATTTTCAGCTTTAACAAGGTGGGATTTTCATACATAATTGTTGAGAGGCTTCTTTAGGGGTGGAGGGGCTGATTACTTTTAGTAAATTGTCCATGGAGGTGCAAGCCAACATTCTGTTGTGCATGGCAGTACCTTCTACCAGATAACACATAGGCACACAGGTTTGAAATATTCAAGTTTGGTAGAAATGAGGCCTATATTTTGTTATTGAACTGAAAGTCGGACTTGGTTATTGGTTTGCATAATATGAAATAATTTGGGTCTAAGTGTAAAGTTTCAAACCAGGGTTTACTGTTTATGGTTTTAGGCCTATTTCTTTGGGTGCTCACCATTATTCCAGGGTGGTCTGACCAGGATTGGGCAAATGATTTTACCAGAATGTGAAGCTGAAATAATTTGTCCGTTTAAGGACTCTGACTGGCACAAGCGGGTTCGAGTGATTCTTCCCTAGATCTTTGGCTTTCCAGATTTGTTTCATACTCACGTTCACGAAGTGATATCATGTTTTCGTAGACTGCAAATCTTTTTCAGGAAGGCAGCTGGGTCTTTGGGTATACCGAATGCCTGTTTCGCCATAACACATATTCAAGTCTATTGGTCACAATGTGGCCAGCCAGACGGGCAGAAACTACTCTTTGCTACTGGAAATCAGAATGGCATCTGAGTACACCCCAGTCTGGTAAGATGTTGCCTGGCCAGTAACATTTATGGAACACAGAATGACCCTCCTTGATGGCTCAGTGGTCCAGGAACAAAGCATTGTGGTCAGGGGCGGAGCTTTAGGGGGGTCTTTGGGGTATTACACTCCTCACATAAACGTTTTTTCTGGCAAATAGTTGGGGACAGGGGCTTTCAGTTAGGTATGGTGAGGTGTCTGTTGCATTTCACTACGAATTTGTACATACGTACAGGGAACAAATGTGCACCCACTCTCTCCCTCTGTTTTGAAAATCCTCAAAAATGTTGATTATTTTAGAAAATATTGTGTTTTCTCTGACCATTGTATCCCTACCAATCCCCATTCGTCTTCCTGTCCACTGCCTCTTTAGCCCCTCTCATGCACCCAGGGGCGTAACACAGGCCCCCGCAGCCCCCGCGGGGGGGGGGGCCCAAGCTCCAGGGGGGCCCCTCAGCACAGCACTCTGGCTGCAGGGCTTCTGATTGAGCCCGGAGGGGGCCCTCCCAGGTGCCTTGCAGGGAGGCCCCTCAAGGTTTGTTACGCCATTGCATGCACCTTGCTTGTCCTATAAGTATTTTAACATTACATGACCGCGTGATTGCTGGAAAATCTGAAGCTCTTATTCCCCCTGATTGTGTGCTTGGAAGAGCAGAGGGTCCCCGAGGCAGCTTGTTCCATGCACGGTCCTTAATGTTACACAGCACACCTCAGACACAGACTCCCCACTGATGTGCACTGCACTTGAATTTGTATGAACAATGTCAGGATGCCATGGATGATTTCGCCATCCCTGCCTGAGACACACTCATCACCTGACCCATCAATTCCACAGGTCTGCAGACTTTTCACTAAAGATGTGTGCCCGCGTTCCAGTAACTAATAACTGCTTAGTTGCATTAAACGAAATTAAGACTTTTCAGCAAATTGCTAAAAATAATATTGAGAACAAGAATGGTGGAAGTAATATTAAAAATATGATTTTATGTAGTGCGTCATACATTTAAATGTGCGCTTTCTATAAACCTTAAAGCAATATAGTAGCGTTACCACATTTTATCACACACTATATACTATCTCGGATTGAGGAGCTGGCGTTGGCAGGATTCGAACCCTTGTCCTGCAGGTCACTGTATTTCAGTGTCGAGACGAGCATATAATGCTAAAGTTTGTGACAGAACAACAGTTTGAGATAAAGGTCTGACACCACTTTACTAAAGCTCTGACTTCCAGTAGTTTCTCACTTTTTAAGGCCTTAACTCTGGAGACATTTGTAATTTTTCCCCTCGATGCACTAGTGCCGCACTGCCCTCCTGCAAAGCAGCTGTCACCCTAACCCGTCAAAGGCCAGCGTTTCTTTTTCAGTGTTTAATGCAGAAATCAAGAAACCAAATCCGTGACAAAATGCATCCATGTGACATGGCGTGCCAGAGATTTATTTCATCTTGGCCTCTTCTGTGTATTTTTTTTTTTTTTTTACATTCTCCTCTGTCTAGCTCTGTAGTTCCTGCCCGTACAGCGAGGAAATAAATATGTGAAGATAGAATGCCCTGGAATGTTAACTGCCCTGGCACAAGCGCTCCCTTTTATCAAGCGCCAAGTTTCAGTGAAGTTGATATTAATGCACCGTGCCCTCCTCGGAAAAGCATAACACGAAGCATTCTTCCTTTCCGAATCAGGCTGTAAAATGTGATTTTTTTTCCCCCACTCACTAAGTTTAAGCCTGTAGAAAGCATTAGCTCAAAACTCTGTTCTATGTTATTTATCGAGCCACAGCTATGTTATATTCTCAGTCCTCAGTGAAAGGTTTATGAAGACCATAAACCTTCCAGAGCCTGGGAAGAGATTATATAGGAGTTCTCTCTTTTCTGTCTGTTAAGTATAACTGACAGCATCCCATAGATTTTTAGCAAAAGCTATTCTTAGCCACGCGACTTTGATACAGTGCACACTGTTGGGATGGAGAAAGTCTCTTGAAAGCAAAACAGTGCTTCTAAGAGCAGGCGTGGAGGCTTCCTCCTAAAATGCATATAGGTTGGTACTAGAGAAATGTGCTCTACATCACCACAATATGAACAAGTATGACTTATCTCATGATCCTCCCCAGCATCCCAACAAGTTTTAAGTGCATTCTAGAGGTTACAAATAGAGGGTCTGTTGCTACTTTAAACTTGTCAACAGTTTGAGACACAAATATGTTGACACAAATTTAACGCTGACATATATGTAACATAGGATCCAAGCGTGGACCGAAACCAAGCCACTGCATTATTTGTTTGAAGCAGGTAAAGCGAATGATGGAAACTTGGTAGGGAATATTCTTCCTTTATCAATAGGATGACAGGAAACTGGCCATGGTGGTGAGGTATAGAGCTGCCATGCAGGGGAACTGTATTCAAGGCATTTCCGAGAGGTGCTGTTGAGCACTGGAGCAAACTCCGTACATTTCACCCATAACAGCTGTGCTGAGTGACAGCATTGAATAAATCTGCATGAATATATGTGTATAGAGTGTATAGCTTGTCTACAGCCCTGATGACTCTCCTGGAGATTAAGGTTGCTGTTCTTTCAGTGTGGGTGCTGGCCAGTGGTTGGGAGACCAGTCTCGCCATATTGATGTCATATTCTGGGGCATGACGTGTCATAGCTGTGCAATAGGACACTGTGGACAAATATCCACTTCCAATCTCAGCCTCATTGCTAAGGACACATTCCCTTTACAAACACCCATTTACAACGTCATTGCTGGTTGCAAATGTGAGGTGGTACGCAATAGGATATAAGTAAGCTAGTTTTCTGCATTCACTGGATCCACCGTACAAATGTTCTGTGATTAATGGGAATTGCTTGCTTTGAGTCAACATGAGTTCAGTTTAAGAATCGGTACAGAAGTTCCTTTTGCAGCACTGATCCTTGGTACAACTCGGCCACTTGAATGTGGCATTGAGATTCCCAGATATTAGAGCTATAATAACTGTTGTACATATAGGGCATTTTGAAATAAAAGCATTTTCTTGCTTCTGTTCCTCTGTTAAGGTGAAATGCACACATTTGTGTGTCATAGCTAAATCAATAGGCCTCTCTAAGTAATACCACAGGTGCACCCTCCAAGGATAGGATTGCAGTGCACAAGTCACACATATCTGTATGCATTTACCTGATATTATTGTGTTAAACCATAGAAGAGGTAGTTGTTATTCTAAATCAATCTTCCCTCATGTTTGTAAATGTTAACATCTCAGATGCCAACTGATTCTTATTAATCGGTTGATGTCATCAGTAATGTCATCAGTGATGCCACTGACCATGTCATGAGTGATGGAATATGTGAGGTCATAAGCAGTGCAGTGCAGGTGCGTAAGTTATAGTTAGCTCAGGTAACTATAACTGCTGAATTTCACTGGTTTTGTACAAGGGAAATCTGAGCCTAACTAGAACGCTCCCATAACCTTAGTTTTTCCAGTGAATTTCTAAGGATTAAAAAAAAAGTTTTTCAACTATAATGTCCATGCAACCTTTGAATTATTAAGTGAATTTCTATGTTTTTTAACTGGTAGTCATATATTGCAGAGTGGTTGAGCAGCTGGGCTGACCAGCTCTCAGTAATCCCAAAGTAAGGGACTTACTGGAGGTAACAAGAGGGCTTCTTGGCCCCCAAAGTTACGCAGCATCCAAAAGGACTTCATACCCCAACCAGTATTGCATCAGGAGGCGCGTTTGCAGAGTGGTGGGGAAAGGGGGCGTGGCCTTTAAAGTCCTCCAAGCAGTTGGGTTCTTTGGAGCTTACTAGAGGTAAGAAGAGAGGCAGCTGGCCCCCAAGGATCCTCTGGAGCCAAGGGAACTTCAACCCCCAACCAGCAGGGTATCAGGAGGTGCATTTTCAGAGTGGTGGAGAAAGGGGGTGTAAAAAAAAAAAAAACATCTCTGGAAGGGGTGCCACGTGCCCCCCTTCTCTGGCCCAGTTTCTTCCATGGGACCCATTACCAGAGGGCCAGGCATTTCTTGAATGGGGGAGGGGGCCGCGAGGACCCCTCCTCGGCTAATTTCGGCCCCAGCGACCCTATCCCTCGGGCCTGGCCTTTTTTTATTTTTAATATTTTTATTTAGGGGAGAGGCCCCCCTTCCCATGGCTGATTTCAGCCCTGGGTCCCATTCCCAAACGACCCAGCCTAGCAGTAATATGGGTCGATTTGGGCTCCGGGGACCCCATCCCCTGGAGTCTGACCATGTACATATGGAGGAGGGGGGCTGCTCAGCCCCCCTCCCTGGAATGAATTTGGCCCCAAGGGCACCCACTCTCCACTGGGACTGTGGGGGGAGCCTGAAGGCCCCCGCAGTCCCTGTTGGCTCCCAGCCTGCTGCGGGAGCCGGCATTGCTTTGACACAGAGGGAGCTGCTAACATGCAGCTCCCTTTAGTCAAAGCAATTGTGCTCCGCTTTGAGAAAATGAGAGCAAAATGCTCTCGCTTGCTCAAAGCGTACCTCAGTTTACTATGGCTTGGTGGGAGTGGTAAAGTTCCCACCAAGCCATACCAAACATCTTTGTCCCGGGGGTGGGCACCCCCGGGACATAGCAGAAGGCGGCGCTGGGGGTGTGGTGAAACATAGGGCCATCTAGGGCTCCAGGAGGGGGGCCGCATGGCCCCCCTCCCTTCTTCAATTTTGTCCTGGGGAGGTGGTGGTCCACAGGACTACAGGAGGGCGTAGGACCCCCAGCATTACTTAAAATTAAAGTCCTGGCAACAGTGGCATAGCTAGAGCTTTGGACGTCCGGGGCGATCCCTTAGTTTGCCACCCAGTGCTGGTAAGAGCGGAGGGGGATGCTGGCGAAAGATGGCAAAAAGCGGGGGTGCGGGCGACAGCCGACAATGAACTGGGGAGTGTCATTTAGAGGTGCCAACGAGAATAATGAAAAAACAAAACTTACCTTGCTCCTACGGCTTGGTGCTGCCCCCCAAAAAGTGCCGCTCGGGGCAGAGAGCCCCTAAGCTATGCCACTGCCTGGGAAGGTGATGGCTCCCGGGGCCCTCCGCATTCTTTAAACTTAAAACCCCAGGCAGGTGGCGGTCCCCAGGGCTGTGATGTCCAAGAGGCCTCCCCTATTGTTAAATAAATAAGCCTCAGGGAGGTGGTAGTCCCCGGGGCAGCAGAGGGAGGTTATACAGGTCTCCCCTGCATTTTTTGTTCACGAAGCCACAGGAAGGTGGCGGACCCCAGGACATCAAAAAGCCCCAGAAGGGGGATGGTGTGCACTCCTCCTCCTTTATGACAATGCAACCGGGACATGACCTACCCAGGGGCCGATTAGAAATGAAGCGCGGGAGGCCCTGCTTTTTTTTTCCTTTCTTTTATGGCAGGATCCCCGCAGATTCCGCTGACAATTTAAAACAAAAATGTTTTGGGCTCTGCGGGGTCCCTGTGGGATCCCCCCTCCTCCGGGGCCTGGGGGGGTCAGGGTATTCCTGCCCTGGCCCCTTTCTTTCCTTTTTGATTTGTTTACATTTTTTTGTGGGACTCTGATTCAAGCCGCGTCCCAAGATAGCTGCCAACACTCCCTGGTTGAAGTGTCGGCAGCCAATCACATTTCATTAGAATATCAGTTGGATTTTGGTTTCCCAGATATATATATATATTTAAACTTAAATATCTCTGAAACAACTGTACGGATTTACACCAAATCACAAAAAGCAAGCTTTCTGGACCAACATTCAGCTTTCTGCCAAATTTATGTCACTTGACCAAGGCGAGGTGTTCGCCAAAATGCGTTGGGTTGTTTGTTCATCCACTGGCAGGAATACAATTTTGGAATATACCAGCAGCAAGCAAATTTGGAGTGCTCATGTTTTTTTTCAATCGCCAAGAAAGGAGGAACGCACTGAAACGCGCCAGGTGGATGGACAAACTATGCGGAGCTGTTACCTTGTTCTTTGGAATAAATAAAGTGGTTACTTACCAGCTGGAGGAGTGCGTCTTCATGCAGGGGCATCTTTTGAAGAAAATATATATGTATATATATGTATATATCAATGAACGCTCGCTCTATGCCTCCATGCCACTCCGCTGGAACAAAGCGAGAAAGGACCCAGATAGGTGCTTGATTGATTTTATTTACAAGCAACTCTCCACCATGACGCGTTTCGGCAGCTCCTCTGCCTTGATCACATGACAGCGCTTACACGGAAGGCATTCATTTTTAAAGTGCTATTGCGAGGTCACATGGTACAATCAACATGGAAAACAGACTATAAAATTACAAGTGTGTTATTTAAAAGAAAGACATCAGGCTTTACAATTTAATCGCTAAGTGCCTCTCATTGTAAAATGACCTGGTTGTCATGTCAGCTATTGATATAATATTTCAATGCTTCATACCTGTGAAGTCACTTCACAGGTTGGAATAATGGCATAAATGCCAAAGACCTATATGTTTTCCATTTGTTAACATAAATTGTTTTACATAGGACCTATGTGATAGAAAGTGATTATACTAACCCTGGGCGCGACACTACGCTTCGCCCACGTAGTGTACGTAGCGCTGCCTGCTTCGCAGTTTTCGAAGTAGGCGAAGCAGGCAGCGCCTACGTACACTACGTGGGCGAAGCGTAGCTGCCTGCCGCCCACCACCCGCCTCCCGCCCGCCGTACTTTTAAAAGCTCAAATAAATTTGTAATAAAGCAAATTAGGCACTTACCTGACGCGCGGCGTCTCCCGGGGCTCCCTCTTCCTGTTTTTCAATTTTCCTGACAAATGCGCATGCGCGGACGCCCGCGCATGCGCATTTCTCGCAAGAAATGCGCATGCGCGGGCGTCCGCGCATGCGCATTTGTCAGGAAAATTGAAAAACAGGAAGCGGGAGCCCCGGGAGACGCCGCGCGTCAGGTAAGTGCCTTTAATTTGCTTTATTACAAATTCATTTTATCTTTTAAAAGTAGGGTGGGTGGGTGGCGGGTGGCGCGTAGTGGGGCTACGCGAAGCGCGTAGTGTGCGTAGATTTGGGCACACTACGTGCTGCTTCACGTAGCCCCACTACGCCCACCCTTAGATTATACTCGTGTATCCATTAAATATTAAAAAAAAGATTTAAGAACTAGTAAGAGAACCGGTGTTAAAATTTCAATAAAGTGTAAGTGCATAAAAGGTAGTAAAAAAAGTGTATAAAGGGACTGGTTATTAATAAGTAACCTCCCAGTATGTGCAATTATAATAATAACAAGGATGCTATCTAGTGTCACAGACTGTAATTGTCTGAGCTATAAGTTCTGACTGAAAGTATCGCCGACTGAAGTCACCTATATATGCCATATGCTCAATTATCATGTCAACTATTACCTCATGAACAGACAATATATGTAATGTGGGGGATTAGATAGTTGCTTGACGTTCCTAGCTCTAACAGACATTCATAGATACTTGTATAAAATATATTAAATACATAAATATATAAATATAAATAAATAGATTCTTAAAACACCCATGTATAATGTTTGTAAAAACCTCCCCTAACAAAGTAGGTAAAATACCAACATTGTAACATATCATTATTGTCTGTGCAAAGATACATCAATTAAAGGTCTTAAATCATGGGACATATGAACATTTTTGCTGAAGGGAGAGTTAAAAATTCATAAAATGATAGTAAGATATGTCAAGCATAAAATACAAAACATGTTAAAAGAAGATTCATTGTACATAAATGTTAAAATATACAATATTAAAATATTCTTCCACATTAATATACAATCCTAACATACAATGCTATCATCCCATTGAAACCCATTTATCCCTGGCAATAACTGTAGAAGGAAAGAAAAGAAAAGAATGCCATTTTACAACTGATGAAAGTATATCTAGTCAAGGTATGTGTGCAGATCCTCGCTAGTATTAAGACCTCCTGGATGCTTGGTGTCTAGCTCTAGAATGTAGCGTGTTTCAAGGCACCTAAGTTTTTGTTCCCGATCCCCACCTCTGCCAAGTGGAGGTATCGTATCAATGACATAGTACTGAAGATGTTTTAAATTATTGTCATGTTGCATCTTGAAATGCCTTGCTACAGGATAGGTTGGGTCGCTATTGGTGATGGCTCTAATGTGCTGCAATATGCGCTTATGTACTTGTAATTTAGTGCTACCTATATACAATAGGTTACAGGAGCACTGTAACACATATACTGCAAAGTCAGTACGACAAGTCAAGTGTTGTTTGATTTCTCGTGTCGTGCCATTAAACGCTGTCTGATAAGTAGTTCTGTTTGAAGCATAGTTACAAGCTTTACAGACAGAGCATTTAAAAAAACCTTTCCTGGCCACCAACCAACCCACTTTCTCACTTTCCTCAGGGTTTTTCTTTACTAGAGCATTTGCCATTGTGGCCGCTCTTCTGTATGTAATGGCAGGTTGTTTGGGCAAAAGTGTACCAATTATTGGGTCATCATGAACTATTGGCCAATTCCTTCTTATTATAGTTCTTAGCTGTTGCTCCTGCTTTGAATAGGTAAGGATAAGTCTAGTAGGCTCAGCTAGAGTGTTTTCCTTATCCTTGCTCTTTTTCACCTTTTGTATGAGCTCATGTCTCAGAAGTCTTTTTGAATTGTCAATCGCACTTTGAATGGATGCATTCGTATAACCCCTATCAAGGAATCGCTGTCTACATTCTTGCTGTTTCATATTGCAGTCCTCTTCCTCACTACATATTCTGCGGATTCGAAGCATTTCCCCATATGGAATGCTATATATCAAGTGCGGAGGGTGCGCACTCGAAGCATGTAACAGAGTGTTGCCTGCCGTTTCCTTACGATGTAGTGACGTGTTCATGCTATTATTCGCTATGCTAACCTGAACATCTAGGAAGGTTATACTTGTGTTACTTATGCTGGAAGTGAACTGTAAGTTTACATCATTGTCATTTAACGATTTGACAAATTCAATGGCTTTATCCTGGGTTCCCTACCATACAATGAATAGGTCATCTATATAGCGTAACCAGCATATGATATTCTCTTTATATGTCTGCTCATATGTTTTCATGAGGACCAGCTCCTCCCACCAGCCCATGAATAGACAAGCGTAGCTGGGGGAGAAGCTGGCCCCCATAGCTACGCCTTGAATTTGCTGGAACATCTGATGTTTGAACATAAAGAAATTATTCTCAAGGCAGAAGCCCAACATATCCATTATCAACTTGTTATGCTGTGCATAGTATAATGGTCTATTTGCCAAAAAATAATCAACTGCTTTTAGACCATCCTGGTTCCTGATACACGTATATAGTGAGGATACATCTAAGGCCAGGAGAAAATATCCTTCTTGCCATTGGATATTGTCGATTTTCCTGATGAAGTCCCCGGTGTCCTGCACAAATGATTTCAATTTTTTCACATGTTCTTGAAGAAAAAAGTCAATGTAACGTGACATGTGCTCTAATGGTCCATTGATGGCAGCTATTATTGGTCTTCCGGGGGGCTTGTGAATGTTTTTATTAACCTTAGGGATAAAGTACATAGATGGAGTTTTTGGATGTTCTGTTTTTAAATATTTGAACTCTTCCATACTCAAAAGTCCCACACTCTTCCAGGCCAATAATTTGGAATAGAATTCATTTATCATGGCTTTATACTTTAGTACAGTGCTTCTACGGTAACATTGCACATCATTTAGTTGCAAGTAGGCTTCTTCCATGTATTCATTCATTGGCCACAGTACAATGTTTCCCCCTTTATCGGAGTTTCTGATAACTATTTTGTTTTCTTTTTTTAATTTTGTCATCAATAGGTTGTATTGTCTTTCATGATTGGTTACTTTCCTTTTTTGTTTGTTGATGTTGATGTTCAATTTCTTAATTTGTGCCACGACCTGTTCATCGAAGTAATCGATGGAATCACGAGGCATGATGGGCATAAATTTAGACTTCGCCTTAAAGGGAGTAGTCGGTTTCGTGTTGATATTGATTTCCAATGATTGATCTTTGGTAGAGGGTTCAGAAGGCAGGCTTTGACTTGATCTGTTTATAGATATGTCTGATTACTTTGCCAATTCCTGTAGATTTCTCAGGGCCTCTAGGTCTGCAACTAGTAGTTCACAGGTGTCACTTGTGTTATTCGCCATATCCGTAATTTCCCCTCTGGACCGAGATTTTAATTCATGGAACTTTTTGAGTTTCAGCTTACGGATAAATTTGTAAACATCTACGCGGGTTGTGGGATAATCAAAGTCAGACTGAGGACAGTATGATAATCCTAAGGACAGTAACTGCTTTTCGGCCAGGATCAGATTGATATTAGCCAGGTTGATTATTGTTTTGGCCGTCGATGTCATAGAAGGAGGATTGTTTACTGCCTGTTTCTCCATCCTCCCCGCCGTTCTCTCCCCCTGTTTGGATGCTTGTTGTAAGTGGCGTTCCCTTGCTTTTCTCCTTTGTCTTCTAGACGTTGTTCGTTGTTTTTTGCCGGTTGGTTGCGTGGCCTCAATGTTTCCCGTCTGCTTCTCCTCATATAGTCGAGTTCCTCCCCCAAGGTTGGTTTGATGGCATTCAAATGTGTTCGGTCTATTCTTCCTTCAGCTTCTGATTCGCTCTCCACAGCCGAGCTTAGATCTGAAGCTGTTTCATCTTGGATATTGGATGCTGGGGCGGTCTTGTGCAATTGTCCATGTTGGCCTGCTGCCTTTGATCTGTATACATCAAATTTACGTGAGAAAGTAAAGATCTGTCCACTCGCATAGTCATCCTTGTCCCTTTGGAACTTGAAAGCCTTGCGCTGTTTGATTTTATCTTCCTCCTTAGCTAGTCTGTTAACCATTTCCTCATGTAATTTGGTTTGGTGGGGATCCCCTAATGCTTTTATTTCTAATTCCAGGGCGTCTATTTTAAGTTGTAATGCCTCGCGGTCTATGACCGCATATTTTACCAATACTTGGACCAATTTCCTTGATGATTCCAAGTTGATTTCCGCCCACTCGGCCATCATTAGGGGGTTCGGGGTATCATAACTAGGGGCTATCATGATGCGCAAACCCCTCGGTATTCTGCCCACATCCAAATATCCCTGCAGGGATTTTGATTCCCACCATTTTGATTGTTCTTGCCGCATAAGCTTCTCCAGTATGCGATATTTTTCTTTTATTCCTTGTTCACAGGTTGTTTCCTTGTTGGTCCCCCTGAATGTTTGGGACTGTGATGTCGAGGGTGTGTCTGAAAACATCCCTTCTGCAGCCGATTCTCTACTGCGTAGCGCTGCGGTGGACATAGTGTGCTTGCAATGCGTAATCCTATAATGTGACCCGTAATGGAACCTGTCCTCTTAGGATTTTGGTCAGGAGCATGTTCCCCGGGTGCACGCCTCCCCACCTGTGCTTAATCACAACGCGGTTCCGTATCTGCTTCGTTAGCAACACAAACCGCCGTCACCTCCTCGCTGGATTGTGATCCACTCGAGACCTCCGGCTCGGCGCTGTCCCGCTCGTGTCAGGCAAACTTCCAACCGCTGTTGTTCCACAGGGGGCTCCGTGTTTCCGCTACCGGACTCACTACGATTACTTCCGGGTTACCGTCCTCCTCGAAGCCTCGGGGATGGTCAGCTGACCCAGAAGCTTGTAACTTTACCGTCCACGGAGCCAACTCAAAGGGAGGGGGTCCAGAACACCCAGGAAAGTCAAAGCCGGTGAAAATATCAATGAACGCTCGCTCTATGCCTCCATGCCACTCCGCTGGAACAAAGCGAGAAAGGACCCAGATAGGTGCTTGATTGATTTTATTTACAAGCAACTCTCCACCATGACGCGTTTCGGCAGCTCCTCTGCCTTGATCACATGACAGCGCTTACACGGAAGGCATTCATTTTTAAAGTGCTATTGCGACGTCACATGGTACAATCAACATGGAAAACAGACTATAAAATTACAAGTGTGTAATTTAAAAGAAAGACATCAGGCTTTACAATTTAATCGCTAAGTGCCTCTCATTGTAAAATGACCTGGTTGTCATGTCAGCTATTGATATAATATTACAATGCTTCATACCTGTGAAGTCACTTCAAAGGATGGAATAATGGCACATATATATATATATATATATATATATATATATATATATATATATATATATATATATATATATATATATATATATATATATATATATATTCACTGAAAAACCATAGGTTTCACACAAGTTATAGTTAGCGGACATTTTACTGATAAAAAACCATTGAAATTCCACGTTATAGTTAGTGCAGGCAACTATAACTCACGCGACCGCAATCCTCTGCTGATGCTAATACTGTATTTAGACACTTATTTGCCCATGTCTTCTTCCATTAAATTTTAGCTATACATATATTACAAATATTTTTTTTTCATAAAGACATATATGTCATCAGCAGAGGATTGCGGTCGCGTGAGTTATAGTTGCCTGCACTAACTATAACGTGGAATTTCAATGGTTTTTTATCAGTAAAATGTCCGCTAACTATAACGTGTGTGAAACCTATGGTTTTTTCAGTGAATTTGCAAGGTTTTTTAAATGCTAATTCCTAACTATAACGTGTGTGAAACCTATGGTTTTTTCAGTGAATTTGTACGGTTTTTTAAATGCTAAGTTACTTTACGCTGTTCGTGGCGTGCGCGCCCACTTTACGCAGTTCGTTCCGTGCGCGCACGGTGGGCACGCGGTGCGCTACGCGCACCGCGTGCCCACGTTACGCTAGATGGGCCATGTACGCACGATGCGCTTCGCGCACCGTGCGCACATGGAGGACATATGATGCGCTTCATGTGAAAGGTAATATTTAATTTTTTTACCAGCTGTAATAAGCCGTGCACAAATGGTGCCCTTCGGGCACCATTTGCACATGGGGTGGGGAGAGTATGGATATATTTTTTTTTTAAATAATTTTTACCGTACGCGTACGGTAAGCGTAATCGGCGAAATTATCGAAAAATTTAACATTCCGTTTTTGACCTTGGGGGATCTTTGAGGACTCCCTCAACATGGCTAGGTGCTTAGGAGCTGTCGAAACAGCCCCTTTACATGTTTTTGGACTTTGTTTTTTAACCCCCTCTCAGAGTGCGAGAGAGAAAATGGCGGCCGCTACTTCCTGGTTTCGACCGATTCGAATGTTTACTAAGATCGAACAGCCAATCAGAATCGCGCTCGCGCACGTCACCGTACGCGTACGGTAAGCGCACCGTAAGCGCACCGTAAGCTGGCTCAGATATATATATTGATTTAAAGGCTATTTTCTCAGAATCTACTGAACAGATTTACACCAAACCTACAAAAGGCACTTCCTTGACCTGTAGACTACCTCTCTGCCAAATTTCAAGGAACTCTGTTCAGCCGTTCGGGCTGTAGCTGTGTCTAAAGGTCCTATGGAAAAATGCATGGGAAAAACGTGTTTTGGGACCCCCCTTTTATCTCAGCCCCCGCTTGATGAATCCCCCCGAGACTTTCAGGGTAGGAGCGGAGCGTAGCGCCCCATTAGTTTTGAAAATTTCGCGAGGATTCGTCAACCGGCACCAAAGTTATTCAAAATAGAATGTTGCGGTTTTCCTATGGAAACAGGGTCCTAACTATAACTACCTACTGGCGACCGCCAGTAGGTAATTCGAAAGAACTCTCCAAATGTGCAGTGGCGCCCAACAACAGGAACGGACAACTTCAATCGCCAAATGCTGAAATAACCTTCTTTATTTAATCAACGATATGTGCACAGTTCACGACGCGTTTCGAGCCTCTCGGCCCTTGCTCATATATATATATATATATATCTCCTAACTATAACTACCTACTGGCTACCGCCATTAGGTGATATATAAATTTATATATATTATTTCTATTGCACAAATCTAACCTAAAGGCAGAGGAGTCACAGGGTCAAAAACAAGCACAAAGTAGACGAGTGATAGGGGAGGTAGCTGGGTTTTGTATGGTTAATGCATTGTTGTGTAGTGCTCTTTAAAGAGGTGAGTCGTCAACTCGTTCCTAAGTTGGAGCAATATTAGGGCAGTCCTGATGGATACAGGGTTGTCGTTTCAAATCCTGGGTGCATAGATAGAAAAGGGCTACCAACTTGTTTTTTCTTTTAATCACACTTCTTAACCTGTAGTCTGATGACATCTTGGCTGTGGCTGTGCATAGAGATGGTTAACATGTCTGCAAGTTAAGTGGAGGCGTTGGTCATGATGCTTTGTAAATGATGCAGCTTGTTTTGAAAATTGTGCGGGCTGGCATAGGGAGCCAAAGGAGTTCCATCAGGATGGGAGACACATGATCATATTTCCACAGTTCCTGAATGAGTGGTGCTGCTGTGTATAGGATGTCATTATGGGGAGCCAGTGTAGAGTATTAGAGGCCATGGAGCAGGTTGTTAACACTATCCAAATGCAAGAGAACTAGGGCTTGAACATTGGTTCTGAAGCCCTTTTTGAAAGAGACAGTTTCACTTTCTTTAGAAGTGAGAGCTGGTACCAGGCCATCTTTGTTGTTTTTGGAACTTTTTCTTTGAGGGAGAGGTTGGTGCCCAAGGTGAATCCAAGTGATTTAGCATACAGTGAAAGTTGGGTTTCAAAGCCCTCAAGGTTCCTGTCATTGAGTCAAGCTTGCACAGTTTCATGTAAGTTGTTTGTGGCCAATAACCGCAATTCTGTCATGATTGGATTGAGCTACATTTAGGTGGTGGACAACCAGTTCTTGGAGAATGTGCAAGCAGTGTTTGAGATGTTGGATGTCTGCAGCAGAGGAGAACTTTTAGGAAGAGATGTTCCAGTTCTATTTGCACATGGTGTATTCCACTTGCAGTCTAATCTGGCACCCATTGGCAGCCAGTAGAGTGGCAGCAATTCAGACTTGATGTTGTGCTGTTTCTTCCAGCCAAAGTCTATCTTGCTCTTCATTTACATTGTATATTGGTAATTTGATTTCTAATTGGTACAAATTTATATTACATGTAGTAAAGTAATGGCTATTCTGAAAGTACATTAAATGAACTATACAGCAATATCTAGTTGATCACATAGCAATTGCTAATCCTGTAAAGGGTTATCATAATCTAAAGCAACAGATGTACCTTTTCTACCTTTTGCTATATTCGGGTCATGTTTGTAACCCAATCACACTTCATTGATATGTTTACATAGAGGAGAGGCTGGTAGAGACATGAATACAAGTCAGTAGAATGCCCTGATTATGCTGCAGCAGGCTGTAACGAAAAGTCAGAGCCGCCAACATAGCTCTACCACAAAGCATACAAAATATTTTCATGAAGGGCTTTTGCAATTTCCTTGGAGTTAAACAAACACATAGCTCTAAGGAGTTGGTAATATTTTAAAATCGGGCTTTATGATCCCTTTATTTCAATATGTTATGCTATCTTGCATTTCAGGGTGTTTATGCAGCACTTCATTCAGGGATTAAATGGCACCTGAGAACCTAAGCACTTAAATTATTCTATGTGGTAGTAGGTTTTTCCAGCTGGTTTTGTCATTGTGTTGTGTGGATAATGCAGAGTTTACCCTTGCCCAAGTGATTGTAGGTGATGTGTTTTAGAGGGTATAGCTCCAGAGCTGTGTGGATTGCGATAGGGACCTTGTAAATTCCAACAAACTAGAGTAGACTGGGTGCAGTGGTTTCAGAAGTCCAACGGAGTGAATGAATGTGAGTTGTTCTAAGCTAATCTTTTGCTATTTCGCATGCAAGTCAAACACATACCATTAGATTAGGTTTGTTTGTAGTACCTCGACTGGTATGTTGTGCTTTCCTTCTTCTTTAACTGGGCTTGCTAGTTTGTAGGATTCTGAATAGAGTTTTCAAACAAATAGATGTCATATCACATTTCTCCATCGTCCCTGTGTTTTCCCTGGCCCATTGCTCCTGGATTCCACTGCTTGTGTGCAATAACCTCACCCCCAAGATCATAGGCTTTAAGGCTCTCTCATAATTTCCCTGTTTCTAGTTCCACCTATTGCCTGAATGATTGAAAAGATTTCTTGTCCAAAGAACTTGTCCTAAAACAACACAGAAACGGGTAGTGCTAGAGGGACAGGAGTGGTGATTGCGGGGCCAGAGAATGCGTGGAGGAAGTTGGAGGAGAAGATGAAAGAGAAAGAGCAATGGATGAAAGTGTGTATGGTACAGAGGGTATTGTGGGCAAGATGCAAGAGTTTAGAGGGAAGAGACATGGGCAAAGCGCAAGAAGAGATGTGGAAGTTAATGGAGAGGGCAAGAAGTGTGCTGAGATGGCAGAGGTTTTAGTTAGAGGGAAAGGAGAGGATGTATGACGTGATGGAGATACGTGAAAAGGAGGAAATGGGAGGAAGTGTATGATAAGAAGAGGGGGGAGAACACAGAAGATGGGAGGTTGAAGTGTTACACAGGAGACTGCAAGATCGGGGAAGCAAAGTTTTCCATAGTGCAGGATGGAAGAGAATATGGAGAGAAATAGGGAAGTAGAGAAGATGTGAAATGTTTTGGAAAAGGCAGCTGGGAGATGGTAAAAGGAGGATTTCATGTGGAAAGAGAAAAGCAGGAGTCTTGTTAATAAGAGGACAGACAGGTGGTATGAAATATGATAGAGCAAAACAGGAATAGGCATGAGGTGAAAGAGCGCATGGTAGCAGTGTGGATGATGAAAAAGTAGTGAAGGTGCAGGAGGTGTGGTGTTGGAAAAGGGCAAGACCGGAGATGAGGAAAGGAGACATAAATGGAGGATGCGGCGATCAGGAAAGATGGGAGAATAGGTGTGAGGCAAGAACAAGAAGTGGAGGAATGGTGAAAGGAGAAATGGAAAATGTTGGGATGGGAAAGAGCAATGAAGATGTAAGAAAGCTTAGAAGTGGGGAAGAGACGAAAGTTGAGAGAAATTACAAACCTGGCGGGAGTAGGGCTGTTGAGGAAAAGGATTTTGGAAAGCATAGAATGTAAGTATCGAGGTGCAGTAAGAGGAGTGGGTGGCAGATTGTGACAGATTGGATGGTGGAAAGGAAAATGAAGATAGTGGGGAGGTAGAAGGGTGTTTGAGTGGGGTTAAGAGGGAAGGGTGAGATAGGACAGTGAAAATTGTTCTAAGATAAGTCCGTGAGACAAGCAAAGAAGAAAAACAAACTGAGTGAGAAAGAGAGGAAGCGATAGTACCAGATTCATCACGCAGTTGCCCCCTACATCTCAGATATAGACAATATTCCAGAGCACAGTCCGCTAGAGGCCAAAGTCTTGCTGACACATTTCAAGCAACATCAAATTTCCCTTATATTCAAATCCCTGAGGTCAACTTCTTGGACTCTTTTGTCCCAATTGTGAGTGGCATGGGTATTCTCCCTGCTCAGTCTTTAGGAAGATGACGGGAGGGAAGCCCTGACCTCTCCCCAAAAGCTGCTATAGCCTCTCAATTCCACTCCATCCAATTAGAATACCTACACTGGGCTTATCTCACGAATGTGCAGCTGTGGAAAGTGGGGTCAATACACTCACAACCCTGTCTGTGATGCTCATTGTCTGGTGGTGATTTTCTTCACAGTGTGGGGCTGTGTAGTTCTGGTACCTGTCTGGAAAGGGGTATTGTCAACCCTGGAGTGGGTTCTTGGATGAAACCTCCTGAGAAATCCTAGGCTAGCTTTGCTCCATATTTCCAATGACATTGATGGGAATAGATATAAGCTGGCTTAATTGTGGCTAGGTTTGGTTGTTGAAACACACAAAAGGTGATGGGAGGCTGCTTGCATTATTATTATTATTATTATTATTATTTAATTTATAAGGCGCAACAGCTACCCATAAAGGGTTTCCCGGCGCCGGCCAGGCCACGGAACAGATACCAGCTTAATGATTATTGATTAAAAAGCCAGGTTTTTAAGGATTTCCGGAATTGGATGTACACTGTTTAATTCCGAATAGATGTAGGGAGGGAATTCCATAAGAAAGGGCCAAGATCTGCAAACCGTTGCCGCCCATTCGGGATAGTCTGACTCTAGGCATAGAAAATTTCCCCTGGGTGGACGAGCGGAGACAGCGAGAAGGCACATAGGGATAACCTAGGGATTGCAGATATTGGGGGGCCCCAACTGTTTTGATTCTAAACATATAGCTCAGGGCTTTGAACTTAATTCGGTTCTCCACCCTGAGCCAGTTGAGGTCACGCAGGTGACCAGAAACAGAGGTAGCTCTAGGAACCTGACAGAGCAGTCTTGCAGCAGTATTCTGAACCATCTGTAGCATACGAGTCACTTCCTTGTTTGTCACCAGATAAAGAATGTTACTGTAGTCCAGTCTAGAGGTGACAAGTGCCTGGACTACTGTTCTCTTGGTATGTTCTGGCAGCATTCAAATCTTTTTTAGCCATTTCAGGATGGTGAAGCATGTGGCAGCTACCTTAACAGCTTGTTGTTGCATAGTTAGTGAGTCGTCAATGATGACACCCAAATTGCGGGCTTGGCAGGAGGGCTGAGGAAGAGAACCCATCTCACTAGGCCAGTGCTGGGGGCCCCAGAGATATCTGTTTTTCCCCAAAACCAGGACCTCAGTCTTCTCTCCGTTGAGCTTGAGGTAATTAGCCTGCATCCATGAGGCAATTCTACCCAAGCCCAACTGGAGAGGGGAAGTCTCAGCCGCCATCTCCGTTGAGAGCGAGAAGATAATCTTGGTGTCGTCCGCATAGGAGAACAAAGACAGCCCAGCTTCTTCAGCAACATCCACCAAAGGTCTAACATAAAGATTGAATAATAGAGGGCTGAGAATGGAGCCCTGGGGTACTCCATAAGGTGAAGGACGGATATCGGGGCTAGCTACTGGAGTAAAGACTTGGAAGGTTTGATTAGCAAGAAAGGAAATAAGCCAGTTAAGAGCTGAACCACAAATACCCAATGATCTTAAAGTTTTCACTAACACGGTGTGAGACACCGTGTCAAATGCTGCGCTTAAGTCAAGCAATATAAGAGCCACCGTATCTCCAGAATCTAGGTTGCGACGCAGTCTTTCCGTGACTCCGAGAAGAGTTTTTTCAGTTGAAAAACCGTCTCAGAAGCCCGATTGGGATGGGTGAAGAAATTTCTGTGATTCTACAAAATCAAACAGCTGTGAATAAATGTGCTTCTCTGAGATCTTTAACAAAGCCAGTAGTAGAGAAATAGGCCGGTAATTGGAGGGCTGATCCGGGTCTGCATTAGTCTTCTTCAAAAGGGGGAGCACCATAGCATGCTTCCACTCTGATGGAACCATTGTTTCCTGTAGGGAGGCATTCAGAAGGTCCATAATTACCAGCAAAGGTGACAGCTCAAGCTGTTTAAGCACAGAAATAGGAAGAGGGTCCCTGGGAGAGCCTGATTTAACACTGTCTAAAAGACATTTAAAAGAATCCATGTCTAATAGAGGCCATGTATCCAGTCTGTTTGTGGATGCAGGAGGCACACTATCTTGAGCCAGGTAGGCATGGTCAGTTTAAAGCAGTGTAAATTCTGGTTGGGGAGAATTGTCAGTTTGTAATGAAGGAGAACTACTAAGCTGGAGTCTCTCTATTTCAGAGTATATTTTGTCTACGTTCTGGAGAAAGAAATTGGCCAAACCTTCACATTGACGATTATTAAGCGAAGGGGGCCCAGATTGCGTTTCAGGGCCATAAAACTCCTTGACCATGTTAAATAATGTTTTTGAACAGTTCAAGGCACCAGAAATGGTTGCTGAAACGTACTCCGCAAGAGTAGACTTACAAAGGTTATGGTATTCTTTTTTTTGCCATCTTATAAGCAATTTTGGAGTCAGACGCATAGTTCCTCCTCTAACATCTTTCCAGCGTCTTACATTTGGTCTTCTCTATTTTTAGTTTTTCAGTAAACCAAGGCGCTGGAGGACGATGGTTGTTAACCTTATTTAAGGAAGGGGGGAGACAGGTGTCAATAGCATTAAGAAGCCACTTTTGTATAGTACCAGAAAGAGTACTCGGCCTTTGTTTAGAGATGAGAGTATTGGAGGACAAGATTTTATTTAGGATTGCCATATCTAATTTTTTCCAGTTTCTAGAAGATTTCCTAAGAATAGGATTAGCAGAAGAAAGACATGCTGAGGATTCCAAACGGAAGCCTATAGCAAATTGATCTGACCAGCATAGCGTAAGAGCCGGAGAGCAGTGAATGTTGGACATACTGGAAAAAATAGGGTCTAGTAAGTGGCCAGCCGCATGTGTTGGGCCAGAGTTATGTAATACAATGTTCATTGCTGCTAAATCAGAGATTAAACTAGCACTGATATTGCATGTGGGATCCTCCAGAAGCAAATTAAGATCGCCCAGAATAGAAAAAGTAGCAGTATTCATAAGACAAGGAGTTACCAAACCAGGGAATGAAGAGGCCCAAGGACCAGGCGGCCCAGGAGGACGATACACCAGTACCCCAGAAAAGGTGAACTTAGGGGTCAGGGCCAGCTTGAATACAGCTGCCTCACAATTCCTGAAAGGTAAGTCTTCGAATTTGCACTGATAATCTTTTTAAAAATAATAGCAATGCCCCCGCCTGTCTTAGAGCCCCTGTCTTTCCTCACTATGGCATAATTATGCAGTAAGGCGGTCGCAATATCAGGACCCGAGTTCTCATGCAGCCATGTTTCTGTAAGGCATCAGGTTGTTCACTGACTAAAAGGTTGAAGATATCAGCTTTATGTTTGGGAAGAGAGCGGCAAATAAAACAAGGAAAGAGAATTCCTTGTTATTTATGGGGACACAATTACGGGGAGAATTGTTTTGTTTAATAATCACAGGAAAAGGTTCATGTCCCGGGGCTAAGTTAAAAGGGAAGCCACAACATGGACAGTTTTGTTCCTGATCCTCGGGGTGCAGTAGGGTGCAATCTGGGAGCAATGGATTGCAGCAGGCCATTAGTTGGTTGGTAGAGTAACATATTCTATGTGCCCTGTTTGGGCCAGGGATTGTGGCCCCTGGTCCTGGTCGGGCGCGGACGGACGCAGACGGGCTTGCCTTTGGTGCGCCTTCGGCGCGCCAGTGGCGCGCCTGCTGCACGAGTCCGCTGCACGTCATTGCCATCCCCGTTTTTATGGGTAATTCGCAAGGGATCAGAGAAAGACTGAACCATCACCTAGCAAAGATGGCCGCCGCTAAGTATGCCACAGGAAGTAAGGCTGAAATGCCAGATCGTATTAGAGCTCCCTCCACTCAAACAGCACAAGCTGCGGTGGAACGGGGAGATAACAGCGACCAGTAGGTAAGTGTAAGCAAGTTTTAAAAAGTCTGAGCAAAGCAACTGTGTACAGTTCACAAAGAATTAAAAATAGTACGACGCTTGTGAAATTTAAAAGATTGGCGCACGTATCAATCTCGCACCCTTATCACCTAGCAGCATCAATAGGCAGCTATTCCCTATATAGCTAGAAGTCCAAATACTGGCAATAGCTTGGGGTAGCACTCCAACCCATCATTCTTTTGCTCACCAAGCTACCTCAGGTTGGACCCAGCCATATGCAAATCAGTCTTGACCCTGCTCCTCATGGGTACAGTCCAGCCTGAACTTTCTAGCCAGGACCTCCCTGAACTGGAACACAAGCAACCCAGGACCGGTTTCACCCTAGTTATGGGCTCATTAGCCAGGTACAGCTTGTTTCCAGTGACAGTGAACACAGGACCCACGCCAGGGCATACCCATGCCACTTAGGGCGGTGTGTATGCCCAGACCTGAGTCCCCTGCTCACAGGACTCTGTACCTTGAGCCCGCGCAAGGTACAGAGTCCTGTATACACGGAAGATTTATAACTTGCTGGCAATAAACATACATTATGAATAAGTCCCAAAGAGGATTCTAGATTTCAGCAGCACGGACTTTTGTGGCATACAAGCACTAAATATTTATTCGTATCATAAATGGAATCTCTAAAGACTGATGAAACAGATGACATGCTCAGTGAGGCGGTTATTTCGCATGACGTTATGTTCTCGGCCCTTGCTGAAAGGCTCCACACAGCGCGTGCCAGTGAAGAGATTGCCTTATGTTGCGTATCCTGCAGGAGGAACGAGAAATATGAAGATGTGAGTGTGCTTTTCTGCAAAACTACCGAGGTGTCCGGGAAATGGAATGCATAAAACAAGAGCTGTTTACTTTGGGAAGTGTTCACCTAGACAAGCGACCGTTTCTGTCTAGAAACACACCGACAACAGGAATCTGTGTGTGTTTCGGACGCCCGTTGCGTTGCCTAGTGAGTGTGTGAAGTGAGCCGTGTTGGTCCTCGCATAGCGCGCGGGCCTGTGGAGTTCAGAAGGTCAGTGCGCATGCCTGGGCCTCAGTTTTCGATCACACCAGCGATAGCTGAAATCGGATCTGCAGTGATCCCACCCTTCTGCCCAAGCCCCAGAGGGCCACCGGAGGGGACTCTATTCCAACACAAAGACCGTTTTCCGAATTAGAACGCCAAGCACTCTTTTTATTTTCTAAGATGTTAGTGATGCGCTGATAGTTAAAGCAGGCGTTCGTTTGAATGTATGCATTTTATTTTGGTTTGACAGACATTGGAATAATATCATATTCAAAAGCGTTTCATTGAGTTTTTTTTCTTTAAAAAAGTATTTTAAAAGTATTTCTTTTATCTGCAAATGCCCTTCTGGGGAGAGACTGCCAGCAGTCTATAATGACAAATTCCAGTGTTGGCTCGCTGTGTGCACAGCAGCTCTGCCTGGATATCATTTTCTCGTGGAATTATGTATGCTGTCACGGCCCGCAAACACTGCTCGGTGATTACTGACAGCAAGCGAAGCGTGCTTATGGAGGCTTGCCCTATCATGCATGCCAGGCGTCCATGTGCCCGACCACTGGGAGACAAAACATGCCATTATGCCGTCGACACAAAGACATATTGTCTGGAGTTCCACCCAGCCACCGTGCCGAAGAGCAGCGACTAAAACCTTTTAATAAAACCTTCTATGCGCCTAATGCTCCATTCAGGTTTAGAAACGTTCTCTTTCATTTTGACTTTCTTATTCATCTGCCTCGTAAATGTCTTTTGAAAGCATACTCCTGGATATTGCTGCACATGCTACCTCACTGCGCCAGCACATTTTCGGTGACATCTAATTAGCCTTAAAGTCATCGGTACACAGATGGAAGAAGGCAGCCCTGTCGTCTTCTTTCCAATGCTTGATTTTCCATAATCCCAGCAAAACTGCCTTCTTGTCTGTGCACACAGAGCTCTCTGCCCAGTGTGGAGTGAAGTCTGCACAAGGAAAAGGAAATGAGCAATGCACTAACACCCACAACAAACCAACAATGAGCTGCCTGTGGTATTTGGGTGGCTATGTTTGTGGTTCACGCTATAATGGCATTTCATAATGACGTATTCGCCTGTAAATGTTTTCACAAATTTATTTTTGATTTTATTTTTATTTATTTTAAAGGTTTTATATAGCGCTGGCTAGACCCGGAGGTATCAGAGCGCTTTACATGAGTATCAGACCATAGCTGCAGGTTACATCGTTATAAAGGTTACACAGTTATTAGAGCATGGCAACATAGTTACATGTAAGGTCGAAATAAACAATAAGGACATATACATAAGGGAAAAAGTAGGCAAGGGGAGAGATTCAGGGGAGGGGGGTAGGAGCAGGGGAAGAAGACAGAGAATGAATGAGGGAGAGAGGAGGGGAGGGTGAGAGACACAGCATGGAAAGAGGAGGGGGTGGGACGGGGACACAAACCGGTAGACGAGTCAAAGCTGCGTCCAAAGTCCAGTAAGCTGTGAAGCTGTGATCCATGGGGGAGTGGTATCATTTCCCCATCTCTGTTGTGAGAGGCTCCCTTTACGCAGTGGACTCTCTCAGAGCGGTTTCTGAGACTCCAAGGCCTACATACTGGATCCTTCCCCCAAAAAGGGTAGAGGGAGTGCTTTGGCAAGGGGTGCCATACCATACCTCAACTGTGAGTGGCTCCCTTAGCGCTGTGGACTCTCTCAGAGGGTTCGCTGAGACTCCAGAGTATAAATATTGAATCTTTCCCCAACAAGGGGAGAAGGAGTGCTTAGTCAAAGGGCACAAAGGACAGGGAGCTAGGTGGTGTAGCAGGCAAGGGGAGAGATTCAGGGGAGAGGGGATAGGAGCAAAGGAAGTAGACAAAGAAAGAAAGAGTACTAAATGGGAACAAACAGCAACAGTTTGGGGAACAGACTGTTTTCTCTCTGTGGCCATGAGTTTGCCCCATCTCTAAGGTAAACGCCTAGCACATGCCATTCCAGAAGCTTTGCCATCCAGGACATGAAGCACAGTTTGTAATTCGAATTATTTTTCACAAATTCACATAAGTTTATAGTACGCTGACACTTCTGCACAACACCGAAAACATCAGGGGAGAACAGATATAAGAGGCACCTCCTGTTCTTGGGTCTCACACTAGCTAAGCGGGACATTGCACAACATTGGAAGCCCCCCCCCCCCCGGGTATTGTGACATGGAAAAAGGCCTTAGACACATGCATGTCTGCCGAAATTGCAGTGTTTCAGGCAAGGGGCTGTCCACAGGAGCACAGGAAGATATGGGCCAGGTGGGCTAAATATCGCGGTATCTACTTGTCCCTCTCAACGCAGCCAGCAAACCATGACCCTATTGAACGGCTGGTGGTAAATGACTCGCCGGTTTAAGGCGATAGCTCATTACAGACGTAGATGGACGTAGTTTGAAACTTCTTTGCTGTATTTATATCCTGCTTTTCACGGGGTGTATGGTGCGTGGTTTGGGGTGGGGGGTGGTTCTTGGTCTGATGTTCCGCATGGGGGGAAACTTTTCAGTACCTAAAGTCTTTACCATCTGCCATTTCCATGTACGATGCTCGTCGGGCTTTGCCCACTTGGTACTATAGAAAATCAATAAAATCTGTTGTTAAAAAAAAAAAATAAGAATCAGAGTCGACATTAACTGTATGTGCTGCTACTTCAGCAATAGGTGACTGGTCACAAATCCAATTCATTACTGCAGGTGATTGGGGTGTAGTTGTAACGAGGTCCCCAGCAGCAAAAATCTCTCTGGGAGGAACAAGCAATACAACCTCTGCTGCAATTTTTCATTTATGAGGTAGAGGCTTTCGCTCTCCAACATAATTCACCTTAAATGTTTAATATCGAGAGTATTCTTTACAATTAGATTAATAATTAATGCAATTATTTGTCTAGTTCGCACATCAGGCTGAATGTTCATCAATAAAATACTCTGCACAATCCATGCCTGTTATGCTGTGCTCAGTAGTGGCCCGTCACTGTGTGTGTGTTGGGGAGTGGGGGGGATCTGGGCCAGAGGAGGGAGGGAGAGTTCAGGGATGGAAAAAGAAAGTTATAAAAAATAAACTTACCTTGCCACCATCTCCCGCCGCATTGCGCTTTTCCTGCTTCTGGGCTCAAGATCCCAGAATGCACTGTGGCCAATCCTGACGCTGCATGAAAGGATTCTCAGGATTGGCATGAGCTTCGGCAACTTGCACTCCCAGGCAGACTGGGAGCCTGTGCCTGCTCTCCCCAGCCCCAGCAACACAGATGGAGCTGGAGAGAGCTTCACTGCGTATGAGCATTTGGCCGCCAAACCCTCATGCGCAGTGAAGGGAGGGCCCACCACTCCCCCACCAGCAGTGTCATCCCCTGGACCCGACCCTAAGACTCATCAGAGTCCTGGGGGCGGATCCAGTGGATTAAAATAAAACAAGAATAAAATGGGTTAAAAACCCATTTTTATGATCTTTTTATTTGCTGATGGTGGCGGGGGGTTTGCGCTCCTCCGCTCTGATGGAGCGGCTGCGCTGGTTGTGCTATACTGCTCTGCTGTGTTCTTCTACTCCCCCTCATGTTATATGAATTTGTTCTATTGTATAGAATTTTTTTGCAGCTGCAGGCCACCTCATAGCACTGTAAGGATCCACTAGCATGTCACTTGTATCCCAAATGCTTTCTCCAAAGTTCAAATTGATTCCAACCATCGCAATGCATCCACCGATGTGTTAATGTGATGTTGAAATTGGTGACGCTGTGTCACACTTTTTGGTTTTGCTTAACATACATATTATTCTACACATTGTATACTCGTACATAAAGTATGATTTCTACATTAAGGTTGACCATAGTTAGTTATCTCCATGTTAAGTTAGCCATAGTTAATGTAGGCCTTAGTTTAAATGACTCATGCCAAACTTGAAAATATACCTTTTGCTGCTGTTTTTCCTCTCGCCTCTCTCTCATTTCAGGAGCCATGCTACAGTAGTATAAGTAAATTAAATGTTGCAAATGTTTTGGTTTCTGTGAGAAATATTAAATGTATGCATTCCATAGAGAGTGAACAGTGAATTTCCATACTTGTGCTGGGGCAAGCTGGCCACCATATACCATCCTTTTACGGTGTATCTCTCGAAGGCCGCACAGCTAAAAGCTTCCATTGTGCGATGCCCAGGAAGAAGACTCTAACTGTTTTATCGTAAAATGTGTGATTCTGATTGGTCCCCTCTCCTTGAGAACCATGGGGGCGTGTTGCATTTTGACGTGAATTGTATGTTTTAATTGTGCATTGCTGAGCTAATTAGATTCAGATGCCTCTTTCCACTCTTTTGAGACCCGCTGTCTTATTTTGCTTTTGCTCAAAGAGTTAGGCCCCTGAGCAAATCCATTCTTTCATAGCTGACCGAATCTTCACTGATTCTGACTTTAGAGGCTTTATTTTGCTGACACCTTCTGCTCAATCTCCCCAATTCACTTGACTTCTTAGTTTAACATTAGAGAACTTCTCGTCATTGGAAAATTAAACTTGCTCGATTTCATTATGACAACTTTAAATAGTTCGTCTTTGCTATATTTGAATCACTTTAAATTACGTTCACCTACAGATTTACTTAATGAACTATGATGTTTAACTAATTTGTGTGATTGGAATTGGTAACTCGCTAATCTGCTGATAAACCTAAATGATTTGTAAATCTACTACTCTGTAATTTTTGTGGGGCCACAATCTCTTCACTGTCATTGATATATTGTTAAATTATTGATGTTAAGCCTTATCTGGAGACGAAACGTCCATCCACTCAAGTGTTGCTTGTACTTGAGTTTGCACCAATGATGTACATGGCGCAAACCCCATTCGTGTTGCAACAATATTGAATTACACACGATGTGGTCAAGATGAGTGACACAACCTCAAATCAGGCTAGTGTGAGTTTGCATTGTGGAAGTTGGACACATTTTAAAATACAACAGGACATGGATAAGCAGAGGCAGACAAAGTCAAGCTATTTGTTGAATGAGTCCGAGTCGTCATTGTGGTCAAGGTTTAGGGTTGGTGAGTATTTGTTGGTGGTTGATGCCCACATTTTAACCTCCAGATGGAACCTCTCCTCAGCCAGCAAAGAATGGGACATTTTGCTATTACCTTCAAGGCGCAACCTCTCCATTCCTTCTGTCTCATCCTTCAGTGGGGACTCCACATCTACGAAGCACATCCTTTCAGCCTTCTTGAAACTTTAGACTGACTCCCAACAGCAGACAGAAAATTTGCTAGCATGCAGAGTATCTGACTGCTACTCAGTATCCAAAGGCGGATAGGGATATCACACTCGGGTGTAATCTGAGACGATTCACTGCTTAACCAACATAGGGTGCAGTAATGAACAATGGAAAGTTGTAGCAACTATCTTCGTCTAACGCACATAGTAGGTCCTTAATCTATAGGAGATGATATGTATCTCTCAATATTAGAACATAATTATGAGAATTTGTCTTAATACTCATTTCCATGTCTTTTGGTAGAGGGAAGTAGGTTCGGACAGAAAATTAAAAAACAGCCGGTTAGTAAAGGAAAGAAAAACGTTTGGGAAGAAGAAACAACCCAAAGAAAAAAAAAGAAAAACGGAAATAGGTGCCCACAGGCCCTGACAGAAAGAGCTGTCGGCACTCTTAGATGGGATTGGCCATAGTGTTGTGACTGGCACTTTTTCCAACAAATCAGGGAACTCTTGCATACACCATAACATTGTTAAACTCTCACTCCCACTTGCTCCTGAACAGTCTATAGATATCAAATAATAATATTGCTGCTTATACTCAGTCCCTGATTCACAGTGTCCACATCAATGAGTTGTGCACTGCGAAGGACTTATGGACCCACAAAAAGCGATTCTAAACTCGATACAGTAGGCAGCAGCCTCAATCATACCCTTCATTATTCAAAATGCCTTTTACTATTAAAAACTCGCACCGCCTCCTCCTCTCTGATTACTTCGGCTAGTTCTTTGCTGCGCACGCGCGCCCGCCTTTCGCCTGCGTGCCTCTAGCAACGTACAGCGCGTCAGGGGCCTCGGGCCCTCCACGGGATATAGAGGTGAAAATTACGGCATAACTGGCCGGCACCTGGACCCTACTTGGTTATGGCAGGTGGACGCAGGGGGCCTAACAGGACATAATTAAAAACTCAGTGTTGATCAGTAACTCATTTAATAACTGGACCAAACTGTTTCAACACTGCATGGACCTCTTGTTCAGCTTTCACCAGGACATAACAAGGGTTTTTCCTATACTTTAATGGAGCAGATGCTTGTGTAAACAAATGGGTAATAATAGTGCCTTGAATCCAATTTTAGTTGTACAGTGTGCTCCTACTTGCTTTCATCTCCATCTGAAAATTACATAATAACATTGCCCAGGACTGGGTGATTGGAGACCCACCCCTGTGTGCTGTTTTATTACAAAGTGCAGTGTTTTATAAACACTATTTTTCTGCTTCTAGCTCAACAAGGGCCTTCGACCCCAACACTTAACCATTGGTGGTCATAGGATTGTATTTACTGATTGTTTGGAAGTGGCCATACTCCTTGAATGACTTAAAGCAGCTATTATGAAGGGGAATTTTTGTTGTAGCCTCAGCTCCTGCACCGTTACAATAGAATATAACACCATTATTAAACCAGAACAAAATTAGCTACATAAGTATAAAGCAATGGTCTCACTTCTCTCAGTAATTGCAATCATTGAAGCTAAATTATGTTTACGAAACTGCAAGCATCAATGCCAAAGTGCCAATAGCTGGACGGACTTGTGATACATCCTTGTTTATCTAGCTTACCAAAAGAAAGGGCTGCTCTCTCCTGTTGCCACAGCGCTGCTCTACACAGAAACACCCTCTTGGAAGCAGCACGTGCCTCTAACATAAGTTTGCTAATAGAAAGGCAGGAACATGCTCCAGAATGGTAAGAGGGATGATTGCTGACAATTTTATTTTGTAGAACAGAACTGTACAGGAGCCATGAGCTAATACTGAGCTGCAGGCAGGGCAGAATAGGACTGGAGGCAGCAACCTGCACCCATGTGGTCCAGTATGTGGCTTGTCATGTGGTATGTACCACATCCTCTATATTCAGCCACACTGCACTATTTCAATCGCTATATGGCTCCATTTCATTTTCCCTTATGCAAAATGTTTCACATGATTTCCTTATTGCGAGTTTAGGCAACCTGTGGGCATCCACGAAATCTTAAAACATGCACCATCATTTGTGTGGGGAATTTCTCCAGCAATGTAATTGGAGCAAAAAAATATTTTAAGTAACTCAAAATGTTATAGATTCTGAAGTATGTTTTTTCACTATTATAATGGACAATTTGTTTTCTGCAACATAGTTTAAATACCTCCTTTGAGAATAGGTCATCAACGTGACCCTGCCTGGTCGGGTTTACCCATATGGCTATCTGCTATATAGGATCAGATTTATTAGTATAACATTCATTTGTATACCAGGTGGGCACATCTCTAGTGATGTCTAATTGCTTGGCATTGGTGCTTCTTTGTTTTTATCTGGTGTATGATTGTTTCTTGTTTCTGTTTTGATTTTGCAGACTAAATTGTCAATTGAAAGGTCACTTCAGCTTGCCATATTATACTACCATGTCCTTGAATCTGTGGTTTGGTTATTTGTGTTGTAATACTAATTAAATGTAGGTGACAATCACAAATTACCATATTGTTATTATTCGATGACTCACAATTAGTGCATTATTAAAGTTCCTTTGTTTTGCTTGTCCTAAGATTGATCATTAATATATTTTCTGTAATATAAGACATATTGCATCTCCCTATTGGCTCCTATTTGGGGGTAACACAAGAAGTTGCCAGATGTCTTTGGTTACTGGATGTAACCGACTTTGAACCACCATATCTTTGTTATCCATGTCCTATTTAAAGACAACGCTTGGGTGACTAAAGGAGAGAACACCTGCATTCAATAGCTTGCAATATTTCTTTATGAATTTCTTTATTTGGTTTGACGTCGTGGTATATGTAATTGCCATTACCATTCCTTCATGTTGTTTCTTTGGTTAAACTACTCCCTCTCTATATGGTTATCCAGCACATATTTGAAAGCCTTTTCAATATTGTATTCAGATAGGAGTGTGCCAATAAGTTCTGTTCCAGCCCAACATTGTGTGATGAACTCATGCACTTGAACCTTAAAAATGGACTCACACAGTCCCATAGGAATATATCAAAAGGAAAGAGTGGCCTCTTCTATGTTATGTGTCCATGTAAAGTGGACATGATCAACATATTTATTTTCATGTGAGGACATTTGTATTTTGGACTGTTTCAGATGAGGAAATGACATCTTTTATAACGCACTTGCAGAATCATACGTATGTTCTGAATGGGTTTGCATCAATGTATATTGGAAGCACCTTAAGCTGTGCCACACAAATATTGGCAGAACTATTTGCAGCCATTAATTTCCCATTAAAGTTTAGCCTGGAGCTAATAATGGCTAAAACAATTTCTATAGATTGCATCACAAATTAGACTGGTGTATCATAACACCGCCCCTACTTTCCCCAGGGATATCTCCACTGCAACAAAATCACATCGAGGAAATTTCAATGGCAAGACAGACCAGACTGTGAACTCTACTAGCACTGTAACACATTTTTTATTGTACCAATTACATCTTTGATTCCTGTATTTCAGACTGGGCCATGTGAATCATGCAGAAGATCTTGCCTCTAAATTGCTCCAGTGCTTCCCAAAGAACAGATTGTCAGCTCATGCAGCCCTTACCCATCACTATTTCAGTGATCTTCCTCCACGGCTATGGGACTTAAGTGACAGTGAGTACTGTAATATTTTCATCATATATTTGATCATTCATGTAAAATGTTAAACAACTAAATTGAGTCATTCTAATGGAAAATCAATACTATTTCATTAGGGGTTCTCAATTTGCAAAACAACAAAACTGGCAATGTATATAAAGCAAAACATAGAGTACAAATCTATGGTGAGGGTATTCAAACATTGTAATGCAAATACTGGAACTTTCATTTCTCCCAAAATGTTTTTTAGAGTTGGTACATGATGAATTGATGACATTTCAAACAGGCAAGGTTTAACAAGTATGCATTTACCAGCACAACTCTTAAAACATATTTAATGTCACCAGAACCATCATCTGACTCCCTGTTACAAATTTACCTTCCAACACCCAAGATGCGAACTGGGATGAAAGAGGCTCTGATTCCACATTCACCAAACTGCCCTTCTCACGTGGCCCTCTTCACTGATTTAGATCTGGATCTGCAACAGCTAACAACTCTAGATACCTCGTTGAACATTTCCCTTTCCATATCTCTATCACTGGCTCCTCCTCTTTGCCCTCTGTCTGTATATCTTTACAGCCCAGCCCTCTGTGCATTCACCTCTCCAGCCAGTTTCACTTTCCACTTCCCATACCAGTTTCCCATGAATCTCCTCTGTAATTTTTTTTCTTGCTGCTCAGTATGTCAATTTGCAACCATTCCATATTTCTTCATTATTCATTTTACAGATCAGCCTCCATGCGTTCCAGTCTCTATTTGCTGCATAAGTTTTCCTCTATGCCCACTGTGTCAGTTGCCAATCCTCCTCCTGTGTCACTTTTCTCTCTTTGCTCTTTGACAGTTTTCCAACCTTCCTTTTTAGGTCTCGCCTAACGACGCAGCGCATGCACTGCTAGCTTGCGAGACTTTTGTCGTCGGTTTTGCTTCGGAAGCGGGGTGGAAGGTCCACCCATGCTTCTGATTGGCGCGTGTCAAAAATGCGCTCTTTTAATTGGAAGGGAAGCATGTTTGTACCCTCCCTGTCACCTGCTTGCCGTGCCTGCCTGGACAGGAGATGTGCACTTGTACGATGCACGCACATGGCACGCTTTCACTTTTTTTTACTCCATACTTAGGCAGTTCAAGGGACCTGTTCTAGGGACCTGCCTTCTTTCCTTTCGGATATTTATCTCTACTACCCCCCTCGCCACCAACCCCCTGCATTTCGCCACTCCTACCTTGTCCCTGGAGGTCTCTGAGCTATATACATTATCACACAATGTGAAACCGAACACACGAAAGAGCAGAGAAACCGAGCGGTTTCCTAGAACTCATACCGTATATCCACCCATCTGAACAAAAACAGAACTGCAGGAAATTCCACCTTGTGAGCTACAAAGGAAATTCCGAGTGTAAAGCACTTTTCAAATTTTTAAAAACAATTTTGTTCTTTTCATTTGCAGTGTAAAACGGTAAAGAGCATGAACTTCGAGGTAAATTGAGTTTTGGGAAATGTTTTAATGCCAGCCTAGATTGTTCATGCATTCACATGGCGCGCGTACTCTGCACTCCAGAAGTGTTTTGGTGGGCATAGGGCAAGCTCCCCCAGTGATGGCAGTGGCTTCATCTTCGATGAGTACAGATCCGGCCCTTTTTGCAGCATGCCAATTAACTCCCCCTGCCACATTCCGCCCACTGATGGGCTGGCTTACATCTACAAGGCCCGCAGGGCCCCAGCGCTTGGCCAACCCACGCCAGCTCAAGATCAGTGTTTCAGGAAGCTGGCACTCCCATCCGGCACCTCTTCACCACGGCCCGTCGGCCAACAGCAACCCCGTGCCTGGCCTGCACAGAGAACTACAATGCCATGGCACAGCCGTACCAACTGTCTCTCTTCCTGCCCCCGCACTATTACCCCGCGATGCAGCCACAGGACAACGATTACATGCCATGGCGCTGCAACAAACCATACCTGCCATGGTGCTCACCCAGAGCTGGGTGCAATTAAGCAGTACAGGGACCCGAAGGCATGTGGCATCGCAGAATAAGAATGGACATGCTAGAGGTAGGCTTTTTTTAACATTTATTTTATGTTCCTGAGCTCCCTTTTTGCTCATTATCACATGTGAGAGCACCTTCAAATATTTTAGGTTTATAATGTGTGCTGTAAAAACCCCTGTTGTGTTGAACGTAATAGCCTTTAATGCTATACATCTGTGGTAAGAAGCTAGGCCACATACAGGGGATAGAAAGAAACTGATTTGCCTCTTAGTTCATTAATAGCATTTTTCTCAGGGCGGGGTCAGGAATGTTTCCCAGTGCACAGAGATCATCTGGTGTACTAAGATAAAATACTTCTGCATGTTGGAAAAAAAAATCACTTTTAATTTTGAAGACACTGTATCCTGTTCTAATATGATGTTTGTTGCAAGAGTTACATGACAAAATCAGAGCTCATTACAGACTCCTGGAGCCAGAGCCGACCCTTTGCTCGGCTCGGGCTCTCCCTGTTAATGTATTGACTCATCCATCGAATTGTAATTGACTGTACTCTGCTGTAAAAATAGTAGTCTCCATAAATATGATATTCTGGTTCATGGTGCTTTAATTTGTGCCGGTGGTTGCATGTGGTGGGCGCCGACACTCCCTTTCAGGGCTGGGACTCATTTATTTACTAGACTGACCACAGCAAAGGAAGAGAGAGGGACAAAAGAGAGTAAGAATGAGGACAAGAAAGATAGGAAAACAGTGACAACTGAAGAAAGCCGGAATGAAATGGAACCTGCAGGAGTGACATAAAGACAGGAAGGGGAATGGAGTCAAAGAAAGATCTGTGAAGCGGGGTAAAGACGAGGCCTCCTTGGCTTTCCTGAACTCTAGCATTGGGCAGCGCCGGCGGTGGGTTCCTACAAAAACGTGAAACCAAGGCTCTTATGTTTGTCTTACAAATTAAGCATTTCTGTAGCGCCGTACACACAACATCTGAATGCACATATTTTGGGCATTTATGGATCTAGGGTGCGTGTAAAGTGACGTCATGATTAAAACCTGCAAGGCTTTGGTTCGCACGTGGGACCGCGCTACCAGCATTTCCCTGGCCGCAGCCACATTTTGTATTTTTCACATAGTTCACACTCAGGACAGAATTCATATTTAAATCTCTAAACACCACATCTGGTAGATGTGGGCTTGACAGCCAGACCTAGAAACCTTTGGACAGGGGCGGATTGGCACTGCGGGCACTCGGGCATTGGCCGAAGGGCCGGTGTCTCAGTGCCCTCTGTGGGCCGTTTCTTCCCCTCCCCTTTCCCAGTCCACAGAGAGCACTGGCAGGGAGCGGAAATCAGCTTCGCTGGGCGGCTGTTCAGCGATGATCAGCTGTGGCCTCTCCTTGACCCCCTGCCCTGCCAAGCAATCACGCTGAGGGTGGGCTGGGGAGGGCTGATTGTGTGCAAGAATCGGCCTCCTTGAGGGCCAGGTGGTGCTTAGGCCTTTAAGCCATTTTCACCCCGGCCCCCCTGGGCCTCACGCAGCCCAGAAACAGTGTTTGTCTTAACACCTCGCCCACAGCCCTTCACATTCAGGGCATAGTGGGCGAGGAAGAATGGGTCTCGCTGTGGGGTCTAGGTGATGTTTGGAACTCGCACCATCTTCACCTCAGCCTCCCCCTGGCTACCATGGATGACCCAGCCGCTGTGTTTTGTGCGCCCCTGCCAGGACATTGCCCTGAGGCCATGGAGGGCTGGGGAGGGCTGATTAATTTACTAATAGCAGAGGCCTCACCGCAGTTCATGTGCTCCTGCGCTGGAGGGCTTGGGAGGGCTGAGTAGGTTAGTAATAGCAGAGGCCTCACCGCAGTTCATGTGCTCCTGCGCTGGAGGGCTTGGGAGGGCTGAGTAGGTTAGTAATAGCAAGGGCCTCACTGCTTTTCAGGTGCTCCTGCGCTGGAGGGCTCGAATAATTTTGTAACAGAAAGGGGCCTTGCTGTTTTTTTAGTTGCTCAGCTTGTAGGGCATTGTCACCTTGGTCCTGTGTCCTTTGCAAGAACAGTATCCTCCCACTTTAATTCCTTGTGTGTTCATAGGCATATGTGGCCTGACGCCAGAGTTGCAGAGATGGGGAATCAGGTTTGAGTCCCAGCGTCTGCTCAACGTCCTGTGATTCTGGGCAGATCACTTCATCGCCCAGGCCCTTAAATAAAAAAATCGGATCTTGTGCCGGGGACCCAATGAACCTTCCAAGGTAAGTAATCAGGATCCCCACGGAGGCAGTGTGCAGAGTGAGAACACGACTGCGGGATCAATGCAAGTCAATGCGTAAGTCGTGGGTGCAATTTTAAAGAAGAAGCACCCTTCCCAATGGACCCTGAAGAAACCCCAAGGAAGACAGAAGGTTGGAGAGCCACGCCACCCTTGAATACCTTAGGAACCAGGATACCTGCTCCAGGAGAGCTGGGCGCGTCGGTGTGAAGTGGCGTTGGAAGTCGCAGTCGAACCCAACAGCGGACTTCAAGAAGATCCTGTTGCTGGAAAAGGAGGAAGTGTCCAGTGGAACCCAAAGGTGGATTCTAGTTGAGAAGTACCTGAAAGCAGAGGGGACAGAGTCTATGCCACTTGGAAGTGACCAGGAGGCACGGAAGACGAATGCCCACCAATGTCAGGTGCTGCGGGAGAGTTGATGGAGACCTTGGAGCTGCAGCTGTGAGGACCAGGCAACATTGTGGAAGCAATTTACAAGCTGTCCCATGTCAGATGTCGAGAGTTGAGGGGTTGGTGTCTGTCGGGAGCACCAACTAGCCATGGCAAATACAAACAATGTGGAAAGCTAAGAAGGTGCAATGTCAGGACCAGCAAGGTCCAGGTGACTCACCACAAGTAGGGGAGTCAGGGCAGGCCCGAGCAATCAGGGGAGACCAAAGAATTCAAAGATGACTCTCAAGAAGACCCACAGCCCGGAGGCACTGGAGTCACGAGAGGACCTTGAGCAGCTCACCCAAGAAGCAGGCCCACGATGCTAGTGAGGTGTTGAGGACAAAGATCTTGGTCACTGGAGATGCTTGAGATTGGGGCTACTTGGAGCCTGAAGATCTTGATGGAAGGAAGCCAACAAGCCTTTGCAACTGCAAGTCAGCAAGGTGAATAGGGGTTCAGTTCCTGCGGCTCCGACGAGGGTTACTGGCCTTAATCTTGGTGAGAGGACAGGGAAGGCCTCAAGGGATGTGAATATCCACAACCTGTGTTGCTGAGCCTTTCAAAGTCCGTGGGAGCTCAGGATCAGCATACCGGTCAGCTTAGTTGCATTGCCTGTGGATGCAGGGAAGTAACTGCTTCACTTCAAGGGAGATTCCTTCAGGTTGCTTGGATGCCCACAGGCCTTGGAAGGTTCCTGTATGGTGCAAGGCACGGACGTTGCAGCAGATGAGCAGGTTGAAGAGATCAGGAGCAGCAGGAGTCTTCCTAGTTGCAGCCTTGATGCTCAGGGCGAAGTCCCATACAGTCGAAGATGTGGTGTCTGAGATTAATCTTGTCCCACGACAAATCTAGCAACCCACCCACAGGGAAGCCCTTAAATACTCTAAGGAAAGGGTTGGGCCGATTCAGGGGTTGGACAAGTGGGAGGATACTCCCCTGTCCTTTGTCCAGATTCGCGCCATAGTGGGAGCCAACAGCTCCCTGAACTGGTTTGAACTGGACTATGCATGGAGGGCCCCAAGTGTGCCCTGCGCAGACTATGTGACGCTGGCAAGCACTCCCACCCACCCCCAATACTCTAAACCCAGTCTGGGAAGTGGTTACACCTCCCTGTGACAGGATACCTATTGTTCTGCCTTCCCCTGCCCGAGCTTCGCTCAGCTGCAGGAGGGCAGAAACGTGTCTCTGGCCGGCAGCAGCCCTGGCTTGCTGTCTGGGCCTGGAAGACTGGTACCAGGAGCACCGAGGGCCTCCCAAAGGAGCTTGACAGTGCTATGGAATCATACCTTCACCACCGTTTATGGTGTGTGGGTATGATTCCAACATGTTTGATACCAAACATGATAGGATTCATTACAGCCAGTTTTGAGATGGTCATCGCGTAATGATGATGATGATGAAGGATTTATAAAGCGCGACAAATACCCTGAGGTGCCTAGGCGCTGCCTTTGGTATAGGTTGCTCGGGGCACACACTGAGATACAGTTAAGCTGAGAACAGCCACGTTTGAAGGCCCTTCCTAAATTTGAGAAGACTGGGCTCTCTTTTCGGAAGGACAGGAAGAGAGTTCCACAGGCAGGCAGTTGTAACCGTAAAGCTCTTACCGCCCCATCTGGTCCTGCTGACTCTAGGAACAAGTACATTTCGCAGGTTGGTGGAGCTGAGGGCTCTGGCAGGTGTGTAGGGCTTTAAAAATGTTGCCAGATGGGTTGGCTTTCTGTTATTATGGGATTTATGTGCAATGCAAAGAGATTTAAATTGAATCCTCTTAGGTACAGGTAGCCAATGAAGTCGGGCCAGGGACGGGGAGATTGAATCAAATTTGGGGATGCCCAGCAGTACTCTGGCTGCCGCATTCTGTACTGTTTGTAGTTTATTAATGCTACGCTTAGGAGTGCCAGATAAGAGGGCATTACAGTAGTCCAGTCTTGAGGCTTTAGGCACTGTTACCACTGTCTTTCTTAATTCTAAAGGTATTGCCTGAAGTATTTTCCTCCGGAATTTCAGGATGAAGAAACATGCTGAGGTGGTTGCATTGATTTGTGCCTCAAAAGACAACTTGGTGTCAAAGATTACTGCAAGGTTTTTGGCCTTAAGCACTGGTTTAGGTAGGGCGCCAAGTTGGACTGGCCACCAACTATCTGTCCAAAAAGTTGGATTATTCCCTAGCAGCAGAACCTCGGTCTTAGCTGAGTTCAACTTTAGGCAATTATCTGATATCCTTTTGGCAATGTGGCTCAAACAATCATGGAACCTAATAGCTGTCTGACTGGCTGGACTGCTTACTGAGACGACAATCAGAGTGTCGTCTACATATGATACCAGGGTGAATCCATAGCTTCTTACCAGTCTGTCCAAAGGGGTGACATACAAATTAACAAGGGTAGGGCTCAAAGAAGAACCGTGTGGGACTCCACATCGTAAAGTGAGCTGATACAATGTTACCCATGGACACCTCCTGGGAACGTTCCGACGCAGTGACCCTCTACATGTCATATGGCTGTCTCACTTACAACCCAGGAGAATAGACTCCATAGGCTGTGGGGGTGTCCTGCTAATGCAGGGGCACCCTCACACTTAGAAACAAGCACCCTGACTTCAGGATTGAAAGGCCTGCCTTAAGGGTGATTAATAGGTTTTAAGTGCAGTGTCCTTAGATATAGGGAAACCTATATATTTTGTAAGTGGTGCTAGCACCAGCTTACGCAGGCTGCAATGGCGGGCCTGTAGTTACCAATTGAGTGGTCTCCCATGGGTGGCATAATACATGCTTCAGCCCATGGGGGGCCCCTGGTGTACCTATGCCCTGGGTACCTTAGTACCATATACTAGGGACTGATAGGTACATCTTACATTGGACACTGGTGTACACGTAAGTACTTATCAAGCCAATTTAGGGGAGAAAGCAGATAGACTGGGGTCCTGATTAGCAGGATCCCAGTCAGACCAGTCAGAAACCCTCACAGCACCAGGAATAAAAGTGGGGGTAACCATGCATAAGGGTTCTACTTCCTACAGCTACCATTTAACATCCCTGGATAAAGTTTCTCAGTTCTTTTCCATCCTTTCCTCTTCCAGCTCACTATGTTAGTTTATTTCACCTATGCTCTCTTCCTCCTCCTCATCCTGAGTGTTAGCTTTTCAGCCTTAGCCTCTTTGCTTGTACTCTGTCCAGTGGTGGCTGCTATGGGGCCATGGTAGTGGGGTGGACAGTAAAGGCGGGGCAGGCGGGGGTAGTTCAAAAAAAGAAAATTGCACTTACCTGGCCACTGCCTTTTCTCCTCCGTTCTTACTTTGATGAGGCAGGAACAGGAAATACTTACCCAATCATGACGCATTGGTCTGAGCGCTGTGGCTCGGCGCTCAATGAGGGAGTGGGAGCCTGGGCATGTGCTCCACCCAGGCTGTAATGTAGCCTGGGTCGAGAACATGCAAAGTGTGCATGGCGGTTTGGCTGGCCTGAGATGTCCATCCAAATCGTCATGCGCACATAAGTGCACATACCACTCCTCCCTCTGCTGGCTGACAGCCCAGCCCCTTAGTCAGACTGTGCCAGTACCATAAAAAGAAAATGGTAATGATGTTACGTTATTATAATTTTCTTTTTCATGTGGGGGGACGGACTTCCGCCTTAGCGGAGGAGCCGCCACTGACTCTGTCACATCCAACTTTGTCCTCTCCCTATCTGCTGGCAACTTTACTGCCTGCTGCCTGTCGCAGAACAATAGAAGTGAGTATCTGATTGCCTGTTTTACACATTTCTTGTCACTCATTGAAAGAGACTATTCAACAGTCAAATAGGTGCAGGGGGTGTTGCTTATGTATCCAAGATGGTTGATGCTACATGAAGGACCTCTTCATGGAACCCCGTTATCTGCCTGCATCCTCCTGGCACTGGCGGCCATCAGTCCTTCTGGCTCCCGGAGAATGCCTAACTGGGCGGTAGCTACTTTGGGGTAGTGATGTTGGTGACCCGAACTGCTGGGGCATGCATTGTGGCCCGGGGCCTTAGCTACTGTGTGTTGCGGCGCACTGAGGCCTACTGCTTATCCTGGTGGCCAGGTTCATCCGCAGCTCAGCAGGTGGAGAAGGTGCTTCACTCACGCTGTGGCCAGAAAGCGAGAACACTAGCGGCGCCCTGTGACAGGAGTGGTGGAAGTGAGGGGCCGACTCTTAGGCATTTTTCCCACCCCGAGATCCCTGGATGCCTCAAAGACTGGGACGGTGGACCCACGCTGATGACCTTGTGAATCGGGGACAGGTGAGCGGGCTGGGGGGAAATGGCGCAGGGCTCCCTGAGGCCCCCCGACGGGGATTAGCCTTGCTAGGGCTCTGGACCTAAGGATGTCCCCCAAGTGAGGATTGCCGGCCTAGGCCCTCACTTGCCCATCGGCAGCTGGTTAAGGTGGACCCGAGAGGGGATGGAGCCATGTTGGGGCCGAGCGGTCCACTAGCCAGAGGAGACACAGGCCCTAGCCTGAGAAGCTGAGGCTGAGAAGATGCCGGGTGTGGTGGCGCGGGGTCCTGTGCTGGCCAGCACATGTAGTGCTGTTTGGGAACACCCTGAAGAGAGAAAATGGGGGGAGCCTTTGATTAGAACTGATTCTGACCTGGGTTCCACGGCTGGTTCTAGTCCCAAGTGGAGACCGATGGTGTGGGCAAAGAATATGGCAGACTGGCCCTCTGGGACTCAGTGGAGGCTGGAGACTTGACGAGAAGGGTATGGGAGAGGTCCTGCGGAGGTGCCTCAAACTGCCACTGGTGGTGATCTGCGTACCATCTCGCATACTGGGCTGCTAGTGCTGCACATTGCTGCCATGGATCAAGGCGCTTGCAAGTGGGCCCATGACCACTAATGTGCCCTCTCTTCTCCTGAAGAACACTAAGACCGTGGCCGGCATATGGACACTACCTGACCTGCATCCTGTTCCTTGGAATCTACTGGCAGGCCCACGAGCCCTTGACTAGGCATTGCAGTGGGTTGCAGATTGCTCCGCTTACTGGGCTGCTCATGCTGTGAGATGCTGCATCGATCCTTGGCACTTGCAAGCCGGTCCTCACCCATTGAGGTGCACCTTTCTCCCTCCAACTGTGGTAATTACCTCTGTCAGAGAAGGAGCATCGGCGTTCTGGAACTCACTCTTCACAACTGCACTCGTTGGCATTACCCCCATTGGTTTCACAAGAAGTTGACTTACGGACTGCCCCGGAGGGCCACCCTCCATTGACGATAAATTGGACATTGTCCTGGCAGTCATAGAAAATTCCAGAGTCTCGCTGAAGAATAAAATTGATGCAGTTTTGACATACCTCACCCTGCTGCGCGATGACCACCATAAACTTACTGACAGTCCACTCTGTGGAGCGGTCATTGGCCGCACTTCAGCCGCAAACTCAAGATACACGGACCCACCTGAGCACACTATGTGATTATGTTTGCGTGCTGGAGGAGAGAGCCGAGGATGCTGAAGGCTGCTCCCTCAGAATTTTTTTTAATGTTGTGGGCCTACCTGAGAACGCGGAGGGTCAGGGTGCGGTAGCCTACCTGGATTATGCTATTGAACTATTGTCTCCTACTCTGATCTATCACAATTCTTTTCAATTGAATGGCCCCCATCCAACTTCTGCACTACAAACATCACAATCTTATCTTGAAAGAGGCCCATAAACTCGATACTCTGGTGGTGGACAAGCAAAAAAAATGTTTTTTCCCTCTTACAGACTGACACTTCAGCAGCAACAGAGCTCATTCCTTGCCGTCAAGTGCAGCTCCAAGTTCTGGTGGGTGGCATGATATCACATATCCTAAGGAGGCCTGTGACAGGGTGAACCGCTGTGGGATTGAGGGCTCTAATTCATTGCGCCAGCTGGTTGCAGACTTTGGCTGGTGTCATCAGTTGAGTCACCGGCAAGTGCAGGCCTCACAGATGCGACGTTTGACAGACTTGGAGCGGACTATTTTCGGGAAAGAAGGCTGGCACTGCGGGCCTCGTAACCTGGATGAGCAGTAGCTGCCTGAAGCTCAACTCCAAGCAAACGGAAGTCCTCATCCTCGGATCCACCCTCTCCACGTGTGATGATACCTGGTGACCCTCCGCACTCTGCATCCCTCCCACTGATCACGCCAGCAACCTCGGCATCATACTCAACTCCTCCCTCACCATAAACTGACAGATCAACGCTATATCCTCCACATGCTTCAACACCCTATGCATACTCTGCAAGACCTTCAAATGAATCCCCCTGAATCCAGGAAGACCATCACCCATGCACTCATCATCAGCAGACTGGACTACGGGAACGCCCTCTATGCCCGAATCAACAAATCTCTACTCCACAAACTCTAGATCATTCAGAATGCCACAGCCAGACTCGTCCCCTGCATCCCACGACAAGACAACATCACCCAGAACCTACGAGACCTCCAATGGCTCACTGTCGAAAAAAGTGTGACCTCCAAGCTGCTCACACATGTCTACAAAGTCCTCAACAACACTGGACCCCAATACCTCAACAAACGTATCTCCTTCTACACCCCCAACAGAAACCTCCACTCCGCTGACCTTGCCTTGGCCAAAATCCCCCGCATCCACAGACCCAGAATGGGAGGCAGATCCTTCTCCTACACCATGTCCAAGACCTGGAAGTAACTCCCCTCAGCATCAGATGATGCCTCACATTGAAGTATTCAGGGCGAGCCTCAAGACCTGGATTTTTGAATGACGAGCTGCCTGATTTCCCCAGCACCTTGAGACCCTCACGGGTGAGTAGTGCGCTCTAAAAATCCCTGATTGATTGCAGTCAGATGCAGTGTTCCAAGGCCCAACTCCGCTTTCGGACACAGATGGAGATGGCACTAAATCCACCAGTGATGATGGCATCTTGCCCTCTTTGTCTCGGTTCTGCCATGGCACCCAGTGTGACTTCCTGAACAGCAGATGATATCCTTACTAGCCTCATTGGACACTGACAAGCATTAACGGTATCCTTGCTATTCAATTATTATTGTAGCTAAGCATGATGTTTCACTTACAGAGGACTCAATCCTGTCCCTTGTGACTTGTGCTGTTGCTTGCTCTTTTGGTTGTGTATAAAGACTGCAGCACCAGATGTGAAATCCCTTTGAGGCAGCATTGATTCTAGGTGACAGACCCCTAATCGCTTAAATTGCCCACAGACGCACCCCTGGTGTGCATGGCCATTGGGAGGGATGTATCCCCTCTGGGCCGCATTGTAGTGAATGTGCTTTCCTACCTGAGCGCAGCTGGTGCCTTGTGATCTGTTTACTGTGGGGCCGGCTGACTGGGGGCTCACCCCAACTGCCACTTCTATTTCCCCCATGTCTGCTTCCATGATACTGAGGCTCATCCCTGCTGGACGACCCTGTCCTTTGAATGACGCCTTCCGGGATGGAATATGGTAATCACAAATTGCTCATCTCCCCATAATGTCCTTAGAATGGTGATTACCCGCTGCTCTCTCTGGGGCCCCACTGACCTAGGCACCCACAATGCTGGGGACTGCCTTGGCATTCACGTCCTAGATTTGCCCTGCAGCCCTGGTGGTGGACCTGCATGCGGCTTCCTACCTGCAACCTAAATGATGCTTCTGTGCTCTGACCTGGAAGGGGTTTTTCATTTTAATGCTAGTTGCCACAAAATTACTTAACTCTGAGGGTTCAACGTGATTATACACGTCTGGCAAGACCCCTGTCCGGACTGGCTTCCGCCTGAATTTTATAAATCGTACGCTCCCCTTCTCGTGCCACGCCTGAAAACACTATATGATGAGACCCTGTCAGCCACTTTCCTCCCCCCTTCACTCTGCGAAGCACTACTTATACCACTACCAAAATCGACCACTGGTGCCCCTTAACGCAGATTACAAAATACTTGCTAAGATACTGGCAGATCGCCTAGCCCCTTTGGTTCCAAGTTTGGTACACCAAGACAAAAACTGAATTGTGTCAGCCAGAAACACTTCTCTCAACCTGCGCAGACTTTTCAGTGTGATGGCGTATGCCCCTTCCATCTGGCAGAAGGCAGATTGCTTGGTGCTAGACTTGGAAAAAGCCTTTGATTCGTTGGCATGGCTTATCTGTTTGAGGTATGGCCTTGGAGCTCATTTCATCCATCTGGTCAAGCTCCTAAATACCCATTCATTGGCCAGAGTAAAAACAGGCTGCTATATATGTGACCCGATACTGAGCCACAAGGGGACCTGTCAGGGATTCCCGCTATCCCCTCCACTCTTTTTTTTAATTTTTGGAAAAAACATTATTTTAGTAATGGAGCCACTGGCACTTGTTATTCTGGAGTGGGTTCTGCACAGGGGTATACAGTTGAGCGACGATCTGCATTCAGTTTCCCTTTATGCAGATGGCATGCTTCTATACCTCAGGGACATTCATGACGTCCCAATGGAGATAACACTGACACTTAATAGGTTTGCGTAGCTCGCTGCCTCTTTCCACTCAACACCTCAAATGACTTCAAATCAATGGCACCCTATTGACATGGCAACCCGTCATGTTTTGCTACCTTGGCATTCGAGGCTACCATAGATCAGCTGAAGTCTTTGAGGGTAGCCCGACTGCAGCCTCAGATGACATTCTCGAGATCCCTGCTGATCTCAGAGGTGGGATACACAGCGCTCACAGAAATGATAATGCTGCCTTGCTGACTATATTTCTTTTCTAACCTCCCCCTTCATGTCACCAAGCCCCTCTTCCTTTCGCTGGAGTTGCTGACAGGCGATTTCATCTGGTATGGCACACACCGCAGGGTTGCCTTTGCTAAGCTTTATTTACCGGCTGATCACTATTATCTGACCTCTCAAATACAATGGGTGGCATGGTGGTTGTTGGGCCGCTAACTAGCTTCAACTGTGACTGCTTCCCCCCCAATGGGGCATGACACGCATGCTGCACCTCTTCCACCCATTTTGTGGAGCATCATTACACCAATCCAGTCTTCTGCAAGTAGCATGCCGCTGCTACTGACGGTGCCTTTTCCTTACCTGGACTGTGACACCATACGCTCTGCCACTTCCGTTGTTGGTTACATCATGGGGAGGAGGGATGGTCAATTCCCTAGCAGAGGTGAGTATCTAGCAGTAGGCGGCTTTCCATACTCTGGGGATCTATATCACGACGGTACTCTTCTCTGAATGGAGGAACTCATCACAGAACCTGGGCTTCATCCGGGCCAATTTCTGCTAGACGCTTCACTTATTATGGCTCTGGGCATGCACTGGGTCACAACTAACAGTCCAATATTTGCATGTCATGAAAACTGGTTGGCACTTAATACTCTGGCTTACCAGCTCTTTGCGTACACATGTAGCAGTCCCACTTACTTCCATGAGACTTCATTGGGATGGCAAACCAGGCTGCCCTTGCACCGTCAAAGAGTGGCAGAGCATCCTGGTTTGCACTACTTTGGTGTCTTGCAATGCCCGCTTCCGGCTCACACAATATTACCTACTACATAGGGCTTACCTCATCACGAACAAATTCGACTGCTCTTTCCATTGCAAAGACGCTGCCTGCCACTATTATCACATGCCTGATGCTAATTTTCTACAAATGTTTTAGGCAAGCCCATCGCTTGCCCAATACTGGCAGGGTGTCACTACTCATTTAACGCGCTGCATGGAGTATACATCATTACAGACATGGGAGCAATGCCTGCAAGGCATGCTTTGCCAAACCAAGAAAAACAGGGTTACCACACAATTCATTGATCTGGCACTCCTGCTTGACTAGCGCTTGATCTCATGCGCATGAAAATCTTGTACTCTCCCTTCTGCTCTCTGCTTGAGCGCACTTGGGACCAGGCATTCACAACTAAGGGGTCTGAAAAGACCACACCCAGGATAGCAAGTTGGATTTTGGGGCTGGAGGGGTACAATTTCAATGTAAAGTATATGCCTGGTTCGAAAAATGTGGTAGCAGATTTCCTCTCTCACTCACCCATGGATGTTGATGACAGTGTAACTCATGTTGAAACTGATGATGTAATTCTAAAGGTGACTTGCCTTAAAAAAGAAGAATGGGAAGAGTGTTTACGCAATGATGAGGAAATGAAGGTTCTTAAAGGTTTTATTGTCAAAGGGTGGCCCAATGAGAAATGTAAGGTTACCACTCCATTGAGTGGGTTCTGGGATGTAAAGCTGGACCTAAACATCCAAGAGGGGAGGGTTTGCAGGGGAGAGAAAATTGTTCCACCTTTAGCACTTAGACAGAAAATTGTGGACCTAGCCCATATTGGTCACCTGGGCATAGCCTCTCTAAAAACAAAATAAGATTGGACTACTGGTGGCCGGGGATGGATACCATGGCGGAGCAAACGGTGAGGGACTGTCTTGAGTGTAGCCGTTCAGACAAAATACAACAGACAAGGAAACCCTCCCTACCGCCTGTCGTCGTGCTAGATAAACAATGGTCCAAACTAGCCCTGGACATAATTGGTCCCCTTAACCTTAAGTCCTTGAAGGAACGTTTCTTGTTGGTCATGGTGGACTACCACAGTATGTGGGTTGTCTATAAATGCGTGCACCAGATTGATACGAAAGTAATGATAAATTTCCTGAGGGATGTATTCTTTGAGGAGCGGATCCCGGACACCTTGGTAACAGATAATGGGGTGCAGTTTACCTCCGAGAACATGTCTGAATTCCTATCTGAAATGGGTATCACCCATCACAAGACGGCCCTTTATCGTCCCTGGGCCAATGGGTTGGTAGAACGCACGAATCGCATGGTAAAATAATGCTTACAGCGTGCTGAGATCTTAGGCATCTCAGCGGAAGACACTTTGCAGGACACACTTTGGGCCTATCGTACAACCCCGAACCTGGTCACAGGGGTGTCCCCCTTCAGCTCGCTGAAGGGTAGGGTTCCCAAAACCAGACTCTCCCCTCCCTTAAAAAAAGACAGAACACCTGTGCTGTAAATCGTGACGAGATTAGGGAACGAGTTGCCAGTCATCAAGCCAGGTACAAAGTCCGGTATGACAAAACTAAACACGTGAAGTCTCGCATGGTCAGAGAAGGGGATTGTGTCTGCGTAGATCTTCCTAAACAACGCAGGAAGGCGGCCACAAGATACTCAGAATCCATGAAGGTAATTAAGGTGGGAAGAAATGTAGTTCAGCTTACCAATGGGCAAACTTGGAGCATGGACAGAATTGTTCCCCATAGGGAGGTATCAAGCCCTCAAGTCAATGCTCCAAGGGGAGGAAATACGAATGTTGCTCACAGGAGATCATTAAGGCCTACGGCCATGCCGAGGTGGGCAAAAGATTATTGTTTCACATGAGTTCATCATATGTTGGTACTGCAATAAAACAAGGGTGGAGTCCCTTGGGATATTTATGTGGTCCTCGAGACCCCACTGCATGTATATCTTATTGCATCCTGAAAGTAGCTTGGTTTTCACCTGGTACCCCCTCCTACCCTCCATCCCTCCTTCCCTTCCCTATGTAAGGAGATGTGTTGTAATCCACACTTAGTATGCCCCGCCGCCCCTCTGCCCTCCCTCCCTTTGGTATGTGCCAGGCAAGAATGCGTGAACATTCCACAGCTGACGCCAGCTGACTGGAACCTGTGATGGTGTAAAGACGCAATGAAGAAGACATCTCTAATTACCGTGTGCGTCTCTGCTTTGCAACAATAAGTCCTTCATAATTTTAAAATGTTTCATTTAATGGGCTATTGACAGTATTTTTCCTTGATCAAAATGTCTTGGGAACACACCATTACTGTATTTGGAGGAGCATCTTTTTTATGCTTTAAGAAGGGGCCTAGTTGGGCTCTAGCACTCAGCAGCAACTTAGTATAAGTGTTCTCATTATCAATCTGTAAAACTGCTCTAATAAATTCACATAATCATTTGACACACTTTGCATGTCTTTTCTAGTTTCTCTGGGTGCCATACTATCTGATAATTTGATCTACAAGACTTATTTTCCATATCTTCAAATATATGCTCCATATTTTTCAATTGAAGGTTATGTGGAGTTGTATCATCTTTTATTTTATTTTCTAGTTTTCCAAGTCGATACCCATCCCATGCTATTGTATCCCCAGTCATTCCAACCTTCTCATAACTTGTCCGTTTTCTCATTTACACCATTGAATAAAAAGCAGACAAATGATTCTGAAAGCCAGCCAGTGGTAAGCAATGGGAAGGCTGCAAGCCCCTCTGTGTTCTTGGTAAACTCACAAGATGTCTTTCACAAACATACATGTGCACTGTCGACCTGGAAAAATAGTTGCTATCCAGAGCAATTTCTGAAACTGTCCATAAATGGTAAACTTCTCCAATGGTATACAACAGTTTGTGAACTTATTTCACCTACTAAGTTTACAATATTCCGTTGTATTCAGCAACTGTATCAGATTATCAGTCAATGGGCCAGATGTACGACCATTATGATCTGTGACTCGCAAATTGCGAGTCGCAAATCCCAATGTACAACAGTGTCTCAGACACTCTTTGCGATTCCCAATGGGATCGCATATTGCATGCCTCATGATTATTAATGAGGCACTTGCAATTTGCAACCCCATTGGGAATGGCTGGCCCTCTCAGGTATGGTGGCCTGCTGGGCTCAGCAGACATCCATGTCTGGGATTGCTTTTAAATAAAGCAGTTTCTTTTTTTAAATACAGCCCATTTTCCTTAAAGGAAAACCAGATGCATTTAAAAAAGAAAAATACAACTTTTTTGTTTCATTTTTTAAGGGCAAGTCAATCAATCAATCAGTGACATTTATAGAGCGTGCTACTCACCCGTGAGGGTCTCAAGGCGCTGAGGGGGGGGGGGGGGGGGGGGGAGGGTGGTGCTGCTACTGCTCGAATAGCCAGGTCTTGAGGTGTTTCCTGAGGGTGAGATGGTCCTGGGTCAGTCGTAGGTGTGCGGGAAGGGAGTTCCATGTCTTGGCTGCCAGGTAGGAGAACGATCTTCCTCCGGTGGTGGTTCTGCGGATCCGTGGGACGGTGGCGAGGGCGAGGCTGGTGGAGCGGAGCTGGCGGGTGGGGGTGTAGAATGAGAGGCGGTTGTTGAGGTATTCGGGCCCATGTTGTGGAGCGCTTTGTGTGCGTGGGTGAGCAGCCTGAACGTGATCCTCTTGTTGACGGGGAGCCAGTGCAGGTTTCTCAGGTGGGCGGATATGTGGCTGTGGCGAGGGATGTCGAGGATGAGTCGTGCGGAGGCGTTCTGTATGCGCTGAAGACGTTTCTGAAGTTTGGCTGTGGTTCCTGCGTATAGGGCGTATTGGTACTGTAGTGGTACCTGGGACCACTGCCTGCCCCTACAAAATATTTTCCCCTGCATTCACAAAAGGGAAGGAGTCCCCTGGGGACCCCTTCCCGTTTGCAAGTGCTTTACCACCCTTCTCAGAAAGGTGGTAAACTGCAACTGTTTTGTGACCGCAATTGCGATTGCAAAACAGTCTTACATAGCGTTCAGACTCGCTATTAGGAAGGGACGCCCTTGGAACGCCCCTTCCTAATAGCGAGTGGCTAATCCTATTTAGGGTTTAGTACACAGGTCATTTGTTTTTTGCATGCGCAAACGGGTCGCAAACCCTTTTGCACATTCAAAAAATGGTCGTACATCTAGCACAATTTCTCCTACTTTGGCTTCTCAGGCAGGGTCAGTCATCTGGGTCTCCCTCTGGGCATTGAACATGACTTCATTAAAGACAGGTAAAACAATGTACGCCTCTACACTTTTCTGAGCTTGTAAAAATATTGATGCTAGCCGTTGGATGTAGTATAAAGTGGGTAGCAGGGTAACAGGCTGAGTTGCGGGTCATGTAGTGTTATGGCTTCCTTTATTGACCTCCATGATTCTCGGATTGCTCATCTGGCAGCACATCATGGTCTAACAAACTGGATGCATTGTCTTTAGATGTGCCAATATCCTGTTCTTTATCCAGAAAGACATACATGTTTGAAAGCATTTGCAGCACCAATTTAAACATGTTTTCTTGAACTCACATTTCAGCATCTCCTGTGAGGTGTCAAAAACGTAGACCAAATACTCATGATGATGAGGACTCACTCTTAAACTGGAGTTAAATCAAGGTCACTTGGTGAACCAACCCTGCACATGTAGTGCTCCTTTGCTTTTAATAACATTGTTTTTTTTTCTTCAAATCAGTAACATAAATTAGGGTCAATGGTAAATGACAATAACACATTGAATGAATGGGGGCATCTTTCGTTTTCAGATTCCCTTCAAGTGAATGTTCTCAAAACTCCAGAGATACTAACCAAGGGGACCTTTTCCCATTTGCGGATGGGTTACCACCAGCTTTGAGTTGGTGGCAAAGTACGAATGACACAACATTAGTACATACCACAATGTTTTGGTATTTAGAAGGGACATTATTAGGTTGCTAACCAAATTTTTATTGGGTAATGTGTTACCGATCGCAAGTTGAGCGTGTTACATTAGAAAAAGCCTTTTTGCGTTTGCAATCTGCATGATTTGTTGCGACTGCAAAAAGGCTTTGTCCATCTAGCCCCTAGTTTCACGTTCTTCATTTTAAATTTGCACTAGTGAGAAAGGATAATAGATGAAAATATATAAACTGCACAGAAACCAGTGCAGCGTGTTCGAGGGACAACATCTGGTACATCTTAAAGACCCCAAGTCTCTTTTGACCATGGATTTTATACTTTAGCATCTCTTAGTTCTATTTTGAAAGGTTTCCAAATGTACAGATGGTAGGTGGTGGAGGATTCTACAAGCACTGTGTAATACACATACACTTGGATATTTGTTGATAGAATATGTTTTAAGTAAATGTACTTCTGACTGTTATTGTAAACTGCACTACTGGGTTGAAGGCTGAACTCAGTTTTATAAGTTTGAAGGTTGGCGGTGCTTAGGTTTGTTCTGCTCGTTGCTGCTCAGTATATGTGTGTTATATTCTGCCAAAAACCCCATTAGCTAAGGAAGCTCTAGAAACTGTCAGCCACGTAACTGGGGGGTCTACCCGCTTCATGAGATATTTTCTAATTAGTTTTCATCGAGTTATTAAGCCGCAACATATTAGACCGCGACATCCACAAATATCTTTAGGGAAGATAACTTTGGGAAGCATTGGTGTTCAAAAGCCCGGAAACAATAGAGAGTAATTGGTAGACTTGTGGCATTAAAAAGTAACAAGAAAAGACTTGAACATCGTTTTATTAACTATGAATCCTTCAGCTATTCATAAACAGCTCTGGCGTCCGCCTCCCATGAAACAAAGCACATTCCTTGAACATGTTCCATGCAGTACAGATGTCTTCAATTACATTTGGAATAATATGAAGTATTTACATCCTTTCAAAAAAAATCCGTAGCTCTGAGGAAGAGAATGTTAAAACCCCAGGCTCCGGAAGTCTGGCAGCGTACTGTAACACCGTAGCTGGATTTGCTGAAATCCTCCTCATGGGTGTGAATGCACATTCTCCTTTTAGACATAGAAATCCTCTGGACGCCTTTTAAGCAAGCCTCAGCCCCCAGAAGCTTTTCTGTGTATCCTACTCTGTCACGAAAAAAATATAGATTGGAACGCTGGCGCTCAGAGGCTCGTCAAACCCCTGACAATGCCGTCCTAACCTACCACTTTGTTTTGTTCACCTTTATGTCTGTGAAACGGAAAACTGATATGAAGGAATTTCTTCATCTTTTCAGTCCATGTGAATCAGTGAGCGCCAAATCCAATAGCTGACCGGAGCCTGTCCGCCATTTTGAGACAGATTCAATATCGCCTCTGCATGGAACATGAATTGATACTTTTGAAGCCTTGGGAAGGAATTAATGTCATTTAAAAAAAAAAAAAAACTGGAACGGAGATGGCGCAGGTTATATGAAGCCTCTGCTCGTGACAACTATAAACAAGCAAGAAGAAACTATCATGCCAGCATAAAGTCAGCTAAGAAAGCCTACTACCTACAGGCCATTTCTATGGTTGTTCAAGGTAAAAAAGAAAAATAAATTTTTAAAATAGTTAAGGACTTTACTAACCCTCCAGTCCTTTTGCAGGAAATTCCTCCATCTCAGAAACTCTGCGATGAAATTTCAGATTACTTTGAAAATAAAATTCTTGATATTGTTAGGACTTTCCCTCAAACATCGTCCATCTTAGAAATCACTGAAAATGCAGAGAGCAAGAAAGGTTTAACCACTCTAGAAAAATTTTCTTACGTTCCGCTGGAAGACTCTTTAAAGGCCATTCTTGCCTGTAAATCGGGCTCTCCGTTTGATCCCTGCCCTCCATCAGTCTTACAGACCTTAGCTACAGTAATGAATCCCATTATCAACGGGATCATTAATTCATCTCTTGCTACAGCAGATGTTCCAAATGATTAGAAACTTGCTGCTCTTAAGCCTCTCCATAAAAAGGCACTAGCTGACCCGACCACCCTTTCCAATTTACGGCCAATATCCCTGCTCCCTGCTGTATCCAAAATGACTGAGAAGTTCGTGAATTACCAACTCACGAGAATCTTGGAAGAAAATAATATCCTGCACCCTAATCAGTCAGGGTTTCGGTCTAATCACTCCACCGAATCTGCCCTGCTGTTTACAGCAGAGACCCTTCGGATGGCCCTGGACCAGGGTAAGAAAGCTGTATTAATCCTACTTGACCTGTCGGCAGCCTTTGATACGGTTTCTCATAACATCCTTTTGAACCGTCTGGCTGCCGCAGGAGTAGGTGGGGTGGTTTTGGCTTGGCTAAAAAATGTTCTCACTGATAGACGACAAATTACAGTGCTTGGTGGTTTTCAATCAGAGGCCAAGCCCCTTAGCTCCGGAGTTCCCCAGGGATCAAGCTTGAGTCCCTTGCTGTTTAACTTGTATATGGTCCCCCTGATGAAACTAATCACCAGCTTCCAGATCAGTAGTATTTCGTATGCTGACGACACTCAGCTTATCTTAGTACTGGACAGTGACCAGTCGGATACTGAGGAAAACGTCAGACAGTGCCTAGCAGCTACTTTTCATTGGATGGCGGACAATCATCTTAAATGCAATGCTGGCAAAACTGAAATTATTCCTTTTGGAAAACAAAATCTGTTCTCTCCAACATCTTGCTGGCCTGATGATGCAGAGGCTCCTCCTATGACCATCACCTCTGCCCGAAATCTGGGCATTAAGTTTGATTGCCAACTATCCTTTAAACAACAAGCACTGACGGTAGCGGGTTCATGCTTCTGCATAATAAAAACTTTAAGGAAGTTTTTCGATCTTCTGCCCTTGCCAGCTAGGAAGACAGTCGCGGTTGCTTTGATTGCCTCCAGGCTGGACTACTGTAATAGTCTATACGCTGGAGCTAATAAATCAGTACTACATAGACTACAAATAGTCCAGCATGCTGCGGCTCGTTTAGTACTCCGCTGGCCTCGCAAATCATCAGCCTCAGCGGCATTGAATGTGCTTCATTGGCTTCCTATCTGTAAAAGGATTCTCTTTAAGATCCTTTTACTTACGTTTAGGGCCTTTCATCAGCGAGGTCCTAAATATTTGTGCAATAGCTTTAAACCTTACCACCCGGCACGCTGCCTAAGATCTTCAGGACTGAACCTGCTTACAATTCCTAAATTCAGGCTAGCCACTAAAGGTGGCAAATCTCTTTTTGTCGTGGGCGCTAAGGCCTGGAATAATCTTCCCTCTTCCATTCGATCCCTGTCTCAGGAGACTCAATTTAGAAAGGCCTTGAAGACATGGATTTTCTCTCTTACTGATGCAGCCTGCTTAGCAATGGTGTAGTTATTGGTGTTAGCGTGAAATCTGTCTGCCTCCCCCAACCATTCCATCTGGTTGGTCTAGCGCCAAGATACTCCTTGGAGTGGTAGCCGCGCTTTATAAGTCCACCCTTACATTACATTACATTTAAATATGACTACGTAATCATTTTTCAGGTTTCTTATACAATTGGCCCAATGCCTTAAGAAGAATTGGAGGAAAATGATGTGACACTCAAATGCAGCTGTGGTTGCTCCATAGGAGCGGAGGAGCCCCCCCCCTCCACTCTGCTGCGCAGAAAGCATGAAAACTAAAATGCTAACAAATTAATTTTGTTACCATTGTATTTTGTTACTCTCTGCCAGCAGAGTGCGAGGACAGAGCCAGTGCTTACTGCTGCCATTGATTGGCAGCAGTGAGGTGCGGCCACTTAAGTTTGAAGTGCGCATGTTGGTTCGCTATGGGCCAAACCAACATGTGCCATTCCAACCTCTCCAACCCGGCTTTCTTGAACAACTGCGTTGGAGAGCAGGTACAGGCCTACAGTGTCTTTTGGAGTTTAGAGCCAACCCGCTCCATCCTATCAAGATACTTCACTCATGCTGCTTAACAGCATGAGAGCAGCATCTTGATTAGATGGGAGAGCTAGCTGTGTGTTTCTTGCTCGGAGGACGTGCTCCAGAATGACGACGTGCTAGAGAACCTCAATTGGCAGTTTAAGGTAAATTATTTTCTGTAAAAATTGTTTTTTTGCACCCCATCGATGTGATTTGCCACCAACCGCCACTGCTCAGTTGTTTGGGTGTCACACAGTGCAGATGAAGGAATTCACCTTTCTGATGCAATATTGGAGGATTTCAACTAATGCATCTTGTTTCACAGAAAGGCTGAAAGGCCTCTTTTCTGGAATATATGTCGTTACTACGCATTCCGTTGCAACGCATGCCTTTACCACGCATGCGTTACAACGGAATGTTTTTTCTTCGCATTGCCCTTACCTCGATCTTGCCTTTACCCCGCTTTTTCGTTTTTGGGGGGTCTTCGCCGACACTAACGAAGGACTGACGCTTTTTTTTCCGACCAGGAAGACGTTTTTCCGTGATGACGTTGCTTGCGTGCTAAAGACGTCGTTGAAGCAATACGCGTTGTGAAGACGTTTACGAGGTAAGTGTACCGTTGTAAACGTAACGCGTGGAAAATGCTTCGTGGTAAAGGCTGTTTCCCTCTTTTCTGACCGTAGATTGTGCAGAAGGTACTCAAAGATTCAGAATTGCACCACTTTTGGTATCCACACGATACAATAAGGAGGGTGATTAACACTTATTATGATGCATCATACAAGAGTTATTTCCTGCAGTCCTATGTACCTTCAGAACATAAACTCCTTTATATTTATCAATGTATGCAAGACCTTTTAAAAAAACTAAATTCTCAGGAGAGCCTTCAGCACTTTCCCCTTCGTTTATATACATTTAATAAGGAGACCGTACTGGACACAGATCTTTGTTTCTCCGGTGTCCTCAGTCAAACTTCCAAACCCTTCCCCCTGTAACCACGCCACCCCACCGCATCCTGGCCCATGCACTGTGTCAGTGAAACTGAAAAGGCGCCTTGTGCTAATTAATGATGCATGGAGATGCATTCCGCGTATGAGGCAAAGTGATTTCCCTAATTAATGAGCGCGCTCCATCTACTTTGGAGAGGGGTCGGATTATTTTGTAGGAGTGATATCTCAATCCCATTTGACTGAACAATTTACTCGAGCCAGGATTTTAGCCTATGAAATCTAAATTCTGTAGTACTGCTTTGCAGCTAATGTGGATTTATTGCCCAGTTGCCACTTACTTTAACAGTCAGTGGTTTAATCCAGCTGTATCAGTCAAGTAAATGCCTGCACATTATCACTCGGCAGCAGGCTGCCAACAGAGAGGGGCTGCTGCTAGTCATTAACACGCACAAGATATGCAGAACACCAGAGGGGAATTAAAACCACAAAAAATACCTCAGGGTGGTATTTTTAATATGAGAATTTAATTTGTAATTTCACAGATTAAGAATTTTGGCTGCATTAATCCTTTTATCAGCTCACAGCAGGTTATTTGCAGAAGCATAACCATAAGGCGATATTCATTGGCAGAAACACGTCTTTGCATAACGTTAAACATCAGGAGCAGTGAAACCTTTTGAAGGGAGGGAGAATAAAGATGAGAAATCATTATATTTTAAATGAAGGGCCTGGAAATGCCTACAGTGAAAGTCTGAGCTGCAGCAGTGCGGTCTCTGCGCGTGATAGATAATCATTAAACAGTATAACTACAGTATCTTACTAAATGTGTGTGTGTATATATATATATATATATGTATATTATATATATATATACATACATACGCACTCACACAATACATTAATTCCTGTGTACATATTTATAATCCATGCAAATGTGTGCTTGTGTTTGTGTGTGCATAAAAAAATCTACTAAAACATGAACGTAAAAGAAAAAATAGCATGTTGTGGTAGATTTTGCTGGAGGGAAGCAGCGGCCGGTACTGGCTAAAGGCCATTTGCAGATACCACTTTGTTTTGTGTGCACTAGTCAGGAGAGAAGGGGTGCTTTCGCACCATGCATAGGGGCACCCTTATATTGTGTTTGTCTCAGTCCCCCACCGTCCTATTGCCTTCACTCCCCACATTATCCTTTGTTAGGAGGGCGAGAGACTCTTTAAGGGGAGGGCTGTCTCTCAGACCGTCCTGCAAAGACTAGGTTCTAACACATACCAGGTATACCACAGTCTCCTCCACTTCATCAGCTACAGCAGGAGTAGAGTTCTTGATGGGCCTCTTCTGCCTTGCCACACAAAGGTGAATGAGTGAAAGGGTGGATGGAAGCATGGATGAAAATAGATGGATGGAGTTAAAGGGATGGTGGATGGATGAAAGTAAAGATGATGTATAAGTGAAATAATGGCTGGATGAGTGGAAAGGGAAGGTGGATGGATGGATGAGTGGAAAGGGTGGAGGGATAATGAGATGATGGACAGATGAATGAGTGAGTGAGTGAAATTATGGGTGACTAAGTGAAAGGGCGGGTGGATGATGAGAGGATAGATGAATGAGTGAATGAACAGATGGATGGCTGTGTAAAGGGAGGATGGATGGGATGAGTGAAAGGGTAGATTGACGGAGTGAAAGAGCAAATGGATGGATGAGCAAAAGGATGGATATGTGAAAGGTAGGGTGGATGGAAAGATGGGTGAAAGGGTGGATAGATGAATGAGTAAAAGAATGGATGAGTGAAAGGGAGAGTGGATGGATAAAAGGGTGGATGGATGGATGAGCAAAATGGAGGGAAAATAGATGGACGGATGAGTGAAATGGATGGATGAGTAAAGGGTAAATGGATAGATGGATGAGTGGATAGGTGGAAATGGAAGGATGAGTGAAAGGGTGGATCGCTGGATGGAGTCAAAGGGTGGATGGATAGATGGATGGAGTCAACGGGTAGATGGATTAATGACTGAAAGGATGTATGGATGAGTGAAAGAGTGAATGGAGGGATGGATGAGTGGAAAGTTGGAATGATGGATGGATATATTTGGAGATGGATGGATATATTTAGATATGGATATGCCAATTGACGGAATGGTGAAAGACTGAATGATAGGTGGAAGAATGAATGGATGACAGAATGTAAAGGTAAAATTTTGGATATTAGCGGGTGGTTGAAAGGATGAATGAATAGATGCTTGGATTTAAGAGACAAGAGAGCTCTTCTGAGGAAGGTTGTGAGGACTTGCTTCATTTGTTTGGTGCCGTAAGAGCCTAGTTCGAAGTGGAGGGTATTTTAATTTTCTGGCTACTCCCTTGGTCTCCTCTGACGTGGAGTTTGTGTACTCATCCTCGAGGGAGGGTAGCTAGTGACTACATCTAAATGGGATATCTTGACCTCTAGCTAAATGTTCACACATTATAGACCAGCTGCCACTGAGATAGTGTTCTGTAACGGAAGATTCATTGGGCCAACATGGGGTACCCTCATTTGAAAGCAGAACACATTTTGCATCTATATAATTCCTCTCTCTTCAGCGTATCAGGTGATGGTTTTGTAAGTATAGTGGGAGAGAAGCAGAGTCAATCACAAATTAGGTTGATTCTACCGAAAGGCCAGAAGTGTTGAGGTGAAGCCAGTGTTTATCAGGCCGAGTTAGCCTGTGTCAGGAAATATATATAGATTACGAGTATGGACAGGGCACATTCAGCCAGATGTCATGAGGGGAAGTCATAGGTCACACTGGTGCCTGTGGATGACCAGCATGACCATGGCAAAACTTTTCACGGGTGAGGATGAGACCTGGTGTAAATGGAAATCCCTGCCAGTGTATGGAGTGGAAAAGAGATTCGAAATATCAGTATATGTTTAAACTGAACTCTCACAACAGTATTCCAAGAGAATTCCCACACAGGCTGTTCAAATGCCTTCCTAAGGAGTGTTAAGCATACTGAAGATTACTCTGAGGGAGAAGCATGGAAATCCAGGCACCAGCTCTTGAAAAATAAATACAGCTAATAAATAATGAATGAAAAATCTAAAGGTAAAAAAACAATGCTTGAAGTAATTTAAAAACAATTACTATTTTCTATAAACAGTTGCTGAAGATAAAAGAAAGAAAAGTGTGGGGAAAAATGTCTATCAGAAATGTCAGTGTTGCCAACCACGATAGTAGTCAGTGGGACCCAATAATATTTTTTTAGGAAATGGTGAGAAGCTAGAACAGCAGCTGTGTATATGCTATGGGTCTTATCAGCAGGCGAGGATTAAAGGGCATTACGGGATATGAGAGGACTAGAATGCCCTAGATTTGTGTCTAGTGCCTGGCGGAATAATAATGGTTTTCTGGCATACATGTTTTGTTGGGGCTTCCCAGCAGTATGGTTAATAAGGATTTTGCCACATATTCCCATGAGCCTGTTAATACGCAGGAGAGTAAAGAATACATTTTAGATCTAAGAGTTCTTTACTTCAGGAACCACATTACTGCTTTGGTCATTGGGGTAGGCAAACATAGGCAATGTTTCTATAGTTCACCTTTTCTCCATGGCAACCACATATGTGATTTAGTCTTAGAGTTACAAAGTGTATTTCCTGCATCTACCAGAAGCAGCTCAAAGGTGGCTGCTGTGAGATTGAAAAGAAACATAACTATGTCGCTGTTCTTTGAGGCACCTAAATGTGTTGGATACCGGAGAGATTTCCATCTTGCTTACACATTGTGGGTCCTTGTTAAAACTTCAAAGGACAGGCTCACTACACCAATATGGCAGAAAGCGCTACTGACCGTGTAAGGCTTTTGGCTCCCCGTTCAACTCCCTAAATATCCCCTCATCAAAGGCAATATTTGGTTATGTGTGGGGAAATATTTCTACATTATTTAGGTGGAGGAGACATACTTATTTCACTAAAAGTCCTTTTTGCCATCATGATAGGTATTTCTAAAGTTCTAAGAGTTCTGCTTTTGAATATAGATAGTAAAATGTTCACCAAGGTCTGTAATGGGTACTTGTCTTATAAATAAGTTTTTTTACTGTGGGGTGGTATGTGGCTATTCTTAACATGTCTCTTCCTGTTGTCTGAGTCATCTGACTATTGATTGCTATGAAATATGAAATATTACATATATCAAAGTCATCCAAGTACAATTTTCTTAATCCATACTATTTTTGTAATTCAGCTTTTGATGTAACATGTATCGATCACATCCAATAACATCAAAATAATGTTGTTTTTCTCAGAATAACAATGACTGTTTTCACATATTAATACACTGATGAGTAACCGGTTTTCTGAGAGGATTAGGGCCAGGCGGGAGTCCCGTCTTCCTTTTCACTTTGTACATTTTGCATACATATATTTTAGTTGTCTAGTCCATAGAGTATATGTAGACGGAGTTTAACTCACTCAGTCGAGAGTTGCCACGCATCAGCTTTCTAATTTGAATTCAATTGTGAAGGTGTTTCTATTGTATATGCGCTTATATAGCGCATAGCTACCCGGAGGCATCCCAGCGCTACCAGTGTGAAGCAAATGTATCAGTGCATCAGAGGGGGTTGTTCTGAAACCAGCTTTATCCGGTTTTAACTTCTTTCCTCATGGAGGTCGTGCTTCAGAAACATTCTTTTACAACTAGGAAAGAGTACCGCCTCAAAGAAAAGGTATTCTGGCCCTCTGAGGGACCTACGCTAGGCACTTAGACAGCGAGAGCTCAAATGGAGTTACTCTTATCTGGAAAATCATTATACATACAAATATCAGCTGTGTATCTGCAAAAGGAACTACATTTGATTTTGTTTGCAAACAGATTCTTTATTCCAACAATCCAACCTAGTGCTATTCAGATCTCTGAATTCCTTCTCTAAGCCCCTCTGCACTTCTTTGCAACCTTTTGTGATAAGTTTGCCCAAATTGTTTCCGTCCAAGATGCAAATCACAGACTAACACCAAGAACTCTCAAACAGTGTCTCACTTTACTCAAGTTTCATCTTCAGCTACAAGGCCACTTCCCACTTGGGACGCTTTTGTTCCCTCTAATTTACAGGAGATTATTGCTTCACTTAACACCAATAAGTCAAGGTTTCTTTATAATATTTGTCCCAGTTCTTTTCTTCAATCGTTCAGGCTATTGGCCTGTTGATCTACCTACTGTCAATTTCCTTAGGCATAATCCCACCCAAATGGAAATCTGTTTTTTTCATGCCCCTTCTAAAACGGACAATATTGATGGAACTGTTCCTGAGAATAGTAAACCAATTGCCTTGCTTGCAGCTAAGCCACTGTACAGATTTATGCCAAGCTTCTCTTAACAGTAGAATTTGACTCGGAAAGCATGCTTTTTTTATGGTTTGGTAGAAATTCATTCAGTAGTTTTTGAGATGTTAGTGTGTGAAAAAGATGGTGGGTATGCAAGAAAGGGTTGACACTTTACTATATCTTGGCCATTTAAAATCGCGATTTCCAAAATCGCAATTTAAATCACTCATTATGATGTTTTTGATAAATCTTATTGTTTGAAGAAGAGAATGTTTTTTTCTGTTTTCTTAAAAATGTTGATTTTGTTCAAAATTTTGATTTTTGTGGTGTGACAAAAAAAGTTTGCAGCAAAGAAGGGCACTGTGAGAGGTGCCTGATGCTGAGGAAGTGCGGGGGGCACTGAAGGGTGGGGGAAATAAGGCCACAAATTAGTTTACAATGGTTAAATCGTAATTTTCAGTGATTATATTAAATACGCACATGGCTGGTGAATGAATTTACTCCCAAACAATCCACAAGAAACACAGTTAAAGGTTAGTTATGAGTCAGGAATTTCAACCCAGGAAAATCGCTGAAATTAATTGGTTATGCTATGCAATGCAGACCATAGGTCACTCCTCCCACTATGCTCAGTCCACAGTTGCTAATGGCAAAGGAAACAAGCATTGACATAGCCAATAGGTCTCGCTTTTGGGACCTTATAAGTGTTTAGCCATGCAACAGTTGCATAACTAAACACTTATAAGGTCCCAAAAGCGAGACCTATTGGCTATGCAATGCTTGTTTTAACTGATGCAATCTATTGAAGCCTCACGGAGAACATCAAAGCGGCCGTGTGGCCGTGAAAGTGATCGCGATCAACCATCAAAGCGGCCATGCTGCCGCGAAAGTGAAAGTAATCGCGGTCAAGCGCGATGCGCGCGCCCATGCACTGTAGCTCTAGGCTGGCCTGGTAGCCCTTTTTGGAGCCCTCACAAAATGTCTCGCCAGACCAGCGCATGCGCGGGGTCAGGCGAGACCTAAAAAGCTGCCTACTACGAGCAAAACATAGTGGATGGCATGACCTGTGGCATTACATACCATAACTGGCGAATGTCAGGGTTTTCCCAAGTTTGCATTCGCTGATGCATAACTACAGTTGTAACTGTAATTTTTCAGAGAATACATACTTATGCTATGAAAAACTGTGGAGCAACATAGAACAGCACAATTACCGTGAGAAAGTATTGCTTATTGCATCACATATTTCATATTACTGTCAAGTTACTGAGGGATACAGCACTTTAAGCCAATTTGATGTGATTTTATATCACTGCACAGATTTAATTCCACGTACTTATGTTCTGGTTAAATGTTTTTGCTTTTAACTGCTATACGTGAAAAAACATTATTGCATGAGTCATATATGCACCTGAGTTGAGAGCAGTATTATGCTACTTATTGTCAGATTGTTGAAGGTGAGAAGGGCCAACAGATCCCACTCAAGAGTTGTCCTCTTGTGAGTCATGTCTCCTCCCCACAGTCAAAAAACACTAATAAATATTAGAATATTAGAATGTGGAGCACTCCATTGAATACAATAAAGTGCTCCGTGCTTCTACGGGCGGTAAAAGCCCGCAGAGCAACATTCCATGTAGTGTTTGTTCACAGCGGTTGCTGTGGACAAAGGCCTCTCGGAGCCCGAGGGGATTTAAACCCCCTCAGGCTCTGAGAGGCATTTGTTTTATTTGTTAGAACATTCTGCCCTCTAGTGGCAGAATGTTTTAATAGCCTTATAGCCCTTCGTAGCTGGGCTACACCGGCCATTAAAGTCCAGCTCCCTTGTTAAAGGCACTCGCCTTTGGCTCGGGCCTTTAATGCTGGAGCAGGCCTTTAATGGCCGGTATAGCCCACTACGGCGCGCTATAAGTCTGTAGTATAATTCTCTTTACTTTAGGATATCAATAGATCTTTATTTCATTATTCATAATTAATCATCAACGTAGAACTTTAAAAATGGCATTAATTACAAGTTAAAAATATTATAAAACCATGAATACATTTATTTTGACTTAAAAATACAGATTTGCAGTAGCCCACTACAGACTTTTAAAAAACGGCATGAGTTACTTACTATACAATTGTTCAGCATCCATAAGATCTAAAGAACATATTTGCGTTTACAAGATCCATAAATTTCAGGAATAAAAAAACACAATATAAAATATGTATGAGATTTTCTTAAAAATACAAACTTGCATCACTGTCTGTGTCGAGGATTCATCCCAAGGATCAAAAGAATGGTAGCAGGCTCAAATACGTTTGTAGATCCAATTTAATTTATAAACCATAGATTTATGGCAACACACTGCAGACTATAGGAAACAACCTAAGGAGTTAAATGTAAAATTACTCAACCTCCATAAGAAATAAAGTGCAGGTTTACATGTATAAATTCCATACATTTTAATAACAGGAATTTACAAATGCTATGTAAAGGGGTATAATATTTGCTGAAAAATACAAAGTCCATCAGTGTCAGTGTAGAGGATTGATCACATGGGCAGATAATTTTGGAGATAGACTCAAACTTTTCCAAAGGAAAACTGATAATACCCAGACGAAATCTGGTTAATAATAATCTCTCACTGACAAATATTAACTAGATATAGATATGGCTGTGTTCATACTGAGGTTTTGAGAATGGTTTAATCCCGTAGGATCGTTCTGTTTCAGTTTCTCCTATTCATGGGTAGAGGTGATGCGAGCTCTATATTTCAGGTCTACAAAGGGTGTTAGCGATCTGTTAAATAAGCTGATGCCACAGGATCTTATATCCTAAATCACAAGCTATACAGTCTGCGATGATGAGTCTGTTTAAAGTTGTGTGGGTATTGCACCAATATCAGCACATAATATACACTTATGTATGGATGTAAAATTATAACATTGCATATCTGAACTCAAATTACTTCTAAATACAATGGTGGGATAAATTAATGAATTATTTTGCAAATTTAGTATTTCTTATTGAAAGGCATTATTAATCTATATTGCATGAGGGACATATTTGACCTTTCTGACAATGTGTTATAAATAAGTGTACATGATTAAAATTCTGTCCAGCTGTCTTGGATTTGACATACCAAATACAGATTGAATCGTTATTAAGAAAATATTTTCATTTTTCATAGTGTCATCAATTTTTACTGTACCAAATGTGAAATTACAACCAGAGTCTGGTGACAGCATGAGGGTTTTTGGGAGAAACAATAGTCATGGCAAACTCCTATCAAGCACGAAGCACTGATGAATACACAATGGAGAAAGCAGGTAAGGGTGATTTTCATGCATTTTGGAAGATGATAGAAGAGTAAAAGCAGCCAAAACTATTGATCTCTGCTCTGGGTTCCCTGGCTTCAAGCTATTTTTGTCCTCAAATAGTATGTGTGCATGCTGACTGTTTTTGTATGCCTTAGCATTTTTTGACATGGTTATAATAATTACCTTGTTTACCCTTGCCTGCCGTTAACATAGAGATAACGTGTCGTAATATTTTGTTGTCCTTTGGCTATGAAAAGGTGAAATGCATGAGTGATGTCCTCAATGAGAGCCAGTGTCTCTAACTCACCCAGTCACTAAAATAACTCTCTGAAAATGTACTTCCTCAAATTTCCAGTGTATATTCTGTGTGAATGCTGTTGCCTGCCTCATTACTGGCCAAAGGAAAGTTGACAACATAATCCCAAAACTAAAACAATTCCATTGGCTACCATATCCGCATCATTTCAATTTCATGTTGTATGTTGACAGAATCCACATTTCTTCAGGCACTAACCAACTTACATCTCTTCTCTTATACAAAAAAGAAATTAACACTCAAACAGCTCTTTGCTGCTAGCATCCAGTACTCCCAAAGGAGCTATATCTAAAGTAATTGGTTGTCCATATTCCTGCGCTCCACGAGCTAACACCCCCATGCTGTCACTTTTAAGTAACGTACAATGCACAACACATGAACACCCAAAAATCTCTCTTTAATTATTACATTTCTAGGGTCTCTTATTCGCTAGACCCAAAGTTAATTATTTCCCACAGATACCTTGCTTAAAGAAAAGTTCTTCTGCTTTTCAGCCCTTCTCAGACCATCCTCCTCAGTTATGGAACAATTTACCTGTTTCAATGAGACTGGTTAAGTTAACTGTTTCTCCTTCACCAATGTTACTTGAGGAATACTGATCCATTTTAAGTGAGGTAATACAAGGATCACTCCTACCAAAAGACCATGTTGAAGACACACTCGTGACAGTTTCCTGTGTTTCTTTTGGCTGGTTTCTGCCGCAATCTGTGCTGATGTCTTCACATTTTTGCAGCTTATGGGGTCGGCACAAAAGCTGTACTACCTTCTTGGAAAAGGTACTTGGGTGTTTTACCATTTGAATTGTTTTGCAACATTCAGTGTCTGCATCACCTGGTGACTAACCTCTACTAAAGAGCATTTGTAAGAGTAAAACACCATAATTTAAGGAGAGTATGAAAATGGAACTGTACTATTTAAGCAAAGGAGAATTCCACATTGAAAATGGATCACACATTTACTGCTTCAATGAAAACATTGATGAAGAACTTACAATGCTGGTGGCCTTTTTGAAGGCAAGCATAGATAACAATTTTCTTTGAAATACACCATAGCCATGGCAATGAGAAACACACATTTAGTGGGAGAAGCAGAAAAGGGATCATAGCCTGTAACTAACACATGTGATAAAAACATTTTGATGACTGCATCGTCTGTGAGGTGAAGACAAGTTTCGTACCATGCAATACACCTAATTTGCATATTTTTAGGACTGAACTAGGGGAGAACCTATGGATTTAGGACTAGTGAATAGGATGGAGGATTCCAAGGGGACCATGGCTAGGTTCCCCAGGTTGTGTCTATTCAAGTAGATGCAGTGATGAACTTGCTTTATGCAGTTGTCGACTTGACATTCTGTAGATCTCTTTTCCTAACTGAATTAGATGGGTGTCATCCACATAAATCCAAAGGATGAGGTATGGTTAGAGCCTTTGGTCAAAGCTCTCTTATAGACATTAAATTGAGTGATTGAGGATCTGATTCTTATGGAATTCTGCAAGTAATAGCAGTGGAAGAGATTTCAGTTCGACTTATTGAGTGTGGTTTCTCGGGAAGATGTAAGCCAATTTACACAATACTTCTGTTGCTACAAGTGTTTGCAGATGGTTCAACAGGTTGTTATGGTTGATAGTGTCAAATGTTGCTGAGATGTCTAGTATGTTCACAGCTCACTCATATTATTAATCAAGGACAGCAAGTTGCTCTTCCCTATTTTTTATAAACATGGATTGAGGGCCATCCCTCCGAAGTTCCGCTGACTGTTAGTTACTCAATAGGTCATTTGCCTCAAGATTGAAGGAAATATGTACGATCACTACTGCCTTAGTAAGATTGGGAGGGTATAATTCAGCAATTCAACAGACTTTCAGAAGAAGCTGTGATGATGGTATGCCTATATTCTTGGAAGACTTTGTTTGATGATGCTGTAGGTGATGAAAATGCATATTGCTGGATGGGCTAAGATTAATGATGTTTGTGCTTCAGATTTTGTACATTGGATGCATAACTATCTCTTCTCTTTGACTTAGCCTATTTATTAAATTATATAAATATAAAATAAGCAGATGCGACCTATGTTTCAACCTGGCATTGATATGTGAATCGATGTTACTGTAAGAAAGTTATTATTGAAATGCTGTTATTTTTTCAAAATGTTTACTACACTCACACATAAATATATACATATATGAATATCTATATATATATATATATATATATATATATATATATATATATAAACGCAAGGATTGCCCCAATGTAGATGTCGCACCAAAAGGAGTTAGCGCACACCACCGCCGGCAGGTACTGTATCAGCACATCACAGCGCCTCCATGTGCAGCCAAACGCGTTTCAAGCCTGTTGGCTCTTCGTCAGTGGCAAGTAAATGAATGCGGAAGCAGCGGTAAAGGTCACCAATTTATTTAAACCATATGAGTCCAGCCCCAGTGGGCGCAAGGCATCCTGGTCAAGGTAGTCCCAAAATGGTTGCCCAGTACTCGGTTGGCGTACTAACCCCAGTGGTTTAAATAAATTGGTGACCTTCACCGCTGCTTCCGCATTCATTTACTTGCCACTGACGAAGAGCCAACAGGCTTGAAACGCGTTTGGCTGCACATGGAGGCGCTGTGATGTGCTGACACAGTACCTGCCGGCGGTGGTGTGCGCTAACTCCTTTTGGTGCGACATCTACATTGGGGCAATCCTTGCGTTTTTGTGTAGAGCGGCTGGTCCGGCCGCATAGATGTCCCGCTGCTGGAAAGGCAGATCCCGGGTGTATGCAACCGCATGCACTGTTGGGACTACAGGAGGCCTCACTGCCGGGGTAAAAATAAGGAACTGGCTAGCACTCTCACCTCACCCCCCTCCACTTGGAGACATGGAAGCTTGCGGTACCCAATGGGGTTAGTACGCCAACCGAGTACTGGGCAACCATTTTGGGACTACCTTGACCAGGATGCCTTGCGCCCACTGGGGCGGGACTCATATGGTTTAAATAAATTGGTGACCTTTACCGCTGCTTCCGCATTCATTTACTTGCCACTGACGAAGAGCCAACAGGCTTGAAACGCGTTTGGCTGCACATGGAGGCGCTGTGATGTGCTGACACAGTACCTGCCGGCGGTGGTGTGCGCTAACTCCTTTTGGTGCGACATCTACATTGGGGCAATCCTTGCGTTTTTATATATATATATATATAGATATACATACAGACACACACACACACACACATATACACGTGTTTCTAGTAACGTGTTTCTATTAATATAATAATGTGATTCTAATAATAAAGTATGAAAACAAATCATGGCTCTATTAAGGTAACATAATTTTTGCAGCCATGCCAAGGGATTATTAGATTGCTCTTGTGCCATACCATCAACGTTTTGCACTAAGCTGACCCATAATTTTCAGGTTTAGTGGTGAGAACAGTATTTTACAGCCAACTGCTATGTTGTTGTCATAGGCATAACAAGAAAGTTTAGTACATTAGAATCTCATTGTTAAGAATTGTACACAATATAGATCATATTTCAAATTCTTGCAATACTTGGTCAAAAAAACGGATTATTTCAAGGTCTAAGACTTGGCAAACCTGTGACAGAACTTGTATATATAAATAATAATAGTAATTCATATAAATATTACTGATAAATACTGCACATAATCAGTCAGATATCATTGCTTAGATTTGTATCTGTAATATTTGGGTGAGGGTTCCTTCCATGGCAATGGCTAGTCAAATCATTGTGAAAAAGAGAAAATACAGTGAGTGGCTAAAATGTTCATACCAAAGGTACTAAACCGAGTAAACAGACCGCTTGTATTAAAAGAAAAGTCTTACATTTCTTTCACTGCAAATATTTGCTGCAGACAATGAGGATACATTGAAGATTTTAGCAAACACAAGGAGATGATGGAGGGAGCGCTGAAACTTTTCAGACACTCCCCCCCAGTCACAGATCTGGGTTGAATCCATCATCATTCTTTAACTCACTTTGCCACCTCAGTTCAGACACAGCTATACGCAAATCAGTCTTGACCCTGTGCCTCATAGGAACAGTCCAGCCCGAACTGCCAAGCCAGACCTTCCCTGAACCGGAAAAAAGCATCCTCGGACCGGTTTCAGCATAACACCCTTCATCAGCCAGGCTAGTTTGAATCCAGTGGCAAAGTGAGCAAGGGACCCACGTCTGGGCATACCTGCCAACTTAGGGCGAACAAAGAAAACACAAGGAGATGATGGACGGAGCGCTGAACCGACTGTCACCAAGTGTTTGGTTCTTGAGATATTGCTACTTTTTCATTTCAAGGGACGCTTTTGATGTAATTTTCATGGAGGTATTCTTGTGCCTTTTTTAGGTCTCGCCTGAGCCAGCTCGCATGCGCTGCACGGCTTTTAGTAAGGGCTTTAGACTGGAAACACGCTCGTGCGTGTGCTTTTTTAAAATCTCCCGCTATTGGCCTTTGTGTGCGTCTTTGTAAGAAAGACAGCATGCAATTGACCCAAGGCGGGTGCATGTCCCGCCTTCTCTGTACCCTGGCTTAGGGTGCTCGGGAGCAAGCAGCAGCGCGGCCGGGTGCCAGCTGCATACCTCGCATTCCTGGCAGTGTGGGCGCACCGTGCTTGTTTATAATTGGACAGGAAAAGCTGATGCAAGTACAAACGAGCCTTCTAGTTTTAAGCGAATAAAATGAAGTGACACAAAACTACTTTATTTTAAATGCTAATATGATCCATGAGCAGTCCATAATTCTTGCAGTACCTAAGCACTAACATATTTTTGTAATTGACAAATGCAAAATATGCCTAAATGTATTAACTTGTTATATACGTCGGGTATCATGTAGTACATCTTTATTGTTGCCACAAAATCACTTGCCCAACAAGCATTCTTTAATCAGGGATATCCCAAATCCATAAAAATGGACTTCCTAAGGTATAGACTGGGGATCTTTCCATGTGCTCAGGATCTTCCACCATGGCTGAAGGCAACAGCGCAAGATACATGCAGGCTGTGCAAAACCAAACAAGGAAATATTTTACATCTGATCTGTTCATGCAAGGAACTGCATCAAGAACGGCTAAGGTTCCTAAAAGCACCACTTAAGCAGAAAGGCACCCGCACCAGGAGGCAAGCAGTGCTGGCCTGCCGAAACCCGGAGAACACATAATTGAACTGCAGACAGGTAAAATCATTTATGTTGGCCGAACAAAAAATGCCCAAAATGCCGAAAACTTAATATATCAAATATAAGGATGAAGCTCTAACGTTGAATGACGTCCTGCAGACGGGAAGAGGTCTTTACTTAGACCACACCAAGGACGAACGACCAACATTTTAGTGAATAAGTTTGCAACAAGTACAGATAACGGAACAACATGCACAATACGATACTGATCTATGGGCAAGTCTGGTTGGAGCTAAAAAACTGTACTCCATTTTACCCGGCGAACTAATGAAATTCACTATTGTTAGCTCGGATTTTAAACTGTACAGTATTTTTTTTCTTGGGTTTTAACTGTTTTTACTGGAAGATACTCTTCTATAACATAGTGCTTAAAAAGGTGATAATGGTTGATGAAATTATGTCGAATATTTGTCTATATTTCCTTTCTTTATACAGTCAATATTGCAATGGTTTTGGTTAACTATGCAAAAATAATGTAAACTAAAACTAAACAAGAGGGCAGCAAACGACAGATCTTATTTCAACATGTTTATTTACTTTGCTCGGCTCAGTGAACGCACGCGCTGCGTTACTAAGCCACATGCAGATAACAAACCTTGATAAAGCCAGCCGGGTTGAATTTAATATACTAGTGTGGCCACTTCACTCAATCTACTCTTGTTTTTGCTTCCAATTAGTTAATAAGACAAAGTTAACAGGTACAAATGATTTGTATGTTAAAAACCCAGTCCTGGAAGAGTCTGAATACCCTCGGTGAAGCGGACACCACTGAACAGGCATGTATCATCCACTGCACAAATATATACAAGAAGGAAGACGCAGCTGTTATGCAAATATGAAAATGATACATAAAGTTACAAAAAACAGACTGCAGATAGCAACAAACTATACAGTTACAGCTGTCTCTATATGTGCAGACCAACAAAGCAAAGGCACCCAGCCGCACAGACAAACAGCACGGTACCCGTACACCGTCTGACATGCGGTCACTCATACACAGGCTGAGAGACATGATGGGCTTTAAGTGGGCCGGATCCCGCTGGTGCTCAGCACCAGCGGTTCTTAAAAGCAGATGCTGAGACAGGTCTCTATAGGGCTCTTTATTTTTGCCCTCACCATCAGGGTGAAAAATAAATCTCAACTCTGGAGCAACACAACCCTTCACTGCCTGCGATGTAACTTCAAAGACTCATGAATAATTGTTTATGCCGCTCACTGCCCTTTCAAACACAGCAGGAGCAAGCAGCATAGTAACCTACTACTCACCTTCAAAGGTGCCCGGTGGGCCAAGGGCGCCTCTGCGCCACCGTCATGGAAGCGCACATGACCTACGCAGCTATGGAAACGGAATCACGCAGTGCGCTCGGTGACCGCTCGCTGTACAGGTTGGTCATCTTTGTCCCCTCTAAAGCGTCTAATTGAATTTGTGTTGTTTGTTCTTTGTAATACTTTCATTTACTATAATATTAGCTCTAACAACAACCCGACTAACAGTACCCGTTATTCTGGTTTACTACCTCACTATTAATACTTGCTGACTAGTTTGACAAAACTGAAAATGTATTTCTTTATCATTTAATTTCTACTTATTTAGGCATTGTGCAGTTACTTAGCAGCCGCCAGAAAACAACACTAACAAGCATTTGGAATGCAATAGGTCTCGCAGTTACACAAGTTTAAGCTATTGGCATTGTAAATGACAATGCCTTTTATTAAGACCTATTGCATTGCAAATGCTTGTCTTACATAGCTGATTTCTTAACCATACTATACTATTAAGTTCCTCAATTGCCACCCTTTGCCTCTGTCTTTTATTTAGCATTGTTCTCGTGTTGGGGTCTCCACTCACTGCTAAGTTTGTGTGCATGTGCTAGGCAATGACAACAATTTGACATAACTCGATATGTGTTTTGCAGTGCCACCTTACCCAAATTGAACCAGGGCAGACTAGAAAGGACTCAAAAGCTAATGTTAAGCTCTCCATTTACTCTTTTGACAGCTTTAAAGTGATATTAAACATTGCTATAGTTAATTAGCATCTCTTTAGAGCACCATCTGTCACTAGTATGGCACCACAGGGCTGTTTATTAGTGTGGGTTATGACTTTCCAAACGTTTTAGATCTGATTGGGTTTTGTGGAGGTGAGAATGTCACTTTTAATAAGTGGTGTGTTTTTAGGAGCGATACCGTAGGGCAGTATCAAATTACGTAAGTCTTTCCTTGGTTGGCATACAACTGATGGTAGTTCTGCTGGTCGCATATTTAGACTGTGATGGGTGTATGTTTAAAATTCTATTTTAATTACTTTTTTGGGAAGGTAATTTGTAGTATCCCTTCTGCAGGATCAAAAAAGGGTGAGATGTGCAGTACTACCAACAAGCAAATTAATAAATAAACAAGCATGCAAGAGCTATTGGCTTTTTCAGTATGTTTTAACAATGCTGTATACCAGTGTGGGTGTTGTTCATCATGGCTAAAAGTTAGCAGCGTAGAAGGAGAGTGTTATAGAGTGGAGTAGCAAAAAATGCAGTAGAGTGGTGTGTCAAGGACAGGAATGCTGTGGCGTGTCTAGGAACAGAGTAGAGTGGAGGAGCACAGAGTGTAGGGGCGTAAAGTGGATTAAAGTGTCATAGATTGCAGTGTCTAAGAGTGGAGTATTGTAGAGTGGCATAGAGTAGAGTTTTGTGGAGTGGCGTAGAGTGTAGCAGAGTTGTGGAGTGGAGAGACTTGCGTTGAGTGGACTAGAGTGGCCTAAAGTGAAGTGGCTTAGAGTGGAGTGGCATGTGAGTAGAGTGGCAAAGAGTAGAGTGGATTATCATGGAGTGTCATGGACTGAAGTGTCAAAGAGTGAAGTGGAGTGAAGAGGCATGGAGTGGAGGGGCTAAGAGTGGAGTGTCTTAAATTGGCGTAGAGTAGAGTCCATGGAGTGGCATAGAATGTAGTACAGTCATAGAGTGGAGTGGCCTAAAGTGAAGTAGTATAGAAGGGAGTGGCATTGACTGTAGTGTAGTAGAGTAGCAAAGGGTGGAGTGGCATAGAGTGGAGGGGCATAGAGTTGAGGGGTGTAGAGTAGAGTAAAGTGGCGTAGAGTGGCATGGAGTGCGGTAGAGTGGAATGGCGTAGAGTGCAGTAAAGTGTCATCGAGAGGAGTGGCATAGTGTGGAGTGGCATAGAGCAGGGTAGAGTGTCATGCAGTGAAGTGTCATAAAGTGGCCTAGGGTGAAGTTGCATAGAGTGGATGGAGTGGAGTGGAGTGTGGTGGAGTGGAGTGTTGTATCGTATAGTGGACTAGAGTAAAGTAGAGTGGAGTGGCATAGAGTGGAGTATGCATAGTGTGGTAGTTTACTGCTATTATAGACAACGCATTTTCAATTGAAATGGCCTTTTAATTTGCACATTCAGTTTTACTGATAAAACTATATAACGCACAAACCATAATGTGTAGAAATGGCCACACCTAGTATAATGATTTGTCTTGATCATATTAAAATACTTGTTTCCACCACACTTCCGAATTACAAAAGGAAGTGCTTATTTGTGCTTTCCTAGTTCTGATATATTCTGAAATATTTGCATACTTCATTTATGGACATTTAAATTTTGTTGTGCGCAAGGAACAAACCCTTTGCTTTCCCAGTACCAGCAAGATTGTCACATAAATACGTTCACTTTCAAGTCAGAGAAGAAAAAGTAAACACCAAGCTCCGTAGGAAGACAGGGCCTTACATTTGACCTCTGCCTTTGAACGCACAGCAAATGTGACAAGATAAGAACAAAATGGAAAGGCCTATTTACAGAAAGTGAGGACTTGTGGAAGAAAACAAGGAGCAATGGTGAACAAGCTTTGCTCCTCTGGAAGGATAGTGACTTGCTGGACAGTCTAAAACAAATAAAGCCAGCAAATAGAAAGCCAGAACCTTCAGGTTCTACTCCAGTGACTGAAAGCATTGGTCCTGCGAAGCGACAAACCAGGACCACATATTCCCCTTTCCCAGTACCCCCCAGTCAAATCTAGTGGCTCATACAACACATAGATAGTTCCTGGACACTACAGGCTTATCTGGAAATTGCTTAAGTTCTGTCTTTGGACACAGACATATTTTTCCTTCTGTGTCATGCTCCATGTGGGTGCATCAGTGAAAATTGGGTGATCTCTAGACCGCTATCCACTGCATTAGGTTGATTGGGTCTTTTGATTGGGTACCAAGATGTTACATCTGCTGTGGTGCTCACTCAATGTTACCACAGCTGTTTGACATTGAACTCTATGATGACACTATGTCAGTGATTAAGGACTACAGAACAAACTCTGTCACATTTGCAAAGCATTTTCAATACTCTGTACACATTTAGGATAAAGTGTTAATCTGCAGTGAAACAAGACGCAACCTATCAATGTTCCATGTTCTTATGCTAACTATGGGTTATTTTGATGCAAACAGTTTGGATGAAGAAGAATATTGCATATTTGTTGGGCATTTGTGGGAAATTTGAACAAATGTGTGTTTTTCAGAAAGCCACCCAACCGAATAGAAACATTTGTATATACCGTTGGAGTGGATTACAATGTAAATGTGAATGCAATCCCAAATCACGGGAAAGTATGCTTCACTTAGGATGACCGTCATGCTTGTTGTTCATTATGTCTTCCTTAAAATTGCTAAAAATCAGGCTTGTGCTGTCCTCCTTGAAATGGCTGGCATTCGAGCTTGTTTTTTGCCTTTCTTAAGGTGGGTAACAATCAGGCTTGTGCTGTCCTCCTTGAAATGGCTGGCATTCGAGCTTTTCTTTGCCTTTCTTAAGGTTGGTAACAATCAGGCTTGAGCTGTCCTCCTTCAGATGGCTGACATCCGAGCTTGTTTTTTGCCTTTCTTAAGGTGGGTAACAATCAGGCTTGAGCTGTCCTCCTTAAGATGGCTGACATCCGAGCTTGTTTTTTGCCTTTCTTAAGGTGGGTAACAATCAGGCTTGAGCTGTCCTCCTTAAGATGGCTGACATCCGAGCTTGTTCTTTGCCTTTCTTAAGGTTGGTAACAATCAGGCTTGAGCTGTCCTCCTTAAGATGGCTGGCATCCGAGCTTGTTCTTTGTCTTTCTTAAAATGGCTGACATTCAAGCTTGTTTTCCTACGAACTATGTGCAACACAAATACAATAGAGCACAATAAATATGTGTAGATGGATAAAGTACGCCCGATGCTATCATATCACTGCAATGTCACAATTTGCTTGGAATTTGCAATTGTGAGCATTGTTTTAGCATTATCTGGTTTGGTGTATTAATTATTCTGCAGGTGGCTCGCAAATCACCCAGGGAACGAGCTGCTGACATTTTAGCTGAAACACCAGGCCCCTTTAACATTTGTAGTTTTAACTAGCTTTCCAAATTCAGAAGGAGGCTGTCTCTGAGCAAACTGTTTATATCTTCATTGACAGACTAATCCCATCTTTTTCACTGAGCTGGGCCCCTGCAGACATCTCTTCAACCCAGCCCTGTCCAATCGTGGCATGTCAATAATCTGCAGCAACTTTAGCATGCACCCATCTGTGCCAAAGTCCTTTCAGATTACAGTTTATATACAGAATGTCATTTCCATTTCCTCAAAACAAACGTGATCCCACTGTTATGTAGCAATTCGTGTGGAAGTTCTTTGGATGTGTAAAATAGCAAAGACCGAGTTCTCTGAAAAGTGTTGGCTGATTTAACATTTAATAATATTTCTACAGTCTGTCTCGAATTGATTTCGCATTGGATGGCGTGTTAAGTACTTCATTCTGGATGTATATGCCTGCTGTTTTAACTAAATACCACTGGGTCCCTATTTCTCATCAAAGTCATTATTGGGAGACAAGACACTATTGATTTTTGTAATTTAAAAACAAGCCTTTTTTTCTGCAGAAAGAAATGGGCAACGGCCATGACCTTTGAAATGTATGGTTAGGGATTTTACTACAGAGCGAGGTCAAAGGCCAAGCTCAGCACTCAAGGACAGCTGGGACTGCCAAAATGAGCTCTGGGTTCAACAACCTTTAACACTGGTCTCATGGTCTGAATGAAGCCAGTCTCTGCTGCTTGACCTTGATGGTCTGCCCAAAGGGTTAGCTTCATGGATTCTGGAGTGTTGGAGCATTGAGCACCATTTTTAATATCATTGATTACGTCAAATGTGATTCTGATAGGTCATGTTATGGATGATGTCATCTGAGATATTATTTTTGAGGTAATGAGAGATTCTTTGGGTGGAGTTATGTTTGTGTTGTTTTCTGTAAGTGATGGATTGCAGTGAATTTCAGACTTTGTATAAGAACAGTAATATACCTTCAAATTAAGTTTATTAGGAGTTTGTTTAGGGGATTTTAGTGACACATTATCTTTCTTTCGAGTAAAGAGCAACAATTTTCCTTTAGCAAAGAATTACAGTTTTTATATGTAAGTTAAAATCAGACTAGGAATGTGGGCATATGTTTCTATATTTTGTGGTCATTCCAAGAGTGTGTGATTGTGCAAGAATGCCTACAAAAAATGATTTTAAACTGTATGTATTGAGCACTCCTGTGAAGTCGCTTTGTATCCGTTAAGCTATTTCTTACTATAGTTCCACATCTCAACCCTCTTGTCATTTGACACAGTAAAGACATTATACATGTTAATTTAATAAATGTTATAACTGAGATGTCGTACAGTGGAAAAGTTACTGTAGCTACCTTGATCGTTGAATAAAAAAGATTTTGTAATTATAGCTTTGTATATTTAAAAAGACTTTGAACATTTGCATTGATCATTTACTTCTCACATTGACAAAATGTCACGCGTTGCACGAGGGATCCATACCAGATTGCTCTGAAGCCTTTGGTATAACAAGTTGTGTGTGCGTTTCTTAATAATATACTGCTGTTTAGCTATTTCCATGCAGGACAACAATATATTTATTTCACAAACGTGGGCACTGTTTTTCCTCTCCTCTGACTGGATCTCACGCCATTTTCTTCTACTCCTCTAAAATGTATTTGCCTCAATCCTTCTTTCTCTTGCCACTTTTTATACTTTTTGCACTAGGGCTTGTTGTTCCAATTCACGTTTTGGCCTTTGCTTTTCACTTTCAAAGTAGCCATTTACTCTCACCATACACAAGTACCACCCGATCAAAATACTATTGCCGTCTCCATTACACCATTGCACCACTCCTCCCAAGTATCACTCACAGTGTTCACGCTCTCCTTGTCTCTTATTACTGCACATTTCTGTAGAATGGAGGGGTAAATGTAATTTCTATGAACTGGACAGTCACAGTACGCCATAGCCCCTGACCTGTGTCTTTCTAATTGTGTCCTCTTTTGTTTATATTTGTTTGTGGGTCTACCTCCTTGTAACTAATATGTCTGTAATTGGCTATCTTTCTCTTCTCGGAAGATACTATATTGTATATAGTGGCTGGATGTATCCTGTGAATATTTGTAGGATACTTGTACTCATTCCTGAGATGATTGTTTAGCTCATTTACAATGGTTCTTTGTATACATTTCTTACAGTGGGTTGATTCCCTTTCATTCATTGGTGGACCCTACAGAGCATTTATGATGGCTGTCTATAGCCAGTGCATGTCATGGGCTGTCCTATGTCTCTCCTAGAAGAGCGTGTATGGCATGTATGTGGGCTACTTGTACCCAGTGCAAGCTGTCGGCTACCGCCCGTCACTCCTGAATGGACCCTATCCTCTCTCCTTTCTTTCCATCTAACTTCGAAATTTCTTCACTACCTTAGATTTCCTCCTCTTCCCTCTACTTCTGGGTGTGCCTAAAATCTGAGGTTTGGCACATACATAATCTGTGTGTATGGATACTCTTGACATCAGTTTGCTGTTCTTCTTTGTAATTATGCTGTACTTTTTCTTTCAGTATTACACTGGAGGGGTACCTTATAAACTGCCGGTTTAATACAATTCCTACATTTCTAACATTATCACACTATGTACTTTGTTTGCGCCCAATCTTTATAATGATGCCACACATGCCCAGTCAGTCTCCTTTCACTTATGCTCTCATATGCCACCTTTCTCCCTCTCTATTTCTTTTTACAGCCGTCCGCTCCTTCAAATCTTCTCCTCCTCACTTTCATGTTTCTTTCTTCTCTATCTACTTGTTCCAATGTTGATAACATTAATATTATATCAATCCTAAGATAATGTTCTCATTTCTTGTAATGATACCATGCATCTTTGTTGTTGAAATCTACAGTGCAGTGATACCTCGCCATTGAGCATGCTTTCTAAAATGCAGAAAATAAATAATTGAGACACTTATCCTGGCGGTTTGTGTCCAATGCTTCATACTTGGCTGAGTGGACTTTAAAAAGCTTTTACTCTTGGTGATTCTGTAACCAATACACACCTTGCGGTCATTACTTTGTCGCTTCAGGGTAGCCCCTAAAGAGCATTTAATATGGCTGCATTTCCCCTGTGCTTTCCTGTGGGCACTCTTAGGACACTCAAGATCATTCACCATGATTGGCTGTTTACAGTGCGTAGCAGTGGGCCACTCACCCGTCGCTCCGGAGATTATATAGAGCACCTAACATGACTACTACTATTCACTGCATGACCTGGGCTGCTCCTCTGTCACTCCTTTGTGGATTCTGTAGAGATCAGCCCAATCATTTGCCGCAATCAGTTAATGTATAGCACATTTGCTCTATCTCTAATGACTCCTCTCACAATAAATGACTAAATGAAGCAAATTAAAACAGAATAGAAGCACCACTATCACTCACTCACTGCACCATAACACTTTCAGTATAGGCCACACTGCAGTTCAACACTCTTCTAGCTCAACACTCCATCATGATGCAACATACTGCCCATCTACTGATGTGCTTCAGAGGGGTATACAACGCTATATTAAGGTATCTACAATTCAATAAACCTCTACTCTCCTTTACTTGCTCTAACTTGCATATCCCTTTGAACTGTTTATCTTCTTTCTCCTCTCCGTATTCACTCCTTCCTTCTGCTTTACTGCACTCCTCGATTTCCCCCTTTTCTCTATCATGGTTCAGCCCTTTCTCCTCTCAATAATATAGTTTGGAGTTCATATGTCCTCCACCACAGCCTTTGAACCTTATCTTCCCCTGATGTAGTTTCCACTAATCAACCTACTTATCGCCCTCTTCAGCCACTCAGCCTTTTTCTGCTGGGCAACACAAAGATGGATCAGAAAAGAAACATATAGCTGTTATCTTGTAATCAGCCTTCACCAGGACACATTGAATATTATTAATCCTTGGCATAGTACTGGTTTAAAAAATGTCATGGTTTGTGAGCACCTGACTTCCACTGCTGAACTTAAGATCTCCAATTTTAGATTTTTATTGTGCATCTTTATTAGATAATTGATGACAAATTTATCAAATATATCAGCAGCCCATTTATACCCATTTATCAATCTTCAGATAGAAGTGTTAAGGTAATGAGTCTGATGGGTGGGATGCAAAGGCTAGTAGATTCAATAGAGTCTTGAATACTTAAAGGATCTGACCAAAATATCTGTGAGTACTCTCCTTGGGGTAAGAGGAGCAAAGGTCTCAGAGAACAGACTTGATTTTCCTCTCATTCTTCTATTCTCTCCATGGCTATTTCTCTGCATACTTAGTGATAATTATTTTTGTAAGTCTTTTAGATAACTGTCTCCTGGATCTGTTTTCGTCTAAAAGGACCAATTTTAAATGCCATGCACACTGGTTTAAAGGTCATAAAGCAGTGGTTCTGATGTTGATTCATCACTATCTTCCAATTAACTTCCTGTATGAAACACGGGATTCTTTGAATTCAAAAGAGTTCACGTTTCTTACATGTGAACGTTAAAGTACATGCTGCAAATTTACTTCCAGACTTCATAAGTGACATGGACTTTGTAGATGAAGTGTAGACATTTGATAGGGTATCACAAATCAAGGCATACTGCATACAATTCCAATGCAGAACATTTTGGAGAGCAACTTAGTATTTGTTCTGGCTGCATTTGTCATATATTTTGCTTATATGTCTCTTTTGAACCCCCTGCATTGTGCACTTATTTGCGGATTGGTGTCTCAGACCAGTTTAGTCATTTGTGAGCAAACATTGACTAACATATGTATTTATTTAATTTAATGTACTGTATGCTACATTTAGAGATTCTGAGCGTATGCTTCTAGTTAATAAAGTCACATACTTTAATGTTTGATATTTGGAGAGCGGCATAGTAGCTTTAACATGAATATATTACTGAATTATCTTGTTTTGCTTCCCACTTGACAGCAAGAAACAGTGGGTAGATTTTTTCCAAAATTAAATTGTATGATTTGATCATTCACAGCCCCCTCAGGGAGAGTGAGAATTTTGGAGCCAGGATGAAGAAAGAGCATCAGACCACTAGCGCACCAGGCTCTTTCTACGTTTATAGTGCCTAACGTCCAAGACTGTGTGCAATACTGACAGCGGGGAGTTGAAAGAGATTAGGGTATGAGAGAAGGCACACAGCTCATCTTGTCAGATGGAGGCTCCCTCAGGTGTTGAGCAGTCTTTCATGAGTGACCACTGTTTTCAACTAAACAGAATGTAACTGTTGTTAGCCTCAGCTCTTATATTGATTGAAATTGCGTGCAGTTTTTTACTTTTACATGTATTTCACATGAATGGTAACATTCTACAGAAACTGAAACAATACCCAAGTATCAAGATAGCAACAGGTGCATTACAGTAAACACTCAGCATATTAATGGCACAGTCCATTTATCTGGCTAGAGTCAAGGGAATTGTTGTGTGACTGGTCCTGTTCGTATAGGTCCTATACACAGTTGTGAAAGCTCCACAACTTACAACCTAAGGGACAGCTGTAACAGCCCAATTTACTAAGCAAGCTAGAGTTCCACTTTTTAGGTGCAAGGTACAGTTCAAGATTCCAATGTTAGTCAGACAATTCAAACAAATAATGTAACTTTACATAACTAATCACTAACCTGAGGCCTCTGAAAAAAGTGCTGGAAGAGGATGAAAAGTTCCAAGACTTCAATCATATAATTTGAAATGTTCCAAGAATGTGAGGAAATTATTTGAAGTGATACGGAAATAGAAATTACTAAGAAGCACCACAAGCAGAAAACGTTTGAGAGATGAACTTAACATCTGGCTTGAAGATTGCCTCAGCTGGAGAGCCAGAAACGCAAGTAAAGGCCAGAAGCCTGATCCAGCGGCAGCGGTGTAAAATTGTGAACATTTACAATTTATCCACAATACCACAAAACATATATCTGAAAACAATTTACTATAATTAGCATTTGGGCCCATAGAAACTCTAGAACCACTTACAGGAGGTCCTCCGATAGATCTTTGTAAGAGCTAATAGGGACTCAGATAATTAGAGACGGAAGCCATTCCTTCATGCGGACCTTTAATGAAGAAACGCTCAAGATTTCTCCAGATGCACTTTCTGAAGCAACCTCAAAAATCCTCACTTATCACACTTCAAGATTCCCTATGCTAGTATTGGCAAGACCTTTGCTCAGCACTACATTCACAGCAGACAACACACTTAGTGTATGCCACACTTGGACTGCTCTTAGGCTTTATCCCGAAATCTTAGGCCTACGACAGACTTGTTGCTTCCATTAAGGTCAGCGATGGACCACAACATAGAACATAAAGGTGCGATTTTTTTATTGTCAGTCAATGTCTCTAAAATTCGGTCTCTTCATTATCTAGTATATTTAGTCAAAATAACCATCCGATTATGCTACCAGAAAACGGATCCAGCAGAAGTGTTGTAAAATTGTGAACTTTTAAAATGTATCCACAATACCACAAAACATATATCTGAAAACAATTTACTATAATCCAGAGTTTAAGCCCATTGAAACTCTATAACCACTTACAAAACATGAGATCCTCCGACAGATCTTTGTAAGAGCTAATAGGGACTCAGATAATTAGAGACAGAAGCCATTCCTTCATGAGGACCTGTAATGAAGAAATGCCTGTCTAATAACAATAATCAATAACCATACAGTGTCAATAATTTCGTCAATAAGAAAGGACAAGAACTCAGAATAGTTATCAAAGTACCTTTAGTTAAACTTCAAGATAAATGGTCAATGCACAAAAATACATTAGCATTATCAATACTTTGGTTAATCAAATGAATACAGGTAAAATCACAATACAATCACAGTTCAAAGCAAAATAAATCATAAATCAATAACTGGCATGAGGGGAGAGAGAAAGAGAAAGAAAGAAATACACATTTCAGTTTCAGTATGCAATTCAAGATTCATACAAACCTAAGTTCAATGAGCTAAAGCACAGAGTGCAATACTCTGAATAGCCAACCCTTCAGCCTAAAGGTATAGCCTGTGCAACTTCACCAACCGATGAAGCTCAGGGGAAAAACAGGAGAGTTTGGTTCAGGGAAAATCATAGTTTGGACTGACAGCATATCACGCCCAAGATTTGCAAGGAAAATAGCTGCACACGTCCTTTTCCCACAGGGTAATTATATCTTCTCACATTATCAGTTCCTTCTCACAAAATAACTTTTTCGCGGTTTGCATGATCTCCAGTGGTCAAAATCTGTGGTGTGATTATTTTCTAACCCAAGTCATCCGGAACCCATACGTAATATCTTTGTTCAGTGTTTCTCTTGTTCTCTACGACTGTTCAATATCACTTCTGTTTGGAAATAGGAAAATATATTTGCAACCTAGCATGTTCCTCCGCACGCTTCCCTTCAAGCTTGCAAAAAGGTTGCTACAATTTTCCAGTGATAGAGAAAATGTCCATTATTCAAACTGTAGGGAAGAAACTTTAATGATATTTCATAGCTACAGTGCAATCAGGTCAGCGTATTAGAAATAATGAAAGACAAAATACATTTTTTGAGGCCTACAATGGAAATACATTAACAAGCTTTTGAGGCCTACATGAAAAACACAAAATCAGCATTTTCTAAGGAAAAACCGTGCTAGCGTTAAACATAAATGCATATAGGAATAATATGATCTCACTATTTCATAAGCAGAATCTAATATTTTCCTTAATAAATAAGCAGTTTCTATGCAGCTTCAAATTCATGTGTTAAGAAAAACATAGCAAGCAACATTTTCGTTAAAGCAATCTTTTCAAATCATATTCTGCTAAAAAAACCAGAGACTGCATTATTACAATTAGCATTATTATCATAATACATTAGTAATGTCTCTATCGTATATGTCTCCTTTTCACCAGTTTGCAACCCTTCTGCATGCTTTTGCGATGCAGTTTTAACCTTTCATGTTTTTCACAAGACACAATATCAGTCATGGTTCTCAAGTAAGTACTGGTATTTTTCACACCATGAGCAGGATTTGACTGACTGAGCAAAATCATTCCTAAATAATCATGCTCCATCAACCCAGGCCGAAGAATACACATACTGAGCAGAATCCAAGTAGATGCTTCTTGTCTTCAAGAGGCAGGCTACAAAGCACCGAGCCACACCCGGGTATTGTTTTTATAGACTGCTAAATCCTCTAATCCTGCAACAGAGTTTCAAAACTGGGATCCTTGAATCCTCTGGTATATCCTTGAATCATTTAGTGGATTCTCAAATTCCACAGTATCCTGCTACTCAGATGGACTATACTGTCACAGCTTTTGGGGTGCCCACATGGGTGTGAAATTGGCTGTACTGGGGAAAGATAAGCGGAGCAGCACACCAGTAGAAGCCACAATCTTCGCGGGCATGACTCCTGTCACACTAGCATGAACGACATCCTGATTGACAATGGTCTGACCAAGGGGCTGAAGGGGTGGTCAATAAATCCCGGACCTAAGGTGGAGGTAAGTAGGGCAAGCCCCTAAGTCAAGCCATGAATGAGAGCACCGGAAATTTTCTTGGAACTCCACCACGCCTATTGTCTCATAACACACTTGATGGCAGAGACACAATTCATCCTGATCTCAGAGACAGGCTGCAGACTGGAAAAGAAAGTAAGTTCATGTAGATGTATGTGATAACAACATCTAAATATTGACCCTTCACAGAATGGCAGAGCTTTATTGCTAAAATTAGACATGAAGGGATCCTCAAAATGCTCTATGTACTATTTAGTGTTTTTTACATCATTTCCACTTTTTGTGTATTGATGTTCATTACAACTGTCTGATATCTGCGATAATACTATTGCATTTAATCTGCACCACAAAATGGATTCAAAATCAATCCTTAACAATCACAATCTGAATTTCTTGTGTGCACACCCCAGTGAAAGACTGAATGTAACACCCAACAATAAATCAAACTGCCTAACAATCTTTGGCAGGTTTTGTTATGTGTCTAGCATGCATCAGAAAAAAATGGATCACTCTTCTAAAAAGTAGATTAAAGTCTTAAAGTTCAATTGTATTAGAAAATCTTCCACTCCAAATTCACTCCAGCAAAGTAGATGATGGTTTAGTGCTTTCTTTTGCATGACCTCTTTTATTTGTTGTACGTGCAGGGATTTAGAGTGTAACCTTCAAACGTGTTTATTATCTCCAACACGTCCTTAAATGCATGAAAATTCCTTTTATTTGACTATTTTGCCCTGTAGAAGTTCCAAAGGAACTGAACGTGTTGTTGACAATTAAGTACGTGAGGACCATAGCAATTGCAAGACATTGCAAAAAGTGAAATCATCAGTTATATGGATTTTAAAATGCAGATGCACCAGATTGTTAGAACATAAATCTTTATCACCACAATAGTACAATATTTTTTTTATTGTATTTTACTAATATGTGTGCTATATAAATTGTTGATTAATACTGTCTTGGAATATATTTTAGGTTCTATTATGGAAATAATGTATCCATAATTTACAGTTAAAATGTCATTGTTATGTTTATATACAAGCTACAATTTCTCTCTCAGTAATGGAGATCCTACCCTTTGTTCAATATTATTTTAACTTACTTTGTGTTATTTGTTTTTGTCATTGCTGGCTTTACACCTGTGCGACCAGTGCCGCTGCACCGGACACTGAGCTTGAGGGGCTTTTTATGTTGAAATATCTAATGGAGCTGCTTGTGTCCACTGTAATTTTCAGACAGTACTAAAAATGTCTAGATAACCTGGGTGATTAATGTGCATGTTGGAGAGAGCTGATAGAACCATTTATTCCCCCCCACCATTCATTATCCTGAGGTTGCTAAAAAGGGTTTATTTGGATATTAATAAGCTCTTATAAGAACAGTTGATAGTTGAGTACTCAATTGAAAACATTGGAGTGCTCCGGGCTTCTACTGGCTGGTAGAAGCCCAGAGCAACATTCCAATTTTGTTTTCCTTTCACAGTTGTTGCTATGAACAAAGGCCTCTCAAAGCCAGAGGGGATTTAAACCCCTCGGTCTCTGAGAGGCCTTTGTTTCTAATAATTAGAACATTCTGCCCTCTAGGGGTGGAATTTTCTAATAGCCATAGAACCCTTCGTAGCAGGCTCTACCAGCCATTAAAGGCCCCCTCCCTTGTTAAAAGCCCTCGCCTTCTACTTGGACCTTTAACGCTGGAGCGAGCCTTTAATGTGCAATAGAGCCCACTACGTTGGGCTCTAAGGGTATATTAGGCTATATTAGAACATTAAAATGTAGGGAGCTCTATTTAAAACAATGGAGTGCTCCGGGCTTCTATTGGCCGGTAGAAGCCTGGAGCTCCAACATTCCAATGTTGTCCTTTACTGCTGTTGCTGTGAACACAGGCCTTATGGAGCCCGAGGGGATTCCAATCCCTCGGGCTCCGTGAGGCCTTTGTTTTATTTGTTAGAACATTCTTCCCTCCAGTGGCATAATGTTCTAATAGCCTTATAGCCCTCCGTAGCTGGGTTGTACAAGCATTAAAGTCCTGCTACCTTGTTAAAGTTAAAGGAAAAGCAGGAATAGCCCTCTACGGCAGCCTATATTAGTAAAGACAACCTCCAACCACTGTGTTACATAATAAATCCTAAGGGCCTCGTTTACTATATTTTGATGCAGAGCAGCACATCAAGCCTTCATGCTTTGCTGCTGTGCATCAAAATAAAATGGCAGGAATGCACTATATCTCCTAGATACATTGCAGTCCTGTCCTTCTCCCATGCACCGGCACACAAATGGAAACTGTGCGCCAACCCTTGCGCCATGGTACACACAGCCAACAGTGGCGGACCACAATTGTTTGCACCTCAAATTAGTAAGTGAAATTTTGTATCCTGTGCATACACTTCCAGCACCTGCTGCCGTTCAGTGCCACTGGAGACCAGAGAACCATAAAATCTTCAAAGGGAAGGTGCACCAAGAAAAGAAGAGTCTTTCAAATTTGCACGATTTTAGTCCTGAGAAGGGGCATGATTTGGGCTCCTTATACTATTTATTGAATGGATGAATAATACCCAGGGATATGATGACTGCCAAAAATGACAAAATATAAATATTGTGAATACACTACACTACATTACATTATAAGCCCTGATGACGTTCCTAGGCATCCAGGAACGAAACACATTGGCTAATTTTTAGAAAAGAAAATATTTTCTTGTGCAAATGTTTGGGGATAAATAAAGGAAGATGATGGACTAAAATCTTGTGAATTTGAAAGACCCTTGCGCCATGGTACCTGCATCCCAGGGATGATTATTGTTGTGCAGGAAGCAACACCTTCCTGCATAAAAAACAAGCATTAATTGTGTTTTGCTCCTTCTACGTTTGCTGCAGAAAGCAGCATACATAGAAAGAGCAGAAAACAAGGAGAAATAAAAGTATTCCTCCTCGTTAGCTACTCCTACGCCTCCCCTGGGGAAGCGTAGGATTCTGACGCGTTCCCAGTTTATAACACTTTGTGAATCTGGGAATGTCAGGTTCCATGGATGTTGCGTGGGAACTCCCACAGCAACACCCATGGAACACCCCTTTCACACAGAGAATTGCGCGAAAGGACCCCTATTTACAAGGCCAAGAAAAGTCATGGAGGGTGACTTTACATGGCCTTGTAAATATGGGCAGGCGCACTGCACCGCCGGTATGTCTAATAAAATGATGCACCGGTGGCGCTATGGGCTTGTAAATGAGGCAGGCCCTATGTTTGTGCTACTCCAACCTAAGCACCCTTAAAATATAATACCTGCCAATATGGATAGCATAGCACTCCTACACTCTGTAGTTCTCATTTTCTTATATAGCATTTCCTATACATTGATTTATACACATGCATGATTCATTGTCTATATATAATGTCCTCTGACACCTACATTTGAATTAGTAGCACTATAAAAGAAACTAAATATATGTGAGAGAGGGGCTACGGAAAGATGAGGCACGCTGTTGGAGGGTGGTAGTGAGTTAAGGCATCTGTGAAGAAGGTCGTCATTGGGAGGTGCAAACAAACATTGTGACACTGGGCAACACCAGCACTAAAGCCAGTCCTGGCCAGCATCAATATTTGCTGAGCAAAGGCTGGTAGAACAAGTCGCCAATGTTTGCATTTGGAAACAGGCTTCACAAGCACCCCTGGTCTCTACCTGTTAGTTTTCCTTTAAAATAAGGTTTTCACCAAAGTGACCTTGATTTTGGGTCTCCGTTTACTCTTATACTCTTTGTATACTCTTTCTTCTAATTTTTCTTAACTCTTAAAACATCAACAATTGTTTTCACTGAACTTGCATTTCAACAGAAAGCTAAAAAAGCCTAACAAAATGTGAGATAGGAACAGAAAAATGCTGGATGTCAAGGATAGTTTGGCAATCAATTCTTCATGAAAATACAATGATTGCAAATCCTCATCCTAAAGGGGAATTTATCAAAGCTTTAACCGATGACAATCCGATGACAATTCTACCCACTTTTTTTAAACAGGTTAATGAAATGTTTGTTATTATTTATAAATAGTAATAAAACAACCTGCGAAATCCTATTTAGCTTAGGTGGAACAGGACGTTGGTATGAAAATATACAGTTTTTGGGATGAATGAATTTGGGGAAGAGGTGTGGAGCCGCGGCCAGAGCGACTGACTCCGGAATCTGGTGATCACGGTTCGCTCCCCGGCACCAGAGGCAGATTAGCCCAGCACCATGTGACTCTGGCCAATAGCTTGCGCCCCCAGCGTCTAGAGACCCTTACGGGTGATTGTTCGCGCTTTACAAATGTGGATATTATTATTATTATTATTATTATAATGCAACGTTTTCTAGCCATGCAGGAAACATAATCTATTTATAATTTCTTGAAGCATTTTTTTGTTCACCATTCAACATATTTTTATTTTTTCTTGGGGAACATTCGAATGAAAAGTTTTAAAAATCCTTTGTAATGAGACCAGCTGACCAGGTTTAGAACTTCAGCAAATTAATTCAGTTAAATTGATTTCAATGTTGTATTTCTTAATTGTTCTTTTTTATGGAGCTTTTATTCACACTGCTATTTTACATACTTCATGTAAAAGTGATTTTTAAGTGAGTAACGTCTCGTGTCTTGCCTATATTTTCTTGACATTGCTTGCTTGGAAGGCTTGTCAAAAATCGGTATTGACTGGTTAGAGACCAGAACTGATTAATGGACGGTGTCTCCAAACCTGCCGAGCTTGAGCACAGAATAAAGGCCTCCCGAATTTATTTATTTTTAAACCAAGCAAAATGTAATGAAAATATGTTGAGAACTTAGAAAGGGAAGAGGAGTTTATTTTTAATCACGCATAATGAGATCAATATATTTGATCACCTGTAAGTAAGATTTTTAGGTATTACCTGTATGTAAGTTTTACCTATTTATAAAAGTAAACATAAAAACACGGGTGAGGATTTTCACAACCTTGAGTGAAGTAAAGGTAGGATCACTTCCTTCTAACAATATGATTCACATCATTTATATGGAAGCTGCAAGAAAATATCCTTTCAGTTATCGATTCTGTTCTGCCCAGTCTATATTTTAGTTATATGTCTTGCAAAACTGAGACACAGGAGAAATATTCAGCGGTGCCCTAAGTGCATGGTGTTGTATTATTAATATCAGGACAGCGGTCTATTCCCACCAGACAGTCTTTGTTCTTTGCTGATGCTCTCAGAAGTGTCTGGGCATAAAAAGATGTTTGAGTTGAAGTGGGCTGATGGTCTGGGATGACATCTGAATGCACAGAGGACAATGTCAAATTGACAATGACGGCAAAAAAAGCTCTAAGTTCTTTCTCTTCAGACATAGTTGCGAGCCGCAATGTGCCTTTGGGGAGGACAAAATAGAGCTACTCAAGGAAAGAGAGTATGGTTTGCAGACAAAGCAGAGTTTTTTGTCCTAACAGGTTGGACATAACCAAAGCAGTTCTGCAGTGGGGTGCCGTCTCAGAGACATTTTATTCTCAAAATAAAAGCAAAGACTTTCTTTGAGAAATTTAAATGTAGACTACAGACAGGGCCATCAGGACTATTGGCAGTGCAGATCGCCTCAATGGAGGTCTTGCGTGTGGCGATTATATCCCACTGACGCTGAAGATGTAGTCCCTAGTTCGGTTTTTTGCCCATTTACAGTGTTGTGGTTTGTTTCTTTAGAGCTTTTTTTTTTTGCACTAAAGAACAAACAGGGTGATAATAAGTGTTATGGTCCTCATTTGGCTAAGGACTGTGACGGGGCAAAGCTGAAAATTCATAGGTTTAGTGGTCTTGCTTCCTGGTAAGATCAGAGTTATAATGACTGATGGCTCGGTTGCAATAGCAAGTCAAACAAAACAAGCACTGGCAAAGCCAGCAGGTCCAAGCCGATTCCAAATGGCTGCTAATGTGCATGTGTGTGGTGAACCATGTATGCATGTATCATGACGCAGGCAATCATTTTTATTAATGTAACCATCTTACATGGCAGCAAATTAAGATTTAAAAAATGCAAAAACAAATTGTACGAAAAAAATGAGAAATTGGCTTGGCAGCACTTTGTAGCTGCCGGGCCGTTGTAAACAAAAAGAAAATAAATGTATATAGAAAATGTTCAGAGTGGCCAACATCTGAGATGGGGAGTGAGCGGCCTGGCCACACCTTGCAACATCCAGGCATGCATAAATAAAAATATTTATTAAACAAATGGGGGGTGGAAAGAGGAAGTTTGATGGGCAGCATCAAGAAGCAGAGGTAGGGCCGGGATGGCCGTAATGGGTACTGGGTGATTCCCCGGTGGGCCGCCAGGGTCCGGGCCGGTTCTGGACCCCTGGAGGGTCATTTTTGTTACCAGGGGCCAGTTTTCCAGCATATCTGCAATATCGGCCCCCTGTAACAAAAGCGGCAGCAGTGAGACGGGAATGGTGCTTCCAACTAGCACCCCCACGCCCCTGGGGCCGGCTGAGCTGTTTGTCAGGGCCGGTTTCGGTTCCCAGTCTGGCCGTGAGCACAGGGTGTTGGGGTAGAGCGATACGAAACATATGCACTCTCATGGAGTGTTAAACCTTAATATAAGAGTCTCTCAGGTATGTCATGAAAGGATACAACTTAGCCAGTCAGAACTCTGTGAGACCGAAATGCTCCTGGGCGAGTCAAACATAAGAATAGATAGTCAAACCATTGAATCAGGAGCAGGCAACTCTAACAGCAAAACCCTCCAGGAATGACCAATTGCTAGCAAAAGCCCACACTAACAATGTTATATATTGGAAACAGCATCTCAAGTAATAACCTGCCGGTTTGTAAACTTCACACTTTTTATCAACCCCCGGTAGACAATCTCCCCTTCATCGAGCAACTAATGGAAGTCGTATCTGTCAATGTCGACTCAGCTGTGTCCCCAATCTTCCTTGGTGATTTCAACCTTCACTGGTCTAACACCAATGACCAAGCGTTAACTTGCCTTAAAGCATTTTTGAATGATCAAGAACTGATTCAGCACTGTGACCAACCAACTCACAATAAAGGAGAAACTCTAGACCTCATTATCTTGAAAGGGCAGACCATCACATTGGATACCATTACCCCTTGTGATTGGTCCGGTCACCACTGCATCCTGTTTTATATAAACAGGGAGGTTTCGTTGAGGAAGGCTCAACCAACAAAATCAAAGATCTGGAAACGGGACCTCAGATCAATAAACTCAGTTGATCTAGCAGCCCACTGTAAATCTGCCCTCTCCTCCCAAGCAGACTTGATCGATGTTCAGTTACTCACTGACTCCTACAACTCGACCATCTCCAACATCATGGACGACATCGCACCGCTCCAACAAAAAAATGCCTCAACAAAAATATCCAAACCATGGTACAACGACAATTTAAACACTGAGCGCCGCAACCTTAGGGCAGCTGCACGTTCCTGGAGATCCAATCCCTCCTTGGAACAACTAAAACTCCTTAGAGATGTTGGAAGCTGTTATAGCAAACAAATCAAGAGCGCTAAGGCAGACTACTTCAGACACCGACTTGATCAAGCTGCAAACCGCCCCAAGAAACTTTGAGCTGGTCAAACAGCAATCAGTGGTAGGCCCAAACAACTCTGACTCCGGACGCAGCCCACCTTCTTGTGATGATCTTGCTGCTTTCTTCACAGAGAAATCAAGGCTCATCACCGTTGAACTCGCTACTAAGAAGGCGCTACTGCCATCCCCCGGGTCCGCACCACCCCCTGACCTCTCAGAAAAGCTCAAACCTATCAGCCTGAATACCAAAAACAATGCGACATGGGACACCTTTACCCCATTTAGTGAAAAAGACATCAACAAGATTCTTCAGAACATGAATCCGTCTAACCACTTCAGTGACCCGCTGCTACCGGCCATCTTCAAAGTAATCAAGAATGTACTCATACCCACCTGGACAAGGATTGTAAATGCCTCTCTATCACAAGGCATGATCCTAGACTGCCTAAAAGCAGCGCAGGTGTCACCTATACTAAAAAAAACTAACGCAGATAAAACTGACCTCAATCATTTCAGCCCTATCTCCAACATCCCCACATTAGCCAAATTATTTGAAACATGCGTACAATCCCAACTCTGTGCTCACATAGAGAATTTCCAATCCCTAGACCAGCATCAATCCAGCTTCCGGAAGGGGCACAGTACCAATCGGCTCTCACGCATGTTATGGATATCATCTTAAAAATGCTTGAGTAAAATGATTCCTGCCTCCTAATCCTCCTTGACCTTTCTTCCGCTTTCCACACGGTTAATCACGACAGCCTTCTATCCATTCTGAAGAACAGGATGGGTTTCTCGGGCCGGGTGTTATAATGGTTCTCATCCTTCCTTCACCACAGATCACAAAGAATCAAGGCAAACCACTCCCTCTCCCAGCCCTCTCCAGTACTCATAGGTGTCCGCCCTATCTCCTATCCTCTTCAAGCTTTTCTTGGCAGCACTAGCTAATTCTCTAAATTCCACGAACATTCTCTTCCATATGTACGCGGATGACACACAAATTTATTTGAAAATCTCATCCCCGGACAACATCATCTAACTCAACACTACCCTTAATACTACGCAAAATTGGTGAATGGAGAACCATCTACAGCTCAACACCTCCAAAACTGAATTCCTTTTCACCTCTTCCCCGAACCACATCCCCAAGCTAGACCCTTGGCTGAATCACCTCACTGCCTTCAATTGCACCCCTCTAATCCTAGCCAAATCTCTCAGAATCACCCTGGACAAACACCTGAATATTAAAAATCACATTAGCAATGTGTGTAAGGGAGCTAATCACTTGATGAGGACACTCAGAAACATCAAGCTGTTTCTTCCACAAAAGGACTTCAAGCAGGTGGTACAAGCACTGGTCCTGCCGAGGCTGGACCATGGCAGCGCTACGCTCTGTGGCCTTCCCAAATACACCCTGGCTCCCTTAAGGCAATAACTGAATGCTGCGGCCAGACTGGTCACAGGTACCAAACGAAGTGAGCACATATCCCCAATCCTAAAATCTCTTAAATTGTTGCCTTATGAAGCTCGAATTCAGTTAAAGATTGCCGTTCTGGCGCACAAAGCCTTGCATTTCAAAACTACCAGGTACCTATCGCAAAAGCTTGAATTATCCTGCGGCGGGAGAGCCTCAAGAAGCATTATCACTCCCCTCCTGAAACCAACCATCCTTAGCAAAAAGAGAACCGGTCTCCGAGCCTTCTCCGGCGCTGCCCCAAGGATATGGAACTCTCTTCCACCGGAAGTACGCAGAATCTCTTCAACGACTGCTTTCAAACTGGAAGCCAAAGGATTCCTAATGAACACATTTTTACATTAACTTGGGCTAGGATCACCTGCTCAAAATCATTGTTCATACAACCATTGTGCCCTCATTTGATGCTGCTCTTCTTTACCACATTGTGTGTCCCACTTCGTAGCCTGTTATATTCATGTTCAGTGTATTACTCTCCTTGATTCACTTGTTTGGGAAACATGCGAGTATTCCTGTTGTGTATTCCTACTTGATGTCGATATAGGATCTATGCTCTTCTTTTCTGCATTGTGTACACCCTTTTGTAGTCTGTTACATACCCGTTTATTATACTACTCTCCTTGATTTATTTGTCTGGGAATTTTGTGATTATTTGTCTGGGATTTATGCAAGTATTCCTGTTGTGTATTCCTACTTGATGTCGATATAGGATCTATGCTCTTCTTTTCCACATTGTGGACCCCCTTTCGTAGTCTGCTACATAGCCGTTTATTATACTACTCGGATTCATTTGTCTGGGAATTTTGTAATTATTTGTCTGGGATTTATGCGAGTATTCCTGTTGTGTATTCTTACTTGTTGTCGATATTGGATTTATTTCCTTCCTTCCTTCCTTCCTTTGTAAAGCGCTCTGATATCCTTTGGGATCTTGTTCGTGCTATATAAAACTTTGTAAATAAAATAAATAAATAAATAAATAGATGTTGAAAATATATGGTTGTGATGGGTTTCCTTACAGCCCAAGAGTAATACCTGCAATCAAAAGATTTGTACCCTAAGCACGCATTTTGCTTTTATTTGCTTTAGAAATTTCCTGAATACACAGCACCCAGTATATTATTTCTGGCCACTGTGGCCACCCTGAAGATCTAGAAAAACCATGCAGGTGTAGTGCCCCTATGGTCAGGAGATCCAGGGGTACACAGTAGTGGGTCACATACTTCAGACAGTCAGTTAAAAATGTAATTAAAGTTCTCGGATTCACATTTGTGAATTTTAAATTTGGTATAAAACTGAAAGCATCTCCACGTTGCCATCAGGTCTTAAGGCTGAAATAATGTCTTGATTTAGGGTTTCCACCAGTACAGAGCCCTGAATGTGCCAAAAAACCATATAGTTTGAATGGCTGCAGAAAGAGATCCAAAAGGTACATGTCATTGAACAACCTATTATTAACTTTCTGAAAAAAAGCTTTGGTACAGAGATATGCAAACAGTGGAAGAGAAATTTAAAGTTTGCTAAAGCCAGACATATTTGGTTATTACGATGCTGGTATAATTCTAGATTAACTATTACGCATGGGATGTATTTATTCAACCTGTGATGAGGGCAGCTAGGGCAAGCTGTTGAATCCTTGGTGCACATTCCAAGAGGGCCTTGACCAGACATTCTTAAACTGCATAAGCAGAGTGGAACAGGTGGGCTTTCAGTATTCTTTTGAACTTTGTGATCTGACACCAGTACAAGGTGATGGCAGAGTAAAAATCTTGCATGCACATGGATTTTCCAACGCATTGCGTTTATCTCATTTCATAGAGGGGCGTTAGACATTGGGTCAGCTGTCTGGGAATGCACTTTCATTAGATAGTCCACTGTTGGGACAATACAAGTTGTGTGGTTCAGACAGAGTACTTGTTCTTTGATTGGCAATTAGTGCTGGGATTTTCTCTTCCTGATAATGTAGTTGGAGCTCTAAAACTCATGGTTAGTTGTATGGCAAAATTGAGGGCAAAGTTGAGTTTGCTAGAGATTTCGTAATGAGTCTCCATGTTCATGCTCTTGCAGTAGCAGAAAGCATTGCATTATTAATGAGTGTACCAAAGCAACTTTTGATGTGAAAGGAATAGTGGAATAAAAGTGCACATGGTGCAGCAGTAGTAAGGGGCATACTTCACAACAGCTTTGATTGATGAGTCTGTCAGTTTATTGAAAAGCAACTTCAAGATTGTGGAAATACTGCATCCAAGGGGAGGGAGTGCCCTACGAATATGGGCATCTGAGTAGGGATGGAGTGATTAATCCACATGATGTAGGTTTTAAGCATCTCCTTTGTAGGAGCTGAAATCCAGTCATTTTTATTTCATCCATGTTCGGATTTCCAGGAAGGAGTCTCTGAGTGGATTGTGATCACAGTCCTCTTCCTTTAATCAGAAGTGAGTCAGTCATACATATACATATAGTAGCAAAGCTGGTATCTGCCCAGCAGAAGCACAAATACTGCTGCTACGTGTGTATGCAAATTGGAAGACTTATCGCACCCTGGATGGGAGATGGAAGGACTAATATTTAAAGTTGAACCATGATAATTCCACATCCGCGAAGCCCGTTGATAGTGTCAAACCACAAAGGTAGTTCACGTAGTCTAATTGTTTATCAACCTGAAAATTGCATGTTTGTACCTATTATTAATGTGGCCTACAATTTGGACTGTGCAGGAATTTGTATTCTTCCAGAATGTTTCCTGGGTTCAGCCCTGTTTCGGTTTCCAGAGATTTCCATTATGCCCATGTTGGCTTGCAACTTGGTGGACATTGTATCCCTATATGGTAGGGGTGTTACATGCCAACACAATTACTGGTTCATTCTCTTCTATAATGTTGACGGTATAGCAGTTAGAAGGCAGGTAATTGATAGAGAAGCACTTTGTCTAAGGCATTGTATTGGTCATATGTAAGGTCAAACACAATGGAAATCACCAACAGTATATTTATCCTCAGTTTTGAGGATTACATGAATGTGGTGGTGGTGAGATGGTGATGCAATATTCAGTGTTCTGCTCATTTGGGAGACGTTATGCCCTGCGCAATTCAACTACCCAGTTTCACCGACAGATTGGGTTTAAGAATTACCCGTGCTTTGCAGTGGCACACTGCCACGGAATGGTATGGCCTAAACTGTTGGTGCCTCTGGTGGGTGGACCCACTGCCCCATGTAGCCAGTAAATCACTGTTGAAGAGGAGATGGTCCCGTTTGTGCACTCTTCAAGTCATTACTGAGCTTTGGCTGTCAAGGTAGAACCCCATCGATGAAGCCACTCAGCAAAATCAGGTGCAGAACATGCTCTTCATGAGAATATTCAAAAGCGAGTTCACCAGGCACACCTGTACAATGCAGCACATGGTATAACTCTGTGCTTTCTTTGGTCTCAGCGATCAGGATGAACGTCTTTTTAGTGGCGATTGATCTGACGTATCAAAACAATCATTACATCTAGTACTCTGACTGCAGGAAAGAAGTAGCAAGAAGCATATATTGACCTTATGTGAGCCACAGAGCCTGCCACATCTAGACCTCCTTGCTCTGCTACTCCCAATTGTATTCCTCCTACTCAATCAATCAATCATGGCAATTGTAAAGCGCACTACATACCCATGAGGGTCTCTAGGCGCGGGGGGAGAGCTGCTACTGTTCAAAGAGCCAGGTCTTGAGAAGTCTTCTAAAGGTCAGAAGGTCTTCGGTCTGCCGTAGGCGGATGGGGAGGGTGTTCCATGTCTTGGTGGCGAGGTGGGAGAATGATCTGCCGCCGGCAGTCACTTTTTGGATGCGGGGGACGGTGGCAAGGGCGTGGTCTGCAGAGCGGAGCTGGCGGGTGGGGATGTAGAGGCTGAGTCGGCTGTTGAGGTACGTTGGTCCGGTGTTGTGGAATGCCTTGTGTGCGTGGGTGAGGAGTTTGAAGGTTATCCTCTTGTTGACTGGGAGCCAGTGCAGGTCTCTCAGGTGGGGTGTGATGTGGCTGCGGCGAGGGATGTCGAGGATCAGGCGTATGGAGGCGTTCTGGATGCGTTGAAGCCGTTTCAGGAGTTTGGCCGGGGCTCCTGCGTAGAGTGCGTTTCCGTAGTCCAGTCTACTGCTGACGAGGGCCTGGGTGACCGTCCTTCTTGTTTCGGTGGGGATCCACTTGACGATCCTACGAAGCATGCGGAGGGTGTTGAAGCAGGAGGAGAAGACGGCGTTAACCTGCTTCGTCATGGAGAGGGTAGAGTCGAGGATGACCCCTAGGTTGCGTGCGTGGTCGGTGAGTGTTGGGGGTGTTCCTAGTGCAGTCGGCGACCAGGAGTCATCCCAGGCCGAGGGGGTGGATCCGAGGAGGAGGACCTCCGTCTTGTCCGAGTTCAGCTTTAGTCGGCTGTTCCTCATCCAGTCGGCGACTACCTTTTTTCCTTCGTGGAGGTTGGTTTTGGCGGTGTGGGGGTTTTTGGTGAGGGAGAGGATCAGCTGGGTGTCGTCGGCGTAGGAGATGACGTTGAGGTCGTGCCGTCGGGCGATGTGGGCGAGTGGTGCCATGTAGACGTTGAACAACATTGGGCTGAGGGATGAGCCTTGGGGTACGCCGCAGATGATCTCGGTGGCTTCGGAGCGGAAGGGGGGGAGGCGGACGCTCTGTATTCTGCCGGAGAGGAAGGAGGAGGTCCAGTCCAGGGCCTTCTCTTGGATTCCGGTTTCGTAGAGGCGTGTTCATAGTGTGCGGTGGCAGACCATGTCGAAGGCGGCTGACAGGTCCAGGAGGATGAGGGCCGCGGTTTCTCCGTTGTCTAGCAGGGTCCTGATGTCATTGGTGGCGGCGATGAGGCCAGTTTTGGTGCTGTGGTTGCTGCAGAACCCGGACTGGGATGGGTCCAGGATGCTGTTCTCCTTGAGGAAGCTGGTCAGTTGTTTGTTGACAGCCTTTTCATTGATCTTCACCGGGAACGGGAGCAGGGAGATGGGTCGGAAGTTCTTGAGGTCCTTGGGGTTCCGCCTTGGGTTTCTTGAGTAAGGCGTTGATCTCTGCGTGCTTCCAGCTCTCCGGGAAGGCCGCTGTCTTGAAGGAGATGTTGATGGTTTTCCAGAGATGGGGTGCAATGGTGCTGCTGGCTTTGTTGAAGATGTGTTGTGGGCAGGGGTCTTCCTGGGATCCGGAGTGGACGGTGTTCATGATCTTGATGGTGTCGTCGTCGTTGATGTTGGTCCAGGCGATCAGGTGGTTGGTGCGGGTGGTGGTCGTGGGAGCGGGGGTCTCAGTAGTTGCCGGGGTGGTGACGGCATTGAAGCTGTCGTGGATGTCTGCGATCTTGCGATGGAAGAAGGTGACAAGCGAGTTGTACAGGTCTTGCGAAGGTGAGATGTTGTTGGTGTTGGAGCTGGGGTTGGAGAGTTCCTTCATGATGTTGAAGAGCTCTTTGCTGTTGTGTGCGTTGTTGTCTAGGTGGTCTTTGAAGGAGGTCCTTTTGGCGGATCTGATGAGGTGGTGGTGTCTGCGGGTGGCGTTCTTGTGGGCTGTGTAGCTTTCCGGTGTTCGTTCACGGATCCAGTTTTTTTCGAGTTTTCGACAGGTTCGCTTGGAGGCCTGGAGGTCTTCGGTGAACCAGCTGGCTTTCTTGCTAGTGTGGGTGTTGGAGGGCTTCTTGAGCGGGGCAAGGGTGTTGGCACAGTCGTTGATCCACTGTTTGAGGTTGCGAGCGGCGGTGTCGGTCGGATCTGCAGGTGGGCGCCGGCGATGGTGGTGAAAAGCTGGTCTTCGGTGACTTTGCTCCAGCAACGGCGCGGCATCTGTTGGGTGCGGTGGTGCGTGGTGGATTTCCGGAAGGTGAAGTGGATGCATTGGTGATCAGTCCAGTGGAGCTCAGTGGTGTGGTTGAAGGAGACGTGGGAGCTTGCGGAGAAGATGGGGTCAAGCATGTGGCCGGCGGACTGGGTGAGGTGTAGTGATGAGTTGTCTGAGTCTGAGGTTGGCGAGGTTGGCGATCAGGGTGGAGGAGTTGGTGTCGTTGTTGTTCTCGAGGTGGAAGTTCAGGTCCCGGATGAGGATGTAGTCCGTATAGGGGAGGGCCTCTTACAAACTTAGTTGTTTTCATTCCATCCAAATGCCATAAACTGTTAACCTGGATAAAGGATTGTGTATGGGATGAAGGGACACACTATATTTGTATTGCTTTAATAATATGAGCTCTATACAGTGGCACATGACAACAACTCGCACATGGCTTCCTGTAAATATGAGTCTTTCCTCGTAGGAGAGAAGGTATTTGACCTTGAGGGACACGCCGACCTTGTTATAAAAAGTCCCCTTTAGAGTGGAAATGGGTGAGAACTCAAAATAAGCATCCTTGACCTCATTATGGTTTTTGCGCCTGGTCCATTGCTCCTCTTCTCTCCATCCTCAAGAGGTAATCACAGGCCAAAACGTGTCTGTCTCACAGGCACCCCTGCAGACATTACTCCTCCCCACAGGCTGCTTTCAGGGTTGTCCAGTTGCCAACAGAGCCTGCAAGGGTTTTGTAACCTCTGCATAGCCTCCGCGTGCTGTGTTGCATGAGGGAAGGTTTTCCTCAGCATTCGTGGATGTGGTGGCAGAATGTCACGCGCCATGGAGCTGTGGCCTAACATGGCGTTGGCCATCAGGCGGTTCTATCCTGCCCATGAACGGCCCTTAGCTGGGAGGGTTGTGCCTTCCCTTCAGGACCTCTAAGGGAGAGGTGAGGAGAAGAGTTTGTAATGCATTTAATGAAGCTATCTGCTCCTGCAATCTACGGGAACCCGTTGACACAAAACGCCATTGAAAGAACGAACAATATTTTACATTGCTGCGAGCATCGCTTGAAATCAAGAGCTTCTGCAAACGGGCAGCTAGCCAAGCATAACGTGGCATCCGACTATGCCTAGTTAGCCTGCATTCATTGCTGATGTGCACACATGCAAATTAACATGAGTGTGCAAATTAACATCCTCATTATCCCTGGCTGCAAACATTCGTAAACAAGAATGCACTTGTAATTGTTTCTTTGGGGAGCGCCATTCGGCAGCGAAGAAACAATACGGGACGTCACAGAATGCGGCAAATCGTATAAATACCCTCAGCCTCTCGGTGGTAAATTGCATTTGTTTTGTTTTTTAAGAAAATCGAACATCAAGGGAGGAGCCGCTCACAAAATTATTCCCAGCTGGAAAGAGACCGGTAATTACGGAGCAAGGCTTCAGCGGTGTCCTAATTTTCCCAGCAGTTTTTCAGTGTTTCAGCTGCCTCCGAGACCTAAAGTATTCTCATTAGGTAGCGGCGGAGGCAGCCCACTTGCCTACTCCCCGATTCTCTCGCCTGCTCTGCCTTTCTTTTCTGCCTTGGGAGTGACTGTGAAGATCATTTGCGGCGCTGATTGGCAGCTTCGAGGATTCGATCAGATGAGTTGCTCTTAGTGCGGGTCAGAAAGGCTAGTTAGCAGGAGCTGTCGAAAAAATGCCAGCAGCATTCGGAATGGGAAATGTCATGACTTCGAGGCAGGGGGTGCCACCTGCAACAGAAAGCCCCCAGCTCATTAGCTGGTTCCAGGATGCGAGCTTAACTGGAGGGAGCAGTGGAGGGGAGAGAATGCCCAATGGGGAAAATTATGGCGAAGGAGAACTGATTTCAGTATAATTTGTTTATCACTGGAGGGGACATGTGCGCAGGAGCCTGGCCCATGAATGAAGTGGTTTAGCATAATCTCCAGGCTGGGCTCAGGGTTTACAGAATGCACAAATCTCTTTCCTAAACTAGAGATGATGGGGTCGTGTTGTATTAATTAGAGCTGACAAGCTCGCAAATGGTGGATGGCGCAAGAATTGATGGCGGTGGAATAAGGCAGCCTGAAAAATGGAGGAGGCGAGTGTGGTTACTGTCTGTAAAAACATACCCGCAGCAATCCTATTCAGTTATATTTTCTACAATGTTATTGACCTAGTCTATAGATCGGAGTAGTCTCTGCAAGGAAGCTGCACACACTTTTTCCACAGTTCAACCTATGCATTTCAATAGAAAAATGATCCTTCAAATATTCATGTTGCATTCGGTTTATGGAACAATTTTAAAATACCTTTAAACATATTAAAACTTGAGTTTGTATTGCATGGTTGTACGCTAGGTCAACTCACTGTCGTTAAATGTGCACCGGGTGTGAAGAATGTGCAGCTACTATCAGGAAATGGTCTGGGTATCTTATGTTCCCTTCCGCAGGGGACCTGGCCTGGTAGTTCAGGTTCGCCTAATACTACTGGGCAGGAACATGGCTGGATTGCAATGGCAGCTCTCGGTATGGGGTAGCAAGGTAGGTGAAAACGATGGACTGCAATTTGGCCCAAGTGATTGCATGTGGTTCAGACTTTTGAGAGCGTTCTAGCCATTATCTTTGATTTGTCTGCTGTCCTAACATGTGGGGTGTCTTCTGAATGCCACAGCCTAGCTCTTTGCAGCAGACATCTCCAAGGGCCAGATGTAGGTGGCCAAATACCAACCGGTATTTGGCTGAGTGCAATGTAGGTGAGTTGAAACCTACTTGCAAAATAAGGAATCGCAAAATAGCGATTCCTTATTTTGCTCTTGCATTTAACCTCTTCAATGCCCGTGACGAGCTGGACTCGTCATGGGCCGCGGTGGTGCTGTGCCCATGACGAGTCCAGCTCGTCACAAACCCCGCCCGCTAATTCAACGGCCGGCACAGGGCGGGGAAAGGGGCGGGCACTGAAGGGGCTAAGGAATCGGAAATACCGATTCCTTAAATGCAATGTACGTAGCACTAAAAATAGTGCACTTCAGCCTTAAGGAATTGCGAATTACCACCAACTTCAAGTTGGTGGTAAGTAGCAATTTCCTTTCAAAAAGCACTTTTTTGCTTTTTTAAATGTGCCATGTGGCACACATCCATGCCCTTAGGGTATGGATGTGTGCCACATGTGCACTCATGCACATTTCAGGGGTGCATCAGGGTGTCCTTTGGACACCCTGGCACCCTTCAAATAGCTCCCGCTATTAGCGATTCGATAATACTGAATCGCTAATAGTGAATATCTTCCCATTCATTCCTATGGGCCTCCTAGCCCATAGGAATGAATGGGTAGGTATTCCTTAATAACGAATCTCAATTACCGATTCGTTATTAAGGAATGTTAAGGAATCGCTAATATTTTAGCGATTCTTACCTACATTCCATTTAGCGAGTCATTAATAGCGAGTCGGTAAAAATCGCTATTAAGGACTCGCTAAATTGAAGTTACCTACATCTGGCCCCAAGTCATCACATCCTGTGTTAGGTTTACCTTGATCATTGATGTCTCATATGAACTTATCTAGAGCATCATTGTGGGCTTTTAGGTAGTAGCAATGAGTTCAATTCATAAAAGGTGAATAGATATACACATCATAATATTATGAAAATCTTATATAGCGTGTAGCTACCCAAAAGGGTTTCCCAGCACTTTAGCAATGAAAACAGCAAAAATAACCACGTTTTCAGGTCCTTACGAAAACTGGTTAGGGCCTCTTAGGAGTTCAGGGAGATTATTCCATAGCTTGGAGTCCGGGAAAGAGCAGGAACGGCCACCCATCCAGGTCAGTTTGGTTCTGGGTACTGTATATAGAGATCGATTGCTCCAGAACAATGCGTCGCAAGGATGGAAAGGAACTACAAGTTTTTCACATACCATTGTTCAGAATGAGAGTTGATTTTATGCATAAAGCAAAGTGCCTTAAAAACTGGATTTGCTTGTCCACTGTTCGTCAGTGAAGGTTGCGCAGGAGGCCAGGCACGGAGGCATGTTTTGGGAGTCAAAACAGAAGCTTAGCGGCAGAATTCTGGACCACTTGAAGGCGTTTTATCACAGCCTTTTCTGATCCTCGATACAGGAAGTTGCCATAATCGAGCCTTGATAAGATCATAGCATGGATGACTGTCCTTTGGGCTGAAAAAGGAGGCATCCATAAAATCTTTTTTTAGCCCATTTCATACTGGCAAAGCAAGTTGCAGCTGCTTTGGCCACCTGTGGTTTCATGGACAAGGAAGAGTCCAGCCCGAAGCCTCGGTTCTTCACCTTGCTGGTTGGTTCTGGCAGAGCCGCTAAAGTAGAAGGCCAGTGTTGGGGTCTCCAGAACCGGGATTTCTTGGCCAGTACCATTACCTCGATCTTATCACTGCTTACTTTTCGAGAGTTGGTTTTCATCCAGGTGGAGATAAGACCAAGGCAGGAGTGAAGATCTCCAGAGTTGTGTATCTGCTCTGACTAGAGGGAAAAGATGATTTGGGTTACATCTGCTTAACAGAACAGAGTGACGCCACAACTTTCCATTAGGTCCGCTAAACGGCAGACGTATATGTTAATAAACATAGGGCTGAACTCCGCAGGACTCTTGTGGCAAGGGCATGTGGGCTGGACACTGCATTAGTCGAGAAGACCTGGACGGTACAATCAACCAGGAAGGTGATCAGCCATGCAGGAGCCGTCCCTTGGAGACCTAGCTGAGTCAGTCATTCGACGAGGATGTTATTAGACACAGTGTCGAAAGCCGCGCTGAGGTCTAATAGAATCTGCGTGGCTGTACCGCCCAACTCTAGGAGCTGTCTCATATATTCTGTGACTCTTACAAAGCCAGATTCGGTACTGTGTCCCGCTGTAAAGCCTGTCTGTGAGGTGTAGAGCATCTTTGCATTGACATGTTTCTCTAATACCTTAGAGAGAATAGGCAACAAAGGGGTAGGCCTGAAATTGGACCAGTTTAGCTTTTCCAGGTGAGTTTATTTTAATAAGTGTAGAACCATAGTATGCTTCCATGCTTTGCATAGGTGTTCCCTCTGTAGATAGTTCGAGTCCCACCAGAAGTTGTTTGACGTGTGAAAGGGTCTTGTGGTGAGCCCAGCTTCATTGACTGCAGTAAGGTCAAAAGGAGAGGAGAGTCCAGGGGGGCTAACGGCTGCATTCTTGGTGAGAGAGCGGCCCGTATCTGGGGGGGTTTCTTTTCGTGGTTGCAGGTTGCATAAGGCTGGTGTTCAGGTTATTGATCTCCAGCTGAGCATTGCCAGTATGCACTGTAGTTCGGGTGTGCTGGATGTCCGTCATCTTCTAAACTAAGAAACCCGCAGGCTCCTCACATTGAGATTGAGACAGCGGAGGTGATGGCACTCTATTACTGGAGTCGGAGAGTTCTTGATCCACTTTGAAAAGTGTTTTGGAATAGTTTTGTGCTTTGGAAATTTTGTCTGAGTAAAATGAGGCTCAATCTTTTCTACGGTGCACATGGTATGGATTCAGAGCTACTTTGTATTTCAGTCGTTTAAAGAGTTTCTTTTCTTCATGTAAGGCCTTGGTAAACCACGTGGCCTAGATGATGATTTAGGTTTGGCTGGTAGGATTGTATCCAGAGAGTCTCGGATCAAGTTGTCAACCAGGGGTTGGTCTAAGTCTGTACCAGATGTGGTGATGTATTCAACAAGTGAATGTTTGAGAGAAGGGATGTCTAATTTAGACCAATTCCTGGACATAATTTAGGGGCTGAAAACCCATGAGGTGGGTGGGAAGTGATAGGTTATGTGGAAAGGCACTGCGAAGTAGTGACACGGGGTACGGTCAGTGGTTAGATCTGTAATGTTGGAGGAAATGGGGTCTAGAAGATGGCTCGTCTTATGGGTGGGGCAGAGTTAGTTAGTTTAAGATTCAGAGTGCCCAGGTCTTTTAAGAAGGTCTGGCTTAGTTTACAAGTAGAGTCCTCCAAGTGACTATTTAGGTCTCCACTTAGAGTGAAGTTTTTGTTCTTGAGTATATAGTGAGAGAACAAGTTCGGAATTCTAGTGCACTAATTCCTGGCATAGCCAGAGTACGTGAAATTGGGTGTAAGACACAGGGTGAAAGATAGGGCTTCACATGCAGAGAAGGGGAGCTCCTCTATTTTGCACTGAAAGATGATAGCTATTCCACATCTTGCCTTTTCCCTGCGGAACATTCTAACTATTCATTTGTTCTTGGGCTATGCGGCGATAATATTACACCATCAATTTACATAGATGTAAGCATTCCTGCATATTCACAAAAGGACCCACAAGTGCAGAAGGACATCTGCGCATGTCACTATCTTGCCATCGTTCTCCTACAAGATTACTGGAAATGTACATTTTGACACTGTTTTTTCCCTTACATATAGAAATATTTCTAAATTTGCTGAAATCCTCTCCCGGAACTTCCTCGTGGTACAACACATCAAATACATATTAACAGCAAAATCCATGGAAAAGCTAAAATGATTGGAAATTACTCAATGTATTAATTTACAAGTTCTAAATGATCCCCAAATTAATACTTTCTCCTGGCGTTGTTTGGGAGCACGTGCCCATTACTCAACATGAAAACCTCATATGTCTAAAAAACTCATTTAATGAACGCATTCATGTTTTCCATTTATTTAAAACGCGGTTAAACTTTTTATTTGGAAAATGTGTGCTTTGCATTTCGGTATACCAACATCACTGATGGGCAATTACTTTTTCCATACAGTTTTTTTTAGATAGATCACATAGCTGTGCATTTTGCAAACCACAAAAACCACGAATTAAATGTGCCTTGGGTCTGGAACCGGATATGTGATTTAAAGAACTGCATATTCAATCAGCATTGCTTGAATTCAGCAGTCTTTTTGTTTAATGAAGTAGGGCAAGTTATACTGGAGATATGAGACAGGCAAGGTCTCCTTAATCCACTAACGACCACTGTCTGCTGGATATTCCACTTTCTTTCTTGCAGAACGAGGCATTGAGTGAGCCAGCCAGTTCAAATACTTGGTGAGGAGAAACTTAGAAAATTATGTGATTAAATAACAGCCTTCTCTGGGCCTGTAGGGAATTTCTAGATAGGTATCCTGTTTCCAGGGAGTGGGGTTTTTGAATATAGAACCCAAGGGTCATGTTAGGGAACACTGCATAAAATACTATGGCTCACAAATAGAACACCTTTCTGAAGTCCTCGGGCATAGTTTGAGGGCATGCGCATGATTAACAAATGGATAGTGCAGGTGCCTTAATTTGTCTTAGCAGTACACTGCTCATTTACTCCAATGACATCGCCCACTTTGACATGGACAATGACCACACCTATATTGCAGCAATAAGAGGCGAGCTTGTGAGCCAGCCTTCCTTAAGGGGGGGGAGGTTCTCCCTGAGAAAATGTTTTTAATAATTGAGTCAAACAGTGCATTTTATAGCCCAGTTTTCACTTAAATTTGCTAAGAAGCCATATTCCCTTAAAGAGCACTTTGATAGGTCACTCCTGAAATATTCCATTACTTTCATGGTCTAGATTTGGGGAAGGAGAGAGCTGGGGTATTTAAGAGGTGTTTTAACCTTTTCTCATTAGTCCAAAACATACTACAGTTACATGACCATTACATAGCAAAAACAAACCAATGCAGTGTAAAAACCTCACTACCTGCATAGAGGCGCACTTTCTGTGGGTGGCACAGCTCTAGTAAGGGCAACACGTACTCTATCGGCAATGCAACAAAGGAAGTAAATGATGAGAACCAAATGTACCACTACTTTATACAACCCTTCTGCACTTGTGGGCAGCTTTGTGCTTCTCTTTATTTAAACAAAACACTGTGCAGAAAGCAGGTTTCCCAACTCCCTGTTAAAAGTGTGGGGAGCCAGTGCCAGCAAGAGGATTGATGACTGGCCTTGTAAAAAACACGGGGTAATCAGCTTGCTAAATCGACATCCGTTTAGTAATATGCTATTGTTAGATTTTGTGGTCTCTAGTTGGCGTAGGTAGGTACCTGTGACAAATAGGGACCCTTGCGTCTAGTCACGGTAAGGGGGTACACTCCTAAAATAACCCCTGCTCACCCCCTTGGTAGCTTGGCACAAGCAGAGAGGCTTATCTCAGGGGCAGTGTGTAAAGCATTTGTGAACACATACAGTAATCAAGTGACAACACTACAGATAGACACCACACAAGTTTTATATCAAAAATAAGTATTATTAATATAGATTTATCACAAGACCATAAACGACAAAAATCCACAATACTGTTACTTTAAAATGGTAGAATTTCGCTTAGTTCTCTTAAGATGCTAAATGCGACACTCAGAGTTCAATGTACCTTAGATGTGACATGCAGGGCAACAAAAGTGTTGCAAGGACGGTGATGCATTGAAGATCCGGTTCAAACAAACAAAGATGGCACTTTCTTCTTTATGCGACACGCCTCCCGGTGATGCGGCGGCACCTGATATGACATTGATCCTCTTCTCCGGTGATGCAAGAAGTTTCCTCACGATGCAAGCCGCGACAGGCCCTAAGACACGCTTCCCAGTGATGCGCGGCGTCTGATGCGACGTCGATCCTCTCCCCATGCGATGCGAGTTGCTTCCACAATGATGTGAGCCACGACAGGCCCTGCGACACTCTTCCGGGTGATGCGGCGGCGTCTGCTGCAACGTCAATCCTCTTCTCCGGCGATGAGCCGCGACAGGCCCTGCGAGACGCTTCTCGGAGATGCAGCGGCGTCTGATGCGACGTCGATCCTCGTCTCCTGCGATGAGCCACGACAGGCCCTGTGCCACTCTTCCCAGTGATGTGGCGGGGTCTGCTGCAACGTCGATCCTCTTCTCCTGGCGATGCGAGGCGCGTCGGTGGACCTGTGTTGACTCAACGATTCTTCTGCGACACGCTTCCCGGAGATGCGGCGGCATCTGCTGCGACGTCGATGCTCTTCTCCAGCAATGCGAGGTGCTTCGTGTTGTGAAGCGGCATCGGCAGTTCGGCGACACGCTTATTGTACTTGAGTTGCGCTTCCAGCTCCTTGCGACACGCAAGTCCTCAAAAAGTCCAGCACAACTGCAGGCACTTTAAAAGAACTCTCGGGGAGCTGGTGGGTGAAGTCTGTTGTCCCTGAGACTTCAGCAGGAGGCAAGCTCTTTTCCAAGCCCTTGGAGATCCTTCACAAGTTGAATGAAAATGCACACAAAGTCCTTTCTCCTTTCTTTGGCGGTCAGGCAACCACTGCAGGCCAATCCGCCAAGCAGCACTTCAGCTTAGGGATAGTCTCTCCTCAGTTTCTTCTGGTTACACACCTCAGCAAAGGTTTATTCTTGTTCCCAAAGTGATCTAAAGTTTTTGGGTTTGGGTCCCAATATTTATACCAAGTTTCTCTTTGTTCTCTGAAGGCAGAGAGGCCTTTGCCTAGTCCTAACCAGTTCTGGTCAGTCCTGGAGAACTTTGTTGACATGACTCCTTCTTTCCTTTCCAAGTGCAGGGCAGAGACATCAGACACACCACAGGAGGTGGAGCCAGCATTGTGGAGGGAAGGCACAGCCCTATTCAGGTCCCAGGTGCAACTCCTCCCACCCATCTAGATGCAGATCTCTCTATTCAGCCCTGTGCTGAATCACCTTGTCTCCTGGAATCCCCCAGCCCCTGTCATTCAAACTTCAGACAAGGAATACACAGCCTGGCAGAGGCAGGTTTGGATGGTTAGACAAGAAAATACCTACTTTCTAAAAGTGGTATTTTCAAACACAGAATATTAAAACCATCTTCACTAAAAGATGTATTTTATCATTCTGAGTTCAGGCATAGTAAATTCGAATTTCTACCATGTTCCCTGAGTCAGTTAGGATTATAAGATGTAATAATCAAACTGCCCTTTCTGGCCTATGGAGAACAGATAGCCTTGCAATAGTGAAAAACGAAAATGGCTGTAATTCACTATTAGAACATGCCACACACGCCAGGGCATGTCCTACCTTCTACTTACAATGCACCCTGCCCTTGGGCCTACCATAGGGGTGTCTGATATGAAGAAAAGGGAAGGTTTAGGGACTGGCAAGTGGGTGCACTTGCCCAGTCAGCATGACAGTACCAGACTGCACGCAGGCTCTGCAATGGCAGGCCTTAGATACACTTTTACAGGCTGCTTCTGTGGGTGGCACAACCAGTGCTGCAAGCCCACCAGCAGTATTTGGATTACCAGCCCTGGGCACTCCTGGTGCACTGTACTAGGGTCTGACAGGAAAACCAAACCAACCAATCATGGAATCACCAATTTATACCTTAATTTACAATAGGGAGCACTTGCACTGTGGCACTGGACAGCAGTGGCACAGTGCCCAAAGCATTTAACACCAACAAAAACACATGAGGCAACAGCAAAAATGGAATGGAGACCCAAGCCAAGGTGCCAGGTCTAACACGCGTCCACTCCTGCTGAAATGTGGGGAGAACTACCCTACCTCCTGGGAGTTCTCATCACTAAGGCGGAAAAATCTGGACAGATCATCAGCGTTGGCGTGTTCTGTACCAGGGCGGTGTTCCACCGTGAAATCCATCCCCTATAGAGAAATGGACCACCTCAACAGCTTTGGATTCTCACTCCTCATCTGCATCAACCATCTGAGGGGCCTGTGGAGCAAGTGAAGAACGTGTTATGTGATAGAGCCTCCACAGATGAAAAAAGAAATCCCAGCTCTCCATGCCGCACCCAAAAATGCAGGATTATGGTTTGGCTATTATAAGTTCATCTATTTTGCTTGTCAATATTGTTATTTTAGATTAAAACCTATGTGTTGGAGAACACTATAATGCAGAATAATCTGTCGATTTATTTGATGCTCCTTCAGCTTCAATGTCTCTAAGCTTTGGAGTTCCCTTCCCCTTGCTCTGCGTACTTCGGAAAATTAACTTTAATTCCCAAAATTACTCAAAACAAGGTTAATTGCAAGCTAGCCCCTGACGTAGCAGTCTCACTTTCAGTGTTGCTCAACTAGCACTGAGATGCTTAGGGGTCACTATGCGCTCTATGAATCCTACTGGTAAAATCGTCCATTTCACACCCTGATTCGAAAATCTGAATCATACTAGTTGGCTGTGACAATGTTGCCATTTCTATCACTTGAGTTGCACATCCTTGCAGCGTTTCACCAGTGTAGAGCTCAGTAATCATGCTTTTGGGTCTGCAGTACCTAGTACACTTGTTGTTGCAACTTTTTATCCTTTAAGAAGGATCTCTCTGTGAAGAAGTACACAGGGAGCTGAAAGGTTTTCTTCTTTATTCTCAGTAATACAGGATAAGCGTCCTACCCACAGGATACACAGCTGCAACTGACACTAGAGTACTTGGTAGCTAGGCACCAAGTACATTCTACATTCTAGAGCTGTTCTAATGAGTTACACACATCAACAGGATGAAGAACAATGAGTGCATACAAAGCAATAACATATGTGAATACCACACACCTTCCCCCAAACACAAACTTATAAATGATGGCTGATGTTCTCAGTTACAAACATAATCATGTAATCTCCTAGGAGTTGCACATGTGCAGGTACTCCTACGCAGAGGAGAAACACACTTGGAAGAATTGAGTTGAGAATGAGAATCAGAAGGACATACAGGAGCAATCCTACCTAGGTCCCAAATGCGCCCATCGTCAAGTTTCACAGCATTAAGGAATAATTTAATAACTTTGCGAGGAGAACTTTGTACCTCCAGACTTCTGTGGGAAGCGTACTGTCACACTATCACCTACTTTAACTCGAGTGCGGGCAACAGCATGTCTGAGATCAAAGTTAGCTTTTCTTTTTGCAGACTTAAGATCCTGGAGAGCCCTTCTCTGAGGATCCTCAGTAACACTAATGTCAGCCCCATTCCCTCTCATCCAAGATGGAAATAAATGAATATTAGGGGTACGTCCCCTAAATAACTCAAAAGGAACTTTTTCAGTGGTAGAGTGGGGAGTTAACCGGTAAGCCAAAACCTTCTCAAATATTGCGGCTCTCCAGTCTCGACCTTGATCCTTAGCTGACTGAATAGATTTTTTTAATACACGATTGAATCTCTCAACCATCCCATAACATTCTGGGTGATAGAGAGAGCACCGTCTATGAACAATTCCCTTCTTAGCCAGAAAGTCCTCCATTTCTCTCGACACCAGTTGTACACCATTCTCAGTCAAGAGAGACTCCGGAAGACCCTCCCTGTAGAAAATACCTTCTAAAAATGTTATGACATCTTTGGTTTCGATACCTTGAGTGACCTTGAACTCCGGCCACCTAGAGTACATATCGATAAGTACCAAAACATAAAACTGACCTGACTTGGAAGAAACAGGACCCAAAATATCAGTGCCACATGTTGCCAACACCTAATAGGAGGTTCACGAACTACCATTGGTTGAGTTCTAGTTTTGCACACTTTGTCACAAATCATACACTCAGAGCAGTCTCTGACCAGCCATTCTACAAGGATATCGACCCCTTGCCATCAAAAGTGCAAACAAACTCTCTCCTTTGTTTTTGAGATGCCCTGGTGACCATCATGTGCCAAATGCATGATTTTCTCTCGAAGAGAGGACGGAGCAACAAGGCGTGTCCCTCTCCACAAAAGATCATTAAACATTGAGAGTTCATGTCTCACATTTCAAAATTTTCGTGCATCCTCAGACATGAACTTAATACCTTTCCACCCATCAGACACAAATTTGCAAACTTCAAGCAATACACTGTCATTTTTCAAGGATTCTCTCCATTCCATATCAGATATGATACCACCCACAACCTCACACACCATGAAGTTGTCTATTTCCCAAGTGTCTTCTGGGTCAAGATCAGCAGAGCATTTAGGTATTAACCGGGAGAGACAATCTGCAACTTTATTGTCTACACCAGGGATATACTTGACAACAAAATTAAAATCTTTGAGTGCTGTGACCCATTTACAAATCCTAGACGAAACAGAATCTAGATCCTTCTTGCAAAAAAGATCTTTGAGGGGTTTGTGATCTGAATGAACAACAAAAGAAGTGCCCCAAAGAAATTTCTTAAGTTTCTTGATCACCCAAAAATGCAAAGAGCTTTCTTCTCAATTACAGAATACTGCAATTCTGGACAAATAAGAGCTCTCGAAAGAAACATAATAGTTTCATCTTTCCCACCTTTTATTTGTTTAAGGACAGCTCCTAATCCTTTAGAACTCACATCAGTGACAAGGACGGAGTCCAAGGAAGTGTCAAAGCTCTGTAAGAAGGGAGCAGAATTAAGTGCCCTTTTGATTTTTTCAAATTCTGATTGGCACTGGGGCGACCATAGAAATTTCACCCCCTTCTTGAGAAGATCCCTGAGGGTATGAGTACGGCAGGCAGGCACAAACTTATAATATTCAGCCATACCCAAGAAAGTTACCAACTCCTCCCTGGATTGAGGAACTTGGAGCTCATCTATGGTTTTTACCAAGTTAACCTTGGGTCTGACTCCATCACATGTCAAGCGATGACCAAGATAATCAATTTCAGAAAGGTTGAACCTACACTTATTTTCACGCAGAGTCAAACCTCTCTTGCGAAAACGTTCAAGCACACATCTCAGTCTCGCATCATGTTCAAGTTGTGAAGATCCATGAATTAACACATCATCTTGATAGATCTTGACTCCCTCTTCACCCCTTAACACGTCCTCCATCACCCTCTGAAAAACAGAGGCTGCAGAGATCCACCCAAATGGAAGACTTGTGAACTTGAAAGTTCCAAAAGGAGTAATAAAGGCAGTCATATTCATGGAAGAAGCATCTATCTTAACTTGATGATAGGCAGCATGCAAGTCTAGTGTGGAGAGTATACAGGAATCACCCAATTGTGACAACATTTCAGTGATGTTTGGCAGAGGGTACCTGTCAGCAACAACCGCACGGTTGAGGGCTCACAGGCCCACACATAAACACACCTCACCTGAGGCCTTGCGTGCAAGAACAACTGGAGCCAACCACTGACTGGCCACAGTTTCAGTGATAATTCCATCATTTTTTAATTTCTCAAGCTCTGCACGCATCAACTCTTTCATGGTTAAAGGAACATTCCGTACGTTACATGTGACTGGAACAGAGTCTGGTTTTAAAGTGATCTTGTGGATGAAATCAGAGAGACAACCCAATTTATCGCTAAAAACTTCTTTGAAATCAGCTCGTAATGCTAGAATCTCCCACACATGAAACTTCATCGGACACTTTGTCACTCAAATTACTGTTTTTGGAGAGAGGATGTGGTATTATGTCTCCTCAAAACAATGCAAGGATGCGCACCAGGAACTAGTGACACACCCAAATCAACTTGGTGGAACCAGCTGATTATGCTGTCACCTCTGCATGACACATACATTTTACCTTGCAGTCAGTCTTCCCTTATACTAAATGTGGCCTAGAAAATAACCAAGGAGTTTAATCAGTTGGCCTCCATACACTAAAGGTTTGATGTCTGGCTTATATATTTTTACTTTCCCATGTAATTTTAGGTTGAAGAAATCCTTGGGTTTTAGAGAGATTTTTGCACCTGAATCAAAGAGCTTTCTTATATTACAGTCATTGACCAGAACAGCGTCAACAGGACCCTTACACTTGTTATTGTCATTAGAAGTCATAATCTCCCCACAGTGCAAATCATTTTGTTCATATTCTGAGTCATCACTTTCAATAAATACCTTTTTTTTAAAAAATCTTTTTGTTGACTTTTCCATACACAAATAGTTTGCCACATAGTTGAGTTGAGTTCAGTACATTCTCTGTAATATAGGAATACCCCCAGTTTATCTGGCAATTCACATTCTCAGAATCGATACGGTCTGTTGTTCCTGAGAATAGGGAAAGCAAGTAAGTTTAGCCACTCTGGTATACGTTTCAGATTATTCTCTACTGAGTCCGCATGTTTACCTATGACATGCTTGCTTACTCATTACTTTCTATATTAATTAAGCCATATTACACACTTAATTAGAAATAAGAGAAAAAAGAAAAAAAGGGCAGAAGAACGGAAAAGCAGACAGAGCTTTGGAGCGACTCATGCCCATAATACCATCAAAAGGAAACTTACCTAACAGCAACAAAAAAATAACTGCCAGGGGTCTGCGCGCTCCTATGATAAAGAGAAAATAAGCATCGATTCTCTAGGTAGGGACAGGGGAGGGAATGGGGCGGGGGAGGAACAAGAGAGGAGGGAACAGCACCCCTCCTTAGGCGGGGGGCAGGGCTCTCAGTTCCAAGCACCATGACACTCTAGTCCTCAGACTCCGTTGAATCATTCCTCTCGGCATGGTCCGACACATGTCGAGCCTCCCAGGCCCGAAGAATGTCTCCCACGGTTCCGCATATGGCTGGCGCCGTTTGGTAATCCTGTCTTTTGCAATCAGGGCCCTTTCCTCCGCTCTAGCCCAGCATGAGACATCCGCCTCCCATGATGTCACCAGTGGTGGGTGTGTGGACTTCCAACCAAGCGCTATCCATCTTTTGGCCAAGAGGAAGGCCAGCTCAGTAAACCTATGTCCCAGCTTACGAGCTTTAGGTCTCGGAAAGAGGCCCAACAGACAGACCTCGGGAGTACACAACAGAGTACGGGACAACACCTTATTAACCATATCCACTATCCTAACCCAATAAGCAGAGAGCTGTGGGCAGGACCAAATCATGTGATCGAAGTCCGCATCCTCTAGGAGGCACCGAGCGCAAGACAAATCCACTCTATTATAGACCACATTTAGCCAGAGTGGGGTAAGATATGTTCGATGGAGTACATTAAATTCAAGGACTTTAAAGGCCGTATTCCTCGAGACTTTCTTGAGACCTTTCAGGACTTTCTGCCACTCCTTGTCTGTCAGGCTCCTATGTAAGGTCTCCTCCCATCGCTCCTGTAGGCTTGATAATGAACCCGGGCTTGACTCCAGTATTGCGAGATAAAGCCAACGCACCAGGTGTCCCGCCGAACCCAATGTCACTACCGCATCCAAAGCTGGGTGGGTCTCTGGTTCTTCTATGCCATCTACCCACAGTTCCCGCACTACCCCTCTTGCTTTGTGGTAATTTAAGAATTGCCCCGCTGGGAGCTCGAGATATTCTAAAAAGTCGTCTGGGGGGAGCAGTTCCTTATCCCTGTAGCAGTCTCCAATCGTCAGTACACCTACTTCCTCCCAACCTGCCAATTGGCGCCGCGATAGTGGTGGGCCCATCCCTGCCTGGGGGATAAATATGAGCGGGAGGCTAGGGGTATAGAGCAATCTATTTCTGGAGCACGCCGTGCACCTATCCCAGCATTTAACTGCCACCGAGAGCAACGTGCCCATGTGTTGAAGTTTCTGGCACCTGTTGAGAAGCCTGGGAAAAAGCTTAGCCTGTACTGCACCCGCGGGAAGCGGTAACGTAACCAGGTCCCTGCCATCTAGCCATCTGGCTAGCCACTGTAACTGCGCTGCTAGATAGTAGGCTTCAAAGTCGGGGGCCCTCAGTCCGCCATCCAGTAGCGGAAGCCGCAAAGTCTTCAATGACACCCTATTGCGTCCGCCAGCCCATACCAGGTCTCTCAAGAGTTCGTCCAGTATTTTAAACCACGATCGCGATTTCAGCACTGCGAGGTTAACAAAATAATATAATAGACGGGGCAGTGCCACCATTTTGGATAATGCCACTCGCACCATAATTGGCAACTTAAGAGTGCGCCAGAAGGCCACGTGCCCCTGAAGCACCCGCAGGGCGTCCCCGAGATTCCCCTCGAACAGATCGGCCTGTGTATGGTAGACCTGTATCCCCAGATATTTAAACGACACCGACGTCCATTCTATGGTGATCAGCAAGGACAAGGGTCTGTCCATGGTGGGGTGCAGCGGGAACACAAAGGTCTTCTTCCCATTTACTCGCAGGCCTGAATAGGTGGCAAACTCATCCAGGATGGTTAAGATAGGGCGGACCCCCTGCGTTCCATCTCGGAGATAAATCAAAACATCATCCGCATATAGCGAGATAATGTGATGGGCCCCGTCCAGGGATATCCCCAGAGCTGCTCCCTCTCTCCGGATCCACGCCGCCAGAGGCTCCATTGCCAGACAAAGAGAAATGGCGACAGGGGGCATCCCTGTCTGGTCCCTATATAAATAGGGTAGGAAGTTGAAACCGTTGTTCCTGTGCGCACTCTGGTAGTGGGCTTCCCATAGAAGAGACGGAACCACTGCAGCCAGTCCTCTCCCAATTGCATCGCACCCATGACAGCCAATAAAAAGTCCCAGCAGAGGGTGTCAAACGCTTTTTCGAAATCAATTGCCACCACCACTGCCTTAGGATAGTCCTGCAGGTCCGAGTGAAACATGACCTGGTACAACCTCCTGAGGTTATTGGACGTTGAGCATGGAGTAATAAAACCGTTTTGATCTACGTGGACCAGGCGACCCATGTGGGGGAGGAGTCTCAGGGCCAGTGCCTCACTCAATATTTTGAAATCCATGTTTAACATGGAGAGAGGACGGAATTCAGTTAAAGGAGCGTGTACAGTCTTAGTCTTGGGCAAAGGAATGACCAACGCCTCACGCAGCGTGGGCGGTAACTGCTTAGCCTGGAACGCAAAGGCATAGACGCGTTCAAGCTGCGGAGCCAATATATCTATATAGGTGCTGTAAAACTCGGCCGGTAGGCCGTTGAGCCCAGGCGTCTTCCCCCGGGCCATGTCCCGGACCGCTGCTCTAATCTCGCCTGCGCAAATTGGAAGGCCTAGCGGGTCCCTGGAGGCCCGATCCAGTTGCGTCAAGGGCTGGTCAGCCAAATATATCCGCAATGCTTCTTCCTGGGGCAGCCCTGGGGTATCATAAAGCATTTCATAATATTCCCTAAATGCGTCATTGATAGCCCTCTGGGAAGAGAGCGTGCAACCATGAAGATCCTTAACGCTCATAATTGGTGCGTCTCTGCTATCAGATTTAAATAACCAAGCCAAGAGCCTCCCAGCCCTACCTTCCTCTGTATGTTGGGTGGCCTGATACGTGTTAAGATCTAGCACCCTCAGTCTATCCCAAGTGGCGCTGTACAGGCTTTTAACTTCAGCTAGCTGCCCGTGGACCCCAACCCCCTCGGCAATCTCCCTGTCTAAGGTCAAAATCTGTGATTTCAAGTCCACCAGATCCGGGGTCACCAAACGTCGAGTGCCTACAGTCTGACCCTGGCAGAGTCCCCTAGTCACCACCTTAAACACCTCCCATTCCACTAGAGGCGAACTGGCGGTGTCCTGATTATGTAAGAAATAGTCACTTACAGCTGCAGAGAGCACTTGACAGAACCCATCATCCTCTAACAGAGAAGGGTCCAGTCGCCATCGCAGTATCGGGGGCTTCTCAGGGATCGGGGTAAAACCCAGGAGTAGGGGACTGTGATCAGAAAGGGCTCTGCCAAGGTATTCAGCTCCGGTCAACAGGGGGGACAATTTAGGCGAACAAAAAAACATGTCAATGCATGTGTTTAGGTCGTAGAGATGAGAATAATAAGAACACTCTCTACTGTCGGCATGGTGGAGACGCCAGACATCATGAATATCTCAACCGGAGGCCCATCCCCGAAACCATCTAGCCATGGAGGCAGCCGTGGTACCCCGCAGCGGAAGTGTGGACCTATCCCACTGCACATCATGTACACAATTGAAGTCAACTCCCAAGATTAGATTCTCATGGGGAGGCTCAGCAGGACACCGGAGAGCCGGTCCAGAAAGAATAACTGGTCCCGATTCGTGGCGTATGTACTACCTATGGTAACCTCCTTGCCTTTCAAAATGCAATTAATGACCACATACCTCCCCTCCGTGTCAATCAGTTTCCGGATGAGCTGGAAGGGTACCCCCAGTCTGACCCACACCAAGGCTCCCCGGGACAAGGCCGAGTATTCGGTTGCAAAGAGCTGACCCCTCCATCTACGCCTCAGGTGAGCAACCTCCGCCTCCATAAGGTGGGTTTCTTGCAGCAAAACCACATGTACCCCTCGTCGCTTAATGTGATTCAGTATTTTGAATCTCTTAGAGGGCGTTCCCATCCCCCTGATGTTCCAAGTCATGATTTTATACTCCCCAAGGCGACCATCAGAACCCGCCATGCGAAGTCAGAGCGTGTCCCCACCAACCCCCCCCTCACAACACTAAACTCGGAGCTGCCCCGGTCCCCCCGGCATGTATCAACAACCCCAACAAAAGAACTCCCCATCCCGAGGGCGGCCTGACAACGGTCAGCTGCCCAAACTTATACACCATGGCAATAACTAAGTGCCTGGTGGTACCCTATACCAAATCGGAAAGGTCCAAGGCAAACGGCCCTAGGACCTACAGAGGGGGCGCAGCATGCACAAAAAAAAGCGGGTATACAAGAGGGCAGTACTCCCACCATTGCAGTCTCGAAGGGCCGCTCCAGAAGCCCCCCCTCCCCCCAACACCCCACAAGAAAAGAGAACAACATCATAAACAATGCAGCCCAGAGACGCTGAGAAGACTGAGCATGGTATCGAGGAGGGTAGAGGAGAGGGAGAAGGATAGCAAAAGCGGGACAGAGATCCCCCCCAGGGTCACTTTAGTCCACAAGTTTGTCTGCCGTCTGCGGGGTCACCTTCGGCATATCATCATTCGTGACCTGTGACGGATCAGAGTCAGTTTCTTCTTCTCCATATTTGTCCTCTGAGTCCTTCTCCGAGGATGAGCCCCTGCCTCGCAGCAGGTGTGCCACGGCTGCCAGCACTTCTGCACTCTCCATCGCCATCTAAGACGGACTCGGTCGTTTGTACTCCCTTTGATTCTTCTGGCATCTGTCTATTCTCCGAATGTTCCGATCTGGACACCTGTTGCGCAGTACGCAGCTTGGGGGCACCTTCCGATTTATACAATTCGATCCAGTCCCAGGCATGTTGTGGGTTCTCACAGAAGAACTTTTTCCCTTCCAGCATGATCTTGAGCCGGGCAGGAAACATCAGCGAGTACTTGATGCCTTCCTCGTAGTGTCTTTTTAACCTCCAAAAATGAAGAGCGACGACGTTGCACCACCTGTGTATAGTCAGGAAAGAGGGAGACTTTACTGTTCTCTACTGTAAAGGAACCATCAGAGTGGGCTTTCCTCAATAACAAGTCCCGATCTCGAAAATGGAGCAGCCTAGCCACCACCGCACGTGGAGGATGGCCCGGCGGGCAGGCACCCGGTGGGCCCTCTCCAAGTAGTAAAATGGAGAGAGGACCTGGGGCGCCACTTCATCTCTCAGCCATGACTCTAGGTAGGTGACCATATCCTGCCCCTCCACTCCTTCCGGAAGGCCCACTACCAGCACATTGTTCCTCCTATTATGACCTTCCGCATCTTCAGCCCTCTTTTCCAGGGTAGAGACCTTACCTGCTAGCTCGCCAACTTGGGCCGATAACTTGTGGTGGGCAGGGGCCTGCACCGCTAGGTCCGCCTCCGACTGTTGTACTGTGTCTGCAAGTTTGGCATGTTCGGTGCGCAGCAGGCCCATGCTTACCGCCACAGTGCTGATGTCCTGGTGCAGTGTCGCCTTAGTGTCTACAATGGCCTCCAGGATTTTGGCCAGTTGTTGTTGTACTGGGACCTCCATGGGATTGTCCCCTACATCCTTCACAGCTGTCTCTGGTAGAATGGACTCCAGGTCCGACAGGGGTCCGGCTTGTTTCCCCTTCGGTTTACCCATGTCGGGGAACCCAGGTTCGGTCACCCTCGACCGGGTCCTTCTCTCCCTGGGCGGACACGACGCCTCCGCCAGTGTCACCGGTACCCACCACTGCAGGGTCGGATCAGCCTGACAGGCCTCCACTTGCGAGTGTCTCCTGCTGACTCTCTGGCGCCTTTGTAGAACCAGGCCGTCCCGGCCCCCTCAGACCTGGCAGAAACACCACAAGGGTCACCCCAACGCTGTCCCAACACTGTCCGGTACCAGCGTCAACTCAGCTGCGCGCAGCTACAGAAGGACTCCGAAGCCGCTTCCGGGGGTGTCTCACCACTTCTCCCTGGCACAGGGCGGGAACCAGCGGGCCTCGGGTTCCCTGTCTGAGCCGCCCTCAAACGTGTCCACCCCACTCACTCTGCCGTTGCGGGAGCCTCACCGTCCAGCTCACAACAGGCCCACAGGATCACCAGGCAACGTAGCGGGTAAACTCCAGAGTCTCCGGTGCTGTCTCCGGTGCTGTCCGCACATGCCGTCGTCTGCCAGGCGCTGTCACTGCCCTTCAGCCAGCCATGAACCGCCCTCTGCACAGCCCTGCAGAGATTCCACTGATCTCACTGTGCGGCAGGCTCCACCAGTCCGGGGCTGACTCCATACATACAGCGCTCCCTCTCACCGGAGTCAGCGCTGTCTCTGCCCGGCCTGCAAATCAGCTGCACAGGGGTTTGCGGGATGGGTCCGCTCACACACGACACCACAGCTGCCCTCCAGGGAGCAGCCGCCGCACTGCAACGCTTCAGTCAGTCACCCCATGGAGTTATGCTCCAACACTTGCCGCCATCTTGAGGCCGTAACGGCTGGCCCGCCTCGCCTGCTGGAGCCTCCGAACAGCGATCACGTAGAGGCGATTAGGGGGGGAATCAAAAGTCCCCAGTGCTCACAGGGACCGGCCCCCTCTCACGGGCCCCAGGACTCGGGCTGGATTCCCGTTTTTAAACGGATAATTGGCGAGGCTAGCGCGGACCTCCGGGCTCACGCGTCCGCCATCATCGGCTCTTAAGCCACGCCCCTTCAATAAATACCTCTTTGACACGTTTACTGGACTTGATCTTCTTGGCCCTGCAAACCTTGGCTATGTGACCCAGTTTTCCACACTTGTGGCATTTAGAGGAGAGTGCAGGACAAGATCTGTCATTAGTAAGATGACCAAATAAGTCACAACGGTAACATTTAACTTGAGGATTTTCTTTCGGTCTTGAATTAGAAGAAAAGCTACCGGAAGTCTCTTTGCTTCCCTTTCCGTACAGGCTCGCTTTGCTTCCAAAGGGGTTTCACAGGGTTTTTGTTGACAGCATGAACCTTCTCTTCCGAGACACCATTCTCCTTTTTTATTACTTCCACACAAGCTAAAGAATGTTCAATCCTCTTGGCCAAAACAATCACCTCATCAAGTTTCGGATCATCTTTTTGCCACAGTTCATCTTTTATTTTTTCACCATTGCAACCAAGCATGAATTGGTCTCGTATGCGTTCTTCCAACGAGCTTTCGAATTTACAAGTTGCGTCTAATTTGCGTAAGGCTGTGATATAGGTTTCAACAGACTCATCAGATTTCTGTACCCGTTTCCCAAAATGATAGCATACTAAAATAGTACTTAATTTTGGAAGATAGTGTTTATCAAGTTTTTTTTAGATAAATTTCAAACTTGTTAAGGTTGTCAGATTCTCCATCAATTAAGTCCGGAAGATGTTCAAACACATCTTGGCCCTCCCTCCGTAAACAGTGTAATAAGAGAGCTGATTTTCTCTCCGCACTTAAAGAAACACCACACATTCTTGCATAATTAAGAAAAACCTTTTTCCATTTTGACCAATGCAAGGGTGGGTCACCAGGATTTGAAAGAAAGAAGGGCGTAGGTGTTACATTTTGCATGTTGAAAACTGTAAGAAAAGCTCAAATCTAATAATATTAAAATTGAATTATAACTTAACAAGCGTAGTTAATAAAATATATAAAAATGTAAAATGAAGCTTCAATTAGTTGTGACAGCCATGGAGTAGCAACTTAAATGAAAATTAAACTGTGAGCATCAGCGCAATGAATATACAATAAAGATGAATGAATGAATGATTGAAAGAAAAAGAAATTGAAGAGATAAGAGCTGTGTGAATCAGCGTAGTCAACACACAATAACAATTGTGGAGGACAACTTGCAAGGTTCATATAGCTGTGTGAATCAGCGAGAGATAACATCTTAGCAATGATACTCAACAAACAATTGAAGATATGAGCTGTAAGTGACAGCGTGGTCAGCATATAATGAATAATTGTGAAAATATGTAACTTGTAGACATTTTTTTTTAAGTTGTGCGCATCAGCGAGAAATCATACTTTTAGAGATGATGCTCAAAGAACAAGTAGCAAAGAAGGCTGTGCGTGTCAGCGTTGGAAAGAAAACTAACACGCAAAATGAAGATAATCTCAGCTGTGCGTGTCAGACGTCAATGCTGTAAAGTCAAATGCCTGGTAGGATAAATGATACGAACTGCTCTACGCGCTTCTTCATGACAGCGCATTGTTGTGGAAATGCGTGTTGGTGTGTTCCCAGGGAAACAATATTTCGTGAAGTGCAGACTTGATGAAAGCACATAAGCAAACAAGCGTGTCTTGCTGTAGTCGTGGAGACCAATCGTGAATCGCTGTCTTTGTTACGTCTGCAGCCTCAATGCGTCAACTACGTGGAAACAAATCTGCAATCATGGCGCACAACGAATGAAGCGCTCGAGCGGCAGAAGCAGAAATGGCACGAGTTATTTTGAAGGACGCAGTTATTTTGAAAGACGCAGGAGGTAGAGAGCGCCGTTGTAAAGACGAAGGAGGTAAAGAGTGTCGTTGTAAAAGAATTCACCCATATAACAGAACCAAGAGGTGAAAACAAGGTTAATCTGCGAGCGCTAGGCAAGAAGAGTATAACATAGTAAATCTTGCAGCGCTGGAAGTGAGAAGGTTCAGCATGCAGCTAGACGAGTCATGAGTTGACTGTTAAATTAATAAATGTAGCAAGTAAGATGCCCCCTTCCAGACTCCTCTCCTCTTGAGGACAGGCTATTGCTGCATCCTATGGATCGCAATGCCAGTTCCCTCACATATAAGAAATTGATCAATAACCGGACCGACCCAATGTTGAAACTGCAGGCGAGTTGGGAGGTTGACCTGGGAGAACTGGCCGACGAGGACTGGATGGAGGCACTGACCTCACCCCGAGAAGTAGCCATCCCGATGCGACTTCAATTGGTCCAACTTAAGATTCTCCATTGGGTATATTTTGACGCCACACTACTATGCAGGTTGGGTAGGAGACCTGATACACTCTGCCTCCGACACTGTAACCAAACTGGCACATTCATTCATATCCTGTGGGATTGCCCCCATATACAACAGTACTGGACAGACGTCACCAGACAATTAACTAGGACTTATACAACCAACTCCCACATTATGTCTCCTTAATATCTGGGAGGCAACGGACCTCACACAAGCAGAACAATCATGGGCCACTATGGGGTGGAATATAGCGAAATGAAACATTGCTCAGAGGTGTGGCGTGGACACTATACTACAATTGAGAGACTGGGCGAAAGACATGGACCATGCCATGATTGCTGAAAAAACAGTATATAAAGGGAGAGGATGTCCACGTAAATGGGATCACAAGTGGGGACGATGGAATAAATATAAAGGGGAGATATGCGTTTCTCCTACGGTGGAACTGAGGCGGGAGAGGCTCATGGTGTCGGAGGGGGAGGATGTGGAGATGATGGCACATAATGCCAATCAAGATTAGGATAGACTGGGGATGTTGCCTGACCTGGGGACGTAGAAGCAACCCTCATAATGACTGTTAAGATGTTGTAAGAGTGTACACCAATGGGTTCCTGATGAGTTGATGGCTGGTAATGTAATGCTGTAATTTGATGAACATTTGGCAAAGGTGTCAATGTAATGTCATTATTGCTGCAGTTTGTTTCTAATAAAAACTGTTTTAAAAAAAATAAATGTAACAAGTAAAAGTCATAAAAGTCACGCGCCGAGCGAATAGAAAGGCGCTATAAAGGCAGACACAGTACCTTCTTAAGTTCAGGCAATGAACGTATCTGTGTTAGGACCCTTGAGGAGATGGAAGGGAGGTCTCATGAAGTGAGGTTTTCACTCTTGCCTTGTGGGGTCCATCCATCCCACCCTCGTCGCCAGTGTGAAGAAGTACACAAGTACACAGGGAGCTGAAAGGTGTTCTTCTTTATTCTCAGTAATACAGGATAAGCGTCCTACCCACAGGATACACAGCTGCAACTGACGCTAGAGTACTTGGTTGCGACACACCAAGTACATTCTACATTCCAGAGCTGCTCTAATGAGTTACACACATTAACAGCATAAAAGAACAATGAGTGCATACAAAGCAATAACATATGTGAATACCACACTCTCCAAATAGAGTGTGTGCTGTTTTAATGTGGTGTACTTGGATTGGAACTGCACATGTGTAAATTGCCCGCCCCCCATTGACAGATTGAGGATTTTAATCGCAGGAAACCTTGCGGATGTATCTCTAATCTAGTGCCTACTGTGACAGTACAGTAGAGTTGAATCTTTGGATGTGTGTCGACTCTAAGGTAATATAAGCGGGGTCCAGACAGCCGATATAGAAGGGTAAGAGCATTGCCATGTAAGATACCTAAGGTCTGAAAGCAAATCATCATGGATTGAGAAGGTCAATGTCAGAGTCAGAAGGATGAATGAGAATTCAAAGTTGGACATGAACACTTTGTGTGAGAATCCTGAAGGAGCTATTTTGTGATGTTATTGGAGATCTTTTGGGGCTGAAGAAAACGTGGCGGAAATAATTAGCTTTCTTGGGGGCGGCAGATACATAACAGGACCATATTGAAGTGTTGTACAATGTGCTACATGTAAATGTAAAGAATAAAGGGAACCTAGTCACTGAATAGGTACGCAGTCTCACTGGGATTGGGAAGATGAAAAAGGAATCGTCCTGGATTATGTCAGTGGCGGCTCTACTGTGTCTTTCTTATCCCATCTAGGTAGGTGGGTGGTATTTATTTGACTCTTCTTTTGTGTGGTATTTCATGGTTGTTAGTTTGAGTTTGATTGGTGGCATAAATTAGATTTTATGAGGCGCTTTGGGGTTCAGGTAATCTTTTCTGTGGATCTCTTGATCTGGTGTGACGCTGAAATAATAATAATGAACACAGAGGAATTTTCTGCTGTGAACTGTGGGACGGTTTAAGATTGGTGATGCATGCTTCACCAATGTGGGCAATATGTCTGGGACCCTCTGATGTCATATTATGCCTGCAGAGCTACTCTAGCAAAGACTGACACTGTGGGGTGGTGTTAAGGCGACTAACCTGTGAGATGGAATATCAGTAGCAAGGAAGTCATGAGTCTCAGTCTCATTCTCATCATGTCCCGTTAAATCGGAGGCATAGATTCAAAAGCTGCCTTATGAAGATGATATCTTTAGTGTTATATAGAGATTGTTGTGTATTGTTGAGTTGCTGTGTACCAGGTGGGTTTTGGGTAAGTTAATTTAGAGCATTATGAAGCATAGGTGCAATATCTCTGCTGTTTTGGGCCATTCAATCCCACAGTGGAAGCTATCACTGAACCGGAGTATAAAGTGCTGGGAGGTCATGTCTGCCCCCTAAACGAGGGTGAGACACATTGATTTATGTTTCTGTTTGGTGTTTTGGACTCCCCTCTACCACCATACCATCCTATTTACTAAACATTTTTAAATTTGTTTTCTTTTTATATATATTTTTTGGGGTTAAATTGTACCTTATTGTGTTTTTTTATTTTCCGTAAATGTTACTGTTTCACCTTTTTGAAAAGCGCCCCTTAACCCTTTGGTGCTATAATCTCCTAAAATGCATAAACGTGGATTATACATTCGTTTGTGCTTGCATTGCCATTGGAGTTCATTTGAACAGAGTCATAAAGGCCTGGTTTGACTAATGATGGCAAGCAAGTTGTGAAACTCTATGGAAGGCCTTGAGCGCAGAGCGGACCCTTCTCCTTCCAGTCTGTGTTTGGGTATGCGACAAAATGGCGCGCCGCGCCCTCCGCCTTGCTCTCCCTAAAAGCGCCATCCAGTCAATCCCGCCGCTAATGAAGCTTCCTCGCGGGTCCCTCCTGATACCGCAGGCCATCTGGCCTTCCTTTTACTGTATCAGTGACGCCTTGCAGCGTTTGGTCCTGTGCACCTGCCAGCCGGGATGTGCACATGTCTCGTGATTACAGGGTACATCCCCACCGTCGTTAAGTGATTTTAGCAAACTAGCTGGGGATTTGCTCTGGCGATGTGCACTACAAAAAAGTGGCTGGAATTCTTTTTCACGATCTTGAATATGCGGCTATGCAGCCGTGTTTCAGGAACACAGGAGACTACGAAATACAACACCTGGCGGCTCTAATTTTTATTTGTTCCATTTTATAAATGTGTTTATTTAATCAAAATCTCATCTGGGCATCCAATGCAAATCATCCAAAACGATATTGCTGTTCTTAATACTTACCCAACCTCCGCTAATAATTATTTTAACGTGTAAAGTACTGTATGTTCAGCTGTTTAGAAATAAGTTACTTCGCATACTTTTCAAAAGTAATTTCTTGCTGTACAGAACAATGCGCGTAGAGCTTGTTTCCCCTTTAGTAACTCAAATGAAATGGTCAGATTACTTCCCTGTAATCTTGGTATTTCTGAGTTGTACTCTTGCTTTTTACAGTCCTCACCACTGGAGGGAAGCCCACCCCTGGAAAAAGGGTGTGTGCATGTTATCCTAATCTTTTTTTTTTTTGCAGAGTTTTATATAGCGCAAACTTGACCCGAATCCAATCAGGTATCGAAGCGCTTTACATAGCACCAGTTACGTTACTTTAGGACACACATTCATTCTGTTAGGCACAGGGAGATTAAGTGATTTGCCCAGTGGATGTTCAGCGTCATTACCGAGACTCGAACCCAGTTCCCCAGGTCGAGCGCCCTAGCCGTTAGGCCAACTCCTCTGAACCGTGGATAGTGCCACCAGATAGCGCTTCTTTTCTTTTTTTCTTGAAACTTTTCTTTGCCCCCTGTAGGAAGCAGATACAAGGAGTGTTTTCCTGCACCGAAACCTGTCTACATAGGACTTCTCACAATGCAGAGAGGATGACAGGGAAGAACGGCCCTGAAAAGGAAGAGTAGGGCTCAGTGTAATCAAGACTACCTGTACATTATTTGAACATTATCATTTTGTTCCTCCGCCCTGTCCCAGCTCTTACCAGATGGGGATCCAACAAGCCAAATGAGCTCTGGAACAAAACTTACATATACCGGACTCCGGGCCACACACATGAGAGGTTTGATGCAGAAATGAATTTCAAATAGAAATCAAAAATGATAAGCCGCAAGGCAGACAACCCAAAATCAATGGTCCAAGAACCGATAGCCGATTATGGAGCTTACCGTAGCCTTAAAAAATGTCAGAAATGAACCTCCTTCAAGAAGCTCCCTCAAGGTAACCCCTTGCGTTAGTTGGCCTCCCCTAAACAAACCCAGAAAAGGTAACCTTGCAAAGCTATGCCTCAGAGGTAGCCAGTCTCTCTCAATAACTCAAAGTGGGTATTGTCAGCTTCCTCAAAAGGGGCGTCGGGCATAATAAATGAGACTGTATAATCAATCATAGCATTTGTAAAGCACACTACATACCCGTGAGGGTCTCAAGGCACTAGGGGGGGGAGGCTGATACTGTTCGAAGAGCCAGGTCTTGAGAAGTCTCCTGAAGGTCAGATGGTCTTCGGTCTGCCGTAGACGGATGGGGAGGGTGTTCCATGTCTTGGTGGCGAGGTGGGAGAATGATCTGCCGCCGGCGGTCACTCTTCGGATGCGGGGGACGGTGGTGAAGGCGTGGTCTGTGGAGCAGAGTTGGCGGGTGGGGGTGTTGAAGCTGAGTCGGCTGTTGAGGTACGCTGGTCCGGTGTTGTGGAGTGCCTTGTGTGCGTGAGTGAGGAGTTTTAAGGTTATCCTCTTGATGACAGGGAGCCAGTGCCGGTCTCTCAGGAGGGGTGTGATGTGGCTGCGGCGAGGGATGTCGAGGATCAGGCGTGCTGAGGCGTTCTGGGTGCGTTGGAGCCGTTTCAGGAGTTTTGCTGGGGCTCCTGCGTAGAGTGTGTTTCCGCAGTCCAGTCTACTGCTGATAAGGGCCTGGGGGACCGTCCTTCTCGTTTCAGTGGGGATCCACTTGAAGATCCTGCGAAGCCTGCGGAGGGTGTTGAAGCAGGAGGAGGAAACGGCGTTGACCTGCTTCGTCATGGAGAGGGTAGAGTCGAGGATGACCCCTAGGTTGCGTGCGTGGTCGGTGGGTTTTGGGGGTGTTCCTAGTGCAGTCGGCCACCAGGAGTCGTCCCAGGCCGAGGGGGTGGGTCCGAGGATGAGGACCTCTTTCTTGTCCGAGTTCAGCTTCAGTCAGCTGTTCCTCATCCAGTCGGCGTCGGCCTTCATTCCTTTGTGGAGGTTGGTTTTGGTGGGTCTTGGTGAGGGAGAGGATCAGCTGGGTGTCATCAGCGTAGGAGATGATGTTGAGGTCGTGTCGTCGTGCGACATGGGCGAGTGGTGCCATGTAGACGTTGAACAGCGTTTGGCTTAGGGATGAGCCTTGGGGTACGCCGCAGATGATCCCTGTGGCTTCGGAGCGGAAGGGGGGGAGGCGGACGCTCTGTGTTCTGCCGGAGAGGAAGGAGGAGGTCCAGTCCAGGGCCTTCTCTTGGATTCCGGCGTCGTAGAGGCGTGTTCGTAATGTGCGGTGGCAGACCGCGTCGAAGGCGGCTGACGGGTCCAGAAGGATGAGGGCCGCGGTTTCTCCGTTGTCAAGCAGGGTCCTGATGTCATCGGTGGCGGCGATGAGGGCAGTTTTGGTGCTGTGGTTCCTGCGGAACCCGGACTGGGACGGGTCCTGGATGCTGTTCTCCTCGAGGAAGCTGGTCAGTTGTTTGTTGACGGCCTTTTCGATGACCTTCACCGGGAACGGGAGCAGGGAGATGGGTCGGAAGTTCTTGAGGTCCTTGGAGTCCGCCTTGGGTTTCTTGAGTAAGGCGTTGATCTTCACGTGCTTCCAGCTCTCCGGGAAGGTCGCTGTCTCGAAGGAGATGTTGATGGTTTTCCGGAGGTGGGGTGCGATAGTGCTACTGTCTTTGTTGAAGATGTGGTGTGGGCAGGGGTCTTCCGGGGATCTGGATTGGACGGTGTTCATGATCTTGATGGTGTTGTCGTCGTTGATGTTGGTCCAGGCGAGCAGGCGGTTGGTGCGGGTGGTGGTCGTGGGAGCGGGGGTCTCAGTGGTTGCCGGGGTGGTGACGGCGTTGAAGCTGTCGTGGATGTCTGCGATCTTGCAATGGAAGAAGGTGGCCAGCGAGTCGCACAGGTCTTGTGAAGGTGGGATGGTGTTGGAGCTGGGTTTGGAGAGTTCCTTCACGATGTTGAAGAGCTCTTTGCTGTTGTGTGCGTTGTTGTCTAGGCGGTCTTTGAAGGAGGTCCTTTTGGCGGATCTGATGAGGTGGTGGTGTCTGCAGGTGGCGTTCTTGTGGGCTGTGTAGCTTTCCGGTGTTTGTTCGCGGATCCAGTTTTTCTCGAGTTTTCGGCAGGTTCGCTTGGAGGCCTCGAGGTCTTTGGTGAACCAGCTGGCTTTCTTGCTGGTGTGGGTGTTAGAGGGCTTCTTGAGCGGGGCGAGGGTGTTGGCGCAGGCGTTGATCCACTGTCTGAGGTTGCGAGCGGCGGTGTCGGGGTCGGTCGGGTCGGCGGGTGGGCTCCAGGCGAGGGTGGTGGAAAGCTGGTCTTCGGTGACACGCAAAGTAGCCTTAACTGTCTGACCGACATTCAGCCTACTAGGCTGGGCAAACCCAGCAGCTCCCAGACACTCAAAGAGGTAGAAAATAACAAATCTTGAGACAGGTGAAACTTAGGATGTTAAAGAGGAGTGGCTCAAGGAGCAGACCCTTAGGAGAAATCCTAAATAGGGCATCCTTTACTGAAAGTACATTCGTTTTCCCAGGTGGTGAAAAGAAGTTGTGACTACCTGGAATGTTAAGGATTTCAAAGGAATCTCTTGCATGGTTTCTAAATGACAAAAAGAACTAGCAGTAAAAGTAAGGCAGAGAAGATCACATAGGCACTGTAGACCTAGCAAATTAATGAGAAAGATCAATACTATTCAATGGGTGGGAGACCCAAGATTCCTCACTCCTAGAGCCCCCTACTCTCTCTACAAAGCTCAAAAACTGCAAACTGCCCCTGAGCTCAAGAAGAGATAAACTGAGGAGGAGTCATCACTGACGAGATCTATTTTATTAAAAAGGTCTCGCACCAATCACGATCCTCCCCACACAATCTACAGCACTAAGAAACGTGATGAGCATATGTCTTGAGTGCTTCCATCTTAAAGGGAAGATGCAGAGCAAGGGCTACCTATGTTGACAACCCCTCTTACTGGAAGCCAAGCTGGTCAGCCTGATTCTTCATGAGTATGCAGGCTATCTAGGAAATCACAGGAACATCAAAGAGAGAGATAATGGGGCCAGGGAACAAGCAGAGCTCTTAACCCTGAGTTGTTTTATCCTGTTCCCCGCAGCAATAGAGTAATGGAGATGATTCTCTTGGGAGGCAGACATGCATACATTCCTAAGGCAGGCCGAAAAACACTTGTGCAAGCCAATGTCCCAGGTCCCAAAAGGGACTGTATACACTGTTCTGAGAGCATGCCCTTGAGTTGCTCCCCCTAAAGCCCCAAGGGATGAACAGAGAATGCAGCAGGATTTCTCCCCGTATCGAATATACACCAGGCAATTTTGACCAGGACATGGACTGGGTTGCTCATTCGCGGCTCCCATACATCACAGCTACCACAGTCTTTTTCTGTTTAAGACCTGCCCTCTGCACGTGAATGCACTTGATATTAATTTTTGAGAAATGAGCAACCTCCAAACGTAGCAACAGATGCTATATTTCTGAGTCACTTGCCACTCGTTGATTTTCATCATGATGATCAGTGACTGCAGCTGGGGGAGATTCACCCCCTTGTGAGACTGTCTAGCACCTAACAACCTTCATTAATGCTAGGGACTTGGTGATTAATTGATTGTAATTCTTTGACTCTAGACCGGTGTCAAAAGACATGACATAGCAAGGGCTTAAAATGCTTCCTTTCTCGTGGGCATCAAAGTCGCATGAGCCACCATACCCCCAGAGTCAATGGCCACTGAGCAGTAGGAATAGCCTTGTGCACCAGAAGAGAATCATGATTCGTATGTCACTGCACTTTGAGCAGAAAGCCCACCTCTACCTGAACAGTATGATAAAAATGCCCCAGTAAGTTCTTGTCTGCAGACAAATTCAGGAAGTATTTGAACACATTCAATTTCTAATTGAATGCTTCAAGAGTTTAACAAAACATCCCTCTATGTCTCTGGCTTTCTGCTACAACATATTCCCGTGAGCCTAGTAATTAGCCACATACGGCTGATCCCCTTAACATTGTAAATATCATTTGACACATACATGAGTTTCATAGGCAGGCCCTTGGTTGGAATTGCCCATGCCGGATCAAAAGTGAAGAAAATGCGGGTATGCCCGTAGGATAGGTGCATGGGAGCATGCATCTTTCAAATCAAGAGTAAAAATAAAATGCCCCAGAGAGGTCACGGCTGTAGTGTCCTCTCCAAACCGTGTACCCACCAATAATTATGCCACACATGGAGCTTAATATTACATGTCTTTATTCGTCTGTGTGTAACTGCGAACTCAACATTCTAAAACAAGCTCTCATTGCATTCCGCTCTAACAACTATGTCACAGCTTTATGGAATCCGCTAGGAGCCCAAAGGGTGCCGTCCAAAAACTCGCAAAACACTATAATGGGTATAGTATCTTGGAGAGACAAAATGTGAATGAGATTGTCCTGATTCTCTTGTTTATCCTCTTCGGATCAATAACAAATCTGAAAGCCTGAAGGGCTTTGGCCAGGGATATAACAGAGATGATTCCTGTTGCAAATTCTTGAACCAATGTTAGAACCACAACATGCTTTGATACGGGTGCCTCCACTCCCAACAAAACAGCTCTTTTCTGAGCATGTTACTTGGCTACTGGTTTAAGAGAATTCTCGAGTCCTAAGTGGGCCAAGGAAGTTAAATCAGGTACTTGTACAGATCACAGGAATGGAGTACAGTCCCCAGCAAGAAAGGCAATCAGAACAGTAAAGAGCTGTTCTTTGACTGAGAGGAGGGGTGTACCCCTCTGAGAAAAATAATACCTCTCCCCGGAGAAAGAACTAGTAGTGAGGGGAGGCATTCCACAGAGAAGAAAACTGTCAAAAATGCATCCTCCTTAATGGCATGAGAGACTTTGGCTGAAAAGGCAGATGGAGTTTGGGATCCTTTGCTGCCTTAACACATCCTCCATAAAGCAACCAAACAACTATTCTCTCAGAAAAGGAAGTTTCAAGAGCAACCGTGTCTAGGCCTCCGATATTGCAGGAAATGTTGGGAGCCGACTGCAGCTCCTTCTTGCAATACTGCTGGCAGTAAGCAGAAAAATGTCTGTGAGAAGTGACTGAGCAGAACTGCAGGTGAAACCTTCTTCAGTGAAACCTCTAAGTTTTTTATCAACCTCATAAGCAGGTGGCACATCCTCAAAGGTAATCGAGGTAAATCCTTCCGTACTGGAAATAAGCAAATTAACCTTCAAACTCATAAGACGCCTTCTTCTAAACCAGGGTTCTCCAACGCCGGTCCTGGAGGGCAAGATCCATGCCAGATTTTTAAGATTGCTACATTTATCTAAATGGGGAGTTGCTAAAAATCTGGCATGAATCTGGCCCTCCTGGTCCAACTTTGGGGAGCCCTGCTCTGAACCTTGCAAAGGGTCAGCTTATTCTTTATGAATCATTCTGCAAATACTAGGCTGCACTGGTAGTCCGGAGTTCCAGGTGAGCTTTGACTTTCTGGACACATTCCCCTGCTCTAAGTAAGGACCACTAACTTCCTCAATTAAGGGATAATACCTCCAGAAACTCTTCCCATTGATATGTTTGCCAGAGGAATCCACCTTCACAGCATTATCAGCATTCAGAGCGTCTTCCTCAGCAGGCATCCTTGTTCTAGACAACTACGGGGCAGGCTCAGGCAGCAGCCTCCAGTCCATGACACAATTTGCCATAGCTTCAGTCAGTAGCTGGAGCTGTCCGGAAATCAATTATGACAGTGGCAAATTCTTAGGAGGAAGAAATAGAAGATGAAGAGTCTGAAAAACCATGAATACCATTGTAACATTGGCAGGAGCAGTGGAGCGTTAAAAGCTATTCCCTTCTCCATGAGAATGTCTCCACATTTAATTCTGTTTGAGGTGGTGTTGCCCTCTTGCAGGTTACACTCTAGGTAGCTGCCTGATATTGGCTTGGTGCAGCACCTGCCTCGCGATTCAACGAATCTTTCGACTCCTTCAAACGCAGCACTCGTTCGTCGCTGCTGTTGTGTGTAAGAGAGCTATCTGTAGCTAAGGAAAACCTGTGTGTGCCCTATTATACCACTGGTGTTCTAATCACCTGCGAGGTTTTCTCATTCAAATTCCTTCTTTGGTGAACTTTTTTGGCTAGGCAGTGTCAGGTTTGGTTTTTTTGAAGGACATGGTGGTTAATATGTTCCACTACTACAGACGGATACATTTTTAATGCATTTTCTTGGTATTATCTGGGCACACTTTATTTCAAAATAGCAGATGCATTTCCTGAACTCTGTGTTTTACAGAGTTTATAGTTAATATAATTTCTGCGGGAATATTTGGAGCAGAGGTCCAAAAAATTTGTTTATTTTCCAATGTAAAATGTTATGTGCCAATCTATTTAACGGCTAGAGGTGAAATCAACCTAGTTTATAGGGTGTTGCAATGCATTTTGTTTAACATACTTTTATAGTGAAAGTAATGATGTGGTATTCTAAAGAGGACCCTTCATTTATTCATCTTGAACAGTGGTGGGCGACACAAACAAAAAGTGGTGAGGCGGGTGTAGAGGGTTTGAGGGAAGGTTTAAACATTTAAAAAAATAAGCCTTACCTGAAGCTGCCGGCCGCCTCCTACCTTGGTGTTCCACTGCTTCCTGGTTCCGGCAGACACTGGGACAGCATCAGAGACTCCCTGTGCAATCCCTACGCTGCACTATTGCTGTTACCCAGCATGAGAGCAGTGCGGGGATTGGCCTGAGCAGGCTAGTTTAATGCTCGCTCAGGCACAGGGAGTCAATGCCGTTTCTCCAACTCAGCTGTGCAATACAGCTGGGTTGGGAAAACCTAACTGCTCATGTCTGTTTGGCCGGCCTAAGACGGCTGGCCAAACAGACATGTGTACTTAGAAGTGCAGATACCACTCCATTCCTCCTCCCTCGCATGGCACGGCCTCGCCCCTCCCTACACACGCTGGCTGAGCCAGCAGCTGAAAAAGAAAACGATGATAAATGATTGTTTTATTTTTCAGCTGCTGGCTCTGAGCCAGTGGGGCAATGCTCCTCCGCCATTGCACACTGTATATTGGTTTTATTGGGTATGCTTTTATGATTCACACTGTGATGTCGAATAAAGCTTATTTTGGATTCCGAGAATGGATTCACAGGGGAGTAAATGTGTTCCCTTTCGAATTACGAGAGATACAAACATGCCAAGCTTGGCGCAAATATACTCCCAATGGAGGTACCATGTGATCGGAGATACATCGCATTATTGAACTGAAAGTAATTCCTAGTTAGTGCCAGTTCTGCCAAATTTAGGAGGAAAAATCTAGGAGTTTCAAATTCCCAATCCTCGTGGTACAAAATGTTTTCAACCACCCTCGGGGTCTCTCGTTGAGAATATTTGTATATAGGGACTCACTATCTTGGCCTATCAAGAGTTCTGTGTGGGCATTGAATGTGATGCCCTTGATTCAATTCAGCACTTCCCTTGTGTCCTTCAGGTAAGATGGCATTTTCTCCTTTATCGGTCACAGAAAAAAGTCACATAATCGTGACAGAGGTTCCAAAGCTGACTCAATACCAGAAACTATTGGTCTACCTGGTGGGGGTCTTGTGGACTTATGTACTTCCGGTAATGTGTAAAAGTACGGGGCGCTAGTTGGTCACTATGCAAAAAAGATGCCTCATTTTGTGAAATCCAGTCATTGTTCAGCTCGGTCACTGTCCTTGTGCAATATTCTGCTATACGTATTTTCTAACTTCTTTGAACTTTTCTAAAGTAACCATGTATTGTGAAGTATTCAACAGAGTAAGTGCTGTTTATAGCTTTTATGTCATATTTATATGGCCAATATGGCTGCCATGTATGTACGACTAACAGAAAACATGTATTTCAGGCCAAAGATGGCCTTTTTTCATTACTAAAGGTTGTGCAGTACGTCATATTGTTTAGAATTAGCAACATTTTCACTTTTAACCTTTAAAAAGGTTGAGAAATTGACATGCTGGCGACCCTAGAAGTACAATTCCTCTAAACCCCATTCTGGAGAAGGGTTGAAGACGCTGCATTTCTCGTGGCCCAGGTTCCTTACTATCCACTAAATTGTATGTTATTTAAAATTAAATGACTCATTTTTAATGAGACCAACCGTAATTCACAAGTAAAACCAAATTTCTAATGTTTTCCATTACTAAACTCACTTTCGCTTGATCATGAAGAGTCAACGACCGTCCTTGGTGATGCTTGCCACAGTATTGCCTTGGGAAAACGTCCTCCATGTTTTAAGTGTTCAGCATTTCTCCTGTTCATTAAAGAGTATGGGTCATATGTAGGAAGCCAAATTGCAATCGCAAATGCTGAAATTCGCAGAATTTCAGCATTGCAATCGCAATTTGGGCAATGTGCTATGTAGCAAACAACAACCCACACGCAAAATAAGGAATCGCAAAATTTGCTATTCCTTATTTTGCAAATGCATTTAAGGAATCCCAAATTGCGATTCCTTAAATGCAATGTAGGAAGCACCCAAGTTGTGCGATTTTGGCTTAAGGAATCGCAAATTACCACCAACTTCAGGTTGGTGGTAATTTGCGATTACTTAGAAAAATGCACTGTTTTGCATTTTTCAAAGTGCCATGTGGCGCACATACATGCCCTTAGCGCATGTATGTGCGTCACATGTGCACACATGTTTATTTCAGGGGTGCAAAAGGGTGTCCTATTGACACCCTTGCAACCTTGAAATTGCATTCTCAATTTGCGATTCTCTAACTGAGAATCGCAAATTGAGAATGTCTTCTCATTCATTCCTATGAGCATTCTAGTCCATAGGAATGAATGGCAAGGTATTCCTTATTTGCAAATCTAATTTTGTGTTTAGCAAATAAGGAATATGTGGGATTTGCAAAATATTTTGCTATTCCTACCTACGTTGCGTTTTGCGATTCTCTAATTGCGATTCCCTAAAAATAGCAATTTGAGAATCGCAAAACACGTTTTACCTACATATGGCCCTATATGTCTGCCCATCGTGCACTACTGGGCGCACGGACGAGCAGTAGAACATGCGTGTAGTGTGCGAATGGTGCAGCTTCATGAGCGCAGCCATCCATGCAGGCCCCCGTTCCTGCCCTCACCGAGCTGCACAATGGCACAATGCTGCCCAATATCAAACAACAGCCTCTGCCTTTTGAACTCCCTGCCTCCCATTTGTTTGGCTACAGCGCCGCTCGCCTCATTCCATTCCCCCAAATGTTACCAGGGAGGAGGGCAGAAAGGACGAAACGCGGGAGGCTGGGGGAAGAAAAGTTGAAAAGAGAGCCGCAATGAATGGCTCACTTGTTGGCTTTTAGCACAATTACCATACCTTGGGGAATACGCGGAGAATAGTTAATTATGACTAAACGGGCTCTCCTTTTGGAGCCAGTGGCAGGCTCGGGTCCAGCACGTCAGTTCCGTGAAGGGTTCTGAAATGGAGGCTGAGCGCCCTGTCAGCCAGGGGGCGGGTCCGCGTGACTGGAGCAGACGGGGGGAAGATAGCCGGCCTAGAGGCGCTTTTGAAAGGGGGGTGGCGCGCGGGATATTTGCATACTCGCCTTACCATTGGGGTTTAATCTCGAGATAGGAGGCGGCGGCAGAGCTATTGTCAGTCCGGCTTTGTTCTGCAGGCCGAGAGTGGTGTAATGATGGGCCCTAGGCCCACATGCTAGGTGAAGGAGGACACAGGACACATAGTTGGGGATAGTGGGAATGGCCTCGAGCACGTGCGCTCGGCCCCTTTTATTGACAGCGTCACCTGACACAGTGACGTCTGTGGTGGGTGGGTGTACAGTGTAATACAGCAGGTCGGAGCACTAGAACGTGTCCATGCTTGGACACTACATCCCTCCCAATTTTTAATAACAAAACCAAACGTCAAAGTTCAACCTGGGGGAGAAAGAAAGATATACCCAGTTGTAATACAGTGACCAAACTTCTGCAGAATCGCTCACGCTTCAGCTGCTTGGAGTCGCAGAAGATGTTCTTCCTGTCGCGGACGATGCTCTTCCTGTCGCAGACGATCACCAGTTCACTGTGGCACCAGTCATGGGTGCTCGATGGATCTAGTCTGTTTGACGGCTCTGCCTTGAAGTTGTTCTCACAGTCTTTCCTTCGCTTTTACTTTCTTGGCGACAAACGCAGTTGAGTTCTTGTGGTTTTTACCGCTAGATGTTGCCGTTCGTCTTTTCGTCCAGTCCTTTTCTTTATCTGTGGCGTGTGTTCTGTTTTGCAAAACGGATTGGTTGCAAGACACCCCTCTCACCAGGATGCCTCTCTCGCAGGTGTTCCCCTGCCACGGGATATCCCTGAGGCCCTCTGACTCGTCCTGAGCTGGGTGTACTGTGTCGTGTTACTCGCACGCCGATCCGTGTGGGTGCAGAGGAGACGACAAGTCTCACCTCGGGTTCTGCAGTCGTGCCTGGAGGGTAGCTGTTGGCTCCTGTCTTCGCACACAATGTCTTCATCCTCCTGGGACCTTTGCTGGAGGGCGGCTGATGACCATCTCTCGTCGCGGGGACGCTCTCTCACTGGCATCCCTGAGGCCTCTGCCCCTGGGTCACCACGGCTGGCGTTGTCCAGTGTCCGTGTGACCCCAAAGGTGGGTGTTTCGAATGGTCCGGCCTGCTCACCTCTGCAGATCCCAGGTGCGCTGAAAGCATCATCAAACAGATGGTCTTTCTCCGTGCCACGGGTGTTCTTCAGGACTTGCGCACCGTGTTCTGACGCTTGTCACCTTCCTTGTCTTTGAGGTGCGAGTAGACTTGCCACACTCTTCTCTCTTTCCTCTATTTCTTTCTCCGTGCGGATGTCATGTCACTCTGACTTCTTCTTTTGTTGCAGTGGCAACCGTGCCACTCAGATTTCTTCTTTCTTCGTAGTGGCGGACGTGCCACTCTGGTCTCTTCATCTCTTCGCTTCACGACCTACTCTGGACCGTTCCTGTTCTCTTATCTGGCCAGGCTTCTCCATGCAGCGCGCGCACTCTGCACGTGTTCCCCCTGGTCTTGTCCTCGTCCGAGAACACTCTCTTCATCATCCTCAGCATTCCGAGTTAGGGTCGTGACCTTCTCTTCATCTTCTCCTTTTCACCAATTACTTTGGTTGAAGTTCGTGGGGCCATGCTCATGGTCCGCTTCGTTCTTCTCCCTTTCACCAGTTACTTCGGTTCTTCTTGAGCTTCTTGGACCACTTGTCGGTCCGCGCTGCCGATCGCTGGCAGGATATCTTCGGTCTTGCGTCAGACCTCTTTGTGCAACTCCTGGCGAGTCGGCTTCTTTGGTGCGACCATGTGGCAGGTCGGCTGGGCCTTTGGGGTGCGACCATTTGGCTGGTCGGCTTGACCTTTGTGGTGCGACCGTTTGGCAGGTCGGCTTGGCCTTTGTGATGCGACCATTTGGCTGGTCGGCTTGACCTTTGTGTTGCGACCGTTGGGCAGGTCGGCTTGGCCTTGTGGTGCGACCATTTGGCTGGTCGGCTTCACGAGGTATGTCACGTCGTGTGAGTACCTGTGTCCGCTGCCTTGTCAGGCGCTGGTGCGTGCTACTCTTCGTACCGTCGTGGTACCTCTTCAGTGTAGCGTTGCTCCTAGTATCAGGATCACTTGATGTGGTGGCTTCTTGGCGCCACTGGGTGTTGCTCTGCATCCTTGCCCGCCAGTGTCGGATACTTGCTGCGCCCATCCTCTTCAGTGAGTTCCTCTCCTGTAGGCGCTGCAGCGTACCTTCCGCGTCCGGGGTACAACTGCGCTGAGTCCGTTTGTTCTCTCGAGGGTTGGCTCCACTTGATGCGGCGACAGCGCAGTCCTCGCTGGGGTGGATGTGGCTTGACACCATTTCCTTTTCTTCCTCCTTGTCGCTGGGGGATAGCGCTGCATCCCTGTGGCACACCGTTGCTTCTTCCTGTGCTTCTGTCGCGTTCCTGCGCTTCTGGCACATTCCTGTGCGCCTCCGTCGCATTCCCGTGCGCTCACCTTCGCGCATCCGTCAGACCTTGCGGTACGTGCCTTGCTGCCTCTTCTTCCTTGCGCTGCAAGCCGTCGGTCTCCTGTGACTGCTGGACTTCCTTGGCCTGCTGTAGGCTTGTTGATCTTCCTCTTGCTGCAGTGCTACCAGTGGCCACTGGGTGGCAGTGTTGCTTTTCTCTTGCTTCAGCAGCAACCTTCTTCGCTGCCAGAACTCTATGCCCTGTCTTCTTTTCCTTTCTTCCAGGCTTCGTTCGTGAGCAGGAGAACTGGAGCCAGGCAGACCAGTGAAGTGCAGGACAGGGGCTGGGCAGCAGGTAAGTCTTTTGCTTTATTTGTATGGGGGGCAGGAGGGCACTGGCAGTCTGTCCAGTTTATCTCAACTTCTATTGCAGGTTGCAGCGTGCTTCTCTGGGCCACATTTCTGCCTCTTCCCCACAGCTCCTGACGGTCACCCGGGAGGACTCTTGACTCGGTGTGTGCCGTCCTTTCTTGGAGGGAGGGGCTCAGTAACTTGCTCTCTCGCGCTTCCCTGGCTGCTCAGGGACACACGTTGCAGCTGGCAGCCCGTTTACTTTGCTGGGGGCGGGGCCAGCTTCAGTGCATGCTGCCATTATCTCTTTAGTCACTGCAAGTGGGGAGGGGGGGGCCCCTCGCAGGCTGTCCGTCCTGCTCTGTCCTCACTGCGGGGTCTGTCTTTCGCGTGGTTACCGGCCACGCGCGGAATGTCTCAGGGGGCGGGGCACTACCCCGGACTGCAGCTCACGCTAGGACGCCTCACAGGCAGCCCTCTCGCCAGAATCACCGCACCGCCTCCCGAATCCCGGTAAGCTTTTAACTTCAGGCTCACCCGCCGCCGCAGCCTCACCTTCTCTACGCTGCGCGGCGGGGAGTAGGGTGTTGGTGAACTTGGTGCAGTCGCGCTTTACTGCGGGTGCTGTCGCTGCGGGTGGGCTCCGCTTTTGCTTACGTAGCTTTGGCAGGACGGTGGCAGTGATCCACTTCGCTGCACCTTCGTGCTCGCTCTCCGGGCTCACCTTCTGCCCGGTTGGGCGTCCTCTAACGCGGGTGGGCTCCGCTTGATACAGGCTCCGGTGAGGGGGTCGTGGCCGACGCGGGTGGGCTCCGCTCGGTCCACTCTTCGAACCGGGCACAGCGGCAGGCTAGACAGGCTCGGGGTGGGCACCCGACTTTCTCCGGCTGAATCACGGCGTCGCGGCCGGTGCGGGTGGGCTCCGCACGGCTCGCACTTCTCCTCCTTCACCGGGCAGGTCGCGGCCGATGCGGGTGGGCTCCGATCGGTCTGCTTGTCGTCGGGGCGCTTCCCACGCGGGGTTCACGGCGGCAGACTCGGGGTGGGCACCCGGCCGCCACGGGACATGCTGCGGGCTCCGCCTCGCCCCGTAGGCTTCTCGGCGCGTCGCGCCTTCATTCAGAGGGGGGGGTGTCCTCACCGGGCAGTCCTCTCTCCCCCATTGTTTTCGATGGTGCGCCGATCGGGGCTGCACTCGCGGGGTAAAGTACCCGCCTCGTCGCCAATGTAATGATGGGCCCTAGGCCCACATGCTAGGTGAAGGAGGACACAGGACACATAGTTGGGGATAGTGGGAATGGCCTCGAGCACGTGCGCTCGGCCCCTTTTATTGACAGCGTCACCTGACACAGTGACGTCTGTGGTGGGTGGGTGTACAGTGTAATACAGCAGGTCGGAGCACTAGAACGTGTCCATGCTTGGACACTACAAGTGGAAGGAAATCGGATGAAGGCGGCTATCTGAAAGCTGCCGCCTTCGCCTTGACTTTGCACAGTTAGTTAATGACCATAGGGAAGGATTCCTTTGTACGGGTTTATTCTGCACACGGAAAGTCAATGAACTGGTGACCTGATTTAAAAAAAAGACAAAAGCAGTAAGGTTGTAAGCTTGCCGCGATTTTTTTCGTACAGTTACTTTTTCAGGGAGTCAAAAAATGCCTCTTTGCTCACTGTCAGCTACAGAAATTATATATTTCCTTGCATATAACACAGGATAGGCTAAGGCTAACCCGTTCTACCCTGTGGAGAAACCACACATTTTTCGTTTGGCTGAAGGTCCATTATTTATAGTTGTCCACAAAATGGGAAATACTTTTTCAAGCTGAAGACCCCTTTTACAGTCACCAACAATATGCATGGGGCACTATTAAACCTTGTTTACACACTGCATTATTTTCTCTTGTAATTTGGATTTAGGGTCTGAAAATCCTACAGACCCTGTTAATGGCAACTGTAACTTTAGAATTCTAAGCCTAAATTCAACTTTTTTTCATGCCCCAGTGTTATTTACAACCGCAATCAAGCCTTGAGCTTATATGCAGAGCTTTCAAAAAATACTCATTGGAAAAAGGCTATCCTTTCACAGCTACTCGTTTTTTAACATTCAAAATACAGTTGACCAAATCATGTAATCCTTTACAATATCCAGGGAGTCGACAGCAAACGCTTTGGGCATTTTTGAAATAAAATAAAGGCATTATGTGTAGCCTTCCTGCAATGAAATATACTTGAACAGATGAGTCAGATAAGAGAATGTCTTGTTTTCTTTGTTACTTTGAACAACCACGAGCAGGCCCGTGAAAGCCCGTTTTGCTTCCCTTGTGAAGTAGTTAATTTGAAATTTTCAGTAATGCGGGAGCTCGTCAATTCAGCCTTGCCGAAGCCCGACAAAGCCGAGGCCGGAGCCCTTCGTGATAAAATCTGACCTCGCGCCCAACACGAGCATTTTCCCAGCTCCAGCGGGCGAGTGATGTGTTTTCAAAGGGGAGCGTTCTCAGACGTGTTGACAATGGGGCCTTCTTTGTACCATCCCCGGCCTCACCTCTACACTTGTTCCCTTCAATGGGGATGGCCGCCTGATGAGATTTATAGTGGGGCTGAACAAGCGGCAACAGTGGGCCTGTTCAGGCCGTAAAACCGTACACGGTCCACACTTGTTCCTCGTGTATTCACAATCCCAAGCTCTTGAGGCTGAATGTATGTCAGAAATATCACATTGTTTACAAAAATGTGCATTTGCTAGAACACATGCCTTTATAGCAAAACAATTGCTTTCAGTCCATTATCGTCTGTGGTTTTGAGGTGATGAAATACCAGAGGCTGGCAGAGTGAACTTTCTCAAAACCTTTTCCATGTAGGAAGTTTTGAGGATAGTTTACAAGATTGGTGTAGACTGACTGCCTGTTGCTATGACGCAAATACAAAGTGTGCTATCTTGAGGCATAGAGACATTCCAGTATGCACAACAAAGTGCTAGAGATATACACTAGAAAAAAGGATTGCCCCAGTGCTTTCAGATAGGTCAGTCCTCCAACCTTAAAATGAATAAGACCTCTGATATGACACAGATGTCCAGGCTATAATTCCAGCCATTGTAATCTCCAATCCCTACTATGGAAATGCCCTACTCATCAGAGAAATCTTAAACTCTTTCAAACCCATGAAAGTTCTGCTACATTCTGCGACCAGACTAGTCTCTGGCTCCAAAAAGTATGCAAAAGCAACAGTTGATGGACAGAATGTAGAACAATGTCATACATTCACCCCAGTACAGAGATCTGGGCCTAAATCCATCCTTTTTTTGCTCACCTTACCATTCCTGTTTGGACCCAGCCATATGCAAATCAATCTTGACCCTGTGCCTCATGGGAACAGTCCAGCCCGAACTGCCAAGCCAGGTCCTCCCTGGACTGGAAAAAAGCATCCTAAGACTGGTTTTGGGGTTTCACCCCTCTTCAGCCAGGATAGCTTGATTCCAGTGGCATGGAGAGCACGGAACTAAAAAGTATGATCACATAACTGCAATATTAGGCTGACGTCAGTGTTATCCCAAAAGCACCAATGAGGTTCAAGCTTCTCTTTCCTCACTTTCAAATTCCTTCAACATCAATAACCAACAACGTCCCTACCCTAGATTTATCCTTACTTACTAAAAACTATTTACTAAAAACGATGAGGCAAAAATATTATCAGTTAGTCAGTGATCACCTCAAAGTTAAATTTTGTTCCTATCCTCAACAACAAATAAAGCACACGTTTCTCTGTTTAGTTCTGTCTACAATACCTTCCCGTCTTATTCCTCCCACCTGTCCTCAACTGCTCTCTTAACTATGCAGTATGTTTTTTAATTTCAATTCTCTCTTGTTGGTTTTCTATGTTTATTCTCTTTTGAAGAACCTGGACTCATATTTGTTATTAAATATAAAGCTCACTGCCCCCTCTGCAGTAAGAGTGATTAATGGGAATCTTACGTGAATAATTGTTTTTTGGATGGAGTACCCCAGTACAAAAGTATTGCCCCAAGCAGCAGTGCTTCTCAGTTCCAGTTTTGCTAAAAGGAAAACAGTTCCATAGTTATATTTTGTTATGTGATGGCTAAACAAAGAGAAAGCTATGTGCACTGCTGCAGCAATGTGATCTTTGGTTGCTTCATGTCAATAAGTTCTAATTTAAGAGTGCTTTTGTGGGGCATTTTGTTTTCCAACCTTTCACTAAGGAGATGGATGTAGGTCCTTGCCCCGCGTGGTACTACTGTTTTGTTCTGCTTTGCGTTCCTAACTCATGGGCTTGGTGTGCAGTGAATGTCAAATCTGGCAGAAATAATGTTTGTGCCCAATGACCCTCAAGTCCACACAGATTGTGCATAGATCTGGTGATTTCCCTGTGCAAATCCCTTCCACGATTTCCTGGAGAAATTGTGCTGGGAAAACTTGTAGGAAAGGGAAATTGCAGATTGATAAAATCACTTGTTAATCCCAAGTCTGACACGCATAACTATGAATTTCATGGAAATTCCTTCCATGTATAATACCTCAATGTGCAGTAACAGCATTTCCCCTGGAAAGTTTTACTGCCTGTAATTCCTGCAGAACTCCATTCTTTGGAAGACCCCTTGTTATAGCTGTGAAATACATTCTTGAGCAGCGCTCAATATATCCAGATTGCTTTTAAAACAATTAGCACACAAAATGTCTTCATTGCTTCAATTCATCAGAGCAGAAGCAGAACTACCTTATGACGGTAGCAAATACATTCTGGTCAACCTCCATGTAGAATTATTATGCCTCAATACTGCCCAAGATGAAGAATTTAGAGTTGTAGCTCATTTAGGATTGGAGGCCACAACTGCCTGTTCTAAATGAATTTACTGTGTGGGGGAAAAAATATTTTTTTATATACAAGAACACCTGTTTCTGGCAGACCAGAAGGACCTTTATGGGTGCCATAATTGCCCCATACATCGCTAATCTATAAATGGTTGTTTTAAAGAACACTTCAAATAGTCTAACTTAAACCTATTGAAATATAACATCTGTACCAGGTGCCAACCTATAGGTGACATCTTATTGATTTAGCAAGGCATGGAAGTTTTTCTGGCCTCTTCGTCCTTGACTCAACATGTGACCCTAAACTTATTTTCATTTTACATCAGCTGCACATCTGCATGAATTCTTTAGAAATGATTGTAATTTACAAATGGCCTATCTTGTAACAGATGTATACACAAATGAAATCCTGCATTCATCTACAGTAATCAGATGTTTTATCAAGGCTACTGAAGTACTGTACATATGCCATACTATTTGCTAATATAGATATAGCCACTAGATAAGCTAGCACTAAGACTCTAATATTAGATGTGAAATATCAAATGACTTGTGGAGCATTTTGTTACGCCCAATCATTCTTGCAGGGAGCTCAATTTATTTGCCAAAGATCGAAATAAACCATCTCCATTGGGCAGCAATAAAGAATGAGCCATATTACTTGATCAATAACACTGGTTTTGCAACCTAAATAGAGTGGAAATGTGTGAGGAAAAAGGAAATTGAGTTTTTACTTGGCTATTTTATCTACTCTTCTGTGCCTTCATAAATGGTTTGTGTTACTCACTTTAGATGACAGGGTAGCTGAATGAGACAGTTGATCATGTTTGCTGATATATAACCTTGATTGATGATTCTCCTTCTCTACACTGGGGTCTTGTTGAACAACTTTGGCCACTTCACACTTAAGCAGCCTTGGGTCAAATTTGTCTCCAAAACTTTGGTTCCAGTTATCATGGATCATAGTGCCATTTTCCTGGTAGATATGAGTAAAAAAGGGCCCTCTTTTTGCATGGTTGCCCCCACTTTTTGCCAAACTGCTGATGTACTTTGACTGAGTGTGCCCTGGGTTCCTGCCAAACAGATACCCAGGGCCTATCTTCCCTAAAACTACATTAAGACAAACCCCAATTGGCACTCTTTGGCCACAGGTCAGTCCCTTGTAAATGGTACCATGGGTACCAAGTAAACCGTTACAGGGAAGACCTCTAAGGGCGCAGCACCTATTGTGCCACCCTTAGAGGCCCTGTACCTTTACACACACACACACTGCCCTTGCAGGCTGCGTGCTTTGGTGAAGAACAAAGTGAAGATTCGACATGGCACACATCCTTGTGTGCCATGTCTACAGCCCACTGCCCTGGCCTAGGTCAGCCACCCCTCTAGCTGGGTGCACTATACCAGTGGTCAGTGTACAGGTGCATGAGCCCTGTACCCTTACATTGTCTAAGCCAATTCTTAGACATTGTAAGTGCAGTAATGCCATTAAAAGTATATGCTACTGTGGAAATATGGATTTTTCTGATCAGTTATGTCCCCTATCTTGGACCCCAACGGTTTCATGTATGAATCACAAGTACATGTATGTTCCCTCCAGTTCTAGTTATGAAGACGCAAACACATGTGCGTCCACCGTCAACATGTCCTCTGTCAGATCCGCCATGAATAGGCCGGATATTCCATTCCTAAGTATGAAAGGCCACCGGCTTTATATGGTTCACTTATGCCATTTTTTAGTCCAGGCAAGTAGGCCCTGATTCTGTCATCAAACTCTTCTTGCCTTCTGCCTCTGAAAGCCCCAGTCTGAGCCTGCATCTGTGACCATGAACTTTGTCTCATTCCCTGCGCGGCTCACGAAGCCTGACATCAGCCTGCTGCCTGCCAAAAACTGTATTTCACCTTCGAAATTATCTGCTCCGTTCCCTGCCCGATGCATTCCTGTCTAGTAGTTTAAGTAAACATTCTTCCAGCTACCGAGCAAAGGCCCGGCTTCTCTGTCTTTATGCAAGTAATTCATAGCCCTATTACTATGGAAGATTTCCGCCCTCGCATCTAGTGTAGACACTTAGACGCTTGTACACGCACTAACAGTCAGTATAGTCAGTATAGAATAAGATTCTACTCGAAGAGACCTCTCTTTTGGATAACTTAGTTCTTTAAACATAGGATGTTAGATATGATTTGGGATTAGGTTGACTTGACCCTCCAGACTTCTGTCGCCACATGTAGAGCTAAATGTCAAGTCCCCTTCACCCCCTAGTTGCACGTCAATCACACGTCATGCTGCTGCGCGCGCATTTCTGCCAAGTATTTCTGCTGACATTGCAAAATTCTTTCATGTAACCGCCCTCTTATGACATCACATCTGATGACGTTCTTTAAATCACACCTAGTTACGCCTATTTTTGCTACGCACGAATATATTATCCATACTATCAATTGTTACGCCTCTTGTATTTGCTTCACTGTAATGCCTATTGTATAAAAGTAATTGATTGTCAATAACGTATGTGCTTCACTTCCTGAACCTTCGTGGTGATGGAACTTGGAGCAACCGATTATAATCGACCATTGGAATAAAGCCCATTCCGAACCTCTAATACCACGGATTCTGCCTCTTATTTACTGAGCTATTTTATTATGTTTCTGTATCAAATTAAGTCCCGGTAATTAAATTATTTACCACATGAATGGCGCCCGAACAGGGACACTTTCTCATCTCACGCGCCGGCGGTGAGTTGCAGGCCCGGTCTCCTGCCACAGCTGGACGGACAACAACGCGTACCAGCAGGATTTCCTGTATCTCCCTCCGGTCAAGCGGGGGCGACTGAGGCTGCGATCAACACCCAGACGAGGCGGTGAGAAGTGCGAAGTATCCCGACCAGAGCCTAGCTGAGAGAGCAAGATCCGAGGTATACAGAGGCCCACCAGTTTCCGAAGTCCCGAGTCGAGTCCAGTGTCCGAAGTATTCGAGTCGAGTCCAGTCCGGTTCAAGTTCAGTTCAGTTTCCGAGGCCTTCCGTTTCCGAGCTACCCGGTGAGTACCATTACTGGGGAGGCGTTCTGACGTGCACATAGGTTGTGCCGGTCAAGACGGGTTTGGGTACACAAATCCGGTCTGCACTGTTTCAGCAGTGTATCTGTACTGTTTAGCAGTATATCTAGTATATCAAGTATATAAATTCAGAATAATTCAGTTAAAGTCGAGTATTATGTTTAGTGATTAAGTTTTCCTTAGATCGTCATCATCATCGTTGCTCAGTTAAATGTTAAATGTTAAATGTTTTAAAAACGTTCTGCATATTGTGGTATGAATGACTGTTCATTGATGTGTTCACTGTATTAAGTTTGTTCAAAATCAAGTATCAGATCAGTTTTCAATATGCCGCTCTTTTCGAAATTGAGACAGATCACAACAAGAAAAGGGGTACTCGAAGAAGCCGTTCCTATTCCTCCTAGGGACACTCCAGGGTACTTCATGTATCATAAACATGGCTTAGACGCTATATTATTTCTTGATTTATGGGTAGACTACACCAAGGAATTACCAGAAAGTCAGAGGTGGCCCGCAGCGGGGACCTGGGATGCAGAGTGCATCATGAAAGTAGAGGAAGAGTTATGGAAAAGGAAAGTTAGACAGTCACAGAAAGACGCCATTGAGTTATGGCGTAAAGAATCTCATAGACGTACAGAAAAAGCACTCCGACAGGAAGAGAGAAATAGAGAGAATTCAAATAAAGTCCGAGAGAATATATTGATTGAAGAAGGTACCCGAGTGAAATCAGAACAAGTAGACAGACAAAGAAATGCCCTTATGAATGGTATGTATCCCCTTCTGGCCGAAGGATTACCTAAGGCTACTCCAGAGATACCAAAAGACTTGCCAACCCCATTATTTCCAATAAAGGTACATCCTAAGGGGCATCCTAGAACCGCAGAAGATGTTTTTCTTTCCTCATATTTAGATGACGCAGCTCCCGAGTATGCTAATCCCGCCCCACATAGACCGCCTGCCAGGGATATTCAACGCCAAGATCCAGTACCCGTATCTCTACAGCAACAAGTCCTGACACAAGTTCCGGCAAGCACATCTGTTTCTACATTTGTTCCTACAGCTACTTCTATAGCTGTGTCCACACCTATAGTTGCTGTATCACGTTCAACGAATCCTTTCACACCCGATACCCCAGACGGGGCTACCGGAGGCGCTACCAATATTTTTTCTACGCCACCCAGAATAAATAAACTTACCTTTCAAGAGTCAGCACATTCACGCACCCCCAAACTCATAAATGCCCGTACGCTTAAGGAACTTCTTGTAGATTGTAGATATGACCCTGTGCCCGGCAAAGAGGACGAAATGATCATGGCATCATTACGTATCAGACGAGCCGCAGTATATTTAGGGAAGTTACCAGGAATGACTGCGCATCTAGATAATATATACCATTTTGTCCAAACAGGGCGAGATTCTGAATGTATTAACAGAGCTATGGAATACCAGAAAGTGGAGATACAGGGGGAACTGTTACGTTTCCTCATAAATTGTGTGATCAGAAATCAAGACCGACCGGGGGTAGACCCGGAAGCAATGCAAATTCTTACCAGATGGAGCCAGAATATATCAGAAGGGAGACATGATAAGCAAAATTGTATAATAGCCATGTGCCGAAAGATCCGAAAGGAAATAGAACGCCTACACGAAGAAAGATTAGCGGTAGACCAGTTCGAGCAAGGCGAGGAGGAAGAAGGATCAGGACTGCCCACAGGACAGTCAGACACCATAGCCTATGTAGGTAGAGGAAGATCTTGTAATAGTAATAGATGTCTTATTGACCCGATGCGTCCGATATGTCCAGATAATAACAGGAATTTCCAAACACCAATAATAAATATAAGGTCTAACGAGCATTCATTCCAAGCAGTTGACAAATTACTCCGAGAACGGAGGGGTTATCATTTTCTCGATTCTATGGATGAACAAGAATTAGCCAGGTCAGCTGTCCATTGGGTTGACAGTCCCGGAAAGTATAGTGATGATACAGTAGCACGCACATTTTTGAATCTCACCCCAGATGAACAGCGTTTAGCTGGGATTTATATGATTCAACAACTCCTTATACTATATCAGAGTCAGCATTCGGATCCTGGTCCCTTGCCTGATATATTGACTGAATTACTCATGAATAGATGGAGAGGTTCAGGTACTAAATTAATTAAAGAAATATTAGAATCAAGAAAACAGTACATTCTTTTTGTATGCTCAGAACATGTCTCACTGCCCATTAAGGAAAGAACGACGTATTACATGGACAGACAGAATCCCTTACGAGAAGTACACCCAATAAAAGGCGAGGACAATGAGTTTAAACGCGTATTTGTATATACGCCCATATCGAAAATAGAATTGTTAGAAATGAAGAAAGTGGTACCCAGTCATGACAAAGACCCAGCGGGTTTTCACCGAGAAATTAAAGACATGTTACTCATGGGAGAGTATACCTATCCCGACATTATGACAATATTAAAGGTATTAATGCCTGCTGGCATTTATGAAAAACTCAGGGAAAAAGAGTGGGAGGTAGGAGACCAAAAGATAGAATGGTCAGCATTAGAAGCAGAAGAAAAGGCCCGAACTGCAGGAGCAGGACTTGGGGATAAAACTAAAGCACTACCAGGTTTACTAGTACAGGTACTGCCACGTTTATTGACTACGAAAAAGGAAGATTGGGGTACAATTTCAGCCTGTAAACAGAAGCAAGATGAAGACACTAGTGATTTCTATGCCAGATTTGAAAAATGTTTTGGTATAAATAGTGGCATAAAAGCAAGTAGCGAATCATACCCACATCTGTTTGTGACAAAATTAGTAGAAAATGCCTTGCCTCAAGTAAAGAACAGAGTATTAAAATTCGAGAGTACCTGGCAAGGTAACACTCCATCACAAATGTTACAAATGTTACAGTACCATCACAATAGAATTAGAGAGGAACAAGAACATGAACAAAGACGCATGAAAGACACGAAAATGAAAATGCTTGTCTCCCAGACAGTTCCAGCTGAGGGACATAAAAAGGGTATGACACATTCCGGTGACTCAACAGGACCTATAAAAGGGATATGCAACTATTGTAAAAAGCCAGGTCATTACGTACACGATTGTCCAGTTTTGAAACATAATATCGCCATAGGTAATACAAAAGAAAGACCACGGCCACCTAGACAGGATCAGAATGAACAAGGAGCCCCGCAGCATGCGCAGTCCATGCCAGCTCCACCACAGTCTATACAGTTTGTGCCTGCTGCACCAGCGCTGCCTGTTGCTGCCACACAAACGACGACAAGACAACTGTACCAGACCGCACAGTACGACTATCCTGATTATCAACGATACGCATGAACAAGCCTAGAGAGGGAAGTTGACTTACCCCTTATCGAGATCCCTGTAGATCAAGAAGGACCTTATGTACATAGTGAATTATTAGGCCAAGACAGAAAATTTTTACTCGATACAGGGGCAAGTCGAACAACTATAAAACGTAGTGAAGTTCCAGGGGCACCCCTCTCAGGCTCACAGAATATTTCCCTTGGTTTTTCAGGAAAACCTATTGTTAATGAAGTGTCACAACCTCTTCCACTTACGATAGGACCTTTGACCCGAACTACAGATTTATTGCTTACTAAATCATGTCCAGAAAACTTGTTAGGAATAAAAACACTGAAAGCTCTAGGAGCTATAATATGTTGTTCTCCGGAAGGAGTAAGATTGTTTTACCGTGATTTTAAAGGTCACTATGTGTCTAGAGACATGGATCCCCAACTGCAGACTTTACCTACACATCTATGGGCACAAGGCCCTACTGATGTTGGTTGCATGAATATTACACCATATCGAGTCACACTAAAGGCAGGAGTGGTACTACCACGAATGCGACAATACAAGTTACCACCAGATGCTGTAGTGGCTTTACTGCAAATCATTGACAAACTCATTGCCCAAGGAGTGGTTGTGGAAACAGACTCCAATGTATGTAATTCACCGATAATTCCGATTCTTAAACGAACAGATCCGAAGGCCCCGCCAGTATATCGATTAGTTATTGATCTGCGCGAATTAAACAAGTGCATAGTGCCACAATTCCCTGTGGTCCCAGATATCTCGTCATTACTGACAGCTATTGATTCCGAAGCAACATTCTTTACTGTAATTGATCTCAAGAATGCCTTTTTCAGCGTCCCAATAGATCCGGAAAGCCAATATTTGTTCGGATTTAGTTTAAATGGACGTAGCTTTAAATTCTCCCGCGCACCTCAAGGATTTACAGAAAGCCCCAGCATCTATAGCCAAGCACTGAAACGAGAACTCGACAGTATCCGCATGCCAGTTAACACCGCCTTGCTTCAATATGTCGATGATCTGCTGATCACCGCGAGAAGCGAACCCGAATGTGAGAAAGCATCACTGACAGTTTTACAATTTCTAGCCGAAAAGGGGCACAAGGTGTCCCCTTCTAAGCTGCAATTCTGTGTCCAGCGAGTTGTTTATCTTGGACACTCGCTGTCCAAGGAGGGAAGGCAGCTTACACCCGACCGCATTCAGTTAATAGCTAACATGCCAATACCCAAGACACAAAAGGAGGTACGGGCTTTCATAGGCCTCACTTCATATTGTAGGCAGTGGATCCCTCAGTATGCATTTCTAGCAAAACCACTCATTCAGTTGACAACACAGGAGGCAGCCACATCGACTGTTCTCCCTTGGACTCAGGAACATACACAAGCTTTTGAAAGCTTAAAGAAAGCTTTATGTCAAGCACCTGTCTTAGCAACGCCATGTTACAGTAAACAGTTTACACTCTTTGTTACAGAACGCGAAGGTACTGCCTTGTCAGTACTCACACAGGAACAAGCAGGAGCACACAAACCATGTGCTTATTTTTCTAGTACATTAGATCCCGTAGCTCAGGCTTTGCCTGCGTGCCTGAAATCAGTGGCAGCAACAGCTTTAGCAATCAGACAAAGCGATGCCATAGTGTTAGGACATCCATTGACAGTTCAAGTACCACATGCAGTAGAGGTTCTTGTGAATAGAACGCAAACACAACACTTGACTATTGCGCGACTTACTGGGTACGAATTAACATTGTTTCAGCCACATATAGAAATCAGACGTTGTAACACGTTGAATCCTGCCACACTTTTACCTGTAATCGGAACAGACCCGCTAGCCCATGACTGTATTGAAGTTATTACAATCACGACGAAACCCAGACAAGACTTAACCGATGTCCCATTGTCAGACCCAGACCTGACGTTGTATGTAGATGGTTCATGTATGAGAACAAGTACAGGGGAATTAGTGGCCGCTTACGCAGTCACAACAGATACTGAAATCATTGAAACAAATTGTATAAATACCTTGTCAGCCCAAGCCGCAGAGCTCATCGCTCTGACACAAGCCTGTATTCAAGCCACAAATAAAAAAGTCAACATATACACTGATTCACGTTATGCATTCGGAGTTGTACATGACTTCGGCGTGCTGTGGCGAGAGAGAGGTTATTTAACTTCTCACGGTACCCACATTCAGCACGGACCCCTCATTCATGCCTTATTAGATGCGATACATCTACCCACTGCAATATCAATTATGAAATGTAAAGCTCATACGAAAGTTACTGATATCATTTCTCAAGGCAATGATCTAGCTGACAGAACAGCTAAACAGACTGCTCAAACTCAAACATCCGACATGACAAAGACAATAGTCCCGACGCCAACACATTGTATGACGGTTAAAGATCCTACTCTTGACGTAATTGACATACAGACACATGCTACACCAGACGAAATAAAGAAATGGACTGAATCAGGAGGGATTCAAACGGATCAAGGATGGATGATGAAGGAAAAGTCTGTGTGGTTCCTTCCTGATTCAATGGTCCAAGTTATAATTAACACTGTACATAGTCCAGCACATCTAGGAGAAAAAGCTATGCTAGATAGCATTCAACACATTTGGTTCAATAAACATTTACGAGCAGCAGCTAAACAAAAAGTTCGTACCTGTATGATCTGTTGTCAGTTCAACCCAGGAAAAAGCGTTCCCGTAGAACAGGGTGGATTTCATCCTCCTGATCATCCTTTTGAAGTCCTCCAGATGGATTATATCCAGATGGAACGATGTAGAGGATTCAAATATGTTCTCGTAGTTGTTTGTGCTCTTTCCCGTTGGACGGAGGCATACCCGGTTTCAGATTACACTGCCCCGACTACTGCCAAACAGTTGGTTCGAGAATTCTTCCCACGATACGGTTTACCACGTGTTGTTCACTCAGATAACGGCCAGCCGTTCTCATCCGAATTAATGAAACACGTTTCACTTTTGTTAGGCTATCAGTGGAAATTCCACTGTGTCCGACACCCCGAAGCAGCAGGTCTCGTAGAAAGACATAATCAGACTCTGAAAATTAGATTGTCCAAAATATGCAGAGAGAAAGGTGTCGACTGGGTAGTAGCATTACCAGTTGCACTCTTTTACACAAGAATGGTAGCACACTCTCGAACAGGGCTATCCCCGTATGAAGTGATCTTCGGCAGACCACCAAATATGTGGGGGACGCCTATACCACGCAAAATAACTGATATTGACTGTAATATGCTGACAGATTACTTGGCTTCCTTGATGTCTGCACTACAATCTTGTCGTTCACAGGTAGCTGCAGCTTTTCCTGACAACACTGAGGTGAAACCCCATGACGTAGTTCCGGGAGACTTGGTCCTCGTGAGGAACTTTGATCGAAAGACTCAGCTGGAACCTAGGTGGAAGTCGCCTCAGCTGGTGTTGCTCACCACAAGGACAGCCGTGAAGATCGAGGGCAGAAAAGGCTGGATTCATTCAAGTCATATCAAGAAATTTCATGGACTACAATCAGATGTGAATACCACACCTCGTGTGTCTTCACCCATTGACTCAAAACTTCCTTTTGTTGAAAAGAGTAATTCCGAACATTATAAACTAAAGCTCAGGTCCAATCAGTCAAGCAATTTGATTGTTTAAGTCCTCTCCAAGGTGAAGCGGTTGAATTGTCTCTGACATGTATCCCTTGGACCTAAATAGAGAAAACACCCGAAAAATGTTGAAACGACAGGCGTACTGTAAATCACTGCGTAGTCATTGCATAGTGACGTTATTAATTTTGTTTTTCTTAAGTCTTTTAATAATTACTGCAAGTATATTGTTGCACATATATTATCCTATTTCTAGACATGTTTACAATGTTACTGCTGAACATTCTTTTAGTGAATTACCTCCGCTTGAGTTGTCTTATAGATTTGCGCTGCGCAATAACACGTTTATCAGTATGTTACATCATTCCCATCAGGTTAGCAATGCTACAAATTGTTGGATATGTGGCCGACTCCCTCCCTATCAGAATTATAAAGGAATTCTACCTCTCTTTCCATACCCGTTCACACACAACGGCTCCTGTGGAGCATGGTTTAGTTTAATTAATTCTCTAGATTCGAATTCTGCAGTTTATCAAGATAACTGGGTGTGGGGAAATTTGAACTTAGTTTTGCTTAAGGTCTGCCACCCTAACAAGGAGGGACTTCCCCAGAGAACAGGAACTGATCTAGAAAATGAAGTGTATGGATTAGGTAATTTTACGCTTAATCTTATGATCCTAAATGTCGAATCCGAAGCTACTCCAATTTTGCCCGCTATGTCAATATTTCCAGTAAAGGGTGAATTATGTGTAAGAAAGAATGGTTCCATACATATGGGCCATAGTAGATGCACCACTGTAGTAGAATTTAGTGATCAAGGCAAGTCTACATTTAGAGCTTCCCGCCATTCCTATTTCATATGTGGTCAGACGGCATATGTACGTTTGCCTCTAGATTGGGATGGTACTTGCTATATTGGATTCCTTTTACCACCTGTTTTTCTAGCTCCTCCTGATTATCACAGAAACACTCATTTAGTATATAATAGAGTAAGGAGAGATCTCCCGATAATCGATTACACTGAAACAGCATGGGAAAAATACACAGATTTCAATAAAGGTCTCTTTCCCTATATAGGTACCGTTACTAATAGTAAGCTGATACGTAGATTAACTAGAACCCTTGAAGCAGTAGTGAACGAAACTATTTCCGCCTTAGGCAATTTAACAGAAGAGCAGTCTGCTATGCGGATTGTTGTGCTTCAAAATCGTCTTGTCCTTGACGTCATCCTGGCCGATAGGGGCGGAGCTTGTGGGGTCATCGGATCAAGCTGTTGCATTTTCATACCAGAAAATTCGCCATCTGTATATAAGGCCATAACTCGCCTTCATAAGATTGTAAGCCAGATACATCAGAACCCAGGCACCTGGACTTGGTCCGGTTGGTTTTGGAGTGTATTGTCTACCTTTGGATGGAAGGTCCTATCTTTCCTAGGTATTGGCCTTCTCGTACTATTCAGTTGCTGTCTATGTCTACAATGTGGACCAGCGATCTGTGGTCTGTGTGCCACATCGTGTATTCCACCACCAAGATTTCATTCGTCACAGAAGAAGAAAGAAGAACAAATGATGTTATATGAACAGATCAATGGATTGATGAAGATTGATATCTCTTAACGGGCAAGTAGGGGACAAGGAGGGAATGTGGAAATATGGATTTTTCTGATCAGTTATGTCCCCTATCTTGGACCCCAACGGTTTCATGTATGAATCACAAGTACATGTATGTTTCCTCCAGTTCTAGTTATGAAGACGCAAACACATGTGCGTCCACCGTCAACATGTCCTCTGTCAGATCCGCCATGAATAGGCCGGATATTCCATTCCTAAGTATGAAAGGCCACCGGCTTTATATGGTTCACTTATGCCATTTTTTAGTCCAGGCAAGTAGGCCCTGATTCTGTCATCAAACTCTTCTTGCCTTCTGCCTCTGAAAGCCCCAGTCTGAGCCTGCATCTGTGACCATGAACTTTGTCTCATTCCCTGCGCGGCTCACGAAGCCTGACATCAGCCTGCTGCCTGCCAAAAACTGTATTTCACCTTCGAAATTATCTGCTCCGTTCCCTGCCCGATGCATTCCTGTCTAGTAGTTTAAGTAAACATTCTTCCAGCTACCGAGCAAAGGCCCGGCTTCTCTGTCTTTATGCAAGTAATTCATAGCCCTATTACTATGGAAGATTTCCGCCCTCGCATCTAGTGTAGACACTTAGACGCTTGTACACGCACTAACAGTCAGTATAGTCAGTATAGAATAAGATTCTACTCGAAGAGACCTCTCTTTTGGATAACTTAGTTCTTTAAACATAGGATGTTAGATATGATTTGGGATTAGGTTGACTTGACCCTCCAGACTTCTGTCGCCACATGTAGAGCTAAATGTCAAGTCCCCTTCACCCCCTAGTTGCACGTCAATCACACGTCATGCTGCTGCGCGCGCATTTCTGCCAAGTATTTCTGCTGACATTGCGAAATTCTTTCATGTAACCGCCCTCTTATGACATCACATCTGATGACGTTCTTTAAATCACACCTAGTTACGCCTATTTTTGCTACGCACGAATATATTATCCATACTATCAATTGTTACGCCTCTTGTATTTGCTTCACTGTAATGCCTATTGTTTAAAAGTAATTGATTGTCAATAACGTATGTGCTTCACTTCCTGAACCTTCGTGGTGATGGAACTTGGAGCAACCGATTATAATCGACCATTGGAATAAAGCCCATTCCGAACCTCTAATACCACGGATTCTGCCTCTTATTTACTGAGCTATTTTATTATGTTTCTGTATCAAATTAAGTCCCGGTAATTAAATTATTTACCACACTACTGGGAGTTAGTCATAACGAACTCCACAGCACCACAATGACATTACTGAAACCTGGGAATTTTGGAATCAAACCTCTCAGCACATTAAACCCACACTGATGCCAGTGTGGGATTTAATGAAAAATGCACTCAGAGGGCCTCTTAGAGATGCTCCCTGACAAATGGCCTAACTCTAGCTAACTCTAGCTGAGTGGCTGCTCGCCAGCTGCCACCCCAGACATGTTTCTGGACCCCTGGGTCGAGAGGCTGCCGCTCTTGGGGGTCTGGAACAATGCACATTCTGACGGCCAGGATGGGCAGGGTCCACGAAGGGGAATCTTCGAAGGCTTGCTGCCTTTGTGAGCTACTCCAGCCAATTGTGCTTCCAGCAACTGGCCTCCATTTGCTCTCGGAGCAGGGTAGGGGAGGAGTGGTTTGCCCACTTCTTAGTGCACAGTGACTGTTTTGCTGGCCCCCTCGGGCCGCCCAAACCAGTCATGCGCACTTTCCCTGCCCTCCATGCAGACTGCATTACAGTCTGCATGGAGAACATGCCCGCTCCTCCAGCCCCTGGCTGAGTGCCAAGTCACAGTGCCCAGACCAATCACAATGCTGCATTTCAGCATTGTGATTGGTCAGGGGAGCCTGGCTGTGACAGAGTCCGAGACAGAGGATAGCATGAGCTGAGACGCAGGACCTGGTGACAAGGTAAGTTAAATTTTTTTCTATTGCGCACCCCAACCCCCTGCTTACTCCCCACTGCCTCGCCACCTGCGAGCCATGCCGGCCGCCACTGGTAATTACCCTGAATTGCTTAAGCAGTTGTTGTTGTCCCAGGCTTCTTTAACTACTGCTCTTAGATTTCATGGTGGAGAAGTGTAGCTCACTGGTTAGAGGAGGCATACCCTGAAGCAGAGGTCAGACCCGGGACCAGGGTTCAATTCCTGACGCGGCAGGGTCCGGAGCCCAATTGTCCACGGACTCGATAATTCTCGCTTCGGTGCCCACTCTAAGCATGAGTTCACACTATGCAGCTCTGGGCAACAAGCTTGCTTAATCTCCACAACGGCCCCCCCGCGGCGGGATGCCTGGCTTTCACCTTGGGGATGCCCATTACGGGTTATCTCACAGGGAAAAACCAGGACGGGTTCCCAATGCAAGCGCCAAGATGCCCAAGGGTGAGTTGAGCGCTATATAAGAACTAATAATAATATCATCGTTTCTTCTTCCAGCTTGATGAAAACATCCATGTAAACTAACAGCTTGCATGTTTCATTAAAGAAACCACTGAGAGTTTGTGATGATTATTAACGATGGCCAGTGATAATTGGTTGTTTTTGTTACAGGTAGGCTGCTGATATATTTTGTTTTGCCTGATAAAATCTTAAGCACCCCTTAGCATTCTGTGTCTCATAATGTAGTTCTGGAGATACTAGATGATTGGATACAAGCAATGCATGACTCAGCTTACTTAACCGATTTCCACAAGATTGCCATAATGGCACAAGTTGACTGGTAAATACAAAAATAGTTGCATTGCTATATCTTGGGATTTTGATTTTGCCTTTTTCTCCTTATGATGTGCTGTGCAGCAGTCTTCTCTGACTCCATTTTGAGTAAACTAATTAAACAACATTTTTAATGTTGGGGCAATTGCCTACAGCCTATTGCTCACAGATTGCACCCTTGATAAATCAAATATGTTTAACAGCAATCTAATCGCACAGCAGCTGTGTTCCAGCTTACAGGTGGAACACATTGTGTCGAGAATGGCTACTATAAGAAACCATCAGCATGAATTAGGGGATTTATTATTTATTGTTTCCTGTTTTCACCTCACATCAGTAAAATCAAAACTTGTGTTTCGCTGCTGTGAAGGTAATTCTGCGATGCAGCACTCTCCATATCTTTCTCTGCATTGATCAGGCCCCCAGGAGGCTGAAAGATGCTGCAGAAGGGTAGTTGCTGATCACCGCTTCTGGGTCTCCAGAGACCTGAAGGAGGTGGCGGTATAACAGGATGTGGTCTGCCCTGGCTTTTGCTAGGCCTAGAGAACTTGGATGGAATGATGAGGTAGGGAAATGATGAATACCACTGTGGCTCAATCCTTCTACATCTCCCCTGCCATCCTCCAGTCTGCTGAGACTTGTCGAAGATTGTGGATCTCTCCCTTTCTTGGCACTATCTCCCCATCACAGAACCATTGCTAAGCGTGGTGGCTCCAATGTTCCTTTTCTCTGAGCAGTGCACTGAAGAGGGGAAGCAGGAGCGAAGCACAGAGGGATGTAAGGGATGCCCAATGTGCGTTAGAAATGAAAGTCAAAGGGCTGCTAAGGGAGGTGGGCGAGGAAGGCAGCATACAAGGTATTTTACACTTTAGTGTGGCGGTTGGGGCAAGAGTCAGGACAGAATATTCTGTATATACAATCAAAAAACGGGGGGGAGGTAGAGGTTAAGGTTAGGTTCACCCTCCTTACTGAATGCAGTTCTACAACATCTGGAATACCGGCATTAGAAACCTAACCATAGGAGGAAAAGGAATTCCACTGAACATGTGTGAAAAACCCTCTTTCCAGAAAGAAAAATGATTTTCTAGAGTCCCCGCACCCACCAGGGTTACCCCTAGGTGGCATGCTTCATCATTGGGGTCCTCTCAATCCGCTAAAGCTCTTCTTCAGGACCACACAAGGGTCAGCCCGTGGTATTTTTAACCTATTTTTCCCATTCCACATCACTGCAAATGTACATAAAAGGGGCATTGGCTCCACCCTGAGCAGCATTACCTTCTTCCCATGCTTTATGTATCCTTCCGCCTCCAATGGCATGGTTGCATTGTAATGCAGGACGGACTATTTTACATCTCAAATGCACACTGAATCATCACACATTACATTATTTATCTCGTAAATAAATTTTATGCATAGAGTCTTATGTTTTGCTTTCTTTTCTCACTGCAGTCGGGAACCTCAATACAACCCAGAGCTGCTAGTTTTGCCAGTGTTTGTTGCAGGTTAAATCTTGAATGGAATGTAGTCCACATTCATTAGTGAATGAGCAAAGCTATAGACGGTGAGACACAGAGTGAAGGCCGCCTCTTTTCACAAGGGCCTCCACTGACTAAAAACAATATGCTTTTTTTGGAGATGGGTTCAGAGCTGAACTTTCCTATGCTGTGCAACAAGTCGTTCACTTTTTTCTTCCTGCTCAGTTTTGCTGTGAGAAGCGTGTCAGACTTTGGGAGCAGTGAATATGGCCCTTTGTCCTTGAGCTTGTCAAGCAAAGCGCCGTGCTCTCTGTCCCACCAGGAGGGTCAGGCTGCCGGGCGCCCTTCTGTTAGCAGAATCGCCCCCCCCCCACACATTCCCACTCGCAGTCCAGCCCCTCCCCCCCTTCCACTCTCAGTCCAGGCCCCCTCCCCCCCCCCCTTCCACTCTCAGTCCAGGCAGTCAGACACTTTGAAACAACCGTTGCCTCTGAAAGGGCGCTTTCGGGGCGTTTTCAAAGCGCCCCTTTTCGTGACAGCAGTGAAACCGATTGCGACAAGAAACACAATACTACTAGTAACAATCACACAGGGCGCTCGTTGCTTTGCAGATAACCACGAAACTCACTTTAGAATGCTTGTTTAGCCATTTGTGTGGTTACATTTGCAACTGCCGTCTTCATTCACAGTTACTAATACATGTTGTTATGAAAAGATGATTATGCATGAGTGAGCGGCTGGTTGCTTAAGCCTAACGATATTCTAGCTGGGAAAAACATAATAAACTTTTAATTATTTTCAAAATAGCAATTTGAAGTGTGCATGTGTTTTTCACCCATATTTCAGGCTAATATATTTTGATTGGAGATGTACGGGGTGCCAGCAGAAATAACAGCTTCTCGGAGCGCGGCTCTCCCCAGACAATTAAACTAATTAAATCTTTACCTACATTAACACAGCTCCGGCATTCCGCGGACAGTGGTTAATTATTGCGCGCGCACAGAAAACCTCCGCTAAGCAGATGAAAACCGAGCCCATTCGAAGGGCCATTGAGTTTGTGCTTTCTTCATCTTTTGATAAGGTTTAATTAAAACCGCCTCGCCATTGTGGCGAGAATGAATGTGCTTGTTTTGTTAGAAAAAGCCAAATTATTCACTTCAGCTCCGGTTCAGTAATCAAAGCATTCGCAGAGTTGTAGGTCTGGCTGGAGCTGTGGAGATATAATTACTGAAATTCTCCAGCACGGCTCTATCGTAATGTAATTTCAGTGCTCACTAAAACCATTGAAGAGGCGGCCTCATTCTGAGGAAACCAAGTAAAACTTATTAAAATTGCATGCGGCTATCACTTTTGAGCAAAACAAAACAGTGACTAAGAAATGAAAAAAGACTATAATTGCATGCTTTTTTGGTTTATGTATGTTTCTATACCTATATAAATGTGTGTGTGTGTATATATATATATATATAAATATATATATATATATATATATATATATATATATATGTATTACCTACTGGCGGTCGCCAGTAGGTAGTTATAGTTAGGACCACGTTTCCATAGGAAAACCTCAACATTCTATTTTGAATAACTTTGGCGCCGGTCGACGAATCCTCGCGAATTTCTCAAAATAGGTGGGGCGCTACGCTACGCTCCTACCCTGAAAGTCTCGGGGGGGATTCGTCAAGCGGGGGCTGAGATAAAAGGGGGGTCCCAAAACGCGTTTTTCCCATGCATTTTTCCATAGGACCTTTAGAACGAGCTACAGCCCGAACGGCTGAACAGAATTACTAGAAATTTGGCAGAGAGGTAGTCCCTAGGTCAATGAAGTGCCTTTTGTAGGTTTGGTGTAAATCTGTTCAGTAGATTCTGAGAAAATAGCCTTTAAATCAATATATATATCTGAGCCCGCTTACGGTACGCTTACCGTACGCTTACCGTACGCTTACCTTAAGCTTACGGTGGCGTGCGCGAGCGCGATTCTGATTGGCTCTTAGATCTTAGTAAACATTTGAATCGGCCGAAACCAGGAAGCGGCGTCCGCCATTTTGTCTCTCGCACTGAGTGTTGTTTATCAAACATGATGGCCAAAAACATGTTACGGGGCTGTTTTGACAACTCCCTCCCACATAGTCATGTTGAGGGAGTCCCCAAACATCCCCCAAGAGCAAAAACGGTTTTATTTTTTTTTCGGCAATTTCGCGGGGTACGCTTACCGTACGCTTACCGTACGCTTACCGTAAGCTTACCGTACGCTTACGGTAAAAAAATAAAAATAAAAAAAACACTATCCACACTTACCCCACCCCCTGTGCTTTTGGTGGCCGCAGGCCACCAAATGTGCAGGGCTTATTAATAGAGAAAAAAAACGTAATTTTGGCAATATGAAATTATAAAATCGAAATAAAAAAAACACTATCCACATTGACCTCACCCCCTGTGCTTTTGGTGGCCGAAGGCCACCAAATGTACAGGGCTTATTAAAGTTGATAAAAACCGTGCACGGAACGAACTGCGTTAAGTGGACGCGCACGCCACAAATGGCGTAAAGTAACTTAGCATTTAAAAAACCGTACAAATTCACTGATAAAACCATAGGTTTCACACACGTTATAGTTAGGAAATAGCATTTAAAAAACCTTGCTAATTCACTGAAAAAACCATAGGTTTCACACATGTTATAGTTAGCTGGACATTTTACTGATAAAAAACCAATGAAATTCCCCCGTTATAGTTACTGTAGGCAACTATAACTCACGCGACCGTAATCCTCTGCTGATGACATATGTGTCTTTATGAAAAAAAAATATTTGTAATATATGTATAGCTAAAATTTAATGGAAGAAGATATGGGCAAATAAGTGTCTAAATACAGTATTAGCATCAGCAGAGGATTGCGGTCGCGTGAGTTATAGTTGCCTACAGTAACTATAACGGGGGAATTTCATTGGTTTTTTATCAGTAAAATGTCCAGCTAACTATAACATGTGTGAAACCTATGGTTTTTTCAGTGAATATATATATATATATATACATTTTTTGCCTTTTGCAACACTTACCTTTGCAGATAGAGCTGATGAGGTATGAAAGAGATGGATTACCACAAACCATTCTATGTATGGGCATTTTGTGTAAATATAAGATATTTCACATCGAATTTTGCTCCAAATATTTTCTATAGCTGTGGAATAAAATATTTTTCATATAAATGTTTTTTTTTTTATTTGTGGTATCTATCTATGCCGTTTGCTTTTGTCAGCCCGAGGGGAAGGGTATGCCCAGACGTGGGTCCCGTGCTCTCCATGCCACTGGAATCAAGCTATCCTGGCTGAAGAGGGGTGAAACCCCGAAACCGGTCCTAGGATGCTTGTTTCCAGTCCAGGGAGGACCTGGCTTGGCAGTTCGGGCTGGACTGTACCCATGAGGCTTAGGGTCAAGACTGATTTGCATATGGCTGGGTTCAAACTGGAACGGCATGTTGAGTAAAAAAACGATGGATTTCGGCCCAGATCTCTGTACTGGGGTGAATGTATGACATTGTTCTGCATTCTGTCCATCATCTGATGTTTTTGCATTTGTACTTTAACAAGCAACACACACTACTTTTTCCTCTTTACCACAGTTTTAATATTATTTCCTTTAAATATAAATATTCAGAAGATAGTTATGACCTCAAGCTTAGACTTTCAAGCGAGTGCCCGCTGTAGCAATTTTTTCTTGAGGTGTTATAAGGAGGTGACTTGCGCCTTGAGATTCTTACGGGTGAGTAGTCGTGCTTTACAAGCCCCTTGATTTATTGACTTTAGTACTATATAAAACATCACAAAATTGGCCCTGGATTTTGTCTGGATGCTTGCAACGATTCTAAATCTTCAAAACTGATGAGAAGCCGGTCGAGGTGTTACCGTTTGTCATCCTGGCAGTAGGGTGAGCCTCAGCCGGGGAAATGAGGCACACGAGGGAAGTATTGCTGGCTGGATACTGTGCACTGGACATCGATGGAAACCAGGAACTGATGTTTTTGCCGAGCACTGCAGACCTTTATCATGGGATGGTGGCTTCTCTGGAGCTAGGCTTGTTCCTGGCCTTGGATTTGGGGATCATTACTAAACTTGTGAAAGATTCAGAGTTAACCCTCTTTGTGGCACCCACTCTATGTGGAGGTTTCGAATGGGCACTGCTTTGAGATTAATGCCCCGGGTAGTCTAAAATGACTTCTTACAACCTGTTAATTGCAATGCATAATTATCAGGTTTTTGTAACTGTAAAGCGCTTCCCTTCCTGATTCAATGTAAGTTGAGTTGAATAGCTTTAAGTCCATACACCAATGAGCTAAATCACTTGGATCAGTGTGGTCATGTCTTTGGAAAACCTTTTGGTAGAACTCACATTGCTTCAGTGCAGTGCCACAGTAAGTTGATATGAAGGAAAGTCGTGCACAAGAAGGAACACACCTGGATGCACATTTTTAATAAAAACAACACTTTCTTATAGCGGTTATGTTAATTAAACCTAACTGCCGTATGCTCTTTTCCATTTCAAAATTCAGAACACTGAAACTGATTACGTCATTTCTTCATAATCTAACTTTGCTACTCATAATATGACCACTCTGGGCCGTCTCTAGGGCGGTGCGATCGGTGCACCCGCACCGGGCGTTGACTTGGGGTGGGGGCTTCATTTTGGAAAAGGGTATTGCCATTTTAAAAGCACCTGCTGCCGCGTTCATGGCCTCCGGCAACTTTCAGACATCAATAAAAATGTAAAGAGAAGTCCGGTGATTAATCGTCTCCCTGGTAAGGCCCTGGAGATTTGTCTAGTGGAAGTTTTGACTCATCCTATGGTAGCGCAGAGGGTTAAAATGCCTGCTGGTAAGAACGTGTACCATGCAGATAAGGAAGTGCATATAATGTAAATAGGTCAGTGGGTTACTGCTTCTGTAAGAGAGCTGCTTTTGTTACTTGTCTTTTACAAGTCAAAACCCTAATATAGAACATTGAGCTATTAACTGTCATCCTAGAACTGCATGCAAACTGCAAGGTATATGTTAGAGCTATATGTTTTTTGCCCATTCTTTCATCATCCTAATCTTGTGAAAAGGGTTCATTTGGGAAGAAAACAATTCTTATTATGAAAGAGAACCCCTAACAATGATGTTAAGTTTTATATTCTGAATTGGTGCTTTTCCTGAATAAGAACTTAAATTATATTGCCTAACAGTATCGATGACATGTCACTCCTACACTACAGCTTATAGTACTGTCTGATGTCACATTTTCTATACACTGATTTACACACTTATGATTGTCTCTGTGCAATGTGTGTGTGGTGTAAAGTGCTCTGACACCTTACACTGGTATGAGTGGCGCTATAAAAGTAAAATAATCTGAGAGACAGTGGTTATGGAGACTTGAAAGGCACTGTTAAAGGGTGCTAGTGATGGAATCCCTGGCAGAGGTGGTCATTGGGGGGGGGGGGGGGGGGAGGGTGCCAACGAACATTGTCGCACAGGGCACCACCAGCGCTAACACCGGCCCTGTGACCACTTATTGAAATGCTGATAGTGTTGCTTCCTTGACTATCAAAAAATAAATATGATATGTTTTAGATGACAACCTTAGAACCAGTCACCTTGCAGTTCTGAAGCTGGACAGATGGGGTGTGAACGTTCAAATCTTAAGGTGAAAATCCACGTGCAAAGAACTTGGATAGTTAATGCAATTCTCGTGGCTATAATCTTCCACGAGAATTATGGGAAGTTTGTGAGGGAAAATCTATACACATTCCTATATGAAACCTTAGATTATACTACTCAAGTGCCCCTTACAACACAGCAAGAATTTACCTCCTACTGAATAGCACCAGAGTGCTGCGGTTCACCATGCATGCTGAAACTAACAATAACACAAACTGTGCCACAAATTAACACAGGGGAGAGATTTGTTTTCAATAACTCTGTCATACTTCCAACCTCTGACAGTATATCTTTTAGTAAGTATATTTGTAAATTCAGCCAGACTTACCACACACACTTTCACCACTATAAATATTATGGAAGCAAAAAAAGGGTTCTTGGGATTTAAAATTAATGTGCCATGTTTAAGACCTCACTAGAATATCAAATATGTTTCAAACATATGCTCAGAGAAATCTTCAGGACACGGAGAGTTTGTCTAATTTGCCTTTCCGCTTGCTATATACCCTAACATGAAAGCATTTGATACAGAGAGATGCATGAGATAAAATAAAATGATTAAAAAAACAAAAGAATTTCGAAGGAGAATTCCATTAGGAGCCAAAGCTACATAACCTGTATATTAACCAGGGCTGGACAGGGCTTTTATTCTGCTGAGCATTCCCCCTGCGGCCTGCAGCCCATGGAGGCCAGTTTTGAAAGCCCAAGACCAATACTGGTGACTCGTCCTCTTTTCCCATCTCCCCAAGGTTAATTGGAGCAGACACAAGGAGGTTCAAGAGAGACAGAAGGAGAGGGAGGGTAGGGGAGGTAAATTGAAAGCGATCAGTTAGGGAGGAGAGGAGGAGAAGACAGACTGGATGGATGGGAAGAGCACTTTGGGTCAAGAAGAACAAGGGAGCGGGGCTGGTATGAACATTTTTTGCCAGGGCTGTTATTGTTTCCCCAATCTGGCCCTGGTATTAACAGCAAAAACATAAGTTTGAAGACAGCAGGACACTGGTATATTTGAGATTAATGTTTCTAATAAATGTAATTTTTGTAAAACTCTAAAGGATTGTTGGGATTTGTAGATTTTTGTCTTTTTTAGTACCATAAGGTGAAAGAATCAGGTGGTATGTGATATAAAGTTTAGAGTCACATGCCATTTAACTAAATCTTTGAAGCAAGTTATGAACACGGATCTGAAGGTACAGAACATGGAAAACCTAAACAGGCACCAAAAACACCCTGGGTAATACAATGTGAAATACTGAGGAGAAGTTGAAGAGGAAGCCAGAGGACGTTAGAAATAGGGTTTGAGCTGTTGCCTTAAGCTCTAGGTAATGTGAAGATGTGAGCTCACTGGGAAGTTTATTCCGTGTTTAAGCTTCATGGGCTGAGAAATGGAGTTCCCTTGTAAATCTCACTCATTACAAGGAACACAAAAAATATGGTTTCCCACAGAAACCCTGAGAGTTTGACGTGATCAATAGAATAGAATAGAATGGAATGGAAGATCCCAAATGTTTGTTAGTGATTTGAGCACAAAACAACACTCTTTGACCAGTAACCAATTGAGTGCTTTCCTGTTTTCAGAGAAAAGATCACTTATTCCCAAACCAAAGTAATGGTTACTGCAATATTCTGGATTGGTCATACCCTGCCTCTAGGTTGTCAGTCAGCACTGGTTTTAAAGTGCTTCAGATGTCCACATGGAATTCATGGTAGCAGTAACTATCAGTTTACTGCTTTATAAAACTAAAATTGTGTACTTCTAAACTATTATGTATTACTCCAAAATGTGATGGGCCATCATAGAAGTTGGAGTTCTCCATCCTGTCATCTCTTGTATTTTACTATAATTATAAAGAAATAATTAGGAATGGTGAGACATTGAGCTCACCCACAGGATTAAGCAGACCTTTCAGCAAGGGACAGCAGAAGGAGAAAGGCTGCGAGTGAAAGAGACTTAATCTTCCCACTCCTCTCCAATCCCATATCTCTTCGATAAAAACTTTTAGTGAATACCTGGCAACTGCAACTTTCGAAAAACATGATTTTGCAAACCTTTATGTATTTTTGTTTAACTATCACTCCAAGGGTGTCTGCTATGCACACATGAGTGGAAACTCATGCATGTATATAATTCATCAAGGTGTGGCCATAGTACTGTCACGATGCATATGTGTGCAAGTGTGATGACACCAGTGGCGTAACGAAAGTTGAGGGGGCCCCCCTGCCATGCACACAGAGGGCCCCCCGCTCCAGATTTAATCCGAGCTATTGAGCCTGAGTACTGTGCTGAGGGGGCCCCCTGCAGCACGGGGGTCCCCCCCCCCCCGCACCACGGGGCATGTGGGGGCCTGTGTTACGCCCCTGGATGACACATGTTCATTTATACATCATTGCACCATTATTTTGCTTCCTGCCCATACTGAATAGCTTGGTCTTCCATGGCAAGGCAAAAAGGTGCAACCTATTACACATTAACTTGTTTCATAATGTAGGAATGCTGGCTCTTTATATGGTATGCCAAAAAAGAGGTATACCGTGCAAAGAGTCCAGGTATTCCCTTACTAGTGGAAGGAGGCTTGCTCTTTGTGACGCAGTGGAGAAGCAAGGAGTAGGAGAGCTATATGTTCTTAGGCACTTTGTTTTATTGACGGCTTACAAAAGGGCAAGTGGAACAATTGTCTTTTTAAAGTTAACCATAAACAAAAGTCTCGGGCGATTCTCCCTCCGCGTTCCTTCCGAGGACCGATCTATGTCAGGCTTCCGTCTTCGGTCTTGCCACACGAAAAGGGGAAGAGAAGCGTCTCGAGGTCTTGGCGATCCGCCGGTGATTCCCCAAAAGAAAAGAAACGAGAGAAACTATATAAAGGCCGTCGTTAAGCGGCGAAGTTTTCTTTAGGAAGGGGAGTGAGGGAGCACCAATTTCCTTGCCCGGCACCGGGTGTGTGAAAGGGTTGGGGAAGGGGTGGTGGCGTGCTCGGGGATCCTAGATTACGGGTTGCTAGGGCTCTCCCTTTTCGCTCCTCGTCTCACCCCCTGGCTCCCGCCCCGCACAGGTGTATTCCAGAGAGCCCCTAGGGTCCCCCGTACCTTGTCAAGCCATGCCCCTCCAGGGACATGGCTCGCGTGCTGGCGGTACCGGATGAGGTCCGGCTCCCTTCTTTTGGCTGGTCCCTCGGTCCTCAGCGGAGTCGTCCGGTCGTCGTCGCGGTCCCCCTGGGCCTCTGGGTCAGTTTCCTCGTCCCAGGCGCGTGGCGGTATCCACCAGGTCTGGAGGGCTTCGTCCGTGGCTCTTCTCTCCGTCGCTCCCCGCGTTGTGTCTCTTGCTCCGTCCTCTTCCGTGTTTTGAGGATCCGCCTCTGGGTCATGTGATCGGGTCAGCTGGTGTGCTTCCTCCTGCCGTCGTATCTCTGAGTTAAAGGGGAAGAGACCTGACGAGTCCGTTCCCGGCTGTAAGAGGAGACAAGGAGAGAGGTAAGCGGGAAACGGATCTTCCGGCGGTCCGTCTGGGGACGGTCCGTCACACTCTTCTAGGGGGTAGTGTGGTCGTGCCAATTTAGGCTTATCAGAGAGGAGTGTTAGATGTCTGCACATGTACAAAATAGTCTTACTTAAGGTTCCTTTCGGGACCCAGGTTGAGCTCCTGCGAAGGACATGCCTCAGATATGGTATTAAAGTAGAAAGGACATGTTTAAAAAACTAAAAAAAAATTCTAAGTATTTTCTAAAGGCCTAACTAACTTAAATACTTTTTAAATTCTAAACAGTTCACTGTGGGACTTAACACAAGGTCTTAGCAGCTAGGTTTTAAACAGTTTAGAAAAAAATCGGAAAAAATGTTTTAGATTAAGACAAATTTGGATTTCTTAGTGGAATCGTCCTTTAACCATGCGGTGCAGCAGGCATCAAGTCTTGCATCCTACTGCTGCACCTCCAATGTACGAAACTGGCTCTTTATATGATGTGCCAAAAAGAGGTATACCATTCAAATAGTCCAGGTATTCCTTTACTAGTGGACAGGGGCTTGCTCTTGCAATCCCAAGGTGCTATTCTAGGAGGAAGTGTGGTCGAACCACCTTAGGCTTATCAGAGAACTGTGAGATGTCTGCACATGCACACAATAGTCAATAAACAAATGCATATGACTCAATAAGGAGATCCACACCAATTTATAAAAATAACACATATTTTTATATAACTTTAGGTTCCAAGATCATCAAAATCAGGTAAGTACTTTTTAAAATAGCAGGTTTGAAGTAAAGAGGGTTTTGATACATTAAATCATATTTCAAGCACTTCGCAGAAATGTTAACTTAGGAAGAAAACATACGCTGCCTACGGTCACTTAACAGTGACTTACGGGACTGTTCTCCGAGCACTAAGGTGAGTATGGGGCATGGTCCAAGGCAGCACCAACTGGTCACTTTGGGAGGCACTGAGGTGTCCAGGTGCAGAGGTGGGTTTTTCAGCGACAGGTGATTTTGATTCTTTAAATCAGAATTGAAGCACTTTGTGGTAATGATAAACTCTGGAGGAAAAACATGTATTGCACTCAGCTCTGACATACAGGACAAATCTTCTGGATTTAAGGTGAGTATGGGCCAGGGTCCAAAGCAGCACCGACAGTTCACTTCGGGCAGCACTGAGGCAGCTGGGTGTAGAGGTAACTTACAGCGTCGGTGCCCCATTCAAGTCTATGGAGATCAGTACATCGGAAAAGAAGCTGCAAGCTCGGACGGGGGGAGCAGTCGGGCTAAACCAACAGGGAGGCTTAACTCTTGCCATGCTCAGGGACGTGAGGACACCTATGATCCTCTTCTCCGGGGGTAACAGATGCAGAGGTGTGTTTAGGCGTGGGATTTTCATCACGGGGAGCACTCACGGTAGAGGGGGCCTGCAAACAGAGGCTGCAGGCTGAATCAGAAAGTCCACAAGGGGCAAGTCCAAGGTGGGCTTTGTCCCTGGAGGGCGGGGAGACCAGGCTGGTGCCATTGTCCCATATCAGCTCGGGCTCAGAAGCACGGGTGCTGTAGTGTCTTGAATTGTCAGGTTTTTTGCACTTAGTCTTCTTTGGGGTGCCTGCACGATGCAGGAAAGTAGCACCGCTGCTCAATGGGAGTTTTTGAGTCTGTATTGAAGGCAGGCCATCCTTCCAGGGTTCAGAGGCACAGCAGGATGAGACGTCTTTGGCGCAGTTTCGATGGGGAACAGGAAATAAGTCGGAAGGGCTGGTGCCAAGTCAGATGCCCTTCATCTTTCTTCTGCTTTCACTGATTTTCAGTGTTCTTCTTCTTTTTAGGTCGTCAGGATTTTGGGACCACGTTGGCACCATTGGCCCACTTCAGCTCAGGCTAGGCGGCTTGTGGCAGTAGGGCTTTCCGGTGTCGGGTTTTCATGGTCTTGGAGCCTCACAGCTTAGTCTTTGGTACCTGCAAGCTATGGTGTTCCACTGGAGTTCCGAGTCTTTGGTGAAGTGCTGGTAGTCCTCCCAGGCTTTGGAAGATCAGCAAGTTGCAGGGCGAGAAAATATTTGCACAAACGGCAAGAACAGGCTGGCAGGGCTGGTGCCAAGTCAGTTGCTTCTTCTGCAGTTCTTGCTTTCGCGGTTCTTCGGCCCTTCTTCTTCTTTTGGTCAGCAAGATCTGAATTCCTGCTTCCAGTTCTCCCCTAAATTCTGAATTTAGGGGTGTTAGGGGAGTGTAGAGTACAACTGGGGTCACTACGCCTCCTATATGACCCCTTACTCGGGGAAGTGGGCATAACCCTGTCCCAGAGATCCTACATTTACCATCTCCAAGATGGTCACTTTTGAAAAAGTCTCATCCACTTAAGGTACCCTACTTCAGGGGTGGTACTCACCTGATGGTGAACATGCCTGTCTTGCCTAGCTAATTTTCCTACCTGTCGAGGTGCCAAAGGGCTCTGGACAAAGGGGTTTAGTAGCCTCTCCTGTAAGAGAAGCCAGATTCGCATACTGAAGGGAGTGGGTCTCTTTGAAGCTCCCCGGCCCTGGAATCCTACTCTGCAGGTCATCCTGTGGGTGGGGGTGCAAAGCACCCCCTGCTCGAGCAGGCTTGGTTTATAGCCCTCGGAGAGCTAAGGTCCTCAACCTTTGGGGACAGAAATCTTTCTCTGGTGGCCGGCTGATGAATACCGCACACCAGTAACTGGTCGGTTTTCAGGGGGAACCCTTAAGGTGCCCTCTGGGTGCATGTAGTACTAAATCTGACACTGGCATCAGTGCAGGTTTTTTAATACGAGATATCGGATACCAAGCATCCCAAAATTTAGTGTAGCCATCATGTAGCAAGGGAACTCATTTCCACCAGTGTCCAGCACATGTTTTAAAATGGCTCCCCTGATCACTCGTACTGGCAGTAATGGAACTGACCAGTATGGGGGCATATCTGCTTAGGCAGTTAGCCCTCACATGTAGTATAGTGCACCCTGCCTTAGGGCTGTAAGGCCTGCTGTAGGGGGACTTACTTATAGTGCATGTAGTATCAGCACGCATGGCACATAGGTTGTGTTGCGTTTTCACTTATGTCCACACCAAGACACACAGCCTTCAGTGGCAGTTTGCATGAGCTCGGTGAGGGGTCCCTTAGTGTTGTACAATTCACGCTGCAACCCTTTGGGGAACCTTCTTTAATACCTCAGGCCCTAGGCACTAGGAGTTCCATTTACTAGGGACTTACAGAGGATACTACAGGTATCGCCAATTGGGAGAAACAATCGCACAGTTTTGGGAAAGAGGTCTGACACTGGGGACCTGTTTAGCCGGAACCTTGTGCACTTCCAGTCGAAATCACATCAAATACCAGGCAAAAGTGGGGGTGACCAGGCCAAAAAGGGCACTTTCCTACAGTAGTGTTATAACCAGTGGCGTTTTCTTTATGAGGGTTGGGGAGCATCACCACCCCACCCGCACGAGCTGCGCATAGTGTTAAATGAAATGTTTTCATTGCCGTTTTATTTTCAACCAAGATGCGCCACAGCCTGCTTCCGAGCCAAGAGGGCGTGCCTTCTGCTGCCGGTTGGCAGCAGGAGGACTGGAGTCATCGTGGCTACACACTTCAAAGTGAGCATGTCACTTTGGCCAGCAGTCTTGTGCCGACTAAAGTGACATGTGCACTTTAAAGCTACTGGCGGAGACCAAGCGGAAGCCTCTAGGGCCTGAAGGAGCATTAGACAAACCTGCTCCATCCAATCCTGGCGCTGCTCTTAGGCAGACGCGGAGCCCATGGGTACGTAATATAAAATGTGTAATGCATGTACTTTAGTTTGTGTTTGTTTTATTTTGAAGGGAGGGGTTGTTTTTATTTGGGCTTTTGAGGGAGGTTTTTTCAGCATGGGCTTTTGTAGGGAGGGAACATTTGTTTTTGTGTTTTTTGGAGGTGGTGGGGAACTTCACTCACCCCACCACTTTGAAAGGTCACCAGCTGCTCCTGATTAAAACCACTCTCACTAAAATCATCATACAATATATGCAATGTTAATGTGATTCTTCAGAAGTCTGTACCTCTCTGAGTAATACCGTTTCAGTGAGAATAATTATTTCACAAGAAGAAAACAGTGCACTCTAATGATGTCTGGGATAGAACAACCCTTTATATCCTAAACGAAATACCTCAAATGCTAAATATAATGTACATTAAATATACAGACAATAAGCTAGTGTGACTCATTTTCTATGCCGCTTTAACTGTTCCTAGTAGGGGAAGTGTCACTGCTTGTCTGATAATAGTTCTGGTAAGTGCTTTACACTGGCTTACACAGTTAATGGAAATCAAGACATTAGGTCAGTGTGTGTCACTCAGCGCTCCAATACTAAAACAACCTTCCACTGATGTTCTGGGAGAACTCTGAGTCTGCTCTGACTTAAAGCTTTCAGTTTTTTTCATTTAATTACTCAAAACCCAAATGCATCGTATTGAAAACATTTTGTGGCCTGTGCACACTATAAAAAAACAACGAACCCATTAAATGTGTACATTCAATGTACTTTGAGAATTTCTTATTTGATACTGTGGGAGCAAACCCTTACCCCAAAATTTAGACACCTAAAAAATTTGAACACCACAAAAATGTACCACTTCTGGTTATCCCTTAGATTAAATGACGACTCAAGGCACCCTGAAAACATCAATTAGCAGAGTAAAACAGTTCAATAAGTAATGTGGCCCACACAATAATTGAGTTCTAGATCAATAAAAGTTAATGGGTTTTATTACAAAATTCAAAAATAAGTGAAACAAGGTTAATGCCATGAAGGATCTCTAATGGAAAATTATAGAGTATGTACACATTTGAAAGTATGCTAAGTCCCAAATGAACGGCAACATCGAAAGGAAGTTGGTACCTAGTAGCACAGGAAAACCTTGTGGCTCACCCCAAAATTCAAGGGTTTTTTATACACATTTCTTGTGTAACAAATTAGAAAAACTCTGAGATCATGTTAGCAAAACTATAGTTTATTTAGCAGACCAGAATACGAGAATAATACACATCATTTACCTTAACACATGAGCACCATCCCATTACTCAAAAACATATTCAACACCCTCTATGCTCCTAACATACATAGATCTTCTAATATGAAACAATACAGCTTTCAGTGAATGAATGGACTAGTGATCACAGTAGAAGGCAGAGGAGGAGACCTTAACAATGTTTCAAGTTATGCAGAAAAGGGGAGAGTTCATCCAGAGCAAAGTAATCATAACAGTGAAAATAAACAACTTTCACGTCGGCTTCCCTGTGCTCTGCAGAGGCTGTGGGGAGGAGATGTGCACGGGGGAAGCAGAAGTGAGTGACGGTGATGGCATCCATCTTGTCTAGATTTGCGATTACAGGCACATTTGCCATAACTACAACACACTTTTACACATCATATGACATTCGTTTCAATTGTAATGATATCAATTCAGCCTATATATGTATTCATGTACAAAATAAAATACTAATTCTTATTATTAGTACACAAAATAGAAACCACCCAAAAATAATCTAATAATACCCCTTAGCACTTACCTGCAGCCAGGAGTCCCCTTATCATATGTAAGATTTTTTGATTTTGATTTGATAAAAATGTATAGAGCGCACGCATGCCCATAGGCGCTGTAGCATAAACAGAAACTACAGGAGAGTGTCAGGCTAGGTCTAAATGGTAGAAAACATCCACGTTTTTACCTCTTTCCTGAAGGCCAGGATAGAGGGAATATTTTTGATTGAGGTTGGAAGAAGATTCCAGGTCTGTGCTGCGTGGAGCAGAAAACCTCTTCCTCCCCACCTAACCTGTTTGAATCTTGGGATCTGAATTAATGTTGCTTGGCTAGAGCGCAGGTTCCACAAAGGCACATACAATTTTAGATGAGTTTTCAGAAACTGAGGTCCTATCCCGTGAAGTGCCTTAAAAGCCAGACAGACAGATTTGAACTTTATTCTTTTGTCTATAGGAAGCCAGTGTAATGATCTTAACTTATGTGTGATCGGCTCAAATCTGGGGATATCCAGAACCAATCTTGCTGCTGCGTTCTGCAGACGTTGTAATTTGGCTAAATGTTGAGCCTGCATCCCTGCATACAGAGCATTTCCGTAGTCCAGTCTGGATAAGGCAAGGGCCGTCACTTCCGTTTTACGAGAGTCAAATGGAATGTAAGGCACGAGCTTCCCAATCATTTTCAAGATGTACCACATAGTTGATGCCAATTTATTGGATTGAGCTTCAAATGTTAATTTATTGTCTAAAGTAAAACCTAGATTTTTCACTTTATTTACTGGTTGTGGGGGGTGGCCTAGATTGGATGGCCACCATTCATAAGACCAGGTGTCGATACCAGTGCCCAACAGCATAACTTCACTTTTGTCTCCATTTAATTTTAGACAGTTGTTCTGCATCCATTGGTTGACTTGACTCATGCTGTTTTGAAATTTTTGTGCTGTTCCGTCAATGTTATTATTTTCAATTGACACCACTATTTGGGTGTCATCAGCATATGAGACAGGTGTAAAGTCACAATTCCTGATGATGGCAGCAAGGGGCTTAACATACAAATTAAAGAGAGTGGGGCTAAGGGAGGACCCCTGGGGCACACCACAAGGCGAGCTAAAGGGTCGTGATTTTGCTTCCCCAAGTTCTACCGTGAATGTTCTGTTGGACAGATATGAAGAAATTAAAGATCGGGCCGGTGAATCCACTCCGGCTTCCTCTAGACGCGAGAGCAGTGTGGAATGATTCACCGTATCGAAAGCCGCTGAGAGATCCAATAGAATCAAGGCGGCCTTCCCTCCTGCGTCTCGAATCATCCTTAGTTCCTCGACTGCCGAGATAAGTGCTGTTTCTGTCCCATGTCCCTCTCGGAAGCCAAATTGCGAGTGGTCTAAGGCGTGTGTGTTCGAGAGGTGCATGGACAGTGGTTGATTCAGAAGTTTCTCCAGTACCTTAGCTGCAAAAGGGATTCTTGCAATAGGTCTATAGTTAGCAGGATTGTGTGGGTCCAGATTTGTTTTTTTCAGAAGAGGCAACACAGAAGTGGTTTTCCATGTGTCAGGAAAGTGGCTAGATTGAACTATATGAGAGAACAGGATGCATAGTTGTTCGCTCGCTAGCTCCGGGAAAAGATGCATAATCTTCGGGGGGCAGGGATCCGTTAGACTCCCGGATTTAGTCATTTTGATTGTATGAAAGATTTGTTCTATGGAAGGTGGGACAAAATGAAAGCAAGGGCCCTGCTCTAGTGGGGGGGCAGCGACTTTGGGCACTGTGTGTGACTGTTTGAGAGAGATCTCATCGGATGATTTAAACCAATCATATACTGTGGTCACTTTATCTACAAAAAATTGGCCCAGATTGTCACAGAAATCGGAGCTAATTGTTACCTGTTTATCGCTGTCAATATTAGATAGCTTTTTAACAGTAGCAAATAACTCTTTATTCGTATTCTTCGTCTCTTCTATTTTTTGAACAAAGTATTTACTTTTCTCTTCTAGTATTGTTTTTTTGCAGAAGGACAGAGAGGTTTTGTAGTCGGCTTTAAGATGTCATAGTTGGTCCTCCATCTCCTCTCTGCCTTTCTGCAGTGTTGCTTGAGTGATTCAAAGTTTCTGACGGACACACTATACAGCAGAATATTACTGGTAGAACGCACTGTCCAACGGCTAGGCAGGACAGAAGCAAGCAATAGTGACATTGAGTGGTATCGAAACAGTGAATCTGGGGACCAGCGAGGCAAAAAACAAAACATCCCTCCCACTTGAACCACAAAGGGGGTGAGGAAGCCTACGCTGTTCTCCCTCGAAGAATGGCTTTTAAAAATGGGGCCAAACAGTAAGCAATACGCCTTATAAAGAATGTGGCCAACAGGCTACACGTTTTCAGATTTCTTTTTAGATAAAATTAAGAATTGGTTTGGAAACAGAGGTTATTAATAATATTCAAATCAGTGAAACGACTTGGGAGTTCTCCTGTGTCAATCAAACAACCTGCTGGCAAAGCTCTTCAGAGAAATCTGACCGGATGTGACGTGGCCATGGGCCCGGATCAGAAAGGGAAAGCACAGGCAAGGATTCGGAACACCAGGCAGCACATCGATGCTGCGGAGCAGTCAAGTAAATGTTATCTAAAAGCCTGAAGTGTATTGATGGAGCGGTGCTGGTCCAGGGTTGTAATAAGCAAGATTACATCAGATCAAGATTCAGGTGCACTGGAAAAGTTGTAGGTAATTTAAAGCACTTCAGTGGTAGGGATGCCACAGTTCAGTATTGATGTGCATTTATAGGGCTATTTGAGGTTTTCTGGTGTAATAATACCAGGTGTTCTGCAGTTTAGGATTTAGATGTGTTAGTAGATTTATGTAGGATTAAGGGCTGAAATAGCAAGTACTCAAGCCACAGTCGAAATTATGTGGCAGGACCGTCTCTGCACCCCAGAAATGTAAAAGCGGGGGGTGCTGCATGTGAAGATGCTTTGAAATGGAGCAGAGGTAGCACTTGTATGAGGATTTCTCAGCTTCACAGGGAGGAGTTCAGCCTGTGATGCTGGCTGCGTGTGCAGCACCATAATGCCATGGCAAGGAAGAGAGTTGTCTCCCTGTTGGGTGAAGCGCTCTGAAGGTTTTTGTGACACCTCCAACTAGTTCTGGCTTTTTAGTTTAACAGCGCATTGCATTGAGATCTAGTTCTACTTCAAACACTTTACACAAAAGCTCATAAAATATCAGTGGGAAAGTGCTTTTGGCTGAAAAGTCAAAACTAGGTAAAAGGGTCATCATATATGGCCGGTACTGCTAAATGGGCTAGATAAATGCCAGATTGCTGTATTTATTTTAACCGAGAAGTGCCTTTTCAGTGGCAGGACGCGTCAACATGTGTAACGCATCAATGCAATCATCTGTTTCAATGCATGTGCTGCAGACTGAGCGAATATAGAACAGAATCAATGCTGCATCTAATGTGTATCTGTCCTAGCCAGACTCAATACATACAAATGTTACTACACCCCTATTGTAATCGCTTAGGCATGAGGACCATTAACCAATCCAAGAAGTGATGCAAAGAGGGCAAGGGTATGCCCCGGCCAGCCGCCCTGGAAAGGATTTAGATCTCACAGTGGACCCGCTAGAAAGGACACATCGATGGAAAGACTGTGATTCAATGAACGTTTTCATCAAACTGCTAAATTAAGGTAGAATGAATTCCAGTCTCTAATAGCACTCATTTAAAATGCTGCATGCTAAGAATATCTTTTATTTTGGTATTACATGAGTTGTAAGACTCTTGTGATGTTTTTTTTTAAAACTTACAATCAACAATAATTGACTTTGCTTCACAACTCTTTTAGGAGACTCACTATTGTGCGTGTAGATATGTTTGGGGGCAGAGCGGCAAGAACAGGGAGGTAGTGAAAGTCGGTAGATTGGAGGGGTTGCACAGAAGGAGCTTTTGCTAACTGATCATTGGGCTGGTCTGGGAAGTGCTGTGTTTCGTACCCGCTGTTCCTTGGCAGGCCTTAGAGGGTACATGCTTTAACATATATGTCTACACTCCAAGGCCACTGCATCATTACTCTGAAGGCAAGGTAGGGTGTATGATGGGTTTTTATGCTTCCTGCATGGACGTCATTTAGGGGCAACAGAGGTTGCATCTGAGACCCCTGGCTTGCCCCTTGTGACCCCTCACACTGCTTTTGCAAGTCCTAGCTTCAGAGGTAGCAAGAACACAGAGTTACCTCGCCCTTATAGGCAGGCGTCTTGATTCACCTTTGTTTTATGACAATTCTTTTATTAAACTAATAGTGAATAATAGTATATTATTGACTACTGGTGTAAATAAAAATGAAGCACCTGAAGCTACTACGAGACCTTCAGTGGAAGATGTAACTAAACAAATGTCTTTAAATGTACGTAGTGTGTATGCTTGTGTGTGGAAATGTTTGTGTGTAAGCGAAAGTGTATTTGTGAGTGTCTGTGTGTGTGAATGAGTCAATAACATGTCGTGTGTGAGAGACAGTGACCGGTGGTCACTGAGGATGAGTGAGATTGAGCGTCAATGAGTTTAAGTGAGTCAGAATGAGTGACAATGAAAATGAGTCAGTGAATGTGTGTGGGTGTGAATGAAGGAGAGAGAGTGAGTGTGTGTGTGTGAATGACGGAGTTAGTGCAAGGGAGTATGACTAAGTATTACTGAGTCACAGTAAGAATGAATAAGTAATACTGAGTAAGAATGAGTGTAAGTGAGAATGAATGATGAAGATGAGAGAGAATGTGTGTGAGTTAATGTGAGTGTAAGAATGTGATGTTCTGTTTGCTAGTCTGCCATTGCCTTGACCTACTGAAGGTAATTCTTGGCTTATATGGAAAAATCTTGGAGCTGGTATACTGTAGGCAGTTGTTACCATGACAGGCACCTGTGGAAAAATATCGGTACCGGCATGCTGGGGGGTAATTCTTTGCATAATGGGCACCTATGGAAAAATACTGGCACACCCGAGGAAATTCTTGATATAGTGGCACCCCTGGCAACATGCTGGTGCTAGCTCATTGGGTATACTTCTTAGCATAAGGGATGAAAACCATGGCATATGGGAGGGGAGCAACCATGAAAAAAGTCTAGCCCTGATGTACTAGAAGTTATTTGACATAAGGTTAACCCAAAGCATATGATGGCGATAATTGCAAAATTCTGACACTGGGATGTTGTAGGTAATTTTTGCCATTAGGGGTTACGTGTTGCATATTAGGGGCACGGAGGACAAAATGCTGTCACTGGTGCAATGGAAGTGATTTTTGACATAAGGGGGCATCCATAGCACATTCTGAAACAATGGAGAGAAATTCTTGAGAACGTCAGGTTTCATTGTCTTGGCACACTTTGAAAAGACTTGAATATGAATAAGTGCCCTTTCAGACCCTTTGGCTTTTTAGCAAATTATGTGAGAATGCTTATCTGATAGAGACTTCTAGCCGCAGATGCCTTACTTTAGAAATTCACCAGGTGCCGGACTGGATCCGGAAGATGTTTTGTGAGCAGTACCCCTGTGTGCTGGTAGGTGGCGTCGATTGGATCCTCGTCCGTGCTGGAAGTGGCGTCGCTGTACCTATATATACAAGAAAAACAGGAGCAAGCCCGTTAACCCAGTTGAGACCGGATATACGTAATAACAAAAAACAATGTCTCAACAGGAAAAATGAATAAAGGGACCAATCAAAACACGATTCAATCAAGGGAAGGGCAAAATTAAGAGAGATCCAAGGTAGAGAAGGAACAGATTTAATAATTAGATACACAAAGGTATATACAATTCAAAATAACCATAACTAACACATATGCACTGACAAAAAAATGAAAAAGTGAACGGCGCAGTGACAGAAAGTGTGGAAGTGACAACACGGTACGGCGAAATGATTTGAATAAATTCAAGGTCAAGGAGAGTTATATACAGTTGGTAATTTACATATAAACATGAAGGTCTCACAGGACCCTGAGGTTAGCTGTAAATAATGTTGTCTGGTCGACGACGTTTCAACCTCCATAAGTTGAGGTCATCATCAGGACTATGGTTATTGCATTTTCCAAATACCTATGTGTAAGAAGAAGGAGGGGAGATAATGAATAGAAAGGCCCAGAAAGAAACCACAACGTTACAGCGTAGAAAAAGAAGGGTAAAGGGCAAGTGAGAGGGTAGTAGTACCTGTGTCCGTGGTCCGAAACCACTACAAAATTAATTGCAGGGAAAGGGGGATCAATTATATAAGGTCCAGCACAGTTAGAAGGGGATCATCGATTGTCTGAAAAAATGAAGAAATTATGAGGGTGGACAACTAATTCAACGCCAAAAATGGAGTAAAGCGCGATGTAAGGCGCTTACCTGTGGCTGACAACAGCGAAATGAAGGCCAATGGGAATAATAAATAGGTCCAGTATTGTTTAAAGGGCAACCATCTATCGTGAAAGAAAAAACGAGATGAAACTGATGTGCACGATAGAAAAAGAGAATTAGTTAAAAAGAACAAGATCGCTTACCAACGATGGCATTAGGTTAAATAATGAATGGGCATCCGGCGGTGGTTAATTCCGCAATATTAGAAAGGAATCGTAACCTGCCAAACAACGGGATAGATTCTCAGTGTAGGCGGGGTTGGTTGCCAAACAACGGGATCAGTCCACGGGGCTCTATCAAAATACAAGGAAACGGGCTTAGACAAGTGGGCGTGTAAAGACTACGCCAGTTCGGAGCAAGAAATAATCCAACTCAACGAAGGGGCAGCCATAAAGAAAGCTTACTAGAGTAGTCCGGGCATCGGGATTAGTCCGAGAAAGGGGCCTCGGCGTCCAAGCAATGGAGACGTCAAGCGCGTATACGACGCGGACGTTACAAATAAACAATCCGGGTCATGTGACCCCGGCAGGGCCACAAACGAGGGACTAACAGGTACGGACAGGGAAAAAGGACTAAAGATAGAACGGGGAAAGTGAATAGAAACCACCCGTCAGTGTAAAGATCTACATTAAAAGATAATAATGGATATAAACCTGCCAGGTCTATAATTAAGTATAGTTGATATCAACAACAATTAACAATTTCCAAAACAATTTGCGAATGAAGCAGTATTAGTATATACATTTAGACACCATAATGGCTAAATATTGATAAAACATATAGACACTGCCGGGGTCACATGACCCGGATTGTTTATTTGTAACGTCCGCGTCGTATACGCGCTTGACGTCTCCATTGCTTGGACGCCGAGGCCCCTTTCTCGGACTAATCCCGATGCCCGGACTACTCTAGTAAGCTTTCTTTATGGCTGCCCCTTCGTTGAGTTGGATTATTTCTTGCTCCGAACTGGCGTAGTCTTTACACGCCCACTTGTCTAAGCCCGTTTCCTTGTATTTTGATAGAGCCCCGTGGACTGATCCCGTTGTTTGGCAACCAACCCCGCCTACACTGAGAATCTATCCCGTTGTTTGGCAGGTTACGATTCCTTTCTAATATTGCGGAATTAACCACCGCCGGATGCCCATTCATTATTTAACCTAATGCCATCGTTGGTAAGCGATCTTGTTCTTTTTAACTAATTCTCTTTTTCTATCGTGCACATCAGTTTCATCTCGTTTTTTCTTTCACGATAGATGGTTGCCCTTTAAACAATACTGGACCTATTTATTATTCCCATTGGCCTTCTTTTCGCTGTTGTCAGCCACAGGTAAGCGCCTTACATCGCGCTTTACTCCATTTTTGGCGTTGAATTAGTTGTCCACCCTCATAATTTCTTCATTTTTTCAGACAATCGATGATCCCCTTCTAACTGTGCTGGACCTTATATAATTGATCCCCCTTTCCCTGCAATTAATTTTGTAGTGGTTTCGGACCACGGACACAGGTACTACTACCCTCTCACTTGCCCTTTACCCTTCTTTTTCTACGCTGTAACGTTGTGGTTTCTTTCTGGGCCTTTCTATTCATTATCTCCCCTCCTTCTTCTTACACATAGGTATTTGGAAAATGCAATAACCATAGTCCTGATGATGACCTCAACTTATGGAGGTTGAAACGTCGTCGACCAGACAACATTATTTACAGCTAACCTCAGGGTCCTGTGAGACCTTCATGTTTATATGTAAATTACCAACTGTATATAACTCTCCTTGACCTTGAATTTATTCAAATCATTTCGCCGTACCGTGTTGTCACTTCCACACTTTCTGTCACTGCGCCGTTCACTTTTTCATTTTTTTGTCAGTGCATATGTGTTAGTTATGGTTATTTTGAATTGTATATACCTTTGTGTATCTAATTATTAAATCTGTTCCTTCTCTACCTTGGATCTCTCTTAATTTTGCCCTTCCCTTGATTGAATCGTGTTTTGATTGGTCCCTTTATTCATTTTTCCTGTTGAGACATTGTTTTTTGTTATGCTGTACCTATATAGCCACCATCCAGGCGCGCTGATCCGGAGAAGAGCTACCCCTCTGTCACTTTTTGACAGGCCTTTTTTCGACGTTTGTCGACTTCTTTTTTGGTTTTCCTCCTAGTGCTTTATTTTTTTTTAAAAAATGTATAGAGTACAACGGTACCAAAACTAAATAAATATGTTAAAAAATGTAAAATAAACTGTACTGCTCTATATTTCACAAATAGTGTAGTGCAGTGCACTTTCTATTTTTAGCATAGTTAAATCTTCACAAATCAGTCAGCGTCATACTGTGGTAATACCTACAATTACTGAGTTTTCTTGTTATTTTTTTAAATGAGTAGTTGTCCCTTAACTGCTGAAAAAAGTATATAGAAAATAGTAAATAAAGTTTCCTACCTATGAACACTTCAATAAAGTGGTACTAGGTAGGGAACAGCAATAAAAGCTACAACTTACCTATATTTAAGGTTCAGTGCTGGGATGCCGTCTGGTAGCCACGCAGGCTAGAAATTAAATAGAATAGAGAGGAGAGAAATGCAGAACTCAGCCAAAATGCGCTGAAAACTACATAGTTGCATTTTACGTTTGGTAAGCACAGCTATTAGCCAATCATATACTGCCTTATCATATGCATGTACTGTGGTATACTGCAAACTTACATATACCATGGCACAATATATAACTACGTTTCTTAAAACCTATAACTGAAACACTACTAAACTATTCACACATACTACCAAAAATTACCATTTACACCTAAAAATGTCTTATTTCAATTTCCACACTCCACTCAATGCCACTCTACTCTACGCTAGTACTCTCTATGCCACTCCACTTTACCTCACTCAACTACATGCCACTCCACTCCACGCTATTCCAATCTATGCCACTCCACTCCCCTGTACGCCACTTATTTACCCTATTCCACTGTGCACCACTCCACTCTATGCCACGCTACTCAACACCACTCCACTCTATGCTATTTCACTGTACACCACTCCACTCTGTGCCCATTCAGTCAGCACCATTCCACTCTATGCCACTACATTCTACGACACTGTAGTCTACACTATTCCACTGTACGTAACGTAATTCCACTCTACCCCACCCCAGTCTACACTATTCCACTCCATCAATCAGTCAATACTTATATAGCACTGCTTATCACCTGAAAGGGTATCCAGGCGCTGTGCTGTGGGTCTATGCCACCCTACTGTACCTAACTCTACTATATGCTATCCCACTGTATGCATCTACTCTCTACGCCACTCAACTCTGCTACTCAACTCTTTCACTCCACTCTACCACACTCCACTGTATGTTATTCCACTGTACACTAATCAACTATACCGCACTCTACGCCACTCCACTCTATGCCATGCCACTGTACGTTGTTCCAAATCTATGGCACTCCACTGTGCGCCACTCCACTCTACACAATTCCACTGTACGCTAGTTCAGTGTATGCTACTATATTGTACTCCACGCCTCTCTAACCTCTCTGCTGTATGCTAGTCCACTCTACCCAACTCCACTCTATGCCACTCCACTCTATGCCATTCTACTCTACGCACTCTCCTGTATGCCACTCCATTTAATGCTATTCCACTGTACTCTACTCCACCCTACCCCACTCCTCTCTACAGCATTTCACTGTACGCTATTCCAGAGTATGCCTCTCCACTCTATGCCGCTGCAGTCAATGTCATATAACTCTATCACCTGTGCTCTACTCTGTTACACTGTACCCCACTCCACCATATGCCACTCCACTGTACGCTATTGAACTGTACGCCACTCCACTCTAACGTCGCCACTGTTCACTACTCCATTCTATGCCAATCCACTCAACTCCATTCCATGCCATTGCTCTATCCTCCGCTCAATACTATTCTCTACTCAGCAACAGTCTACGCCCCTCCACTGTGCCACACTATACTCCACTGTATAGCACTACACTATCCAACAATCTACTCCTATCAATGCCACTGTATGGCACCATATTTTAGTCTATAGCACTTAACAACACTCTGCTTAACTCTACAACACACTACACAACTCCCTCCATGCCACTCCGCCCCAGTTAATATACTTTGTTCTATGAGGCACAACTCCACTGTAGTCCACTACTGCACTCTGTGTTACTCTATACCTCTGATTTCTATGAAAGTCTATCCTACTCCACTCTATGCAGGTCCTCGTGCCAGCTCCCCTCCTGCAATTCTCCTATCCAGGTTGCCCACAGTCTGCTACCCCCTGCTGCCTGTCTACCTGTGGCCCTCTTTTTGTGCCTCCTCTGCTTGTTTCTTCCTCTGTTTTACTTTTTCTGCTTGTTTTTCTGCCCTCCGTTTTTCTGATTATTTTTCTTCCCTCTGTTTTACCTTTACTACCCTCTGTTTTGCCCTCTTCTGCTCTGTTTTGCCTTTTCTCCTTGTTTTTCCACCCTCTGGTTAGCCTATTCTGCTCTTTTTTCTGCCCTCTGTTTTGCCTTCTCTGCTAATTTTTCTGCCCTCTGTTTTGCCTTTTCAGCTTGCTCGTTTTTCTGCCTTCTGTTTTGCCTTTTTCTGCTTGTTTCTTCTCGCTTCCCATTGTTTCCTCACGACCTGGCTTTTTGACGGATACCTCGCACCCCAGATACCCCCTGGGGTAACAGTGCTGTGCTCTACAAATGCTGAATGATTGATTGATACCATACAGTCCCGCACTCTACTGTACTCCATGTCACTCCACTGTACAAAACTTTAATCCACTCTGTGAGATTCTACTCTACTGCACTCTGCAACACTTTCCGACACAACGCAACATACTAGTCCACTCCACTGTACCACACACACTCTACAATACTTCACTCCACTGTACACTATGCCACTCCACTCTACTCCACGCCACTGTACTCTAGAACACGCTAACCTTTCTATGCTACGCCACTCCACGGGACTCCACTACACTCTACTCCACCACATAACACATCACTGGAGTTTATGGCACTGTACAACACAACACTCTGTGCCGACTTACTGAACGACATTCTACTCCACTCTATGCAACTTCGCTCTACAAGGCTACTAAGCTCTGTGACACTATAAAACACAAATTTAACTATAACTCTCCACTCTACCATGCACTGTGTTCTCAGAAAAGATTTGATTTGCGAAGACATAAGTGAGATGATATATAACGGTATGAGCTGTGCATGGAGAAAGCACTAGTTATAGTTAGCGGAGGGTGGCTAACTGAGTTGAATACACTGTGTATGGACGTGCGTGAGTTATAATTTGAAGATGTTGCATAAATTATAATATACGTATAAGTTTAGAAATTTAAATGTTTCTGTAGTTTAAGTTCGGTTTGCAGATAAAGAATAAAGTGATATTAATTTAAAGGTGGTGCATAAATTATAAATGTTTAAATATAGTGTGCTGATTATAGCATAAGATAAAATACTCTGTACATTTCTCTATATGTTAAACATTACTTCCTATTTAAATATTGAATACTGCCGCGCACATCCGGCATTTGTTTTCATTTCTCCTGGACCTAACACAGAGATCTATAATGAAAAAATAGCCAATTGACACATACAGTATGGCATTTCGGTGTAGTGATTTCACGCTCGGTTGTGGGCTAACAAGGCCCTCTAGCTTTTATTTACTGAAGCCCGCCTGCAGAAGACGAAGAATTAATTGTGTGCGGCCTAGCTGCCAAGGTTACGAGCAGGCAGATTAAAGGGATTCTGGGCTCCAAGCGGGAAAGGAATTGTCTCTGCTCAGCAGGTAAGGGATAGAACGAGGCATAGGCCGTTGTACACAAGCTGCTGACTGGCTTAGGCAATTCATAAATCCCCCTCCAAAAATTACAACATTCCCCACTCATCAGGCAGTGGGGCCCACAACAAGTTACACATTTAACTCTTCTAGCGCCCAGTTTGCGTTTCTTTAGGGAAGTCTCCCTGGCTGAACCTCAGATTTATCACATGCATTTTATAATCCATAAATTTAGTAATTTTAAAAAGGTCGGAATGGGAAACATTGAGCACTAGCTTTAATTTTTAAAACGTAGCAGCATTACAGAAAGAAAAGGATACCTTAACCAGTGAGATGTCCGAGAAATGTGTATTTCTTTAGCAGCAGTAACATTTGAGACAGGAATACAAAATACATGTGAGTTTATGTATGTAGCCTAGTGAGCGGTGGGTAATATGTGGATAGTTGTATGAACCAAGCCATGGTTGAAGTTTAACAAAGAACACAGCCAATTAAACATAACTAATATAAAAAGAGTTAAGTCCAATGGTATACATACTTACAATATTTGAAAGTCACGCGTTAAATACAAGAGGGTTGGAAACTGCAACATGTGGTAATACTCCACCGGGACCATGCAATTACAAGTTCAACATCATGGAAGGGGGAGTAATTGTGCAGAACTGGATTTGCTGGCTGAAATTCTGCATCCAGCTCGCAGTTCAGTGAGATTTAACACACACATTCACCAACTGTGCAGGTCGCCCTATTTATCCAACTAATGCACCGGCGTTGTTTGCCATCACATTTCTCCATAGTTTAAAGATAAATATCCCGATAGTGAAGAAAATGCACCCAGAACATTCCAGTAGGTCTGGCGGTCTCCACTGACTTATGGGTTTGGCAACGGTTTCTTTTGTTTTCTCATGATTTGGGTGCAGTACCACAGGTTGTTACTAGGTGTCCATCTGGAGTTCTAAAGGGACCTCTCTTAACCATATAAGGTACTGCACCCTTTCCCTGCTTCATGGATTTTCTATTATTGCTTAGGATACTGCTGGCTCTATGTATTGGCGATTGCCACACAGGTCTCCCAAAAATAAACTTTTACAAAAAATCATGACAAAACGGTAAGCGTTTTTCTTTTCCTGACACAATGCTACCCAAACAGTATCAGTATTTCGCTTTATTATGCATGGCTTTTTAATCATCGCTGTGCTTCCTATCAGATTCTTCAGTATGCAGCATGCAATATCACAGGTTGCTACTAGGTGTCCCTCTGAAGACCTGAAGAATCCAATAGGAAGCACAGTAAAATCACAAGTACAAGATAATTTCTCGGCAACTATGGACCAATGAATCACATGTCCACCATCAGATGGCACAGGTTACACCATTAATAGATACAAGCCAATCAGAAGAAGCTATTAGTGTATGCTACCTGCATGATACAGTGTGGTGGTACTCTTCACCCTCACGTATCCAGTTATTGGAGCAGTGGGGTTTTTCCAAGCCTAAACAATGCAGTAACCAGTCAGAGGTAAACGCTTTGTCTCATCTATATATGGTATGCTAACGGTGCCTTGTTGCTGGGCTAGCATTCAATTGCAAGACATGGGTGATGTCTTTGAGAAAGCCTTGCATTGTGTTACAACATATTCACTTCAGCACAGTACATTAGTTCACTAAGGGTCGTGCTTTTTTCTGTGCATTTTCTACAGGACTTGTCATCATTGAATATCATATAACAGTTGAGTGGCACACAAAATGAAAAGCAAAGAAAATGGATTCCATAGTTTCAGTTCTTCATGGTGCTCCCCTGTCTTTTCACAGGAACACAGCATTCTTCAGACTGCAAACTTCTAAGACTGCAACTAAGTTGTATCATTTATAATTTTCTCACGATTCATTATGCCATTCTTGTCTACTTTCTCACGAGTGAAACTACTTTTCTAACCTTCTAAAAAACAAATCTAGTAATTTGCTTACAATGGTCTATATAGAAATCAAAACTTCTATGTATGCAAAAGATTTTTTTTTCCACAACAACCATTCATTGTGGGACATAACAAGTATGTTAAAACATTCATGTTTAAATGCTAAATTTACAGTTTCCTTGCTCATGTTGGGCCCGATTCACAGAACTAACTTAAGACAAAATCCTAAACTTACTACCATTTTGGTATTCACAGAAGGCACTTACTCATTTTGGTATTCACAGAAGGCACTTACTCATTTCGGTATTCACAGAAGTTAGGAGTCCTAACTTTAGGACTCCTAAATGCCTTCTGTGAATACCGAAAGTCTTAAAATTAGGATTTTTCGCAGTTTAGTAGTAGTATAGTTAGGACTCCTAACTTTAGGACTCCTAAATGCCTTCTGTGAATACCGAAATTCTTAAAATTAGGATTTTTCTCAATTTAGTAGTCCTAAATTTAGGACTCCTAACTTTAGGACTCCTAAATGCCTTCTGTGACTACAGAAAGTCTTAAAATTAGGATTTTTCGCAGTTTAGTAGTAGTATAGTTAGGACCCCTAACTTTAGGACTCCTAAATGCCTTCTGTGAATACCGAAATTCTTAAAATTAGGATTTTTCTCAATTTAGTAGTCCTAAATCTAAATTTAGGACTACTAAATTGAGAAAAATCCTAATTTTAAGACTTTCGGTATTCACAGAAGGCATTTAGGAGTCCTAAAGTTAGGAGTCCTAACTATACTACTACTAAACTGCGAAAAATCCTAATTTTAAGACTTTCGGTATTCACAGAAGGCATTTAGGAGTCCTAAAGTTAGGACTCCTAACTTCTGTGAATACCAAAATGAGTAAGTGCCTTCTGTGAATACCAAAATGAGTAAGTGCCTTCTGTGAATACCAAAATGGTAGTAAGTTTAGGATTTTGTCTTAAGTTAGTTCTGTGAATCGGGCCCCATGACTTTAAAATGGCAGTGTCTCAGCCTATAAGGGCTAGCACATTTTAAGTATGATTGCCATGTGCAGTTTTCGCATTACATTTGTGTTATAAATCTCATTAGCTTTGCATATTAACTAACATTTTCCTTAATATTTTTAAAATGCTTCTTCAGTGTGAAGCCCGAAATTGAAGGATATCTGATTATATCATGCACAAAATATGTAATAGAGGGGCAGCCTGCCCCTTAATCTTCTCCACCAACTCATTCTCCCGAGCAAACACACACAAACACATACATTTACACACACATACGCACATACACATAGCAGCAGGTATCACAAACATGACCAAGCTTATATCTACCACACAAGTAGGCATGCATAAACTCTCTCACAACTGCTGTGAGTAGGTGCGAGAGAACTTATGCATGCCTACTCACACTTGGACTCTCAGACTCACACCTCTTCTGACACCATTCCTCCTGTTGAATTCGCTCATCTCATACTTACTGTCCTGTAATTGACATTCAAACTCTTCTTGTTCTTTCCCTCCTTTTGTGCTAATCCTCTTATCATGCTTACACTTACATTCTCACAGAAACACCATTTCACCAGCAATCACTCATCTTACACTTCCTCCTCCGAGTCGTATTTTGGACTGACTCTTAGACACTTATTACACTCCTACTCCTATCACACTCATCCTCTCATTCACATTCCTGCTCAAGTATTTATCAGCCACTCCATAGGAGCATTAAGGCCCTTGTCAGCCTGTGTTCCTCATTATCTACCCCAGGCTAAAGGTAGGCCCTGGTAAGTGTCTAAACAGACAATGCCAAACCTGGACCTAGTGCAACTTCCACAGTTGAGTCGCGAGTTTATGCAATGAATCTCACTACTGGTCCAAACTTACAACCAGTGTTTCACCATGACTGCATGTCTCTCTCTTTATGCTACCCACAGGCATCACAGGCACAATTGAGTAGAGTGGTATACATGCAAGGAAGAGATCACTAGGGTGGGAGCAGTAGGCAACTGTTGATAGTTTAATTCCCACAAGAAAGTATGATAATCAGATATTTTGCCAGATGAGTGGTTGCTGGGCGCCCCAGATGAATTAGTCTGTAAATTTTGGTTCTGGTTAAGGGGCTGCAATAGAGCATCTAATCCTCCTAGCATTTATGATCACAACTTATAAAATGAGCTCGACTGGAGGCTTCAGCACATACTCTGCCACAATCTTTCCCAGCACTTCCTAAGATTGCACGCCCTACATACCTGGTGAACAGATGCAACTGTCAAGAGACAGGACACACCTGAGTTCCCAGAGGTAGTGTGGAGACATGAGGGGGAGGGGTGTCATTGCCCAGGAGACAAACAATTGCATGGTTCCTGTAGGAAAGGCGGAGTTATTGTTCATTTCCTCAATGTTCTACTAAAGTTAGAAATTGGCTTGGCCATTATTAGGCTTCCTGGGTATATGAGGCCAAAACTATGTGATAAAGACTATATGATAAAGTAATAAATATGCACACATAGATTTATGTCTGGGTCTGGATGGAGATTCACTACTTTTTTAGAGTAAGAAACATTTCTCCTGGTAAGCTGTGCCAAGCGCACTTCTGGTAATGTCATATGAATATTCCTAAGGCTCTTAATCCCTCTGGACAGAGTTCACTGTAGAAGAGAAGTTTGGACAGGAGAAATGAAGCCCCTTTTCAATCACATTTTTTTCCCTTTTTTATGCTTCATTTGAAAATAATTTTTCCCTTGGAGCAAACCCTTACCCTACACCCCCACATATGTTGGTGAGGGGTTTAGTTTCCCTTTCCAACTTAGAGGGAAGTTACTCCAGCCGTTTGCTGGAGTAAATCTCTGAATATTTCCAGAGTGGAAAGGGGGGATGGAGAGTAGTCTGGGAATGCCTACAAATGTACATGTTTGTGAGTTGTCAGAAATTGCCAAGGTGAGAACGCCTTGGAGTGCCCATTCCCCACCACTTAAACGGAATTTTCAAGCATGTATTTCACCACATATCTACATGCCAGTAATTCCTTTGTGTATTCATAGCAGGCATAGAAAACATACATTTGGTGATAACTACCTTAGCCAATTGGCTCATTGAAGTGTGGTTGACGGGGTAATGAACCCAGTGCCCTGGTCGATTAGGTGCTTAGAGGTGGGGATCTGGTGATTCATAGTTTTATCAGAGCTGATGGGTGGAACACTTGCAAAAATCTCAGCCTTTGCCAATTCATTCCAGTCCATAGTTTTTAGCTCAATATGCAATTTCAAACAGGAACCACATTCTGCAAATCAGACAAACACAGTCAACCATAGGCTGGCCTTGGCATACCTGGGCCAATTTCAGTAAGGTGCAGTTTGAGCCTGTGACACACTAAGCATCGGTCTTACATCTGAGCCAACCTGTTAAACAAAGGGGTTGTACTGAGGAAAGTACATTGATGTGTTAAAATGCTTCCAAAATCTGTCAAAGATCTTCACTTGGGGCGGTACCAGTTGCCACTAGCTATGCCATTTCAGACTAAAACCGAGCATATGAAATCAACCTTGGTTGTGCTCCAAAAAGTGTAATGGTTTTTTGATGTTCTGCTTTATGAGCAAGTCTTTAACTTTTCTATTGCAGATGTGTTCTATTTCATTTTTTTCTTTGGGTTATACTTTCCTATTCATACTTAGTTTTTATCAGCAGACATATATTGGACCTATGTTGATATTGTAATTGTTGCTTAATAGCTGATAGTATTGGTCATTTCAACGTGTCATGTTCATAATCAAGGCTGCTTGTGTGTTGGGCAGACTTTTCCAACATGATCCACAGATATTTCCTGACTTGCTTGTAATATTTGGATTTTAGTTGGAACCATAAAAACACTTTCAATGACAGCCACAAATGGAGAAATGAATGCACAGGTGGGGAGCCAGAGTTTGAGTGACAGGACGTAGGTGAAGTCTAAGTCATCAGCTTTGGCTTGTGGGACACATCTCCAGGTATTACAGCAGTTTTGAGTGTTGTGCTTTTGTATCCGTCAGTAGAACATGTGCCCTTAGCGAGCTGTTACATATATCGTTATTATTTCTGAAGATATTTGACACAGCACAAATCTAGCTCCAAGGATCTAATCAGATGTTACTGCAGGAGCTGCTCAAACGTTCGTTGCTGTACAATACACTACAGAGCAGGCGCAGCCCTCCACCTTTTGCCCCTCACGAACAGTGTCTATCAGGCTGAACAAAGGTCAACCTGACATAGACTTTTCATTTTCAGGTCAGTCAGCCAGGAGCCAGAATTGCGCTAATGCGCAGTCTCCTGGCTGCTTGAGCTGAACTTTGCTGGGCTGAGGAAGTCACAGCTCCTGTGGGCATAATGTCCTCGGCTCAGCAAAGGTCCCAAACAGCCACAGCCCGTATAGGGCGTGCCACCGGGCAGTGACGTGGGGCGGGGGAGGGGCAGGGTGGGGGGTTGTAAAATGCGGCATACGGACGATTTCAGGTAAGTAACGTAAAAAAAAAACCGAATTTTGTTGCTCGCGCTGTATCGCATTTGGACATGCAGCACGCGCAACAAAATTCTTTTTTTTCCCCGTTACTTACCTGAAATCGTCCGTATGCCCCATTTTACAACCCCCCACCCTGCCCCTCCCCAGCCCCACGTCACCGCCCCCGGTGGCACGCCCTATACGGGCTGTGGCTGGTCCCAAAGGCCCTCTCCTCAGTGACGAAGGGTTACATCACCGATTGCCTCGCACCTGGGCGCTTCAGTTTTAAGCCCTGAAGCGCTCAGGGTTGAGTGTCAATCATTGACACTTCATCACAGAGTGGGGTGGGGTCAGCAGTCTCACTGACCCATCCCACACTGTTATGATGTCGGGACTACTGCCATCCTTCAGCTGACCTTAGTGCCAAGCCTCCTGGAACCTCCGAGGCAGAGCTGGCTGCAGGTAAGTGTGTGCTTTTCTTTTATATTACTGTTTGGTGCGTGCGTGTATGTATGAATGTTTAGTGAAGAGAATTGTGAATGGATGTGTTTGTGTGTGTGCGTGCTTGTGTGTGAATACATTGCTGTGAGTGTTATGTATGTGTGTGTGTGTGAGTGTATCCTATCCGCCCCCTCCCTCCAAAACGTACCCGCCACCACTGCTATAGAGTGTGTGTTTGTGTGAAGAGTCTGAACAAATATAGAAAGCAGGTTGAAATGCGAAATTGGATTGAAAGTATGTTTTTGAGATAGGATTAGACACGACTGATATTTTTGATACACATGTATGTGTGACTTCAGTTATATAGAGATGAAGGGAACTTCCCAAAACTACTGCCCTTTCAGTCACGTGCCAGAGCTGGTTATTTCCTAGGTTTCCGGTTCCGAAGGTACGCAACTAAGACATTACACCAAATTACCCCCCTCAGGAACACACACATGAAACCGTTTGGCAGCCAATGATTGCTCATTCTTTCACCAGAGAAATATCTCCCTAACTCCCACTTCATCACAGACTGCCTCAGTAGTAGTACTAGAGTACCAGTTTCAAAATACAGAGCTCATTTTGTTATATAGTTTTTATGTTTTTCCCGTTTTCCACTGGAGCAAAAATGCTTTTTCTCCTAAAGTTCAGAATTGACTTCTGTACAGCCACTGTAAGCAATAAGAAATATGGAAAAGAGCTTACATCGTAATTAACTCTAAATGCACATGTTATTAATGCAGAAAACATTCGAAAGCTAAACCACAGGTACCTTTGAAAATTAAGTATATTTTGAATTCATTATTTTTCCATTCAAGTGCTCTGTATATTTATCATGTTCCATATCATGGTGCATCTGTATCCAGTTAGACAGATTATCTGAAAATAGCCTGTTATTAACTATAAACAGACCAGTAAAACAGCTGGGATATGCTGAAATGCATGTACTTGTTATAGGATAGTACCCTGTATAAGTGCAATGGAAACCGTAATATGTATGAGGATAATCTGTTTTACATTGTTCAAAAAAGATTTTGCCTTATGGTGATCTAATGTTACATGCTGGTGTGGCTCTCAAAGCGGCTCTTCCGGGCATTGGATGGCTTGTTGGGAGATCTCATTTGGCATGGTAATCAGTGGTGTGTGACATTGGTCAGGCTTATACTTCCTGCAGAGCAAGGTAGCTGTGTGTCCTGAGGGGATAATTTAATTTTTTAGATTTTGTATATGTTTTATTGAAAAGAATAAACATAAGTAATTATAACAAAGTAACAGGATGGTAACTAATGTGTAAAAAATAGTGCAACAATGTCAAAGAATACATCTGTATTCATTTTAATAGAAGTGTACATGGCATAAAGTTTCAATTAAATATTGGGTGAAAGTGGAAGAAGGAAAGTGGAGAGAGAAGAGAGAGTCATGATATATTAATGTTGAAAGTGAATCAAAACGTTAGAAAATGAAACATTGTGAGCATTAAAGATAAGCATTATCAATTAAAAAAAAGAAAACGGCATGCAAATATAAGTAAACTCGCGATACAATTCAGGGAGGTTTGGAAACCTCTTCAGCAACAATATCAACTGGTTTACTATGATGACTTGAACTATCAAGAAACAATGATAAAGGTGACCTTATACCTTCTCTTTTAAAATCTAGGGAAAATGGATGCAAATAGGCTCAATCAATCTATGATTAAACAGGCAGCATACCACCAAGTCTTGTATGGAATATGTAAGCTACAGCTATTAAGGTATCTAATTTACGAGGTGGAGGCATAAAACCACATTGGGGAGAGGCTTCCTAAAAATATATTATGTACAGTTTATTGAATGTTCACTTAAAATCTTACTAATTTGATTCCAAACTTGCAACCAAAAAGCATATATACGAGGACGTAGGAATAACATATGGAACAAATCACAATGAGGAGCATTGCAGGACCAGCAAGTGTCCTGTGTCTCAGCATTCATTTTCTATAATAACATAGGAGTGATAAGCGATCCCTTGTGCATGAAAAACATTGTTAACATTTGCAGCTCAAGTAGCTGTATGTAATTTAGACCAAATCTTTTCTCTTCGTTGGGTAGACCATTCCACTTGCAAATTATTCTTCCACTGCAGTTCTAAATTGGACCTGGTTCTAACTGTGGAGAAAAAGCCAAGGTGTTTGTAAATAATAGAGGGTTTAGAATTATGTTAGAAAGGTAAGTAAAATAGTTTCTTACTCAGATGACCTATTATCATTATGTAGTAGTGACACAGAATCTTGAATAAGCTGAGTTAATTGTGTGTATTTCTGAATAAAAGAGTGAAGGGAGGTGGATAATAATTTGGGCTGAAGGAAAAGGAAGAGGGCTGTCATGTAGAATAATTGGTCAATGAAGTTAATTTCTTTAGCCTTCCAAAGTTTCCAAAAGAAGGTTTTATTATTTATTTTAAATATATTAATTATGCCAAGGGGAAGAATTTAAGAAATTAGTGTAACATCGATGTTTTGGAAAGAGGAAGGGTTTCAGGGGGTCATATGAGTATGCAATAGAGGGATAGGAGAGAATACTAGTCTTAGAAGAAAAAGATAAAATTCATCAAATCAGAAGGGAGAAATAAGAGGATTCAAGAGAAAACAATAAAGGTTTAGATAAGTCACTATGATTTTGGGGTCAGTGCGACAATTGTTTAAGAAAAACATCATAAAGTTTGTAAAAATTGGGAAAGTTTACACCACCATGATGCTTGGCAAACTTCAAACAAGAAAGGGACATGCGATGACCTTTATTATTCCATAAAAAACAAAAGAATGGAATCTATTTTTTTAAAGAATGGTAATGGCGTATGAACAGGGATCACGGAGATGAGAAGTATCACATGAGGGGAGAGCATCATTTTAATAGAGCTTAATCTACCCCACCACGATCCTAACATTTGTAATATCTCTTCAAAATTTAATTGAAGAGTTGTTTTGATGGAATTAGTAATCCACAAACCTAAGTGTTTAATGTTTGTTTAGTTCCACATAAATCCTAGGTCTTTAAAATCATCGTTGATATGATATTTATTAAAAGTAAACATTTCGGATTTATCTCGATTCAGTTTATAACCTGAGACAGTAGTAAACTGTTGGACCTCAGTTTGAAAGACCGGAATAGAATTAGTTGAGTTAGAGAGATAAAGGAGAATATCATCAGCATATACTTATAATATTAAGTGAGAATTGCTATATGGGAAACCCAATATGTTGCTGTTTTGTTTGATTGTTAATAAAAATGATTCTAATAACATAAATAAAAGAGGTAAAAGGGGGCATCCTTGGCGCACTCCTCTATTTAAGGGAAGATAATCAGAGGTCATTTTATTGACAAAAATAGCTTCTTTATGAGAGGAATTGAGCAGAAAGATCAGGTTAAAAATCTTTGGACCAAAAGTGAACCACTTCAGCGATTCAAAGAAAAATTGCCAACTAACTCAGTCAAAAGCTTTTTTGGCATCTATAGCAATGCAAGTTAATTCATGAGAGAATTTTAGAGGCCTTACAGAGCACATTTAGAAGATAACTAGTATTATCTGATGAAGAGCGGCCCTATTTAAATCCATCTGGGGGAAGTAGAGGATCCAATCGAAGAGCTAAAATGTTAATGAAAATATAATCACCGTTAAGTAGGTATATGGAGCAATCATTTTTGCATAATTGTGAATCTCTATTTTCTTTAGGAATCAGACAAATAAGAGCCTCTTGAAAAGTGCTGGATAGGATTAGAGAATGAGCAAAATAATGGTACAGTTTTAGGAGCCCAACAAAGAGAAGTGCTGAAAAGTGGCAATAAAATTTAGATGTGGATTCATCTGGTTCTGGAGATTATTGGGTGTCCATTTTTTCATGGCTACTGTAATATCCCGAAGGGTAAAGTCCGATTCAAAGTGGGAAAATTCAACATCATTAAAGGCAGGGTTAGGAATTGAGTTGAAGTAAGTAGAAATGTGTGAAAAAGAGGGGGTAGATTCTGGAGTATAACAACCATTCTTTCTCAATCATTCGTAGAGAAAATGCTAGATATTACGAGGGTCAGAAAAAGACAGGCAAACTCTTAGCTAATATTTTGAAGCCCAAACAAGAACGTAAAAAGATACATTACATTAAGAAGTCCTATAACCAACTACTTATTAAGGATAAAGGCATACTGACAGAATGTTCTACTTTTATAAATCCTTATACACACAAATATGATGGCAGTGCGAACCATTTGCATGAGTGCTGAGGCTGCCATAGCTGAATTTCTTTGCCCATATCGTGCTTGGTACCACATGCCTTTTCTACGGAAAAGTCCAAGCAATATTTAAAAATGCCTTTAAATTATGCGTTTATCGTGTCACATTTACAATGCTTCAGTGACCGAAGTCCAATGTCAGGCTGTGTCTTCGGACATGTTGCTGCTTATTTTATTTAAAATGGTATTGGTCTTTACTTTTCTTCTCTGACTGCAAAATGAGAGGAGTTTTTAAAGCGAATTATATATTTTTTTGCAATTCACATCATAATGTAAATACCTGTAAATTAACTGCATGCATTCAGCATTTAGGAAAGCAAAACATAAACTAAACTTTTTTGTGATTCTGAAGTGTGCTAGAAACAGGAATTTGAATAGGCTCAAAGCAAATAAAGCCACTTTAATTGGTGATGCACAAATGATACATTTTCACTGAAAAATCCCGATCCACTTACCAGCGCTGCAGGTCTCCCTAACACTGCCTTGCGCTGCTGCTGCCAATAACCTGTATGTGCCTGAGCTGCCCGCCTGCACCACTGTCCATCACATAGACAGTATTGTGTGCCCACCTGTATAACGCTTCTTCTTTTGCTGTACGCGCCATTCACTCAGCACTGGTATAGGAAGTCAGACTGCCTGCATTGTTATTCAGTAAGTGTGAGAGAGAGATATATCCCGAGTGCCGAAACCTATCTGGTGCCGATTTCCCCGAAGTTAACGCAGAACGTTACGGCAGAACGTTGGCGTGGAAAGGAAGGGCGGGGCGTCCAAAGGGTTAAACCTTTGACCTTTGGACATATTTTGTTGCCGGGCGTACCTGTTGCCAGTAAGAAGAAGATTCTCCAGACTGACGTGCCTGGATTGGAGAGATGTGAACCTTTATTGTGGGGCTTCTTCTTGAATAAAACACTGAGAATACTACTTGGATGATTACACTTAGTTTACTTTGCCCTGATGAAGTTCCTTTGATAGGAACAAAACGCGTTGGCTGATGTTTAATTGTTTGTTTATAAAGAAGAATAAAAGAAATACAAAGGACTGCCTTAAGCGTGTGTGACTTCTTTCCTGGTGCCCATTCCACAATATTAAAAACCTCCCCTGTGCAGGTTGGCAAAGAAACTGCCCCTTCGGAGAACCAATCAGCCGCCCGGGCGGCCTAGAAGAGAGAGGCCCTTGCGGATATTGGCAGCGACTCCAGGAAGAAGACGGGTGGTTCCAGCGGAAAAAGGAAGTTGGGAAGAGCATCGAGGAGGAACGCGAAGTCGGGAGCAAGACGTCGGGAGGCATGGAGGAAGCAGAAACCCTTTCGAACCCTGGTGGGAGGAGACACTGAAGACGAACCATCTGAGAGCTGTTTAGAGGAGTGGTGGACCCCTCAAGAGAGCCGATCAACACTGCCACAACTCAGGAACGTTGCGGCTAACGCAGTGAGTGATCGTATGAGGGAGAAGGATGGCAGGCTGAAATAATTACCGTATCCGGAGGCTCAATGGTATACGGGTCAAACCGAGTAACCAATAGCAAACTCTAAAAGAAGAGTTATTTGTAGCCCTTATTTTTTTTATTTATTCCTACTTTTTTCTTTCCTTTCCATACTGCTTCGTTGTTTGAAAACCAGCCCCAAGAAGGGGGATAGAGATCGTACCTTATAGAGCAGTGAAGGGAAAACGGGGGGTTGGTAGAGACATTTGTTATTGTATTCCGGGGATGACAGACATTCTTTTTTCCTCTCTCCGCTATTGGGAATCCTATCGACCTAACTCTTGAATAAAAATATTCCCTATCTGAGAAGAGATACCAAAAAGATAAGAGAAGAAAACAAAACCCCATGTGTGTGTGAAATTCCTCTTTTCCTCTTCTTGTCCTTTCCCTACCTCTCCTCACTCCCAATAAAGATACTTTTATTTTCTCACGTACGCAGTGTGGTGGAGGCCTAACTAGATAAAAATTAAAGTAACCCTGGATACTCACCACTGTTTCTCCTTTCTTCCGAGCCTCCTGGGTTGTGTCCATCTTTAGCATAAAAAGTAAAAACCTGGGAAAAGAGAGAGAGAAGAAACCAATACATGAACAACAGAGCCACGTTGCGTCAAGATACAACAAGCATTGGCATAGCCAATAGGTCTCGCCTTTGGGACATTATAAGTGTTTAGCCATGCAACAGTTGATGTTGCACCAAGGATCTTGTGCTGCATAATTAAATACTTATAAGGTCCCAAAGGCGATACCGATTGGCTATGCCAATGCTTGTTATTTGTGGGTGATTGATGTATGTTTCTTTTTTCTTCAGTTTTCTTTGGTATTCTCAGGAAGTGTGTATGACGTACTTCCCTCTTTATGCCTGACGGGCTGGGTAGGCGGCGCCATATTAGGAGAAGCAATTTGCCTTTGCTAGGGAAAAGGATTCTGTAGAATGGGATGGGAAGACAGAGAAGGAGGTAATGCAACGCAGCGATTTGCTCTGCATTACATGACTCGAGATTTATGATGCCACACAGGGCTACGCAAGGTGGCCTTATGTGGCTTCATAAATCTAATTTTTCATTTGCGTCGCTCCTGCACCAAGTTGCATGGTGCACGAGCGACACAAAGGGGCTCATAAATATGCCCCTTAACCTCCGCGTGCCTACAAAAGTGAATGGTCGAGTTTGCTCTATATCAAAGTACAAACAAAAATCAGCAACAATAATAAGGAAGATCAGTGTAGACCACCTACTATTGAAACCACTACTTACCAGCCAGTTGGTGGCCAGACGTGCAAAAAGTTGCGCACCAGGAGCAGCCATGGTGCAAAGCTTCCCGGCCTCCTCAAGCTGGCTTAAGGTCAGATAACTTTGCCCTGCTCCTGTGCTACATGACTGATTTCCTCCGCTGCATTGCTCTGATACTTTTAACAGGCACAAAAGGCAGCACTGTTGGTGGAAAGCAGCAGAATAGTGAGAGATCGACGAGAGAGCGCTCTGCCGTGCCCAGCACAGAATTAACTGTTCACTCATGCAATGGTTTCATGCATCTTTTAAAAGCAAAAGTGTGCACTGTGGTAAAACTGGGCCATGGACTCATTTGAAAAATGCTGGCCAATTGCTGTACTGAGCCAAACCCCAACTCCTGCGTAATACAGCACTTAGCAAAGGTTAAAGGGGACAAAATACCTTGGGGAGAGAGGAGAGGAAAAGGATGAGGAGCATGAAGGGCGCCAAATTTAATTTCGCCCGGGGCTCTATGGGAGCAAAGGGAGTAAAGGCCAGCCCTGTCTGCATCAGGTCACAACTGGTGCGCTTCACCTCATGCAGTACTTGAGCTTGACATTAATTAACATATTTCCTCTCCGATTCGACGAGCGTCATGTTCCATCCAGAGATTCTCTTTCATTCGATGGCCCAATGTGCTACAGTAAGGACGTTTTACTCGTTGCTATAGAAATCTGAGGTCCGAAGACCATTTTTGGGGGCCAGGATAGGAGGGAAGAGTCTGTCTGACTGAAGATGCTGCACTGAGTATAAACGGAGCTCTGCGGCCCTTGCCCTACCTGTGCTTGTCGGTTTCTACTCCTCCTGTCCCCTCTCGCCACCTTCTGGCCCCGGCCCTGCCTGCTGCGGATGGTCTTCAGTCCATTCAAAGATTCACATGCTATGTCACTCTCCAACAAATAAAGGACGGTCTGACCTTCGTGAGAATTCAGTGTGTAGCTTCCCATATAAAGCGGCAAGTAAAGAGAACTCACTCGGTCATGGGAGTAATTGAGAAGTTTGTCAAACCTCAGTCATTTAAATTGTTTCAACTTTTTTTTTTTTTAACACTTTAATTTAACGTTTTTGCACATTACAGCCTTTCCACGACACAGCATGAGTAAATCAAGAGACAAAGACATCAAGAAAGTAAACACAGAGCACAGCACCATCTGGCCACATAGTTCCGTAGGGGGAGCTCCGCACCCATCCAGTCCTATAGATTATACATATCCCACCCTGTCCCATGAGCCTCCTTCATTGTGGTAACTTGATATTATTGTGCAGCACAAAGAAAACATACATCATGTGGACTATACACTCTATCTTCGCGTCTCTGAGAGACAGCTCCGACCCCCCTCTTATTATACATCGGTGCCAAAGGTGGGAGGGATGTCGCGGGTGTGCCTTGGGGCCTGTATCATTCCGTCCAATGGGATAGGGTCTGCCAACCAGTGTTCCGCAGCCACCAGTGGCATGTACGGAGGGGGGCGAATCCAGTAATATGCATAATGTGGAATTTCGAATCCTCCCCGAGCATAAGGTTGGGTTAGTATGGACCATTTAAGCCTGGGCTGTTTGCCACCCAGAGCAGCCTAATGAGTTCCGGCCGGAGAGTCTTAAAAAAATATCTCCCAGGGTGATATGGTATATTCAAGAACAAATACAGAAATCGCGGAAGCACCACCATTTTTATCAAGGACGCCCGTCCAGCAAACGAAAGAGGCAACGAGATCCATCGGGTGACAGCATCAGAGAGACGTTGCACCGCGGTGCCATAATTAAGGCGAATCAACTCGTCACGATCCCTAGAGAGCTGTATCCCGAGGTACCGAAGATCAAAATCACACCAAGCCAGAGGGCAGTCTAAATCAAACTTGGTGACTGCCGCCGTCAGCGGGAAGACTTGCGATTTCCCCCAATTAATATGGACCCCGGTTAGTCTACCAAAAGTGATAAATTCACGGAGCAGTGGATTGATATTCTGCTGAGGGTCCCTCACATACAATGTAATGTCATCTGCGTACAGGGATACCTGTATTTGACGCTGGATACATCGGAACGCTTTTTCCCCATGGTGCTGCCGCAGTCTGGATGCTAATGGCTCCAATGCTATGGCAAACAGCAGGGGGGAAAGCGGGCACCCCTGGCGCGTACCCTGGGTTATGGGGAAGGCTTCAGAGAGATGCCCATTAATTAACACCTTTGCAGTGGGTTTGTGATACAACAGCTGAATCCAAGATATAAAGAGAGGGGGGAACCCCATCCATCCCAGTATCCCAAACAGATAGTCCCACTCCACGGAGTCAAATGCTTTCATAGCATCTAAGAACACCGCAGCCAGTGGTAGCTCCAGAGCAACATTTTGTAACAGGGAGAAGATGGTACGCAGGTTGTGAGAGGTGTCGCGTCCCGGCACAAACCCCGACTGGTCGGGCAGAATGAGCCTATCCAGTAGCAGCGACACCCTGTTGGCAATGACTTTTGCCAAAAGTTTCATGTCGCAGTTGATAAGGGATAACGGCCTATACGGGTCGCAAGAGTCGCTAGGTTTGCCCGGCTTCAGAAGTGAGATTATAAGTGCTTCCCGCATTGATCGAGGAAGCTCCCCAACCTCCAGCGATTCTTTGTACACTTTCTTAAGTACCGGAGCCATTATGTCTCTGTATGTTTTATAGAATTCAATAGGGATGCCACCTAGGCCCGGCGCCTTACCTGATTGCGTTTTCATAATTGCCTCTCGTATTTCGTCGAGTTCGAACGGTAAGCAAAGAAACCCGCGATGTGTATCGGAGAGCCAGCCCAATGCAACATCTCCCAGAAAATCTTCAAGATCCAGCGAGCCACTGCGTTGTGTGGTGTAGAGGCTGGTGTAGTGCGTGGTAAACGTATCTAGTATGTGTGCAGTGTCCCTTTGTCTCGTCGCCGCAGGGCCCAGAATCTCCAAAATGTAATTGGAGAACCGGGGTCGCACGATCACCTAAGCCAGGGCCCTCCCCGGCCTCTCTCCCTCACCATACCTGCGGGCCTCCCAGTGACGCCCCCGGAATCTTGACTCGCGCTGTGCAGATTCCCCGTACTCTGACAGAAGTGCCCGAAAGTCGGCCTGCACCTTCCCCCTTTCGACCAATTCCATTCGATGTTCCAATGCCTTAAGGTTTTTCTCCAGGGTCTTTAACGTCCCTTGTATATCCCGGAGCACTCCGAAACTTTTGGAGATGCAGAACCCCCTTATTGTTACCTTAAAGCCCTCCCAGATCGTTTCCACGCTATCCACCGAGCCCTTGTTCCGTTGAAAAAAGTCTTGTATCTCTTCCCCCCAACTCGTGCTGAAACACTGAGTCTAACAGTGCTGTGGGTTGCAATCGCCAACTCGGCCTGGGTTTTTCGTAGCCTGGTGGGTGAAGTGTTATCCTCACTGGGCAGTGGTCTGAGAGCGTTCTAGCAGGCTGTGTCGCTGCGCTTAGCGTCGGCGCCAGTCCCCTTGTGAGGAGAATGTAATCTATTCAAGCCCAGGTGGCCGCATGTGTCGTGAAATGTGTGCCTTCCTTGGCCTGAGGGTGAAAGTGACGCCAGGCGTCCACCAGACCTCCCTCCTCCAATATATCCTGTAGTCCCCCATGGGTGCGACTGTAATGGTGGGAATTAGGGTTAGATCTAAATTGTTTCAACTTTCTCTATTTAATTTCGTAAATGCTCGGCAGCAAAAAATGACGGTGGCGAACAATACAAGCGCGCGCGCGCCTCGCGCTAAAAGTGGGAGGGGTGGGGGAGTGCGACAGCACACAAAGCGTTTCCCTTGCAGGAACGAGCCTGGGGCACCATGTGTTTGTAAGTTAATTACAAACATATGGTGTCAAGCTTGCTCCCGCAAGTCAATCGCCACACGTGCACGCGTTGCCATTGAAGGCAATGCAACGCGTGCACATTTTGGCTCAAAAGCCGAAGCGATAGCAAAATGCGCATGCGCGCTGCGTAGGAGAGACCTAAAAAGGAACTCAAACAGTTCAATAACGCCATAGACCCATGAAGACACAGAAAAAAGCCATAGAAGAAGCAGACAGGGTTATTTGAGACAAAAAGACTGAGTGATTCCCTCTGTTATACAATCAATAAACCAGTCAAAATTGAGCACTTCATCCGGCCTCCTAGATTTTGTTTCTGCTCATCAAACCAACAGTAAGTTTAGCCTATTAGCCACCTTATTCACTGTTATTTGTATTTCTCTGGTTTTCACCATTTCTCCTCATTGTGCTGCTTTGCGGAGCTCCTTTCCAACCCTTTCAGCTGCTCCCGCTTCCCAGCGCCCTGTCCCATCGCAGGACTTACTTAACGGAGGCCACAGTGCGACCTCATTAGGAAGAACCCCAATCCGCTCCCTACCGTTGCAGGTCTACCAAACACTTCCTTGCGGTGCTGCTGCCAGTACCCTGCCTGTGCCCGAGCTGCGCGCCTGCAGCGCTGTGCATTAGATAGACAGCATTTCGGAGAAATAAGCCTTATGATTTCATGTCTGAAGGCATTCTCGTAGCAGAGTTCTTAACTTTTTGAAGTCAGGCTGTTTAACAAGGAAACTTTACTTTGTGTGCCTACTGTTGGTGGCCCATGTTAAATAAACGCATGAATATTGCAGTTCTGAAGGAAATGTGTGTCTAATATTGTTGTTAACAATTCTGGGAAATCTCAAGATCACTTTAATACACATAAAAACGTTGCTGAATGATGGTCAACCTTTGCCACCAATTTACCAAGAATGCTTGCTGACTTAGCGGCTTTACATTATTTTGTCATTAAACAACTGGCCTTCAAAGGTACAGTTAGAAAGTTTCACGCAGGGCACTCTGTGTGATTTTTCTCTCTGACCTTTCTCTCCAACTGTGGTGTATGATCTTTTAGTCTTTGATGGCATGCCATAAGGTTACCACTCCTTCATGAATAATGTACATTTTCCTTGATGTTTACTGTGTTACTGTCTTACTTTTGGATTTGAAACTTGGATTATAAATCCTAGAGGTCCAGATTTTCTGAGATCCCACTATCCGTCCATATGTGCATAATTCTCCATTTAGATATGTACAACTTATTATTGAATATATATAGAAAGACTAATTGATTATTAATATGACCAATATATTACTCTGTGCAATTGATCTTATGTATGCACCTACTGAATTGCCTTTTTTAACATTTTAAATCACACCATCTTAGAAACACCATTTGCAAGGTACTTGAGGCAAATGTGTGAAACTGACGTGAAGCATTATGAATATTTCGATTGCAGTGCATTTTAGAGTTTGCAAAAGACTAATTTATTATGCATTAATCTTTGTATTTCATTCAACCAAAACTGGTTCTGTTGACTTTGCAATGCCTTTAGCTCGGACGTTATCTTTTTTCTTCCATTTCTTTAAAAAACGTCCATAAAAATATCACTGTTACATATTTCACTCTAGTCAGGAGATTTTATGAGGAAGACATAGCACTTCTGATCAGTGCTGGAATTGCAAAAAATGTCCTCCGAGAACCCATAATCTAGGAGTCAAGGTGTGGCGGTGGAAGGGGGTGGAGTCACAAGAGGCAGAGTAATGCAAAACGGAGTCTGGTAGTGCACTCATACATTGTTTTTAAAGAAATTGGCAACAAGGACAAATATGATGGTAAATCTGTTCTCGCTTACTTAATTGGTCACAAAGAGATGGCATTTAAAATATCTTACAGGGTTGTGGCACCTGCTGCACAGTGCTTGAAATGAAAATATAGAAGTGAAGATGTTCTTTATCCCAGAGTACCTGTTTGCTGCTGAGGAGTGTTGATACTCTCCTATTGAAAGCACTGGAGCAGTGCTGAGAAGTGCCGGTACTATCCCTTCTAAATTGAAGAAGTGCAGGTGCTTAGTAATTGATCCTATCTGTCCACTTAAAAAATAGCTGCAGCAGAGATCTTTGTGTGGCCATCAATTTTCAGGTGAGTATGATAACTCTGGTGGTTAATGCAGCTCTAGGAGGGTTCTCTGTTCTGTCCAGTCACAGGTATGACTCATGAAGTAGCATAGAAAGTCAATGTGCCTGCTGCAAAGCACATTATGTAACGTGCAGATCACAGATTTGTATTTTATGTGGATAGGTTTGTGGGTAACTGCTTTTGACACTGAGATGCATTTGTTACTTCCAGTTCATAAGTTGCAATCCTAATATAGCACAGTGAGCTATAAACTGGCAGTAAAACTGCAAGTCGGGTTTAGAATTAGTTTTTTCTCGAATTGCTGTTATTCTAAGTTTACAAACAAGGGTTTCTCTGGGTAGAATTGTATTTGTGATACAGACAAACCCAAACCCTGTGTTACATTTTTAATCATGACTTTGTGATTCTCTCGACCATGCACTCTTAGCATATAATGTCTACAAGTATGGACGATATGCGACTCCTGCATCTTATAACTTACATTGCCTTTTGTAAAATTTCTTGTATATTGAACATTTACATACTTGTATGATTTAATGTCTCTGTGTGATGTAAAGTGCTCTGACACCCTACACGGGGATAAGTAGCGCTCTAAAGAATTAAATTAAAAATAAATGACTAAGTGCTGATTAAATTGGTATTTTGCACAAATGTGGACACGGCTATAGCTGGCATTCTTTACAGTTGTTGCACATCTCTTGTATGAGGAGGGTTGAACAATATAAAAAAACCTGCCTCTAACTCATAGTTTCGCTAATGAACTTGTGAAGTGATAAGCTGCGTGACTTTGTTTCCTTCCATTACATTTGCGTCTAGGTGTTAGGATCCTGATGGCTCTCAGTCAGGATAATACTTGAACAAAAAAGGGCTGGTGGTTTTTTAAATCAGGCCTTTGTTTTAGACCCAGCTACAAGTGAAAATAAGTAACCCTCCAGCCTCTGAGCAGAAAGCAGACAGTATGCGGGCGCTGCTGAATTTTGTTCCAATGTCAGGAAAAGGAGCAGGGTAAATTAAGCATATTTCACCAGGTCAGCTAGATCAGGGATCCGGCTGGATTCCCCTCATTTCTTCCACTGTTTACGATGTGAAGCAAGTTTCTCAAGAGCAGATAGACGCATTACATTATGGGTAACCTATATAAACATGATTTAACGTTTCAGTTTTAGTTTCAATAATGAAAAATGCAACTGTTCCTTTTGTTTTTTTCCATGTCAGACCTTTGAAAAAGTAACCATAAATGTAATGTCATAGATGTTAAGGGAAAACACCAGTGTCTGTGTCTCCTTTATCTTGTTTTTCAAAACTGATTCCGCAGTCTCACAGTATTTTATACAGTTTTAGTGTCTTCACAATTGCTATCACTTACCAAGTGCCTAGAAGCAGACACAGACTGATAATGATTTGCAGACTTATGCACGTTGTGCAGTGTCCTATCGCATACTTGGGATTGCTGATACGACCCTTATCCAGTTTAAACTTTATATTTGTTTAAATCCTCTCTTGATTTTTTTCAAAGCAGATTTCTGCTTGTTATATCGAGCAGTTATTGTTCTTAATATGATATTTGTAACTATAATTTCATCATTATGGACTGGAGTTTTGTAATATCCTACGCTCACTCCAAGTGTGTGCATACCCTTCAAATGTATTACAGTTGCAGGGCTCAGAGATCCCATTAGCAGCCATGGCACAACCTGGAGCACAGAGATGTTCGGATGGGTCCCAGAAGCTCTGACAGCACTTTAATCTCAATATATCGTGTAGTGGGACTCTATAGAGCATGCTTGTAACGATAGCCAGGCAATTTGATAGTTCACCCATTTTTCTTCACCTTTTACTCGGGTAATATTTCTGAAGTAACCATATTATTCATAGGACAGAACCTTCCAAAGCAGACTAAACAATTGTATAAAAGTTTCACACTTTTTAATTGTTTTAAAAACCATGTTTTATAGTAACCAATATCAACGTGCAACCAGCGGCGGCTCCTCAGCTATGCCGTCGCACCCCCCTACTAGCCTCAAAACCTTTAAAAATAAAACGATAATAAAAGTGTTTATTATCGTTTGTTTATCCAGTAGCCGAAACTCGGGGGCAGGGCCTAATTGGGGGCCGTCATGGAGGGTAGTGGTGAGCACTGTTTGTCCAACCGTCTCAGCATGGCCAAACCCACATACGCACTGAAGCTGTCTCCAATCTGAGCTTCGTTGTCGCATTGGAGACAGCAAGCACAGGCTCCCAGTCTCACTGGGAGCACAATCATCAGTGCTCAGGCCAATCCTGATGCTGCTTTCACACTGCAAGAAGCATGCCAGCAGCATGAGAGCAGCGTCAGGATTGGCCGCAGGGATTCTTGGAGCCTGTGCTGCTGATGTCGGAGCAGAAGAGTGGAGTGTTTTTTTGTGTATGTCTCCTTTGTTTTCCGTCTCCCCTGGCACTCTGCTGGGACATGAGCCGCTACTGCTTGCAAATGATATCTTTACATGTGATATGAAGGCTTTCACATTTACATGATATATATCCTCCAAATAGTTTTCAATTCAGATGTTGTGTCTTTGGAAACATATCAAGTGTTCTTATACGGTGGGTGTACTTATGTTATTTGTCTCTATACTAGAATTGTCTCTCTTGTTGCTTCGACGTATTTATCGGATTACTTAAGCAGTATTCTCTTCTGAACTTTGTGAAGCACATCTATTCTCTTCTAGGTTTTATGACACTAGACAGTACTAATGGCCCTGATCATGGTTCCCAATATTAGCATGGTGTGTACTGAAATGATATGTACTTTCTTTTTTATATATTTAAGTGACTATGTTCTTTCAGTTCTACTCACAGGTCAAAATGCCAACCAACAAGTACCCGAAGTAGTCCCATTAAAGCCCAGAAAGATGTTAACATTAAACATTTGAATCCAGGTTTGGGTAGATCCCCACAGCCATCTGATAGATTTACTTGCCCATTATGAAAATCCAAACCTCTTCTCAGATGATAGGTCAATGGTTGGTGATGTCAATCCTCACAGAATATAACGTGACTGAGAATGAAGGGTTGAACTTCTTCACTGCTTCTCTGGTAAATCTTTAACCCTGCTCATTACAGCTCTGCGGCTGTTTGCTTGCTGTACTTTTTTTTCTCTTTCCAGGCATGTTTTGTTTTATTTTGCCAGTAACGCCTAAGTTCAGCCAAAAGTGATGTTTACAATATTCTGCTTGTGAAACATTAGTTCAAATTCTAGTGATTTCAAGGTTCTGGTTTCGGTACTGTTCACGTCCAGTCAAGTTTGTGGGCCTGATATGACTGACTTGGGTTCAGCCCTATGGGCGCCTTCATTAGGCTATATTGTATTGTTTTGTATTGAGATTTGTATAGCACTATTATATCCCTTATGATATCTTACAGATAAGTTATGATTCCCCTCCTTGCAGGGTTTTTACCAGTGCCCCCAGGGAATTATTTCCCCAACTTAAAACGCGCCACAGGGCGTGTTTGCACACGTCACCTCAGGCCCCGTCCCCTCCCTTCACCACTGTGTAAACGCGCCCTGTGGCCGTTCTAAGTTGAGAGATTAAGTCCCCTTGAATCCTAAGGGTCCCTAGGGTCAAACTAGCCCACTAGGTACCTCCAGTAAGCACCGCAGAGCTGCGTTGCATAGAGGTGTAAAATGGGGCGTGGCCTCAGAACACCTGTCTGCAACGCATCTCCCTGGCGCATACTGGAGATACCTGTTGGGCTAGTTGGCCCTCAGGGACCCTCAGTATTGAAGGGGAATTCATTCGCCAGCTTACAACTGGCCAGGGGGCGCGTTTGCAGAGTGCTGCAAGAAGGGGGCTGGCCTCCGGCGTGATGCCGGTCTTTTATTTATTCTATTTTTTTAAGAAGGAGGGCTGTGTGGCCCCCCCTTCTTTTTCTAATTTATTGGCCCTGGGGACCCCATCCCCCTGGGCCAGCACCCTCATTTTTTTTGTTGAAAAAAATTAATTTGGCCCTCCCAAGGCCTTAATCAGCCCCGGGGACCCCAACCTCCGGGTCATGGCCTTTTTCTTTTTTTTTATTCTTTAGGAGGGGAGCTGCGTTGCCCCCCTCCTCAAGCCACTTATGGCCCCGGGGACCCCATCCCCAGGGCCGGACTTTGTTTTTTATTATTTAAAAAATATATATATTTATAGAAACACCTAGGACATGCTGGACAAACCGTATGTACCTATTACCATGACGATTTGCGTGATATTCATTAAAAGGCGACTATGCATACAATGAATCCACGTGGAATGTATTTACACCGCTAGGGAAGCTCTGACGTGTCTGACGCCCTACCGTGCCTAATCCCGGCGCCCCCGCCGGTGGGTACTCTCCAAGTAGACACCCTTGTCGTTTATTTAAACAAACATGGGTAGCTATTGACGGGCACATTTAATACACACGCACACCAAGCCATTCAAAGGAGATTCGACAAAAATTCGACCAAACTATGCAAGAAACCCCCCTCATGGTTAATAAAACACACATCCACCGCCGGATGTGTAATACTTTTTAATTTACTCTCTGGAAAGGAGACAAACCTCACTTGAGAGTCACAGCGTGCTCCTGGCTGAGCCCAATGCTGTGTTACACCAACCAGTGCCCACCGAGTGACACACACCTCTGTGTTGTATTCCACCAGCTAGTGCGTATGCTATGACACTCTCTAGCCCATGTGCACTGTAACACCACCCCGTGAATATGTCATGCCACACTTGCCTTCGCACGGGTTATATTGCCCCATCTAACGTGCCTTCCTCGATGCCTTTGTTATAACGCACAGAGCTATGCCATACATATTACAATCTGGGATCCATATCTTTGTCACAGTGCATATGCAACGTTATACTCCTAAGCACATATTTTATATTACAACTTTAGAGACTAGTTAGGTTACACAACACTGCCCTGTGCATATTACACTCCAAGGCGCATATCGCATAGCACGCGCTAGTACCTGTGCTATCTCTCGCTCTCCAATGAATCTGTCATTGCGCACAATGTATTGCATATTATATTTCACGCCCCGGTTCATCTTATATCACACTTTTTGGTGCATAGTTTATACCATATACTATATCTAGTTTTCATTTTCAATCGTGCTCTCAGGACTATGTTCTATATAACACTGTGTCCACCTACCCTTTTCACGGGCATTACATTTTGTGATGGGGGTGGAGGGTCAGGGGGTGTTTCTGCCAAGTGAGCCCGGAGTCACAGTCACAAACGTCCTCTTCTTCCTGAATAAAAGTGAGATTATGCTGCATACTTGTTCATATTTTAAGTAGTTCGCACAGACACACATTTTAAAAACAATAAAGTTCCTAATACCCACGTTCTCTGAACAGTTAGCTTGCTGCCCCATCCACCTCCTCCCTATCCTCTGTTGTCTGAATCCATGGACTAGCCTCCTCCCTCCTGCCATGCATGGTCTGATGTGCTGCCACTGGCCTCCATTTACCATGATGTACCAGTCCACTCCTCCTGCCCTCCATTGCCCAATTCTATGGTCCATCATTGACCTCCTGCTTAGCCTCTGTGCTTAGCTTGCTGCCCCTATTCTCCTTCCCCCTGGCCTCCGATGTCTTTGTGCATGCCCCTGCTACATCCTTTTTGCCCACCATGTTCCATGGACCTGCCACTCCTACCTACTCTGAGTGTTCTATTGAGCTGCCACTCCCCTCCCACCTGCCTAGCATTGTCAGATGACTGTAACCTGTCCCTGCCACCTCCACCCTGCCTGTCCACATGCTATGCCCCTATCCCCTTGCTCCTGTCTTCCATGGTCCATTTTACTGCCACATCCTTCTTCCCTCCCTTGTGTGTTGTGCTGCAACTGCTCCTCCTGCCTGCCCCGTGCGGTTTGTTGTGAGGCCCCTTCCCCTGAACTCCCTTGTCTGTGGCCATGTCCTGACCCTCCCTTCTATCCTCCGTGGTCCTTTTTGCATGCCCCTGCACCATCCTTCTTGCCCATCATAGCCATTGTGCTTCCACTAACCCTCCCGCTTGCCATGCATGGTCTTCTGTGCTTCCATGTCCCCTCCCACCTTCCCTGTGTGGTCAGCTAGCTGCCCCTGACCCCCTCCCACCTTCCCTCCATGGTCTGTGTGTATGCCATCATAGTCTCATTGTTGCTCTCCATGGTGTGTCTTGTTTCTAGTGCCCATCCTGCCTGACCTCCATGGTCATCTTGCTGCTCCTGCCCTGCCCCCTTGCCCCCAGCCCTCTGTTTCCATGTGCAGACCCCTTTTCCCTCCCTCCTGGCTTGTCTGTTCTATTGTAATGCCCCTGATCCGTCCCTCCTGCCCTTTATGGTCTGTTATGCTGCAGCTTTCTCTCCTGTCTGTCCATTATGGTCAGCTAGCTACCATTGCCTCTTTCCCCTCTGTTCTCTGTTGTCCATGTGCATGGTCCTGTCCCCTCCCTATTGCTTTCTATGGATTGTTGTGCTGCACTCCCGCCCCCCATGCCCTGTGTGGTGTATTGTGCTGCTGCAAACCCTGATGCCTGCCCTGTAGGGTCAGTTTGGTGCACCTCTCCATGTCCCTCCTGTCCTCTGTTATCTGAGTCCATGTCCCTACCCCAATTCCTCCTGCCTACCATGGTCCAATGTACCATACTTGCGAACATTTTGAACTTGGTAAGAGGGAGATTTTGAAAAAAAACTGGGGTATTGATTTTCCCCTTTGAGTTACATTGAAAAAGAGGAGATTGTAGACAGGAGACAGATCAAATAAAGTCCATTTGAGCATAAAAACATTGGACGTTTTCTGGCGGAAACTGGTCTGTTGGCATGTATGGTTATACTACCACTCCCTCTTCCTTCTGCCCACAATGGTCTATTATATTGCCACTGCCTCTCTTGCCAGTCCTGTATTGTTGGTTTGTTGCCCATGCCCCCCTTTCCACTGCCCTCCATAGTCTGTTGTGCTGCCACTGCCCTTCCTGCCTGCCCAGTGTGGTCAAATTGTTCCCTCTGCACTCTCCTACCTGCCTTCAATTTTCAGAGTCCGTGCCCCTGGCCTCTGCCTCTCAACAGTATCCCAATGAACCACTAGATTGCTATCATTCTATATTTATTACAAAAGTGTGGAACGCCTGACGTCATCTTGATGTAATCAAAACTGTAATACCTAGAGCATTTCCTTTAGAAATTACATATATGAGAGGGTCTTATTTGCATCAAAATTATGGTTAGTGCTCTAAAAAAATTAAAATGAGGACACATTTTCTGAGTTTTCAAATAGCGACAAAGAACTTTTAAATTATTTGTAATCTTTGCTTTTTTACCCAGTTGACCACTTGATTAAATGTTGCACCTAGGTGAGAGGATGTGGTGTTACTTCCAGAGCTGCAGACTTTGCAACTGGGGAACCAGGTTGCAGTTTCTGCTTCAGCTCAACATTCTGTGATTCTGGTCAAATCACTTAATCTCCCCATGTTTACAACCAAACTGAATTTGATCTTGTGTGATGTAACCAATGCTCGTGTAAAGCACTCCAATACCTGACAAGTCTGCACTATATAAAACTGCAAATACACAAAAAATAAGTGTTTTGCACACTTCTGTCATTGGGCTACATGTGGGCTACATTTGGGTGATATTTGTGCTGCATTTGGGCTCTTTTGTCTCTGGTGGCCATCTTGGGACATTTATTTGTTATGAAGTTTCCTAATTTCCTCAGTTTCTGCAGTCTCCTCTGTAGGAAATACTTTCAGTTTTTTACTGTGATTCCATCAATAAGGTATTCAGATATGTCACACATTTGCCATAAATTCTGAATGTTAGCACTCTAGCTGCTCATTAGATCACTGTAGTAAAGCTACTGCTCACCACGGAAGTCTGCTGCTGGTATTAAAAGTGCATGTTTCAGTCTGCATATCAGAATATTTTAATGAAATAGAAGAGGATTTGAGAAGTCACTCAAAATGTGCCCTAATTTTTCTTTCTTCAGCACTAATCATCATTTCTATGGCAAAATGAACCCCCTCATTGAGTTCCTTTTTAAATTAAATGTTTTAAGTGTTACCACTTTATTCCAATCAAGATGGCTTCAGGTGTGCCATACTTTTGTAATAAGTAAGACAGCGCTCTAGTTGTTTGTTAGAACACTCTGGGACATTCTGTCATTGGGCTATACTTGAGCTACATCTGGGTGATATTTGGGCTACATTTGGGCTCTTTTGTCTCTGGTGGCCGACTTGGGAGATTTATTTGTTATGAAGTTTCCTAATTTCCTCATTTACTGCAGTCTCCCCAGTAGGAAATACTTTCAGTTGTTTACTTTGGTTCCATCAAGAAGGCATTCAGATGTGTCACACATTTGCCATAAATTCTGAATGTTAGCACTCTAGTTGCTCATTAGATCACTGTAGTAAAGCTACTGCTCACCAGGGAAATCTGCTGCTGGTATTCAAAGTGCATGTTTCAGTCTGCAAGTCAGACTTTTTTTATGAAATAGAAGAGGATTTGAGAAGTCAAAATGTGCCCTAATTTTTCTTTCTGCAGCACTAATCATAATTTCTATGGCAAAATGAACACGCTCATTTTGTTCCTTTGTAAATTAAATGTTTTAAGAGTTACCACTTTATTCCAATCAAGATGGCTTCAGGTGTGCAATACGTTTGTCATAAGTAGGACTGTTAGCGCTCTAGTTGTTCTTTAGAACACTCTGGAAAGCTGCAGTAGAACACAAAGGAATCAACTGTCAGTCTCTGCCCTTGTTGGATGTACATGTTTTACTGAGAATATCAGACTTCATTCTCACATGACTGAGAAAGATAATGTGAATTTACAGAAAATACGCTCTCAGTTTAGCTTATAGATCACCTTCCAAACCTCTGTGGGAAAAGCATGAGAAAATAGTTTTCTCTCAAACATGATTCATGATATCACAGCAGAAGGCTTTTTCACATGGTAAAATCACCTTAGAACACACCACAATTCCTAAAATGAGTATGGTACCATCAACAAATGATTTATAATGTAACTAAAGTCTTAAAACCTTCTATTAACTGCAATGCTTTTTAATGAGGTGCTATCATGTATATTGGTCCCAAGATGGCTGCTAACACTTCTTGGATGAAGTACTGACAGCCAATCAGATCTCACGATGAGATGTGTGGTTAGGCTCCGCCCAGATATATCTATCTTTTTAACTCTAATTTTCTCAGGAACTACTGAACGGATTTACACCATTTAAGCAAAAGGCACGAGTCTGAACTGAGGACTACCTCTTTGCCAAATTTGGTGTAATTCCGTTCAGCAGTTCGGGCTGTAGCTGCGTCAACAGGTCCTATGGGAAAATGCATTGGAAAAATGCGTTTTGGGACCCCCCTTCTTTCTCGGCCCCCGCTTGACGAATCACCGTGAAATTTTCAGGATAGGAGCGGACCGGAGCTAGCCAAAAGTTTGGAAAATTTCGAAAAGATTCGGCAATCGGCGCCAACGTTATTCCAAATAGAATGTTGCGGATTTCCTATAGAAAATAAGTCCTAACTATATATATATATTCACTGAAAAAACCATAGGTTTCACACATGTTATAGTTAGCTGGACATTTTACTGATTAAAAACCAATGAAATTCCCCCGTTATAGTTAATGCAGGCAACTATAACTCACGCAACCGCAATCCTCTGCTGATGCTAATACTGTATTTAGACACTTATTTGCCCATGTCTTCTTCCATTAAATTTTAGCTATACATATATTGCAAATATTTTTTTTTCATAAAGACACATATGTCATCAGCAGAGGATTGCGGTTGCGTGAGTTATAGTTGCCTGCATTAACTATAACGGGGGAATTTCATTGGTTTTTTATCAGTAAAATGTCCAGCTAACTATAACATGTGTGAAACCTATGGTTTTTTCAGTGAATTTGCAAGGTTTTTTAAATGCTAATTCCTAACTATAACGTGTGTGAAACCTATGGTTTTTTCAGTGAATTTGTACGGTTTTTTAAATGCTAAGTTACTTTACGCCATTCGTGGCGTGCGCGCCCACTTAACGCAGTTCGTTCCGTGCGCGCGCGGTGCGCTTCGCGCACCGCGCGCCCACTTTACGCAGTTAGTGCCGTGCACGCAGGGTGGGCACACGGTGCGCTACGCGCACCGCGTGCCCACGTTATGCTGGATGGGCCATGTACGCACGATGCGCTTCGCGCACCGTGCACACATGGAGGACATATTATGCGCTTCGCTGTGAAAGGTAAGCTTTTTCATTTTCAATATCGGTGTTATGGCGTGCACAAATGGTGCCCTTCGGGCACCATTTGCACACGGGGTGGGGAAAGTGTGGATTGTTTTTTATTTTTTTACCGTACGCGTACGGTAAGCGTATTCGGCGATTTTTCGTAAAAAAAAAAAAATGGGTTTGTTTTTCATCACCCCTTAAGAGTGCGAGAGAGAAAATGGCGGCCGCCGCTTCCTGGTTTCGACTGATTCGAATGTTTACTAAGATCTAACAGCCAATCAGAATCGCGCTCGCGCACGTCACCGTACGCGTACGGTAGGCGCACCGTAAGCGCACCGTAAGCTGGCTCAGATATATATATTGATTTAAAGGCTATTTTCTCAGAATCTACTGAACAGATTTATACCAAACCTACAAAAGGCACTTCCTTGACCTGTAGACTACCTCTCTGCCAAATTTCAAGGAACTCTGTTCAGCCGTTCGGGCTGTAGCTGTGTCTAAAGGTCCTACGGAAAAATGCATGGGAAAAACGCGTTTTGGGACCCCCCTTTTATCTCAGCCCCCGCTTGACGAATCCCCCCGAGACTTTCAGGGTAGGAGCGTAGCGTAGCGCCCCATTAGTTTTGAAAATTTCGCGTGGATTCGTCGACCGGCGCCAAAGTTATTCAAAATAGAATGTTGCGGTTTTCCTATGGAAACAGGGTCCTAACTATAACTACCTACTGGCGACCGCCAGTAGGTAATATATATCTCTCAAACAAATGTTTAGCTCACAACGAAGGAAGCCTCCAGACAGGTAAGTAACACGATCTTGGTTTACTGGCATCAGTTTGCAAACAGACAGCGGTAGGATACAAGCATCAGCAATGTGCACAGCCAGACGCGTTTCAGGAGTTGATCCTTTCTTCAGTGGCTGAAACCGCTAAGTGAAAAAGACAGAGTTTTCATGCACTTTTTAAATCCACGAACCTGCCCAGTGGGCGTGGCCAGAACATGGCCTTCTGGTTCATGCAGTAATAAAGGTTCAAATCTCAAGTGAGTCTGTCTTATAAACTGGCGGAAAATAAAGGAGTAGTTATATATATATATATATATATATATATATATATATATATATATATATATATATATATATATATATATATATATCTCCATATCCTGAACCTTTCACCTAACAAGGAGGAAATATTTATTTAAAACTGACGAAGGCAACTAGGCCCTTGTTTGGACAGCGGAGTCTTTGGGAATTATCATAACCACAATGCCAGTGAGTAAACGCCCACATGGGCGGGACTTGTTGCATAATAAATTAGCTGTCCCCATTTAAACTTTTTGTACCGTCATTTTGCCAGTGAACAAGGGCAGTGAATGCTTGAAACGCGTATGGCAACTGAAAGGTCTGGTAGCATGCTGACATTTGTGCTGCCTGTGGCGTTTTGTGTATATACCTCTCCGTGTGTGGCGATTCCTGGGAGGGCAACCTGTGGTCATATATATATATATATCTCCAACGCCTCCACCAGTCCTAAAGGGTGTCCGTACAGTGACAAAGACACTCCTCACATCAAGAAATGTCCCAGATTGCTGGATAAGCGCCACACTCCAGCTCAAGTGCCCAGCAGGATGACCAAAAGCCTCTCACCTGACTCCTTAATCAGGCGAACAATATCCCCTCCTCTCTCCCCAGTGCAGCATATCACACAATAATGGCAGTACAAGCCGCTAGGGGGGGCTCCGTGTTTTTGCAGTTCATGAAACTGTTCGAAAAGGTCTGCTGGTCTTAACACGGTGCACCAGACCGAGAGGGTGTGCCATTAGTCAGCGACCTGCTTGCTGACGACACACAAAACCAACGCCTCCTCCAGGATTGGAAAAAGCACGGCACACTCCGGAGTTAAAAGCAAGGGCTTTATTGAAATAAAATGCGCGTGGTGCTGGCATTCCCTTGAAACACTAAGGCAGACGCGTTTCAAGCCTTCAAATGACTCATCAGTGCCTGTTCCCGGGTCTCCGCGCTCTCTGTGATGGTCAAACGGGGTGCAGGTGAGTAGAATACCACTCCCTTTATGGTGTCCTCCCACTCCTCCTCCAATGGGTGGTATGCTGACCACTCGCGCTTTCAGCCTGCCAGGCAGGAGCATGCTGGTAGATGTAGTCCTAAAGGGTGTCCGTACAGTGACAAAGACACTCCTCACATCAAGTGATGTCCCAGATTGCTGGATAAGGGCCACACTCCAGCTCAAGTGCTGGATATATATCCTGCCCTCTAATCCCTATAGGGGTGAGAGTAAGAGACCCCCTTTAGAGGCCAAAAGAAATGGCCACATTGATTAATTATAGGCTTCAGGAAGCCCACCCCTGGGGCCATTTATAAAATGGGGAGGGGTGCCACGCTGCCCCCCTCTCCAGGCCATCAAAGGCCAGGGGAGCCCTACCCTGTGGCCAAAATCATGAAAAAGGAGAGAGGGTCATATTGCCTCTTTCCCTGAGCCATTAAAGGCCCCTGGGACACACCCCGGGTACAAAGTTTGCATTGAAGAAGAGGAGGCTGCACGAGCCTCAAAAGGCCCCTGGGAACTCTGTCTCCATGGACAGCTAAACTCTTTAAAAGGGAGGGGGGCCATGCAGTTCCTCCATGAGCCTTCTATTGCCTGGGGGGCCCACCCCGGGGGCCAGCTCACTTGGTGTGTCCCGGGAGCCCACCGCCGGGACACATCGATTTCCATGCCTGCACGGGCAGTGAACCCTGTTTTTGCTCCAAATTGGCGGGAGGATTTTTTAATCTCTCGCCACACAGGAGCAAACACAAAGTATGCTGTCAGCCGGCGGGAGCATTAAAAAAAGCTCCTGCCGGCTGGGAGCAGACTTTTCATCTGTGTACCTGCCCGCACTGATGAAAATATTGCTTCTACCTGGATGAAGCAGCATAAATAGCTGGGGGAGGGGACTGCCATACTACCCCCTCCCCTTTATTTAAGTAGTGGCCCTGAGGGATGGGGGCCACGTGGGGAGGAGGAAGTTTGGAAGCTAAGCACTTGTCTTTTTAGCCTTATCAATGTCCTGAATGTTTCATGCTGTGTATTCCAAGCGGGAGAATACAGAGGGGGGTGACAGAAACTATTCTCTCTCAACTACTGTTTTCTTTTCCCCAGTTTTCCTCCATCCAGCTGGCGATGGTCATATTCTAGGCATTGAAGTGGTGTACTAAACAAGCCAAGGAAAGACTACTCCTTTGTGAAAAAGATGCTCACTAAAACAGAAAGGAAGACTATCTTCAGGCTGGCATCCCATATCACTGTCTTGTCCCTGAACATACCGAGCTCACCAGAGAACCTATGCTCCATCTCCAAGATAAAATAGAACAGACATTTCTTTAATGACACCTTCACTCAATCAACCCTGTACTCTGATGTCCCACCTTTAAAGACTCCCATAAACATTCGTGATGACCTCGAAATAACAGGAGTGCCCTCAACTATATGACATCCCATAAATTGTACACATCCTAAAGAAGCAAGAAAGGAGCATAACGGGTTAGTGACAAAGTCCTTTCAATAAAACAGAGTTCAGGATCAGTTGAGGGATGATGACTTAAGTAGCATCTGCTGGCACTGATTACTAGATACACTCCTTAACATTCTGTTGCACAAACAGCGGTTTCTGTACAGAATTACTGGTACCACTCTTCCCCACCATGTGCTGCAAGGCTGTATGGTCCCTAAGATATTTCATTATTCAGCTCTTTGTGTGAGGGCTCACAAGCCTCTTCCCTATCCTCTCTCATGCATCCCTGATCCTTGTGGCCTCTGTCTCAGCTACTTCATCAGTTCAAGATTCAGTTTCAGGTGCATGCTGACTACATGCAAATCTACGTCTACCTAGAAAATAACTTTGAGGTACACAGTAGCCGCAGCACTTGCAGGACAATATGCCACAGTAGATAAGAAAAAGCTTTCTCATGCTAAACATATTAGAAATGGAAATCCTTCTATTCATCAAGATACTGCATATCTGTGATCTAAATAGTGCTCCAGTCAGCAAGTGAGTTTTTACCCACAAGAGGGTTGATTTTGATCATTGCAATAGACAACAAGTTTGTGCGGCATGCAGATTCTCTGATTCACAAAGGGGTTCTTTGAGTGGACTGTCCATTGAAGTGCTATGTTGAGCCGGCCTGTATGAATATCTGAGAACGGGGTACTCGCATGATATTTAGTTATTTGCTTGTACTAGGTGAAAAGACAGAGACCAGCTGATGTCTGCAGGAGCTTCACCCTCCACCCTTGAAGGGGATATTGGTGCGTGTCAAGAAACACGTCTGTTTCCTTTTCTATTCTTACTCGAAATATAGGAAACAAAAAATGTGTGAGGCTCCACAAGCCAGTTATAGTCAGTTGTGACTCTTGTCTGCCTTGTGCATCCCTCTGTCTATGGCCTGAATTTTTTCACATGACACATTATAAAAGGAGGTCTCAAGGAGATCACATCTTTGAGCACATTCATCTGAAAGTTATGGATGCACTCACACACGTGCTTACCAAACCCACTGATCAGTCCATTTCAGAAACAATAGGAAAGCCTTTTGCAAAAACACAATTCCCCAATATGAGAAGGGCTTATACCACCATTTTTTACTTGTGCATACTTAAAGCAAATGTGAATTATCTGCACAATACAAAGTCTCTGAATGAAGGAACTCTATTGCAAGTCACTAACTTCTCTTCTTCCTTCATTCTCATCTAAAACTCCAAGGAAAAGATGGTTGCATTTAGAGTTGGAAAGGAACATCCCACAGTGCTGCGTGTGATAAAAAAAAAGCGCTTTTCCTGCCATTACATTCAAACATTAAATGTCACACTTATTACTGCATAAAGATAAGTACATTGTGAGATTGTTCATCAAGTAAGGCTGTGTGTCAATACTGAGGGCTCACATCTTTGTTCCGACGCTCCCAAGGGACTTGACCTAGTTTTGCAAAAGTACACCATTGTTATGAAATCTATTTACAAATAAACAAAGTATGCAACAAAATGTTAAATGCCTGAGTCACCTCTTAGTTGGCGATTGTATACATAATCTGAGAAAAAAAGTAGCCAAGAGTGTCCCTTGCCAATAAATTGCTGCTTCAAATGTAACCAAGTGCTGTAAAGTTCAGTTGAGTAATGAAATGATAGAATGCCATGCCAGTTTCCCCTTTGTGAAAGGCATGCACTTCCTTTTACCTAATCTTAAACATTTTCACAGGCAAGAAAAGATCCAGTAGTGACTCAGAACTCAATATTAAAGGGAAATAGCAAAGAAATGTATGCATGCTATATACCCAGCTGCTAGAATAAGATACACCTGTGAATTATTTTTTATGACCTACCAACATCCAAATGTACTTCTCTGATCTTAGAGAGGATGTGGTGCAATGGGCAGAGCTGCCGATTTTGGAACAGGGAGACCAGTTTCGAGTCTCAGCGTCTGCCCCATATCATGTGATTCTGGGCAAATCACGTAATCTTCCTGTGCCTGTCAATCAAAAATGAATGTGCACACCTGCCAACCTCCCAAAAAACATTCACCGTGTTGAGAGGGGGCAGAGCTTGGAGAGGGGTCAGACCTTTAACCCATTGTCTCGCTGGACATGAAAGTGCTTCTTAGGAGATGCCATTTAGGTACCGGGCAGCGCTTTGGGCAGGTTCCTGCCAGTGAGCCACTGTAGCCCCACTTGAAAAACAAACATCCTTCCAAGGGTGCCACTGATCTCCTGAGTAGGTATTAAAGCCTTAATGGACATCAGCTGAGCTTAGCCTTACGCATAATGTGAGTTGGAAACGCTCTCTACAGGGGCTCCCAACTCCCATTGTCTGCCACTGTGTGATGTTGGTACCTCCCTGGGTGACCGTGTGAAAGGAGCTGATATCATGTGACACATGGTGGTGCTGTGTGAGCTGGCAGGTCTGAATGTGCCTTGTCTAGTGTTACTGGTACTCATGTAAAGTGGTCCAATACCTTCGGGTCAGGTTTGTGCTATATAAAACTACAAAATAAAAAAGATTCTGAGGACCAAAATGTGAAAACTCAAGATGGCTCTGCCCATACAGTCCCTAAGACTCCAGCAATAGCGTTCAACGCAGTATCCCACCACACACTCATCAAAAGACTGCACAGGACCAGGATCAAGGGAGATACATCATTCCTCATGGGACATACTTGTAGAATCCACCTACATCCCTTCACCTTGGAACCCATAAGCACCATCTGCGGCATCCCACAAGGTTCATCCCTAAGCCCTACTATCTTCAACACCTACATGAGGCCTCTAGCTGAAATCGTCAGAACCCATGATATCAACATCATATCCTACACCAATGCCACCCAGCTCATCCTCTCGCTCTCAGCAGACCCCACCACCACCAAGACCAACTTCCACAACTGCATGAAGAACGTTGCAGCTTGGATGATGGACAACTGCCTTAAGCGCAGTATGGACAAGATCGAAGTGCTGATCTTTGGCAACCACGCCTTTCTCTGGAATGACACCTGGTGGCCTGCCAAACTATGACCAACCCCTACACCAAAAGACCACACCCGCAACTTTTGCATCATACTGGACAGCAAACACCCCATGAAACGACAGATCAACACAGTCTCTTCTGCCTGCTTCAACACTTTCCACATGTTCCAAAGAATCATCAAATGGCTCCCCATAAGCATGAGAAAACAGTCACACAAGCCCTAATCACCAGCTGTCTGGAATACGGCAACACACTGTACACAGGAACCACCACCAAACTCAGGATAAAGCTCCAGCCAATATAGAATGCAGCAGCCAGATTTAACCTTCCCAAATTGACCCACCTCACTCAACATCTGTGGCATCTCCTCTTCATCATTCTCTAATTGCATCATCAGATTTTGTCACAAAACTTGTATGGGTATTTAGCCTAACCTGCGATTTTTTTTCGTTTTGCTCCTCAGCTTTCAAAGCAAAAGGGCATATATTTTTCCCAGATCTACTTGTTGTACACTTTGATACAAAAATGCTTGCACTTTGTGAGAGCACAATGTTTCTTTCTTGTATCAACTGTTTAAAAACGAATTAAAGAAAACAAGACAGTCCCCCTTTAATACAGAGAAGATATTTTAAAGCGGATTTGAGCAAAAAAATAAAATATATGTAGATTACATTTATAAATAATAAATGGACGAATCTACGCATATTGTGAACAGTCCAAAATTGTAACTCACATTTCCCACACTTGTTCAGGCTTCTTTGCTCGCTAGCTATATTTGTTCTATCTATCTATCTATCTATCTATCTATCTATCTATCTATCTATCTATCTATCTATCTATCTATCTATCTATCTATCTATCTATCTATCTATCTATCTATCTATCTATCTATCTATCTATCAAATGTTCCAAGCAAGTGAAGATTATTAGCAAGTGATGACAGTTTTCTGTAGCACCAACAAGAACCTAAGCTGCATCAGACCACTGTTTATAGAGAAATTCAGAAGTTGGAATGATCACAGGGCCCTGAAGTAATCCATTCCCAGTTATGAAAATTAAAGTGGGAGATGGTGATCAAGTAGTAGTTTTATCAATTTACATTGAAATTGCCTGCAGGTGCCTATTTTTCCGATCTCCACTGGTATGGACTTCCAAAAACTGAAATATTGCCCAAAAAGAGTGTTTCACCGATCTGGATTGATTCAGTTTTGGAATTCCAAAGCGGGACTCTGCTCTGTTGAAGGACTGGGTTATTCTAACACCCAGCGGTGCCAGGGAACAACACCTGAAACCTTCGTGGGTTACCTGTTCTGGCGTACCAAACACAGAGACACGGGACACTTCCAGCGACGTCAGAGATCAGCGTTTATTTACTGCAGGGATACAGAGGTCACAAGAAGTACACAGCGTGTAGGTTCTCGGAGACTGCTTCAATTTGCAAAAGTGGATCGCTCCTTTTATACACGTTTTTCCCATAGAACAGTATGGTGAACAAAGATTACAACTCAGTTCCCACAATAAACTTCAAAAGGGTCGCGTTCATGTTTCAGGAGGCCGGAACATAACTACAACAGTATTGCCAGTTCCCAACTGTAAAAACATATCTTCTCTGCAATAAAACACATTCCATCCTGACCATAAACACATTAAGAGAAGGGACAAAAACAGATGCAAAGAAAGGACAAGGATGCACAACAGGTTAAAGAAGAGTGTCGGGGGTAATAAAGGAAACTTGATAACGGGATCAGAGACCCCGTGTCTAATGTATGCATGACTGAAACAATAGACCGGCACGGCAAGATGAGCCTTGAGCGGGGCCATCTGCCTTCGTCGTGTCATTTCCCTCGTCATAAAAGTCATACTCAAAGGAACACGTGTAAGCTTGGGAGTCCCAGGGTCACGAAGCGGACAAAGTCCGTTCGCTGGCTACTTGAGGGCAAGAAACAAAATGGATGCCGTATCTAAAATGGAACCCGAGGGTTCAGATGAACAAACCCGAAAATAAGACGAACCATACGTGGTTGCGTAGCGAAACTGCGTACACCCACTATACTCGTCATTTGCGGTTCGTAGATACCCAACTCATCCATATTCGTCACCACTCAAAAGTGTCGTTCCGTCCCACACGGAACCTCAGACGCTCCTTTTGCCCTCATGTAGGCAAGCACTAGTCAAGATCGGAATCTATTTCAATATTCATCAGATCGTTCAATTGCTGCTGGAACATCATTCTATTCATCAACGTCTCCTTGGTAACAGATGGCCGTCTTATACACGTTGTAGCACATAGGCCACATAAGGCAGGCCCACACTGTACACAAAGACAACACGTGAACAGAAACGTTACAACAACCCCTACGATCATCAGAATCTTCCAACCCCAAGTTGACATCAGGCTCCAAAACCATCCTAGAAGCGTCCAATTACCTTCGTCCACGTGTATGGACTCGGAAATCTTGTGCAACTTCGAGATGGCTTGGTAGACAGTTGGAGCATTGTCAGGAATAAAAATGCAACAACTCGAATGGATAACTTTACACACACCACCTCTATCTGCGAGAACAACATCTAGAACCATACGGTTCTGCAACATCATGAGTCTATCCGCCTGAAGTTCAGCTGTTAAATTACCAAGGGCACTTGCAGTAATATTAGCAGTCGACTCAACTACACGTGTCAACTGTCTTAGGTTCCTACTATTAACCATAGGTCCCCAAAACGGCAAGAAACCCTTAAAGAAGTCTCCTGCTTCTTGACCGGCAGTATCCTCTTTGCTAATAACGCCTCTCACAACTCTAGTTTTGTGATAATCTGAGGCGACAGTGAAAGTCGGTGGTAAAAGATTCGCAATATAACAGGTACCCGAAAAATCCCGGGGTAACCATGTATATGCGCGTTCATAACATACAAAATAAGTGCCCTTAGCAGTCAGAAAAACAGGGGAGGAGAGCATCGGCAGAACATACGTGTCAGTGCAAGCACTGTTCCCAAGTTGTGCTCTCGGATTTCGACCCAAACCTTTCAAGCAGAAATTACCGAGGTGTGGTACAATCCATATTGGGGACGAGCTCTTAAGCTGTCTATCACCCACTGACGTACTATACTCAGCCTCGCTCAGATCCTTATAAGCCTGTACCTCTTCACTTGGGATAAGCGATGCATCAAAAACATCTCTATCTAAATCCGCTATCGCTATCGCCAAAGGTTTGTGATACGGCCCAGGACCAAAATTGGCAGAACGTGGCTCTCGACTGGGGTAGGAATCTAGTGCACTACGGAACATAGTTTGGAATGCTCGAGCCGAACCCTGGGAGCTGTAAGGAAGGACCAAATATGGAATACCCCTATCCATGGTATGTGGCATTAACCCACACACCCAACAATTGGTAGTATTCATCACCAACTGATGCTGATGTAGAAGTTGAACGAAGGAGTTATTCATAAATTCCGCACGTCTAACCTGTTCATGTTGAGGCAGAGGATGAAAAGAATGTGGGGAAACAGTGGTGGGGGAACTTAGTTTAGGAGAAAAGGTAGGTGAAACAGAAGGTAATAACAACTGTACTCCAAAATACACTCCACCCACCAATAACATAGATACGGTCAGGAACAGTAGGAACACCTGAAACAAAAAACATTTTGTACATACGACTCTTCTTAATTCTGATCTCTGCGCTGACATCCTTTCTACTTCCAACAGCTTAGAGAATGCCATCCTCTACAAACCATCCGTGACGTACTTGACGCACTTCGTTCTGAGTAGCGATTATCAATCCCCAGGACTTCCCAGGAATCGACAAAAGTAACCGACCTAGCGTCAGAAACCTGCTAAACAGAAAGGAGTACCCGCACGGCCCTACGGTGACCCGGATGGAGAGGTTTCCTCGAAAAGTTCGGCGTTTTTACAAATCTCTTAGCCGTGGGACAGCACATAAAAACTCAAAAAGAAAGGATATAATTGTCCATAATGTTCATAGCATCAAAAAGCAAATATACAACTAATTTTTATTAGTCCTTGAACGAAGAAAGTATCGACTTCTTCCAGGTCGAGTTTGCTCTACAAACAATTGTTCAGCTGGCGCAACAGTATTCAATGAAGTGGACAACGAGTCAGACCTTGGGCTCTCTGCTACCGATGACTCCACATGTGGGTTTGGCAGTGACAAATCATTCCCCACAGGTTGAGCGTCGCTAAACGGCACAAAGTGCAAAGGAGTCTCAGTTTCTGTTGCCGAAATCCCAGTCCTCACCCAACCATCCGTTGGTAAGGGGATCGGTACCTTTTTCGTGTGGCTGGCGTGTACCCAATTCTTCCGGCCCTCCAGTCGAACCGCAGTCCTCGTTGTCAACAAGACTTGAAAGGGTCCTACAAATCTTGGCTCCAAGTTACGCTTCCGACCAAAATTTCGGGTAACAACCCAGTCCCCTGGCCGGAGCCGGTGTCCAGGACCCTCTGTCTGCGCCGGTAGAGCTTCAAAGACCTGTTGATGGATTAACCGTAGTTTAGTGGTCAAATCATGCAGGTAATCAATTAACATTGGATACTCAAGACTATCAAAAGCCCTTGGTCTCGGGACCCCCCAAATATTCGCAGGGCGGCCGAACACAATCTCATATGGGCTAAGCCCTACTCGAGAGTGTACGGTCGCTCTGGTCGATAGGAGAGCCAGAGGCAAGGCATCAGGCCATGATAGACCAGTCGTAGCCTGTATCTTTGCGAGTTTTAGTTTCAGGGTACCATTGTACCCTTCAACCAAACCCGCTGCCTGAGGATGATTAGCACTATGGAATTTTTGACGAATTCCAAGACCCTTACACACACTCTGCATTACACTTCCCACAAACTCACTTCCATTATCCGACCATACAATCCGTGGCATTCCATACCGAGGAAAGTATTCCTTCAGCAGGATTTTTGCTGTGGACAGGGCAGTGTTATCCTTAAGAGGATAGGCCTCAATCCATCTGGAGAACGCACAAACCACAACCAAAACATACTTTAGGTTATTGCATCTCTCCATATGGATAAAGTCCAGCTGGATAACCTCAAAGGGACAAACAGGAGGAGCAAAATGACCAGGTGGAGTGGGGGTGCCCTTGCCAGGATTGTGCATCAAACACACCATACAATTCTTAACCACTCTCTCGGCACATTTAGCAATACCCTCATTCTTCCATACAGGGAACAAGAACCTACATATTCCTTTCGCACTGATATGTGACAACCCATGAGCCATCGTCACAACAGCTAATACGTACGCATCTGGTAACATCCACCTCTGACATTCCGTCAGGTCAACCCAACATCCATGCATGTCCAACTTTCCCGTACTTTCTTTCCACTTAGTCTTTTCAGCTTTAGTAGCTTCGTTCTGAATTGCTTTCACACTCTCAATAGTATTTTCACACATACCAGTCTCTGTCGGCCACCTCACTGAACTCGTGACATACATTCGGGTCGCAAGATCCTTAGCCGTTTCCTTAGCAATCTCATCCGCAAACGCATTACCACGACCAACATCATCCGTCACTTTCCGATGTGCACTACATTTAACAATCGCCACTTGTTTAGGCAGTGTAAGTGCATCCAAAAGGTCATTCACGAGCTGCCCATGCTGAATCTTCGTACCATGCGATGTCATAAATCCTCTTTCTCTCCACAGTCTTCCAAAGTTATGCGCAACACCGAATGCATACTGACTGTCGGTAAACACATTCACTCGCTTTCCTTTAGACAAAACACACGCTCTTGTCCATGCAATCAACTCTGCTGCTTGTGCTGAATTCTGATTCAATCTCGCAGTTTCCACAACCGTGCTCAACGTCACTACAGCATACGCAGTCGTCACATCGCCATTCGGCAATTTAAAGCACGAGCCATCCACATACAAAGTACCATCGGGATCTGTCAAGGGAGTGTTTTTCAGGTCCACACAACCTTTTGTTTCTTCCTCAGTTCGTAAATAACAATCATGTGGTGGCACATCATCTGATTCCATATTAATCGGCAACAATGTCGCCGGATTCAGTACATTACAACGTTTGATCTGTATATGACTTGCCAAAAGGGTCAGCTCGTACCCAGACAACCTTGCACTCGTCAGATGTTGAGTCTTTGTCCGATTCAGAAGAGTATCAACTGCATGCGGAACCATCACCATGAGCATATTATCCATAACAAGACCTGCGGACTGCCGAATAGACGCCGCTGCTGCCGCTGTCGCCCTCAAGCAACTTGGCAACGCTCTAGCTACCGGGTCTAAGGTCGAGGAAAAATATGGCCACTGGCGCTGCTTGCCACCAAATTGTTGCGTTAAAACACTCAACGCACAACCTTCCCTCTCGTGAACGTATAATGTGAATGGCTTGCTGTAATCAGGAGTACCTAACACGGGAGCCGAACACAATGCATCACGTAGTTCAGAAAAACTTTTCTGACATTCCTCCGTCCATGGCAAAGGAGTCGAAACGTCCTTGCACGTAAGAGCTATCAATGGCTTCGCTAACAGTGAAAAATTCGGAATCCACTGTCTGCAGTATGACGTGATACCTAAAAAGGCACGCACATCTCTCTGGGTTGTCGGCACAGTCATTCGAGCAATTGCTGCGATTCTTTCAGGGGTCAACCTTCTTCCCGCCTTTGACAATAAGTGACCTAAGTAGGTAACTTCTTGACAACAATATTGCAATTTGGAAGGTGACACTTTGTGGTGTAAGTCACAGAGATGCTGTAACAGTGACACAGTAGCAGTCTTGCAAACTTGTTCAGTATCTGCAGCTACCAACAGATCGTCGACGTACTGAATCAAAGCCGCACCAGTCGGCAGCACAAATGCATCTAATTGACTCTTAAGAGCTTGGCAGTATATCGATGGGCTCTCACAATAGCCTTGAGGTGCGCGTTTGAACCGGAAACTGCGACCTCCTAACGAAAATCCGAACAAATCACGACTTTCCTCAGCAATCGGAATGCTAAAGAACGCATTCTTCAGATCGATTACCGAGAACCATGATGCAGAGGCTGGAATCAGAGTCAGTAAAGCTGTAATGTCTGGAACCACAGGAAACTGCGGGACAACAATTTTATTTACTTCCCGTAAGTCAATAACTAGACGATACACGGGAGGCTTGGACGGATCAGTTCGTTTTAGAATAGGCAACACGGGACTATTACACACGTTACCTCGTGTCTCCTCGATAACATCTTTACCGATCAGATCATAAATGATCGCTAATAATGCCCGTTCACCATCAAGGGAAATACGATACTGGGGTATGCGTGGTAAGCGCGCATCAGCTTTCAATTGAACAACATAAGGTGGGATATCCAGCAGGCCCACATCATTGGGACCTGTCGCCCACAAAGAAACCGGAAGTGAACTCAATTCCGGTGGGAGCTTATCGATCGATAGATACATAGGGGAAATCACATTCTCACCCAACGTAAGCTCCACACCCGTAGGAGAGCAGTACAAAGTCGCATGTAACCTCTTCAACAAATCCAAACCCAAAAGATTCTCACCACAACCAGTAGTCAAAATCAAAGGAGCTTCTAACTCATGAGACCCAATCGTAAGGGGCAAGGGGCTAGAAACTGGATTGCTAACGGGGGCGCCAGAGAATCCAACGGAAACATTCGTTAAGCCAGACAAAGGCGCGCCAGGGAGTTTCGAATGCATAATGGAACTTTTTGCTGCACCAGTGTCCAACAGAAAAGGCTCAACGACGCCCAATGTGGCTACTGCAACATAAGGCCCTCTCTGATCAACCGGAACTGATACTTCTCCCTTCCTTCGTCTATGGCTGTCCTAGTAGATACCATCCGTATCAACATCACGCTCTACGTAACAGTCATCCACATGATACTGTGCAGATCTACCGGACGATGGTTCACGTCGATCGAAACAATTCTGCGAGTCTGAGGAAGTGGCAAAACGCTCGGCCTGATTCTGAGTAACTCCACGACCTCTACCACGTGAAGCTTGTTGAGGACCACCACGACCTCCTCGAGCTGACACACCATTATTCCTATCACGGAGAACCGGACAATTAAACTTCAGATGGCCCTCCCCTCGACAATACGCACATTGATTATATCCCAACACAAAACGAGGTGCGGGAGAGTCATTTCAGGTCTGCGATCTAGAGAACTGTGATTGCGGTCGATTTGGCTGTTGCGAATCACTGAAATTTGAGCGCGGAGGATACGCTTGCTGCAATAAGACCTTAGTTTTAAGATCCTTTGTTTTCTTATCTGCACGTTCACTTTCCTCCTTTTCCCTATTTTCGTAATATTGGGCCGTAGCCAATATTTGAGCAGTGGTAGAAACAGCCCACGAACTCTCAGAATTTTTCAACTTATTGCTAAGTTCGGGCAACAAGTTCGATACAAACTTATCAACAAACAGCCGCTGACCACCCTCTGAACCCATGTCCTGGCCACTATGATCAACAAATGCTTCCTCGAATCTCGTAAAGAAATCGGAAACGCTTTCATCCCTCTTTTGCTTGCACGCGGACAACTTGTCCCAATTGACGCGCATCGCCGGCATAAGCGTTTTCATAAGGGTAATTATCCTCTGGGGCAATTCCACAATAAGCTGCTCAGGCTTAGCCCCACCAACTTGCTGAGCGTCTGCCGCCGTAAGGGCAGCCCAGTCACCGCCTAACTCAGCCGCGTGATTCTCGTGACGAATTTTCGCCCAAATCGGCTGAGGCACTACATTGCCAAACAACATGTCAATATCTGCAAGGTTCATAACAGTAGCATCCACCAATTGGGACAGCTCCTTATAATAACCCGCTGGATTTTTACGGGGATCAGGCAAAGTTTGCTTCACCTGTAAGACTTCCGATCGTTTCCAAGGGAGGTGTATCCACACTCTGTGAAAACGGCCTGGGACAGCAGGGTTAGCATTAGGATCACCTGGCATCCATACTGGGGGGACTTCCCGCATCGGATATTGACCAGGTTTTGCCATCCACTCTGCAGTCTCTTCCTTAAACAATGCTCGAGGTTGCACCGTACATCGAAATGATAACAAACGTTCTAGAGCTTCTCGAACCTTGTCACCTACGATCACACCAGTTGTGAACCGATGCTGGAGATCAGAAACCTCTGACGGTACATTATCTACCACATCATGATCCCACTCCTCCTTCAACGATTTACACAATTCCTCAAACACGAATCGTTGAGTGGGCGCATTAAACTGAGAAAATGTTTCAAACACTACACGCGAAGGGTATTTAATAGGATTACGGATCCATTTACGTGCCATTTTTACCAGCGATTCACGTTCCCTTTCATCAGGAAGCTGGCTGCGCCTCTGAGCGGCATCTGAAAGAGTCGAGCCGAGTATTGGCCCAAAAAGCGGAGAATAAAGAGTAGCGACAGCAGTCAGGAGACGGCTACGAACAGAAGGAGAAGAGGAAGAAGATGCAGGCGCAGCAACAGTAGGGGTGGAGGCAGTAGAAGTAGACGCGGCACCAGGAGTAGCGGGAACGACAGACTGAGGAGGGACTTGAAAAGGCGCAGTAGGAAGAGAAGCTGGTAAAAGAGGATGAACGATCTGCGGCACAAGGGGATTCGGGAGAGCGGGAGGAACGGCGGGCTGACCAGCAGCCGCCAAAACAGCAGGAGGAGGAAGAGGTAGAACCACAGGGCCCAGAGTATCGGGAACATAGGGAGGTGGTGATTTCAACAGATAAGACAATAACGAATCCTCTATCAGTTCGTCTCCCAACTTATCGACATTAGGCGGTAGCACCGGATAACATTTATCTACCGCCATATGATGAAGTCGAGCACTAACTTCCTGCTCTTTCTCATCTTTGTCTCGCTGATACTGTTCAGCATCTTGCATCACCGCAATAACGCCTTCTCTTTTATTTTTCTTACTCTGTTGGATTTCTTTCTGCTTGGCCTCTTTCCGCCATAACCGGAAGGAATCAAACATGGCCGGCCTAGCCTTCTTTTTAAACAGTTTAGCTTCCAAATTATCTAAAACGGCAGTTTCGAAACTACCATGAGATGGCCAACTAAGAACACCATCATTTTTAGTGTAGCGGACCCAATATTCATTATACACGATAGGACCCACACCATGGCGACTATAGAGCTCGTAAATTGGAGTTCCAACCGGAGGTATCGGACATGAATCCTCCAGCCGGGAATCCATTCTGCAACATTTGAGAAACCCAAACAAAGTACTACGGCTAGGCATCGCGCACACTAACCGAGTTTACAAACTTCAAGGGCTATCGAATTTATGATATCCTCGCAAAAAAAGTTGCGAGACCCTCGGTTTTTGGCAATTGCAATCGTCAAATAAAACCCAACAACTAAGAACCACGAATGCTATGGTACCATGCAAACAACAAAGGAACACTGGGAGCGACCCACAAATACTTAACTGAGAGAACAATGGCATCACCAGGAAGGCCCGTCTATCGTCTCGCCGTACAAAGGACTACGCCAGGCGCCAAAACAGGTCGACAGTCAGGGCATCAGTCCGTCGCAGCCGTCAGGAGGCGGGGATCTTCGCGGGAAAAGACGTCGGGCCACTTATTTCGACAACTGGATCGATGAAGCGGGGTGCACCTTCCCTCGGAGATTTCACACGAAGTTCCTCACGATCGTCGGGCTTTGGACCGGTACCGTTGATGTCGCCCCACGTTGGGCGCCAACTGAAGGACTGGGTTATTCTAAGACCCAGCGGTGCCAGGGAACAACACCTGAAACCTTCGTGGGTTACCTGTTCTGGCGTACCAAACACAGAGACACGGGACACTTCCAGCGACGTCAGAGATCAGCGTTTATTTACTGCAGGGATACAGAGGTCACAAGAAATACACAGCGTGTAGGTTCTCGGAGACTGCTTCAATTTGCAAAAGTGGATCGCTCCTTTTATACACGTTTTTCCCATAGAACAGTATGGTGAACAAAGATTACAACTCAGTTCCCACAATAAACTTCAAAAGGGTCGCGTTCATGTTTCAGGAGGCCGGAACATAACTACAACAGTATTGCCAGTTCCCAACTGTAAAAACATATCTTCTCTGCAATAAAACACATTCCATCCTGACCATAAACACATAAGGAGAAGGGACAAAAACAGATGCAAAGAAAGGATAAGGATGCACAACAGGTTAAAGAAGAGTGTCGGGGGTAATAAAGGAAACTTGATAACGGGATCAGAGACCCCGTGTCTAATGTATGCATGACTGAAACAATAGACCGGCACGGCAAGATGAGCCTTGAGCGGGGCCATCTGCCTTCGTCGTGTCATTTCCCTCGTCATAAAAGTCATACTCAAAGGAACACGTGTAAGCTTGGGAGTCCCAGGGTCACGAAGCGGACAAAGTCAGTTCGCTGGCTACTTGAGGGCAAGAAACAAAATGGATGCCGTATCTAAAATGGAACCCGAGGGTTCAGATGAACAAACCCGAAAATAAGACGAACCATACGTGGTTGCGTAGCGAAACTGCGTACACCCACTATACTCGTCATTTGCGGTTCGTAGATACCCAACTCATCCATATTCGTCACCACTCAAAAGTGTTGTTCCGTCCCACACGGAACCTCAATGTGTAGTCAGCTTTGGACTCCTGAGATCTTGAGCTTGCTTGCAGGATAATTAAAGTGTTGTCATGGATCGCTCTGTTCGTGATGCAGAAAAGTATGAAGATGCTTCTGTCCTCCATTGGGAGCCAGTTCAGCAACCTAAAGATGAGAGAAATATGGTTGGTTCTACTCACTCCAAAGACCAATCTCACTGCTGAATGGAGCACTTCCTAGAGGGGAGCAAGATGTTTTTTAGTAAGACTAGAGTAGTATCTTCACGACTGCGGAGTCTCCTATCTTTTTATATGGTGAGACTCCGCCATGAGTGCAGAGACTCCGCAGTCACAAAGATATTACTTGTAAGATATCATTGTTAATAGGAAAAATCATAAACTTACACCACAAGTGTAAGTTCACCTTTATGAATCAAGCCCAAATATGGTTGGGGTTGTGTTTAGAATAGGTTTTTCTTTCAGGCAGGTTTTGACTGGAAAGGTCTATCTTGATTGGGTTGAGTTTCAAGTGGTGAGCAGTGGTCTAAGAATGAAACTAGCTGAGTGTATTAAAAAGATTTGGCATATCGTTAGGAGAGTAATTGTTTGATTGTCATCGCTGTAGAAATGATAGTAGTTGACCAAGGATATGAGCTATGGGTTCTGTGTAGATATTGAACTGGGTGAGAGACAAAATTGATCACTGAGGGACTCCTTGAAGTAGGTATGATGGGTGAAAGAGAAAGTTGTTCAACTTAGTTACTTGCCTTAGGTTGTCGTGGAAAGATATGAACTATTTGAGTCCTGTGCTACTTATGCCCATCATTTCTTCCACTAGGGTGGTTCACTGTATCAAAGGCTGCTAATAGATGTAGGAGGATGAGCTGACAAAATTAATTGTCTGTGATTTTTAGACCATTTCTCTATGGTGACATGAATTGAATCAAGATTAAAGTTCATCAGATCATTTTTTAAGTGTAGATTTTGAGCTGCAGTTCGACACAACTTTCCAGGACCTTTGTTCCAAAGGAAAGACTGGTTACAGGTAGGAATTGTTTGGGTCTTTGTGGTCCTCTCCTTGCTTTTTTTTATTTTTTAAGAGTGGAGAGACTTGACCAGCTTTGAGTGGTTCATGGATGACTCTCTTAATCAGTGAAAAATGTATGAAGTTAAGCCAGATGGGAGCTATGCATATTGCAATTTCACTTAGAAATTAGGCTCAGGGACTCCAATGGTAGAAAGAGTCACTTGTTTTAGAAATTCTGTCAATGTTGGTCAGTCCGTTTCTGAGAAGAAGTTCCAGTTGTTCATGGATTTCATGAGAAGCTCAAATGGTTTAGGTTGCTCTGTGAAATGTCCAATAAATTGGAGAAGTGTTTGCAACTGTTCATGGAGGCCATATGCACCAAGGGAGAGGTCATCCTTGAGGTATTATTTATGATGTTGAAAAGGTTTCTTTGGCTGATTTGTCATGTGATCTTGGTCATGCTTAATAAACTAGGCTTCAGCATTAAAGATGTGCTGTTTCTAGGTTCTCCTTGCAGTTTGAAGTGAGGACAGCATTTTTGTTGACGGGATTTGTTGCCAATTCATTTCAGTGTTTCTGCATTTAGGGCCATATGTGCGAACACCTTTTCCCATAGACATAGAATGGGTAAAACCCTTTGATACATCTGGCCCTTAGTTCCTACTAAAACCAAGCATCAGAGCTTTTGCTTTCTTTTTTATGTATAGAGATTTTGGCATCAGAGTCTACACTCTTTGTTGTCACTTCAGCATACTGACTGGTAAGGATGTTGATATCCATGGAGGTGGGAAGGGGAGTCCTGAATATATGAGGCAGTCACTGGCAAGGTTATTCATCCCTTATTGAGATTTTTCGTCTTTTGAGTTAGCCGTTGAAAACTGTTTTGTTCGATTGAGAAGGTAATTAGTCAGTGGTCACAGCAATCAATTGGGAGAATGTCATTTCCATATGTTTTTAGAGATTTTAGAGTTTGCAGCAATAGAGTTAAGGGCTGATCTACTTGACTTGACCCAATGAATATAACTAATATTCACAGAATAAAACAGTGTCCAATCATTCTCCAAGTCTCATGCCCCCTTGCGTATCTGTGTACTCTCTCCTGCTCTCATTATGGCTTTGCTCACTCCCCCTTGCTTCTCCACGCTCCTCTACTCACAGTTGTCTGCTGTTTGTGCTGCAACACACTATTGCTTTGCTTTGTAAAGCCTGGGATAGAGCCTCCTGTGCTGTTGTGCCCCTCCCCTCGCTGTGTTCTGCTGCGACTGCCCAAAGGTAGCTTGCAGCCTATTAGAGACTTTCACCTGGGGTCCTTCACTATTGCTGCTGGAACCAACTCCTTGCTCCTGCCCCAGCTCTCAGCTGCCCTACTTGTGGAGTAGCAGTTCAGTGCAGCATTAACCAGCGTTGTGATTGAACTTGTGGTGGCGACCTGTGTTTACCTTTTATAATTCCTCGAACAAGCTGGTCGGTGACCTGGCAATGGATAGTGTTGTATGCATTTGTTTCTCTGCTTCACCATGTGGTGAGTGCTGGAAGTCCGTCATCGGTACCCTGCTTTGTGTATCTGGGTCCTAATTTTTGGGCTCTTGGGAGGGGGGTGATTATGCCATATTGGCAGTACCTGTGGTGTTCACTACCAGCAATGCAGCAAGAGTGTCCCTGTTGGGGAGCTAAGGGGCACTGGGCACCTAGACAGTCACCTTCTGAAGTTAAGTTAAGCAAACCACCTCTTAAAATTCGATCCCACCACCACAGATTATGACCTCATTGTTCTATTGTGATACAGTTGGGCCTTTATCGTGTCTTCTAAGAGTATCTCAATTATCTTGAATACTGAAGCTATCCAGACCTAAGTGTGGTTCTAGAGGCAGTCAAAGAGGCCTTTAAATGACCTTTACTGACTCTATTTATCAATGTTGAGTTCACTGGACTATTATGAGAGTGAGCGGACAAGCAAAATTGTGAACCACGAATTGGGAAGCTTGAACTGTGAACCTTTGAAACTGTGGAAGCAGGGAAATAGTGAAAAAAAAATTGTAGGTGCCAAATCAAGGGGTGAGGTTGCATCACTACCCATCTAGTAGAAGCTCTTAGATCACACCTTCACTACGGCTTCATTTCTCCTTCAGGACACCTAATCCTTAACAGGAAAATCAAAGTAATTAAAGGATTAAGGCACTTGTCATATTCAAGAATTACCAGAAACAACTGGAAGCAGACTGATTAACTGACAAGTTAATGGAAGAGTGTCAGTCTGATTGACTGACACCCGAGTACCCTGAGATCCAGCAATAGAAGTAAAGGTAGGGTAAAGATCCATTGGGTGGAAACCAACTGGAAATCAATTATTGCTACCAATTGAGATAGGAGCCTCGGACAGTATTCCTATTGTCTTGAACCACTGTTGATTGTTCATTTGTGACAATGAGAGCATGCAAATCACACAAACCTTGTAACAGGTATCTAGGATCTAGATGATTACTAAGAGTGTGTAATAGAATAATTCTTCCCAATCTAAAGGGACTAACCTAAAAATAACACAAGTGTCTTAACATCCTCGAGCAATGATACTCAGTGTACTAGTGTGCCAAGATCAAAAGTAAATTCAATAACTGATTTATTCCATAAAGGACCATGTGAACTATCTCAGTTAACCCTTGAGGAAACCCTGCCAGTGAAACATTCAATGAGGTCAACATTATCATCAATACTCACCCTACTGTGTCCAGTATACTAGATGCGGGTGGCTTTTTTGTACTTGGGTGGAAATTACAGAGGCAGGGCAGGTATGCAAAGGGAATTCTTCCATCATTACCAGTGATGTAATCAGTAATCAATATGTCAAAAAGAAGTTGTCTAGCCATAATTTATTGCCCCAGGTTTTTACTGTTGACGAGCCCCTTATTTATCATTGATTATAGCCTTTGTGCTATATCATCTGAGATTCTAAGTCACAGAATACCAAAGCTGTAGAAGCTTTAGCCCATCCAGGCGGAGCCTTCATTTAAAAGCCTATTGCCTTTACTACATGCTTTTCACAATACGACTGGACTACCAGATTTATTGTAAATTTTCAAAAGAAGTAGATCAAACCTTATGGAATCCGGCATAGCTTTTTCCAATGAACCAATAAGGTCAACATCCTTTACCGTTGGCTCGACACCATAACCAACACAGTTCGAACAAGCCTGCCACCATCATACATACAATTACAGATATGTGCAGTATTACAGTTGGCAAAATATACAGCCTCTCTCAAAAGGGCCCAACAAGGATTAGAACAGTGAAAATCATCTGCCCTCTCCCCTGAGTTTGCCGAGTATGATATAAAACTGCAATTGATGGATTATTGGCTTTAACATATGCGTTTTGCAATGAATAAGCTGCAGCTACTCCCTTTGTTTTAACATTTCATAATAAATAGTAATAAAGACCTATGGCATTGGACGTACCTTTTTCCCAAGCCTGAGCTTTTGTCATTGGCCTGCCACCATATCATTGGCTAGTCACCATATCCAACTCAGGCCTATTGTATTGAGCATAAGCTTTCCCACAAGGCAAACCATCATGCATACAATTAAAGACATACAAATGTGTAGAGCGTTACAGTTGGCTCAGCAAAATACTATCATTCGTAAGAGGGCCTAATAAGGATTATCACAGTAGAAATCTTCTTTCCTCACGGATTGCCAGAATGGAAAAGCAACCCCCAAACCCTTTGCCTACCACTGTAATCTGATATTCCATGGAAAAAAAAACCTTTTTAAGGCTTTAATATAGACTAATAATACCCCATCTTTAAGTGCATTTTGACTTTAACATATGTTTTGCACAATTCTTTTTTTCAGGCCTACTACCTTTTCATAATTACCAGAACAGACCAATAGCCTCGATCATTAGCACGCCACCATAACCCGCTCTGTCCCGTTGTAGGGAGCGTAAGCTTTCCAACGAGGCAAAGAGGGCAATGAAGGCGCACAGCTTCTGCTCAGTCAGATACTGTATATACTCAAGGGAACGGACATGAGGACGGAGCCCAAGCGCCACTCTCATGGTTAGTTCCACAAGCTCGTTTTCTGTTGGTTACGTAAGGTCTGGCAACAGCTGTACCGTCAAGCCAGACCTACAAAGGATTACAGTTGAAGTCTAGGATAACAAACTCTCGCACATGGAGAGGGTTCATCGTAGTGGATTTACCTAAGGGTGTCCAGGAAAATCCAATGTTGAGGTCAGCTAGACATTATTATTCTGTCCCTGTTTGAAGATGGTCAGCTCTTTCGTGAAAGGTGGTGGCCTCAAATCCCTTTTCATGTTCTAACAATTCACCGTTTCAAATTCCGTGTTTCATATTCCAACCTTTTGAACCTCTTTGATTTAGAAGAATGTCACTGGAGTCTGTTTTTCTTTCATATGGTACACCATGAATTTGCACCAACCTTATATAGTACGAATTTTCTTTAGTAGACTCATCATTAAGACATTGAGGCACGATAATCCCTTCACCAAAGTACTTTGTCTTGTGGATGCTATCTCATCACAGGTCCTAGGGTTCAGAAGGACTGAGTGTGCGCCTACTATCAAAAAGAACTAGTGGGACCTTGCAGATACTGATGGTAAGATCCTGTGGTAGAAGCCTAAACAGAGAAATAACTGTACAGAGAAAACACAAAAGTGAAAATCTTTTAGTGTAACTAAAAATAATGTTCGTTTTATACAATGAAAAGAAGCCATTCCCATCGAGAGTTTATCTTAAGACATAATAAGACGTCAAAGAGTCAGGGTAAACCTTGGAAAGGGAGAGGGCTTTGTAAATGTTAGGTTTATGATTGGGAAAAAGAGAATGTTTCCTGCAGAAGTTTAGAGTTAGGAAAGGTGAGGAGAGGGTGGTTGAAATACATTTTCTTTGTAAAGCAGTTTGTTGCAGCAGTTTCATTTCAGAGTCCTCTGTAAATATTTTTCTCTACAAACATAGACTTAAGAATGGCACAAATGCCAGCTAAACATTTGGATGACTAAAATTTGACTATGACTCACTAACTTTATTTGCATATTACACGTGAGACAACTATCGGCTCTGTTACCTAAATGTGCATGAAAAGAGAAAGACTGCTGTTGGAAGATGGCAAGGAAAGCCATCATCCATGCCTTTCAAAGGAACAATGCAAAATACAATATTGCTATTTCCCTAGCACTTTGCTGCGTTTTTTATTTCTGTATGAATTTAGTGATTGTGACTTCTGAACTAAGTACACAGACGGTTCATATTTGAAAGGACAGAGCTATCCATATCTTTCCACCTTCCGTTTTAATTTTAATTGTGGACTATGCTTTATTAAAAGTCATCACTTGCTGGAGTTTGATGAGCTCCCAATGGCCGAATTTAGCTCCAATTTCAAATTGGCATTTGACTCTATTTTGCTGTAACTTTAAAGCATTCCCATTGGTATCCTTCGACGGTTTTAGAGTTTACCCGGCCTATTGAGTTGTGCCCTTCAGTAGCAATGGTCTTTGCAATATTATTGCCCGGAAGAGTGTAATTTGGTAGAAAAATACCCGTAACAATTTATTTTGCTGCTGAACTACACTTCAATAGTTGCCCTACTCACATAAGTGTAAAAAAAATCTTTTGAAACAGAAAGCCAATGACAGAAAGTAAAGACATGAACACTCCTATTTTCAAAACTACCAGATTTTGAAAAATGCTCAATAAAAAATAAAGTTCAACATTCTTTCCCGAAATGCTCTTTAAGCTTATTAATGTCTGTATTCTTGCTGCTCTCAAGCTGTAAATGTTGTAAATGCCCCCGTATGATGGCCAACAGGGCGTGACTCACCAGAATGACCACCCTTCCTAAAACAGCAAATGCCACAATTTAACAAAAGAACTGCAAGCTTGACTTTCTGCACATCATTGAGGTTATTCCACTTGCCTGGCTCTCCCACCGCACTGTGCCGGCCTCCTGCTGCCCCGTCGAAGCAGCACGTGACCTGACGCATTCTCACTGTGGAGCTGCTATCCACTAACTATCAAAATCGAGGCCTGAGTATATGTACTAGGTCAGCAGTTATTAACTTGGGCCCGTGGACCTATGGATTACTGTGACACCTATTCAGGAGCAGCAGCGGCTCCTCCGCTAAGGCAGAGAAGCATGGTGTCACTGCTCTCCGAGCAGGAAAAATACAAATAAAATTATAATAACACTATTATCATTTTATTTTTCTTCCCTATGGTGCTAGGTAAGGGCGGGGCTGGGGTCACAAGGGGAGGAGTGGTGGACACACTCAAAGTGCGCATGATGGTTTGGCTGGCCATATTCAGCTGGAAAAACAGTCATGCACACTTTGCATGTTCCCCACCAGGCTATGATACACAGCCTGATAGGGAACCTGCACAGGCTCCCAGTACCCGTTTGAGCGCCGAACCACGGTGCTCAGACCAATCACAATGCTGCATAATAGCTTTGTGAATGGCTTAGGGTAGCCTGTGTGCTTCCGGCTTCTGGGAGCGAAGCTGAGGAGAGAGGGCGGCCGTGATAAGGTAAGTGTTTTATTTTTTTTATTGTTTTTTTTTGTCCCCCCTCGTCCGCCCGCTCCGCCAGCCCAGTTCCCTGCCAGCTGCCACTGCTCAGAAGGTCCAAAACTGTTTAGAAAATTAAATAACACAAGCAAATTATTGATTTATGTATTCATAAAAAAGCAAAATAGAAAATTTTAAAACGGTTTGCAAATGAAATTGTAGGCTAAAATTTAGGCCGGTAAACTTAGCTTGATTCGTGGAAGCAGCACAAGTACAACAAATAAAATCTGGATTGGACATTCGTTAGACTCAGTTGAAGCAATTGCAGCACTGGTATGCGCTGGCAAAAAGAGAACATACATTAGGAGCAAAAAAGACGGTGATTTCCTACAGTCTTGCATATTGTTTTGTCTTTTAGAAATAAATCTAAAATTTGAAAAGCTGGAACCTGCCCATTAAATACAAATTTTGATTTTAATAAATTTTGTGTTTGCAAATTATATAACATGTTTCATAATTTGTGTATTTGTTTGATCTACTTATTTAGGTATTTTAGTGAATTGTTTTGAAGTTTTGATTTGCTTAGGCTGTTGTCCCTGACTTCCAGCAGTGAATCTGTGGGGGTCCACAGAAGTCAAAAGGTAAAGTGCCACTGTTCTAGGTAAAAGGGCAAGTTAAAATATATATTGTACTACTTTTAGGGACTTCTACGTCTCTGCCCAGTAGTAGTAGAAGAATAAAAGAGGATTAAACGGTCTTAAACATCTCCAGTGTGACTTTTTGGCCTTACCGTGACCTTAGCCTGCACTTTAAAAAAAATCTGTGTAACACAATCAGTCAATCAGAGGAATTGTAAGCATGCTACTCACCCGTGAGGGTCTCAAGGAGCTGGGGGGGGGGGGGGGGAATGCAGTCCGCTCAGTCAAAGAGCCAGGTCTTGAGTGTCTTCCTGAAGATGTTCAGGGAGGGGGTGTGTGTGATGTCGATCGGGAGCTCGTTCCAGGTCTTGGCCGCGATGTAGGAGAAGGTTCTTCCACCTGTTCTGGCTCTGCAGATGCATGGGGTTTCGGCAAGGGTGGCAATTCAGAGGTTTCTCTGGGTACGTGGAAGGAGATTCTCTCATTGAGATATTGGGGTTCGGTGTGGTGGAGGCATTTGTAGGCATGGTGAGTATCTTGAAAGTGACTCTCTTCTCGACCGGGAACCAGTGGAGGTTACGCAGGTGTTGGGTGATGTATTTGTTTCGAGGGATGCCTAGGACGAGTCTGGCTGCAGTGTTCTGTATGGTCTGGAGTTTTGGGAGCAGGGACTTGTTGATTCCGATGTAGAGGGCGTTTCCGTAGTCCAGTCTGCTGGTTATGAGTGCATGGGCGACGGTCTTCCTTGATTCAGGGGGGGGGGTGGTATCCATTTGAAGGTCTTTCGGAGGATGCGGAAGGTGTTGAAGCAGCTGGGGGTGACAGTGTTGACCTGTCGGGTCATGGAGGAGGAGTAGTCGAGTATGATGGCGAAGTTTCGGGTGTGGTCCGTGGGGGTGGGAGGGCTGCCGAGGGCTGTGGGCCACCAGGTGTTGTCCCATGCAGAGGGTCAGAGGCTGAGGACCTCAGTCTTCTCCGAGTTGAGCTTCAGGCAGCTGCTGCTCATCCAGGATGCAACGTCTTTCATTCCTTCCTGGAAGTTGAGTCTTGTGGTGACGGTGTCCATGGTGAGGGAAAGGATGAGCTGGGTGTCGTCAGCTTAGGATACTATCCTGAGTCCGTGCTGTCTGACGATGGTGGCGAGGGGGGCCATGTAGATGTTGAAGAGCGTGGGGCTGAGGGATGATCCTTGGGGTACTCCGCCGTTGATTTCTGTGGGTTCGGAGAGGAAGGATTGCAGTCTGATCCTTTGGGTTCTGCCGGTGAGGAAGGAGCGGATCCAATCAAGGACGGTTCCCTGTATTCCGGCATCGTGGAGTCTGGTGATGAGTGTGCAGTGAGAGACAGTGTCGAACGCTGCAGAGAAGTTGAGGAGATTGAGGGCCGCTGTGTGTCCTTGGTCGAGGAGGGTGTAGATGTCGTCTATTGCGGCGAGTAGAGCTGTCTTGGTGCTGTAGTTGCTGCAGAATTCGGATTGGGAGGGGTCGAGGATGGAATTTTCTTCGATGAGTTTTGTTAGCTGGGAATTGACGATCTTCTCGGTTACTTTGGCTGCGAAGGGGAGGAGGGAGATGGGTCGGTAGTTCTTGAGGTTCGTGGTGTCTGCTGAGGGCTTCTTGAGCAGGGGTCTGACTTCTATGCGTTTTCAGTCATTGGGAAAGGTTTCGGTCTCGAAGGAGGTGTTGATGGTGCACCGTAGTTCGGAGCGATGGCGGTGGTGGCTCTGTGGTAGATGTGTGGTGAGAAGGGGTCAGTGGGGGTCCCTGAGTGGATGGCTTTCATGGTCGAGGTGGTGTCTTCAGTAGTGACTGGGGTCCCGGAGGAGAGGGTGGGCTGGCTGGCGTTGCTGGGGAGGGAGGTGGTTGCGGAGGCCAGTGTCTGGTTGTTGAAATGGGTAAATGAGCATTTTTAATCATAAATGCTCAGCCTGAAGCTTTCTTCTGACTAAGCCCATTCACCTTCTCTAAGTCTACTTTCATTGATTGAACCAATGCTTCTGTTACATTTGCAATCCGTTCAAAGTAATAGGCTGCTGCTGCAAGGGCTTGATTCCCTGTACAGTTTAAAGAACATTTATAAGTAAAGAATGTTCCAAAATACAAAAGGAATTCCATTACCAAAACGTTGCATTCATCTTCCTCAGGTAGTACTTATACCTATGTCATTTGAGCAATGTTCAATAGACTTTCTCCAATATTACTTTCAAAGGAGAAAGGTACAGTAATTCGTAATGTTGGTCACCAGAGCAAGCTCCGCATTTGGAGTACACAGTTCTGTGTATCAGACGAAAACACATAACCTTGGAAACAGTAGTCTTCTGACCAAGTCATAAGTGTGTACAAAACAAAAAAAACATTTTTGTTGGATTCTTGAAATATGGAAGAACATGAATTTTAGAAACGGATCTGAAAAGAAGGTGAGCACAGGAGAGTTTTTTTTTTAATAAAGCAGATATGGGAAAAATTTGAAAGTCACATGATTGAAATAAATGTTCTATTGTGACTGGTGTCATATTGTTGATCATGGTGCTTGCCATGAATCCTGAAAAGGGTTGTTATTTAAAGATGCTTTTTGAATTAGGCATGTGTATAAGACACTGCCCTATGTTATCTTAACACACACTTCTTCTAAACTTTTGCAGGTACCTCTAATGCATTGTATTTTCCCAATACTGAATTTGATCACTTTAAAAGCCTTGATTTAAAACACTGCTTTTAACATTTACTGCTCTTGTCAGCAGAAAACACTATTGACAATTGTATAACTTGGAGACAGAATGCATTAAAGTGCCAGAATAATCAATGCATTTGACTATGGCAGCAACTCTAATTTGAGAGCCATTAAAGATATGGATTGTTTAGCTTCGGGCTCTCCTAGACAAAATATATAAATAAAACTAACACGTGTCTGTATTGAGGATAGAAATCCAAAATGTTAGTTAATTTCCATTTTCTTCACTGTTTACAAAGCATTGTGTAGATAGAAATATGGATGCGTGCAAATTGAAGCATAGGGAAAGATATTTACCAAAGTAGTGAAGATCCTTCTGTGCTGCCCTTCCAATGGTGGAGGGAAAGTGCAGGGCCTCCCTGGGCCTGCTAATACTAGAAAGCATTCTCGAAGATGAGATTACTACTCAAATCATTGCTTGTGAGAAATTATCAATGTTTACAGTGGAATGGCTTTTAGTAGACGAATAGCAACACCATAACCTCTGTTTAGCATGGAATCTATATGTATTTCATAAGGCATTTAAATATGTCATATGTGATTGTGATTTAGTTTTTGATGTAAGCCAGAAGGTTGTATATTTGTGTCCTCTTTGCTCAATGTTTACTAGTTCATTAAAGACGGCCTATGAATTAAAGTTCATATTTTTTTCTTTTCGGGTTATGTTGTGTCTCCATCCTGAAGACGTTCCACATGCTCCGGCAGCTCAGTCCCTATTTCAGTTCTTCATCAATATTCTCAGTAGCAAATAGATGATTGTCACCATAGTGCATTTCTGATAAAGTAAAATTATGTTTTTTAAACAAAGGAGGGAGAGGGAGCCGAGTTTATGAGTTCCTGCACACAGGCTCCCAGAGGCGATGAGTCTGAAGGGAGTGAGCAGTTCCTAGTTGGACATGGGGGATGGAGGGAAAGACAGGTCTTTCTTCGTAATGCCCTCACACACCCCGAGGGATGTCATGCTTCATCATTTTGGCATTTGCCCCTCGTCAGGCCGGTGCCTGACGGGCTCCCGAAACCGGGGCTCTTTGTTGGGGATCTTTTGAAGAAGCCGTTTGGTGCGTGCGGATGTGAGGGCTAGGTAGTGCACGAGGAGTGAGGTGGGATAAAATAGGTCTGGAGCAGTCCTGCTTAAGTCAAGTTTTCATGTTTTAGGTAGCTCTAGCCTAGTTAAAAATGGTGTGGGTGCCCCTGTATTGGAATAATGTTCCTAAAGGGCTGGTAAAGTGAAGATGGTCAACATGTTTCGTGCCCAGTCTGCCCCTAACGGGTAAATTGGCCCTTCGTCAGGACCGAGAAACTAAATGTGAAAGGGGCCCTGAGCAAGGGTAGGACGACTGCTAGTTGCCCGCCTACACCTCGATCGAAGTAACGACGTGCTCTGGTCACCCCCGTCAGCCTTCGACTGTATAGCTAGGGGTCCAAAGTAATCCCCAGTACAAGTCTACTAGGATACTCCCTACCATCCCTGGTATAATTAACTCATAATACCAGACGGCAGTGCACCTTTCACATTTAGTTTCTCGGTCCTGACGAAGTGCCAATTGACCCGTTAGATCACCGACAAAGAGCCCCGGTTTCGGGAGCCCGTCAGGCATTGCAGCGCCGGCCTGACGAGGGGCAAATGCCCAAATGATGAAGCATGACATCCCTCGGGTGTGTGAGGGCATTACGAAGAAAGACCTGTCTTTCCCTCGTTCCCCCATGTCCAACTAAGAACTACTCACTCCCTTCAGACTCAAAGTAAAATTATGACCAAGGAGATAAACTTTCTGTTATTGGATGAGTTGAGCAGCTGTTGTTTCAGTGAATACAGTAAATGGATATGGGAAAGTCTTCTCTTGTTTTGTTATTGGTTTATATTGGTTGAGTTTGGACTTGGTTGACACATTACCTTTCACTCACAGAATCATAAAGTGTTAATGCCTGTAATGAAACCACCACTGATTCTTACCATCTTCATATTCCCTAGAAAAATCTAATCTATGCAATAGGAGGCTTTCTCTGCATTCAGTGCAAGAAGATCCAGATGTGGCTTTTTGCTCGTACAGTATGTACCCCCTACGCTTGACCATTTACCTTTTAGAGATGTATTTATTTTTCGTCTCAGTGCATATTGTTGTGTTACCTGTGGGTTGGCAAATATTTGAAAATATAAGTTGGAATTTGTGTGGTTAATCAGGATATCTGTCCGTAAACCAAAATAATGTACTGGGTGTTTTTAAAAAAATATTAGTAGGTATGGAAGTTGTCATTGAAGAATGTATGTTTTCTGGGGGATAAAAATACTTGGGGGAAACAAGTTCTGAAGAATCTTTCTCCATGAGGCTGTTAACCAGAATCTTTCAAAATAAATAGTGTTCCTAAGTTGAAAATGTCAACCTTTTGAATGTCTTTGAGCTCGAAGAATATCACTGCAGTACTTTTTTTTTGTTTGCAATTTTGAATGAATCATTTATTTTACCATTTAGCGGCAGAGACCCCCCAATGTGCCACTTAGGCCTTCCTATTTATCTTCTGTTGATCATAGTTGGGGTTCATACCTTCATTTCCTTTATTTTATCCTCCCGCTGTTCACTTTAGCGTTCTTTCTGGGTCCCCTTTCAGTGCCTCTGCATACGTTCCTTTTTTACTTATCTCCTACCTTAATACCTGTTCCAATTCCCCATCACCATTACGTCTGGTCATATTTCTACTGATCTAACTGTTCTTTGTCTTCCTGTATTTCTCATAAAAGACATAGAAAATACAATACAACACATGTTTTTCCTGAAGATTGCCCACAACGCTATTTCCAGTATATTGTTTTTTAACTGCATACAGTTCCTAAATATTTAGGATATTTAGGGTTTGCTAGTGGTTTTCATGTTGTATATATTATACCAGACATATGGTACAATGCTGGACCATTGAGTTATTTTGGAGCAAAATGATCAGACCGTTTTCATAAATGTTATTTGCATTTTTACAGTTCACCAGAATGGCAGATCACCAAGATCATGAGACTGGTGTTCTGTATTTTGATCTTTCAATTAAAGAAGGTAGAGAAATTGTGCTATGTGGAGGAATGTGGTATATTCTTAGTCACATCAGTGATGTTTGCTATAACATGTCAGTTATCGATTGCAAAATAGCCTAAAATATTCTTATGGCATGCCATCAAGGCCCATGCCTACATTCTTGAATTCTTCATTGCATCTTCCATTATTACTATACTAATAGGCAGTTGCTTAACATGTTGGACATCTTTCAATAAGCAAACTACAGAAGTGAACCTTTCTAAAATATTAACCTGCTCTGGCCACCAAAATATGTTTGTAAAACCTTTTGTATTTTCTCATTCAATATCCACCCAGTTATGATCAGGAAATCGATCTTCATTACAGTTGTTATAAGATGCTTTTTCTTTCATATCCAAGGCCACTAATTTATCATCTTTCTCGCTCCTTATTTTTTTTTTATATCAGCATCTCAATTTTTTTCGGTACTAGCTTGTTGAGGAAGTATTTGTTTGACCCACATTTCCATTTATTAGGTAAATATTTATTTTTACGTTGTATAAGTTTGTTGTGTGAATACTTTACTTTCACCTTGACCTCAATTTGCTGCTAATTTTTTTTAATGTTACCTCATATTAATCACTAATCCTGTATGCTTTTAGAACATCCCAACAAAGAAGAAAAGGCTGATTTGACCTTAAAACTCGCTTTATTTCATGTACATGTTTTCACTAAAAAGGGAGCACCTTGTAATAATGATTTCTACGTCCTCCACCGTTGTTCCTGTTTTCCTCTCCTGTATTAGTCGTCCCATATTTCGGCTATAGTGCATGGCCTGAGAAATCATCAAGGGTCTTACTCCAGGTTTTTTCACAGCCTCCTATTTGATGAGCATACCAATTCTTGAATAATTATTCTTGTTTCTTTAATAAAATGTGAAACCCAAGTCTATTGACTGTCTTGTATGCCATAGCTATCTATCCTACATTTTTGTCTTTCGAGTTTAATGTAGTATGACTGTGTGTTTTAGGGCAGGAAAAACTGCACACCTAGCCACATTCATTTCTACCATGTGTGCTTATTTTTGGAATGCCCGTTTCTATTTTAAGTAATTTGAGTAATTAATTTCTAAACAAATACTACCCATTCTGACTACCCTTCACCCAAAGTTCAAATGGCCCGACAATTTTTGCACCTCTTTGACAGTCACCTTTGGCTTTTCCAACAAAGCATCTAGTAGCAGCTGCATGTGTATTATTTTTTCCACTGGGAGGCATGCCTCCATGGACACCAAGTCCAGTTCAATGCCCAAAATAGAGATGAGCATTCTCGGCTCCATTGTCCTCTCAGGAGCCAACAGCACCCCAGTGTCACTCATGAGCTCTTGAAAACTAGCCAACTGCTATTGGCTGTCCACAGAACCGGGTAGACCAATGAAGAAGAAGTCATCAAGATAGTGCCATCACCATTGTCTTTCCCATGTGCGACGTAAAAAAAACTACTGTAGGACGAAACTGAACCGTTCAAACAGCACACACGCTTTCGCACACCCCATGGGAAACGCATTGTCGACGTACCATTGGCCTTCAAAGTGTATGCCCAACAACTGAAAGTCGTCCTGGTGTACTGGCAGCACTTGAAAAGTTTACTTAATGTCACACTCTGCCATGAGGGCACTCTTTCTGATCTGTTTCCCCAATGCCATTGCCACATCCACAGAGGAAAATGACACAGAAGTGATGTCACCTGGAATTAAATCATTTACTGTACTGCCCTCTGGCCATGACAAGTGTTGTATAAGGCGCAACTGGCCTTTTTTGGCACCATCCCAATTGGGGATATGATCTAGTTGGGGAGAGACCATGTCTCAAATGGCCCTGCCATTTTACCCTCTTGTACCTCCTTCCCCAGTTTCTCCCTCACTACTTGTGTATGTGACTGTGCCAATATTAGATTCTCCGCCCATCTCGCTTTCCTTGGACTGTCGTACTACAGCCTGAACCCCTCCAAAAACTGTCTCACAACAAGCGCGCATCACTTTTTTGTGATAACAAGCAGGCCAAAAGTCCAATCGATCACCTTTAATTGGCGTATGAGCCCTTCCTCATATTGCCATATGCCCCTGAGCCCCCCTGTTGCCTGCCGCTTGGTGTACCTGCTACTCCGCGTACTGCCTTTGTGCTGGTTCCATTGCCACCCATGTGTCCCCTGTCCACTATTCCCTGCTCCTTAGCACTGCACGAGGGGATGCCTACCTGCGCACTTGTAACATCCATGTCGGAATTTGCAGTACTCTCTAGCACACAAACTTTTGTTGAAATCCCAATATGAGCCAATGGCTCCTTGTGCCTTGGCTGCCACCTCCAATCCCTCTCGGTTGGGGCAGGACTAAAAGGGTGGTCGGTACACTAACGTTAAACCACTTGCCATGTATGTAGACTTATCAAACTTCATAGAACCCATGGTCTGTTGGTATACCTCGGACCTTCGTGTAGCAGTGTTGTAGCCGTCCCATGCCGACCTCTCACTGGCCACCCAAGACCCTGCCATCTCTTCCCCTCGGGTTTATGAGCCACGTATGACTCACCCAAGTCCGCATGTCCCCTGTGAGTCTGATCCTGAAAAAGAAAAGGTAGGTCTGGCGTGCCGTAGTTATGGTCCCTATCTACCTGCCCTTCCTTCTGCTCTGGCATCCAATGCCAACTCCCCCTGTGTAATGCACCCTGGTCTCTACCTCCTCCCCTGCGCCTCTGCCTCCCTACTGCAAACTGCACTGCCACCCAGCCCAGGGAATGACCTCTTTGCCAGTGCCGTTCCCTACTCTCACCTGTGTTACAAGTATGTCCTCGCAGGAGGCCTCCAGCCATTAGCCATCCGTTCCCAAACCCCCAAAGCCCCCCTCCACCTGCCCCTTCGCTCCATTCCAGTGCCACTGCTGTCAGCGCTGACACTGGGTCCTCTATGGGGGCCCGCACGCTGCCCTCTTCTTCCCTTGGCTACTCCCCCGCTGTACTGGTTGGCCTTTGGGAGTCTGTGGGACACACCCCTCCTCTTCATTCCACTTGTCTCTCATCGCCTGTGGGGCCCTCTCCAACCAACCCCTTGCCACATGCGACACTGGGGCCCATCCCACTGACCCCTTTTCCATGCCTACCCCCTTTCCTCGTCCTTCTCCAGCCCTCTTTTTCTTGACCTTCCCTACTGTCCTCCATAGTCTCCCCCTTGAGCTTTTTGCCTTGCGTGCTAGGGCCAGAGCCCCCATCTATCTCTTCTGCCCTCCGACAGAGAGATCCGTGTGGACCTTCTTTCCCTCATGTACCTTTTCTGCCTCTCCCCCAACACCCGGGCATCTGGCATTGCCTTCATGCCCACCGCAAAAGCCTGAGCACTCTTTCCTGTGCTCATACTCACAGCCCCCACTGTAGCAGATGGCCGCGCTGAAGCCCCACCCCTTTTCCTGCTATAAATTCCAGTGTGGACCGGCATGCTCCCTCGGGCCGAGTCTCTTTCCTACTGGGCAGCCCCTGGACCTCACCTGGTGATTCTGGGGCATCCCACGGCCCCAACGCAAAGGGGAGCAGGCGAGGATCACTGCTAACACTTCGCTCGCCACACACCTCGCCAGACATGCTAACACGTGTGCTCCCGGCGTGAGCAGGCTCATGCGTTTTGCCTCAGATAGCAGGCCCATGACCTCCTGCTTTCATTTGTCAGTGCTCACCTTATCCAGCTAATAAACCGCCTAACACCACAAACTCGCTGACTGCTGTAACGGTCACTGTGTCACCAACAAAATGGTGACCGGGGAAGTAAGATGGTCGTTTAAAAAATATTATATTTTTATGCCCAATTCTGCCTAGCCCAAACAAGCCCAAATGTCACCTGGGCTGACGAATTGTCCAAATTCCCCGGAGCAGGCGTTGCTTTGGAGACCTTTTGGAATCGCTCCAGGCTTTATTGGAAACTCGTGCATGTTTTGCACTGTTCCCAATGAGCCCTCGTGCACATTTGGCGATTCCCTTGCTGGTGCGAGCAGCAGCACCATATGTTAGCAATTATCGTGCTCGCTCCCGCAAGGTAAACGCCATGCACCACAGGAAAGCCTTCGTCCACACAGCCGCCCTCTTTTAAGTGCCCCACGCAGTGTCTCTCCCCCCTCGTGCAGGCCGTGGTTCTTGGACTATCACTTTCCCATTCTGGAACGAACGCGCACACACCCTGGTTTATTTTAATGAACGGTTGAAAATGTCATTGAACTACACAAGACGAGAAGCTTTCAACTGATATTTCGACAGTTAAAAGTGGGCATTTTGGGGTGAATAGAGATCTTACATTGGTTTTTGGGAGGACGTGGTGAGCCCCGGACGTGGATGTTGACGGATTGAGGTCAGGTCTCACTGTGATGCTACTGAACTGCTGCGCGCAAGACTGCAAAATAACTGGCCAGGCCTCGAAAACCAGACCGGGAGCCGCTCTCCTTTCGATGAAATTAAAATGAATCTTTTCACCCATAAAACGTGCGCTCTTCATCTCTCTGAAGGCGCTTTCCGCTATTTTAAATTCACTTAAATCTGATATCCATAATTTTATTTTAGCAGGTAAACTCATTAAGAGGCATCGACTTTTTTGGTGGGAGGGTGCTATTGACTTTTTTAGTGGGAGGGTGCTATTGAGGGGCAGACCCTGTTGATTGTTTGAGGTGTCCTCACAGGTGTCTGGGTGTTGGTACAACTGTTTGAGGCTTGCCGCACCCCGGGCGTGTTGTAGACACTCTACACTTGTGGAATTTGAACTATCTTCATGTCTGGCATCGGGGGTTGGGAGGTGTAACTCATGTCGGCTTAGAGGAGCGAATTCACTAGTACTTGGCCAACGTCTGGATTTTGTCCCTCAAGTTTCCCTGTCTCTATTTAGTTGCCTTAATTTAAACACCTCTGCCTTACTTACGTGGGCAACAGGTCGCTTTGTGTCCCACCGTCTTATTTATTTTTTTCTTTCAGGAAATGGCTTTTTTTTTTTTAATTAATTCTGATCCGTGCATTTTAAAGGGGAGCTTGAAACTGCTCTCCCTCTCCCATTCAGACTTTATTTATGAGTAGTTTAGCTAATCCAGTGTTTAACTTTGCATTTTGGGACTTGTAGTGCTTGTCAAATTTCTATAGCGCCTACTATCCTTGAATGAGGTATTGAAGCACTTCATGGCAAGTAACACGTTACCCGGAACCCAAGGTTAGTGATTAAATTGGTTATTGTTGCCTATTAAGATTATCTTGTGCTCCAGAGGAAACCATTCAATGCCTCTCCTCCTGTTTCTTTGTGTAACAATTAGTAGGGGCTATTTGAGATCGAGCTTCCGCATTAGATTGGTTATGGCTTTAAAGAGGGGATGGTTGTGAACTGTGAAATGTGGTTAGGCAATTTGCAGAAACAGAATAAAGACAAAACCATGCAGCGCTGTTTATGCTACACCCGGCCCAGGCATGCACTGGATGAAGGCAAGGATAGGGTGACCCGGCGTCCTGGTTTTGCCCGGACTGTCCCTGTTTTTCACCTGCTGTCCCTGCGGATTTCAGGAAATGTAGCTTCTGTCCCGGTTTTTAGCAATGGGCGAGTAAAAACTGTGGGAGGTGCTTTTTTATACTTTACAAAGCAGGGATAGTTAGCAGTTGTTTCAAGAAAGCAATTTAAGTAACAGGCAAGCTACTGGGTTTAAAAATTGCATTTTTATGTATGTTCTAACTGCCTATTTTGTAATTCTCTGCTGAGGAGCGCTGTCACTCTGTGCACTCGCTTGAAGTGAAACTGTAGTCCTTCTATTTTCGTGAAATTGTTGGCTTTATCATTCTGGTCACCCTAGGCAAGGAGTGAGGTCATTCGAAAGAGTGGACAACTGAAAGTTTTAAGTCCAGGTCTGATTGTTATGCAGTGTTTTAGGACATAACTGGTGAGTTCTTTTTGAGAGCACGTTCAGTCGGGGGATGTAGAACATAAACATTATTTGCACATGAAAAATTGCTAACTTTAGGGTTTTGATCGAAGCTTTAATTGGGCGTTCTACCAGTAAGATTGATTTTATTAGGAATGGCATGTCAACCTACATGGTATATGGGCAGGGATCCCTACCCTGAGTGCCCGACTGAACGAGTTTTGTCTAGTAGAAGTTTTGCCCGGTGGAGGTTTTGATTAATGGTAAGGTAGCGCGGAGGGTTAGTATGCCTGCTGCAAAGAACATGTACCATGCAGATCACAAAGTGAATGTAATGTAAACAGGACAGTGGCTCACTGCTTTTGTCAGAGACTTCCGTTTGTTAGTTGCAGTTTACAGTGAGCTATTAGCTGTCAAAAAACTGTGGGCATGCTTCACGGTATGTATTAGAGCGTATGGATTTTTCCCCAGACTTTCATTATTCTAATGTTACAAAAAGGGTTCATTTGGGTACAAATCAGTTATTCTAATTAAAGAGGGCCCCAATCCATTGTGTTACATTTTAAGTTAATAGTTTTTGCTTCTCCAGACCAAGTACTCTTTCTTCAACTATACTGCCTACCTGTATGGAAGGCATGTGAGTCCACCCCTTGTTTTCCTCTGTCTTATGTAATATTTCCTAAACACTGATTTACACACCTAGGATTGATAGTCTCTGTGTAATGTGTGTATTATGTAAAGTTCACAGACCCCCTTCACTTTTATGAGTGACGCTATAAAATTAACTAAATGCATCTGAGAGAGAGTGCTTAAGGAGACTGTTAAAGGGTGGTGGGAAGGCAATCCGTGACGGAGGTGGTCATTGGGGGGCGCCAAAAACACATCGGCCCTGGCTGTAGACACTGCAGTGCTGAATACAACACCATTGATTATTATTCTTTGGAAGAATTGGACGCCCCAAGCCTCAAAATGTTTGAAAGAACTGGAAACATAAATGTGGTCGCAATGGAAAATTCTCTTCACACGCCACCCGTTCCATTCTAGAGCTTTCTTGGTATGTATTCGACCGTAGCTCGCACCGCCACTTTCCCTTCCTGACAAGATGGTGCTGCTCGCACTGAGACATGCGTCCACGGAATAGCCGCTGCCGACAGGGGATTGAGAAACAATTTAACATCCAAATATGTGTCACTCTGAGTGGCGGGCGCGGCTTAACCTCTTCCTGAGAGGTGAAAGCCTCACCGACATTCACAAAATACGTAAAATGCAAGCGTAGCAGCAAGCGGAAAATGTGATGTCACAACATTCCATTGATCGAAATATGACTTAGTACTTGTCATTTTTATGTGAAGCCGCTCTAGGGAAAAGAAAGGTGTTGGAGCGAGGGCGCAGTTAATACATCAACTGCATTGCATGTTTTCTGGAAAACAGCTCTTCGTGCACAACTTTTATATGTGAACGAAGGGGTGACATGTTCTTTTTTGTGAACTACGACATAGCAAATGGCGTTGCATTGAGTAATCTGCGAACAGGTTGGGGTTGGAATCTCTTTGACAGACGTCGAGGGGCTTTACACACGCACTGCGATGTGCTGTGATTTTTGGTCGCTCAGCAGGAGCGCTGGGACGTTGATGGACCCCCATGATTTAGCAGCTCTAACCTTTCACCTTTCATACGGGCTCTGACAGCTGTCTGCCATGTGGAGAGGAAGCCCGGCAGACTGAAGACCCGTGCCACGAAATGTACGGCCCTAAATAAACATGCCGGGCGTGCCTTGCTGCGCCTTAAAAAATAAATATATTTCAGGAGCAACCTTTTCCGCCCTAAAATAGCATCCACCCACTCATGTAGGGTCTGTCAAGATAGGGGCTCTGCAAATATCGACTAGGGCTGTATCTTTTTAAGTTTTATAAAAAAAAAATACAGGTAAAACACTGCAGTTTATATGAATTTTTGAAAGCTTTCTACTAATGGAATTTGAATTATTTTGCTTGCCTCCACAGTCCTATAAACATTGTGTTGAGCTGTTTCCACACTGTTGATCTTAAGTCAGGGGAGAGGTCGCAGCACTTCTTGGTTGGGCTCCAGATCCCACTGGTACTCACGAGTGGCACCTCTTCGAGCAGACTGGGAACTTAGGGCTACATTGAGTAACTTGCTAAATGTTAGGTGCACGAGAAATGTATTTTCTGATTTTGAATTCCACACCCTCCTGATGCACACAATCAGGATGTGTTGACTTCTGCCATTGTAAAGTACACTCAGTATGGTGTAAAATTCACCAATGGAGCAGATTGTCGACCAGGGTACATTTAGGATTTGGTGTAGGACAGAGTTTACTCTAGAGTGGGTAGTGAAAACTCAACAGTTTGTAGGTATTTATAACTTTGCAGGGAGACTCTCACTCTGGAAACCACACACAAATACACCCCTGTCAAAGGTAGGAGGAAAGACCGTTCCATGGTGGAGAGGAGAACAGGAAGTCAATAGCCGACTTTTTATGGCAAATGTACAGAAGGCTTTTATCCGTATGAGCAAATATATCAGCTGTGGAGAAAAGCAAAAGGGGAGGTATTGCTGAAGTTATTTCTTTGGTCCCAAATGGCTCTTGATGATGTGTCTTATGTTAAGTGACTCAATTAGAGACGTTTTCTGTAACCTTTTGTCATTATCACTGCAGCTGTCTGAGGCCATACCTTTATTTATTTATTTATTTTGAAGGTTTTGTATAGCGCGAAAAAGACCCTTGCGGGTATCGGAGCACTTTACAAGGTAATTGTAGGTGATGGACATAAACTAAGAAATCATATAAGGTGTACTAAAACATAAGTGGAAACTATTTCGATGCAGTTACAGAATGGCAGATATATATGCGACTGTTTAAAAGAAAAAATTCGAGTGAGGGTTAGATGATAAAACATATACATAAGAATACTATAATTTGCAGGCTCGCAAATATATACATGTCTCTGTGAAGAGTTCAAGTGAATATGGCCATCGCTTTCTCTTCTTTTTTGAAAAATGCCGCGGATGGGTTCTGTCTCGTTTCTACGGGAAAGGCATTCATAATCCTAGTAGCCATTCCTGGGAAGGTACGTGGTAAGTTTTCTTCTTAGTAAATCATTGAGGTTTCAGTAGAAGATTAGAGGAGCTCCTGGTGGTTCTGTTACCACCCGATAGTTCCAATTTCTCCGCTAGGTATCTCGAGGTATTGGGATGCAATGCCTTGTGTGTCATCCAGGCGATTTTCAGATGGATTCTAGCCTTAAAAGGTAGCCAGTTGAGGGCACAAAGGTCCGGGGAGATGTGACAGTTCCTTTTAGGGCTTGTGATGAGTCTGGCAGCTGCATGGATTGAGGCTCTTAGAGGGGCCGTCGTCGATCTGGGAAGGCCGCAGAGAGCGGCACTCCCATAAGCCACTCTGGGTGTTACTAGAGCTTGAACTGCCTGTTTGAAGTCATTTGCAGGTATGAAGGGTTTCATTCGTCTCAGGGTGTTCATCTGGAAATTTGCTCCTTTAGTTGCAGCACTGATGTGATTCTGCATATTTAGCTTACTGTCTAGAGTAATTCCTAGCAATTTTGCAGAGTCAATAATGAGAGGTTGACCGTCGAGTGCTGTTAGATGCTTCATCCACTCGCGTATGATGGTAGTTTGGTTGGGGGGGAGCGATTAAGAGGAATTCGGTTTTGAGGGTGTTGAGTTTTAAGTGGTTTTCGGCCAGCCAGGTCTGCGTTTTTTGTAGCATTGAGTTGAGGGATTTGATGTCCTCAAGTGAGTTGACCTTACTGTAGAGTTGAGTATGTGGTAGTGGACATTTGAGGAGTTAAGAATCTCTGTGGGTGGTTCCATAAACGGATTGAAGAGTGTCGGGGAGAGGTAAGATCCCTGGGGCACTCCTAAAGAGACTGGGGTGTAATTGGATAGAGATTGATTGATCTTGAATCTTTGAGTTCTATTTTGAAGGAAGGAAGTGAACCAGTTTAGAACCGTTCCCGATAGCGCCATTCTGTGTTTCAAGAGGTCTAGTAAATTGTCGTGTTTGACTGTGTCAAAGGCTGAGGATAGGTCAAAGAGGATTAGTAAACAGGCTTCGTTTTGGTATAATATTTTTAATGCGTCATCTATTATGTGGGTCATGGCTGATTCGGTACTGTGACCGGTTCGAAAACCAGATTGGAATTGGTCAAGCAGGTTGAAGTGATCTATATGGTTGCTAAGCTGTGAGTGTACACATTTTTCTAGTAGTTTGGCCAGGGTAGGGATGTTGAATATTGGACGATAGCTATTTAGGTCTGACGGGTCCGCCGATGGTTTCTTTAAGATAGGGGATACCTGACCAGCCTTGAGTATGTCTGGGATGGCTCCTTCCATCAGAGAGGTGTTTATAATCCTGGTCCATAGAGGCACTAAGCTTGGAATGAAGACTTTTAGGTAGTTAGCTGGGAGCGGGTCTGAGAATTGATTAGATGGATTCAGGGCCATGAGCGTTTTTAGAATAGTTTTTTGCTGTAGAAGTTGAAAGAGGCCCAGAAGGCGCTGTTTTTGAGGTCGAGTTTTGCAGAACAGCTAAACGTGGTCACAAGCGGGATCGGTGATGAGATCAAATGTGGGTCAGTATGGGATAATACATCGTTGAGTAGGTCTATCTTTCTGTTTTCAGTCTTTGTTGTGAAGGAGGCAAATTCCTAACAGTTGTGGAGTAAATCTGGGTTAACTTGAGGGGAATGGGAGACACCCTTTGATTGAGATTTGATTATTTCAAATAGTCTTTTGGGACGGTTCTTGGATCGGTATAATTGTTTACTGAAAAAGTCCACTTTAAATAGTCTAATCTTTCTGTAATAGGAGTTTCTTGTCCTTCTTAGTAATTTGAGGTGGTCAGAAGATTGAGCCATTCTCCATTGTCCAATTGCTCTAAGTGATCTTCTATCTTCATTTAACCTACCATCATACCAAGGTTGTGAGTCTTTTGTGGAGACTCTTTTCAATTGCAGGGGAGCTAGCTTGTCTAAAACCAAGTTCATAGAGTGGAAGTACTGATTAGTCAGATCATGTACATCGTTTAATCCATCCGGTGGAGGCAATAACATAGGACTAGTGGTTGCGAGACAGGATCGAGGTTTTTTAAGTTCCTCTTCCAAATTTTCGTTGTCGTGGGCTGGACAGATAGTAGTTTGACAGCTTCATTGATATGAAAAGTGATGATGTGACGGTCAGACCAGTCACAAGGGAGGATCGATTCCAGCTGGGTAACATCGGCTTTGGAAATTACTAGATCGAGGATTGAGCCTTTTTCATGGGTTGGGCTGTTATAGACTTGGGTCAAGTTAAGGTTGGATAGGAAAGCTTTGAGGCATTGACCTCAGGGTCGCTCGGGTCATTCCAGTGGAGGTTAAAGTCTCCCAGGAATATCTGAATGTTCTGTTGTCCGAGATTTGTGGCTATGATATCCATCAGGTGTTCAATGAAGGTAAGGTTGGTTCCTGGTGGATGGTAGAATGAATGTAGTGAGCAAATTGGCTTATTATTGTTAGTGATCTCTAAACATAGGTATTCACAGGAAGAGAGAACCGGGGAGTTGGAGAAGGTTTACTGCGAGGCTGTTCAGATGTATGCATGCAGTACCACCGCCTGGCCTGTCAGTTCTGTTTAGTCCAGTGATGTGATACTTTGGGGGAACTAGTATGTCTAGGATGGGAGTGGATGCTTCGTTTAACCATGTTTCCATTAGTATTAAAAGGTCAGGTTCATTAGTTAGTATGATGTTAGCTATATCTGCAGCATGTCGTGCGGCCGATCTGCAATTTAGTAGGATACATTTTAGCCGGGCCTTGGTAGACGTCGAGTTGGGGTCATCAAGGAGGGTACTCTCTTCAGGTTGTTTTCAACAATACCTCTGCAAATGTGTCTTGTAGCTCTAGAGGCATTGGAAGGGATGGGTTGGATTAAGGACAATTTCTGAGAGTTATCTATGTGCAAAGTATTAGGGGGTGGAGTCGGGAGCTGGTAAGAATGGAGTAGGGAAGTTACATCTGACGATGATAGAGTATTTTTCCTTCTGATCGAGCGGGATGATGCATTGGGGTACGGTATTGTTCTCCATATAGGGGGTTTCTGATTCTGGGAGCAGGATTGTCATTTATGAGTGAGTTCCGCGTGTGGCTTGGGTTGTTGCAGGATCAGGTCGTGAGGAGTTTGGATGTCATTTTTGACTTGTTGTTGAGAAAGTAGTATCTCATCGAGTCTTGGGTCATGTGTCTGAGGTGTCATGTTCAAGGAGTGGAGTGGAGTGGGATTAAGAGAGGAGGGGTTTTTATTCTTGTATGTGGTCCTGGGGTGAGACGTGAGCTGGTTCATTGTAGAGCATTTTTTCCGAGTAGTGGTCTATTGAAAGGGGGAGTAGAGGAAGGACGTGAAAGGGTATCGCTGTTTGCTATAGGAGGGGTGGGGAGATTCGAGGAGAGGGATGGTGCGGGAGGGGGCACGGACTCATCAGGAGTCCGGGTGTAGGGGGATATTGGCGCAGGATTTGTAATGGAATAGCTGGGGGTGGAGTGGGGGGTGGGAAGGGATGTGTTATATAGGGGGTGAGAGATGTTATGGTTGTGGAGATGGGGAGTGGTGGTGGTGGGTGAGGGGGCATGTGGGAGGGTTGGAGGTGAAGAGATACGAGTGTGAGGTATGATAGGAATAGTAGATAATATAGTGGAGCTGGGGAGGGGTAGGGCTTAGGGAGAAGTAAGTCTTTCAATGGGATGTCGATAAAGTCTAGTGTGGGTGTACATGCACGATGGGATACCGCGGGTAAATGCCTTGAAGAGGGGTTAGGTACCTTTGTAGATTGGTGTCACTATATTGATGTGTCTACTGTATTTCATTGCCATTTTATGGAAATTGCACTGAAACGTGTATAGTACATCTTGAAAGTATTTGAATATTTCGTGTGTGCCCTTTCTGGACTGCATGTAAAACCTATATATATCATTTTAACCATTTCATACTCAAATTGTGCTGTGAAATGCCCATTCTTTCACAATTTTCTCAGTGGAGAAACCTGCAACTAATTCACCATGCCTCTTGGATGAAGCTGGGTCTGATTTCTTTACTCACCCTCTCTGTGTAATTCAGCTCAAGTATTTATGACCCACCACTTGAGAAGTTCATCAGACTTTGTCTCATAGAAGGGTAGGATTAAGTGGTTTTGGAGGGCGATCTCTTTGAAATCAATGCACATTCAAAATGTTATTGATGGCACAGTAGGTTTTCTGGCCCGTGATCCTAGATAAGAACAAGGGAAGTATTGTGCCTGTTTGTACGGTGACTTTCATTCCAAGGAGTGTGACACCCTCCAAATGAGGATGACACAAGGTATGGAATAAAGAATTAATAAATAGCTCCACTTAGCCAGGAGAGTTAGAGGCTGATTCACAATAGCATTTATAAGTAGAGAAGTAATGTTACAAGACTACTCTTTTACATACTCTCAAATGCCTTTGTGACTCTTCCTCCAAACGTCCAACTCCCTATTAGCAAAAGCACAAAGAAGGCACATTCCTTTCTATTTGTACTACATGTCCATGCATATAACTTGAATATTTGAATTTTAGATGTGTTGTGTTTTAGATGTGTTGTGGCTAATTCATGAAGGTATGTAAGAGTACGAAAAAGACTACTACACGAGTACTAAAATAGGTACTCCAAAGGTTCTCTGTGAATAGGCTGCTTAGTGTCTAAGGAGACGTAGCTAGGATACTTTTGCTTAACTGATTAATCAGATATGGCCTTCAACAAAGGATGCCTTTGTATAACCTACACAGGCATGTTGGACATGTGTTAAACTCTGCTGCCCAAAGTCACATATCAATATATATATATTGTTCTTTAGGCAGAATAGAGGATAAAAGAAAAAACACAACAATTGGGGAATCTGAGTTGCAACGTTAGGCCCTGTAAATAATGCTATTAACTTAATTAGACCTAAGATTGCATATGTATTTTATTCTCACTATCATATTTTCCATGTGCATGTTTTTTTAATGAATGAGGGTGTAACAGTGACTTGGAGACAATGCTTCTTTGTTAGGGCTGTAACTTTTTTTGTTCCATGCAGCAGTACATTGCAATTCATTCTTATTAAACTGATCCAGATATGAAAGGAGGCTTTAAAATCGAGCTGCGGATTGGAATGGATATCTGCTAAAAGGAAGCGGCCTGTTGAGCAGAGTGGCAGGCGCCATTGTGCTGCGCCCTTAATTCCATCTGTTCTCCTACAGTGGCCTGGGTTAGCATTGCTAATGTTTTCCTGCAGAGCTGCCATCATCCTTTTATCTAGCTGTCATAGTATTAAATTCTTCCTTTCCACAAGGGGTCAGGGGTCATTGTCATGTCGGCTGGTCGCATCCCCACTGCTGTGCAGGTTAACTGCTCGAAGCTTTGACCTCGATCTCTGTCACTGCCCCTTTTTTCCCCCCTAGTGGAGTCACCCAGTAACAAGGCTGCTCGGTTATAGGTGAAAAATGCAGGATCCATAATGGATGCTGCAGATTTCTAGGTCAAAAGGAAGACCAGGAAGACATTTGTCACACATTTAAGGTTACATAGAGTAAAATGTTTTTTAAAAAGTCGGTTTTACCAAAGGACTGTGCCGATTTATTTTAAGGCTAAATAATTTTGCAGTTTTCTCCGAAATGTGTGGTCTAGATTTGCTAAGGCTTTGCGCAAGTGCAAAGCGGCTCATGGTATTTACTATTCAGTGCAAAAAGTGTTGTGCACTGCAATCAGCCATTCTCTCAGTGCCAAAAATCGCTTAGCCTTGCTTTGCATGGAGGGGCGTAACTGGGAAAGATCAGCCCATACACCCTTCGGTTTTGATGCAAAGCTGACCTGCTAAGTTAACCAGACCGAGCTTTGCATCAAAAACTTAGAAAAATGACTTTTTGGTTCTATGCTGCAGTGCACACCCAATGCATGGGATCCGTCTGAGTTTGTCTAGGCAATGGAATTTGTATTGAAAAGGCATGCCTCCAGCACAAATCCTATACTCGAAAGCCCGCACTCGCTTCTGCACTATGGTGCAAAGCTGTGCAGGAGTCCTGCGGGGCCGCCTTGTGAGAGTACCAGCGCAGGGGGTGACAGCAGCAGCAGGCCCATTTTAGTAGGTATGGCTCTGTGCAGTGTTTATAAAATGTGTTGCTTAGTGACAACCCCACTATTTTCTTTTTGAAATTTGGTTTGTTCACTCCTGAACCAACAGAATCAATAGAAAAGGCACATATCTCCTGATGAAATGCTATGTCCGGAGAGCTAAGTTTTGCAGGCAAATCAGCTGTAAGGCTCATGTTTGTGGTGTGCTGTGTATACCCTATTATTGATCATCAGGGGCAGTTTTACAATTTGGCCACACTGTCCCAGTTTGCTCCATGGCACACATTCAAATTGGGATAGAGCACCCTATTATCATCAATGCCCTGCTCCCAGGGCAGATGTGAACTCGCACTACTAGGGGGAGTATTGGTGTAATATGCAGCAACTACTTAAAATAACTGCTTTGTATTTCATTGTGAAGGCGGCACACCCATGCACTTCAAATAAAGGCCAGACAACCCTCCGCAGGCGGGTGCAGTGAGTGGCTGCACCGACTTGCATGAGGCATTCTGGGAGGTCCATTGAATTCCAGTTGCCCCTGTAGTGGCCTGTCTCAGGGAGTGCACTAATTGTGCGCCCGATCTCTTGGCGCATAATCAGTACACCTCCTGAAGGCCTCCTTTCCACTGCTCCTATGTCAATAATATGGGGCGGGCACAGAAGCAAACTGTTATCCTCATTTGAATGGGGCCACGCCCCCATGCAAATGATGGAACGCCGTTTTGAGATGACAGTGTCACTGTATGTGGGTCGGCTCTATCTGTATTAGAGAAGCGGCTGCACAAGTGCCACAGTTCCACTAGGGTGCAACAAATGGATGCACACTCCCATTGTGGAACCAGGGCACTGTATGACTCAAAGCAGCAAATTAAGAAAAGTGTTGTCTTATGTTATTTTGCATAATCAAAATTTGGGTGGCATCTTCTCCCATTACCTTGGCAACATTGCACTTGATCTGGATGCCCATGTCGTGTGACTTTGGGTCCCCCATAGCTTAGTTGTGCATGATCGTTAATTTCTGTGTGGGTTATTGCATATTTAAAGTCTATTTTAGTAATGGTGCACAAGGGAGATAAAGTATGTTGTAGCATATGCCAAGTGTGTATGGATTTGGATGGCTCTGCGGTGTATCTTGGATTTTGGTGCTGTTTGGATCACAATCGATTGTCAACTACTCACTAAATCTGTGCCTTATTCCTTACATGTAAGTTGTTGTGCCAAGCAAGGCCTATCGATCGTTGGGTTGTGTTAGATCCGCCAACCTTAGGGTGGTTTTCCCCTAAACTTTATGTCTCGCTCCTCCTGTTTTCTCTGTATTCATTTTTGTTGGATTTAGGACTCTGCGTACTTTCCCACTCCTAACCAATGCTAAAGTGCTTGCACTTTCTCTGTTAAACATGGTGACATTAGCTTACAACCAGTTGGCACATTTCATTTACTTGTAAGCCCCTAGTAAAGTGGTACTACATGTACCTAGGCCGGAAAATTAAAGATACTAGTGGGACTGCAGCACTCTTTGTGCCTCCCACTTAGGAAGCCATATAAAACATGTCTCCGGCCTGTCATTCTGCCTGTTTGAAGTTTTTAAACTGCCATTTTGACCTGGCAAAAAAAACCTTTTGCCAGGCCTAAACCTTCCTTTTTAATACAGATAAGTCAACTCTAGGGTAGGTCCTAAAAGGCTCATAGTGCAGGGTGCAGTGTATTTAAAATGTTGGACATGAATTTTTAACTTTTACATGGCCTAGTAGTGAAAAACTCTTACATTTGTTTTTCACTACTGCAAGGCATGCCTCTCCAGTAGAATAAAACTGGGTTACCCTATTACATTTACTAAGTCATAACTTTCAATTGGGCATCAATGAATGAGTGAGTTGATTTTTAAAGCACTAAGTTACGGCAAGAGTGTCCCTGCGCTAGGGCAGATGGCCAGTGGAGGGTATCAATCACCCTACAGTATGAACACATGTGTTTTCAGTGACTTGCCAAATAAATTCCGCTTTGGAATAAGGAGGAGGGAGATCATTCCAGTACTTGGCTGCCAGAACCATGCAGGCTGGGCCGCCCCATTTCATCCTTTTGGTGTAGAGCATAGCTAGCAACTGGGCAAACTGTGAATGCAGAGTTCTTTTTGGGCAGTATTCGTGAATCCTTTTGGGCCCAGTCCTCTAGAAAGTGGATTGTACAACCATCAGCGCTTTAAACATAATCCTTTTTTCAACCGGTAGCCAGTGCAATTGGTTACGGTAGTGGGAGATCGAGGCGTGCTTGGGGAGTTTAAACAAAAGGCAAATTGCCATGTTCTGTACCATGTGGATTAATTGGATTAGGTAGTCCGGAACCCCTAGGTACAGAATGTTCACATAGTCCAGTCTGGAGAGGATTAAATCGTGGACTACTGTTTTCTGGACTTCCCAGGGTAGGAGGTTAAGCCATGTTCTCAACATCCTCAGAATCCAACAGGAGATTGTAACCAAAGCTGGATCTGCAATTTGAAGGCTGTGTATCAACATGCACCCTTTAATTCTTGGCCATCTCTGAGGGGCAGGGAGGTAAGATGCAACTAGTGGCCTTGCCCCTGACCAGCTGGGCAGGGGGGTGGCACCAAACAACATAACCTCAGTTTTCTCCGGGTTGCATTGAAGCATGTTGGCCTTAAACTATACCACTACTGCTACTAGGCAGGTTGCAAATTTTGATCTAGCTTCCAGTTCATTGTTGATGTAGGTCAGTAGAAGCTGGGTGTCCTCTGCATATGAAACCACTTGGATACCGAATGATTCAATTAAGTATGCCAGCGGTGTCATGTAAATATTAAAAAGAGTGGGGCTCAGGGCCGAGCCCTGAGGAACTCCATACTTGAGCATCTTCGTCTCAATATAAAGTCACTTCATCCACACGGCCTGTTCTCTGTGCTCCAAAATGGAACACAGTGGAGCTAGAGCAGTCCCCTCCACTCCAACAGCAGTAAGGCGATGTAACAGGATCTCATGTAGATCATGTTGAATGCCGCAGAGAGGTCTAATAAAATTAGGGTGGCATTTTGACAGGCGTCCAGTGCAAATTTGATGGTGTCTGATATTTCCATAAGCGCTGTCTCCATGCTGTGGAGAGCCCTGAAGCCAGATTGTGAGGGGTGGAGGAGACTGAAGGTGTTCAGGTATATTGATAGTTGGGTGCTTACAATCCTCTCAGTAATCTTGGAGACCCTCGTGAGCAAAGAGATGGGTCTGAAGGATTTCTGGGTGCACATACATTTGTTTGAGAAGGGGAATGACATTCCCCTTTTCCAGGATGCGAGGACTACCCCAGAATGCAGTAAGGCTGCAAAGAGATCCTGGTAAGTTGGGCTTAGGCTATCCCCTATTAGTCTTACAATCCAAGGAGGAAAAGAATCCAGGGGAAAGCATGATTTGCACTTGCCGAAAAAGCACTTCAATTACTTTACAGTTGGAGAATTGAACTGCGACTATTTACCCTGAACCGGGGGCATTATCAGATTTCAAGTATCACCTGTGGGCTCATTATCCTTCATTTTTTAAAGATTGTCCTTGATCTTTAAAAATGTATCTAAAAAAAATGTACTCAGCTTTGTACGTAGGGAGGTGTTCATCTCAAGGGAGTGTGCAGTGGCTTTTGGGTCCATAAAGTACGACACAATAAAAAAAAATGCTGTATTGTTAGCTTAAACAATTTTGTTTGAGTAGAAAGTGCATTGTGCAAGCTTCAGATTGTTATGGTAGTTGCTCAGGGCAGCTATGTATAGTATTTTGTCTACTTTAGAGTAGTGTTTCCTCCATAGCTGTTCTAATGTCTTAGAATACTTACTTTCTCCCGCTAGTTCGTTAGTAAACCAGAGGGCAAAGGGGTGGTGTTTACTGGTCCTTAAACTGGTTACATGGGCAACTGTGTTGGTGGCCACTGACAGCCAGTTATTCTCTATCACCTTCTCTGTCAAAGCATTGCAGGTTTGGTGATTCTAGAATATCCTTAAGGGAGGATATATTGACCTTGGTCCGAGCTCAGTTCCTAGGAATTGGTCCCACTCATCTTATTCTTAGGCGGGGACTAGGCCCAGGGGAAGGGTAGTATGAAAAGGTCAGACCAAGAGAACTCTCTAGGCCTTTCAAGATTTATTAAGATAATGGAGAATATTATGTTGATTATGTGAACAGCTCTGTGTGTCGGTCCCATGAGCTCATTGTTAGATCAACGGCCGCACGCATATGTGAAAGCTTCAGTACCAAGCTATCAGAGGGGTTGTTCAGCTGGATGTTAAAATTGCCCAGGATTGTAAAATTTGCTTAGTCAATGATTATGTGCAAGTACTTAGGTGATAGAGCTGGTAAAGTCTCCTGCATACCCCAGGGAGGGTACAATGTGACCCGCACAACTTTAAGTTAGGAGCAGGTGGGAATCTCAAGTTTGGTGTCTTAAGAATTTGTAATTTAAATCCCTTGTTAATGGAAAGGTTAGATTTCAAGTCACAGTTCTGAAAATGCTACTTTTAGAAAGTTGGCACTTTCTTATCACGACCAGTTGGTGCATGCAGCCTCTATTCTCGATCACATGACTAGGTGAAGTTGACTGCTTGTCTTTGTGTATTGCTCCCGGAAAGTGAGATAAAGGGGTAATAGGTGTTGGCAGGATAGGCCATCTCTTACTTGATGGGAGGGAGGAGCTGTCACATACCACATTTGCCCATAACAAAGCCTCTGCCTCAGAACACTCAAGGTTTACACAAATCTTTTATGCTCTCAAAAAACTGGGCCAGAGCAGAGAGGCAGGACATTCCAAATGCCTCTAGGGTGGAAACCTCTGAAACAGTTTCCTACTTCAAAGCTGGCACCAAGTATAAATATTGGATCCTCAGAATTAACTTTTCAGATCACTTCTGGACCTGTGGACTCTTCCAGGAAGATGGAGTGCCGAGCTGTGAAGTCTTCCCTACTGACCTCCGTGCTGGCCTAGGACTTCTTTGCTGCCAAGGCGTGCTGTTGATGCACCAGTATACGTCTCCTGCTCTGGGCAGCCCAGCTGAATCCAACCTGTCTGTTTGGACTGAGAACCCCAGTAAATCTTCAAGGTTTAGTTTTGCTGACTCAAGACACTGGGACATAACAGGCTTCTTAGATATTGATGCATCTTTACGGTACTCAATGCAGCCTGCCATCGACTCGGGCCCAGTCCAGTGAAGCTCACCCTTGAGGCTTATGCATCTCATCGCAAGTCATCACAGGTACCAGCGACTTATCTGATACTGACACAGCCTGACAAGGGCCCAGCGTGACAAATCTCATCCCCTGCACCGATGCATTTCAGCACAAGTGGCTGCAAGCCCCATCGGCTTCCTCGACAACAACGCAGGACCTTGCATTGCAGCTTATCATTGACAGCCATCGACTCTGCTTGACTTATCTCAACACTCAACCTCATTTTGCAGCTCCTTGTCGATGGCTCCTCGAGGCAACCCCACACATCTCGATGCATGGACTTCGCACCTCGATGACCAGGCCCACAAAGTACTTTCTCAGTGGACTGATCTCCGACCTCTGTCTGGCCCGCACTTCATTGGAAGTGCTTATGGTCGGCCTGAACTTGTGTCTTGGACCAGTTCTACCACAACCAGATAACCGCAGTTGCCACTTTTTGTTGCAGCACCATTCTGTTTCCTATTGTATAGTAACAAAACATATTGGGTAGCCTTTAGTCCGAGTACAGCTGACCAATGTATTGTTTAATGATGGTATGTATTAGTTGGCAGCATGATCATGAGAAGGATCTAAGAAGTGCATTTCAGGTATGGATCTGTGTGCCAAGGGAATCTGCTATTAATATTCTGCTGCGGTGCACAATTGCCCACTGCTCAGCATAAGTTGTCTGTTCAGTTTTAAGAAAGATAACATTAAATAAAGATTGAATAAGTAATAGTGTATGTGCCACTCTCTTTCACAGGAGAAAAAGACAAATGATAGATGCACTGAGTGTCCCATGACAGTTACATACTTGACTATACAGGGTCTCATCAAAGCTCTCCTCTTAATGCAAATCTGTGGTGAAGCAAAAGAGATGATTGTCCCTGTTGTGTCTACCCTAGAGGAGTTAATGGAAGGGCCTTCAAGTTGCTAGGTGGTGAGAGGGTTATAGGGAGTTTTTCCTAATCCATATTGGACAGATGTGATAAACATGTTAGAGTTGAGGGAGATTATTTGAGACGTGCTGTGAAAAGCATGACCACTTTTCTGTTAAATGTGCATTAACAAATGGGAGAAAGTAATCACAAATGAGAAAAACCCTTTTGCTCGTGCACACTTTCTAAAAGAGAATCATGGACATTGGTAAAGAAAAACCATGTAGAGCCATTGAATGATTGCCAACTTTTAGATTCATCATTGAACCAGAACTATGTACTTTGGGCCTTGATGGCAGTACTGGGCTGACATAACAAGGGGGATTGAGCCTATAGGCACACACCAGCATAGCAGCAAACAAGTTCAGTGTTCTGTGAATGTATGCCTTATGCTTTCACATGCATGTACACAGCCACTGTGAACCCCTGCGTGTGAGCACAGGACAAATTGTTGCCAATGGGACACATTTCCCTGTGTGCAAAGAGCACTGTTACTAAGAGCGCATCCATCTATATCAATTGTTTCAATATTTTTTCAACAAATGTAACAAAATGCTATGAAAAATTCCTATGATAAAAATAGAACTAAAATGGGGAATATTTGCTAAAAATCCATTCTAATCTATAGAGTTAAACGATCTATGGAGTAACATAGATACAAGTCCTGGGCACACGTGAACAAGGTATTAGTCAAATGACCAAATTAGATTTCTCAAATAAATGTCAATGTTCTTCTCCAGTGTATTGATTCTTGTTTTTATTATTCAAACGAGCAAACGAAAACCAGCCGACACGTGTTTTGTCGCCAATGGGAGTAATCCCGCGACTTCCTCAGGGCTGGGAAAGATACAAACAACACTGAATGAAATTCATTTGACTGATACCTTGTTCACGTGTGCCCAGGACTTGTATCTATATTAAATTGTGTAGGGTCCTTCCCTACACACACTTAGGGGTTTTAGGGAATATCCCCTTACCTGGTAGCACCGTGCATCTAACCACTTGTGCAATCACTATAAGTAGCATGTTTACATAGCAGAGCGCCTATATTCCTAAATCACTAAAAACCCTTCAGACATAGCAAAATCTTTGGAGTAACCACCAGTATCTCCTGACAACAAATAAGCAATGTCCAATTCAACATGCCTGAAATCAGATACATAGTAATATAACAGGCCTCAACTATTGTCAACGTGATGATACAAATACCATCACTTTCATCAGGCAAGTTCCAGTTCCATAACACTTGTGACATCTCCTGTTATTCCTGAAAAAATAAAAGTTTCGTTTTACTTCCACTTTTCTAGGATAAACCTTCTGCTTATGATTGTAACATATTATATAAAACTGGGAAATACTTTTCTGATGTTTGAATCCTCTGAAGAACTTGTTAAGCAATATCTCGATTTTTCTTTATTCTCTCACATATCTTACACCAGAGTTAAAAAATATGTTGCCATAGAGCTTTGGCATGTATTACACTAGCTGTGCTTTTGCATCACAAAGATGACTGTGTATGAGCCTACTGCTCTTGCAATATATTCAGGAGATAAGCAAGGAGAAAAGTTAACAGTCTTTGTTAACAACTTTTGTTAGATTGGCAGGCTCAACCACAGAAAAAAACCAAGAAATAGTTTGGGGTCCAGAACTCAATGATAAATGAAAATACCAGCTCACAACTTCATAGGTTTTTCATTGCCTTTTCACTAATTTAATTTGCTGCATTAAACATGTTTTAGAAATGGTCATGTGTAACTTTTCATCATCTCTTTTTAGAGTCATAGATCAGGTCATGGAAAATTACCTCCAGGTATTAACTTGTGGATTCAAGAATAATGGTAAGAGAACATAATGCAAATCCTGGCTCTGATAATCACAAAAGATTCACTTAGAGTGTCCAAAGAAATAATGATAACCTCAGAAATTAATCACCTAGAATCTATCAATGAGTCCATTGGACATGGTTCTCTGAAAAATAAGGGAAAGTTGAGATTGTGCCCTAATTTGCAATACGATGGCATCTAATGTAAAAGAATAGACAACCCTGAGAAATATCAGATTCATGCATCTGAAAATATTCAGTAAGATATCCTTGTTCAGTATGTTATAAGAAAATCCACTCCTGTCCCAATTGAAATCCCCAAATAATCTAAACGTTCTGGAAATGGCTGCCTTTTGATCAATTTACAGAGCAAGTACTGGGATTTTTAAGTAAAAAATAAAGAATCATACTTTTTGCAGGCCAGTATTACAAGTCTCCTCAGGCAGCAAAGTACTATTGAGGCCATTTCCAATAAATTATTGATCTGTAGTATTACTGAGGCATCTTCCAGTATTTCTGTTGCAGCTCCAGTTCATTATTGCTAATCATTACAAAGCCGTGGATAACAATTGTCCGGTATCCAGAACTTGTTCTTCCACTGAAGCATAACCTGGTGGTTTAAACGTACCCATTCATCTCTGCAGAAGACCTGCCGAACAAATTGAACCGAAAAGTACATAATGCTCACCTTCTAGCTTTAGGTTTGAATAGACAAATGTATGGCAGGTATACTTGATGCCATGATACAGGATATGTTAAGTAGGTATTCTGAAATTGGCTTACATTTATGCACTTTACAGCACAGGTCCAATTGTTTTGAAGAAAAGCCGACCAAAGCATAATTTCTGCTGGTCATTAGTGCACATCTCCTCAGACATTTTAAATCATTTCTCGAACATATGTAGTATTACTGGGGCAGTTTCCAATCTTTCTTTTGCAGGCCCAGTTCATTATTGGAAATTATTGCAAAGGCATGAAGAAGAGTTACCAGGTAGCTAGAATTTCTTTCACTCTGAAGTGTGACCCTGTGTTTTAATGTTACCCATGCATCTCATCAGAAGGCCAGCCGAACAATGTAAGCTGAAAATTGGCAATGTCCATCTTCCTGCTTTAGGTCTGGATAGATAACATAGGGCGTGATTTAGATCTTGGTGGACGGGTTACTCTGTCATACAGTGATGGATGTCCCTTCTGCCAAAATATAAGTCCAATAGGATATAATGGAATTTATATTTTGGCGGATGGGATATACGTCACTGTTGTGATGGAGTAACCCATCAGCCAAGATCTAAATCAGGCCCTTACCGTCAGGTAATCTGTGTTGCTGACTGTACCTTTTCAAATACACCCAGATACTGCTGACTACAATTTAGATACAAAACACTGGATATAAAATAAAAGTATTCTGAACCTGATACAGCTATAAAAACAAAGAGAGAATCACCTTTTTCCTTGACTGATATGTCCAACAAGGGAAAGGTCAATTATGTCCCATGAGGTTACATCTTGCACCATCTTTGCAAATGCTTTTAATAAGTAATTTAACCCTCTTCTTTTGTATTTCATTCACTTGAATTCCAACATACTTTAAGTGTGGCACCGTGGGTGGGTTAGAGTTGAGTATATATTTCATGGTTGTCTGGTTTCTGGAGGAATGAGATCCAGAAGAGAATACACTTTTGGGATTTCCTCCTCAATATTACAACTGTGGTGAAAACAATTCACCCAGTGGATTTGGATTCAGTTTTAGCATCTCCCTCAGAAATCTGCGGCGTTTACATTGTTGGCCAGTTCCAAAGAATTTGCATTACTACCCAGTTCTAAATCAGCAAAGTAGTCTATAGTATTTCTGAATATTTCAATGCAATTCTTGTGCTTTTACCACAGATTGATGGACTTGCTAATACATAGCGCAACTGGATATCTTTTATGCGCTTCAACAAACAGTATTTAGTGATTAGCATGCAAGCCCAATTGACGGCAGCTAGTTAATTTCAACTCTGAAAAATTCCTTTGACTATCTTTAAGGTTTTGACAAAGAACCCAAGAAATATGACAAAAAGAAATATCCTCTGCCTTATGCCTATTAAATTGGAAATTAACACTGTGAGAATTCGATTTTTTTCTGTAATCTGCTTGAGGTAAAACAAAATACAACAACTAGGCTTTCATGTTTTCAGTTTCTATTTATTGTGAATGCCGGTAGTGTCCTGTGACTGTTTTCCAATGTTTTACAAAAACTTGTGAAACTCAAGGGACACCGGTGTTTAATCCTTTTTTTACTCATGGGATGGTGTTTTCCAGTGTTTAAGACTTTGGCTTTTATTTTCTTTTTTCCCTTGTTCATTTCTATTGTCCATTCTTCCTTCCTTCGTTCCCGCTCCTTATTCCCAGGATGCCTTGGGTCATTTGTCTATGGAGCTCATTTCATGATTGAAGAATATTTTACATTGTTGTTTGTGTTTATTTGGAAGCCATCATGAAGACCGCTAAGCTTTGATATATTTATTTAATAAGCATGTGGTCTTTATTTAAAAGCAGCTCCTGCCAGGAATATGTGAAAGTTGCACAAGTCACTTGACATTTGTGTTCTCTGGAGCATCCACTGTACTAGTGGATTTGGACGAAAGAACAAGCACGGCTCAATATGTTGTCAATAAATACAGTCACTGTGGTTTGCACAGGTGATTTTGCCAAGTGCTGGCCTTGTTTTAGCTGTACCATGACATTCTATTTTGGTTCTCAGGTTCAGAATGGGTCCATGCAACCGTTTTTGCTGAAATTGTGCTGCCTGCAGATCACCAAAGAGAAGAGAGCAGCATCTCTTCCTAACGTTTCTGCATTGTCTGCAGCTCATACACTAGCTTGGATAGTTTCAGAATTAATGTATACGCTTCAGGAAGCACAGGTGCAGCAAAATGAGAACAAAGACCTCTTCTGGGATGTGCATGTTTGCTGGAGATGGTCATGACATTGTCCTTGTCATTCTGTAAGATAAGAGGGTAATCTAAAAATGGGAGTGTTTGGTACACTGCTAAATTGGAGGGCATTGATGTTAGAAGTGTCTCTAGGCACAGTGATCTTTGCTGCCATACCCTGAGCTTACAGAAAGCAAATCTCCCTCCCACTCCTATTAGTATTATTATTATTATTATTATTATTATTATGATTTGTGTAGGGCATTGCTACCAAGACGGGTTCCCAGCGCTAGCCTCCTCACATAAACCAAGATCGAAAATGAGTCCCAATACCAGTTATAAACCAGGAAACAGCCGGGTTTTTAGTTGCTTCTGAAAAACTGTGAGTGATTTGCAGGCTCTCTGTGAATGTGGCAGACCATTCCAAAGTTTAGGGCCAAGAAACGCAAATGCGCAGACACCCTGGCGAGACATCCTAATTGTAGCAACCATTGCCAAATCTTGATGGCTGGATCGGAGAGCACGACTTGGAAGGTAAGCAGATACCAACGATCTCAGATACAGGGGCCCTGTATTTGCAAGACATTTGTGCATGTAGTACAAGGTCTTAAAATGGAATTGTCACTCAATAGGCAACCAGTGCAAAGTGTAAAGCAGACTGGCTCAAGAGGTGAACCTGGGTAGGTAAAGAAGTAGGCGAGCTGCTCCATTTTGGACAATTTGGAGCCGGCTTCGTAAGCATTGTGCGACACCCAGATACAGAAAGTTGCTGTAGTCCAATATGGAAATAACCAGTGCCTGTATTACAGTTTGTTGGGCAGAGACCGGAAGGCATACCAACATTTCCCTCGCCATTTAAAAATACCAAAGCAGGTGGCAACAACTTTGTTTGATGTTACATGGTCAACTTGTCATTTATCCATACTCACAGACTTTAATCCACCTGAACTGGGGAAGGGGTCATGCCCAGGTTGAATGGCCAAAGATGAGGACCCCAAAGGTGGGGATGGTTGCCCACTAGCAGAACATCCATCTTGTCCCCATTAGGTTTCAGCAAGTTGATAGTCATCCATGCTGCAACTTGGGCAAGACAAGTATGGAGGGCTTTTGCATTGTGGTTATCCTTGGTGGATAAGGACACCACAATTTGGGTGTCATCGGCATATGATAGAAGTGTAAGCCAATGGGATTCCACAATGTCTGCAAGTGGCTTTACATATAGGTTGAAGGAAGTGGGCTAAGGGTTTAACCTTGTGGCACCCCGAGTCTAGGTGGTGAGGTTTAAACCTGTATTGATGTGAGTGCAGGACATATCTTAGCCACTACAATGCAGTGCCCTGTATTCCCATTCTTTCAATCTGCAAAGCAACGGAGAGTGATTCACAGTGTCAAATGCGGCTCTGAGATCCACAAGAATCAGTGGTGCTGAACTGCCTGAATCTTCTTGGCCTCAGAGATATTCCATGACACCCAGGAGGGCAGATTCAGTGCTGTAGCCAGCCCTATAGCCGGATTGTGATGGGTGCAGTAGCCCATTATCCTCAATATAAGATGTAAGTTGCCGATTGACATGTTGTTCCAAAACCTTGGCTAGGATAAGTAAAAGTTAAATGGCCTATTATTTGACCATGTAAGAGGGTCAACATTAGGTTTTTTAAATAAAGGTTTAACTAAGGACCATAAAATACTCTATACCACAAAATATTGGATTGCATCTACATTTGACACAATTCTTTTCATATTAAAATAAAGTACTTCTCTTAATTGACATTGTCTCATCGTTTTATTACGTTTGCTGGACACCATGTAAAATATTTGGACATTATAGCAAACATACTAAGAAGCACAAAGAGAGTAATATTGTATTCAATGCAATAAGCAGTAATGGAAGCCTGTTTGTGGCACTCGCGTGCTTAGTGAAGTATAGCAGCCACGAGACTGGCCAAGGCAATTGAAGGTTTTCAAGTGACCACCTATAAGTATTAGGATATATACTACATAAAAATACGAATGCCTTGTAGCGAGATGTAGAGAGGGTGCTCGTTATTTGCATCTTAGACAATAACAGAGAGCACCATTGGAAAGAGGTCGACCGAGATCTTTCCATGGAATTGGAATAGTCATCCAAAATATGTTACAGCGATGTATCTTCTTCTGTTTTCACTTCTTTAATCAGCATATCTGAAATGAAAAACATCGGCGCCTGTTGGACCAGTGGTCGAAGTGGGCGGGAACGGAAGGGCACGGCGTGCCCCTACTTATTTAATTTAACAAAGTCCGTTCCCCTACTTCTTCATTTCAAAAATGCGTCCCAGGACGACAGGAATGCTCTGAGTTTTTAAAAAAACTACAGGATCATCCAGGCCGGTGTGCTGCATAGCAAAGAAGGCCTCTGCATTTTCCAGGACGCCCTCCCCCTTCCCCACTGTATCTGTGGGCAGGGACCTGCCCAGCAGCACTGTAGGAGCCCTGGTGCACTATAGAGGCAATCAATCGGCACAAAAACCCGGCTACCTCTGATGGGCCCGGCTGTGCAGTGATTTACACCTCATTTAGTGAGGAGGCCATCTACCTGCCCCCACTGTGACCAATACAATGGACACATTAGGACACATTGGCGGCCCCGCCCTTGACCTCATCTGCCCTTTATTTTCCAGCTCACCCAGACTGACAATACCACACGGAAAGGAAGAGGACTTCATGTGGAATTAGTGGCAGACTGTGCTCAAACCTTGGCGCTTTTTAAAAATAAATGTGGAAAATGTTTAATGTCTTATCTGCTGTTTTCCGTATTATATTTTATAAAATGTGTACTGCTTCTCTGTCTATGTTCAGGGATGTGGTCTTTTTGAAAATACTGTTTACCCTTTTCTAAGGATATAACATAAAAGCAGCCCGAGGTGTCCATTTCTGTGACACCCGAGCACCAGAGCCCCTTGTGAACCCCATCCAGGGTCTGACTGTGAAAACAAATAAGCCCTGGCTCCGAGGCCAGGCTGGTGTACTGGGCATCGGAAGGGATGCAGGTTTTATTACTGGAGGCTGCAAAACCGACCCCCAGTAAGAAAACCCGCAGGGCTGTCCAGCACAATGACTCACTTCTCACTCTCAAAAACGCAAAAATCACTGCAGGATTCCTTGTAAGCCCAGCAGATTTCAGGCAACAATAAAGAGTCAAGATTTATATCTCTGGGGGTTGATCTGCCTGTTGGAGAGAGATTGGAGTATTGTCTATTGCCAGTTTTGACCCATCCATTGTAGCACAGAGGGTTAAAATGCCTGCTGCAAAGAACCTGTACCATACAAATCACAGAACTGTATTTAATGGGCAAAGCTCAGTGGGTTACTGTTTTGTCACAGAGAGCTGCATGCAAACTGCATGGTGAGGGTTTGGAAGTTATGTTTTTTCCCCAGTCATTCATTATACTGCTAAAATTGGTTTGTTTGGGAAGAAATACATTCTTATTAGAAAATCCAACTACTGTGTTACATTTTGAACCCTCAGGTTGTGTTCCAGATCTTAAAAAAATGCCAACCAGAATTGATGGCATGTGAATCCTAACACCTTGTAGCCCCTTTTGTCTTGTAAACATTTTCTAAACATTGAATTACACACGTATGATTAATTGTCTCTGTATGTGTGCATGATGTAAAGTGCTCCAAGTCCCTCACTGGTATGAGAGGCACTATAAAACAAATTAAATACAGTGAGAGAGGGGCAGTGGAGAGATGAGGGGCGCTGTTGGAGGGTGATAGTGAGGGAATCCTTGAAGGGCCCCAACAAGATTGTCGTATCATGGTGCACCGTAAGGTCATCATTTACTGTTCTCTAAAAGCTAATACAATGGAATACATAATACAATGTGTTGTAGAATGCACCATTTATGTAATTTTATCCAACATTTTCTAGGGGAAGAGAACACCCTCTCCCCGTGTCCCTTTTGCAGTCATCAGGCTTGCTTGCTGCGTTCGCATGCATCACACTGTGTAGGGGATGGACACAAATTTGCAATGGCCGCTTTGGGTTCCCAGTTTGGCCCTGTCTGGCACTAAATTAAAAGTGCCCCATTTAGGAAATTAGACATCTAAACAAGCATTGGCAAAGCCAATAGGTCTTGCCTTTGGGACCTCTTAGGTTTGTGATTTTGTTTTAGCAATGCATTACAGCCTAACTAATGTGTCACCACAAAAAATAAAGTTGGATGTATCCTTCACTTCCCGAATGAAAATGTAATTTTGCCTTTTACCCTCAAGAGCTCCTTTAAGTTTTTTGTGGGTAGGAGAGTTAGCAAGCCAGACAGTTCAAATGGTGTCCTTTGCAGGACACTTGAATACATAATGTCAATTTTTGAGCAGCTAGCTGGCTTACATGAATGTGGAGGAGCCCTGTGGGTTTCTGTGAGTCAGATCAGATTTTCCTCAAGAATCCCTTAATCTTCTGAGCCCTGCTTATGCCCTTCCTTGCTGTCCACGAGTACACCAAAGGCTCACCTGTGTACACTAAGAGCACAGTTTTCATGTCCTCAACGTTTGAGGCAAAAAACACTCATTGATTTCTAAATAACGAGTATAAAAACTAAACTAGCCATGTCGTTCCTGCTTATATTTCGCACGCTTTACATAATCTTCCTGTGCCTAAGAGTGTTTGCTTTTTCCAGGATGTTGTTACTTTTTTCAGGCAGTGCATAATTTGAATTGAGTCACAGCCAGGTGTTTATAATGGGGCAGAATTGGGTTGTAGCTGAAGGCAGTGCAAGTGTCTCTCAGTGGGACAGAAGGGTGCTCAGGGAGGATAGGATGTGGCACTACGCCCAGAGCTACAAAATCTGGAACTGGGGAATCGGGCTTCATGACCAGTCCACCAGACCACTCTGCTGAGGGAGCACATTCCCCTACTAGACCTTAGAAGGCCATAATAGACCATAGAAGTCCTGGTCTCTAAGCACCAGCAAGTGGACCCTACCAGTGGCCAGTATGGGTTAACCTTGAAGGCCTGTCCATCACAATCCATACTGAAGTTCACCTACAGTCTTGCGGGTAGGCCTACGAAGCAGCACACCCTAGAACAGCAGTGACTTTGTCACTGAGGTCACAGGACCCTTGAGGCCAGTCCGCCTCACACATAGGTGCCTCCATTGGCCTTGTTCCAGCAGTATTAATGCAACTCACCAGGGATTGGCAATGCAGGATTTGCATGCACACCAGACTAAGGGGCATGTTTGCAAGGGCCTTGCGTCATGCTTGCACCACGGAACGTGGTAAATGCACGTCACAAATCTGCAAGTCATATTTATGAAGCCACGCAAAGCCACTTTGCATGGCTTTGAATGGTTTCATAAATATGGAGTAATGCAACACAGCACAAATTGCTGCTTTGACTTACTCTGCACAAGGGAGGCGTTGCAGTGGGTGTTCCCACTCAACTCTCATGTTTTTTATGCATTCCCAGATTTACAAGGACTTGTAAACCTGGGACTGATTCAAAATCTTACGCCTTCCCAAGGGAGGCACAACAAGGAGAAAAATCTTTATTTCTCCCTGTTTTCCTCTTTCTAGATGTGCAGCACTCATACAAAGAGGAAAAAGCCTCTCAGGTTTGCTTTTGTGCACAAAAACAATGCTGCATGCAACGGAGGTACCCTTGCACCATGGTGCAAGGGTGCCTGCATTGGCGCTTGGCTGACGAAACGGCACCAGCACACTTGGAAAGGGCAGGAATGCACCGTATTGGATAAAGACGGTGCATTTATGCCCTTTCCCTGTGACGCAGGGCAGCACAGCAAAGTAACTTGATGCGTTGCACCACCATTCCCGTAAATATGTCCCTAAGTTCTCAAACTTCACGGTGTCTCTTTGCTTCAAGCAGCAAGCACTTTTAACATGTGCTGCCTGCTTTTGGGCCGCTGCAATTACGCAATAATGGAGGGCAAAATTATGTTGCAGTGTTGACTAAATTATGCAGCAAAGAAAGACTGCAGCTTAATGTGGTACATTTTCTGATACTTTGTTCTTTTGAAATTTTTACACATACGAACAGTCTCTGCAAACCTTTCACCTCATTAATAGCAGCCCTGAGAACGTGACCAGTCAACCTTTGTAAAGGGCCCTCCACTTCATAGCAACACAAGTCACGTTGTTTTGATCCATTTGAGATACAAACACATTTTTAGGTAAAACCATCAGCTTATGAAGCAGATGGTGCTTTATGTGGCAAACACGACAGTTATAATGATGTGGAAAACATTTGCAAACTAGGATATTTTGCCATTCATGTTTGAACTTCTCTCATGCAGTCTCTGGTGGGTGGTATTCCTAGACACCTACAGTGCTCATGGAGAGACAAAGGAGGAAGGTGCCTAATAGTGATTGCAGAGGATAGTAGCCTGTAGGGGAGAAAATAACTGATTGAAATAATCTGAGGACCACTACCTATTTTTGACTCTACCAATGTTTGACTCTCATAATTTCAGAATTGATGCATTTGCAATTCTGATTGCTATCTAACTTGAGTGGTAATTACACAAACTACTCATAAAATAGTTGTATCTCATTCATCTGATACTGCTAAAAGCATCTGCAAAACCAACAGGTCTGGGTTGTTTTAGAGTGCTAGGTCTAGATACAATAACAGGAAACTAAGAGGCATCTAATGCTGGCTTCATGACATGTTGCGTGAAGCATGTTAAAACACATTAATACAATTTTGCATTGACCGTGGGGCGCAGAATGATGTCATCAACAGTGCTCCCCAACAAGTGGGGCTTTCTGTCATCGAATCTAAAGCCAAATGTTATGTTCAGGAATGGTTAGAAAAAGGGAGGAGAAGTGCTAATGAAAGAAACTGCATGGCTCGGACACAAATGGCTTATGATTCCACCTATATGCGTATTTGGGACATTCTGTGATTGAATACGTATCCCACATTGTAAATGTATTTTAATGTCAATAACTCATCTATTAAACCTCAAATAAACGTGGATCTATTGGTTGCATTAAATAACATTATAAGCTGTAACTCGTCAGTGAAATGCCAAACATACTAAAAATGGGGATGTTTTGCTCTTTCTAGCCACACCTCTGACTCCGCCCACTGACCCAATCCTCGGAATATTCCCGCCCCCTGATGCTCCGCCCACAGTTCCCCTACTTTTTTTTCCCCACTTCGACCACTGTGTTGGACACAGCAGCACACAAAGCCTTGTGCTCTGAGCAATGATAGGCCTGGTTAAAATGACACTTCTTGTGAGGTTCTAGGCCCTTTGCCAAAATGTTGATGAGTTGTTACAAACCAGAATGAACACAGAAAGTCAGAGTAGGTTATTAGCACCTTGAGATGAGGAGTGCTTGATCCACAGCTCAAAATAATAGCTGGGTTCTTCTGACCCAGAAGGGAGACCATAGAGCCTCGACTGTGGTGATCAAGGGCTGACATGCACATTATCCAGTTAAATCCTAAAACCAGTAGTGACATGTAGAATAATTATAGAAATACAAAAATTAACACCCCCCCCCCAAGATTAATCCTTTAATAATTTATTTGACACAAAGTGAACATTGTACAAATCAGTGCAACATACTAAATGACAATAAAAATTTAATTTATCTAGCAAAGTCAACTTTTAATCCCTTATTAAGAGTGACCCTATTACCTAATCTTGAGAAGTCATTTTTACAGACTGGTCCAAAGCTGTCTTACTAATTAGTCGTGTCACCCACATGTCATAGAAAGTATATTTTCATAATATTTGTAGTAGAGTAGTATGGTTCTTAGTGAAGAAAACGTTTACCTACTACTATAAAGAATGGTCTATTTTTTTAGGTCTCACCTACAGACAGCCGTAGCTGTCTGTCAAGATCTATTGTCATCACTACATTACACACATACGCACATAACCACCACACAAAAAACACACATACACATAACAGAAAGGGTCTTTGGGGCAGCTCTTGTTTGAGCCATTGGCTGGTTTGGGCGAGCCCCCTTCAAACGTTGGCTGTCTGGGCTGTCCATCACAATTTGGATCAGCTCATGCCATGTCGTGGGTGTTCACAATGGTCATGCTAGAGTTCAGAAGGTAAATGAGCAATAAAGATGCCTTTACATTTTGTGTGTATCCTGTCACATTTACGTGTGCTCAAAGACAAAAGTCAAACATCAGGCTATATTTCTGACAAGTTGCTGCTTATTCGCAAATTGGAGTGTACGTTTATTTCTATGACTGCAAAGTGAGAGGATTTCGTGAAAGGGATCCAGGAGACAATCCTGCTGGGGTACAGGTCACGAAAGGAAAGGCTGTAGCATGTCCGTTTTTTCTAACACAGAACATTTAAATATCAGTAAATGAAATATACACATATTCCAAATTATATCCGCAATTTGAAAAGCACAAATGAAGCACTTTTTTGAAATTCTCAAGTGTGATGGAAACTAATTAACAGAATCAAAAGAAATCTAGACACTTTACTTGGTAATGCATAAGTGATGAATATTCACAGACACCCGATTTCCAGACATATTCGTTTTTGCGCTATATATATTCACCAGTAAAATTCCATACAAATTTAGTTGCCATTCCAACAGAAAGTGCGCTGTCTGTAAATGACAGAGCGCTACCTCACCAATGCTCTTAAAGGCACCCCCAGCTACATGGCACACTCTTACCACTCTCCTGCTGAACAGACGAGGCGCATTTGCTACACTTGTGCTTTTTGTATGACACTTGAATCTTTCACAAGCCCTGTGACTTCAGAGATATAACATTAATGACCGCACCGCACTCTGAAAATTGTTACGGCACCACTGAGGCAAGCCCAAGGTGAAGGTCTCTGGCGGGGCCAACCGATGGACTTGTAAGCCCAAATGTTATGTTATGTTAATTTTGACTTGTAGAGTGCTTAATACCTGCAGGTCTCTAAGCGCTTCAAGCAGATCCACGGGCGTTTCAAGGGAGGGTTGTATCTCAGAGGGGAGTGTTATGCCCAGGCTTCAGTAAATAGTAGGGTCTTAAGCCAGCACTTGCTGTCTCTGCTCTTTGCCATGTGCCTGCCCAATTGGCAATTTGGGCAGGCACATAGGGTACACAAACATAGGGGAGCTCATACAAGTTAGATCAATCAACATGTGTCTGCTGTTGTGGGATTAGGGGTGTGGTGGGCTAAGGTATTTTGGAGCAGAGGCCAAGTAGACTTAGCCATGTTGCCTTTCATCTTCCTTGTGCAACGTCACATTTCGACATATAAGGTATTGTCTACCTCAGTAGGGACTTGTTCTCTTGGAGATCTGGTCAGACAGCTCAGGGGTTGGAACGGTAGGTTATCTTTTTATTTACACAAAAAAGTGTTCTAGAGCAGGGGCACCAGCCGCTTTGCAAATTATTTAGTGGGTCTGAACTATGACGCTATATTTATATGCTCTGAAGTAGCTCTCAGGACAGTGTGGGTGGATCGCCAATAGTTACACAATACGATGGGCTACAAGGAGTGGGACCAAGGCACTGAGAGAACAACGTCAGCTGCAATACTAGCTGTGAGCTGGACTCCAGCATGAGAAAGTCAACAGGCTGTGGCAAGATAAATCCGTGAGCTCACGCTGTTTCCACTGCTTGTGGTGCTTTCAAGGTCATGAGTTCACATCTTGACAAGACCTTGATTTCTAGCCCTTATAAAAGTGGGATGGCTGTATAAAATGTTGAGTAATTATAATGTCTGCCTACTGCTGTCAAAGAGCTGTCATTTTCTGCATTAGTGATGCAACTACCCATTTTAGGAAATGAGTCGAGCCATCACAACCAGGTGTAACGAGGAGTTAGAGAAGCGTTTTTGTTTGCCAAGGACCATAGCACCTGGTCCTCTGTGCAGAGAGCACGTTGAAATCTATTCATATTTTGCATCTGAGCATCAAAAGCACATTTATGCAGATGCAAGAAAATGCAGCTAAACCATTCAAGGTGCCTTACTGTTGTATCCTTCCTTTTACTCCCACCTTGGTACCTTCCATCCACCCCCGCCTTCCCTCTCTCCTTGGTATCGCCTGATGCTTACCTTAGAATGTTGACAGACTACTCGCCAGTGCGAGAGCGGTTGGCTTGATTAAAGGAGTTGTATCTTCACCTCGGCTCTTCAGCTTCATTATTACACTGGCGACGATTTTCCTGCGTGGGGGGCAGGTCAAGCCAATTCCCCTTTTCCTGTGTGCTCTCGAAGAAACTGTGCAGCAATTCTGTAAAGCTGTGCTGGAGTACGGCATCTCCGATTGTAGAGAGAGCTGCTGACGGCATAAAGGAATCCTGATGAGCGTGTGTTCCTTCAGAGCTCACTCGACAGCTGATGAGCGAGGAGTTGTATTTTCAGTCAGTTTCTCGTCGGACGGTGAAGCCTCCTCTCAGGAAGTACTCGACAGCTGACGTGCGAGGAGTCGAATTCCAGTCAGTTTCTCGTCGGACGGTGAACGCCTCCTCACGCCCACCAGTGGGCGGAGTTCACTGGGATTGCAGGACGATCGTCTGGCTTGCTTCCACACGCCCATAGCGGGCGGAGCTATCGTGTGTGTGGCAGACGACGAACGATTGGGGGCAGTCCGCGTCTGGTCAGTTTCATCCTAACGCCCACCTGCGGGCGGAGTTCACTACGGCACCGTAGGATCGAGCAAGAGCTTCCCCGAGCCTCAAGCGGGTAAAGTAACGTGCTCGTTTTGTCCTGGTGGCGGTTACGCTGCTGTTGGGTGCTGGCTGCTGCTGGTGCTCGCTTCTACAGGTGGTGACGCGCAGCAGGGACAAGCTTCGAGCTACGCTGATTCTGCTCGGCGGAGGTCTCTGCGGTGGGTGCTGGGAGGAGATCGGTGCCGCTCTGGAGGAAGGTGCTGTCAGCGTCTCCATCTTCAGTTCCTTCCTGCTTTTGGGCATACTCTCGCTGCTGCAAGTATCCTTTACCTTTTGGTTGCTGGCTACCTTATGTTGAGGTACAATTTTACCTCACCATTTCTACTGATCCTGCATTAGCCGTTCATTACCTTACAGTTGTGCTTCATTGCTGAAGCGATGCATTCACCTCCCCTCCAGCAGTAAGTCTTACTGGCCAATCATCTTGCATTACATTTACCAAGGTATAGCCAGTGGAAGTCTGACTCAACTTAGTGGTGCTACAATTTACGTACTTACTGTTGGTAACTCTATTCATTTTGCTTGTGTTGGACTCCCGAGTGCCATTCCTTGTTAACGTTGGCTGCATTGTTGATTCCTCCTGTGTGAAGCATGGGTACTCCAGGAATTTGCCAACCTCCCTCATTTCTAAATGATAGCGGGGACCCTGAAATTCATTGGAAGGAATGGACCAAGCTTTTTGAATCTTACTTGATTGCAATGGGTGGGGAGAGATTTTCTGCTCTAAGGAAACAACATCTTCTCCTTCACAATATGGGTGTTCATGGGCGCAAAGTGTATGAAACTCTGCCAGAACCCGAGTTGGAGGAAGATGACGACCTTGATGTTTATGACATAACTATGTTAAAGTTAGGCAATCATTTTGGGGACAAAATAAATGTGGTCCTAGAACGTCATAAGTTCTTCAGTAGGTCCCAAGGGAAAAATGAGTCTGTGAAAAACTATATAGCAGTGTTGAGGGGTCTAACTCAAAGGTGTGATTTTGGAGATCTTAACGACTCACTTATACGCGACCAGTTGGTCAGGTGTACAAGTAATTGTAGGATTCAAGAGAAATTGTTATCCAAAAATCCTTCATTGGAAGAAGCTATTTCCATAGCTCAGTCAATTGAGCACACCGCTAAATGTATGAAGGAAATTAAAATTCCTGAGGAAGTGGTTGCAGCGATACAAGTTGATGCGTCTATTAAGAATGGTACAAAAGTTAGACATAGAGGAGAGTCTTCTATAAAGTCCCCTAGAGAACAAAATGATCTCAAATGCTATAGATGTGGGAGGAGTAATCACCTAGCTAACAACCCGTCATGTACTGCTCGTAATGCTCATTGTAAGAAGTGTAACAGAAGGGGACATTTAGCTAGTGTGCAGGGACAACGACTCTTGCCAAGTTAAAGCCATTAATGCACCCAGCGAAGACCAACCCAGTTTTGTGTTCCAAGTAAAGAGTCCGGCTGGTAGTAATTCTAATGAATACCCAAAATGCAACATTGTAATCAATAGGGAGTCTTTTGAAATGTTTGCAGACTCCTGCTCACCTTTTACTCTGTTAAATGTGAATGATTTCAGGAAAATCGATGGGGAACCAAACATGGTTATATCTACACCTGACATTTCACCCCATGGATATACAAAAGATCCTATTCCGTTAGTGGGGATGGTGGAGACACAAATACATTTTAAAGGGAGGTCCACGGTGGGTAAAGTCTACCTAGTCAGCTCTGGATCCAATCTCCTAGGGTGGCGTCACCAAAGGGAACTTGGCATTATCCTTGACCCCAATAGTAAGGAACAGGTCAAAATAATTAAAGAAGTCACGGAAGTGTCACCCCTCTGTGAAGAATTCCCCAATCTTTTCTCTAACGATCTGGGATTGTTGAAAAACTATCAACATAAGATAAAAATTAGACAAGGGGCCAAACCTGTAGCCCATAAAACACGTCAGGTTCCTCTACTCCTGAGACAACCTTTGAAGGAAGAACTCGACAAATTGTGCCATTTAGGCGTCATCCATCCTGTAGACGCATCGGAGTGGTTATCTCCAATCGTGATAGCCTCAAAGGCCAATGGACAGGGCATTCGCCTTTGTATTGATTTACGCAGCCTTAATGAAAACATTTGGGTGGAACGGTTCCCTCTTCCAAACATTAATGAGATGTTGAGTACCATGGGTAAGGCCAAGATTTTTTCAGTTATAGATCTCTCCATGGCCTACTATCAAGTTGATCTTCACCCTGATTCTAGGCCACTAACAGCATTTTCTACTCCTTTTGGTACATACATGTTTGGTAGAATGCCTTTCGGCTTGGCCTCGGCGGCAGCCGTATTTCAAAAAATAATGCAAAGGGTACTGGAAGGAATCCCTAACAGCATGTGCTTCCAGGATGATGTGTTGGTTTACGGTGCGGATGAAGAAGAACATGACTCCATATTTAGGAAGGTGTGTTCCAGGCTCACTGTTGCGGGACTTACTGTAAAAAAAAGACAAATGCAAGATCAAAGTCACTGAGGTGGATTACTTGGGTCACAATCTTTCTTTTGAAGGGATAAAACCTAAACTCAGTCTAGTTCAAGCTGTGGAAAATGCCCCCGTACCAACGAACAAGGAAGAGCTGAAATCCTTTTTAGGACTTGTCGAGTACATGGCGAAGTTCATCCCCAATTTTTCTGAAAAATGTGAGTCCTTACGAGAACTGCTAAGGAAAAATTGCGAATTTAAATGGGGGAAAAATCACTCTGAATCCATAGCTAAGTTAAAAAAAGAAATTATTAGCTCACGGGCATTGGGCCCGTTTGACCATAAGAAGAGAACCATTCTATGCACTGATGCATCCAACAAAGGTCTTGGGGCCACTCTAACACAGAAGGGAGAAGGTGTAGAAACCATCATAGCTTTTGCTTCCCGCACCTTAAGTCCACCAGAACGGAACTATTCCGTAATTGAAAGGGAAGCTTTGGCATGCTACTGGGCCATTAACCATTTCAAACTTTTTCTTTGGGGAAGTGCTTTTACGGTTCGCACGGACCACAAACCTTTAACACACATTTTTTCATCTAAAAAGGTATTTTGCGAATCCCCTAGGATAGCTAAATGGGTCCTTGGGCTGGAGAAATTTAATTTTCGCATTGAGTACCTTCCTGGTCAGGACAATGTCCTTGCAGACTATTTATCTAGATCTCCCATTACAGGGAACATTGAGGATGACCCGTTAGACACTCCTGTTCTTTCCATTCTCACACCTTCCTTTTCTAAGGAGGAATGGGATGAGGAAATGGAGAAGGACTCCAGCATGAAGGCACTCAAAGGTCTTATCATAAATGGGTGGCCGGAAAAGTGTGGTGAGGTCATGGAGAGCTTAAAAGGGTTCTGGGAAGTTAGAAATGAGCTGAACATCCATGGGAACAAAATTTATCGCAATTCCAAAATTGTGCCACCTGATGCTCTCAGAGATAAGATAATAGACCTTGCCCATGAAGGCCATTTGGGAAGGAGCCTCACTAAAAGCAAAGTGAGGAACAGTTTCTGGTTCCCAAAGATGGACTCAATGGTAGAACTGAAGGTTAAGGACTGCTATAACTGTGCCAAAAGTGACAAGGTAAAGTCCACTCACAGGGTCCCCCTTTCCCCCGTGGAGGTACCTACTGTTCCTTGGACAAAATTGGCCATGGATGTAATTGGCCCAATGGATGCTCTAGGTCCACAAAGAAGGTTCATGTTTGTTTTGGTGGACTATACTTCTCATTGGGTGAACGTAAAATTTACTCCCTCCACTACGACCAAGAACCTCATCGCATTTTTAAAGTCAGTATTTTCCTATGAGGGGGTACCTTCCACGTTAGTGACCGACAATGGGGTACAATTTACTTCGGAGGAAATGGTATTGTTTTTGAAGAACCTTACCATCAAGCATGAGAAAACGGCCCTCTACTGTCCCAAGGCCAATGGGTTGGTGGAGAGGATGAACCGTATGATCAAAGATCATATCCAACTGGCAATATCTAATGGTTTCAACGTAGACAATTCTCTGAGAGACTGTTTGTGGGCCTACCACACGGCGCCCAATTTAGTGACGGGTATATCCCCTTTTGTGGTGTTGAGAGGGAGAGAACCTGGCACAAAGTTGTTCCCCCTTTGGCTCGAGGGGGGTAAGTCTGTTGTCTATGACAGAACAGAAAGTCAGGTAAAAGTTCAGCAACATCAAGCCCGCTACAAAGAGTGGTATGACAAGAAATATGGTGTGAAGAATTTAAAAGCCAATGTCAATGATTCTGCAGTGATAAAGAAACCCACTAGGGTACCGGTGGGACAGAGCAAATTTCTCCTTCCTATAAGAATAAAGAACAAGGGGAGAAACGTGGTGGAGTTGGAGGATGGTCATGTATGGAGCGGGGATAGAGTTGTTGTGTAATCTTCACCTCGCGTTTGTTTTCGCTATGTTGGGTAGGAGATGTGTTGTATCCTTCCTTTCACTCCCACCTTGGTACCTTCCATCCCCCCCCCGCCTTCCCTCTCTCCGTGGTATCACCGTAAGCTTACCCTACATTTTGACTCTACTCGCCTGTGCTTGAGCGGGGATAGAGTTGTTGAGTGAATTTCACCTCGCCCTGTTATCTGTTATGTTGGGTAAGGAGATGTGTTGTATCCTTCCTTTTACTCCCACCTTGGTACCTTCCATCCACCCCCGCCTTCCCTCTCTCCTTGGTATCGCCTGATGCTTACCTTAGAATGTTGACAGACTACTCGCCAGTGCGAGAGCGGTTGGCTTGATTAAAGGAGTTGTATCTTCACCTCGGCTCTTCAGCTTCATTATTACACTTACCTTAATTTAATACCCATGGTGTACAAGGTCAAAGCTCAGCAGTAGAAGTTTACCATGCACACAGCTGAGAGCAGGACCTTCCATTGCCACTTAATTGTATCAGCCGAGTAGGGTTCTTGGTCACGCATGTTTTATTTGCATCTTTTATTAGTTAGCGCCCCTGTTTACTGTCGTGCCCCTAAGCATGTAGCCGAGCAGCATTCTTCAGCTGTGTATGGTTTCATGGCATACATTGTAGAAATAGGTGCCTGCTCCCCTGTGTTGATCATATGCAAATGTGCCCGGGTGACTGGGGCAGCATGCTACGCTAAGGGCATTATTTCCTACAATTAGACAAATGCAGCCACGCCCTTCTCTCTACAACTGTGGTATGTAAGGAGGATGTAGATGATCCCTCCTAAATTGGGCATTCTAAAGGAAGGGCACACATTGTATGTACCTCAAGGGGTGGATGGCATGGGGCCTGTTTAAAAATCCACAGGTCATCCCATTTCCAATGCTTGCAACCAGTAAAAGTAAAAAAAAGTGAGGAAAAGAGAGTGAATATTCTCTAAATGTAGCAATGCATTTGTGATCAAGGGAAGGAATGATTCATTCAACTCCACAGTTTGGGTGGAAAATAGTTGATTAATAAGACCAATGAGCTGCTGAGATAACCCATTGAGCTGAGCCTCTTCCACAGGTGATCTGTGTGTTGCATTCAAATGGCATGTTTGGATTCTTACTGGAATCATTCACATTTGTAAACCTACACACACACCCCCCACCCCCACCTGACATACACCTAAAACTAGCCAGGAATATTGGCTTTGTAAATGGTAGTTTAAGGTAAATGAGTAATAACAATGATTTTGTTTAAAACAACTAGTATTAATAAAAATGTTCCAATTATGAAATTGTGAGACTGTGAATTAAACATTACTGAAGCCTGTGGAAGGGTTAGTGGTTTTAGAGAACCTCAGTCACTCATGTTATTTTCACTCTGTTAGACATGTGCACCTTTTTTCTCTCCACATCTTGTCTATCTGCATCTCTCTTTTTTTTTTTTAAAGTTCTTTATTGTTTTAAAACAAAGACATCCCCAACCCACCCCCCACCCCCTCTCAGAAAAAATAATTCATTATGATAGTATTTACATATGTCAATAGAAAACATAGAGGAAAAAAAAGAAGGTATACATACATATATATGTTAAATACTGTAGGAGAGTAGGGTCTGCTATCCTATGGTCACCCCAAATTTTTGCTTTTTGCTTCACTGGTTTTTGACATATTGAGGCTGTGGGCCTGCTAATCAGACCCCCAGCCTGCTGTTCTCTCTACTAAATTTACACTATGCACCATAGGTGCATAACCAATTGGAAGTGGATCACCCTGTGAGCCCCTGTACCAGTGTACACTAGGTACCCAGGGCATTGGTGTATCTAAGGCCTGCCAGGGGCTGAAGCATGTATTATGCCACCCCAGGCTTGGCCTAACAAATTTGACACAACTGGCTGATCACTCAGCTGGGGTAAGTTGGTGTAATCACCTCTTACTTAGGTGTAGTATACCTATACCTAACCTTAAATGGGACACATGTTAACCTATAAGTCACTCCTATGGCAGGCCTTGACAATCCTGAAGGCAGAGTGCTTGGTTCCATGTGAGATGGTGCTCTGGCATGAGCTGAGCCTGTCTGCAGTGGTCGGAACCACTTCCTTCTACTGTTTCCAGATATCGTCATACCATATACTCTTAAGTGCATTATGAACCTCGCGGTTAAATGCTAACTTTGGTTTGGCTTTATCAAAACATGTCGAGTAAGGTGTCATACGAATTGGAATACTAACCCCTCGCCAATTCTGGCGACGGGGTTAGCATTCCACCCTTCTAGAGGGACACGACATGTACAGTACCTGAAACCCGGGTAAAATCAGACATAGCCTCAGCTGCACAAAATGGATGCTGCCACCACAGACACAAGTCTGCCCTCCTGCTGCTGGGAGTCCTTCCAGCTTGGGAGGTGTGGACAAAGGGTTTCCTGCCAGGGGAGGTGCGTGCACCACCCCAGACAGGATTTTGTGTATTGGTCAGGTAGGGCTTGAATAGAATGAGACATGCCTGAGGCTCACAAGGAGCCTCGGTGCATATGCCAGTTCAAACCGGTCCTGGGGCACACCAGCCCTGGACCTGGGGCGAGCTGGACAAAGGATTGGGGGTGTAACCACCCCCCTTCCTGGTCCCACCCATAGGGAGGGACCTAGCAGGTAGTCCGGCCCCTAGAATCCGAATAAAGGTAGGAGCTGTGTCCTAAGACTTTAGACATCCTGGAATCAACTTGAAACTAAGAAGAAGACGGGAACTTCGACGCTCTGCCGCACAGAGGACTGAAGCCAATCTCCCCTGTGGTCAGGGAGTGACCACCTTGCTAACACAAGCACCATCCAGCGAATCAACGTCTGCTTTGCCGCCGCCTCCCGCCGGAGCCCGAGCCCAGAGACTGACCAGACCTGGACCTCCAGACCTCTCACCGCCCGATCCACAGTCCCTGAAAAGAGGAGACCCGTGGAGGCACCGAGACACGTGGAGCCAGCCATCTTGAAACGACCACGACAAGCTGCAAGCGCAACAACCGAGGCTCCCTCCAAGTTGTGCTTTGAGATCTGAAAAGCCCAACACCCGAGCAGCATCTGCACCAAAGGTGAGCCCTCCAGCATCTCCACAATCTGCGTGGGGCCCTTCTGCATTTTGCCACTCGACGTGCCTAACCGGTTGCTGGCCCGCTGGCTAGTGGCCATCTTGGCGACGAACTTCAAGAAATACACCGCTGGTCTGGTTGCTCCAGACTGGCCCTTGCTCCCCTCCAAAGGAGCAGTCCCTCTGACCTTGCTGGTCAGAACCATCAGCTTATTTTGTTTTCCACAACAATTGCTTTTGCCAAGGCTTGTTTGCTTTGATCAAGTCGCCGACACCGCCGACAGCGAGAGCCTGCGTGGGACAGCTCGTGAACCGACTCCTGGACGTCGTCGACCTTCAGGGACCACGTGGCTGCAGAGACAAGCTACACCTTCCTTCCTGTTTGCACCCGACATCGCCTGGTACCCACCTGGTGCCACGCTGGTCACTGGCTAGTGACTGTGAACACTGTCCCCTCTGCTTACAGGTCTTCTACAACTCCGATCCACCCTTGGATCCACCGCATCTCTTCCGGACCGACCGCCTGCAGCATCTTTGTCTTCAGGCTCCATTGAACAGATAGAAGAAACCCGACGCACTTCGAGACCTATGCACCCGCTTCCTGTGGGTGAGGTAAAGCTGGCACTCTGGTGCCCAAGTGTAGAGTAACATCTCTAGTGTCTGTGTTTCCAATCTTGAGTTCATAGTCCATCCGGAAGATCCTTTTTGCAGTAACTTTGTAACTTTTACGCACCCATTGAAAACCTATGGGAGCTCGCGTGTGACTATTTGCTCTGCACACGCAACCCGTGGACCTCCTGGTCACTAACTAAAGTTAGCTCCTTGTATGCCCAGCGATTCTAGAGGCCCTAGGCCTTTTCCCTTTTCTGTTCGTGGTACTTATACCACTATTTTAGTATATGGTTTGAGCGGCCACCAGGGCCTATCCATATAAAGTGCAACTTCTGTGTATCCTAACGTATTCTTGTTTAACGATTTGTGCTCCTGTGCTCATAAAGAGTCTAGGGGTTACTTTGAGAAATAAATACATATATATTTTCAATATATATCTGTGTGGTGTCCTTTCATTGGTATAAAAGGGGGTTACATTTGGTAAAACAGCCTGCTTAACACGTTTCACGAGTTTAGCCTCAAAGACTGCTTAGCCTACGCTACCACTAGGGCAGCTAGTCCGAAAAGGTTAACTTACAACCACACCATAAGGGTTGCTTGGCATAGTACAAGGTGGTCACTTAAACTAGTGAACATCATATACCAGGCCAACTTCTCACAAATACTTAATTCAATATCATTAGAATTTTATCCATTGGGTTAGAGGATCCCATATCTCTAATCCTTTTAACCTCCTGTTTTTACCCTTTCTTCTATAAATAGCTAGTTCCAGTCTATGTGTCGCTAACATTCGATAACGCCATTGTTGGAATACTGGTGGTGTTGGATCTAACCATGCCGAAGCGATAAATAATCTTAAAATTGACATTGAGATAAATATTAATCCTTTTATTTCACTTGGTCGATTATTATCATCAATGCCCAGCAAGATTTCCCCCACAGAGATTTCAATTTTAGTATGAGAGATTTCTGATAAAAAATCAGAGATATCTTTGATCAGCCCCTGTAGGGTGTTACATGTGGTGAATATATGTACAATGTCTGCTTTGTAGAGATTGCATCTAGGGCATCTTCTTCCCATTCCGGTCCACCATTTTGATATTCTACTTGGTGTATAATATAACAAAAAGAATGTTTTATAGTATTGTGCTTGTAGTCTGGTGGACATTAAAAATGTTTGAGAAAGTTCGAATGATTTAATCACTGTGGAGGCCGACATATCTAAAGTTTCCTGCCATTTTATATAGTATTTATCCATATCATCCGGACATAGGCTCAAGAGATGATTATATATTTCTCCTATTTTAGTCCACTTTCCTTGATTCACAAATTCTATGCATTGAATCTTTTCGAATTTCGATCTGCCACCACCTTTCCTTGATATAAAGTCCCTGATTTGGAGATATTTGAAAAAGTCTCTATAACTCATCATATATTCTTTTCTAATTTCTTCGAAGGATTTTATACCTGTAGATGTAAAAAAACAGCCCAAATGTGTAATCCCTGCTACTATCCACCTTTTCATATATGCATCTCTAAATAACTCTGGTAGGTTGTTGTTATCTAGTAATAATGTATAGTGAGAAAGCCTTCCAATCCCCCTATCTGCATCTCATCTGAATATGTACTGGTGTTTACTTTTTAACCCCTTCGACGCTCATGACGGAACGGTTCCGTCATGAGCGTCGGTTGAGCTGTGCTCATGACGGAACCGTTCCGTCATGACCACGCCCGCGCAAGCAGCAGTCAGCACCGCGGGGGAATCCGCCCCGCATGGAAGGGGTTAACATGAGTACTCAATGACTTTGCTGGATGTAGCGAAATTGGAATGTGTACCCCCACACTCGTTATGAGTGCAGAACTGAGGGGGAAGCAAAGTCCTTAAAGGGTCAAAGTGAGCTATCAGTGGCAATATTCTCACAAATGGCAAGATATGGTTGAGATACTTGCATAGTCCAATAACTGGGACCTTAATAGCATAGGACACATTTGGCCTTGCTTAAAGGTACTTGGCCAGTCCATCAAAAGTTTGGTGACGTTTTCAGCTGTTGCAACGCCCTCAATAGAATCTATCTTAATCCATAGAAGGATAGACTTTGCTGCCCTAGGAATGAGATGTGCGGTATGCATGAAAGTTGTTAGCGCTTGATATTCTCACTCATGCTCACAACTTTGCATTGGTGAGCCGCACGAGAGGAAAAACACTGCCAAGTGACGGTTGGCAGAGGACCACGTTTTACCGCCTACCCCTAGTTTTTTTTCAATGAATTCAGCACCTGGTTATGGTATTGCCTTGACGCAGTGCATGTTGCAACTGGAAGAGCAGTTGCTTGGGTGCTCGTGTGAGGCAAGGACGGTTCACACATTGAAAAGCAACTGCACTTAGTGGGTGGGGCTGGATGTGCACATACCGTTATGAGGGAGGGAGGTGACTGGGGGTGTGGTTAGCAGATTGATACTACTGGGAGCACTTGCACACCCCTCACAGAGCAGATTGATACTACTGGGAGCACTTGCACACCCCTCACAGAGCAGATTGATACTACTGGGAGAACTTGCACACCCCTCACAGAGCTGATTGATACTACTGGGAGCACTTGCACACCCCTCACAGAACCGATTGATACTACTGGGAGGACTTGCACACCCCTCACAGAGCAGATTGATACTACTGGGAGCACTTGCACACCCCTCACAGAGCCGATCGATACTACTGGGAGCACTTGCACACCCCTCACAGAGCCGATTGATACTACTGGGAGCACTTGCACACCCCTCACAGAGCCGATTGATACTACTGGGAGCACTTGCACACCCCTCACAGAGCCGATTGATACTACTGGGAGTACTTGCAACCCCTCACAGAGCAGATTGATACTACTGGGAGAACTTGCACACCCCTCACAGAGCTGATTGATACTACTGGGAGCACTTGCACACCCCTCACAGAACCGATTGATACTACTGGGAGCACTTGCACACCCCTCACAGAGCAGATTGATACTACTGGGAGCACTTGCACACCCCTCACAGAGCCGATCGATACTACTGGGAGCACTTGCACACCCCTCACAGAGCCGATTGATACTACTGGGAGCACTTGCACACCCCTCACAGAGCCGATTGATACTACTGGGAGCACTTGCACACCCCTCACAGAGCTGATTGATACTACTGGGAGCACTTGCACACCCCTCACAGAGCCGATTGATACTACTGGGAGCACTTGCACACCCCTCACAGAGCCGATTGATACTACTGGGAGCACTTGCACACCCCTCACAGAGCCGATTGATACTACTGGGAGTACTTGCAACCCCTCACAGAGCAGATTGATACTACTGGGAGTACTTGCACACCCCTCACAGAGCCGATTGATACTACTGAGAGCACTTGCACACCCCTCACAGAGTAGTAGTTTCATACAAACTGTAGTGCCCACACACTCCAGACAGAATAGTTGTCTCAGACAATTTACACTTCAGACAACATACAGCACTCCAAGCTCTCACAGAGTAGCAGTCTCGACTGAAAGCCCCCTCACACAATAGAAGTCAAACATTACCACAAGCAAGCTCACATGCTTGTCCGTCTCAAGCACCTTTAGTAACAGCCTAACTAGAGCAAGCACTTGTACCTGACTCGAGGGCACTCCAGTTCTGCAGCCATTACTGTAACACTTGCACTGACATAGCGGTAATAGTTGTTTATATATATATTGGGGCTTTCTTAACAGTGTGCGACCTATTGGCTTTGTCGGTGCTTGTTCTTTTATTATTGTTTAAAGCATTAGTATCTGTAGTGTTGCTGATGCTACATGTAAATGTTAGCAGATAAAATGTGGTCACTGAGTTGTGGTTTAAAGTCACTTTACCGTTTGGATTTCTTGTCAATCACCATTCTCTTAAAGCACTGTCCACCAGAGGTGGTGATAAAACGTGCAGTACCATTGACTCACAAATGACACTTTCAGACGGAAGACTGGGCGAGGAACCGGGGTCAGAGGTGAAGAATTCATTGTTTCAATCACAACTGCAGTTTCCAGTAAGATCTTTTTATAAGTCTAGGAATTGTATAGTTTTTCTCTCATGGCCTTAGTTCGTTTAACCTATGCTGGTTTGCATGTGAAAGATGGAAACATTTTAGTTTGCATATTATGGGGGCATTTTTGTTTGGCATTAATTCAGTCTGAGCTAGAAATGTCTCAGAGTTGTATTTTATTGTTTAATTTATATTGCGCATCGTAACCCTGGCAAGGGCATGAAGCTCCCCGAAGCACCTGGGTTCCTGGAAGGCCATTTCGGAGCGCGTGGGTGAAAGGGCGTGGCGCTGTGTTTTGGAAGGGAAGTGTTGGGTGTGATGAGTGATGTCTGGAAACAAGGTCCAATCACATTGCGCCAAATGAGCATCTCAGCACAAGTGATTGCAGAAAAGTGTCCGCATAGTCACGGCTGCTATTGCGAGTACCTACCACATTGTCCAGCAGTCGTCTACATCATGCATGCATGTGGACGGGAGAGGATGTGGTGTTACTGCCAGAACTGTGGACCTTGGAACTGGAGAACCAGGTTGGAGTCTTGGCGTCCGCTAAACATAACAACATGAATGTGTCCTTGTATAAGGTAACTGTTGCTCATGTAAAGCGCCCGATACCTCTTAGTCGAGTTTGCGCTATATAAAAACTGCAACAAAAGAAAAGTGAAATGTTTTTAAGGCTCACTTAAATTGTAGGTACTTCTCAGTTCTTATTTTTTGCAAAATCGACTTGCAATCTAGTACCTGCTGTCCATGCACTGGGGAAGACAGAACAGAGCCTCAGGATCTGGCGTTATTTCACATAGGTTTTTATCTGTATGGTGTTAAATACATGTATGTCACTTAATAAAAGGTGTCCATGGATTCTATAACTTGACAGGGTGAAGGAGTCTACCAGTCCACATCAAAGAGCAGACGTCTTTTTAAATTGGTCTCTCCGGGTAAGCTATCCTCGGCTATGCCGAACGCAGACAAATACTCCACGTGGGGATGTGAATTTGATTGTGTGCCTGAGTATTATTAATAATAAGTTACTTCAGTAATGACTGCAGAAGGAGGTGGTCGAAGACACAAGTATGCTAATGCCTCGCGCTCTGCAGCCTGTCATGTCCCTCCTAATGAGCAGCCCCGCGCATCTCACTCAACGCGCCCCCATCTGTCGCTTGTCAGCTCCGTCTCTGGTGCTGATGAAAGCGACTCTCCGTGCACGGGATGCTGGTGTGGGTGGCCAATTGCAGAAGCCTCTATTTTTATATAAACTTATCAATCAACTCTGCATCCGGTGCTGGCTCTGCCGCACATTTAGTGTCAACTGGGGAAGACGGATCTCTATTTTCAGTGTGAATAGAGTTCGGGTTACTAGTGTGTCCGGAGTCGGAATATATTGAGGACACTGGCAAGGAAAGTCATGAACATTCCTTCCATCAGTGATATGGTCTATGACGCTGTAAACGCGTATGGGTCTATGCACAAAGGTGGAATACATGAAGTTGTACTCCTGTAGTACTCTCTTACATACTCTCACATGCCTTTGAAAATTTGCCTCTAACATCGAAAATGGGATTATTCAGAAAAATAGTCATATGCAGTTAGTGCAATTAGAAAGGGCTGTGTCCTCTATGCTATTTTATTAATATGGAGTTGGATGTTTTGAGGCCGATTTAGGAGCATGTAAGTGTCTAGGAGTACTTGGACTCATGAATGCTTTGTGAAACCATCCTGCAAATTGCAGCCTTCAGGTGCCAGTGTCTGAAACTAGGTTATGGGAAATTAAGTTAATTTTGCTTTTTAAATTGAAGGCAAAGATGGCAAACGAAAATGGTGGAGTGTGTCAGTATATGTGACCATCCATCGCCCCACTCCTGGTAATGCACAGGTCACCAGTTTGGTCTTTAGAGGAATGTAATTTCAGAAAGCCCTTTTTTTGTCATAAATGTACAAATACATCAGTAAAATGTGTGGATTTCATTACAAGACCGGAGGCTACCATTATGCTTATCACCTTTAATGCGTCTCCAAGCAGCCGCATACATCATAAAGCAAGTGTTCCAAATAGAACGTTAATAACAATAAAAGGCATGAGCCCACAACATTCAGCCTCTTTTAAATGCGGCTCCAGGCAGATAAGTTCTCTTACATTTCTTCTCTAACTTAAATTTATCTTGTGCTGACAATGTACCTTCTCTAATTTACTTTTCACTTTACCTTACTATACTTTTTATATATCCGTGTTCCCTTCACACACTAAACCGTATCTGTGTCCTTTCGTACGTCCTGCCTCTCATTCCGCTCCGTGTTTGGGCCTTTCCCCCCCCTTTTCTCTTCCTCCTCCATTGTCCTCATTACCACCTCCAATTTATGGAGGTTGGATTATGACCATGCACTTACCCTCTAATTAAAATCTATGTTTAGTATTATATTCAATACACCTTTGAAAATCCTCCTACCCGGACTTCATTGACCAATCCTCCGCCCGCTTCGCTGATCAATCCCGCTCTCGCTTCACCTCGCCGTCCGGTCCGATTCCATTTTCACACGATTTAACATCGGCGCCTGTGCGCATCAAAGATTAGAGGAATGAACCTTGGCAACGCGACGCTAATATCGTCGCGTTGCCAGGGAACATTCCTCGACTCCATTTTTTACTCCAACGCTGCCTATCGGTCCTTTTTCCACGCGCTGCCCATTTCCTGGCAACCAGCGTATCAACAGCCTCCGGTGATCGCGCTCGAGCGCATTTACGATCACCGGAGGAAAGGAGTTGATCAGCTGTGGCAGTTTCTACGCTTCTATTCTTAATCCTTTGCCTTAACCTTAGCCTTTAATCCAAAAAAAATAAAATAAGAAGGGGAGAGGAGAGTTATACTAATATAATTATTTTTTTTAAACCCTCATTCCCCTACCTTACCTAACAAAACAAAAAAAGGGGGAGAAATACAATTATTTATTAATTTTTATTATTATACTATATTAAAAAAAAAAGGAGAGAAAGAGAACATATATTAAAATAAATAAATAATAGGAAAGAGAATACTCTATTCATTTTATCTTTCCTACTTTCACCTATCATGTCTGACTTCGATTCAGACGAAGCAGAGGCTAGCGCACCTACTCCCAACTTAAACAATGGGGCTTTTAAAAACATCATTCACGAGGAAATGAGATCCTGTATGTTGGAGACTTTGTCTAAAGTGATTACATCTAAAAGATCCTTCCTATGTGATGAGGATAACAACTCTCTAGACCAACATACTCTCCCTAACGAAGATCTCACTAATACAAGGGGAAAAACACTCAAAAAATTTAAAAACTTAGATTTTATCCCCAAGAGCACTGGAGGTCCTAGTACCTCTACTTTTATGGGAGATCACTGCACCTCTATTACCTTGGTTGTCTCTAGCGGCACAACACATAAAGGTGTCCCCAGCGGCACAATGCATAAAGGTGTCCTCAGCGGCACAAAATATCCAGGTGTCCCCTGCGGCACAAATATCGAAGTGCTCAAAATGACGGCCTCGTTGATAATGATGATGATCTTGATATTGATGATGCCTCTAATTCTCCCAATGAATATGTCTTAGATCTAGATCAAGACGATCTTGAATTCAACTCACTCGATGAAGACCTTCCTCACTCTTCTAAAGATACCATCTTAGACCCCCTAGGTCAAGAAATGTTCTCTCCCCTTAATATTAAACACCCCAGCAGCTCAGAATGGATTCCTCACGACCACGTGAGCAAATTCATAAACAAATGGCTAAGGAACCCCCTAGACAGGGATGCTCCGAACCTATTAGGAGCTGAATGCTCTCGACCCTCCATCGGAAATAAAGCTTGCCAGACTCCAAATCTTGATCCAGAACTCATCAAGTACCTCTTTAAACTTGGAAGAGACCCTAGAAAGGGTATGGAGTGATCCCTAAAAGGTTGCCAAGATAGAGTCATAGACATCCTGGGCCCCCTTGCAAGAATTATCGATGTCACGGTAGAAAGCTACATTAATGGGACTCCCTTTAACACAGAACTCATTAGAGGCCTTAGCCAGAGAGCTCTTGTTCTACTAGGTAACGCTAATGCCAGCCTGAACTCTGAGAGGAGAAGAGTAGTCCTCACCAAAATTAGCCCGAAACTAAGCGACTTAGCTGACAAAGAACCCTCTATCAACTCCAAGGGCTTGCTCTTTGGAGAAGACCTGATTAAAACTCAAGGGAAATATGTCTCAACTTTTACAGCCCTAGATAAAGCCCACCAAAACATGAAGAGAGTCTTTAACTCAAATAACCTTTTCGGGAGGGCCGGTAGACGGGGCCAGTCTTCCGGACGCTTCAACCGGAGGCCCTATCCTAGAGGAAGAGGATATGGCGGAAGGGGATTCACTCCCTCAAACACCCCTCAATTCTTTCCGCAAAGAGGAAGAGGATTTCATTCCAGAAACTTCAGATCCCACATAGCATCCATCGACAACAACACCTAAAGTGAGTACAATCCCTACCTTCCCTCCTCATCCCCTTTCCCCCAAAGTAGGTGGGAGACTCAAACTCTTTTTCAACAATTGGAAATTAATAACCCAAGACACATGGGATTTAAACACTGTGAGAGGGTTTATGATAGACTTAACCCAAACTCCTTACCAATCTTCTTTCCCGAGAGAAATGTCTCTTACCTTAAATCAGGAAAAGATAATAGAGGAGGAAATCTCCTCCATGCTTCAGAAGGGCGCTATAGTAGAAGTCCCCTTAGAGATGCTAAAATTTATAAGCACCCTCTTCCTTGTCAAAAAGAAAGACAAAGGTTGGCGACCCGTCATAAATCTAAGAGATCTCAACAAATACCTTGTTTACAGACACTTCAAAATGGAGGGAATTCATCTCCTGAGGGACCTACTTCTAGAGGGAGACTGGCTTGTACAATTAGACCTAAAGGACGCCTACTTTACCATCCCCATGGCCAAAGTTCACCAACCTTTCCTTCAATTCCTATGGAAAAACCATCTCTTCCAATTCAAAGCCCTTCCCTTCGGTCTCTCTTCAGCCCCCTGGTGTTTCACCAAGGTAATGAGATCAATCGCTTCATCCTTAAGAGAAAAAGGTATTCGCATGATACTATACCTAGACGATATTCTCATCCTCTCTCAGGACCACTGTCAAATCCTTCAAGACCTGAAAACTGTGATGGACCTACTAGAAAACCTGGGGTTCATCATAAACAAAGAAAAGTCAATCCTTTCCCCTTCCAGAAACTTGGAATTCCTAGGTTTTACCGTAGATACCATAAAATGCCTCCTTCTCCTTCCTCCAAAGAAAAGATCAAAATTAAAGAAAGAAATAAGACACATCCTAAAACTTCAAAAATTTCCCTTAAGGGAACTAGCCAGGTTACTAGGTCTCCTTTCCTCTTCGATACAAGCTATCTTTCCAGGCCCCTTAAATTATCGTGCCCTTCAGAGAGTGAAAGCCAGAGCCCTTCAATCGGGCCTCTGGTACGGAGACCTCATCTCGCTAGACCAAGAAGCAAAAGTAGAACTGATCTGGTGGTTAGACAACCTAGAGGCATGGAATGGGAAAGCAATATTTGGCTCAACTCCAGAATTCGTTTTAGAATCAGATGCCAGCCTTCATGGCTGGGGAGCTTGCTTCCAAGGCCAGAACACTGGCGGAATCTGGTCTCTAGAAGAATCCTCACATCACATAAATTTCTTGGAATTGACGGCCGGCCTCTATGCCTTGATGAGTTTCAAACAATCCATTCAGGGCAGGTCCATCATCCTAAAAATGGACAATATCTCCGCTGTTGCCTACATAAATCGGCTAGGTGGAACCAAATCTTCAGACCTCTCCAACCTAGCCAAGAAACGTTGGATGTTCTGTTTAGAACACAAAATATCTCTAAGAGCCGAATATCTCCCAGGCAAATCCAATGTATCCGGAGATTGGAACTCAAGTTCCTCTTAGACTTCAGCGACTGGAAACTCAACGTCTCCGTCTTCAATTCTATCAACAAATTTTGGGGTCCCCTGGAAATAGATCTTTTGCCAACAGGCTAACCTTCCAAATCGAGAATTATTACAGTTGGATGCCAGTTAATTCGGCAATTGTAAAACATATTCCGATTTTCTATCATTACCAAGAAATCACACATTGTAAAATACAGAAGCCAACCCCCATCCTTTGTTCTGGAACAGATGGCCATGCTGGTTGATTGAACAAAACCGAAAGCAATAATTTATGATTGATGGAATTATTGATTTATAATTTAATTATTATGCTCTTGCTTTTTCAGACTTGGCTAATAAAAAGAGGAAAATGTACAAGCTGGCAGAGTGTGCATATATATCTTACTTTATTGCAGTTAGCCAAATGTAAATGGCATTGGTGGTTCTAAATAATGTGTTATTTACATCAGGCGCCTGTAAAGGATATCATGTTACATAAATAGGTAGAAAAATTGGAACATTCAAAATAGACTTAATTTATCTCTGTTTTAAATCATAGAATAGCTTAGTGCAAGATGGCAGTAGAGCTAATGGCAGTCGCGGCACGCATGATTTGGGGTGAGGGGACATGTGGGGGGGTCGTGCATGGGAGTTAATTTAAAAGAAAATAATAAACTTACCTTCCCGGGTCCCACGCCATCTCAGATCCTGGCCGGGTCTTACATAACAGGAAGCAGGCAGCCTCCCTCCCCTCCCCTAATCCAATCACAATGGCAGCGTTTTGATTGGTGGGGACACCGACGAGCTGGGCGTCTATGGGAGGGCCATTTTCTCCATGTTGGCTGCATGCAGCCTACAAAGAGAAAAGGAAGAGTGCGCATGACTGTTTTGGTCTGGGGCGGACCAAACAGTCGGGGCCCGCAGCATTGGGCAAGCCACTCCTCCCCTGCCCTCGAGCAGACCCGCCCACCCCCAACCAAACCCTTCTGCTTTCTCACAGTGCGAGAAGCAGAAACATAAAACAGTAGTTTTACCATTTTATGTTTCTGCTTCTTGCACTGCGAGAAAGCAATGGGGCGACGCTCCTCCATCCTAATGGAGGAGCCACCCCTGGCTAATAGGCTCAGTTTTCGATTTATTGATGCATGTAACTTTGGCTTATACGTGCAAGAAGGCCTTTTGTAGTATGCAAAACCACTTTTGGCATTTAGAACTCTGTTTTTCTTTCCAAATAGTATTTATTCACAGAATGTTACGTTATGTTACAGTGATTTGTTAAGCGCACGAATACCAACTGGTGTCTTGGTGCTAGGAGTATTGCAGAATATCCAGGTTTTAAGTTCTATACTGAAGGTCATTAAAGTCGACAGACCCCTAATACAGTTAGGGAGGCTATTCCAAAGTTTGGTGGCAGCTACTGTGAAACATCTGCCGCCTTTCGGGTCCTGAGCATCAGTTTGCCCCTTCTGAGGAGAGGCATCTGTTGGGGGAATACCACTTCAATGACAGCCTCTAAAACTGAGGCCCTGTGTCGTGCAGCACCTTATATGTGATGCATAAGGCTTTAAATTTGATGTGGGTTCTTACTGGAAGCCAATTGGGGTTTTTAATGTGTTTGGCCACTGATTGAAACTTAGGGATACCAAGAAGGAGCCTTGCCTCAGCATTCTGTATCATTTGGAACTTTCTTAACTGTTTCTCAAGCATGTTAAGATAAAGCTATTACAATAATCTAACTTAGATAGAACAAGGGAGGTGATTATGATCTTTCTACTGTTCTCGGGAATATAGGGCAGATTTGTTTTAGCGTTTTGAGTAAATAAAAACTAGAGGATGTGACTGCGTTTACTTGAGGCTCAAAGTTGAGTTTGTCATCAATTATCACTCCTATGTTTTTAGCGTTTGTCACTGGGATAGGTAATGAACCCAGTTCCTCCGGCCACCAAGCCGACTACCAGTTAGGGAAGAGATTTCTGAACAAAAACAGAAATATTGTTTTTGTAAGTAATGCTAACCCGAGGGGTCAGGGAGCAATCATTTCTGGACTCAAAGGTCATGTGGTTAAACATACATACATTTATTAGTTTGTGAGCATTGACAAATCCATGTCTGACCCATTTCCACTATGGAAAAGATTGGATATTTACTCCTGGCTTCATCAAGAGTGAATCCCTGGGAAAATGGAAAGAACACCTTGTCCCTCTTTGAATGTATTGGGATGTAGATGTGTGTCCTGTGTATGCTGAAGGTGCTCAACATATTTATATTTTATCTATTTGGTATTTAACTCACTAGCTTGTGACAACACTTCTTAATACAGTTTTTTTTGTGGTCTTTTATCAGGTCTTCTTCCAGTGTATAAAAGTTATTGTCCATCCACGTGAGAAGGGTCCACCTAGTGTAACATCATAGCCTGCATTTGGTGGCCCATTCATCTTGTATTGTCTGGGAAATAAGCAAAAGGCTCTTTGAAGTCTCAATTTTATATTTCTTTTAAAGGATGATTGGTTTGGCTGGTTCCTCAAGTCCTTGCTTCATGAGTTCCAGAGTTCCACAGTTTGAAATGTGCTTGTTATCCCTCTGAGTATGTTGCGTGAAATCAGTATGAGGGACCAGATCTTGGTCTGAGATTGCAGCTGGCAACATGCTAATTTGGACCAGACTTGTGTTTTGAAGATAATACAGAGTAGGCTGAACTCAACTTTCTGGGGCACTGGGATCCAGAGAAAGTCTTTGGGAGCTCAGTTGACGTGATCTGACTTTGCATCACTTGTTCCTCTGTTTTTTCATGTTGATGCATAGGCTGACCTCTTGATTTTTGCATCATCTGTAGTTTGACATAATCTTTCATAAATGCTCTTGCATAGATTTGTTTTGCAAAACTTGAGCAGCAATAAAACCAGGGACCTGGAGGGTTCAGTCTGATGCCTTGGTTGGAGAAGTGGGAAGATTTTTTTAAGATTGGCGGGTGACATTAAATCGACTGCAGAAGTAAGATGTGCAAAAAGACATTCCTTGTTGAACCATACTCTAAGAACGTTTACTGTTGCCGATGGGGATGGTGTGCTTACTAACCTTATCAGCAGGTTGAAGATAGACTATCAGTTATGGTATTGACAGTTGTCATAATGTCAGTCTTTGTATTATTCACCTGTAGATAGGTGTTCTTCATCCAGTAGAATAGGAGAGGTATATCACAAAACATGAAATATTTTGTTCTGGTCTGGACTAACCAAGCTGATGCCATTTTCAATGTTATCTGCATATATTTTGAATTGTATTCAGTATTGAGAGATGACTAATGCAAGCGTTCTTCTATAAATGTTGAGGAGTAGTGGATATAAAAATGCTTTAATTTGGAGTTCTTTTAAATGTGGAAACCAGCAGGTAGCACAACTATTTCTTATTTTCTGGTGCCTTGCAATGACGTTGTTAATGACATAACACCATCTGTTTCTTAACTTTTCAGATAATTTCCAGATACTTTTAAAGATTTTATCTGCTATGTGCAAAAATAGACCTAATCTTTGCAGTACATTTTTAGACATAAAGCACTGGATGTATACTGTGAGCACCAGGGGCTGCAAAGGCATTGCAGCAATACGAAGGATTGCCTGCACATTTGAATAACAGCTATGCATTGAAGAGTGCTGGTATAGACCATCACAACTATTGCAGTCCTGTGGAAAAGTGCATATAAAGTTGATGGTCACTTCTCAGCAGAAAATATACACAATGGCTTATATTTGTGCAAGGTAGCAAAATAATGAACTGCAGGTAGTCATAGAAATATTAAAGTATGTGTTATTCATTTACATGCAGTCAGTGTTTGCCTTGTTTTGTACACTATTGTCTCTAAGAGTGTTACTTCTAGATTGGATAATATATACAGTACAAGAGATTCAAAATTGAACTATTAATAGATCTCAATATTTAGAATGATTTGTGCAATTAGGAGTAATGAAAATCTATGAAGTAGCTTCTCGAAGGCAAGATAAAGTTGTCAGGTGACATTTGTATTGACGTAGCTGGTGCATTTTCTATATTACATCCAATTCTCTTTTTTGTATCCCTGTAGATATGTCACTGAGTAAGGGCGTATACCTCTTTGGCCTGGCATACTCCTTTCTTCACATTTATCCACCGTCTCTTAGCCTTGCCCCACTGACACTAGGGATTGTAAAAGTCACCTATGCCCCTGCCAAGCATCCAACATAATCATCGACAAAGGATCTTCTGGCAGGAAGGAAGGAACATAAATACTGAGATAAGAAAGGGAGACTCAGAGTAATTAATATTAAGTCATCTCGACATTGCCTCTGTATACCCTTCATTGTCCCATACCTTACCTCAGTGGGATGTACCAAAGTGGCATGCCTTTGTCACAATCCACTTGTTGCACACCAGATACCACGAGTAATCCAATACACAGGTAATTTTTGAAACATTACTCCTGAATGAAGTAGAATAATTACAGTCCTCAGTCTTTGGGGAAAACTACTGAAGAGTGATCCGTACTGCTATCAGTACTCCAGTTGGAGGAAACCCTAATTTCTTGAAGCACCTACTAAGTGTGGGCTGAAGATGACCCTGCTGTTGCCCCCCTCCCCCTCTTCACCCCCTAAGCATTTCCTAGCATCAATGATCATGATCACTTTAGCAGTAGGGAAAGGTAGATGCCTGATGCAATGTTCGACAGGATCAACCAATATTGCTTGTGACTGCAAAAACACATTCTCACTGGGATGTATGCTTCAAAATATATTGACTGTGGAGCCCAGTATTACAAAATGTGAAGGCTCGAGTGAAAACAAAGCCAGAGATCTACAAAGATACAGACGGTGTTGGACTAAGCCCTTTCTGTGAGGTCCTCCCCAGACTTTTCCCTTCACCCTCCTGCTTTCTGAACCAGTTTGTGTTGGCTTTTAGGACTCTGCACACTTTACCAATGCTAACTAGTGCTAAAGTGCTTGTGCTCTCTCCTTTAAATGTGGTAGAATTGGCTTACACCCAGTTGTCATATTTATTTTACTTGTAAGTTCCTATTAAAATGTGCCCAGGACGCGTAAATTAAATGCTACGAGTGGGCTTACAGCACCTATTGTGTCACTCACTTAAGCAACCCTTTAAACATGTCTTAGGTCTGCGATCGTAGCCTGTGTGTGCAGTTTTTAGACTGCTATTTCAACCTGGCAAAAGAAAACTTTTGGCAGGCCCAAACGTCCCTTTTTAATACATAGGTAGTACTGCTAGGGTAGGATCTAAACAGCCCATAGGGCAGAATACAGTGTAGTTATAAAGTAGGACATATACTTTTACGTTTTACATTGTGACAAACTCTTAAATTCCTTTGTCACTACTGCAAGGCCTGCATATTTCATAGGATAACATCAGTTACCTTATTACATTTAATAAGCTGTAACTTCCAATTGAGAGCAGGTGGACAGGTCGAGTTTGGTGACTGAAGAATTGCAATTAAGAGCTTTTTTTAATGGTGAAGTCAGATTTTTAGTCACAATTTTGAAAATGGCCCTTTTAGATAGCTGGCATTTTCATGTCCTAACCATTTGGTTCCTGCAGCCTGTTACTTAGTCACATGACTAGGTGTAGCTGACAGTTGGTCTTTGTATATTGCTCCCAGACAGTGAGAGAAATAGAAGACAAGGGGGAGGAGCTGCCATCTACCACACTTGCACCTCTAAAAAATACTCTTACTGGGTACTCTTACAACTAGTCTATTGTGACCCCAGCGAAGCTGGAGCCTGTCCAGGGAGAAAAGGGTTGCCTGACACCTCAAGAGGGTGGAAACCGTTATAAGCTTTTCCAACTTCAAAGTGTGTGTCAGATGTAAATATTAGACTCTTAGACCCAACTCTTCCGTACACTTCTAGACCTGTGGACTGTGCCCGGAAGAAGGACTGCTGTGCTGCCGAAAGGACTCCCACTCTGCTGGACTACTGCCCTGAAGGACTGCTGCCTTACCGTGCTGACCTGTTACTCTGTTGCCCTCTTGCTTGGATGAGGATGACTAGATCTGCATCTATAAACCATGGACCCCAGAGTGACTCCAAGGGCTAGTTAGCTGGCATGCCGATCATAAGCCTCTGGGCCAGAACTGGCTTTCAACAACCTTGAACCCAGCACTTGGACTCTGCTATCTGTGAGACCTGCCTTGCCAAGTGGTGCCACCCCAGTCCTGGGCCCCTGAAAGAGGGCCTGATGGTGCTCTGCCAGCCCATCTGTGGAATCAGTAGAACTGATGCATCTCCTCTGTGGCGGGGGGCATTTCCCGCAGAATTTGCGCATCAATTCGGCTGCTTGGCACATCATCCTCTGAAACAACGCAACACCTTTGCTGTGTTGATTTCTCAGATGCAAGGGCTTTTCATCTCCATTGAAGGTCATTGGATCTGTCACTGCGCAACCCATCTCTACGCAAGTATATCGCTTCACCCCCAGCACCCTGTTGGAACTACAGCTGAATGACACATCTCAATGCAAGGACATTGCCTCCCACTTCGCAGCCCACGGAAATGCCACTGCGCCTGCATATCCTTGCCCGGACCTCACATTGCCTCTGCTGTGAGATGCATTTTTGACCCAGGACTTTGCAGCTCTCCGCAACCAGGTCCTTGTACCCGGCCTGCACTCAATTGCGGTCAGGCTGATCGTGTGACTTTGTCCTGGTCCAGAGCAACCAGATAACCACAGTTGGCGCTTTGTGTTTTTGGCACTATTTTCATTGAAATCGTTAAACTTGCATATCTACGGTCTACTGATTGTTTTTTTTCGTTTTGGTCTTTATTTATTTATAAAAAATGTACTCTGGGATTCTTCTTGTGGCCAATAAAAATATTTTTTTTTTTTAAAAAGGGATTCTTCTTGTGTTGTGTTTTCATGTTATTACTGTTTGAAGTGTTGCACAAATGCTTTACATGTTGCCTCTAAGTTAAACCCAACTTCTCTTTGCCATGCTACCAGAGGGTGAGCACAGGTTAATTTGGTAACCCAATTTCTTACACTGGTGATCAGCGGTGAGGATTTGGACTTCTGGTTGTGCAGTGCCCTACAGTAGGTTTGTTTTACATTTCCATCAGATATAAATAATTTGAGATCATTTCATCTGTTTAACCTCTTCGGTGCCTGTGACGAGCTGGACTCGTCATGGGCCGCGGTGGCGCTGTGCCCATGACGAGTCCAGCTCGTCACAAACCCCGCCCGCTAATGTAACGGCCGGCACAGGGCGGGGAAAGGGGCGGGCACCGAAGGGGTTAAATTGTCCTTGATTGGCTCTTTTTGTTTTCCCAAATCTGCTCTCATTCCCACCTGACTGTCTGTTACCATACCTGCAGTAATTGAGTTTGTGCTGGCCAATCTGGGAAGATACACTGTGGTTGAGATCAAACAGTTTTTAAAGCAAAGGGGACTGCAAATGAAGAAGGGCACCAAGAAAGGAGGTCTACCAGTTAATGACAGCAACAGAGGATGGAAATGAGTTGGGGTGGGTGGGATTTTTAACTTCGCTGGTGGAAATTTAGTAATTCGTGTTACTCTTGCAATGCGGAATTACTAAGAAATTCCGCCACTCCACTAGCAGAAATATTCAGCAGTGAACAATGAAGCAAAAAAATATTTCTCTAGACCCGTCAATAAAGTGCTCCCATTTCACAAAACATTTCACAAAATAAACACCAGGGGAAACTATAAAACAAATTGTATTTCAAGCTATGTTATGTTATGTTAGTCATTTTTATAAGGCGCGCAGCTGCCCCAGCCAAGGGGCGTCCCTGCGCCTGATCAGGTACCACAACACAACAAATCGATGCTGGGAAGGAGAGGAAGGAATCAGTCAGCAGTTGGGAACAAAAAAGTTTTTATGGCGCGCCTAAAAGAAGTAAGGCTGTTCAGGGCTCGAATATGGACAGCGAGAGAATTCCATAATCCTGCCGCTAATACTCGAAAGGAGCGACCTCCCATCCTACTCAGTCTAAACCGTGTATTGGCCGCCAGATGGAGAAATTCCGATCTAAGAGACCGCGTAGGAACATAGGAGGAAACAAGCTTAGCGAGGGCTGGAGGAGAGGAAAGCTTCAAGATTTTAAATGTCAGGCAGAGAGCCTTAAATTTAATTCTCTTTCTGACCGGCAGCCAGTGGAGAGAGGTCAAAACTGCAGAGACAGAGCACTGTCTAGGAAGGCCAACGATGGCTCGCGCCGCGGCATTCTGCACCCTTTGCAATCTAGTAGCCTCCGCCTGATTCACTCCGAGCAGCAGCGCACTCCCATAGTCCAGCCGAGAAAGAATGGAGGCTTGGACCACCAGTTGCCGAGTAGGGGGGTCAAAGAATTTGAGGACCGGTCTCAGCCCTCGCAGAATACCATAACAGGTAGCTGCAACCTTCTTCGTGTGGCTGGTGAAGGAGAGTGTAGGATCCAGCCAGACCCTCAAGTTCTTAACTTTGGCAGCTGGGATGGGAGTCACCCCCAATTCTGGAGGCCACCACTGGTCTCCCCAGAGCTCCGCCTGCTTTCCTAAGATCAGGACCTCGGTTTTTTTGGCATTTAACTGCAGACAGTTAGTTCGCATCCAATTTGCCACGGCTATGAGTCCTGCACGGAATCTGGGATTGTTCACCTCGGGATCACCGCTGAGTGTCACCGCCAGCTGCGTGTCGTCGGCATACGATGTCATGGTTAAGCCACATTGTCTGACGAGTGCAGCCAGCGGTTTCACATATAGGTTGAACAGAGTGGGGCTCAACGCAGAGCCCTGCGGAACCCCCAGCCCCAGTGGATGGAAAGAGGACTGACAAGGTGGAATAGCCACTTTAAAAAACCGGTCCGAGAGGAAAGAGCGAAACCATTGGAGAGCAATCCCCTCAATTCCCACTCCCTCCAAGCGCCGGATCAGAATGTCGTGAGACACCGTGTCAAACGCGGTGCTCAGATCTAACAGGAGGAGCGCCGCTGTCTGCCCAGCATCCAGCACCGTTCGCAAGTGCTCGGTCATAAAGAGCAGTGCAGTTTCGGTGCTGTGTTGTGCACGAAAACCATTCTGGCTCTGGTCTAGAATGTTATTTCGAGAAAGGTGGGCGGACAAGATGGAGTTCACATGTGCCTCAGTAACCTTGGCGGTCCAGGGCAGGAGGGAGATGGGACGGTAGTTTTCTGGTAATAGGGGGTCAAGGTTAGGCTTCTTTAAAATTGGGCTGACCACTGCCTGCTTCCAGGAAGAAGGGACCACGCCCGATGTGAGCGATAGATTGATCAGATCCAGTATAGGCTCACGACATAAGGGAGGAAGAAGTCTAAATACCTCTGGTTTCAGCGGATCTAGTGCAGAACCGGATTTAATTTTGAGGCTCAGAGTATCGAAGACCTCGTCAGACATTACTGGCAGGGAGGACAGGGTTTCATGAACCGTAGCCATCACACCAGTTTGCTCAGCACCAGGCACAGATGACGTAAATCCTCGGTAAATCGCCTGCACTTTCTCCACGAAAAAGGATGCCAGACTTTCACAGTGAGAGTCCGTGCAGATTTCCACCGAGGTGGCCCGTTTCCCCATAAGGTCTTTAAGAACCTTAAAGATTAATTTAGACGGGTTGGGGCTATTCTGAAACTCGAAAGCATAGTGTGCGGCCCGGGTTTGACAGATTGCCCTGTGATAGATCTTAAGCTGGGCAAAATACAAAGATTTCAAGGTGGGATCAAAGGATTTCCTCCACGCCCTCTCAGCTTGCCGGCACGTTCTCTTAAGCTCGGCAAGAGTGTCATTATACAATGGGCTGGGAACTTTATTTAGCATGGCATTTCGACCAGCGCATCGGTATAAGAGAGTCAAGGGCGGCTAGGACCCAGTTACGAAACTGCTCGTATCCTTGTTCCACATTCAGCAGATTGCCCAGGGGCTGCGCCTCCAAGATCTTATAAACTCCTCCAGTTTGAGCTTATGCCAATTTCTTTTAAGGATCAGTCTATCCACAGGTTTAAATTGTGGGTCATCTATAGGACATGAAACTTTAACCAGCAGATGGTCAGTCCAGCCTACCACCATCGGGTCAGAGACCCTAGCCCGCTCCAGTGTGGTAAAGAAGGGGTCAAGGATATGACCTCCTATGTGGGTAGGGGAGGTAACTAGTTGGATCATTTGCATGGCTTCAAGGTCCGCTAGCAAGGTATTAATAGGTGCTGATAACCCCTGATCAAAATGGATATTGAGGTCGCCTACGATGTTAAAATTGGCACATCTCGGAGCTAAAGAGCTAACCACGTCAGCAGACTTGAAGACAGTGTCGTTCCCTGGCGGGCGGTAGATAAGCATACCGCTAAGTGTAAACTGATGACTGAAGGCTACCTTAAAAGAAGCGCTCTCACACGCTGGTAAGTCAAGAGCTTTCCATTCAGCCGGGAAGTAAGATTTTATCACCATAGCTATGCCACCCCCTCTAAAAGTGCGGTTAAGAGTGAACACTGTGTAGTTGGAAGGGAATGCCAGATTGATTATTGCAGTGTCCGCATCCTGAAGCCAAGTCTCAGTGAGGAAGATGAGGTCAGGAGAGTCCTTTCCGATCATGTCACGTAAGGACTGATGGTGCTTGACCAACGATCTCACGTTCAGACTCCAGATGCTAAGCACACGCTCAGAGATATTAGTACGTGTATTTGGGGCATTCATTTCCACAGAGCGCACCCCAGACGGGGTATCGAGTGACAAACTGCCACAGGCACAGTCATAAGGACCCGACAACGGGTGCACAGGATCATGAACACACACCGTGAGCCTCTCTCTAATAGAATATAATACAAAAAACAATGGTCCTAGACCAACTTTAGAAAAGGATCAGTCAATACTCCTTGTATTTCATAGAATTACCAATCAGTCATGAGCGTTGATCACGTGCAGCCGCACCCGCTCGAAGCAATGAATACAATAATATTTATGAACAGTAAAAATGCAGTACCCAATGTTTTGCTCAACCATGCATTTAATTCTTCATGCCAATGGTATACAATACTAATGTGAGCGTTTTCATAAATCGAAGTAGTACAATCATAAAGCACTCAATGTAGAAGGTTGCTCCAGATGGAACGTGCGGGGAGAAAAGTGCTCAAGTGGAAAGGGGATGTGAAAAAGACTTCAAAGTAGTGACATAGGAGATAGAGGTTGATATGTTCTAAACAGAAATGGAAACGGTTGTGATTCACCGTTCCTTCGGGACTGGCCACAAGTATAATCAGGATACAAATTTACATTTCATATCATACAGATATAATTTCTTATGATGCAAGTTTTTTCAAGGAAACAGCATGTGTGGTCCAGGCCAGGTATTAGGGGCGTCGACGTTTCGATCCGTCTTGTGGCCGCGAGGGTAATTTAAACCTCGGCCGTGCGGATCTTCCTCAGGACGAAAAGGGGCAACCAACTCTTATAGGAATCTAAGTAGTGAATTAAAAGAGGGGGGTAAGTCAGGTACTGCATTGGGGATTAAAATAATTAAAACCAGGAACCCAGGGCAGGGCTTACCCGTCAAAGTTAGTTAGACCAGGGTCCTAGTGTGTCAGGGTCCGTCGATTAGTCAGCCCAGCAATCACTCAATGATGTGCGTCAATAAGTTGCCTAGGGTTAAAGGCGATAATTCACTTAGTTAACCGGCCTCTCATAAGTGTGGGATTGACAAATCATTATTGTCCACTGGCGTGAATATTTACCTAGTAGTAGTTACAAGGGAAACCAATCTCCTGTTCGGTTTGGACCGTGTCCGGGGCATTCAAGGCCAAGTCAATCTGAAAGGAGTCGAAGCGCGAATTAATTAAGGCCGAAACGTGAATAAATTAGATTAATTCAAAAGGGGAGGCGGTAGAGGAGCGCTCCCAGTAGGTGTCATTACCTGTGGTCCGGCCGAGAGCAATTCCCAAAGTGAGTTGGCTCGAAGGGAGGTAGCGGCCGCCACTCCAAGGGATAAACCGTGCGCAACGTCAATCACACCGGGATGACGCCGCCGGTACGGAAAGGACAGGGATGAAAGACTATCCCGACCGGGAGTGTGAAGAAGGGTACAATTGGCGAGGTGGTTACCTAATTGAATAGGGTATAATCGATCAGGCTGGATGTGTAGGAGGGGGAGTCCCTGGTTGAATTTGCCAAAGCATGGTAAGAACCACGTTTGAATTAACAATTCAGAGAATTAACAGTACATCCATGTATTCATGATTCAAAACACGTTGCACATTAATAGAAACTCCAACATACAATGATAACTGTATTACTTACAAAAAACTCATTCATCCGAGATTTAATTAAAGGAGATGAATAAACAGTATATGCAGTTTAATTAAAAAAACATTAAAAATTAATCACGTCGTGCATGGATAGAGGCTCCCAACCAAATGGATGTCCCCGTCAACTTCAAGGATATATTCATACTAGGGTCCATTGAGTCACGTTATAGGTGGATACAAAGTAAGGATGTAGTGTACAGTGTGTTTACACGAGATGAAATGAAAAGGCCAAATTGGGCACAATATAGTACAGCAGAGTAGGGGAAGGTTTCTATGCAATACCCAATATTGAGACCTGTCTCCCTATCTCCTCAAATTCGTTAAGGCCATGTGCGATCGTATTAAGAGAATGTATCCATCTACATTCCCTTTTGCTAAGAATGTTAGCAAAGTCACCTCCTCTCGGATTGGGTTTCACTTTTTCAATGACCCACCATTTGAGACTTTCTGGTGTGTGTTCGAACCTCTTGAAGTGTTCTACTAGTGGTGCACCTTGTACCAAGCAGCGTATACGGCTACAGTGTTGGAGGATTCGACATTTGACTTTCTGGCTGGTCTGTCCTATATACATAAAGCCACAAGGGCAAATGATAGCATAAATAACCCCACTGGTGTTGCAGTTACTATGCTCCTGTAGTATATAGTTTTGACCGTTGTGTGAAAATTCAGTGATGTCCACAGTCATGGCACAGGCTTTACAGAGGCCACATTTTCGGTGCCCTGTGATTGGTGGAATACCCCAAAGCAGTATTGAGTAAAGGTCTGTCCTTTGTTCCTACCTCGATGCCCAACAACTTCCACCTTAAAGTAGAGTTACACCAATTCTTCCGTAAAATCAGGTTGAAACACTATTTCCAAAAAATCCCCTTAAACCCTACCTTCTCTGGTAGTGGACTGAGACCCCCTTCTAAATTTAATCCTCCTACCCATCTTATGCCTCACAAACTTCTGGCGTATGAGCAGGTAGTGATGAGGGATATTGACAAGATCCTGGCCAAACGGCAGTACGTGAAGTACAACGTGTCCAAACAGGAGCGGCTAGCTCTTGAAACCTTAAAAACTAACACCAACATAGTCATCAAACCCGCCGACAAAGGCGGGGCCATTGTTGTACAGAACGTGGAGGACTACAAAAAAGAAATTCTGACTCCACTGTCGGTTGAGGGAAACTATGAAAAATTGAACCGGGATCCCACAAAAGAGATTGGTAGAATCATCGCACGTATGACTGACAAGGCATTAACAGTTGGATACTTGAGCAAATCAGAACATGAGTATCTCAATAATAAACACCCCAGAATGCCCACTATATATACGTTGCCAAAAATACATAAGCGTATGCAAGACCCCCCTGGGAGACCCATTATATCGGGATGCGGCTCTATTTTAGAACCGCTTTGCAAATATATAGATGTCTTTCTCCGACCCATTGCAGAGAACACCCCTACTTATCTTAGGGATACGATGCAAACCATCCAATTGGTGGATGAACGTCCTCATGATCGGAGTGGTAATATACTAGCCACCATGGACATTACTTCTCTGTACACCAACATCCCCCAAGCGGCTGCCCTATCCTGTATTGAGTCAGTACTCAATCAAAGACCTGCACCATCTAAGGTTCCCACGGAATTCATTACTGAACTTCTTGGTGTGGCAATGACTAAAAACTATTTCTACTTCCAGGGTCAATACTATGTGCAAACCAAAGGTGTAGCGATGGGAGCCAGCTTTGCCCCAAACTTGGCAATCATTTACATGAGTGAATACGAACATCAATTCATCATGAATGAATACAACCCCTACAGGAATCACATAGTCCTATGGCGTCGTTATATAGACGGCGTTTTAATGATCTGGGAGGGTGAGGAAGAACAACTCACATCTTTTCATCTCTGGCTGAACACATGCTCTGGGGACATTCAATTTACAATAGAATCCAGTAGAGATCAAATCAACTTTCTAGACATTCTAATTAAAGCAGAATCTGGCGAATTACACACAAGCCTATATAGGAAGAGCAGTGAGCGCAACACGCTTCTTAAATACACCAGTCACCATCCACGCAACCTCAGGGATAATTTGCCCTTTGGCCAATTCCTGAGGTTGCGTAGGAACTGCTCCAAGAAAGAGGATTTTTTTGAAGAGTCAGCAGGTCTTCTTACAAGACTACTAGAACGTGGCTACCCAATCAGACTCCTCAAAAAAGCACGCAAACGTGCTTGGCACAACCACAGGGAATTTCTATTGGTCCCTAAACTTAAAACCAATGCAAGTGAAGATAGGATTGTCTGTGTAACCACCTTCAATACTAAAAGCAGTGCCATAAAGAAAACAATCAACCAACACTGGCATTTAGTGTCGGATGAGTTGGGTAATATCCCACCGCCTCTACACGCCTTTAGAAAGGGCAAGAACGTTAGGGACCATGTTGTCAAATCATTACTCCCGATACAACGTCCACACGGCCAAACCACACTTTGGGGTATTCCACCAATCAAAGGGCACCGAAAATGTGGCCTCTGTAAAGCCTGTGCCATGACTGTGGACATCACTGAATTTTCACACAACGGTCAAAACTATATACTACAGGAGCATAGTAACTGCAACACCAGTGGGGTTATTTATGCTATCATTTGCCCTTGTGGCTTTATGTATATAGGACAGACCAGCCAGAAAGTCAAATGTCGAATCCTCCAACACTGTAGCCGTATACGCTGCTTGGTACAAGGTGCACCACTAGTAGAACACTTCAAGAGGTTCGAACACACACCAGAAAGTCTCAAATGGTGGGTCATTGAAAAAGTGAAACCCAATCCGAGAGGAGGTGACTTTGCTAACATTCTTAGCAAAAGGGAATGTAGATGGATACATTCTCTTAATACGATCGCACATGGCCTTAACGAATTTGAGGAGATAGGGAGACAGGTCTCAATATTGGGTATTGCATAGAAACCTTCCCCTACTCTGCTGTACTATATTGTGCCCAATTTGGCCTTTTCATTTCATCTCGTGTAAACACACTGTACACTACATCCTTACTTTGTATCCACCTATAACGTGACTCAATGGACCCTAGTATGAATATATCCTTGAAGTTGACGGGGACATCCATTTGGTTGGGAGCCTCTATCCATGCACGACGTGATTAATTTTTAATGTTTTTTTAATTAAACTGCATATACTGTTTATTCATCTCCTTTAATTAAATCTCGGATGAATGAGTTTTTTGTAAGTAATACAGTTATCATTGTATGTTGGAGTTTCTATTAATGTGCAACGTGTTTTGAATCATGAATACATGGATGTACTGTTAATTCTCTGAATTGTTAATTCAAACGTGGTTCTTACCATGCTTTGGCAAATTCAACCAGGGACTCCCCCTCCTACACATCCAGCCTGATCGATTATACCCTATTCAATTAGGTAACCACCTCGCCAATTGTACCCTTCTTCACACTCCCGGTCGGGATAGTCTTTCATCCCTGTCCTTTCCGTACCGGCGGCGTCATCCCGGTGTGATTGACGTTGCGCACGGTTTATCCCTTGGAGTGGCGGCCGCTACCTCCCTTCGAGCCAACTCACTTTGGGAATTGCTCTCGGCCGGACCACAGGTAATGACACCTACTGGGAGCGCTCCTCTACCGCCTCCCCTTTTGAATTAATCTAATTTATTCACGTTTCGGCCTTAATTAATTCGCGCTTCGACTCCTTTCAGATTGACTTGGCCTTGAATGCCCCGGACACGGTCCAAACCGAACAGGAGATTGGTTTCCCTTGTAACTACTACTAGGTAAATATTCACGCCAGTGGACAATAATGATTTGTCAATCCCACACTTATGAGAGGCCGGTTAACTAAGTGAATTATCGCCTTTAACCCTAGGCAACTTATTGACGCACATCATTGAGTGATTGCTGGGCTGACTAATCGACGGACCCTGACACACTAGGACCCTGGTCTAACTAACTTTGACGGGTAAGCCCTGCCCTGGGTTCCTGGTTTTAATTATTTTAATCCCCAATGCAGTACCTGACTTACCCCCCTCTTTTAATTCACTACTTAGATTCCTATAAGAGTTGGTTGCCCCTTTTCGTCCTGAGGAAGATCCGCACGGCCGAGGTTTAAATTACCCTCGCGGCCACAAGACGGATAGAAACGTCGACGCCCCTAATACCTGGCCTGGACCACACATGCTGTTTCCTTGAAAAAACGTGCATCATAAGAAATTATATCTGTATGATATGAAATGTAAATTTGTATCCTGATTATACTTGTGGCCAGTCCCGAAGGAACGGTGAATCACAACCGTTTCCATTTCTGTTTAGAACATATCAACCTCTATCTCCTATGTCACTACTTTGAAGTCTTTTTCACATCCCCTTTCCACTTGAGCACTTTTCTCCCCGCACGTTCCATCTGGAGCAACCTTCTACATTGAGTGCTTTATGATTGTACTACTTCGATTTATGAAAACGCTCACATTAGTATTGTATACCATTGGCATGAAGAATTAAATGCATGGTTGAGCAAAACATTGGGTACTGCATTTTTACTGTTCATAAATATTATTGTATTCTTTGCTTCGAGCGGGTGCGGCTGCACGTGATCAACGCTCATGACTGATTGGTAATTCTATGAAATACAAGGAGTATTGACTGATCCTTTTCTAAAGTTGGTCTAGGACCATTGTTTTTTGTATTACATTATACCCAGGTCCAGTACCATATTAGGGTAACCCCATTTTGATAATGGTCTCTCTAATAGAAAGCAGAGCGGCGCGATTGTACCTGAGCGTCAAGGTATTCTGCATGATGGTAAGATGACTAAATGCCAGAGTCCATGCCCCGCTCACGCTTCCTCGACGCGGACGAGCGCAGACGGGCAGGACTCTGGCACGACTCCGGCTAAGCGACGGCGTCCCACTGCGCGGTCCCGCTGCGCGGGAGAGTACGACTTTAAGTAGGCGTCGCAATGAAGAGCTCGAGCGTCGGGACGCTCCAAGATGGCGCCCGCCTAAATTTCCACTAACCCAAGCCAAGATGGCGCCCACAAGAGTCCAACCCCGGGACCCGGACCCGCCAAACGGCGGTGCACTTTCCAAAAATTAAATGCAGGTAAGGGGACGAGTACCCAGGCAGAATAGTAGTAAAAGCAAGGGAGGATCCAAGCAAAATAACGAAAATACAGAACTGGTAGTTTTAAAAACACAGCGCAATGGCAGCGCGACCTGCGCTAATGCAGCACCTAATCTGAGTGAAAGACAAGCGAGTCCGCCTTAAGTAGGCGTCGCAATGAAGAGCTCGAGCGTCGGGACGCTCCAAAATGGCGCCCGCCTAAATTTCCACTAACCCAAGCCAAGATGGCGCCCACAAGAGTCCAACCCCGGGACCCGGACCCGCCAAACGGCGGTGCACTTTCCAAAAATTAAATGCAGGTAAGGGGACGAGTACCCAGGCAGAATAGTAGTAAAAGCAAGGGAGAATCCAAGCAAAATAACGAAAATACAAAACTGGTAGTTTTAAAAACACAGCGCAATGGCAGCGCGACCTGCGCTAATGCAGCACCTAATCTGAGTGAAAGACAAGCGAGTCCGCCTTAAGTAGGCGTCGCAATGAAGAGCTCGAGCGTCGGGACGCTCCAAAATGGCGCCCGCCTAAATTTCCACTAACCCAAGCCAAGATGGCGCCCACAAGAGTCCAACCCCGGGACCCGCCAAACGGCGGTGCACTTTCCAAAAATTAAATGCAGGTAAGGGGACGAGTACCCAGGCAGAATAGTAGTAAAAGCAAGGGAGAATCCAAGCAAAATAACGAAAATACAAAACTGGTAGTTTTAAAAACACAGCGCAATGGCAGCGCGACCTGTGCTAATGCAGCACCTAATCTGAGTGAAAGACAAGCGAGTCCGCCTTAAGTAGGCGTCGCAATGAAGAGCTCGAGCGTCGGGACGCTCCAAGATGGCGCCCGCCTAAATTTCCACAAACCCAAGCCAAGATGGCGCCCACAAGAGTCCAACCCCGGGACCCGGACCCGCCAAACGGCGGTGCACTTTCCAAAAATTAAATGCAGGTAAGGGGACGAGTACCCAGGCAGAATAGTAGTAAAAGCAAGGGAGAATCCAAGCAAAATAACGAAAATACAAAACTGGTAGTTTTAAAAACACAGCGCAATGGCAGCGCGACCTGCGCTAATGCAGCACCTAATCTGAGTGAAAGACAAGCGAGTCCGCCTTAAGTAGGCGTCGCAATGAAGAGCTCGAGCGTCGGGACGCTCCAAAATGGCGCCCGCCTAAATTTCCACTAACCCAAGCCAAGATGGCGCCCACAAGAGTCCAACCCCGGGACCCGGACCCGCCAAACGGCGGTGCACTTTCCAAAAATTAAATGCAGGTAAGGGGACGAGTACCCAGGCAGAATAGTAGTAAAAGCAAGGGAGAATCCAAGCAAAATAACGAAAATACAAAACTGGTAGTTTTAAAAACACAGCGCAATGGCAGCGCGACCTGCGCTAATGCAGCACCTAATCTGCGATGCGAGCGCAACAGCACTTCTACACCTTCTGGGTTACTGGCTTGAAAGCGCTAATAGAAATGCTCAGAACTGTGTGTACTATGTTACGTCTCTTGAAAAAATGAGAGGGACCCTTTGTGCACCAAAGGACTAGGGTTCAATCTAGTAAAATAGTAATGTATCCTTTAGTTGACAAATACTGAGAGAATTCTTACTCATTCACTCACCGAAATCGCACACATACAATCATGGGGATACAGTACCAATTGAAAAAGCAGCGTGCCAGTACACAAGAAAAATATTGGAAATGTTATGTATCAATTTATTAAAAGAATATAAAACAATTGTAACAAATTAAAAAACAGTTAATCATACATAGTATATTTATGTTCAAATGAAAAAAAATCATACTATAAATAATGAAATGAACAAACTCAATACCAGAATTGTGCATAGTTTTTGTGTAACTTCACAGTGTATCTCCTCACAAGAACATCGATACGCACTTTTCAGCACCCCTGAACCACCACTGTGCGACGCATCTCCTTGCCCAGACCTCGCATTACCTCTGTTGCACAATGCATCCTCTACCTGGGACTCCCCAGCTCTTCACAACCAGGATTAAGGCACTGTGTTCAGGGGGCCTAAGTTGGTACCTGTAGTCGATCCACACACAATCATGGTTGGCCTGAATTTATTACTTTCTCTGATGAAGTACGACCAGATGCCCACAGTTGGCTCTTAGTGCTTTTTGACACTTTATTCATTGAAATCTTTAAACTTGCATATCTCCGGTTCCGCTGATTGGATATTTGTCATTTTTGTCTTGATCTATTTATTCAAATTTACTCTGTTTTCTAATCTGGTTTGGGATTCTTTTTGTGTCTTGCTTTCACGTTATTATTCGAAGTGCTGCACAAATACTTTACACATTGCCTCGAAGTTAAGCCTGACTGCTCTGTGCCAAGTTACCAAAGGGGTAAGCACAGATTATTTTGGGGTTTACTTGTGACTTCACCCTAACAAGTATTGTGGTTGCTGCTTAAGTGAGTTTCACCCTCCTTGACCAGTAACCCAATTTATTACAGAAGGCCTACAAGACAACACAGATAAGAGAAGTGGTTGTTAACACCGCCTCCCAACAGAGATCAACCCCACCCTCCATTTATTTCATGGCTGAGGTATGTTCCTTCTGTAACAAATGGGTTAGTCATGAAAGTAGTTTGTCAGTTTGTGCAGGCAGAAAAACATTATCCACAGATTGTTCAAGGGCCTGGTACTAATATACTCCAGATTCTGTAATTTATGCATATGGGACTTTGAGTATTTTCCCAGAAAGCTGTGAATGTGGAGAACCTGCACAGTCTGGTTTGAGTCATGGAGAGCCTATCCTCTGGAAAAAAATATGAACCAGTAGGTTGTACATAAAAAGATAGACTTGAATGTCTTCCTTGTGAAAGACTGTCATTAAAGGAAGTAGCACTTTGGTGAAAACCCTTGGGGAAGCTTTCAAAACAAAATGAAGTATTTCAAACTGCCAGTGACAACGTCCCACACAAAACCTCTAGAACCTTTGCTGACATTCTCTGTTGAACATAGGCATCTTATAAAAAAATAGATGAAATGTCTATAGTATACCAGACTGATGATATGCTGGAAAGTGTTCATTTTGAAATGGGTGGTTGCCACAAAGCAATTGATGTGTTGTTCAGGCCACTTACCAGGCTACACACTCCCCTTCCAACTTCCCCCGTCTTATTGACCACTGTTCTAGGGCATGAACCAGAAAAAGGCCTCAGTTTCAAACATTTCTATATTGGCGTCCAGGGATTCAGATTTAATGTGACTCTGAGGTAAAAGGGTCAGAATGCAGCCAGAATCTGAATGAACTGAAATAACTGAAGAAAAGTCTATGGCATGTCTGAGGTGCTCCAACGCTGATTCATCTGATGTTGATTCTCTCTCAGCCTGCTGAAATGTGGCAAGACAAACCCCTGTGAGGCCAGATTCCCACTGAATCTTGGCAAACTCTAGAATGCTGGTGTGGATTCCACTTAGACTCTTAGAAGGGAATGGGGCGCCTGGAGCACCTCTCAGCAGAAAACAGGAGTGATTAGTTGATAGCTCATAACACTTAAAGCTTGCTCACAAAGCTTTATATTCTTACCAGAGTAACAGGATCAAGGACAGAAAAAGACAGGACAAGTACATGCTGCTGTTTTTCAAAAAATATATGCATAACTTTTTCAAATTTCTTCTCAAGCAGTCTGCTACCGGAAAAAGACATTCTTAACAGACAAGTCTTTTGAGCTGTATCCAGCTTCTAGACACATAAATGCAAATGATGAAGAGCTGCGACAACCCTACCTGATGCCATTGCAAAATTATCAACTGTAACATCTGTTAGCAATTTTGCTTAGGTGTCATTTTGGGGCAATAACGGATATCCGGTCTCCCCATCTGGCATGGCGGTGGCTAAAGACTGTAAATCCTTCACCAATGATTTGTAGGAGTACACGGCATATATTTTGTCTCTCATGGATAACCTCAGATGATCACATACCTTATTAAGGGGTGGGTTCCGCCTAGCTGGCCAATGGTCCTGACATAACCCTATTTTCAGTAGGAGCCACCAACTGATCAATAATATTTCTCAGTGCTGGATCCAATAATAGAGACTGATGAATTTGTAAATCACCCGTTACAAAAGGACACAGTTGATTCACAAATCGAGGGCCCAATGATCACCCTGCTTCCTTCCATTCACTCTTCAGGTGACCTCGAACTCCAGAGTTTTCCAGATGTTTTGGAACTGATGGGCTATTAAATAGCCAGAATCGTGTTCAACCCGGACTAGGCAGATCTTCATCTAGTTGCAACTGAAGATTAGAAAATAAAAGTGACATCACTCCATATAGTTCTCCCTCTGTATGGACTTGCTCTTGGGAACCAGTGTATCACCCACACATTCCCCTCTTTCTCATCATACTTGGGGGGTAAAGCCATGATGAGGCCACAGTACGGGAAGATGAGACAGATAGATATACGGTATTTCCTCTGCTTCCCCCCCGGGCAAAGAAGAGAGATATGTAGTAGCTTCTGCTAGTGCTTCCCAAGAGTATACTAGTCGAAAACAAAACCCCAATCATCTGGGAGATTTCAATAACCCCTGAAAAGTCCCCAGAATTGGCACCTTATCAGCTGCTTGACCAAAAATACAGTTCTTCCTTCAATATGATGAAAATGCCCTCATCCTGCACAGAGCAAAACAATATTTTACTGGTTCGCCCATAAAAAAGGCATGGTTGGCCCCCACCACCCTCACTTTATTTTATAGATATAACAGAAATTCTTGCTCCTTACGTGCCACACAATGCATCACTGGCAGCGGGTCCTGCTATTTTGTTTCATGACCAGAAACTGGAAGCCATTTGCACCCATAACACAGCCCATTAAGTGAGGTTACAGAAACATGGGAGTGCTGGCAGGGTACAGAATATTCAGTCTTTCTTGTCATGTGACAGAGCAGCTGGGGGACCCCTGCACCACTTGAGGAACCAAACCCTGAACCAGGCTCATGGAAGTGGGATTCAGCTATGTTACCCAGTACCTGCCACTCGTAGTACGAAGTGGTTGGGTGGGGAAGGTAAACACAAAAAACAACCAAACAAGTATAAATAGAAAAAGGAAAACTTACCTGCTCCGATGGCCCCTACCTTGCTCCCAATCCTTGCATCCTTGCCAGAAGCCTGCTGCACAATGCGCAGCCTCCCAGCTCCCATTTCCAGCGCTGGTCACATGTTGGGTATGCTATTCCCAGCATGTGAGGTCTGGCACTCATACATGGAGTGGGAGCCTGTGTTGGGTTTCTCAGCCCATTTGTACAATGCATTGAGATGGAGTAAGGCTAAGTGCGCATGATGGTTTGGCCAGCTCCAGAGGGCCGGCCAAACCGTCATGAGCACTTAACAGTGCCCACCACTCCCCCTCCTCCCTGGGAGGCCACGCCCCTTCCTTGCAGCTTGCAGGGCTAAAAATAAAATGATAATAAAAATGTTTTATTATCATTTTATTTTTGCCCTTTGCTGGCTTTCAGTGGGGGGGGGGCGCTCCTCCGTCATAATGGAGGAGCAGCCTGTGGTCAGGGACAGACTGGCCGTAGTGAGTACTGGGCGTTTCCCCAGTGGACCGCCAGGGTGGGGGCCGCTTTTTGGCCCCTGGGGGGCCGTTTTGTTACTGGGGCCGGCAATATCTGTCCCCTGGATCAAAATCGGCTGAAACAGGCCCTAACAAACAGCTCGGCCGCACCACCATGGGGGCCACCCAAGCAGTTTGCCAGGGCCGGTTTTGGTCATCAATCTGGCCCTACCTCTGGTGCCACCTCTCTTTATTTACCAAAGGCAGATGGAAATGCCCATTTCACAGCCTGACCCTCCTTGTGTTTCTAAAGGAAAAGAACAGTCTGGAACCCAGATAGGGCAATAAGAAAAATGGGCTGTGGCACGGTACTCGTGCTCCTTGCTGTTGGTGGGGCACGGGTAAGGGAGAGTGTCTAAAGGGCTTGAATAAATGCTGCTGGATCGAAGAGGGGGAACCTGAAGCTTATTGACGTGTGGAAGCGGGTGAGGAGTTAATGACCAGGGGTGTTGGATTGGAAAATGTTTTTTGCGGGGAAATTGTCTCACATGAGTCGTCGAAGTTGCAGGGCTCTATGGTACTATTGCACTTCATTGATGAGTGTATTTTGTACATTTACGAACTTCATTTTTTATTTAATGACAAAAATGGGGAACGCATTTGTTCTGAATTGAAACAAAGCAGCACTAACTAGTTTTTAAACTGCTTTCCACCAGTACTTTGCACTGCAATATGTGTATTAAATACCATAAAATAAAACTATATTATATCTTTGTTGAGATAGCAACACAGTTGGCACATAGGAAGGAACATTTGGATAATTTGTATACCATAGCACGCGCACATTTCTCAGGGGACTCCAAGTTTACTTTGAGCATACATGTCAATTACATCGAATAAATGGCAAATTCATAATGTAGAAACATCATGCAATTCACAAACAGCTTCCTAATCAATAGATGAGGGCAGAAAAAAGTTTTACTATTGAGTACATCTTGTTGTGAAAGAAAATTGCAGTTTTATGAAAGACATGCATTATCAAATTGTAGATTAAACAAAAAAAGCTATCAATCTTCTATTAGTCATGGGCAATTAAAGAAGCCAATAATTCAACGCACTCTATAATCCGACTCAATCTACTGTTATGAAAGTTTTAAGTTGCCCGTTAATGCATTTTTTGTGTGTAATATTCCACTTCATCTGGATAAGCGCAATATTAGACTGCTGCAGGCAAACAGGAACGTAGCGGCTAGAAGTGTAGTTAGGGCAGTGGCACTAGGGACGAGGGGTGTGATAAGCCTACTGCTCAGTTATGCCTGCCTTTTACTGCCCATTGCACTTGCTTGTTTGAGCTCCTTCAGAGCACCCTTGTTACAATACTGACCCGCTTCACAAGGCATCAGTAAGTGCATTCACTCCTTTACATCACCATCAACCAGCTCTTTCAAATACAATAGTGCGTTTACATCAGTGTTGCTGTTCTATCAAGGTCAGCCTCTTGACTTCATGTGCTCATGTCGGGAGGGTGGTGGGACGGGGCTGGTAATGCGCCAGAGGAAAGGCCGAGGAAGCACTCTGAATGCCTGTGATGTGGAATGGAAGGGCTGTCACTGTAGCAGGCCGGAAAGCTCCGCCCCTCCTGCCCACCGATAGGGTAATGGGGAAGGACTGAGATGAATGACAGCTAAGAACAGGCAGACAGGCGGGTGATGTGGGCTAGGCATTGCGGGAATGGTGGGCGCGAGAAGGAGGGCGTGGCAGGCAGCCTTGTCATTTCCCTTAAACATTGACAGTCCTGCCTTGTCCCCTCAGCAGTGGGAGTGGAAGGATCAGGAATGGAAAACTAGAGGGAAAGTGGAATGTGGAGAAGGGCCAGAAAAAGGAGTCCAGTTAGAGTGGGGAACAGAGTGATCCTGGGCTATGTCCAGTTTGTTTCTGTCATCATGAGGAAAACACATTAGATATCTTTTGCTATATGGAGAAGAAAATATGTCCCACATTCGTGTCATTGGTGGCAATAAAGTCACGATATTTGGATCCCTAACAGTGCCTATGCAAATCCGATCCTATGTAACTGCGACCATATATGACCCCACTGAGGTTTGTGACCCCAGAGAGGTTTAAGAACTGGTGTCAATAAGATGGAATGTGAACTGACAGGAGGAAAAGTCCTTAACGCTGCTCGAGACTGGAAGCAATTCATGTTCAACGCGTTTGGCATTGCTATTGATAAGCAAGTAATACCGCTCACTTCTCAGGATTGAGCACACAGGAGAGGGCGCCATGGTAAAGAAAGTTTATGAAATGTACCGAGCGGACTGTTCATGTTATCAAAAAGACACACTGCTCCTGTTCATTTGACGAAGGCTTGTTTTCCTTGGCTGGACCAGCAAAACAGATGAGCCCTGAAAATGTGTATTTGTGAGAATTCTCCTCTGCCTTGGGTGTTCCCTGGGCCTTTTGATTGCGGGTCGCTGGATTCCTGACCCTTGCTGTGGACTCGGGCCTGTTCGGAGGCTGCACTGGCTGTATTAAAATGTGTTTTTGTTCTTCCCTTGCACTGTAGGTCTGGCCTCAGGCTGACTCAGAGGAATGTCAGAATATTAATAATTAACCCATTGTAAGGCAACAAGAGAAGTGCAGGCCACCCGCCCGGCAGCATCTGGCACATTTTCAGGATTACAGAGCAGGATTTGTATCCCCATGCTGGGCATTTAAGGACTGCACTGACCACTGGCGTCTCTCATATGAACACATACACTTAGCCTCTTGATTTGGTGCAAGAGAATGATGGCGCCGATTATAACTTGGCTTTGAAATACCAAATCTGCAGAAAAATTCTAATGACTTTTTTAAGTGTTTGTAGTTTCATTCATGTAAGGTGAATGTAATATTAACACATTGGGATCGAGCGCAGCACCACTTTGCACATTACAGTGTCTCTAAATGATCAGCTGCCATGCCACAGTGAAAGAGCTCAGATATAATCAAGGCCACTGGAATTATGCAGCAGGGGTGTACCAAATCATGAGGTAGCATTGACTAAATTATGCAGCAAGAAAAGGCAAATTATGTGACGTACTGCGGCACATTTTGTAAACATATTGCTTGTTAATTTTAAATTTTTCCTATTGTTAGCGCTGTCTGGGCGTAGTACCAGTTTAACACCCAAATGTAGCAATAAGCAACAGAAAGGTGACCAGGCAACCTTTGCAAAAGAGAAACAAGGAGATGGTAGACGGATCGCTGAAACTTTTCAGACACTTACCCCCAGTCACAGATCTGGGTTGAATCCATCATCGTTCTTTAGCTCACTTCACCACCCCAGCGCAGATCCAGCTATATGCAAATCAGTCTTCACCCTGTGCCTCATGGTAATAGTCCAGCCCGAACTGCCAATCCAGGTCTTCCCTGGACCAGAAACAAGCATCCTAGGACCGGTTTCGGGATAACTCCCCTCAGCAGCCAGGCTAGCTTGAATCCAGTGGTAAAGTGAGCAAGGGACCCATGTTTGGGCATACCCTGCCAACTTTGGGCGAACAAAGCAAACACAAGGAGATGATGGACGGAGCGCTGAAACTTTTCAGACACTCACCCCAGTCACAGATCTGGGTTGAATCCATCATCGTTCTTTAGCTCACTTCGCCACCCTAGTTAAGACATGGCCATATGCAAATCTGTCTTGACCCTGTGCCTCACGGGAACAGTCCAGCCCGAACTGCCAAGCCAGGTCTTCCCTTGATCTTTGCAAAGGGCCTTCCATTGCGCAGTAACAAATACCTCTGCGTTTTTAGTAACGTTTGAACCATTTGAGCTAGAAATATTTTTTAAATTAAAATCTGCAGATTATACAGCAGATGATGGACTATGTGGAAAATGCAGGAAATCCATAGTTATACAAAAAAATACTGCTGCCTCACAGATGCATAATTCCAGTGGCCCAGGCAGTATATGGAAGAAGTGCACATAAGACTCTCAGATATCTTGTGTGAGGGCTGCAAGAGGTTGGCCTCACTTGACTTTTTCTTGCTCCTCAATTTGTGAAAGGTTAAAAATCTGAACCGAAACAACCCTCTACTTTGATCCAACCGTAGGCACTTGCGAGCCACCAACAATTCCACTGACGTTCAGTCCAGTAACTGTTTATTTCAATAGGACATGGTTTCTTTAATTATGTATTATGTTTGATAAAATTGGTCTCATCCTATGTCATTTTTGGCTGGGCCTTTAAATTCATTGTTTCTTTTACTGCATAGTTACTTGGTGAGTTTGTTTCACACTTGGCTGCAGAGATTTTCTCTCAGGATTACCCTGCTGCCCAAGGCACACTCCCAAAGTTGAGCAGGGTAAAACTTATTGAAACATCTCACATTAATTCAATATCTCTTTCAGTCTCTCACAGCCCTCTTTCCTTCCTCTCCCTCCTCTTGCCGGTTGATTTACTAGAGTGTGTGCCATTCTCAAACCCTACGGGTTTATAATGCCATAAAATAAATGCACTCTTGTAAATAGATAAGCTTTGGGATTGTTAAAACAATAAAGTGGTGCAGATGTTCATCAGTGCAGTCAGTTTAGACGGGATATGTTTTATGGCACACACTGAAGAACGACCCCCTTCTTTTCATTAAATCCAGAAATTTCTATTTCTGCTGATGACTCACCAGAAGCGGAGTTCCAAAGTGCACAAAGGAAGTTTGAAAGGTTTATCCATCCTGTGAAATTTCAGTAAGGACTTCGAAGCTCCTTCACATAAGTATTGCCAAAAAATTAAAACTTGCTCAAGTCATATGTTTACCTACTCATTGGATTTACTTAATTCAATAGCACCGAATCTAAGCATGCATATTTTACATTGCGGGGAATTATGTCCAGATTTTTTTTTATTATTCCCAAGGATGGCTGCCGGAACCCTTTTTCTGTAACATTACTCATACGCAATGTATTCATTCATAATAATTTAGCCCTGTAAAGCTTTACTTAATCAAAATATATTAACTTTTATTCGTCTTCGTCGTTCCAACATTACCCCATGTATCACCTCATGTGTCTTGTGCATTTTAAATTGGTTGTTAATCACCCTCCTGCCCCCGTTCATGCTGCTCAGTCATGTTTAATTTAAGTATATACAAAGTGTCCCCATAAGTATTGCACGTGCACTCCTAAAGTAGTTTGTGAATCATTCAATATTTAATGCAATTATGCTATTTTCATGTACATATCCCAGCATACCTGAGTTTTAATGCAGATGTACTGAACGGTGTAGGATAAACCAGGATGCATTCTACCAAGTCACAAAAATCGCAAAGTACCTACTGATGCAGACGTATGCATAAACATGCACATTTTACTACATTTTTATGATATATCCTACCTGCTAGATATTCCCCAGAAGAAATACAACCCCTCACCAAAGTAGGAAATGTGCAAGCACGGAATAAGGGTCAATGTGCAGTTGCACAGCTACTTTCTTCCCTTTATTTATTCATACTGAAAGTCTTTTTTCAGTTGGAAGAAATCCCATCTTCAAAACCAAAAGAAAAAATGATTTCCAGGTCCACTATGAGAAACCAGAGTGTTACCTCAAGGTCCCCTGTAGCCATGAGAGAAGCTAGCATATTGCTTATGACCAGCTTCATGACATCTTCAATGGAAGAGTTCAACTTTGCACACTGAGAAGGCCCACGGAAGATATTCTCTGATCTCCTCTCTGGTTTAGGCAGGTCAGGAGGGCATAACCTAATACCCTCCATAAGGGTTTTATGAAGGTAGATTTTGACACATGAGAATCCCTAGTTGTTTTGCTTTTGGACCTTTGGATTTTAGACCTCTGTTGTGAGTGAGTGTCCATAATGGAGCGCTACTCACAGTAACCACCAGTGGCCTCTTTTAAAATGAGGGCACCTGCTGTGCAGTTGGGGTCAGACAGGCTATGTGTGAACATGTATATACATATATGTACAGGTTGATCAAGGAATATGGTTCTTTTGCACCTCCTGATGTCCTTACACAGGTAACACAGTAACTGCGGGTACCCAGAATAATGAATTTGTTATGGCCTGCTAGAGCCTTTGTATGCAACTTGGAATACAGAATTAAATGCCTTCTTTCTTTTTAACTGAGGTGTAAAATTTGTAATGCTTTAACAGTTTTTGCCTTCACATAAAGTATGCCTAATTCCGAACTTTTGATTTGCATGAGCTAGGGAGACATTTGATGTGTCATTCCCTAACTATTTCTGGGTCAGAGTTAGTCAGTTCTACTGTTTTTCAGCGGGAATGAGTTCCTAAAATTTGTCAAATTTCCCTGAACCAGCCATCATAGAATTTGTGCTGCCCAGAGGGTAGTAGAGGCATCTGTTTTTCACTGTTCATCCTAGTTTTATGTCTTTTATGTTTCTCTTGTGTGTATCAAAGTACTTTTCATTTAAAAGTAAAGCACTGACTGGGCATTGGTTCTGCCAGCCTATTGTACTGAGTGCACTGTATTCTAATTGTCTAAACCCACCTCACCTCACCTCCTTGAGTAAGCCTTGGACTGCTGTGTCATGCTACGCTGAGAAAGTCAAGTGCTGGAGAGGAGTATTTGGTTATTCGGATTTTGGTCCACTAGTACTGAGGCCCAAGAACATCCGCAGGGAACACTGCAGTTGATGTGATAGGAGCATAGTAACCCGTGAGTGCTCTGGTTCGCAGGAAACCGAGTCTAACATTAGACCCAATCCTGGAGAATAAATGGAGACAGTCACCCTCTGTCAATAAATTTGCATACCTCCAATACTCAAGATTGGTGTTATCACAAAAATACCATTAGCGAAAACTCTAAACACTTTATAACCGTTCTTGACTCTGCCAAGAACAGACCAAAGAAACTATTTGATCTAATCAAAACCACCAGCAACCCTACCTCATTTCCAACCATGTAATGTGAACAAAGTTAAAGCTTTCCTTGATGATGATACACAGCCAACCCAGATGGCATCACTGAAGATGCCCTGCTCAAGAACATCTTGAAAACCAAACCTTCAAACCTCTCTCTAGACCCTATCCCAAGTAACCTTGCAGTAGACCTCTACAGCCACATGCTCCCCTACTTGACAAATCTGATGAACCTATTTCTCAGCCAAGGATCCTTTCCTGATGCCCTGAAAACTGGACAGGTGACACTACTCTTAAAGAAACCCTATGCTGATACTAATGGCCTTAACAACTTCCACCCTATCACCAACCTCCCTTTCCTCACCAAAATCATTGAAAGATGTATAGCGGAACAACTCACCCAAAACATCAAGGGCAACAATCTCCTAGAAGAATTTCAACCCAGCTTCAGTCTCAACAATGCCTTTCGAGTCTTAGACTCGAATAGCTCCTGCCTCCAGATCCTTCTTGACCTATCTGCAGCTTTTGGTACTGTAAACCATCACACGCTTCTCAACACACTAAAACAAAAAATGGGAATTGAAGGTGTGGTACTTAAAAAGTTTCAATACTACCTCACGGGTATATCTCAGATGATTAAAATTGAAAATTGTTTTTTTGACTCCAAAAGCTGGGGATCAAGGTGTCCCTCAAGGCTCTTTCCTTGCTCCGACCCTGTTTGATTTTTACATTGAACCACTAGGAGCCCTATTAAAAGAGGCTGGGATCCTTTATCACCTCGATGCTGACAACACCCAACTCTACCTCTTAAAGTGTCCTCCGCTCATAACATCTCACTTTTAGCCACCACCCTCAACTCCATCCAAGAACGGATGACGTCTCATCACCTAAAACTGAATCCCTATAAAACTGATTTCCTTTTTATCTCTACCTCCATTGCTCCACCTCCTGTTCAATCATGGGTAGATAATCTAAACATTCTTAAAAGTAAACCAGTGCCAAATCCCTAGTGGCCATCCTGTACAAAAGACTTAACCTCCAATCCCAAATCAGCACCATGGCCTAAAATGTGTGCTTCCAACTGTGAGATCCAGTGGTACATTCCTGTGAAAGACCTGAAAACTCTTGTCTAATCTTTGCTACCCTCCAGACTAGCAGACTTGGGTGCACCAAGGGGAAGCCAAGGTGCCTGCTGCACAAACAGGCACACTACGAAGGGACTTGGGTTGCGCAGACACAGAGTGGCCCGCCTTGAGGAACATGGGGTGCTGCTGCAGGAAGACCCCAGGTTAGGGCATTAACACAGACTGGACAGGTTCCAGGTCCAAAGCTTTTTGAGCTTCTGGTTGCTAGACCGAGAAAGCAGCAGTGCAAGGAAGCAGTAAATAAGGAAAGTATTTGAAATTATAGGGTTTGTGATTGGGATTAGTTAAGGTGGCAAGAAAGAGAGATGGAGTTTAGATGTTGCTTTATTTTAGGTTATCTAAAAAATTTCCTGGCTTCATTATTCATGAAGGAGTAAAGCATTTGTTGTAATTGTTTATGTGCATTCCACACAAATAAATGTAGCATGCAATTTTCTGTTCCCAAAGCCTATTTTTCTGACAATTGAGCCATTACTGATTTTAAATGGGCTTTTATTTTTCCTACCAGATTATGGAGCTTTTCCCTCTATACCCTCTGACAGCAGAATTTACGGTGTTGGTTGCCAAATGCATATTTTTATATCTCTTATACAAAGCACTTATCCTATTCTTTGTAACTTCTGTTGCAACACAAACTATAGCAAAATGTAAATATAGAAGACACAGCAAAACAAGATCATCAAGTCAATTTGTCAACATCACAAACACTGTCGTTGTTTGTTGTCTGATTCAACAATCCATATGACCCATCTCAGTTTATCCATGTTTGCATGCATGCCATCCATCCACCTAGTCATCCTTATCATATACCGGCTCACACATGTAAGTACATATCCATCTGTGTGTTTTGCCCGTTTGCAGCTTATCTATGACTTTGTGTTGTTTGGACTGCTTGTTTATAAGTGTGTGTCTGTGGGTGCATGGATTACTGCAGGTCTTTTGTTCTTCATGTTATGCATGCATGCATGTGTCCCTCTGTGGTGTGTACCTACATGTGCTTGCACATGTCAAAAACCTAGTTAATATTCCAAATCCCTCTTTAAATGAAGATCTCTCCTAATTCTAAGTTTAGACACCATACATTTGTGAAGTCATATTTTTAAATTAGTGGAAAATGTGGACCAGATTGTCATCAGGGCCAAGAATGATGAAATGAAAAGCATGACAGTGTTGAAGGTACAGGATAATGATGACAGGAACAGACTTCATTATAACCCCCCCCCCCCACTCTTTCATCGCATTAAGACTCTGCTTGCCTGCTCACGTTGTCTAACTAATATCTCAACAAAGATGAATTAAAATAACATGGAACCAGTGGCATGAGACCACAGCTGGCATAGCATTGACACAAGGGCCAACATTATCATTAGGTTGGCTCAATTAGTTATTTTAGCTGATAAATAAAAATGACAGTGAAGATTAAGATATGTCTGGGACCTGGTAGGCTTACTGCAAAGCAAATCTATATCTTTTTTTTACAGTGCACATATTTTGCCGTAGCATAATTTCTAAATAACCTACCCATAGAGTTCAACAAATGAAGGGTATTTTTCATAACTTTTTTCAAAGAAAGAGCTAACTAGATTAGTCATGATCACCATACTAAACTATTGCCATGAGCAGTACTGAACACTCACCGAGAAACATCTCAGAAGTGAGTGATCGAGATTATGAGCAAAACTGCAAGACAATATTTACCATATAACAAATGAGAACATATATAACCTGCCTGGAGTTCCTCCCATTGTCTGCCATTTGAAGGCAGGATTGTTTTCAAAGCGCTTTGCATTATCCACACAATATCCACATGGTGCACAAGGTCCGGATCCTTACAGTAACTGGCAACACACTAAAACCCATTCAGAAACTTGCATCAGCTTATTTGTGTTGAGCAATGCAAAGAGAATTTAGTAGATCCAGGAGAAGCCTTAATATTCCAGTCTCTTCTTTGTTATAATTTCAGAAGTGATATTTTCCTGTTGTATCACAAACAAGTGAGAGGCTCCCCACTTCTCCAGTTTCCTAATTCTAAGTCAGTCTGAGCACTTTCAATCATGGGATGTGTGTGGAAAATACTTATAAAGTATACAACAGAAAACCTACAGTGAGTAGCAGGTAATACACTATTAAAAGCACTAGACCCTTATTTAGCTTACTAGTGCACTATATACTATGGCATTTGTAAGACAAAGCATGGGATATCTGAAAATTTTGATGAAGTATCCTGTCCGCTAAAATCAAAGTAAGGTCCTTAATCTTTAGTAACATCTGCATTAGACAACAGATGCCTCCACTCTGTTACTCTTCTTAGTACCTTGCTGGTTTAGCTGGAGCAGAGTTAACACCATAGTTCCTGTCAGCACTGTCCTTTACTTAGGAGTTTGTCTAAGACACTAGCAGTTTCTTATATAGTTACTACTTGGGCATACAAAATGTCAGAATATTTGTAACTTGAATATTTTTCCCTTGTTTTTCAGTTTAATCTTTTAGTTTTTCCTGTAGGGAGTCAGTGAATGCTGACTGGATTTCCTAGCATCTACATATCCTGTTTCTAGGGAGCACCCAAAATTCTGCTTTTCATTAAATAAATGGTACAATCACTGGGGGGGCAATCAAGTTCAATAATCACTGTCTCTCCTTCCCTTGCTGGAGGCATTGAGTGCAATAGATGTGTGCAACCAATGAGTACCGGACCGTAGACCGTGGAAGCATGTTCCCGCTGCTTTGTGAGTGCAAAAGATATGTGTGCAGCCAATAAGTACAGGACCGTAGCCTAGTAAGTGTGTTCCTGTTGCTTGTGGCATCCTTTACACATACATGAATGAAGATGCAGAGTGTACAAACCTACTGACCACACATTCTTAATAAGTGAGCTGTGACGGGCATGGTAACTACTGGCATTGGCTGACAACGGAATGAGCTTTTACTGCCTATTTGCCACATGCCTACAGTGCTAGTGTGGCATGTACTGTTGAATAGATATGAGTCGTTTCTGGTTTTGTTGGTTTTGCTACATTATAAAGTGTCATTATTAGCCTCTTTGTTGTAAGTGTATGCGATCGGCTTATTTAGCACTTCCTCTGTGGGAGCAAAATAGTATCACAAAATGGGGACGCCTCAAACTTTACCTCATTCGGTTCTCCCACTGTTTACTGGATCGGAGACAATGTTAAATCTTAATTTCATGAGGCAATTAAGGTACCTCCCCAAACATCAATTAGCAGAGTAAAAACAGTTCAACCAATAATGGGGACCACTCAATAACTAAGTTCTAGATCAATGAAAAGGGTTTTATTACAAGATTCAAAATAAGCTGTACAGAGTCAATGCCCTGAAGGCTCATGTGAAAAGTTAAACAGAGTATGTAAAGGTCTCAATTGACAGCAAAATATTTAAGAAAATCGGGCAGTGTCCCTAGCAGCATAGGAAGCTCAGTAAAATCTCTGGCTCACCCCTAGATTCGAGGTGTTCTTTTACACAATTCGTGCATAGTACATTAGAAACCTACAGAATCACTGTAGAGTGAGCAAAAGTATAATTTCTCAGAACTCAATAATACACATCATTACCTTAACACATGAGCATCACCCAATTAAAAAAAATATATATATCCAGTGCTCTCTATGCTAATGTCATCCTGAGATATTCAAACAAATATGAAACATTTAGATAATACGACTTTCTCCCTATTAATGGACTCAGCGAAGACACCTATACTTGTTGCTATAGCAAGTTCCGTACTAGCAAGGCAACTACTGCAGAGAATACAAACCATTATGTCATCAACTTATTGTTTTCTGCATAGCCTGTGGGGTGGGGATGCGTGCAGGGGAGAAGCAGGAGTGAATGACAGAAATGGCATCTATCTTGTTCAAAATGGAGATTTATACAGACATGTGCCCTAACTAAGCATCACTTCTATGTATCATATGAAATGTGTTTTTGCAACTATTTAATCCAATCTATTTATGCAGGATCATGTCTAAAATAGCATATCACACGTGTGTATTAGTGCACAAAATTATAAACTTAAAAACAATCCCACAGAACCTATTTTTGTTGTGGTGCGTCATGACATGTCTCGCTTCTAAATTGCGGCATCTGTCTGGGAGCTGCTCGGTTACTAGACAACAAATAACACTCAACAGGCTACTATGCCAAACCATCCAGATGTTGCAAGATGTGCAACACATTAAAGAAAGACAATCGTGAGAAATGTAGCATCCAAAATAGAGCACAAAACAGAAGTGTTTGATTGAAAATGAGAGAAACAAGCCGCCTTTGTAATATTTGAACAGAACATTAATGTTGCCCTTTACAGAGCATGTCAAGGGCTTGACTGGAGGTAAAAATGAGTTCACCTCTGTTGCCCTTGACATCTGGGGTAAAGAGACAGCAAAACCTTTAACTTCCGTGTGACACTGATTTGTAGTATTTTTTTAGTTCAAGTGTGGTCACTGTAAGATGTGTTACTGCTTTGCAAATTAGGAGATTGGCCATTTAAGTTCTTGGAAAACTGCCAGCCCAGCTCCCTGGGTCATCGTTTTCAAGTCCTTTTTCTCGGATGCGCTTTCTGTTCAAGAAATGTGCTCCCTTTATAAACCGAGGAATGGTCATCTGGGACGCTTTCTGCCAGGGACTTGATAAATAACTAGTTATGGGAATTTCCCAATAAAACCGCACTGTGTTTATGTTGGAAGACGGAGCTCATGCAGCTGTTCTTAAATGCATGTGTATATATGTCACAGTTTCGTGTGATAAAGCATGCAAAAGCATGGTTTTAAGCTTAGTTCGGTGGCTTAATTTAATGCCTTTATTGGACTAGAACACAAGAGCCACCCAGATAAAGGCTCTCCTGGTACTTTGGGACAACTAAACAAAACCATCCAGCAGACTAAATGACTAATCAATCCTGAGCATAGTTTAGTTGTAACCCAACACAAGTAAATATGTACCTAATTGTATTTAATGAATAGCATGTTCTAATTAACACACAGAGTACCTTACAGAATATTTCACATGCTTATAACATCAGGCATGGTAATGAAACCATATTGTAAAGTTCAATACAAAACACGACCAATTAAAAATATATATATAACTGTTAATATTGGGAATCCAAGAAAGCAATCATTAATATGAAAACAATTATAACAAATGAGGGAATGAGATGGAGAAAAAAAAAACTCTTTGCGGGGGTAGGTCTCTAACTGAATGATGACCAATGCCAATATTTCTTTTATAATTGAAGTTGCAGAAACATCAATAATCCATATTCTTAGGCGTTGAGGGCCATGGGCTTGCTTTCAGTGATAAAGCTGAAGGTCCGTCTTGGTGAAGCTGGTTGCCAAAAATTACATTCACTTGGGAGGTACAAGATTGGAATTTGACGAAAAGTCTAGCTGTTTTAGGCACTTTGTCACACATTCTGATTTGTGTTTTTTAACTCCCAGTCAGTCGCCAACAGATTATTGTTCTGGACCTGGGCTGCGCTGTAATGGCATATATGCCTTCTTATTTCTGCACGAGATGGATTTATGGTCTTTTTGTGAGCTGTTCTTTTGAAAACGTTACTATCTCACTTTAACTGGTTAATGTTATCTTGAACGAATTATTCTATAAAATTTCAGTTGAGGACTTGCAGATTTGGCACCAAAATCATGCAGACCACATTGCTATTATTTTTGTGGAAATCCACATCTTGCTTATTATGACATGTTGAAATATCAACTGTTCATTCAAAAGGGTCAGAGAATCAGATTCTTACTATGTGATGTCTTTGCGGATCATGAGTGCTTGGATTAATATGGCTCCAACTGATAAATTGTGTTGCTTCTACGCAACTTTTACTAAATCGCGGAAACATACTTTGCTCTCTGGTGCAGTTCTTCATCCAATCAGCACAACACATGTAGATTGTTTTATCCCGAACCTATAAATTGTGGTTATGGAACTTGGCTGCATAGTTTAATGAGTTCTAAAGGTAGATTGTTGATGCTCTCTCTGATTTCGTACTTTAATATTTTTTATCATGTTAATTTTTTTGAGTAGGCAATAATTATTGTAATATGCTTGGACGGTTAATCACAGCCTTTAGAAAACAAAATAAGTGCATTCCAAAATGTAATCAACACACCACATGGGTTTGCTTAGAGGTGCACCAATTTCGCATACAATGTAGTGGTCTTATAATGAAGAAGAAACAAGACACACATGCATATTTGAAGGACATCTGTTAAAAGATTTTGTTGACCATCGGTACAGTAGTAAAGTTTTGAAAGAGCCTGAAAGGATGAATGTAAGCTATATTACTTTGAGTCATTTTCCTTTCCTTAGAGTTAATCCTTCCATGGAGTGTTATGGCTGGTTCTGTAATTTAATTCTCTGATGGATGAGACAGTCATATATGAGATAAAGTATCATCCTCTATACATTATAAAGATCTTGCAAGTTATTAAGGAGTTCCATGACCCTATATAGAGGTAGGAGGCTGAAGGTGAGTTCCTTTGTAAATTCATTGATTTCCAAAGTGACACACAATCGGGCAATGCCCCATCGCTTCTCTGAAAGATCGGTTAGTGGGCTTGTTTTTTTGGTTGTTTATGTGCATGCCTGAGTTATGTTCTGCAGAGCAGTTTTTTGTTGTCAGTTAATGTGATATTGAAACAAATCTTGCCTACAGTACGCTCAAATCCATGCCGTCTTTCATACCTGGCAAAACACTTATACAGTGTGTTTTTACAACTTCAAAACTGCCCAATTTTGCAAACATCAACCATTTTTTAGCTACCTAATTCACTGATTATACCCAGCTTTATTTTGGTGCCTGGTCCTATTTTTTGGCCCAGTCCGGCCCTGCTTGCAATATCCTTGGGATTTACAACAGAGAGTGCTTTATTCCTTATAATACATGACAATACATCACCCTTCCAAAAAAAACTTGATAAAAAGGTTCTTTATCTGGTAGAGGTATGACAGTCCGGGTAAGTCAGATACACACCCTAAATTAACCTGTGCTCACCTTCTGGTAGCTTGGCGCAGAGCAGTCAGGCTTAGTTTACGAGGCAATGTGTAAAGTATTTGTGCAACACTTAAATTACAGTAACACAGTGACAACACTGCAAAATGACCTCCCACCAGTTTAGAACAATAGGGCATACGTATCTGATTAAAACAAGACCAAAACATCAACAATCCAATTAGTAGAACTGAAGATAAGTATTTTTAAAGAGTAAATATTAAAACAGGGCTTAGAAGTCAATAGCGGTCAAAAGGTTACTTAAGGTCATAAGGGACCAGTGCAAATCCAAAGTTCAGCCCAACCACAATAGAGGGCAGGCTGGCTACAGGATCCAGACAGATCTTGCTAAAGAAATACCTTGGATGAAGCTTTTCTCGACATCGATGGCTGGCTGCGTCATTGTTGAGCTGCATTGTCATCAAACTCTGATAAACTGCAGGTGTTGCGTCATCGTTGAGCGACTTTGGCAGTACTATCACTGTCATTTTCGAGTCACACTGGCGGTGAAGCCACTGTCATCGAGCAGCCGCTGCATCAACAACGAAGGGTGGTGCATCAGCGCTGATTGGTGCAAAGTCACTGCTGTGTCAATGTCAAAGGTTAAAACAGCTGCAAAACCCACTTCTAGGACTGGAGGGGGCACCTCAGGCAAGGGTAAGACTCACAGATGGCGGAGTCCAGCAGCACAAGGAGAGTTGCAAGATGTGTTTTGTGCCTCTAAGACTTCAGAGAACAGCAGGCAAGCCAACAAGCCATGGGTTCAAGGAGGTAGAGAGCAGGTCCAGTCCCTCCCACTCCCAGGCAAGAAGCAGCAAGCAGCAGGCCAACACATCAGAACAAGTTGCAAAGTGGCAGTCTCTCCTGAAGTACAACAACTCTTCTTCCAGGCAGAATGTCCTTGGTTCCAGTAAAGTTCTGATCTGGTGGTATCAGGGGTCCAGTACTTATACCCAAATGTGCCTTTGAAGTGGGGAAGATATGTGCCATTGGACGACCTCAGGTTCCCTGCCTTTCCTACCCTGGCTCCAGACACAAGTTACAGCCCTCTGTATGCATGCAGGATATTGTGTGAGGACATGCACAGCCCTGTTCAGGTACATTTGTCTGCTTTACCCACCGAATTTACCTGAGGAAGGTCCATCAGCCTGGTGATGGGTCATCACAATGCAAACGTCACACCCCTTCTCCCTTTGTGTGACTGTCTAGAGGAAATGCACAAAGCCCAGCTGTCACTACACCCAGGCGTGTATTCAGAGGCAGGCAGAGGCACAGAATGGTTAAAGTAAGAAAATGCCAACTTTCTAATAGTGGCATTTTCAGGCTTACAAATTAAAATGTGACTTCACCATAAATTGTGATTTTAAATTGGGAGTGCAGAGACACCAATTTCGATATTTCTGTCTGCTCCCAATTGTAAATTACACTTAGAAGATGATTAAGGCAGTACCAATGTTAACCTATAGGAGAGATAGGCCTTGCAGTAGTGAAAAGCTAAGTTAGCAGTTTTTCACTACCAGGACATGTAAAACTCAAAAGTACATGTCCAACCTTTTAAATACACCGCACCCTGCCCATGGGGCTGCCTAGAGCCTACTTTACGTTTGACTTATTTGTAATAAAAGGGAAAGTTTGGACCTGGCAAGTAGTTTAACTTGTCAGGTCGAAATGGCAGTCTAAAAGTGCACACACAGGCTCTGCAATGGCCGCTCTAAATCATGTTTAAAGGGTTACGGAGGGGGTGGCACAATCAGTGCTGCAGGCCCACTAGTCGCATTTAATTTACAGGCCCTGGGCACATATAGTGCACTTTACTAGGGACTTACAGGTAAATTAAATATGCTAATGGTGGATAAGCCAATGTTACCATGTTTAGTGTACAGAGTATATGTACTTGAGCACTGGTTAGCAGTAGTAAAGTGCCCAGAACCATAAAGCCAGAAAAAGTTAATGCCAGCAAAACAGGAGGTCAGGAGGCAGCACTGTCAGGGTAAACCATGCCAACGATGCCAGGTCTAACAATGTCCCTTGCAAACGAAAAGAGTACATTCAGAATCTCTACCGTGAAATGCATCAAAATAGCAGTTCGTAATTTTTGGGAAGATTATATTTAAACAAATTTAATTTAAGTCAGGGTTAAAATACTTTGACTCAGATGGTGAAGAAACATGCGGGGATTCTATCTTTACTACAATGAGCTATACCTATAAAACAAAATATTGCCATTGATATCTCCTTTCTGTTGACCCCTTTTTAGCGAAAGATATCAGAAGAAGGAAACGCCAGTTAATGGTTTTCTTGTTTAAACTGCAGCTAAATATGGTCTATGACTTGGCTGTCTCCCTGGTCGGTGGGTCAGGCAGTAGGCATTATGATGTCAGAACTCGACTGTAGTAGCTTTTTACAATTCAAAATGTAAGTCATTTCTTTATTACAGGTGACTAGAGCTGTCACAAGTTGGCTGTAAATTAGAAAATGTGAGATGTGCTTTCATATAGGGCTTGCTGGTTTCCATATATTTTAGCATTCTTCTTGCAGTGCAGCATCAAAAGTAATCAATTTTATAGCATTCTTCCTACAGTGCAGCATCAATAGCAATCATCATATGGTAGTCAATCAATCAGTCAATCATTACGTATTTATAAAGCGCAGCTACTCACTCGCGAGGGTATCCAGCCACTGAGGTCTTGCTGGGATCAGTCGAAGAGCCAGGTCTTGAGTCCCTTTCTAATCTCCGTGAGAGATGGAGATGTTCGAAGGGGAAGGTCGCTACAAGCTTTGGTGGTGAGGTAGGAGAAGGAACGGCCTTCACTGTGGCTTCTGAAGATGAGGGTGTTTGCACCAGGGTGCGGGAGGCAGAGCATAGGGGTCTTGAAGGACAGTGGAAGTTCAGGTGGTAGTTGATGTATGCCAGTCCTTGATTTTGTAGGGATTTTTAGGCATGTGTAAGTATCTTGAATTGTCACCTCTTCTGGACTTGGAGCCATTGGAGGTTCTTGAGGTGGGTTCACTTGGGGATGTCAAGGATGAGTCTAACGACTGAGTTCTGTATCATCGGTAGTCACTTCAGGAGTTGGGTGGTGATTCCAACATAGAGGGCGTTTCGGTAGTCCAGGCGGCTGGTGACTAGAGCTTGAGTGGTGCTGACGGGGATCCATCTAATGATATTTTGGCGCATGCAGAGGGTGTGGAAGCAGGTGGATGAGACAGCATTGATCTGCTGTTTAATGGTGAGTATGATGTCCAGGATGCTCTGAAGTGGTGGGCGTGGTCTGTTGGAGAGGATGTGGGCCCAAGTTCATTAGGCTACCCGGTATCAACCTACAGGGAGGCGTTGTTCCCAAAGGTCAGCTGGATGGCTTGTTCCAGGTTGTTTGCGGTGATGGGTTGGGTGTGGTCGAGAACATCGGCCTATTGGGTCTCAGTTACTTTGTTCCAGTTTGGTGGAAGGGAATCCTTCGTGGTGGAGTGGATGATGGTGTGGTCTGTCCAGGTGAGTTTGGTGACATGACTGTACTTCACTTTGTCACTGGTGCTGAAGATTGGATCCAGTGTGTGCCCTGCGCAGTGTGTGGGATTGGAGACTAGCTGGGTAAGGCTGATGTTGCTCATGCTTTCCAGTAGTTTGGTGGAGTTGGCGTCATTGGGGTCATCGAGGCATTTCCGTAGTCTAGGTGGCTGGTGACTAGAGCTTGAATGACAGTTTTCCTTGTGCTGATGGGGATCCATTGGAAGATCTTTCAGCGCATGCGGAGGGTGTGGAAGCAGGCTGATGAGACAGCGTTGATCTAGCGTTTCATGGTGAGTTCGCTACCTGGAATATGAGCAGACCCTTGCGCAGGTTTGTTAGATAAGGACAGAGTGTTTTTCAATCTGTGGCATCTGTAGCGAATACCTGGTGTTGTAGTGAATACTTTGTGTTGGAGTCCTATTGTACATATTGTTTCCTAAACCGCAGGAAATAAATTAATTCTGGTGGAGAAAAGGAATTAAACAAACATAGTGAGATTAAAACTTACTTACAATTTCTGAATCTTAATTTAGCTTTCGAGGTGAAAACTGCATAGGGCTTTATCATGTAATGGGTTATAAGAATACGTACAGAAATAGTTTGTTATTTCTACTAGACGGTAAATGGCACTCTCTGGGGAGAATATCAGCAGGTGTTAAAATCCACTTTGCCTGAAAGTGGGAAATTATACATGGTTATTGTTCTTATTAAAATCTGGAGAGAAAAAAATATTGATTGGCAGAATTATGTTTTTAACTTTCCCGAAGAAATTGTTACACTATTGTGTCTACTACTTATCCTTTCTACTAAACTGACTGTGTCCTCTAAATAACGATTTCAATGGGTTCACAAGACAAATGTATCCAAATGGGGAAGCATGGTGTGAGGCCTTTGCAATCCATTGAGCTTGTGTTTGATAGTGTAAACAAATTACTTGAATAGGGGAGTAAAGAAGAGAATAACTAGTTCGAAGGTATCAAAACAACTCCTAGTCTTTTAGATCGAATTAGTCCTTTATAGAGATTAAAGATTCTACCTTTCTCAAGGTGTGGCAGGATCTAATAAAAATGAAATGTCAAATTGACCATTGCAGAGTGTTTTTTCTTCATAGTTTCTTTGAAATGCATCATCTTCTCCACACAATCATTGCTTTCTTGCAAGTTACAGGAGTGGGACAATAACTCAGAGAGACAGTATGTGCCTTTTTTGCAACTTGTCTCTTGGTAAACTAATCCCAGTTGTTTAAAAAATAAAAAGCAAAGGGCTGTATCAAATATTGCGTTGACACTTAGATTTGGAGACTATATAGCATAAAGAAGATTTGAATACATGCAGTGACCATGTCAATCTATAATTAAAATAGCACTGTTGTGAGGAGTATTTGATTTTTAACAGCAACATTTGCACAGCTGGTATATAGTTGCCCCAATGTGCAGTTGAGGCCATTTTTTGAATGGGCATTTTAGCAGTGGCAGAGGAGATGCTGGAGATTTTTCTTTGCAACCTACTAAGATCTGTAATGAAAAACATGAACACGCTTTCTCCTCGTTTTCTGGGGTTCCCAGAAGAGCTACTTTTTTGCAATATAGTCCTCTCTTTGAGGCAACTGAGTACTAGCTCAACATGCCTTGACGGGGCAGTCAAATTCTGCAGGAAGGAGATTAACAAGATCCTGGTAGATTCCATAGCAGTTTTCTAACTGCCATACAAAAAGTACAACACCTCTTGAGAACTTGTTGACTTCCGGGTTTGATCACTAAGACCCTCTTTATGTCTGGCTGTGCCTTAATCCAGAGGACAGGCTATCCTGGGTGCTTTCTAGCACGTGAAGAGAGCAGGAGCAAATCAGCTCAGAGAGCCCGCTGAGCCAAGAGAGAAGCAGGCCAAGAGCAGAGGGAACAGAATGTGGGCAGAATTAGGAAGAACATATGCTAATATTTGATGTGCAAATGCATTTATGTGGGACATTTGATCCCATGAATGGTTTTGCACTTTTGATTCTACAGTAGCTCTTTGCGAGAGGGAGGCACCAAGGTGGCCATCATCGTCACTAAATACAGCGTATATGAAACCATTAGGAATGCTACAAGAACATTAAGAACACTATCAAATTGATTTTTTTTAGATGAAGCATCGATAAATTGCCTTTCGGGGTTCGGGAATATATTATGGCACACTTAAAGGTGGCAAAGAACATACTGAAAGAGGCTGAAAAAGAATACAAAGTTAGTTGTAGATTTTTTGGGCGAGGCCTATGACCTGGACTCTGATTTAAAAATGTAAAAAACAGATTACTCAGAAGAGAAGGTAAAGTAATTAAGTTAAGAAAATGTATGGACAGGTATATTTTTACGAGCGCCCTGTAAATGACGTCCTGATTGTTATAATTCTATGTTTCAACTTACGCTACCCCTTGATATTTAACAGTCGTGTATCTCTTTTCCTTTTTTTGTACTCTACAATCCGTAGTCTATTAATTATATTTATCCAAGGAAAGTCAAACGTCTTTCTTGGGTTTAGTTTGATGAACATTCTGGTATAATTGAAAATGTTAGCAATAATACATCATGACTTGTCCTATAGGAGTTGCACTTGGAGAAAATAAAGTAAAAAAATAATAAATACAAAAGCTATAAACAGAATAAATGAAACTAGTATCTAAGAGCGTAGTAGTCCGTTCAGTACGGCCCGCTAAGGAACATAGGCAACAAACGCATTGTTTGCATCACCCCGCCGACGTCTACAGAAACAGTGAAGTACTTCACTTTTTTCATATCTATTTTTATTTTCAGCCCCTTAGCTGCTGCTCTCTCTGGTTCAAGGGTTTAACCAAATCTTTGAAGTGGATCTGAACTGGTAACACCAGAGCAAGCTTCACAAAATCAGAGTTTACTTTGCTAAACATGTCTGCAGTGTGTATAATTAGTTTAATTAATGTCTGCAACCTTTTTGTAGTTTCTGATGGCTAACCACTGAATGAAGATGTTAATCGAGCTGTTAGAATATTAACTTTAGTGCACAAATAGAAAATCATTGCATGACTGTACACCACTCAGGGTCAAGAATATGAAAGAAAACGCAATCTGGAGAAATCCACCACAGACTAATTTGCATCCCAACTTCTCATTTTTAATTAAAATCAACTGTTAGTCATTTCTGCTGCTTAGAGTGCTAAGTACTTACAAATAATCTTAATGGACATGTTTGGTTTTTCACGGCTGTAAAAGTGCATACTCTTCCATGTAATTGCTTTTTATTTAATTTATTTAAACAGAATTAAAGGAAAGACTTTATAAGGAAGGCTAAAGGTTCAAAATCATTTTAATTAGCATGTACCCGCTTGGGAAGCAGCCAAGGTAAAGGAATGTAACACGATTAAACTTCAAATATGAAGCCTTTGAAAGAAACCGTCCACCTTCAGTCATTTCAGCTTTTAAATCCTTACATCTTAGTTATTTGCCAGTACTAGAGGTGCAGTGAAATATATGTAAGTGGTTTAAAGCAAAGAAACCTGGCGCTTTTTTCCAAAATTAATAGCCTACCTTTCCCCCCTTTCCCCAATCCCAGCCCACTGTATCTGACTACCTTTATTCATATCATTGGTGTTACAGAGCTACCGGCGTTAGAGTCACATACTAGTTCCATGTCAGAAGATGCCCTCCCTGGAATGCCTTCCGTAAGGACTTGTTGACATTGATGATAATTTAGTGCAATTGAACTTAACTAATCAATGCTAAATCAGTGCTTTCCTAGTCATACTGAACACCAACAACTACTGCCTATGTACATCTAGAAATATAAATGTATGTATGGTGTGCTTTTTCGCTAACAGTATCAATATAGAGTCTACCCAGCCACTGCCCATACCTCTAATAATAGTGGAGTGCAGTCACAGAAAAGTATTACTTTTGAAGAATCTAACATGATGTCAGAGTTCCGTCTTCTCTAATGATCATATGTTTTAGTCTTTCTTGGATAGTGGTGGATAATGTCATAGTGTTTGCAGCTTCAAGAAAACTACAAATAATATGACTGAAAATATCGTTATTTGGGGCATGGCTTAGAAGCAGGACAACATGGAGGCTCTGATCAGATCTCCAGCCCCTGTCTCAGTGTTATTCAACATTTCCTAAACCCATAGTGATGGCAACCTTCTTTTTTTTTTGTTCTCATTATTTATCTCACAAGGCCAAAAAAGCTTTAAGACTCTGTCAAAAGTGCCTGTCCCCCCTCCTGGGGCTTCACCAGAATCATGGGCATATGATTGACTAAATCCAGAGCCTGGACCTTAACCTTAAATAGGGTCAAAAGTTGGGGAATTCTGATGGCAACTGAAATATCTGATCCCCCTTTGACCACCACGGCGAAGATGGTATAATCATAGGACATGTAACATTCATGAACTGGGTGATAGTAAAGCTACGTGCCATATGGGCCAGCTCTAAACCATTCTTCCCAGATATCCCAAAACTGTATTCTTCTAGAACGCGGGCCACTTCGATCTAGCTTGCAGATTCTTCATACGGTAGCCATCCATTACCAATAAAATCAGCACGAAGATAAGCAATTTTTGTGACTTCGCCTAGATTCAGTGAATCTCCCCCCCAATAAACCACCCCAAAAATAACCAAAGAAAGGCTTATCTTAATCTCTTGGGCCATTACTTCTGCAGGGATCTTGCCCACTTCTTCCCAAAAGGTCTTAATGTAGGAGCATCGGAAAAACATGTTGGTGTTGTCAGCTTTTACTTTGCCACATTTGGGACACTTCCTTGCCTCACGGGTACCCAGCTTTGACAATTTTCTTGGCGTCCAATAAGCCTTGTGAACTGTAAACAGATGGTTTTTCCTAAGCGTTGCACATTTGATTGATAGCCACAAAAAAGACATAGATACTTGCTGATGGCAACCCTCTATTGAAGGCGGACTGTGCGCCAGACCCCATTTCTGCTGCAAATTAAATGTCTTAATACACTGTAAATAGCTTGAATCAATCATTCGAGTTCCTGCAGTGTTGCATTCAAGATGTCGAATGCTGTGGATAATTGTTAAGAACCACCTTGGTAACGGTGAGTACACAACGGCGGTGGCTGCATATTTTTGGTGGTCTGCTTGGACTGGATTCGGCCTCATCCTTCCCTTTGTAGCATGTATATGAGTGATACTGCCTCTTTCCTACTGGCACCAAATGGAGGGCAAACCCAATATACCCTTGAGGGCTTAGGCGGATAAATTGATAAAGTGAAGCTGCCGACAAGGGATTTTGTTTGTAATAAAGTAATTACTTAGTTCTATTTCTTAGTGAATCATTTTAAGGGTGTATTTAAACAAATTATACACCAACAGTACATTTATCAACAAGAACAATCTTCAGATAAAGTGTACACACACAGGAATTCTTTTTTTGTGAATAAAACACAAATCTTTTTATATATAAATCAGAATAAAAAGGAGTACAAAAGAACCATTGGTTTGAGCAATAAATCATGAAAAGCGGGTTAAATCAGATCCACATTTCATCAAAAGACATCTATTTCAGTACAGTTTTAACAGAGACCAATCTCATCGTTGAGAAAATAATCAACTGCATTTATCGAATATTACGAAAATAGATGATGGAGTCGACGTTTCGGTCTTGGATGGCAGAAGTCCGTCAGACCATCTTCAGGACAGTTAGTTATTGCATAATAAGACCAGAAAGGAACACTTGAAAGATCCAAACAAGATCTTTCATGTCCCTTTAATATTAGAGACAATCCTGAAAAAGTTGAGTCTGTTCACAACATCACACAAAGTACAAAAAAAACATTGGCCTACTGCAAGTAGAAGTGGCTGGTATCTGGTAGGATCTTAAAAATTTGAACATCAGACTCACAAATGCGTAGGGTAGGATCAGCATGGTGGAGGCTCACAATAATGTCCAGCTGTATTGAAAAAGAACATCACTGACTTAGAAAACCAGAACAGACATAGCAATTTGCAAATATTTGGTCTTCAAGAAGGTGCGGAAGATGAGGCCCCCTCCACAATTGCCTTTCTTGAATCATGGATACCAGCAACTCTCAACATTGCCTTTTCCAAGAACTTTGAGCGGGAACGTGCTCGCAAGATTCCCACTTTTTAAACCCCAAAATTCCTCCTTTCAAAATACTTCTCATCTTGAAACCTTTGCAAACATCAACCACACCGAGTTAATTTTATCTCGCATGATGACGATCAAATCCTTCACATGGAGGGGATCTAAGATCTAATTGTCCAAAGATTTCACTAGAGACACAGTGCTCCGAAGAAAAGGTTTTTTGACTCTTAGGAAGACTCTTATCCATGATATCACAGAAGTCTTAGTTCTTTTTGCATGTTCATGTTGACATCCATAGCGCTATGATTGTTGGGTTAATGCTGGTTTTGCTTTGCATCTCCTGTTTTCCACCATTGTATTTACATGTACTTACTGTTGGGTACACATACAATTGGCACATACGTAGTATATGGCACTCCAGTTTATTAGTGTTATGTAATCTCTATGCTTTAAACCACTCTTTTGATATTTCTGTATTGATATCCCGTCCACAAGTTTAATCTATTTTATCAGGATGTCTTGGTGATGTGGGAGACTTCAATCAATCAATCAATCAATCAATCATTTGTAAAGCGCACTACATACCCGCGAGGGTCTCAAGGCACTGGGGGGGCGCTACTGATCGAACAGCCAGGTCTTGAGTATCCTCCTGAAGGTCAGCAGGTCTTGGGTCTGTCGTAGGCTCAGTGGGAGGGTGTTCCATGTCTTGGCGGCGAGGTGGCAGAAGGATCTCCCGCTGGTGGTTGTTCTTCAGATGCAAGGGACGGTGGCGAGTGAGAGGTCGGCGGAGCGTAGCTGGTGGTTGGGGATGTAGAAGGAGAGACGTCTGTTGAGGTAGGCTGGGCCGGTCTTGTGGAGTGCTTTGTGTGCGTGGATGAGGAGTTTGAAGGATATCCTCTTGTTGACGGGGAGCCAGTGCAGGATTCTCAAGTGGGGGGTGATGTGGCCGTGTCCTGGTATGTCAAGGATCAGTCGTGCCGAGGCGTTTTGGATGCGTTGTAGTCATTTGATGAGCTTGGTCGGGGCTCCCGCGTAGAGGACGTTTCCGTAGTCGAGTGTGCTGCTGACGAGGGCCTGGGTGACTGTCTTTCTTGTATCTGTCGGGATCCATCTGTCGATCTTGCGGAGCATGCGGAGGGTGTTGAAGCAGGAGGAGGAGACGGCGTTGACTTGCTTGGTCATGGAGAGCGTTGAGTCGAGGATGATTCCCAGGTTGCGCGCGTGGTCGTTGGGTGTCGGGGCTGCCCACAGTGCCGTCGGCCACCAGGAGTCATCCCAGGCTGAAGGGTTGGAGCCGAGGATGAGGACCTCTGTCTTGTCCGAATTCAGCTTCAGACGGCTGATCTTCATCCAGTTGGCGACAGGCTTCATTCCTTCATGGAGGTTGACTTTGGCGGTGATGGGGTCCTTGGTGAGGATCAGTTGAGTGTCGTTGGCGTAGGAGATTATGTTGAGGTCGTGCTGTCGGGTGACGTGTGCGAGCGGGGCCATGTAAATGTTGAACAGTGTTGGGCTGAGGGAGGACCCTGGGGTATGCCGCAGATGATCTGGGAGGCTTTGGAAAGAATGGGGGGAGGCGGACGCTCTGGGTTCTGCTGGAGAGAAAGGAGGTGGTCCATTCCAGAGCCTTGTCTCGGATCCCTGCGGCGTGGAGGCATGCGCGTAGTGTGCGGTGGCAGACAGTGTCGAAGGCGGCGGAGAGGTCTAGGAGGATGAGTGCTGCGGTCTCCCCGTTGTCCAGCAAGGTCCTGATGTCGTCGGTGGCGGCGATGAGGGCAGTCTCGGTGCTGTGTTTGCTGCGGAACCCTGACTGGGAAGGGTCCAGGATTCTGTTTTCTTTGAGGTATCGGGTTAGCTGTCTGTTGACCTTGGCCGGGAAGGGGAGCAGAGAGATGGGCCAGAAGTTCTTGAGGTCTCTTGGGACTGACTCCGGTATCTCCTTTCTGCTTGGAGTTTAGTTCTCCTAATGCCCCGAGTTTACCTTGTCTCCCAGGGACTTTCCCGCTCGTATTTTATGGGGTGGGTTTTGCGTTTTTGCTCTTCCTTTCCTTTTGCGGTCGTGAACTCTTATGGCAATATTGTTTTACCTTTCCTGATAATTCTTCTTAACTATTGCGTATGTCATGGTTTCCTTTCCTGTGATTTCTTCTTAGCTGTTTTCTATGCCGTGGTATCTCTCACTCAACCATGTGGATGTTTAACTGTACTGTCTGGTCTTCACCTCTCATATGATTTTACATAACTGTCTATCTCATGCTCCATAGGTATCGAGTTTTTTCCCTATCCCAAATGTCGTCAATGAAAATAATATCTCTTAATACCAAGGGGTTAAATCATCTGGTGAAACATAAGAAAGGTCTCGATTACTGTTAATCTTTGGGGGGAGATTAGATTTTTCTTCAGGACACCAAAATAGGATTAAAAGAAGCCCTCTCCACGAGACAGGGATGGGTTTGTCACTTTACGAGCTCTGCTGCCTTTAAAAAAAAAAAAGGTGTACTGCCTTTAATTTCCTATTCCTCCAGTTTATCCATAACGTCTGATGAAAATTATGAGGAGGGGAAATGGGTGATCTCCTTACAATGTGGCTCTACAGAATTGTATACCATAAATATATATGCTCCCAATACTGATATTCTTCAATTCTGGTCGAAACTTTGAGCCAAATTAGCTCTCCTTCCCACTGATTCCTGTATAGTATTGGCTGGCAATATTAACTTACCAATGGGTTCTATTTTAGATAGACAATCCACATGTATCTATTGACACCCTTGTGCTTATCAACATATGTGTAATCTATTTCTGTCTCATGGCCTGTCAAATGTTTGGACAATGCACAACGCAACTGCTAGTGATTGCACTTCCTTTCTCTCTCCACATAACACCTTTTCAAGGATTGACTACCTCTTGGTCGATACATCTCTGCTTCAATCCTCTTTTGATACTAATATAGAATGGGTTGTCATTTAACCCCATGCTACTATCATGGTTTCCTTACAGATTTCACCCACACCACCAAGGAATAAGTCTAGGTGGATGGACCTTTAAATATTGCAGCAGGTGGATGATGTTTAAGGGCTAGACAAAATCTTACATGAATCTATATCAACCATTCTATATTCAGTCTCTTCACCTGTGTCTTTTTGGGATGCCATGAAATGTACAAACAAAAGTGAAATTATCAGTCAAATGGCAAATAAAAGCAGGGTAATAAGGGACACCTTAGAATTCCAAACGAAAAACATGATAGATAAGGAACAATCATTTAGACAAACTAAAGACCCTCTATTAGCGTTTTCTCTCAGGAATCTTAAGTAGAAATATACCACGATTGTCAGCAAATGCACCCATCTTTGGGTTCAGACCCAGTAGGTTAAAATCTCTTCTATCTGAGCAAAGCGGGGATGTTTTAGCTGCATATTTTAAATGTAAAAAAAATCCACCCTCAGAACTTCTGTTGACATACTAGAAATCCTTATGCTTCTCTGTACACACCATCACACCTCTCATGCAAAAACTCCTGTTTGGAATTTTTAAACTCACTCCCCCTCCATTATCTTTTGGAATCTGATAAACTTAATGTAGAGAAACCAATCAGTAAAGATGAGAGTTTAAACGTGATTAAAACTTATTCCAAATGGTAAAGCCACTGGACTTGATAGCTTCCCCATTGTCTTTTATAAGACCTTCAGCCATATCCTGGTTTTTCCATTACAGACAGTTCTTAATCACTTTGCTTCTTCCAGTAAGGTCTCGGGTACTGCTGCTGAAGGCACAATTGTGGTTATCCTGAAAGATGGGAAAGGAGTTACGCCTCTTAATGATTTCAGACCGATCTCTCTAATTAACATGAAAGTGAAGATATTCACCAAAATTCTTAAACGTCTAAACCTCTTGTTACTAAACTCATCCAACCTTCTCAATCTGGTTTAATTAAAGGCAGATTGGTGGCTAATAATGTGTGCAATGTTTGCCATGTTATTGAAAAGGCTTCACTTCCACAATTACTGACATCCTCTACAAAAGCATTCAATAAGGTCTCCTGGGCTTACCTGGAAGCAGTGTTGAATCGTCATTTCCAGAGGTCTTGCTTTGCAACTATGGTTATGGCTTTATATGCCTCTCCCAGAGCCAGATTAAAATTAATGGTTTCACATCTTCTCCCTATAGTCTACAGCAAGGCAGAGTTGTCCCTTATCCCCTCTTCTCTTCCTAGTTGCCTTTGACCCTTTAATGCATATGCTGAATGACTCGTTTGATAAAAAAGGTTTACGGTTCAATGATACTTATTTTAAAACAGCAGTGTATGCGGATGACATTTTGAACTTCTCAGGGGATCCTGAATAGGCCATCCCTGCTATTTTAGATATTATCCCTGTTTTGGTTCTTCCACAGGTTATTCCATAAGTAGAGATAAGACTGTTACCACTCAATGTCCATATTCTCCCTTCCTGCGTGGAACAGTCATGTCTCACCTGGCAATCGAACTACCTAAAATAATTGGCAGTATGATTCAATCGTGACCTGGCAGATGCCCTAGCTTATAATGAACAAGAAAATGCTCCATAAAATCAAAGATTTACTATCAGCTTGGTCATCAAAATATATTTAATGGTAGGGTAGACTGGAATCTCTAAAAATTATGATTATTTCAGTGGTAAATTTCCTGTCTAGTATGTTTTCTGTAAGACTTTCATTCTTCTCCTTCCTTCATAAAATCATGTCCAAATTCCTATTAAACAATAAAAAAAATGCCATTCAGATCTGTCTGTTTATCTCCAATTAGGACCCTGAGCCCGAAGATATATAAACTGTTACTTACTTCTCTCAGTAACTCCACCCTCCTGATCCAATCCAATTTGAACAACTATTTTCATAATCATAATCCTGTTTCTCCAAACCCTCACACATGGAACAAAATATGCTATTATCTTTTACGGAACAAACGAATCCCATTAATTCAAATAAGATGTTTTGCTGCTCACCATCTTTACTGGACCCCCGTTAAATTATTTAAATTACACTTATTGGACTCAGATACTTGCTGGTCCTGTAAAAAAAAAAAAAAGGTGTGTGGTGATCTAGAGAATGTTTTTCGATTGCGAATAGTTGTCCTCCTATTGAGAGGATCTCCAGGCTCAACTGAGCACAAGTTTTCATGTTAGCATTGTCCATGATACTCCTTGGTCCTTATGCCTCTGACACTACACCTTCAACATCTGTTTTGGATCTGGCCCTCCTGGACCTTTTACTGACCTTAGCCATGAAGGTTATCCTCATTGATTGGAAATCATTTAATCAGGTGTCTTGCCATCCCTGGTGGGCTTGGGTTACGTATCTCAGGAGTACTCACTCCGTACAAATAATGGTGCTCGGTAATCACAGTCTTGTAGAAATTGTGGAGCTCACTCAACTCCTTCATTACCCACTCAATGTAGTCCTCATACAGTAAAACTTAACTAGCTTGGTTGAGTCACCTTTGCTTTCTTTTTTGGAACCACATGACCTCCTGTGTTCCCATTCTTTCCTCTTTTCTTCCAGTTTTTTCCCCTAAACTGTCCTAGTTCCCATTTATGTTTTCTTGTTGACTGAGTAGTTATTATGGCGGTGCGCGTCATATGGTTAATACTACTGGACATCCTGAAACCGTAGATCCACGTTTAGGTGCATTATGAATGCATGCTCTGTTGTTCATTTCATGTTGAGACATTGATACTCCTGTTTGATGACATTTGTTATATTGACGATGAGGCGTTACGGAGATCGTTCTACACGCCTAATTATGTATTATTCACACCTCTCTGGGTTACCACTCTGTAACCTAAGGAACATTTTTCAATAAAAAGTTCGGAAAAAAATAAAATAAATAGCCTTCTTAATTTACTAAATCTGTATACCGGAATTAAATATGCAATGGTCAAGCGCTGTTGGTCATTAATTCTAGAGGGGGCCGAAGGTACCCATTTTTTGTGACCTTTGCATAGTACTAAGGAAAACTTGACAAATATGTGAGTGTTGCGAAGTTCTGCCTATTTATGTGAAAATTGTGACTTTTATAATATTTCATGTTACTTACATCCCTTTGACATTCTTATTCTGCATACAATGTATACTTTCCTATATTTGTAAGAACAAGAAAAAGGAGTGCCGTTTTCCTGACAATTTTATTTTGCATGAAAAGGCTCTGCAAAAGATAAACAATCATAAAAGAAAATGAATACACAATTTCAAAGTTGGTTGGGCACATTTAGGGTGATGTCACTGTGCATAATTATCTCATAATATGCATGAAAACTTTGCTTAAGCAAAAATTGGAAAATTCTCATTCGAAAAATAATACATGCATAAAGAAAATATTTGTACTCTCCCAACTAATACATTATTAAGTAGCCTGGAGGTGTTTCTAGTGATTTAGCTGATATTATGTTTATAATATTGATTTTTCCAGGGTCCTTACGTCTAAATTGATCAACATCCCCTGAAATTTCCATTGGTAATATTAAAATATTCTGCCATGCAAACAAAAGTGGCGCAAAAATGTCGGCATACGTTCTGGTCATTAACATAATTCACGTGCTGCTGCACTATAATTCTGCTCCGAACATGGTGTAATTACACAACATGGCATAATGGGATCATTTTGGGCGTTTCTCATAATAAGAGTATCCTGAAATACAGCTAATTACTCGAAAAATTGACATTTTGCATGGGCATATTCTTAAGGTAAGGAGTATGGCATTGAGTCAGGGTCAAAGGAGCAACGAAAGAGGATTCAGGCAGTAGTGGCTGGTGAGTAGGTAGAGTGGGGGGATTAGGGGGGGAGACGGACGGACAGATAACGAGACAAAACACTTACCTTCCGCATCACCACTTCGAGCTCCTTTCTACTGCAGGCACAGGCTCCCAGAGTCCACTGCGGCCAATCCTGATTTCATGCTGCTGAAAGTAGTGTCAGGGTTGGCCTGTGGGCCAATGATTTGCTTTCCGAGTTAGACTGGGAGCCTGTGCCTACTCTCGCCAACCTGGCAATGCAGTTCGGGTTGGAGAGAGCTTCAGTGCGCATGATGATTTGGACATCCTAAGAAGGCCGGCCAGATCGTCATGCTCACTGCATAGCAGTGCAACCACTCCTCCACTAGCCTATCATCCCCCTGGCCCCGACCCCAAGTCGCGGCTCCTAGAGCAAAAATAAAACATTAATAAACAAGGGTTCATTGTCTCTTTATTTTTAATTCTTTTGGCTACTGGCTGGAGGGGCGATGCTCCTCCGCCATAGCGAAGGAGCTGCCCTGGATTCAGGTATGGAAAAGAGCTAGTGAAATCACAGCTGTGAAGAGGAGCCAGAAAGTGCATAGTGCCACAAAAGTGTGGAAGGTTGTTCTACATTAGCTAGGAAAATGGATTTGATGCTCGGGGCCAAGGCAGAGGAAGGTGGTCAAAAGGTACTAGGAACAGAGTCTGGAGCAATGAAAATCGAGATGCAAGAGACAGAGAGAGAGGATTCAAGGAAAAGAAGATGGGTACAAGAAGCCAGAATCCGGAAGAACTAGTGATGCAAGACATGGCTTTTGGGGTCAGGGCACAGAAACTGGCAGAAGCATGATGAGAAGGACGTCTCTGGTGGAACAGGAAGAGAAGCGTGGTTATACATGAGTAGGTGGATCAGGTGACCTGGCAATGCCTGCCGCTTTCTCCAAGTACATGCTGCTTGGCTCTCAGCCCATAAACAGGAACAGCCAGAGAGATTCAGAAAGCTTTTCTCAAGGATATCAGATTTACGCATGCAAACATTTGTAATCTCTGAGTGATTCACACAAGGCTAAGGCACACGTTGTGTTTTGCTAACATATACCTAATGTTTTCACCACATGCATACATTAAGCACACATGTATTCAATTGATGAGAGAATTGAGTGCTCCTTGGACAGAGCCCAGCCAAATCCAAACCAAATCCGATAAACAACTGCAAAGTAACAACTTTTTGGTTCAACACAGATAGTTAGAACTATATCTCACATTTATCTGTGCATATGTTTTACAACAGAATGGATAGAAAAGTACATTAAAAATAGTATATGAAGTTCAGAATTTCCCTAACTCTAAGCATAGGTAGGATATTCGAAACCCCTACTTTTATGCATGTGCATTACAACATGCATGAAGTACACATGAATAGCAAGCCACTGTAAGGGGATTCAGCACCAGTAGTGAACTGCATCTTCCATATATGACTCTTCTCTTTGTGACATCTCTACATCCTCAGCAGCCGAGGAATCCGAGCCATCTCGCTTACAGCAATGAAGAGTGCAGTGGCCACTCTAGCTTCTGATTTAACGAGTATCAAATTGAATGACACATGACCAACGCGAAGCCCTAAGGGGGACATTTCTCCTTACTAGTCACTCCCACTGATTATTGCACAGTTGGGAATGCATGGCAGGTGTACTATTAACTATGACTTTAATGGTGTACTCTATTCAGGACCATTAATTCTAGGAGGCATGTGGCGTGCAGCACCCGCGCGCCCGACTGTTTACGCTGCAGCTCCCCTATGGCAGTGCACGCTGCTTTGCAAGTAGGAGGGCAGAGGGGACAGCACTGTGGCCCATGTTTCCAAACAGAGGAGTATGGCTGTGGACCAGTATCCTGTCTCCCCCCCATGCAGAGCTAGCTGCCCCATTGTGAGACTATGAAATGGTATCACAAACCGGGACTGAAAGCCACAGGGTGGATCCTTGTGTACATTTAAGCGGACTCCTCTGTGCCAATGGATTTTATGAGTCATGGGGGTTAGATGGACTTTGTTGTCCTTCCTTTGATGTGGGTCTCCAAACATAGCATTGCCTGCACTTCAAATGCATTCACTGATTCAGAGCCACACTCTGGGTCTCCTTGGACACGAATAATGTATTCCTCCATCTCCTAATGACCGGCACACGCATAAAATTGTCATACTATGCTCTTTCCCGAAATGTAATTCGTCAGTATTAATATTGTACCAGGCTGGGCATTCAATCATATCCACACCCCCCAATCACGTCTGATTGGGACATTGTGTGTGTATTGCAGCCAGGGTGCATGGATCTCAGAAGCGCCGTCCATTACACAAATGGCACATCTTTATTCCCATGCTTTTACTCTAGTCGTGTTTTTTCTGTGTACAAGGAACCATGGGTCACTACACCTTAGCAGGGGAGGGGGGAGGATGAAAAGCTCTTGGCAAATAAACTGTGGCTCAGCCCGCTTTGAAATGTGGTGGGTGCCTTTGTCATGTGATGAATCTGTGAGGCATTCATAATGCTGGTTCAAAGGGCCGAAAGCATTCAGAAGTAGAAAAGCAAAGTATATGTGTGTTTACAAGGTTCCCACTTCAGATGGGCCACTGTTTGCAATGAATGCTAAATGCTGCACGGCGTTCAAAGAAATGCAAAATGCAAAACGCTGCCACCGATCATTTGATGAACCTAAGAAAGGATTCTTGTCATGTGAGGAGAGAAGGCGGCTCGGTGCAAAGCTCTCCCCTTTCAGGGCTTTCATCTTATGGGGGCGCAGTGCCGTTAATACAATCCACTTTCATGGAAGTCGACGCAGCACTGAGAGTCCCCAGCAAGGGAAGCGAGCAGCTTGTGAAAGCAGATGGGAGTTACCAAAAAGCTGCTTGCAGCCTGAATCGCTTTCTTTCCCCATTCCACTTTCTGTTGTAAAAGGACAGCCCTAAGCTGCACACAAAAGCCCCCTGTTTCAGCCGCTCAGATTCCCCCACTCCAAATGCTGGGCTGTGTACCTGCCCTGGAGCGTCCATTTCATATCAATCCGAGCCCTGCTCTGAAAAAAAAATCACAATCCGCGTTATTTTCCAAGGAGGTTTTAAAACTTTGTGGGTGAAATGTACTTTTTTAACTCGCCCCTTAAAAAGAAAAATCTTTGATTTTCCTGGTATCTAAAATAGGTTGTTTATCCCTTTTGTCTCATTGGAGTAGATATTGTAGATTGCATCATTTATTTAAACACGACAGCAATTCATGAAAATGAAAAGTTGGTAATCTTCACACCGATTGTAAATTGCACCAGCTGCTAATCATAATTTAAGGTCGATAATATACCACTTACCGTTGCAGAGTTTCCATTTCAAGTTGTAAATGAAAGGTTTCACTATTTCCAACTTCAGTGGTACTAAATGTGCCCACCTTGGAGGAGGAACGACTAATCTAGTCATCCTGGGATCCAAGTTTGTGACCTGCAGATAAACTGTTCGTGTCTCCAGTAAGCGCCTAACTCGTTGAGGCATCTAGCACATATACAGTTCACTAAAAAAGGTACAATTATTGCCAGGACATGAACCCCAATTTCCCAGGTACCTGCTAGTCGTAAAAGTATTGAAAAATAATTCCCCACTATTGTGTAATGAGTTATCAATCCTTTAAAAAAAAAATATTGATTTATTCTGTCTTTATGATTGAACTATCGAAATAAAGACAATATTGAATTGAATTGAGTTATCAATCTTAGTAACTGCATTACCAGAAGAAATATCAGCTCGAAGCTGGGTCTAAATAATGTCAACAACAGAAGCAGCTATAGTTCCCTGAAGCCCAGGTTAGATGTAGTCAGATTGCACCCAGGGAACTATCAGAGTGCATTTTGCCACTCAGGTCCTGACCCTGCCAGTGCACTTTACACTCTTTCTTCTGCTTGAGCATATTTTGTAGTGCTCACTGTAAAACATTGTTCCCTGTGGTGTTTACCTACTGCTGATCAGCATGAAATGGTGGTGTTTCTACATCCCTAGGTAACTCCCAGTGGCGGTACCATGGACTTTCAGTACTGCAGGGGTAGCGCCCAGCGGCAACACCATAGCTATCAATGGTGACACTGCGCAGTGGGTGCCCTGGACCTGGCATCCCGCCCCAGACCATAGCTCCAAACTATGCCCATACCTATCTTCCGGTCGCAACAAATCACTCAACCTGCACAGCAAGTGACCTGCAACTCTCTCAAGTTTGCTAGAGATTTGTGTGCATCCTGGAAAGTCTGTGTGTCCCACTTCCTGAATGTTAGATGGCCCCAGAGGACACATGCTTTTCTGACGACAGAGCTCTGCCCAATCAGGGATGACAGGGGTGCACTGATTGACAAGGCCACATGTTGCTGTTAAATTGCCATGCCTGTTTTTGCACTGTGTTTTATTGGTTTGAAATATAAAGTCAAAACATTATATCACGACAGCTTGTGCAGTGGACTGCGCTTAGGTAAGCGCGCGCTCACTAGCGCAAGAAAAAGAATCCACCAAGCCCCGGTTATCAGTGATGTGCCTTGTGCAGCATAACAGGAACTCAAATGGCCACTGCGCATGCTTTTTAAATACTTAGAATATACATTTCTCTGTTGCTAAAAACATTTGAATATCTTATTATTTTTTACGATTGACAAATTGTGATAAGCTGATGTGTCTGAATAATTTACGTACATGAGACAGTCCATCAAGATACCCTTTGCTGCTTTCATCTGAACGTGCAGAAGTAATTTGGATTACATGTAACGCTTAACAGCAACAAAACACGTTGCCTAGTCCAAAATTCTGTCTTGTGTGCGGTTCAAAACAGAATGTTTATTTATTTTACTTTATATTTTAGTCTATTTTATTTAGGTTTGAAATCACTTTTGAGGGGTGGGGCAGGTCATAAGAATAGGTCTGAAAGAGAAGAGACAGAGGCACATTTTATAGAGTGTCAAGTTTGAGGTAAGAGGAGGTAAGGTTTGAACGGGTTGAGCCTTCATATCGAGAGATTGTTTACCTAATGGATGAATGGGAGACTGACTTGAGGCACCTTGCAGGGCAAAGATTTAGGATAAGATTTTTGAAATAAGAATGTATTGATGGGTGATGGAAATCAGGAGGTTTTATATGGTCAGAAGGCCGAAGATAAAAGATGCTGCTGGGGGCATAATTCTGCCCCCGCTGCAGTTTCCCAGCTGTCTGAGCCAGGAGGCCAAAGGATGGAGTTGAAGCAAAGCAGACATAAAGTTACTGCAGTGGTGAGCAATGGACCAGTCACTGAAGTACTTAGACTCACAGCTGATGGAAAACACTTTTGTGTCAGAGTTGGTTTAGTGGATGAAGCTCAAGTCTTGGTTACATATTTCTCTGAGGTTTCGCACTTTCTCCCTAGGCTGCGGCAAAGCTGCGGCAAAAGGGCCTTGACCATGAATAGCTGAAGTAACGGTCAGCCTGGCTACTGAGTTAGTCTCTATATATTTATTACTGGACTTTGACATATCCACTTTAGCACATGGGGCATCTTAGCTTGATCCCATGATGTCTCGTCTGAAGTGGAAGATCTCCCGTCCACCTGCCTAGTAGACTGTGGCCAGCTGCATGTGGCTTGTGATTTGCAGATGTAGCCCTGCTGACCTATTATTTTCAATGGCTTGTACAATATGGATGAAAACGGTCCTTTGCAATTTTTTCTTCGGTTAGAGAGACAGTAATACAGTGCCCCTTCCTTGCTTCCGGCACTGAATGAATGTAGTACGGCACTATTGCACAACTGACAATCCAGCTCAGGTTAATTAGTAAAGCTGCTTTATGAGGGCATTTTCCACTCTGGGCTTGTGATCCCCCGACACTAACATGTAGATGGAGAAAATGTAAATAAAGCAACTACTTTTGATTTCCCTTTCATCAGATACACTGTGAAAAGCATGTTTTCTTCATGGTCAGATACTTCATCTGTAATTCTTGCTTCCAATGGTTTAGTTTGTCATTGAACAGTCTGCTTTTTTGCAGAAAAATTTAAAGAATGTCTCTCACTGTTGAATTCTGGCCCTTAATGGATTAAAAGTGGTCTTGGAGGATATTGTTAAAATATGGAAGTTTTTTTAAGGCTTGGAGTTGGAAATTCCTGTGACTGCGCTCTACAGTGCTAGCTTAATGTTTCGCCGAAAAGGCTGCGAAGTAATTAGATCTATAATTATATACCTTGTTAGGTGAGTAATTACTGTTTCACTTTTAAGTTGTGCGCATTCTCCTGATGATCACAACACGATACAATGGACTCTGCACACTCCAGGATAAGAAGCTTCCTCCTGAGCAGATGTATCAATGCCCTTTCCAAGCCAGCTGGTGGCACTTCCACAGTTTGTGATCATTCGCTGCCCTGCGGGGCATTAAAGAATCTGCTGGGTCATGTTCTCTGGGCCCGTCAGCGCCACCAAACCCCCGCTTACTCTACAGGTACTACACAGACACATCAAGCATTAAATAAGTGTCTTTTTGAGTCAAGCAGATATATGTAGAAATTTGAAGAACTACATGAGCATGCCACATAATGTATTAACTTCACTGCCCTTATGACAGCAACATATGTGATTTTTCAATCAATAACAAGAAGCTCAAGTTGTTAACAAACCCTTTATCTCTAGGATAGATAACACATTCACGAGTCAAGCCACAGATGTTGCTTATTCATCAGTTTGAACTCTACACAGGGGTTCATCTTAGCATGATCTTCCCAACTGCTGACTTGCATCACCACTCTCCACAGCAGAACCTTTGACCTTCACCTACTGCCGAAACACCCTTAACTCAACACCGACCAACACACCATCAAAAAACGCCATACCAACCCCGATGCCGACACCCCCCTGGATCAACTCAACTGCCTCATGATCAATACCAGATCACTCTACAAACATGCAACTGAAATCTGGAACATCATCTCCACCATTGCCCCCGACGTGACGTTCATCACGGAGACTAGGCTCAATCCCACATCGGCTCCAGACATCGCCACAGCAACTCCCAGCGGCAATAAGATTAAACAGCGTGACCGCACCAACAGACAAGGAGGGGGCATTGCCATAATTCACAAGGAATCAATCACCTGCACCATCACCAACAACAACACCACCCCGATCATGGAACACATGAATTTGTAGCTTCGCTCCGAGGCCAAAACCACCATCTAAGGCACCCTCACATACAGACCGCCAGGGCCACAAATCCGTCTTAGTGACGCCATTGTCAAATTCATCACCCCGCTCGCTGTTAAATCTGAACTCTACATCTTCCTGAGAGATCTCAACTTCCACCTGAAAGACTCCACGACCTCCTGGAATGACTTGATAACATCTGCCTCAAGCAGGTAGTCACTAAACTCGCACACAAAGCAGAACAAAGGCTACACCCCATCTTCACATCTAGCCACCAAATCAGATAAAGCCACACCTTGGAACTCACCAGGACGGGCCACTTCATCGTGCACTTCACCCTCACAGGTCCTCCACGCACCACCCAAACGACACAGTGCTCCCTACCACAGCTAGACCAAAGTAACTCCGCAGCAATGGACCGATGCCCTCTGCATCGGGCAGCCCAACATCACTACCAACCTGGACCAGATAGTAAAGAATTTCAACGCCTGGAGGACTAGCACTTCCAAACAAGTCACCCCCACCAAACTGGCTAATACGCACAGACTTACCAAATTAGCCAGCTGGTACACATCAGAACTCAGTGCATTAGAACACAGGAACCACACCAACCGAGCCGGCTACAGAGCAACAACTACCACCGCCAGCTCAAAGTCACAAAAAAGGAGGCCCTGACACACTGGATCGAGACCAGCACCAACCAAACCAAGGAACTCTTCACCATTGTTAGAGAGTTCACCTTCCCGCCAGCCACAGACAATTCGATCCCTTCCTCACAGGAAATCTGCGACGTCCTTGTCGACCACTTACACAACAAGATATCAACCATCAACAGGAACCTCAATCCCCAGCCCTCTGTCCTCTTCAGCAACCCATCAACCACAGCCACCAACCAACCACTCACCACATGGGAACAACTTAGCACACCAACAACAACCACCCTCATGAACTGCATCCACTCAGGAGCACCCACCGACCCTTGCCCACATCGACTCTTCAACATCAGAAGCAACGAGAACAACCACCAGCTCACCACCATCCTCAACTCCTTCATAACTACAGCCACCTTTCCCAATGCATGGAAACACACCGAGGTTAGACCTCTCCACAAGAAACTTTCGGCACCTCAGCGAACACCAGAACTACTCTCCCATCTCCCTTCCACCTTTCCCTGTCAAAGTCCTGGAGAAGGCCATCAATCTTCAACTCACTGATAATCTGTAAAGAAACGAACTGCTGGACCCACCCAAATCAGGTTTCAGAGCCAACCACAGCACCGAGAGAGCCCTGATCACCGCAACAGATGATATCTGAGCCCTACTTGACAGTGGAGAATCAGCTTCCCTTATCCTCCTGGACCTCTCTGCAGCTGTCAAAACCACCTCACACTCATCGATCAACTATGCCAGATTGGAATCACAGATGATTCACTCAGATGGATGGCATCTTCCTCACAGGACACACCCAAAAAATTCCCTCCCTTCACCTTGCAACCCATCAGCAGAGTACCCCAAAGCTCATCCCTCAGCCCAACCCTCTTCAACAGCTACATGACACCGCTCACAGACATTGTCAGATCACACAACGTCAACATCATATCCTACTCCGATGACACACAGCTCGTCTTCTTACTCAGCAGACTCCACCTCAATGAAGACCAGCTTCCGCAACTGCATTAAGAACGTTGCGACATGGATGAAAGACAACTGCCTGAAACTCAACACAGACAAAATGGGAGTTCTGATCTTTGGCAGACACACCGCTCTTTGGAACGGCTCTTGGTGGGCAGTGGAGCTCGGACCTACCTCCACGTCGAAAAACCACACCTGCAACCTCTGCATCATCCTGGACATTGAACTCTCCATGAAACTTCAGGTCAACACTGTCTCCTAAGCCTGGTTCCACACGATCTGCATGCTCCGCAAAATCATTTGATGGATCCCCATCAGCACAAGTAAAGCTGTGACACAGGCCCTCATCATCAGCTGGCTTGAATACGGCAACACACTCAATGCTGGCACCACCACCGAACTCATGCAAAGACTCCAGACAATCCAGAATGCAGCAACCAGACTGATCCTCAACCTGCCCAAGAGGACACAAATCACCGAGCACCTACAAGACCTCCACTAGCTCCCCATACAGAAGAGATACCATTTCAAGCTCCTGACCCACTCTTACAAAGCCCTCCACAACCAAGGACCAGCCTACATAAACATCCACCTGATCTTCCACCAGCCAACCAGAAATCTCCACTCCACACACCTTGCCCTTGCTCAGACACCACGTATCTGCCGCAGCTGCTCCAGTGAAGGCTCCTTCTCCCACCTCGCTGCTAGAGCATGGAACACCCTCCCTCTCCCCCTCCACCTCCACACTGCACCCTCGCTGACCCACTTCATGAAGGGACTCAAGACCTGGCTCTTCAACTGGGACCTGCAGCATAGCACCTGGATACCCCCCTGGGGTGATTAGCCATGCTATACAAATACTACTTGACTTGATTGATGTGAAGTCATGCCGTAATAAAGGTTATTTTCGACTCTAGCATTAGCTCTCTCTCTGCATATTGGTTTTAGCTGAGGACAAATCACTCTCACTTTGGACTTCACTTTTATGATCATTTTAGATGGGGTTTCCTACTGAAATTCAGTTTGTCAGGAAGTAAAAGTTCCTGAGTAGGTCCAAATTCGATCTAAATGGAAATAAAACTCATATTTTGGATTTTACCATTGTAACTGGGGCTGTTGTTTCACTAATAGTATCCATCAAAATGTGTTCTAAAAATAGTAGTATTTCTTTATTTAGTTGCTTTGGGGTTTCCACTCGTGCATAGAGTGCTCCCCCCACACAGCTTCAGGATTTCTCTTTTCGCCAGTATTGAACGTTAAGGATGGGTAAGTGAACTTCTTGGAGCCTCCGACCCAACTCGTGTCAGCTGTAAGTTGTGCTGCCCTCACGGGGGACGCTCCAGGATGATCACACAACTCAGTGCCAGACTCCATAACAGGACAGCAGACATAGTCGGTCATCTCACTGGACTCTAATTTCACCAACTCCGTGCTTGTGCTAACATGCTTAATACTTAAGAGGAGGAGAAGCAGAGCTGCCTGTCTGCCTAAGTTGCTGCCCTCCTTCCAGTCTGTGCCTAGTCTTGCTTGATCTGCATGCCGGATCCTCTGCGACTAACATTGCCTGCACACTGCCCTGCCTAGGAAGACTGGAGTGTTGAAAGGAGTTGAGAGACTGGTAAACTGCCCATGTGTAGATTGAGCCACCCTAGGAGGAACCACTATACTAGAGAACTTGTGTCTGTGTATCTGAACAATACCCGCTTGAGGACATTATGAAGACCGGTAGAAGCACTGTGCTGAACTATGAACTGGTAGACCACGAATACTCATTGCGCAGCCTGTTCTCAGCATGCACCCCAAACCCCATCTTGCCCCTGATCCCCTTCTTCTGCTCATGCCCTACTTCTTCTGCTGGAGTGTTCGTCCTCTGCTCATGCGCTTCATTCTAACTGAGAGGTTCACCTGTTAGTTACTGCCCCCAGGAGCCTTCATACATCAAGCATGAAGTACTGATAATGATGCTATCTTGATCTTAAAAGCCAATCGTCTTTCATGATAGAGTATGCGGGCTCTGAAGGTACTTCTAGTAGCCGCCTCTTCGATTTTCTATATCAACAACACAATAACATTCTTACTGTGTATACGGCTGGAAAACTTTATGTTGTGACCAGAAGATTCTGAAAGCCTGAATGCTGTTTACCTAATGTAGGTCATATTAGTATTGAGGGAGCATGACTTCTTGCAACAACAGAGAATTTGTTGCGTATTTTGTGGCAAGTAGTGGCATCAGGCAGGCACTGCAGGCTGTTTTAGCAGAATAGCTGAGCTGCCACTAGGAGCATGTCTGCAGTGCATGAGCACTTCTATGGTAGGCGTGACTTTGATGGGAAAGAGCACAAACAATTGACCAGTTCCAGATTTCTTATTTCAATTCCGTCAGATATTACGTGACCTAGAACATTAAACTATGATACAATGTCACATAAATAATGAACGTCACATGCCCTACTAAGTCAACTTTGTGGTAATACCACTTAGTGTGTGTGAGTGAGAAGGATACAGAGTGAGCGATAAAGTGTGCGTTTGAGATTGTGTCAGCGAGTCACCCTGCACATACGTGTAAACTTAAAGTGAGGAGGTATTTAGGAGTGTGTGCCCGAGTTTACATGTGTATGAAAGAAACAAAAGAGATATACAGGGACTATTTTCATGTGAGAGTCTACGATTGGGTGTGTCTGGGTCTGGGTGTGAGTGTCAGTGGCAAAGAATGGGTATGTGTGAGTGTGCATGAGAGTCTGTCTATAAAAGATTGTGTAAATGTGAAACCAAGAATTAATTCACCCTCATTTAAGTGCAGGGGATATTTTCATATTCCTTATTTGCACATCCAGCCAGCTCTCCAACTCAGTGTTCTTTTATCCTGTGCTCTCCTGCCCTGTCCCATCTGTACTTTCAACAATCCAGTCTACCATCCCATTCCTCTGCCCTTTCTTCCTGCCCTCCTTTCATTTTGTTCTCCCCCTTCATCTGTTTTCCATTCTGTGCTCTTTCTTCTTACCTAAACTAAGGGTGAGGGGAGTGCCTGTGTGGGTGGTGTGCTGTTGTGAGTGTGCGGTGAGAGGTGTTCCGGTGTGAGTTCCGAGTGAGAGGCGTGTCTATGCGAGTGCAGAAGGAGAGGTGTGCCTGTATGAGTGCAGGAAGGGTGTGATTGAGATGTGAAGGGTTTGGGTGAGTGCAGGGTGAAAGGTGTGCCTGTGTATAAGGCCTGGAGTTTTGCTCTTGTGGGTGCAGAGTGAGAGGTGTGTTTCTCTGACTTCATGGTATGCTGTGTGCCCTTTTTGAGTGTAGTGTGAGATGTATGCCAGTATGAGTGCACAGTGCAGCACATTAAAGCCAGACATATAAGCATCATCAGTGCTTGTTATGACTACTATTGATTTGTATTTGGCATGAGGGAGATCCGGTATCAAAGAGGATGAAGTAAGTGTTATAATCAATCCAGGTCCCTTTGCTCTAGGCACTGAGGGCCAAGGCTGCTTTAAGTGTGGTCTTTGAGCATGTCTTTGGGTCTTGGAGAGGTGGCCAATGCTTTACAAGTTGTGGGTGCAGACTGACTCAGGGTGCGGCTGATATTTCATTTTAAGTTAAGAAAAAACAGTTATGTTCTGGAGTCATTGAGTCTGGAGAGGTTTGTGATTAGCAAACTATTTATTGTTCCAATCAGGAAACACTGTTTTCTAGGGTTTATTATTGATCAGAAAATGTGGTAATTTGCTTGAAGCAGTTTGTGTGCTAGAGTAGGCATGTTATCTAAAGTCACCTTTGACCATAACTTTATGGATAAATTGAACTGGAATGGTGGTGAGGTCTCTATTGCGCACCATCTATTGGTTATCGTAGTTGACTGAATTCGCATTAATTGCATCAAGGGGAGACAGCTACCACCCCAAGCTGAAATTGTACACTTGCAAAGCAAATGTTAAAACTAAATAAATTGTTCCCCGAGCAACACGCCAAAGATTTTGTCGGCAGGACACGCTGTAAACATCTGTCCCGTTACGGGAGATGGCAATTGACGGGAAGGTTTCTGGATATATTTAGGATTTGGACATAATTGACTAACAGAATTTACTGGGTGAAGCAAGATTTCTCTAAATCTTAGATTTTATGAACACGAGTAGTGTGATTACTACATTATTCGTTTAAGCCCTGAGGAAGTCATTTGGCTATTTACCATTGACGAAACACGTGTTGGCTGCTGGGTTGTACGAATTAAAAACAACAGTACAAATGACTGCACAATATTCAAAAAGAATTGGATGTACTATGTGACGGAACTGTGAATTAACAAGTCTTGGAGAAGAATTACGGAACTTGAAAATAAAGACTTTGTTTATTACTCTTTTGAACTTCACTACAATTTAAACTTGGAATCTGACTTATTCTGTATTATAAGGACATAACTGTGTGGAGTGGATGCAAATTGAGACTGAAGGCCAAGTGGACATCTGGTGAATTTGCACCTAGCTTGGTGGCAGTCTAAAAGGGAGGGTTCCATTTTCAGACACTTTGCACAATCATCCAAGTAACAATATGAGGAGGGACTGAAGAAGATGATACTCAGGCTAATTCAGAGAGGCTGGTCTGGTCTCATTAACTATGGCAGACAGTAGATCCACTCAGACAAAAAAGTGTGTCTGCTTTGTCAGGTTGTTTGGGGAAGTAAATGCAGGTTTTCTAAAAGTGCGGTTTCAGTTCCTTGTCTTCTGTGAAAGCAATATTATAGAGGGTGATAGGAATGTGGGTGCACGAGGACACTTTTTGTGGGGTTTCCTCGGAGACTACCAAGGAGTCTGTAGTTTATTTTAGGTCGTAGATGATCATTTTGAAAAGATATGAGAGAATCCTGCTGTGAAACGGGCTGGACAGCACCCCCTTCGGATAACTGGTTTACTGCGTGTTTAATTGGTAGAGCACATATTATTCAATATGTTGCTTAGTTGTTTGCGAGCACCTGGGATTTGGGTAGGCAGGTCACATGCATGAACTATGAGTTTTGGAATAGTTTACAGGTATGGTTTATTGTTATTAATCTGTTTCATTATATTTACCAGTCATGAGGTGGGTTGTCCCTTCTTTCCTGCAATGGCTGTTTGGTAGCGGTCGGCAGTGTGAGCTAAGGGGCCATAATTGTGTTTATAAATAAACGTTGTCCCATTGGCCTTATACAAGTATATTGTGTTGTAGATGCTGGAGTTATTTTCACAGGCAGATTCAGGCTCTTCTGTCCTTACTTTTAAGTGTGCACCACTTGTGCCAGGTCACACACCCAGGATAACACTGTGCTGGCAGAATTTTCACCCTTGCAAGTGTCCTTCGTCATTTAAAATTCTTCCAATCTAGAATGAATACGTGACCATTAACAACCGGTCTCAAGTCACATTTTGTAATCTTAACCTAGTCCGCTGCTCTGCAATAATCAAATCAAGAAGAGGTTTGAACGGAGCAAAATCTTTTTCTTAACAGAAAGTTTAATAAATAATAATTTTGTTTAGGAATGCCAGAGCAGCATCTTGTACATAAATCCACTAGAAAGACTCCCAGTATTCTGAGTTCACTGTATGCCCACGCCTTACGAAGGGTTTAAGAAATGATCGTTTCAAATATATGTTTTTAGAGGTTTGAATTCCATGCAAGTAGGAATTGCAAGAGCTTAACGGTGGGCACAGTTCAAGTCCATACTTCTCCATTAATCCTTTGAAAAATGCCAACTTGGCATGCTCAAAATCGCCCAACATTAGGGCTTCATTTATTTCTGTTTGAGCAGACATGGCGCAATAAACACCTGTGAATACACTTTTCATCAAAAAGATTATACATAACTCATTTGGATTAAGCATTTGGCGACTATTGAAAATAAAACAAGACAACAGATGTGGGCACGAAAGATGAGTTAGCGGTCAAAATGTCAAACTATAGCAGATGTAGGGACATGTATCGCAACATCCCTTGAGAGATAACACTACAGGTCAGTAAAACATTATTGCAGATTTTTTTAAGCATTTCAACAAATAGTAGAGTTTGAGCCTAAAGTGAATCTGGATACAGCTACCACATTGTGTCCTCCAGAGGATTGGCCAACCACATCTTAAGGCCCTAGGCAAGATCCATGCACGAGTGTGGTGTGGAAAGGTTGAGTTATTTCCCACAGATTTGGTCCTCTCATAATGGGACATGGGGACTGGTGTGTAAAGCTGTCAGATATGTTTCTGGAATAGTCTTCAGTAATAATAATAATACCAGCATTTGTAAAGCGCACAGCTACCTCCGGAGAAGTGTCTCGGCGCTGGGGGCCGTCGGGAAGATTAAGGGAGCTATTGCCCAGAGTCACATGGTGCTGAGCTAACCTGCCGCCAGCGCTGGGGATCGAACCATGAATCCCGTGGTCCGGAGTCAGGCACCCTGGCCGCTGTGCCACACCTCTTCCACATACAGCACAAACATCTTGTTAAACAAGCATTAGTAAAGCCAACAGGTTTGAAATTTGTGCGGCATGTCCATGCCATAAAGACATCCATACCAAAGCTATTGTACTGAAACATGGGAAAAAAATCTATCTAAAAATGGATATCACAGAAAGAAAAAAAAATCAGATGCTTCTGTCAACAGCCGGTTGCTGGCTGATTTCAGAATTAAAGTATTCTCTCGTGCATTCCAACAGATATGGAAAAACACAAACAATCAGCCAACAGAAACATTATGAGAATAAAATACTCCTGTGGGCTGTCTTATTATGTGACTGACAATGTCTCAAGTCAGTGGCTGAAAGTTCTAGAGTAAAGGAAGCCAGTGGCTGAAATGGACTGACACAAAACCCCTTAAAGTAAGTAGTTAAGCCATGTATGGTGCAAGCGTCCTACATGCCAAACCTAAAAAAAAGTCTTTTCGAGGCTGTGATGGAAAAAGATTCAATGTCGGTTTAAGACTATGCATGGCATTCTAAAAAAACACAAATCACCTCTGCCAAATATTTAATCGTTGGACAGTCAGTTGAGTTTGGAGAAATATAAATGTGTAACTTTAATTTATATCCAAGTAGCGCCATCAATAATTCACTCCCTCCTAAGCCTCACAGCAGTTTAATAAAGCATTGGCCATTCAAACTGCAGCTGGCTTTGTAGTTTTCAATCAGATCCCGGGGCCGATGTCCGTGAGTGTTTTCACAGCGCAGCCTCTCAAAGCGAAGCTGCCGCCAAATTCTTTCTCACTCTCCCTCAAAGGTGCTGCAGAGTGTGTACAGGAGCCCCACAACAAGCGGGTGAAGCATGCTCCTAAAGCTGGACACTGCTAAGATGCCAGCGTAAACACAACAGACACAAATCAGGAATTCCTGTCCAGCGGTAATTGATGCATGTGCAAGCGAGAGGGCACAAAAGGAGAAAGACCCAAGCTAACCACCGATCTTATGCAGCAATTGCTTGAACTACATTTGATGTGTGGTTTTGTGCTCCTATAGGATTGGTTTTCTGGTGCAACAAAAGGCCTGGGATCAGTGTGTCTAGTTTTTTAATTTGGCCGCTCGCCTGCATGCAGCACTTAAGGGCTTATGGATTCAGCGCTCTGAAAGGAGCGACCAAGTACCTCTTGCCTTTGCCTCGAATCAGAAATGCATGAAGTGCAGCTGTAGAGATAATGCATTCTCCCCAAAGGCTTTGGCTGAGCAAATGAGGTGGCAATGGGGTGCCTGCACAGGCAGCCCTCGCTCTAATTAGTCTCTCGAGCCTGGTTGGTGGCAGGCTGAAGATGATCTAATCAATTGGTCCGCGTCTGATGGTACGCGCAGGCAATCCTGGCAGGCAGCGCTTTCTCCCACAGGTCACTCACCTGCTCAGCGGGAGCGCTCATTTTCATTTTTCATCTTCCATGCTCTGAGCTGACAGCTGCCTGGAAGAAAGCAGAATCACCCATATATATACATATATCTATATATAGATATATATAGATATATGTGTGTTTGTATGGATGGATGGATAGATAGATAGATAGATAGATAGATAGATAGATAGATAGATAGATAGATAGATAGATAGATAGATAGATAGATAGATAGATAGATAGATAGATAGATAGATAGATAGATAGACCTATTTCAAATGAATGTTGCATTATAGATTTTGGTGATTACCAAACTAGGCTGGTGCCCGGTCTGCAGGTTTCAAAGCCAAGAGCCCCTTCTGTAGCTTTATGCTTCGCAATGGACTAATTTTAACCCGACTGAACAGCTTTACTTACTAGCCAGGGCATGCAGCATTGCTGCTGGTATCTCATGGCAGCCCTTTTTACAGTTTGGCATCAGAGGAATCAGTAATCCTCAGCAGATGTGGATCATATAAATAAAACAAGACTGAGAGTTTCCTTGACATGCCATAAAAATATAATGGATGGCGACTCCTCCCTCTGTGCCTCTTTGGAGCTGCCTGCTGTGTCTGGCCTGCAACAAGATACTTTTTTTTTGTAAAATATTTTTTATTTGAAGATTCATAAATCAATAACAATGATACATAGTAAGTATAAAACAATAGCAATTGAACTATTTAGTTATACGATTCCTAAGGACATTAAAACCATGAACAAAAGCTTGTGAGTGTAACAAAGTCATGTCATTTTATATAAAAGAAATAAACAGGGGAAAGATAAAGGAAAAAAAAAGAAATGGGGAGAAACAGAAAGTGGAAAAGATAGAAAAAAAAACAACCAGAGAAGTTGACATTTAAGAACTAAGGTACAGGTGAGTGAGAGGATAGATATGTATTGAAGGATAACCAATGTAGATTCGATACAATTCCACCATATTGATACACAAGATGCCTTCTACTCTAGGAAAACGTAGCTTCTTTTTCAAGAATCACCATTGTGTAATACTTTCTCATTGATATTTACAAATAGGAGACCCTTCTATTTGACAAAATTCCTGCTTCAATGAACTGCAGTAAGCAGCGCAATTAGCATCCTATGTATCATCCTGCGTGTTTTGCAGCTCCTGTAATGCCAAGAAGTTGAGAACCTTGCATTTTTCAGCAGTCTATCTTTCTCAACTTTTGCCAACTGCTTTCTGAAACAGTGTTGGCCTTAAAAGGTTAAAATTGACAGAATATATTAAGTGGTGAGTTTATATTGTTTCACATCTCTCTGATCTCTGCTGGGTTGAGGTTCTGAGAGGACCTTTACGTGAAAGCCCCAGCAGATCTCTGTGGGTCCGCGGGAGCTACAGCTTGCTATCCATGACACACTGGCTTGCAGAGAGTGCGGCCCTGTGTTCTGGTGTGGCATTAGCATCTTCACTGGCAAAGCCCATTGATGGGCAGCAATGACAGGTCAATGGAAAATGAGATATTCCTGCTTTACAGTCTTCAACTAAAGAAGAGCCGTGGATGCCGCTGGCTTGAAGTCATCCTGTATGAAGGGTGCAGTTTGCATGTATGGATGCCCGGTGTAAGTAAACTGCACCCCGTTTATTGGGATAGGATTGCTCCATAAAGATACATGCATGATGCCATTTTACATGAGATATTTCTTGATATAGAAACCACACTTTACTAAGTATGATCTCAGCGTTCACATCTGCCTTTTAGACCGACATAATCTCTGATCTAGTCTGGTCAGCCTCATTTCATCATAATTTAATTAATATTTAATTCATTCATAAAAGCACAAATACAAATTTCCTTAAGAACAATTTACTCGTTTTAATCCTTTACATCCATACATATTACAATACCCACCCAACTCCATGCCATACCTTTTTTTTGGCAGGGGACAAAGCAGCACATAATTCATGTAAAGTGTCATTGCACCTAAATTTGAGTCAGACAAAACATGTTTATAAAAGATTCGTAAAATTATCGACTCTAAACAATACATTAAAATGGTTAAAATCAAAGCTTAAAAATGATGTAGAAATATAAAACCCTGGTAAGCAAGGAGAACTTAAAGTACAATTTTTTTGCATTGGTAGATCAAGCAAGTAAACTTGCCTCTACTTCATGACCATCCTTGCAATCCATGTCAACGGAAGCATGAATACACTAGGACCGCTAAAATCCATACTCCCTGGAGGTATCTCGCAACAGCGAAGAACACCCACCTTGTGGAATCAGTCTTTAGGATAATAAGGGCATCCAAGTGCAGCCTTGTACCCATTTTCCTGCATAAAGGTAGTAGCCATTTCCTCAGCATATGTAGAACAAAAAAAGAGCATATGTTCTATAGTGTCAGACGAGCCCCTGCACAAGGGGCACTGCGTGCTTTTCCATTTTTCCATTTTGCACAGAATACCTTTGAAGGGAGAGTCTGATACCTAAATTGCAAAATAAGTTTTCTGGCCAAGGGAAGTGTAATCCCATTAATTGCACCGTCATAATTGGTAAACATTTTAAAATTCATAAAATCAAGAGTTAAAGTACCTCTGCTATAGCACAGTGTCAACACATACTTTCTTCCAGTATGCTGCTTTAATAGCCATTTTAGAAGTGGAGGTGATACCGTTAGGATCAGTCCAAAATTCTTCTATCTCCAGTTTACGGAGCATAATTCTTACACGCACAAACCACTGTACGTGTTGAGCACTGGAGAGAGCCAATAGAGCTTTAAGGGGTTCCCTGTATGCTCTAGGTCAGGGGGTGACCATATAGTATACCAGTAAAGCAAGAGCTTAATGGAAACTTTCCAGGATATTTTCTTGAGGGCCAAATCAAGAGGTAGTGAGGTAAGAGAAGTGCTTTTTAGGAGGGCGAACAGTAGCCTGATGAATCTATTGCTCATGGATGATAAAATATTGCAATTAACATGGCTCCACATATCAGCCCTATACAAGGTAGCTCCCAGTGCCTTTAATTTGTACATTTCTATCACTGGGGTGGCTTTCTTGGAGACTGTTTAGTTAAAGGTTATCAATATTCTTGATGTATAATTAGTCAATTAACAATCTGATTTGTGAATCTGCATGGACCAGTCCACAGTAAATACTAATCTTATTCCTAAATAGTCGAAATTAGGAACTAGCTCTATTGGAACTGTATCCAAATACAGTTTACATCTATACCTCTTGCTTGTTTCCAGGTGAAAAATCATAACTTTTGTTTTTAAGCTATTCAGTTCTAGCCCCCGTTCATTATAAAAGGAATTGAAATCAACAAATCGCTATTGAAGACCTGTGAAGGACACAGCCCTGCCTGACCACTGGTGAATGCTAATTGGTGGTGTGAGCTGCCCCTGTTTCCCCACCGAACCTGGTCTGATTACCATCATGCAGACATACTAAGATAGCCAGTAGATTGGGGGGAATACTCATCCTGTCCAATGTTGGCTCTTCTTATAGATTGAGATGATTTCAGTTGAGCTCTAGGACATGGGGATCTGCATTCCCTTCAGAGTAGCATATGAGAGATGATTCATGTAAGGTCCCCAGACCTCTAGATTTGGTTTATATAGCTCATCTGGGGTCTGGTTGGCTTCTGGCGTTTTCCCTAATATTGTGGAGTTAATAGCTTCCATGATCTCCCTAAGGTCTCCAGGGTAGTTTAGCAGCCAACTGAGGGTCGATATCTACCCATGCATCAGAATCTATGCAAGAGTACAGATTGATAAAATGAGATATCCAATCCTGCAGTTGGACGAAATACTCCACAGGCTTCTTATCCTCATTTATATTCAATGCCAAAGTGGCCCAAAAACATTTCCCTTTTAGCATCATAGCCTTAATCATCTCATCCCAGAGCGAGTCCTCCCATTCCCTCTTAGCAGACTCCAATTCTTTTATATATTTTGTTCTACATTTCACAAGTTGTGACCTATTCCTGGCCTTAGAAGCTAATAACAATTGTGTTTTGGCCAGCCTGAGTGCATTATAGTACCATGGGACTACCTTCTGACTCATGTAATTACGCTTAATAACTTGTGTCAGGGACACCCTTATAGTGTTAAAAAGTTTCTCATTGGTCTTGACCCAGAGCAAGCCTCTATCTTCCACAGCAAGGGTATCCAAAATCACCACCTGTACCTTTGCCATAACATTGCTAGCTCCAGGGCCACTGGGTGCTTCTGAACCCATCACCATTTATTAGCCTTCCTATTACTGGAGGGTTCAATACCCCCAACTTCCATATGGTCATGAGATGGCGTGATGTTATGAAAAAGCCCCGTCAGTGATAGACTAAGGGCATTGTAGTCACTGTCTGACCTCTCCAGGACCACCATATCCTGGACATACTTCCAGGACCTCAGACTCACCAGACAGTAGTCAGTGCGACTAGCGGCTGCTGGCATATTATAGGTATGTCTACCATCCACATCGGATGTAGCCCAACTGTTAGCTGCTCTATGGCTAAACTTTAGTGTTAGAGCAAGTAACTGTGCAGCCCTCGGGGTCCATTTAACAGTAGGTAAATTTATAGTAGGGATTTTACATTTTGCATCCTTCTTTGCTGTTAGGTCCGGATCGAATGATATGAGTGGTTCAAAGGTGAAATTCAAATCACCTGCAATAGTAAGCTCTCCTTCCCTTGTAATTTGTTAAGATGTTCTCTAAGACACTTATTGTCTGAGTTCCCTCTCTCTTCCCATCAGCTATGTTGTACACATGTATCAATACCAAGGAGTTGCCAAAGCTGAAATCCAACCTTTCAGCTAACACATTCCGAGAGTTAACAGGTAAAAGCCTAAATGAGCATTGCATCTCTTTTAGAACCCATGTTGCCAAGCCTCCGGAAGGCCTGCCTCTAGATGGCTGAGCTGCATGAACAAAAAATACAGCATGTCCATTCCTGATAATAAGGGAGATGCTTCATGTCTCCTGGAACAAACATATATCATAATTATCTATGAACTGACCCCAATGTACATCTCCCTGCTTAGGGCCCATACCTGCCACATCCCATGACAGAATTTTTAATGGCCTATTTGCATGTTAAGTGGTCAATGTCTGGCCATGCAAGAAAGTGGCTGCCCCCATAAGATGGGATCTTACATGCATATCAGGGGTCCTTGTTATCATATCCGCATTGGTATTCTCCCCTACTATGTTTGGTTTCATACTTCCCAGGGCTCTAGTTCACTGGATCCCAGCTGGGCCCGGTGATTCATATTTTAAAACCATATACCTGGAGGGGCTCTGGGTCAGGCCTCTTCATTCATTATTTGGTCCAGCTGTTATTTACAGTTTGCTTCCAGCGACTTCAACATTGGGCAATGAGGCATCCCTTTTAAGATGGCTGGCTTGCACTGTGAGTGACACCAATTAACTTGATCACATGCACAACTGCCTACACAGAAGTGCAAGGACTAGTGGAGATATTCTTTAATTTGTCACTGCTGTTTTCTTTCCATTCTTCATCGTTTTTATTGTTTCATGATCTCTTTGTATTCAAAGCCAAGGGTACGTCTTCTTTGTGGCAGTATGTCATATTTTCCTGTGATGTGCATTAAAACTGTTCAATTAAAATTATAGGTGATTGTTAATTTTGGAAAGTTAGAAAATGTTATTGCTAGCATATGGCTGCCACATTTAGGCAATGGCATGTTTGTTTTTATTTTTGTGGCACATGCTTGATATATAATCTGTATTCCCAATAGCAAGCATGGAACATGTGTCTATTTGTCTTCACCTATGATATTCACACAGCTTGGTATACTCTCAACTTTCTCAAATATACTTGTTTGATTAATGCCAACCACGCTACCTTCATTGGTTCCACATACCATTCATCTATACTGTTGTAAAATATTTCTGCCAGAATTGTTATAGTTGGTATAAACAAATAATCAAATAAATGATTTAACCCCTTGTGTGCCACGCCCTTTCCCCGCCCTGTGCCGGCCGTTACATTAGCGGGCGGGGCCCATGACGAGTCCAGCTCGTCATGGGCACACAAGGGGTTAAATATAGAAAATAATTGTTGGGTCTTTTAAAGTATGAAATTCTATACAGTACCTGCTCGCTTCACAGTTCTGTGCAGTAGCTTCACAAGCTGACGCATGTCCATTGCTGACAACTTACACAAAGCAGACCTCTTTCCTTTTTTCCACATGCACCTTTTTATTGTTCTTTGTAAGGGTAACTATAAGGCATTTCTAGGAATCAGGCTGCCAGCAAGTAATCTGTGATTCAGAACACATTAGTAAATTAACCAATTTTAGGTGTGGTCATTACTATGTATAGTACGTCCTTTCCAGCCTTCCTCTGCATAGGTATAGAGCAGCAGCGGCCCCTCCATAAGGGCGGAGGGGCTACGCCCGCCCCTGTTGGACATAAAGAGTGTCCGTTAGGCTGACCAAAGGTCAGCCTGAAAAAAACACTCTTTATTTTTGGGTCAGGCAGCCAGGAGTTAGACACGTTCTAAATGCACAGTTGCCTGGCTGCCTCAGCTGAACTTTGCTGGGCTGAGGAGCTTCTGTGGGCATGACCTCCTCAGTTCTTCAAAGGTCCTCAAGGCCCTACGCCCTCATGATGAGGAGAAGTGTCCATGAGAGCCTCGCACCCGAACGCTTCAGTTTGAAGCCCTGAAGTGCCCAGGGCCAAGCGTCTATCACTGACACCTCGTTACAGAGTTGGGTGGGGTCAGCATTCTCACTGATCCCATCCCACTCTGTGATGAGGTAGGGACTGCTGCCTTCCCTAACGTCAGCCAATGAGGGGAGACAGCATTCCCAACCAGCCTGGAACTTCTGAGGCTTCCCTCCCCAAGAGCTGCAGCAGGTAAGTGTTGTGTTTTAATTGACCGGTGCTTGTGATGCAGCGTGGAATTTTAAATCCTCCCTTCGTCACAGACCAAATATCATACTGGCATATTTCACTCAATACATTTATTGGTGGGGCCCATAACACCAACACTCACACTTCATTGATCCGTTCTCACGGGAGAGATACATTTTCCAAACGCTGACATGAAAGGAATACCTTTTCACCAAAAGAACCTAATTTACTTGAACATACATTAAGTACCTTTATTAAACTCAGAACCTCGAGATATTCCCTCCATTTAGTCGATAGATCAGTTAGTTGAAATTGGATATTTGGTGACTCAATTCTTTAATCTACATTTAATCATATTCTAATTTCTCCAAATAAATCACCCGACACATTTGTTTGTTAGAATAATAATTTTGTTTATCTAATCAATTGCAATTTTAATAGGTCATAAACCAAACCACCGAACATCATATTTACCTAATCTAGCTATTAGTCGTCCTCTAAGTCAATCGAGTCATGGAAAAGTCTTTAATTCATCAAAGTCAGGCAGCAATTCAGTCTGTCAAAGATTCAGGATAAACCGCTGTCCAGCAGTGTCACCATCCTCTCCGTCAGCGTCAGCATTCTCAGCCTTATTATTAATAATTTGTTTTTACAAACTCACTATTCTACCATCTTTTATAATACATTTTATGTCAAGATGTAACAAAAATCAGTTTTAGACAGTCCTGATTGGAGGATTTGGGGTCGTTTGGTGAGGTTCTCACATAGTCTTTTTTGTTAAATCATCACGCTTGCTGGTTCCGGTTTTAAAGACAGTCTTTTGTTTAACAAACTTGGCAACTCTCCCAGTGCGTCCTTGATGGGTACATCTCACATGAGGTCAAGACGAGGCCACTTGTTGCTGGCTGTGCCGCAGGCGCACTTCACTCGAAACCTCGTGGAACAGTGACTAGGCCGTCATGTCGAAGTCTACCATCTTTACGAAGGCCCAAATCGGTCAACTTAAGTAAAACAAACACAAAACGTAATTAAAACATTGAAATGGCTAATAAAATGTTAAACCCTCTCTAATACCCCTATGTGTATGTAATTATCTAGCACGATAGCAACATTCAAAGCGTTTATATTCACCCAACGATGTCATCTGGTGCAATTTACAATTACATCACAAAAGCAACATCTATCATGCAATATTCTAATTTTCTACCATTAATATGCGTACAAATATTAGTATACAAATTAGTTCAGCCATGCAAATGCAAATCCCACATGTAATTCTTTCATTAATATAGTTGGTTAGATATCACTTCAAACAGATTAATACTATTACAATTAATAGATTATTCGGATTAATATAAACATGCAGAAATGGGGGGGTATACAACATTTTTTACTACCCGCTCCAGCACGTGCATGTATGTATGTGTATTTGTGAGTGAGTGTTGTGAATGAGTGTGTGTGTGTGTGTGTGTCTGCATGTGAATGCATGGGTGTAAGTGAATGTTCATATTTGAGCCCCCCACCCTCCTCTAAGCTGCACTTACCAGGTACCACTGGTATAGAGACATAATCAGTTGCAAGTCGGCCTTCAATTTTCTGTAGCATTCCTCTGAACTGAGGATATAGATGCCGCTGGCTAGTCACAAACTACTGAAAGGGTTAGCAAAGTGTTTGCTTGATGGGAGTTCTATGAGGGCCAGAAATACGCTTTCAATTCATGATTCACAAAAATGTGGAAATCAGTGTACTATTTAAATACATTAACAGAATCCAGAAGGAGTATTCATGAACACCAGGAAAATCGTAGATTTCCAGATCTACTTAGTGTACAACACACATACTTCTGGGGATTGTCCTCATGACCAAAAAAGAACAGATGATCGATGGAATGCTGAATAATGCAAACCTTCACCCCAAGTCACAGATATGGGTTTAATCCAATGTTTTTTCTGCTCACCACACCATCCCAGTTTGGACCCAGCCATATGCAAATCAGTCTTGACCATGCTCCCCATGGGAACAGTCCAGCCTGGTCCTCCCTGGACCTGAAACAAGCATCTTGGGACTAGTTTTGTGGTATAACCCCTCATCAGCCAGGCTAGCTTGAATCTAGTCACACAGTAAGCATGGGTCCCATATCTGGGCATACCCTTCCCACATAGGGTGACAAAAGCATGATGGAATAAATGCTGAACAATACCAACATTCACCCCAAGTCACAGATCTGTTTTTTTGCTCACCACGCCAACCCAGTTTGGACCCAGCCATATGCAAATCTGTCTTGATCCTGCTCCCCCTGGGAATGGTCCAGCAGAACTGCCAGGCCAGGACCTCCCTGGACTGGAAACAAGCACCGTGGCACCGGTTTTGGGGTATCACACCTCATCTGCCAGGCTAGCTTGAATCCAGTGGCACAGCGAGCAAGAGATCCACATCACATTTTCTAAGTTATCTATTAATTCATTCATTTATTCAAACATACTCATACAGGTTGGCTTTCCTCTTTTAATTATGTATTCAATTATTTAAGAGTTCTGTAAAGCACACTGTGTTACCTTCAGGTTACTTTGGAAAATGTTTGTCCACTCACGTCTGCTTTGCTTATTGAAACATGCATTGCATGGTTTTTAAGGCATCCATAGCCTTGTGGCACAAACATGTTAAAAGCAAATCTGTTGTGCAGTACAAGAGGGAAAAACTGTCATGGAGCTTTCCATTATATTTAAGCTTACTTTTTTACAGTTTCTATTTGTTGTGAAAACTGGTACCTTTTTCCAATATTTTCCAGTGAATTCAAAAACTGTAAAAATCAGTAGTTAGCACTGTTTACTCTTTTTTTGCAAAATCAGAGAGAGGTCTGACGTTTTTTCCAGTGCTTATAAAGAAATGTACTTTTATAATTTTCCCTAATTCCTGTTATGAATCATTCACTTCTTTGAAGCTCGGAACTGTCTTCTTAAACTCTTTTACTTGTATTTGCTCTTTCAACTTTTATTTATTTCTCTCACCTCCCTGCCTGTCTAATGTCCCGGTCCTCAAACCCCTGGTCCCAACAGTCGAGTCACACCCCATGTCAAGGATGTGCATGGATGGACGTATTGTTTGCACCTCATTAAGATTTGGTTTTAATAGATAAAAGGTTATTGGTGGATGTTACATACCTTCTCCCTGCTCTGTTCTTTAGACAAGTAGCAAAGGTCTGCTAAATGAGAATTTATACTTAGGACGTGTTCAAGGTCAGACTGGCCTTTCATTGTATCGAGCATTTACCCAGAGGGCTGGAGGCTGGGATTTGAAAGTCCCGGGCTGCTGCAGCTACCGGGGTTAAACGGAGCTGCCAAAGGAGGGTTTGGAGGGAGGGTTGGAGGTGCAGAGAAGGAGATCAGAGAGCGAGAAGAGCGAAAGAGAGAGAGGGTGGATGGATGGAAAGAGAGATAGTGTGAAGAGAGGAAGGTAATAAAGCTGGTTTGAGCATTTTTGCCAGTGCTGCTGTCGGTTCCCCAGTCCGGGCCAGAACATGTGAAATAAATTGTGGGATGCTTGATTATTGCAAGCCAGTGTCACACTGTCCTGTACTTTGCCTTGGGACACCAAGAAAGAACTTGGTAAATACATGTATTATTACTGTCTGATCTGGGCCTTGTCTGATATTACTATTCCTGCACTACATAGTGAGAGGGAGAAATCTGCTAAGGAATTAATATGCACACAGTTAGTTATAAGGCTTCTCTGCTGCTGCATGAAGCTATAGTTAAGGAAGTAAAGCAATCTCTGCTGCTGCATGAAGCTATAGTTGGGTATGTATAGAAACAAGGCCTTGTAGGATGGGTTGGGTCATTTGATTATGCAGTTCACACTATGAATTGAGATTATTTTACATTGTTGGGCCATGTCAATGTATTTTTTGTTTTTACTTGAAAAGCTGCACATCGATTTTAACCAAGCATGTGGGTGGGCCTTCCCTTATCTGAAGCAGTCTTCCTGTAGAATGGTATGACAATTGCTCAAGACACTTTGCCTTTGTTTCTGGGCAGTGTGCACTGTTGTAGTCCATTTTACATCTTAAAGGAAAGAATGGTCACAGCTCAATATGTTTCCATTAAAGCTGGTCACAGTGGTTTATATGGGCGATGTTGCCAAACATCAAGCCTTGCTTCAGCACCAGAAGTTCCAAGCTTCATTTTGGAATGGTGGCATTAGAAATGAAAGTTGAACTAGTTGACCACAAGCCTGTCTCATGAACACATCCTGTGTCAGTGTGCAAGATTAACTGGTCTGAGCCGTTGCTTTTGCTGAAACTAAGCTGTCTGCAGAACATACCAGGAGCAGTGGTGGCCTATTCATATTTCCCAGCTTTATGATGTACAGCTTTTGCACTACCTCATAGATTTTCTGAGTTCATGCAAGCATAGTTTCATGATAACCAGTGGATGGACTCCTTCTCGACCTGCACCGAGTACTGAAAATATTCATATGGCCCCTGACCATTTTGTATGAATGAATGTAGCTCCTACAGACATGCTCTTCATACCATCATAATGTAAACCAAAGAGAACTGAGTGTGTCCTACACTTATGGGAGGACATTGATTCTTGAGGCGTCTAAATGCACAAGAATCTTTGTTGCCATAATCCTGACACCTGAGCGTTCCAAAAGCAAAACTTTATCCTGCCTTTAGTGATTTCGAATAACAACATGGAGGTGCCGGATCACTGACACAGTACTGAGGTAAACAATATTGTTTGACACAAATATCATTTACAAAAATATCATTTACAAAAATATTGTGTCCCTATACTTATAATGGTAAGTACAAAAATATCGGGAAAAAATAACATTCACACTATTATTGTCAAAAAATATACAGAAATATTGATTTTTAATATAGAGTTTAAAGTAGTAAATGTTAAATATTTTAATATATACATTTAATATATTGTAAATTAAATAGATTTCACTCATTGTTTAATACTATATAGAAATATATAATTATATAAACACAAACATATACATATGTGTTTGTGTATATGTATAAATATATATATATATATATATATATAGTGTAACATAATGAGCAACATAAATATAATTTATTTTCCTTTATAAGTCTTTTTTAATGTTTAAAATGTATTATAAAAATGAAAATAAATGACGTGTGTGTGTGTATATATATATGTATCAAAAAAATGTGGCTAAATGGGACCACTCACCGCGATGTGAACCAACTGCATACTGGGAGCTTCAGTCTTTTAACACTGAACTTCTTGAGTGAATTCCATAAAACGTAGTTCAGGTGTGCACTACACTACTTCAGATGGGCCAATACAAAAGGACGTACTTGGGAACCTCATTGTCAGTGGCATTTGAAAAGGAACAGCATCGGATGAAGGCAAAAGCCGAAACGCCTCATGCAAACCTTTTAAATAAATGACCCTTTTAAACCCCGCCGTGCCCCCTTGTCTACTTTAATGGAGGAAGACAATTTTTCGAACATTAGCATGTAGCCATGACACGCAAGGGTGGCCCTTCCACAAGTGTCTTGGGACCAATGGCACCTACCCAGACCGCCTTTCATCCCAGAGGAACAGAGAATCCGCTATCAGCGATAGTCCATGACTTCATGGAGTGACAACGTTACTTGAACGGCATCCCGGACTTGTAACCAACGGGATCGCGAGGCTGGAAGTGAGGGCTCATTTTTGCCCAGTAACACACTGTGATTCCAACCTAACTACGCCTCCAGCCAGTCTCCAACTGGAGTATCAAATAAATCTGGCTAAATGGGACCACTCACCGCGATGCGAACCAACTGCATACTGGGAGCTGCAGTCTTTCAACACTGAACTGCTTGAGTGAATTCCATGAAACGTTGTTCAGGTGTGCACTACACTACTTCAGATGGGCCAATACAAAAGGACGTACTTGGGAACCTCAGCGTCAGTGGCATTTGAAAAGGAGCAGCATTGGATGAAGGCGAAAGCCGAAATGTGTCATGCAAACCTTTTAAATAAATGACCCTTTTAAACCCCGCCATGCCTCCTTGTCTACTTTGATGGAGGAAGACAATTTTTCGAATATATATATATTTATATATTTATTATTTATTTTATTTAATGGGTGCACAAATCATCTCCAAAGGGATCTCTAGGCACCATGGCAGCAGGGGACATATCACCAAGCGATGGAAAGATTAGACGTTAAACAGCCAGGTTTTATGACGTTTTTTGAAGAGAGTGAAATTGGAACAGGCGCAGATGGACAACAGCAGCTGGTTCCAGAGATGCGGAGCCAGGAATGAAAAGGAGCGACTTCCAAATCCGATCGTTCAAATGCATTTGGGGCATAATAATAATACATCACTGGATCTAAGCTGACTGGTAGGGATGTATGGCTGTAGTTTATTTTTTAGGTAACATGGCCCATTCCCGTGCAGAGATTTGGAGATTGGACAGAGAAGTTTGAAAAAGACAAAAATTTGTAATCCGGAACCAATGGAAGGAGAGTAGCGTAGGTTCCGATGGAGAGCAATATTCAAGATAAGGCGTGCAGCTGTGTTCTGCACCACCTGGAACCTGGCCAGGAGGCCTTCATTTATTCCTACCAGTAAGTATTTCCGTAATCAATGCGGCTTGTTATCAGAGCTTCGACTAAGGTTTTCCTGACCTGTAGAGGGGTCCACTGAAAGACTTTCTTAAGCATGCACATGAGGCCAAAACAGGTTCCGGACTTACTTTTGACATACTCATTCATGCAGAGATTATCATCTAAGAGGACTCTTAGGTTGTTTACATATTTTTTAGGGATAGGTGGTAGACCAAGCTCTGGTGGCCACCAGTCTGCTTACCATACTGAGTGGGCTTTCCCGAATAAAAGGTTATCTGTTTTAATCACGTTAAGCTGCAGAAAGTTTATGGTCATCCATGATGCAATTTTTAGTAGACAATCCTTGAATTTCATTTTAGTAAGAGTTGGGTTATGATCCATAGTGATGACCAATTGCTTCTCGTCTGCATAGGAGATATACAGAAATACATAATAAAACCATAAACCATTTTAACAATTCAATAACAAAAATATATTGATTAATTTAGACAAACTAAATATTACACATTTAGAACCCCAAAAAACACATTTATTAAAAATACAATGAAGAGTAGGGAGAGCGTTGGACTTTGAAGGGATTGACTTTACTACTCTCACTCACATCTGTACAACTGGATAGTAGGACCTACAATGTCGTACTATTCAGTGAATAATGTGTTGTGTAACTTGTTTGTTAAAATATTTGAATATAGCACTTTTCATCCATTAATAGTCCTGTAAATCAGACAGAGTCCTGACAAAATGAGTGTGGTAAATAAGAGAGGATAATGAGAGTGTGAGTGAGAGAGAGCAAAATACAGACATTCTATGCTTTAACAGTCTAACATAGGTGTGCACACCGTCAATGGGAAGAAACTACATACTCTGCATGACTGCTCTTTTAAAATATGTGCTTTATAACAATCACTGTAAAACCTAAATTGTTCAACACTGGAAAAAAAGGTTTGTGTCTGTTTTAGGGACTATGCATCTAAATAAACACTGATGAGCACTAATTTCAAAGGTTTGGAAAACACTGATTAAACACCACTATAATCCTCAACAAATAAACACTGTAAGTAGGACAGACTACTTATTCACCTTTTGTCAACTCTCAGAAGCCTTCACAGCCTTATTAATGAAAATAAGATGCCAATTGCACCTATCCACTGCGATCCTCTTCAATCTGTTCAATCCTTTTGTTATCAACATTGGACAGAAATTATATATTTCACTGATAGTGATATGAATGGGTGTGCTTTGGGCTTGTTTGTGGAAGTGACCCTGTTCTGCAGTAGGGCTTGTAAAGTGGCTCAGGTTATCAACCGGAAGACCATTCATAGGGTTAACTTTTTTGAGGCTTTTAAATAGTTAAGCCCTTTCGGATTAACTGTCCCACTTCAATGTCTAGGTCAACAGTGCTTTTGCATGTTGCAAATAAGCATGTTGTCGAACCACAAATAACCCTGGACTCCATCCACAGTAGGGAAGCAGAGGTAATATGACCTCAGGGGTGAGGTGACCTCCAGTCACAGTTCGTCGGGGGGAAGGATCAGTTGCAAGCAGGTTTTCAGAGAGGAATGCACCTTGAAAAATGTGCGATTACAGGGTTTCTTGAGCCCTTCTTCCATGGAGCCCAGATGACCCTATATTGGGGTACCAAGAGACCCAATATTTGAAAAGGTCTACAAAGGTGAGCCCTACACTGAGAACTGACATGCGCATGGGTGTATGCCACACAGGGATCACATGTTTCCATCCTGAAGAATGCCAGAGACCCACATGAGCCACCATGTTGAAAAAATTGTTGACGGTGTGAATGGTGATGGGATACTATTTCTCCTTTTCCTCATGTTAGTTTTTAATACCAAGTGGTATTCCATGCAAATATAAAGGTCAGTTTGGCATGTGACATCGATTTTTAATTGTTCTATTTCACAGGCCCATTCCTAGTTCGAAGTGTCTCCCTGACCTCTTGGTGTAGGCCCGCTCTTAATCAAACCATGTTTTGAAGAGTGTGGGAAGTCCTATGATGAAGCATGACACCTGGTGGTGTGTGAGGACATCCCATCACATTTTTGTGCATATCCAGAAATAGATTGCTGTGAGATGGAGCACTGATTGATCTATAACAAAATAAATAAAGTCTTGAATGGCTCAGTTGTGTTTAAAACAATTAAGCATGTGCCATCTTAAACTGTACAGTTTAAGGCTGAACACTTTATGCATTTATTCCATTAACATTTTTTTGAGATTTGGTCTTTCCGTATTATTCCTTCTAAGCTGTGTTCCAGCAGGTAAAGACAGACTAAGGTTGCATTTCTATTCTCGATTAGGGTGGCAAGAGGCTAAGACTATTTTCCTTCCTTTGGCACCACCCTATGATTGGAAAGTTGGTGTTACAAATGATTGAAGTAAGATGGTATAGCACCTCTACTTTGATTCAGCTATGTGCCTCTGGACCTCAAGAGCAGCTCTTTGTAAATGTTGGTTATAATTTCTTCCATGACTCCAACTCTAAGGAGCCTGCAGGTTACTCGGTAAGCTTTTATTATCCTACTATATGCTTACCAAAGATCTTGAGCTAGAATGACTTGCATCCCATGTCACCAGCACCAAAGTAGTCATCATGCTTGTCTCTCTCAGGACGATCTGCAAAGCTGCCATCTGGCATAATACATGTAAATCAGATATCATGGTGTGGATTACTTCAGCAGGTGTGTTAGTTTCTATAAATATGTATACTTATCTGTAGTCTAATTTTCAAATAATTAATTATGGATGAATTCTTCTTATCCATGATATAATTACATGCTCAAATTATATATAAAAACGGTATTTGGTAGAGTAAAAATGTGGTAAGGTTTACCACCATATATATACTTTGTGTCTGACATGTGGACTATAAAATGTTTTCAAGAAAACTAATTTGAGTAGCTGCAGGCTGCAAAGGTCCTCAAGAAACATCTAACCACTGTTCGCAGCAAGATGTGCAGCAAATACTTTATTTCAGTGTTAGCAAGAAATGCTCACATTCTGTCAAATAGTTGACTTTAAGGTATGCACTTTTAAATCCTTAGCAGGGTCAATAGACTTTTGTGACCACAAATTCCACTTACAACCGAATTCACAAGTATGACAGCTCTACAGTGGTAAGTGACGATATGGGCAGCCATGCCAAATGTTGGAAATGCCCACAAAGATGGATATTTCAGAGAATTTACAATCGTTTTGCAAGGCCGCTGCAAACACTGGAAAGTCAAAATGTTTGGACATAGTGTGTTTTCAGAGTGGAAAAGAGCAAGGAACAGTCACATATTCCACTAAGTTGTAGGGCCAGAGGGTTATCTCCTTATAAAAAAAATTCTAGTTTCGAAAACATGCCATCTACAAAGTCACTTTTCCACAATTCTTACTTCTGCGGACAATTCACATGAATATATACGCGGAAGAGTATTCTGAGAAATCTACAATTCGCTCTCATTTTCACGAGTACTACCGGGAATATTTGTGAGTCTTACGTCGGGTATTTCGAGGAAACCTAGGTTACAGATAATATTCTTCTTTTTTCAGCAACTTATTATGAGGGCATAGGTTTTTAGGATACATTTTATACACACAGCCTAAATTCCAACATGTATGGATACTGTTTGTCCTTCTTATTCCCCAAACAATGGGCGCCATGCACAAAGACTTTTGTGAGTATGTTTAGATTTAATCCTATAGTCCTTCTTAATATACTTATGAAAGCATTCACAGATTTGAGCGCACATCTACACCAACATCTGTCCTATTTCATATATGCAGTTGTGTGCCACACTTTGCACGTGTAGTTCTACACAATAGGTATACATGTGGGAGAGGCATGGAGGAGTTGCTGGAAAATGAAGATGATGGACTACAAAGTGGGAAGAAAAAGGAAAAATAGAAGGGACACAGAATGGACATGCAAATACAAAATGAAACCTATTTACAAAAGGGTAAGTGGGTTGCAATTCACAAAGGTTATACCTGTGTCTTCTGTGTTAATACAGACTCAAATCTACTCTATGACACCAAAGACATATGCCACTCACAGCTACTGCAAGTGAGTCACATTTTAACCAGTGGATATAGGGACTTATAATACAATACACACACATCTAAAAACAAAAAGTGTAATAAATGCATGTATTGCTAAGAGCCATGCATAGCAAACCGTAAACATGTTAAACAGTTAAAGAAAATTAATTGAAAAATGCAGATAAATGTGGACACTGCAGACACCGGAAAAATCACACAGGGCGACTGTAAATATAAGATGCCATATTTAGAAAGTTACAACCAGTTAAGTTATTTATGAATTATAAAAAAACACAGCCAAATCGACTCAAACACTTCCAGCACATCACACCCCTGTGTCTCAAACACCCACACACATACACTGACAAACACATGTAGCTAATGTAGCTACTGTCTGGCTTCATGACATCTTGTAGCATGGGGGAAGAGCGTAGGAATCAGGATCTGGAGAGTATTTTTGCACTGTCACTGGTTATGATTGTCATTTGTGTCTTATCCTCCAGCGATGCTTGTTTCCACGCTCTTTAGCATCTACAGTTCTACAGAGTGTAGGTGGAGATTTCTGCCTTTGCTGTGTAGAACTGCATTTAGCCAATTTCTTCCAAAATGTGCCTGTAAATATACTAGTAGTAAACTTCCCAATTGTATTTTAAAACGTAGTTGTTTGCGAATTGTATTTAGACAGAGACTTGAGCCCAATCATAGGCATACCTCTATATGTTTGGAGATCTGCACACTTATATATACTTTTGTGAATTCCCCACCAAAACCGTAACTAAATTTCCACATTTTTGAGAGTTCCACAAACAATCCAGTAGTACTCATGAAAGCTAATGCATTTGCAGCTTTGTAGTAAGACCTGCTCGCATAAATAGTTACACATGTGCAAAGTTACATTGTGTACTTCTACACAGGTGTAAACATGCCTAGCATTCCTAAATACCCTTACTAATTGCCTTTGTCAGGAGTAAGTCTCCAGTCATATACGAGATATAAATGTGTTTTGCAGATGCATGCCAATATCCACTTCCATGTTTGTGTTTGTTGATCTAATTTGCAAGATATTCCTGTCCTGAGATGCCCCACACGACCCCTTGGACCTGGTTTGCTCTCACGCAACAATTCAAAGTATTGGAGTAACATTACTTGTCAGTGAATCCATTTGCAAATGAAAATTCACATTGATACTTGTGCAACTAAGCTGAATTTAGGTGTGCTAATGCCTTTTTGAATTAAGCCCTAAATAAATATATATGGCACCAATTGCACATGGTCGTCTGTGATACCTTTGTGATATTTGTAAAAAATTTATTTCTATTTTCGTTCCCCGAGATATGTCTTTTCTACCTATCTACACACGTTTAGGTTCTGAAAAATAAGACATTTAAAAATTATATTTTAATAATCTTTCATTTGCGTATCATAGATTATATGCCCGAATATTCCACTTCTTCCTACACACAGGCTAATAATCTTGCAGAGACCAGTGCACTAAAATACATCATCTGCATTGTACATTGCTAGTTAATTTGGGAATACATATGGGCTCAAATGCATACATGTGCACATTTGTGAAATTCTATGACTACCTGTTAAGTGCAGCTTTGTTTGTGTTCCGCTGATTTGCATTTTGTTGCTCAGTAGCGGCTGGCAGGGAACAAGAGTAGAGGGGCAGGGAGGGGGGTTTACAAAATAAAAAAAATACTTATCTTCTCGCTGCGTCTTGAGTGGTCTCTCTTACGTGTCCCTCGTCATGACGTCATCTCTCTGCCAGAAGCACAGAGGCTCCCTCCCCTAAGCCAATCACAACGCTTGATTGGTCTGAGCGCTGTGGTGGGGAATGGGAGGGTGGGCATGTTCCCCATAGGACTGGTGGGCAACATGAAAAGTGTGCAGGACTGCTTGGCCGGCTTGAGTGCAATCCTCCTCCCGGACATGATGGGAGTTCCCGCCCTGCCCAACCTGGCTGGAAAAAAAATTATTTACAGAAATAACTTATGTTATTATCATTTTTTTTACACTGCTCCGTGAGCAGTGGGGCGACGCTCCTCTGCCTTAGTGGAGCAGCCGCCACTGGCTTTCCTACTCCCCTGGGAGCAGCAAGTTCTGTACATCCAAATGAAACTTAATAGTGAATCAGATGTAAATTATACTTCAGCATTTGTAATGTACCTCTTTGACTTGAAGGGAGATTATCGATGGAGAATTTTTCATTTTTTCCATGTCCAATTTAGGTTTGCAGATGCAAAAGAAACTTTGAGAACCACCTCTGTCCACACAGCTGGTTCAGTCCAACACTTCCATTTTAAGTTCTTTCTTAAGTCTAATTTGTATTTTGTCACAGACCTGAATAATACACAGCAATTTAGATAAACAAAGGAAATGGGCTAACAGGAAGTGATGAGCATAGTTATAATATGCATTCCATAGTTTTCAACTCCTGATACAGATAAGAACATTTTCAGCTTGACTGCAGTAAAAGGAGAAACTGACTATGTTGCTATTACAAATTCCTCCTATTCTTCCATCTTTTTTCCACGACTTCTGTAAAATCGACATAGCGAGGGTTTGTTGAAAGGACCATGGTGCAAATTTGGTAGCCCATGGACCTCAGGCTCTTCAGTCAGTTTTCTACTTTCTAGTTTGCAAATAAAATCTGTTTTTAAAAGTTATGACATGTATCATTTTAGAGTCGTTTTCCACTCTTGCCAGGACAAACCATGAATATCCTAGACCAAAAAGCTGGATGATGGGTAATAACGAATGCAGAAAACTTTCTGACACAATAAACATGGCAGATATGTATGATTACCTATTCACAGATATGGAAACATTTGGTGGACTGGTCTTTGACACAAAGAGAGTGCTGCCTAAATTAATATGCTCCCGTATCCTCATATGGCAGATTAGGAGAAAATTTAAAGTGAGAAAACATCTAAATAACAAAGGAATGTTTGTTTGGCAATATATGGTCCACAAACATAATCCCAAAGGGTGCCTTTGTGGCACCACCACACTGTACCTCACTTACACTGGACAGGTACATTTTGATAATGACGGCCTGTCTAAGGGTACAGGGTCACCCACCATCTTTTTCCCAACATTAATATTGTCTTAGAGGCTGAGCGAAAGTCACCTTGACAAGACACTTTTCATGTTAAGGTCAGGCAGCCAGAAGTTGTACTTGCACTAAATGTGCAGGCGCCTGGCTGCTTGAGAAAAACATTTGGTGGTCCTCCTTCCCATGAGAAGGGGGAGTGTCACTGATAGCCTCGGACCTGGGCACTTCAGTTTTAAACCCTGAAGTGGCCAGGGCTGAGTGCCTATCACTGACACTGGTTAATGAGTGAAGTAGGGTCATCAGGCTTATTGACCCCATCCCACTCAGTGACAAGTAAGGGACTGTGGCCTCCTCTCATTGGCTGACCCGTAATAAGGTCATGCAAACAGATTAGGTGGCAGTGCCAATCATCAGGGACCACCAAGGTTTCCCTTTCACCACCTGAGATCACCTCTGTAGCCCAGTAAGTTTTTTAGTTTTTTTATTTAATGTTTGGTGCATGCACACATGCGTGTATATATGTGTAGTTGTGAGTGCATGCTCTGAGTGGGTGTGTTTGTGTGTGTGTGAATGCGTGGGTGTGCATGTCTGTGTGTGGTCCACCCCTCAAGCTCGAATTACTGGCTGCTACTGCATTTTAACACTCTTTTAACTTTATACTTTTGCTAAACTTCGAATACAGTTTCCTCTTAACATTTGTGAATACAACCAATTGTGCTCATCTTTATTGCAGGCTAATCCTGCACTGGACAACAGCCCCTATTCCAAGCAAATACTTTATTTACCATGACAATTTAGTTTTTCTGTTGAAATTGTCTTTGCTTGTGCACCTTGGTGAGTGGAATTGTAGTTTGTGAACTATAACTTTCCTAATTTATTCTTGAAGAGAATCGATTATATCAACCCTGAAAACCTTTTCATATCAATAGTTGTTGTTGAATAGAGATTAATTTCTAATAATATCAACAAGCATGATATAATTAATCTTGTATGAGCACAATATATGCTGTGCAGTGGTGGCTCCTCTGCTAAGGCGGAGGACCGTCACCCCACTGCTAACTGAGTGAGCAATTCAAAATGGAAAAATAAAATTATAATAACTTAATGTTATTATAATGTTGTTTAAATGTACTGGCTCCATTGTTTGGAGGTGGGCGGTGCTGAGCTGTTTAGAGGCTGAGGGTAGGAGTAGTGGCACCGTCCTAAGTGTGCATGAATGTTTGGCTGGCCCTCTGGGGCCGGCCAAACATTCATGCACCGTTTCATGTTCCACACCCAGGCTGCATTACAGCCTGAGTGGAGAACATGCCCAGGGTCCCATTCCCTGTCTGAGCGCCGAACCACAGCACTCATGCCAATCAAAACGGTGCATTGCAGCGTTGTGATTGGGTCAGGGGAGCCTGGGTGCTCACCAATATCAACACTGCATTGCAGTATTGTGGTTGGCTCAGGGGAGTGCGGGTGCTTCCTGCTTCCACAGTAGCCAGTAAGAGGATGAGAGGACAGAGGAAAGGCAGCGGCCAGCCGCATCCAATTAAGTTGTTTTTTTATTTATTTTTATTTCCCACCCCCACCCACGCCCGCTCGGTAGCAGCCGCTACTGATGCTATGCAGAGAATTGAGATATACATACCAATGGTTGCAATGTATTCGCATTTACTGGAACTCTATGGTGGTACCTATTATTTTCTTCATCATACATTGTCAGAGAAGTATAAAGAATATTCAAAATGAATTAGGAATTGATGGAAGTAGTGTGTACATGCTTCCCATGGCAACTTCGGGCGAGGATGTAGCCTTACAGCTAGAGTGGGTGGGGAGAGGATGTACCCCTATGGCTAGAGCGGTCGTCCTGGAAGCTGGGGAACCGGGTTTGAGTCGCGGCAATGGTGCTCAACATCCTGTAATTCTGGGAAAATCACTGAATCTCCCCGTGCCCAACAAAAATGAATGTGTCCTTCTGTAACGAAACTGGTGCTCATGTAAAGCGCTCGGATACCTGATATCCTCGGGTTTAGTCCTCGCTATATAAAACTCTAACAAAAAAAAAAACCACTGCCCCTCTAGGCTTAACCAGGCTTAACCAGATAACTTCCTAACCACCTAATTTATAGGGGTAACCAATATAATTACTGTACTCCGGAAGACCAGGCTTTTCAGATAGGTGTTCAGATGAAGAATTCAAAGGTAATTTGATAATGCCAGATCCAGTTCCTTCCTTTGCATCCAGGTGAACTCTTATTCCCTCTTATTCCAAAGTTCTTGTTTTATCTGCTCACCATAGCCCTTTGAAGTGATCTCTGTAATGTGTAGTGCTGTATGAAGCCTAAATAAACACAAACATATACATTCACTAGCTACTAAGGACGAACAAAATATGCCTTATGCTTGGAGGATTCTTAAACCATCAAATATTTCCCTTGGATCACATAGTTGAAGGGGCAATTTGTATGGTGCTGCTAGAGTGTCATTCACAGGCAGCAGGCTTAGAAAGAAACTGTTTTTAGTCTGGCTAGATAGTACAGCCGATCCTGTTGTTTCTAATACTTCAGGAGTGAGCTTTGGCTCTGTTCAGAAGTGTATTTCTCTCTCAATGGATGCTGTTGGCGGTTTAGTGTACCGTTCTGCCTTCTATTAAGTTTTTACATTGCAATGCACGAGGGGCTATTTTACATCCTAAAGATACACTAAATCATCACACTTTACATTTCTTTTTATCTCATAGATGCATTATATACAAAAAGAAATTATTTTTTGTTTTGTTTTTCCCACCTTTTGGTTTAGTTTTTTCCACTTAATCAGGCAAAATGCAAGCAACACCCATTGATTTTGCAAGTGCTTGTTGTTGTTGCCTTTTGACTGAATTGCTTCCTATTGATTTAACATCTAGATTGTAAATGTGCTTTTTGTATATGTAAAATGTGTGGGTGTGGTTGTGTTGAAATGTAAATGTACTTGTACCCTAAAGCGACCTTCTTTTTCAGCATTGTAATTCCCCCATGTGCTCTATTTTTCAGCTTCCAGAGGTCACGGCTGCAAAAGAAGCAACGAATGGACAATTCTCTGAAGACCTGCTGCTCTTCAACCTTCTCTTCTCTCCTCCTTGTTCTGAAGAATGTCAAAGCTGGCTAGACTGTGTTTCTCCCTGGAAGTTCTTTAAAAGCTGGGACACATTTACATGCCTTGTGATTTCAGTCAACTGCAGTAGGGGAAGATGGGATTTTCCTTACTTACACACGGCATGTGCTGTTTCCTGTCTTTTGTGTTCCGTTTGTTTGATTTTCAGCCAGGGACATTTCTGCAAAGATTGTTATGCTTTTATCTGCAGTGTCTTAAGACGACACATTTAGGGCCAGATGCACTGAGACTGAACAACGTTATTTCTTCCGACGCATCCACTGCCAGGGATAAAATCTATTTTAATGAGCTAAGTACTGTTCTGTTGTGGTGGGGAGACAGAGAGGAATCACTTCTATGGAAGCCTCAAAAGGACAAGAGACCCCAGCATTGTGAGTAACTGTAGCACAGACCTTCGCCAGCTGGTGGTGCTGCTTTGGAAGGGCTGACAACCAAACTGCATTTATGTTTGATGCATTCCATACATTCTTACAACTTAAATTGGCCATATTGACATAAAGTGGAAGCAACTCATCTCGTTTATTTGAATCTGAAAACGCACAATAAATTATAGCAGGCTTTGGTGAAATTTAAGTATGGCTGGAGTTATTCACGTAGTTTTGGGAACTTTTGCAATAAACGTGTTAGGTAAAATTACGCCACTTTGTTTAATTATCCACCATTTAATATAAAAAATTAGCAGGTAACGCTCAAACCATGGGGAAAAATTACAGTGAATGTACGGGAACAACAGAACGCGAGTGGCTGTTGTTTGCAGTGCTTATGTGTCATTGCACCAAAAATAGATGTGAGGATTCATTTAACGCTAAAATATAGCGGGTGATGACAGACTGGCATAAGGCACCATTTCAGGTGAATTAGCCATATTTTCACATAATTAGGCAAAAGAAAAGTACTCAAATATCATGCTGATCTGCCAAAACTCCTCATTTCTCTAACTCTAAGGGGAATAAAGTAGTTGTGAAAATTAGAAAATTGTAAGCGAGACCAAATGCCGTGATCTCGTCAAATGAGGGTTCTTCATACAAGCACTTGGCTCCAGCTTGTAACTAAATGAAAGTTACTGCAGTAGCCAAGGGAAGAGATAGTGGAAACCGTTGTCTCTGAAGCCCCTGGAGACATTTAAATTTCTGCCTCCAAAGTCAAGCTCCAGCCTAACAAGAGTGGAGGTGAGGGAGAGGTTGGTAGTGATTGTGTGGACATTAAAATCCTAATATTAATGTAGTGGACCTACACTACTAAGGCAAGGCCTTTCTTTTCCATAATAAACATTAAAAATGCAATGTTCTAATTAGGACATTTTACCCTCTGATGAGGACATTAACAGCCATTGTATATTATCCCACAAATATGGGCCATATCTCAAGAGGATGGAACATTATGAGCAAATGGGGCAATTTAAAGCTGTTGGATCTGCCTGCTTGTGCTCAATAATGCTATTAGCAGGCACCGCCTCGGACTTCCCTTGATACTCAGCCACACTAAGCAATTGTCACTGTTTGCTTCATCTCCCCTCTTTCTCTATACTTTCACTGAATTTAGAATGAAGGAAAATTCCAAAGTTTTTGCCTACATACTAAGACATATTATTGATACAGTCAATCTCCGCATACAATATAGGGTACTAATAAAATGTGATGGAACAATACCCTTTTATTGTTTGCATTGCATAACTGTTCGGTACTGCAAACAAGGTTCATTTTCTGATGATAGATGGTTTCAAACTACTGCAAATGCTTTGCAATAACTTGGGGACATGAACATGATTATTGAAAAGAAACATGCAAGTTTACTTTGGTGGACTAACACAGGTCCTGATTGTGCAGAGGTCTCGCTTTCAGCAAAAACCAAAGGTGTTAGTCATTGCAAGTGTTCACTGTACAGTAATGGGTTAGTAACACAATCTTTAAAAATAATACAAATATAGTCTGCTCAAGTCTTGACTGAAATGATTGTAAATGTTCTTATGTTTGTGTAACCAATACACATTATTTCAGTGTGGTTATGATAAACACAATTGCTTGTATAGGGAATGAAACACTATGAATTTGCTTTTTTTTGTGTTGAATGATTCAAAGCAAAATATGCAGTCACCCTGAGCTAAAATGTTGCTGCCCTTTTCCTTAGCAACTTTCTTCTTGTTGTTACTGTTACATTCCAATCTGATTATAAAAAGCCAGGGCACATGCTGTACCTCTGCTGGCTTGGACCTTCTTCAGGGAGTCATTTTAGGCGGACTTTAAAAATGTTCAATACCTTGAAGAAAACGGGAACACAGCCTGCCTTGTCTGGAAAGAGACATGCTGGATTAGGGGGAATGTGTTTTCACTTAATATTAAGCATGGCAATTAATGACTGTTCTCAGAACGTCCTGGGTTGCTGAGGATTCTGTTATGTTAAAAATGACAGTGAAACCTCGAGTGACATGTTTTTCCAGACTGTAGCATAAGTTTACTAGACAATGCCATGTCATTCGGGGATACCATTTTCCAGCCTTGAGCTTTTAACCACAAAATGCACTCTGGGAGTTTTAGTCTTGGTTCATTGCAACTGAATTGAATGAACTTACACAGCTGAAAACTATGGTTTGTCAAGGAAAAAAAATAAGCCTTCTTTAGTTTAAAATTGAAGTACATTCAAATGTGGCACAGTTTGTAGCATCTGACAGCTACAAGTCAGTCTTGAACTGAACATGTGTTTTCCTCTCTAAATCAGTTAATAGGTTCAAACCTATGCACTTGAATCAAATACTTGATCACAAACAGATGAAACATACGAAAACTCAAAATACCTCCTGCAGGATTCCATAAAAAGTCCCCCTTCTACTACCTATGAAGTTTGAGTCGGTTTAGAAAAGTGTTTTTTTATTTACAAAATCCTGGGTTCCCTCTCTGCCATTAAGGTCTGCATTTTCCAATTAAAATGTTCTATTCGCAAAGTAGAGAGCTTAAAATGAAGTATATAACAAAACCACTGTTTAAATAACTTTAATAGATCAGTCGCTGAAGGACGGTGACAAGGACAAGGGACACCAATTGGTTCACAAAACCTTTAAACTAAGCTTAACTTAATGTACCAGGATGTTGTATCAAGAAACCTTACATAATTGAATGGGCAATTGGCTGTAAAAAGCTTATATTTCCAAATGCATTTTTTCTTTTATTTTTCTTTATTTTCCACACACAATTAATCTTGTCTCTATGTAATCTGTGTTGCCATATTCTTCTTTGTGCACTTCTTGCCTCTTAACAAAATAGTCAGAAGAACTAACTATCCAATCTTGTGTGCATCCATAAGGAGGGATGAGCAGGCTTCAGTGACTGAGCCATAGCATGAAGAGTAGTGTCCAACACTTTTCTTCATAAAATGACATCACAATTGTTGTGTTGTCAATATACAAGTGAAGGATTTGAAAGATATAAACAAATAAAACCTTAATCTACTTGTGTGATTCCTGACATTGAGAATTGAGAAGTGTCTTTTAGTTAAACTATCATGTTAGTGTTAACAATTGGTAGTAATCAAATGTATACATCTGCTTTGAGTTTCACTTAATTAATTTTAATTAGAAAACACACAACAACATCATGAAGTTATCTTTCAGGTAACAGTGTATCTCTTAGTAAATTTTTTCTTATAATCAATTGCCTTTGAACATGCCTTTCTTGCCAAGATAAATCCACTCAAATGCGTGCTTCATTCTGAAGGGGCTATTGCATTTAAGCGGTAGATATTGTAAAATAATGTGTAGACCGGCAATGGACATGGGCACAGGGACAGAATGTACTCATTAATTTGATAAAAGCTTTAGATACCAGAATCTATGCATTTTGGCAGATAATTAGTACTTTCCTTTACTTTAGCTCCTCTACTCACCACTAACTAGTTAGAACAGATTCCCAATTACAAGTGCATTTCAGACATGGTCATGACGTAGGAACACAAACAATCCTTGCATTAAGCAAAAGACAAGAAGTTGTGATATCTGTTCATCTATACTGAACAACTATCTCCTTATCTGGCACCCACAGAGTCCTACAAGAAATGAGTACGAAGTTCCTCAGTGGGTCACAGAACACAGTAAGAGAGTTTATGTGATATCACGTTGTTAAAGTGTCCTCCAAGGAGGAGGGAATTCCTCCTTTCGGAACTAGGGCCCTCACACACCCAGCAAGCTAGGTGTCATTCTTCATCATATGGGCCTGCTCCTCATCGGGTCGGCGCTGCAATACCCGACGGGCACCCATAATGAGCATCCCAGACACTCCAAGATGGCTGACATCATTCATTAGCTTTTCGGCCGTTCTGACAAGAACGTCACATGACACACTCCTCCACAGCTGAAACCAATTGGCTTCCCGCCCCGGCCCCGCCTGCAGCATGATGCAGGTAGAAGAGCGAGCCCACACCGAAGGACATTACCATCCCAGTTGCAGCGGTGCGGGGTAGGTCTACCACTGGGCTTCTATTTGGAGCAGGTGAGTATTGAAGACGCTTTGACAATCTCCCCCAGTCTTCAGCAAAAGGCAGAGGTAAGCGATTGTGGAATCAAGTGCTGTTCAGGTTGAGTTAAGAACTACTCAGTTCCAACCGCGTTTGAGTCAAACCATTTGCTTACTCCACTGGGTTCTGGGGGATTCTCGTCTGTTCTGCAGCTCCGGTATATGACCATGCTGGGTCCCCTGGTAGTCTGTAGTACTATATGATCTCCTCCCATAACTCGAGGCTTAGAGAAGCAGGGGTCTTTTAATAATACGAGGAGGACGGATGTTCTATCTTTGCCCTAACTAGCGCCACTGTTTTGTCATTGACTGACTGGGTTTCGAAATTATTCGACAAGCAGTTTTCAAACATACCAGCTAATCACTGCCCTTCCATTATCTTTATTCATTTTTAGACACAATACTATGTGTGTCTAGTATCCCGCTGTAACTGATGAGGCGCGTTATTACAAACATTAGGTGAGGTTTAGATAACTCTGATCACCACCGTTGTCACAGCCTAATCATCACTGTTGTTTTTATTGAGAGTCACTGGTGTGCTAAAATTACCACTTAATAGCACCACATACCTATAATTTTTATGAGTGATAACTACAGGTATCACTACGTATTGTTTGGGGGTCACTTTTGATCAGCATATAGGTCTAAACTCAGAGTGAATTTATGTGTGATCACAAATGCCTAACTAATGTATTATGTTTTCAAATATATTTGTATCTTTCACAGGATGGACTCTAAACCTGCGGGTACAGTCCCCATAGGACCACTGAGTGGTAGGTAGTTTTTCACCTCACGATTAGGTGTAGATAGTTTTCTTTCCATTTGGTCCTGAGGAATCACCACAGATCATTCTTGATTACTAGACGAGAAACATGTCGACCATCTAGGAGTTTAGTGCTTTTTTGACACATTATAGTCGCCTCTCCTAATCCTTATTTTAACCAGGCTGGGATCCTTCCAGAATAAAGTTTATTTAGAGGATTCCCTCCCCTGTTTTATCTTGAACATCCACCCTTACATCTACACGTACTAGGCCCCTCGCAACCACGGCACCTAAACGGCAAGGAACAAAAGATCTCCGGTAAAGAGCCCCTTTATGGGTGCCCGTCGGTTATTGCAGCACCGACCCGATGAGTAGCAGGCCCATATGATGAAGAATGACACCTAGCTTGCTGGGTGTGTGAGGGCCTTAGTTCCAAAAGGAGGAAATTCCCTCCTCCTTGGAGGACAACCTATCAACGTGATATCACATAAACTCTCTTACTGTGTTCTGTGACCCACTGAGGAAGTTCGTACTCATTTCTTGCAGTATATCAGGGCATGTAAGTTGGACCTTTCCAAAAGCCCACTGTCCCTAATCGTTGATTGGTGGACCCAAAGAGTCCACCAGTTGCTGCTGCTCAGTTTTTAGCAACAGGCATATGTTTTTGGAATACCATAGACATTTATTTCTCACTGGGTAAAGTGCTGTAATTTCCAAAATTACCATAGGTTCCTATGTTTGCTGATGTCATAGGAGCAAGCAGTTCATGTAGGAATTGCTTCAGTTATGTATACTTTCAAAGCATGCATCCCTATAAAAGAACCATCATAGGATTCTCTTTAATTTTTTAGAATATTAGGATTTATGATGTTCATGAAACACAGGTCTTAAGTGATCATCAAAGGAGATAATACCTAGAAGAAGCAATTGTGTAAGTAGTGCTAGTTAAGATCCATAGATAAACAACTATGACTGCGAGGACGTGAGTGAAGTTTCTGGGGAAAGATATTTAAGATGATCGAAAGTCGTGAAAACTTGGCCTTTATGATGGAGCAATTTAATCAAATTGTGAGTTTGAATGATTTCATTGTCAACATAAGAAAATTACTTTAAAAATAGATGATCTGGTGGAAATAAATAACTGCTCTAAGATCTTAAACTTGAGCATTTTGAAATTTTCCAAAGTAAGGAACATATTTAAATGAGAGACATCAACAATGGGAACATGAGTTTCCAGGCCACTTAAAGGTGTTTTATCAATGTTAGTTTGGATGTTTCAAATTAAATAAGTCATTTTGACTTAAAAAAAGTTAATGTTACATTTTTTGAATATTTTTTAAAGCAATTGTCCCAAGTGAAAAGCCCCCAGAGGCAAACTATTTAAGGGTTGGCCTCTTTCAATTACTAATATCCATCAATAACAAAGAGAGATCCGGATTTTCCCCAGTTCTAGAGGCTTCTTGTAGTCAATGGTAGATTTCTTCAATGTAGAAATTGTGGGTTCCTGTTCAGGATCTTGAAAGCTATACTTCTAGTACCCTGGATAAAACTCGAGACACTATTTTAAAGTAAAAATGTTCCAATCAATTGTGAATCACATTATTCCATCAAAAGGTATTTTAGTGATCCTAATCCTTGGGGCCAATTCTCACAAGATGGATTACTGATTCACGAAATGCTGACTAGGGCTGTGGGAAATTTGTGTAATTTGCTTCGAGGTAACTAAGCAGAATTACACAAAACTACACGTAATTACGTGAAATGCAGATCTGCCGTGTGCTATATTTTAGCGCAAAATAAATCTTTGTATGAATTTTTGGTGCAAAGATGCATTTATGCAGGAGCACCATGAGTAACAGCTGCTCAAGTTCTGTTGTTCCTTTCCTGTGTGTATGCAGTACATTTTTACTGGCAATTACTGTGAAGTGCTCCATTCATGGTAATTTTTTACCTTGAATGGCGTATATTTACGCAAAGTGGTCTAATGGCGTCATTTCTGAAAAGTACAACATGAAATTCCCAAATTACGTGAATTACAGCAGAGCAGTTTTAATTTCGTTCAGGCCAAATGTGACCTAAAAATTCATAGGAGATTTGTGAGACCCTGAGCAGATGTACTTAGCAACAGCATTTAAGATACAATTAATAATTTAATTAAAATAAATTAAATTAATTAAATTACACAACCTATCTACGTTTGCGTAAGTTAATTTACACAAGGGGCTCCTGAATGTTCTATTTTACATGATACAGGCAAAATTCTTAAATTAACTTTGACAACTTGACAGAATCCTGAGACAGGGCACAGCCTTATAGATACAGATGTGGGACCAAATATTGGCATAGAAAGGGCTAAATAAAATTAGCATATATGAAACGTGGGCATCAAAATTGGGGCCATTATCTGGAAGACCAAATTTGGTGAGCAAATTGCCTGACAATCAAATCCCAATGGATCAAAAACCCATCATAAATTAAACCAAGAGAAACAACAGTTGTGCTACCAGATATGATGTCTTCCAAATACATTTTCTACTGCATTGACCACTGCAGCTCATCAAAAAAGATCCAAATGAGAGGTACACATTCAAGGGCATTATGAGGGACAGCGGGGTCAGAGAGGGTTGCATATTCTTCTCTAAAACAAACATGAACTATAGGGCTTATAAAATCGATGTATTGCCCCACTACAGTGTGTCACCACATTTAAAATGACACCTATGGAAGTGCAAAATTGAAGGAGAACCAGAGAAAATACTGAAGAGCTACTTATTGGATATCCTTTTCTAAATTAATATACCTAGAATAAAAAGTACAATAATAACTAAAATAGTGAATACTCAAAGCAAGAGACAACAACCTATAGTATACATTCCACTTGCACGTTACAGTATAGAGTGAATTGGGTCATTTTGGCAGATATTTAAGATATTTAGCTTTGGTCATGTCTCATTTACAGTTTTGTGCACCATAATATACACAATTCCCTGAACCTTTGTTGTCTTTCTAAGGTAGCTATAGAAATGCCAACACCACAGCACTCTGTTACTTCTAAGTCTTTTGCATTTTTTATTATTTTCTATTCTGTCACCTGATGCAGTCCTGAAGTCCGCTAGTCCTCACTGGGTGAATTCTGCCACCTTGTTCTTTTTCTTTCTTAGGCATCATTGATAAGGTTTGTGAGTTTATATTTATATGAAGGAGCGGTGCACCCTATGCTTTAGTCTATTCCAAGAAACTACTTTTATGTGACTATTCTTGATTTTGTAATTTTTTTAATAAAAATTATTTTCAGGCTCTACAGTGTCGGGTGAAGTATTAATATCCTTAGAAATACATTGAGTGTGTAAGGACCTTGACTGTTGCACTATAGGCATACTATTGTAAGCACTGTAATTACAATTGAAAAATGTATTTCCATTCAGCTTTCACTTCTTGAACTAAAAATCAACCCAAATGCATTTCCACAGCCTCACATACTGATGGATATATTTGCTCACAGCTGGTTGTGCATTGCAGACCAGCACAAAGGCGTCCACAACCTCATTTGTTGATTCACAAAAGAGAGACACATGCAGGATACAAGTGGTTGTATGTGCAACACATGATCCAGAGCCAACCCCCACTTGAATATGCTGAAGGTAGATACATACATCTCTTCTGCATACTCATCAGCCAGGCACAGCAATACTGCCAGACGATAGACTTTTTCCCAGACAGAGCAAGCTACTCTCCAATTTAATTTGAAATTCTAGTGGGAAACCATGTTAACCCTGTTGGAAATTTCAGTTGATTGCAAAATTTTCTGATGTATCCACTTATGTTTTTTGTGTGCAAAAATGGCACAGGAATCTCCTCACCCCAGAAAATGTGGATTCCAGGAAAATCTGTGGTTTCTGGGTGGGACGATGGGAGGAGAGATAGTCTGAATTACATGATTTTGGAAAATACCATGAGGGAATAATTGTTTCAGCACCAATTTCTACATGCTTTGCTTGATGTTGAAACTTGACAACACAGTTACTATTTTATAACTACTTAGCTGGAGTTTACAACAGGGTAAACACCTGGGCTTGTAAAAAGAAGCTTATGCACTATGGAACATGCCAAAAAAACACAGAGAGAACAAGAAAAATTGTTGTGTGTTGAGCATTGTGTATGTGGCTCGGAGAAAACGCAGCCGAATACGCGCAGATAATTACTTACTCAAGTGTGCCTAGCGCTTAACACTTTTATGTACCACAGCAATGATAACATGAAATAAGTGATATCCAAACTGAAGGCACATGAAAAAGTGTCTGCACGGTAAAGCATCTATTCAGATGGTCTGGCAACACTCTAAAATGCCAGTGGCATGCAAATGTGCAGGTATACACAACTTGTACGGCACCATGCAAATTGTATCACTGAATTTCTATAATTTTCTTGGGTAGGTTGTAAAGGTATTTGCATAAACACAAATTCTTCATAAATGTAACCCTCCGTCTGTGAAACCAATCTACAGTCTGTTCTTTCAGCAGAAGACACTAAATTGCACTCTGGTCAAAGAGGGCTTATTAGAGGATGCATGAAGGATATAGAGGAAAAATGCATTCATCAACAAGAGCCGAACATGTATGGAAATGTATAATAAATGTTGCATTATTTGGTACAACTTGTAATCTGTGGATACGGTATAATGAAGATGTTCTGGTATGTCACCTGTAACTGTTGTTTTCTTGTGACATAATATGGAATAAAGTGACAAAGACTTTCTGTACAATATATTCTCAACGGTACAACTGCAGAGGGCTTCTATCAACTATAAAAACAATCTCTTTGCATGTACATTAAAATGTGTCAGAGAACACAATTGTTTTATATTTGAGGACGAACAAGTACTAAAAGTACTCTGTAGTTTTTGAATAAAGGTGATCTGTTGAAAAGCATGCATGTATTGTGTTGTTTTTGGAACGTTTTATGAAACGGAGACAGGGTCTGCTTCTGGAATGAGTACCATGTCAAGATGCTGCTCTTGGAGCTGTGGATGTTTAGAAGGCTCAGATTGCTACAAATGACCCAAGCATCAAACTTTAAATATCGAAGACCAGTAACAATCTGGTGGAAATGCATCTGTCCTGTCTTTATAGGTTTTAAACTTGAACTCATGTGCAGGGGAGTGGAAGTAGCCTTACGGCTACAGCCGTTGGCCTCGAAGGTGAGGAACCGGGTTCACGTCTCGGCAACAACGTTAAACATCCTGTGATTCTGGGAAAATCACTCAATCTCCCTGTGCCCAACAAAAATGAATATGTCCATCTGTAACGAAACTGGTGTTCATGTAAAGCGCTCTAATACCGGACATCTTCAGGTCTAGTTTGCGCTATATAAAACTCTAAAAAATAAAATACAAAATGTACTAAGAATTTTGTGTGAGCATATTTAGAAACTCTCAAGAGAAAGTCATTAGAAATTACATGATCAGGGTTCAGTTGTTTTTGTAGCCATTATTTGGTTGTTAGATCATACCTACTGAATTAGATAGCATTGCCAATATTAGCTTTCCTCTGCAGTGGGAGTGGGCTGCAATGGACTGGAAATCATGACAATTAATTTCCCCTCATCCCTCCTATATAGGTCACTTCCAGGATGAGGGCCAGTAGGGTTAACCTTCAGCTGAGTCCATCCACTTTTTGCCAGTCACTGAGACATTATCCGTACACTAGTACACTGACATGTTCATCCTGATTCTTAATAAACTAGTTTTTAACTTGCATACCTGTTCAGGGTGGAGATTTCTTTAAATCTATAATGATTTCACAGCAGAAGTTTATTTCTAGCTCAAATTGCATCATTTAAAAGGGAAAGACTTACACAGTTTGTGAAATAAATGTAATCACAGCATTGCACGAATATGAAATAAGACAGGTAGACCAACCACGATTGGCACTAAAATAGGCCAATGGACTAATTCACCTTAGGCTGAGATACATTTGTCCTTACCACCCACATGGCTTTATCCAGAGACTTAACCTATCTACAGTCCTTTAAGGGCCAATTAAATAATTATTTAAATCACATCATACTAACATCTAATGCAATCGAATTATGTCAAAAAGCTAAAACCCCTGCCCCTGATGGGATTTCTTGTGACTTCTAGTCTCTGTTCTCTTTAGCATCTAAGTTATTTTGAGCTGTATGACCACTTTTATAAAACATGCTAGGCCCAAAGTACATTCTTAGAAGCAAGGGATTTGCTGGAAAAAATGATACTTTATAAAACAAAAAATGACCTTATATCTCTAATTAACAATGACTTTAAGATCTTTTCAAAGATAAGACTGGAATCTTTCATCTCCAATGTAGTGAAAAATTAACTGACAGGTTTGTTAAAAGGAAATTTCATCTGACAATGCAGTATCTTTTTTTTAAACATCAGCAAAGATCCTTCACTTACTGTACTCTTTGTAGCCCTTGCTTTAGATGCTGGGAAAGCAGGTGATTGGTTTGGTTGGCGTTTTATGGAAAAGGTCTTAAAATGGCACGGTATTTGATCTAAACAGTATACTATCTATATTACATAAATCACCAAGGACTTCTTTTTTTAATATTCAAACACCTTAGTTTGATATTAAAAGAGGTACAAGACAAGGCTGTCCTTTATCTGCTCTTCCATTCATATTTTATGTACAGCATTTCTTAGTTTTAAAAAAAATCAGCAAAATTCAATATTAAGAGATTTCACTTTGGATCCCATGAAATAAAATATTATGCATATATGCAGATGACATTATTGTATGTGCTAATGACCCTGCATTCTCTTTAACTGTGTTCTATGAGGAAGTTGCTAAGTGCTCTACAGTATTTCAATATTAATAGGTCTGATGTATTTCCCCTAAATAGATTTTGTCTTAAATATATGTTTAAAGACTATAATTTAATGTGGAATATTACACTAAGAGTATGATTTTCCCACACTATTAAGGACACCATTCGTGGAAATTTAGAAATTTTCAAAGAAGTTAAGAATTGGTCTCCTCTTAATTTGTCATGGTAAATTCACTTAAGAGTCTAGGAAAATTGTACCTGTCCCAAAAATCCTGAATTCTACGTCTGAATTGCCGGATAATTTAACAGAATAATTTTTTAACTCTATATATAGAATATTGTTTTTATTTCTTTGCAATAATAAAAAGACACACATTTCATTATATAGATTAAGGCTAGCTAAAGGAGAGGGTGGATTCAATGTTACAACTTTTTCCATCATCACACAGCTTTGTGCTTAGACGTGCCTGGCATTGCTTAAGATCATTTTAAGCTCTTGAACACCCAATGTGAGTTAATTTTGAAAGAGCGCTTATTGACTCTTTTCTTTTTAAAGCTTTTCTATGTGTATATCAGAGACCAGTTTCTGTTTCTCTCCCTTTTTTGAAGAATAAGTGTAAACTAGTCTCATCTCATGTTTTATATTACTCTACAAAGTGATCTACTGTTCCCTGTTTTCCTATTAGGTATAACACATACATTAAAATGAATAATAGGGAGAAAATGGAATGATATAAAGATATAACAAGCGTGCATCAATTATTTGAAAATAATATTTTATATAACTTGTACCAACTGCAGGATAAATATAAACCTGGGCAGAGTTCGCAGAGTTGCACTACGTGAAACTCTGCGAAGTGGTAAAAAAACTCCGCCACACTACGCGGATCTCCATGAGCGGCGGAGTTTGATAGAAAAATGCTGTTCGCGGTGATTGCACAGCGCCGGACGCTTGTCCGCAGGCTTACCTTTTCTGCCACTCGAGTAGATTTTTACTCAAGCGGCAGCTTTCTCAACGTGAACGGGCAGTTTCTCGACGAGAGCGGTCGCGAGCATACGTGACCACTCGCAATGAGAAACCTGACACCCCCCGCATTGAGAAATCTCGCCGGGAGGTTTATTTTCCACACTTGCCAACTTGATATTGACGATCGCGAACGAGGAAAAATCTCACTGGGAAGTTGATTTTCCTCACTCGCGCTCACCAACTTGGCAGTGGTAAACTCGAGCAAGGAAAAAAACTCTACTCCACTGTCCGTTCGCGGAGTGGAGTTCACTGCCCAGGCCTAGATAAACAGCAAATTCCTAATTCATATTCTGGACAATATGATCAATTCAAAGATACTATACAAGATTTGATTAGATTTTCACTTAATACCACCATTATGGATGATAAGAAAATTACTAATTTCAATTAAATAGATGTGTCTTCAAAAGCTTTTATTAGTTATGGCTTTGTCAATTCATGGCAATTTGATAAAGATAAACATAAAACTGAATAAGAATTGGAAGGAAAAAATATATCAATATTAGTTGGTCTCCAACTGTGGAATAACATTCAGAGAAAATTCTGTCTGCTTCCTGGGATGCTAACACCACACCAATATTGTACTTTCTGTATAATGTATTATTTTGTACTTCTTTAGCCCTTCACACGATGAATTCCTCTATATCTGATGGCAGTTTTGTCTTTTTTAGGGGACAGCACAACTTTGTCTAAATGTTAAGGGATTGGTAGGATCTGCACCTGCTGTAAGATAGAGGGTGTTGAAAAGTATTGGTACTAGCTCCAGCAGTGGATTGAGCTGTTATGACTCATTGACTGTTATGACTCATTTATAACTGGTACATTCTTATGTGTCTTGGAGGGTGCCCAGTGGTACTCAAATGTATTTATTGGACCAAAATTAATTACAAAGAAGGCAAAACAGTACCAGAACCAATCCTCTTCATACCAAACCATGCGAAGCTAGTCCCATACAGATCGAACCAGTACCAATATTGAGGCAAAATTGTCCAAATTGTCTTTTCAATTTATTTTTCAACAAAAAGGAGGTGGAGCTAATCTCCCTCTGCTTGGTACCATTGGAGTATGGATAGAAAGAACACACCTCAGCACTGAAACATTTTATTTTACTGGGATTAGCATGGTATTGTGATGACTACATTCTGAATTGACCCTAACAGTCACACAGTGTAAGAACGTCGAAAAACCTCCAGTTTGGTTGTTAGGTGTAATTTAACTTGAAGGGATTCCACAATGACATATGAAAACCTTGTTATCAACATTATCAATCAATGCAAGCAACATTAGAAATTGTACAGTGTCTTTTATCTATGTTCTTTGTATATATAATCCCCATTGGAGCACTGCTTTGTCTGCACTATGAGCACTTATTTTATTGATTGTTACACTTGATTGGAGTCAAAACATTACAAGATGCAGACAATATCAGTCCTTTGTTTGTCTTCTTTGTAATTAATTTTGGTCCAATGAATAAGTCTGAGTAAATCTGGGTTCCTTCTATGACACATAAGAAGGTACCACTTTTGAGTGGGTCCTACGGGACAATTGTTTTATTTAGCATATACCTACCCTGGTCCATGTGGGCAGGTATGGTTGTCCTTTTTATTTAAACACTCTACAACAAAAGACAGCACAAAACAAAGGCGCAGCGAAATAGAACTAACTAGGAAAACTGGGGCCACTGAAAAAGGAAGGAAAACAAGAAACATGAGGGATTCAATAACAGATGTGAAGTAGTTGGGAGCAAAGAAACACACAGAAAATAATGGGAGGAATTCGTGCAATTTGTCTAACTACTGGCAATCGTTCAGGGTAGTATCCCAAACCATCGTTATTTTGCTCACCATGCAGCCGCAGTTTGGACCCAGCTATATGCAAATGAGTCTTGACCCTGCTGTTCATGGGAGCAGTACAGCCCAAACCGCCAAGTCAGGTTCTACTTGAACTGGAACACAAGCAACCCAGGACTGGTTTCACACTAGATATGGGTTCATCAGCCGGGTACAGCTTGGTTCCAGTGGCACAGTGAGAATAGGACCCACGTCTGGGCAAACCCATGCCACTTTGAGTGGTACATGAAACACACTAAAGGTGATGTGAGGAATGCGAGCAATTTGTCTATCCACTGACAATTGCTCGGGGGAACAACGCAACCCATCCTTCTTTTGCTCACCATGTCACCTTAGTTTGGACCTAGCCATATGAAAATCAGTCTCAACTCTGCTCCTCATGCGAACAGTCCAGCCCAGCCTGAACAGCCAAGCCAGATCCTCCGTAAACCGGAGCACAAGCAACCTAGAACTAGTTTCACCCTATTTATGGGCTCATCAGCCGGGTGCAGATTGATTCAAGTGACACAATGAGCATGGAACCCTTGTCTCGGCATACTCATGCCACTTTGGGTTGTACATGAAACACACAAATGGTGCCAGTGCAACATAGCAACACATTGCCACATGAGAATAAATAATGCAGTACCACTCATCACTAGTAAGTCACTCCAACCCAGGCAGTGACTAATTGCAGCTAGAATGAATTTGGTGGTCTTGCGTACCATCCCTTCATAGTTTCCACTGACCAATTCTCCAGTGCCTTCAGCTGCCTTGAACCTGTGAAACAGTTGTTGAAGAGTCCAAATGTATGGACTCTCACCACATCTACCTACTTCACGATCCTTTTGTCTAGAGAGAGTATCTGCTGGTATGTGCTAGGTTGATATTTGGTTGCATAATCAAAGAGAGAAAAGAACAGACTCACTACATGGCATGGTGAAAGTTAGCACATTTCATACTTTTCAGGTAAAGAAGATTGATGTGATCAGTCCAAACTGTAATTTTATGCCGGCCTCCTACAAAAGATGTATCCAGTAGGCAAAGGCTTTTTTGATGGCTAAAAACTCCATTATTTTATATTGTGGATTTTTTCTCTGTGCATGTCAAAGTTTGTGAATGGTTGGCTATAAGATGTAACTCCTCTGTTTTCACATTATTGCTGTATCATCAGCATATTGTAGTACCGGCAGCCTAACACTTCCCAGCCTAGGCCCCCAGGTCTGTGGTGTACAAGTTGAAAAGGATGAGCGCCAACACACGGCCCTGTTTAAGCCCGTTGTTTGTAGCCATTTGGGGGGGGTCACTATATGGGCGCTTGTTTTGACCCGCACCCAGGTTTCCTCATATAAGGATCTAATTGCGTTCAGGAGTTTAGATGGAATTCCACAATTGTCTAATTTCCACCATAGCCTTCTGCGGTCAACTTTATTGAAAGCTGTGCTGTAGTCGATGAAACAGCAAAACAATGAAGGACTTTTCTTCTTCACTGCCTGGGTTGATAAATGAGCTAACGCAAGAATGCTATTCAGGGTCGGCGACTGTGACCTAAAACCTGACTGATAGAAGGGAAAAATGCCTTTTTCTTGTGCCCAAGACTCAAGATCCTTCAAAAGGAGGCAAGCGTAAGCCTTAGCTTCAAGATCGAGACGGGCGATAAGCTTGTAGTTTGATGGCTTCAAACGGTCGCCTTTTTTAAAGATGGGGACCAGTATTGAGCCCCTCCAAGTCTGGTGTCCTAACTGTCAAGAGAATGTGGTTAAAGACAGGGGTTAGGATTGCTGCCCAGAAGTGTGGTGCCATTTAAAATACAGGTGCAGGTAGCCCATTTCACACTGGAGCTTCATAATTTCTCATGTTCTTGAAGGTCGTGATAACCATGTCGGAATTTATCATACTTAATGACCTGCAATGATCCTTTTCCCGAATGCTCTGATCGATAAGGCTGTTATTAGCAGTGCCAATCACTTCTTGGAACTTTGTTTCATTTGGCCGGCTCTGCCCCTCTTCCCAGGCCATTTCTTCTGAGCAACCTTTGTTTGAAGGAGCGTGCGAGTATAGATGCGTCACGTGGTTTAGCCAGTCGTGCTCCGCCACTCCGTTTTCTCTTGATGCCCCTCAGCTGCTCAACTGGTTGATGTGTCTCCATAGCCCAGAGGGGTTCTTTTTCTTCAACAGAGAGAAAACCTTAATCCATTCCTTTTCTGTATGTTCCTTTTTGTGTTCTCGCGTTTTCTTTTTTAATACTAACCTCAGTGCTGTAACCAACGGTGCCTCCATTAGTCTGCCCCCTCTTTTCTTTGCTTCTAAAGCCTTGCGGAGGGATCATTTTGTCCAGTCACCATACGAGGGTGGCCTGGGAAACTCGGATCTCCAGCTCTACTACTAGGCCTCCCAGATTCTCCCCATCAACGATTGGCTGTTCAGGGATTAAGACAACATTGCCCTCCAGCTCAATCTGCACTGACCAAAGACACCCCTCGACACGCCTCTTTGGTTCGTAAATTGAATCCCTGGAGAGAACGCACTGATGGGTCTCTTGCTCTGGGCTGTCATAGGAATGCAAACTGGGGGATGTTTGTGTGACGGCTCTCGTGAAGTCCTACTCTGACTTGACTGCTGAATATGACTTACATAAGTTCCAGTTTTTCCGATTCTTACAGTTACCTCATGCCCTCAAAAATACAAACATGAGTTAAATCCCATACTGGATGTTAGACCATTGGAAGCAAAGTTGACAATGATGAAAATTGAGAGCAAGGGTATATATATATATATATATATATATATATATATATATATATATATATATATAATATATATATATTCAATGTCATCAGTGATGTCACTGACCATGTCATGAATGATGTAATAAGTGACGTCATCAGCAGTGCATTGCAGGGTTACGCGTTATAGTTAGCTCAACTAACTATAATGGGGGAATTTCTATGAATGAAATGTCCAACTAACTATAACGTCCCTGAAACCTATGGTTTTTTCAGTGAATTTCTAAGGTTTTTTAAATGCTAATTTCTAACTATAAAGTGACTGAAACCCATGTTTTTTTTAAGTGAATTTCAATGTTTTTTAAAATGCTAATTTCTAACTATAACGTGCCTGAAACCTGTGTTTTTTTTAAAATGCTAATTTCTAATTATAATGTTCATTAAACCTATCTTTTTTTTCTGTGTTTTTAAATTATCATCCCATTCTCAACCTGGTCAAAACTGCAAATCTCACCACTTTTCCATCGATACTTTCCGCCCAAAAAATCTCCACAAATGAGTGCCACAACTAACGCTAATGATATGCAAAGTAGGTGTTCCCGTGGAAAAAAAAATAAAACACCACTTCCCCACTACCAGACAAATCTGCAATGCGATCCAAAAAGCAGGCGATAAGCCGAGTTAGCAGTAAGAAATTAACATCAGCCTTTAACTGGTGTAAGGAGGTCGACTATCTGCAGCATGAATTGGACCCAACTCACAGCCACATCTAAAGACCATCACGTGATACAGCTACTGATCATGCAGCTCCGGCACCCAACAAGGCCACAACACCCCCCACCGCCAGTACCTCCCTTCCGAACCACTTCCCCTACTATCACCGAGGCAGCGCAAAACAGGACAACGGACCTTCCCAAAACCCCATGGCCCCTCAGCTGCACAATAGCTGAATGTTGGGAGATGTGGGAACCAAGTATGTGTGAAGGAGGCAAGTCACCCATCAATAACAATTATGCCCACAATACCAAGTGTAGCGGTGATGTGCTGGACAGACCTCACTATGCAAAGCACAAACCTCTCCATGTGGACATAGACTACTGATACTTGTAGTGTTGTGCACAGTGGATGCAACCATGTTACCTCAGGCAATGGGGCAGATCTCGGTCATCTAGTTGTGTTGTCTCCCCCTGGAAGCGTAATCGGAGTGGGCTGGTCTAATGTACGGCACTCCAGCATAGGAGTATAAATAAATAGGCTAGGGCTCTGGGCGTGGTTCACTTGTGGGAAGGCCAAAGCGTCTGCCAGAGCAGCGGCCCTCACCCTGCCACACAGCTACCACCATCACAGCGGGCCTCCTTGACACAGGCTCCCTGTGAACCCAGCAGCACTGTCTTCAATCTACACTGCGGATAGCAGGGCTCACAATTCAGATGCAGTGGTGATTGCAGATGACGCAGTCCAGTAGGCAAGACACATTGCTGCCACTGCGGCCCGCCCGGACCACGCATGATTGCAGGTTGCGTACACGCTGAGCGCCAGAGGTACCACTAACTCAGTGCACCACAAATCAACGCCACGTGGCCTTAATAAGGCAGAATTCATTAGACAAAAGACATTGCTACCAGTGCGGCCCGCTGGGACCACGTATCATCACAGGGTGTGCACACGCTGAGTGCTTCAGTTGCCACTAACTGTGCAGCTCAAGTCGACACCACGTGGCTGTGGGCCAATCCTGACCGCTGCCTCCGCACTACACTGAGGTTAGCACGGTTCACAATTGAAGATTAGTAGTGATGCAAATTGTGTAAGAGACTATAATGGGTTAAGAAGACCAAATGCTCCCAATCTGTGCAGCTCAAGTCAATGCCACGTGGCCCCCTCGGACCACGCATCATCGCAGAGTGTGCACATGCTGAGGGCCAGAGGTACCACTAACTCAGTGCACCACAAGTTAACACCAGGTGGACTTAATAAGGCAGAATTCATTAGACAGAAGACATTGCTACCAGTGCAGCCCCCTCGGACCACGCATCACCGCAGAGTGTGCACATGCTGAGCGCCCGAGGTACCACTAACTCAGTGCACCATAAGTCATCGCCACGTGAACTTAATAAGGCAGAATTCAGTAGGCAAAAGACATTGCTACCAGTGCGGCCTGATCGCACCACTCATCATCGCAGGCTCCACACAAGCTGGTTCCTTCACATGCCACTAACTCAGTGCACCACTTTTCATTGCTGGCTGCACACATGAATTGCCAATGCCTGTTCCACCTGTACTCCACATCACGTGCCTGTGGGCCCTTGCTGACCGCTGCCTCCTGCCTACACTGCGGCCATCAGAGCTCACAATTAAATTGACTCTTCATTTATTCATTAAATGTGCAGTACGCAACCAAGTATAATGTTCCTCAAAACCTACACAATATCCTTTTAGTATCCTTGCTTCAAGAACTTTTTTTATATCAGTTATAGCTTTAGTACAATAAACAAATTCATCTTGCAAGTCCAAACGAACACTGAATGGCACTCTACACTGCGGACAGCACAGCTCACAATTTGAACTAAAACGTCCCTGAAACGTACATGTTTCGACAATGTATTCCACAGATGTTTCATCTCTTGTTCGAGTCGGGATTGCAGATGAAGCAGTCCAGTATGCAAAAGACATTGCTCCCAGTGCGGCCAGCCCGGAGCACGTATCATCGCTGGCTCTGCACAAGCTCATTGCTTCTGATGCCCCTACCCTACATTATGATAGAATGTTTTGTGTATGATTTCAGATCTGCCGTCCCTACCTCAGTGCACCACAAGTCATGGACTCTTTACGGTACAATCTTTTGTGTATTATTTCACATGTAGTGCCCCTACCTTACTGCAGCACAAATCATAGACCCTTTATGATTTAATCTCTGTGTGTGATCCAATAATTACTTTTGTACTTGTTACCACCACCAACCATTACCGGAGCACTGGCTTACACTCACCCCACATACACCCAGCACACACGTCACTGGACATGTGAGTCGAGCGCACGTGCCCTTACCCAGTTCAACTATCTTTCTGTGTCCGTGTGTTCATTATGTATGCAAGATACTGCCCATGGACCCTACCACATTACATTGTGCTGTAGACAGCGTATGCAACCATGTTACCTCTTGCAGTGGGGAAAACTTTGCGTATGTAACTTTGTCCCGCTCATTGTACAAGTACGTACGTAGAGACTGGATCATTAGAGTACTGCAAGGAGAGTGTATAGTCAATTTATAAGTGCGTGGGGATTGGCAGAGTTATTTTCTTTTTGTTGTTGCATATTTATATAGCGCGAACTCCACCCGAAGGTATTGGAGCACTTTACATGAGCACCGTATTTACATTACACATTGAAGCACGCAGAGAATAAGTGATTTGCCCAGAATCACAGGATGTGTACGCGACCCCGAGGCTCGAACGCTGGTCTCCACCACCAAGGTCGGCAGTCTTGCCGATGGACCACATAAGTACATATGTTGGCGCAGCCTAACTCCGAACACGAGCTTCGCTCTAATTGGCTGCCCTCCATGTCCTAAAATCTGCAACCTGAACTTTCCATGGCCCTGTATTGCTACAGCTACAACACTGCAGTGAATGTGCAATAAACATTCATATCCACCATCTTTCATGTGTGGAACTATGGATGAATGTAGGGTCAGTGATTCCCCGTACCTTCCATGTTGTGAGACTTCACTCAGAGAATTGCACATTTGCGCTTACGACCCAGGTGACGGCAGCACTACAACACGAACACCCACATCAGTTAATTCCTCATATACCTCACGACGGAGCCACGCCCATAGCTCCGCAGTCATTCTTAACAGTCTCACGCAGCACTGGCATGCACCACGCCAGCCCACTTCGCTTACGCTTACAAAAAAGGACAACACTACATGGCCCACATTTTCATTATACTGATCTGCTGGTCACAGGTCTAGTTCTCAGCACGCCACAGCCACTCCCTCACAGCTGCTATGCACCCACACCCATCCAGCACAGGCATCACAGGACATGTGACCCTGCCAATTAAAAAAACTGGGCACACGTGCTCGACGCCATTTTAGAGTTGCTTGCAGCGGATGCACTGGGGCTGACACAGCCACAAAACAGTGAATTTCAGTTTACTGAGGTAAGGGCATTGTAAGTGCTGAGTGGGTGTGGAGCCTGCGGTGATGGCCTATCCTGGTGGTCCGTACACCTCATCCATTGTGTGCCCTGCTGTAGTGGAGGCAGCGTTTTAGATACATACATTGCTATGTTAGCATAAGCGCAATAGATGTTAGAAACGCCATGTTGCCACTTTTGCTGTTTTTGCACACAACACTGCAGAGACATGTTATTATTTGAAAACTGCTTGCTTGCCTTTTCTTCACATGAGAACTGTTTGTTGTTCACATCCCTAGACTTGCACTGCGACCTTGGTCTGAACATTGTGCGCAGAAACACTCTGAGCCGCCAAATGTATGTTTTCGAGTTCAGGTTGATCGGCCCACTCTCTAGCCATAATACGCACACAGCTGCAACTACCTGAAAGTCGAGAGCCTTTAATATTGCAGTTTGCATGCATTACACACACATTCTGGAGAATAACTTTTCCAGGTGCAGCGCAAAGCTGATCCTGTGATGTGATTCACCTAAGCTGATCTTTACGGTATGGGGTTCCCCATTCAAACCTAGAGACCTTCTATTAGTATAATAATACTAGCTCACTAGTGAAGGGAGGGTGGTTGTATTCCACTGTCATTTGTAATATGATTTCTCCCTTCATTTTCTATGGTATTGCAACAATGCTGATGGTTTTAATCTTAATCATTTGTCTGTTTATGTTAGCCAAAGTGTTGCATCTTAGGACATGTAGTTTATAAAATAAACATTTTAAACTTTACTGTGTCTCTGATTACTCTTGTTGTGGACTGATATGAGAATGATAACAAACAGGTATTTCTGATTCCCACCATTCCTGAGAGTACTCTAAGTTGCTTTTTCTGGGTTGTCTATACATTGGGAGCTCCGAGAGAATACGGATAACGAATGGGACACTGATGCTAGTCGGATTCGGGTTCTGGGTACTGAGGTGAGTTTTTGGTACACCGCAATTCACTGAGGTCCTGGTTTCCTGCGCATTGTTCTGTGCATGAGCAGAATCCCTGCAACACTGCTCAACCGCAGTGTACAATATCAGACCACAGGAGGTAGCCCGTAAACCACAGCGAGACTGAGACAGTGCATTATATCGCACAGACATTGTTATACAACCGCAGTGTACGCCTGAGTCATGCACCAGGGGGGGGTACCGCTACGTGTGTGCCCTAACTAGTCACTGAGTTAGTGGCACCGCAGGCACTGAGCGGGTGAGCAACCTGCGATGATGATGGGTGCACGAGTATGTCCTCTGCCATGCCGATATCAAGACTCAGCAGCAATTGTGAGACTTCTGGCTTGCAGAGCGGGGCTGCATCATGTGGAGGGTGCCCTGTCCATGAAAAGGTGAGCAGTGAGGCCTGGGTGCGCAGCTGCGGGCAGATACCTCTGGGCGGCGGGAGTGGATGGGGTGCAGCAGCTTGGATACAAAAACGTGTCACAGCGATTTAGGCATACACAGTCGTATATACCCTGGCTTTACCCTGTCTTATTTCATTTTGACAAAATAATTTCAATAGCAGGACAGTTTTTAGAGTCTGTCAACTATCTGTCGCTCCCACATCGTTAGCAAACTAGTTGACTATATATTTTTTCATACTTTGTACCCTTAAATTTACCATCAAATTTTGACAACCTTTCCTTTCTCTCCTTTTTTTTATAAGGTGGTAAGGTGTGTTATGACCATCGAAGCATGCAGACACGAGGGTGACATTCCTCTCACAGCTCGTGGCTGCCTCACGTCGCTTTGGGAATGTTATGTTTTAAATGTGAGAAGGTTGGGACGTAGAAGTTAATGGGGATTCACTCATTCTTCCTTTATAGTTGCTGCTTAAAAGACGTGCTCTGTCTTTTCATTCCTGCATACTGGACTTTCCTACAATTTCTAATTCTCTACTATCTTTCAGATGTGGACCTTAAGGGTGCACTATGTCACTGCACATGCTTGGAGACACACCGGTGACAGAAAGGTGAGCTGCGAAGATTTTCTCCAGTGTCACTTTCTCTCTCTCGCTTCCTCAATCGTTTGATGGATGCATGACGCACAATCTTATCTTCCTTTTTATCTAGCAGGCTGTGTTTCACTAATTGGCGCCCCCCCCTCAACACCACCAGAGCTGAATGCCTGCTGAACCTGCGATGATGCGTGGCCATCCTCAACGCCTGAGAAGGTTGCTTTGGCACGTGGTGGACCCTCTTACGCTCACGCCGGTGGCAGAAGGTGAGCAGGGAGGCTTCTTTCAGCAGCAGCGAGCAGTCACCTCCAGGCACTGGGAGTGGATACTGTGCAACAGCCTGGCTACACAAGAGCAGGCAAACACCTCTGGGCAGTGAGAGTGGATGGGGTACAACAGTCTGGGTGCGCAGGGATGGGAAGTCACCTCTGGGCAGTGGGAGTGGATGGGGTACAGCACCCAGAGTGCAAAAGAGCACACAGACACCTTCTTGCAGTGGGAGTGGATGGAGTGCGGCAGCCTGCGTGCGCACACGCGACACAGAGAATTACGTGTATGCAGTTGTATGTACTCTACAATTACTAATTCTATACTATCTTTCAGATCACTAAACTTGAGGGTGCATTATGACTCGGCACCTCGTTGGACACACACCGATGGCACAAAGGTGAGCTGCGACGATTTCCTCCAGTGTCAACACTCACTCTCCATCTCTTCCTTTTTCTCTCTCACACTTTCTCTCTCTCTCTGGGGCATATTATCAAGCCCTTATCGGCACTTTTCTGCCGATAACGCGGCAATATGTGCATCGCTCTATTATTACGTTAATTGCCTTAGCGCTGCCTTGGTAATAGGGCCCCTTTCACGATAAACCTATCCTGAAAGGGGTGTGCAGTGGGTGTTGCGGCTTACACCGCAACACCCATTCACTTTGACGCTGCCACCTATTATCAAGCTCGGCGATAATAGGTGGCAGCGCCGAACTTAAGACCAGAAAAATCCTGGTCTTAAGGTGGCGAAACAAGGAGAAATGCTTCATTTCTCCTAGTTTTTGCTTTTTCCGTGTTTGCTGCCTTATCCCAAGGTGTCTTTATATATGGGAAAGTGTCCCTTCCTATACATAAACAAACCTCTTTTTAAAAATGCCAATTTGTAACTTACATGTGTATTGCATGAAACAGCACACAAGTAAGTTACAAAATGGCATTTAAGGTTTGTTTATGTGCAGGAAGAAACTCCTTCTTCTACATAAACAAACCGTTCCTCCTCGCCGACACCTGCGCTGGCGGTAACTTGTAAAACATATCACCATCGCAAGCGGAAACGCTAGCCTGCACCATATCCTTGGTAATATGGTGCAGCCTAGCGTTTCCGAAGTGGCGAAGAGAGGCGTTAAGCCAAGACGGCTAATGCCTCTCT